>NC_086250.1:922500-2122500 GCF_021018805.1 Prinia subflava | reverse complement strand
AGGTGGTTCTTTTTGCAGGTGTGGGTTTTTAAGGGACTTTTAAGAGATGTTCCATCCAGTGCAGCACCCCAGAGGGGTGTGATGTCAGTGTTGAGGAGCTGCAGGACAATTTACCTGATTATTTGCAGGTTTGTGTCTTAAGCCTGGTTTGCTCAGGAGCCGGTCGATCTGTTTGCGGTTGAAGTTGGAGACTCCAATAGCCTTCACCATCCCCACATCCACGAGCTCTTCCATAGCCTGGAAACACCACAGAATCACACTTCCCATTAAGTTCTGTCATTTTTATGTGGTAAAAATCTTCCTGGCTGTGCTGTGAGAACAGTACATGAACAGTGGGGCTCTGGTCAGACTCAGGATCTCACATTGTCTGTGACCATTCAGATAAATACCAGCAATATTCACACAACCCCTAAACTAGTATTATTAGTAGTAAAATATGACTATTTTGGAATACTATCCCCAGGCAGACCTTCACACGGATGAAAGAGATTCTTTCAGGGTAACTCCTCAGCTAACCAAATAATCATGCCATGATAAAAAGCACCTTCTTTGGAACAGAGCAGCTCAACAAGAAGCTGTTACGAGACAGCTGGAACAGGATGGATCCTGGTGATCAACACTGATTAATTTCCCAAGAGAGATGTACCATTTAGCAGCTGGATTATAGGATAAACCCCACAATTTTCTTTCACACCAATGAGCAATAAAACAGCCAGACAGCCCTAATTAGATTGTCACATCCAGCAGAAAAGAAACAGGGGAAAAGAATCTACTACCAGCCTTTAGAGCAGGAGATCCCCTTGTTCCAAAGCAGAAATAGTTTTCATTGAAGTTGCTGTCATAGGCAGCAGCCTGAAATGCCCACTTTTTCCCTTCAGATGAACAACAAAAATGTGCCTTATTCTCCATCTGACAGAAAGCCAAAAGCATCAGTGAATTCCTCTGACTCTGTTGAGTTTCTTACCTGCTTTTGGCCTGGCTGTGCTGAGCACACGGTGGGAGTGGAAGGGAAAGGAAGCCCAAACCATCAGCCAAGCAGGAATTTGAACTCACGCCCAAGCCTGGTCTCCTGTGCTGCACAGAGAGCTTAGCAAAGGACTTGGGCCAAGTCCCACTGCCTTCTAAAGGCAGAAATTCAGGTGTTCTGGTACACTGGCACAGGCATGTTGGTTTTCCTGGTGTCTGGATGGCTCAGGTGCAACAGGAGATGAGCACAGCCAACAACTAAAGCCACCAAAATTTACCTAGAGAGTGGGGTAGGGATGAGAGCAACAGCATTTGTTAGCTCGAGCCACTGCAGGGTACACACAGAGTCAAAGATTTCCTCTTGTCATGCCAACCCAGCCAGTTTAGCAAGCAGTAGATACAAAAATAGCAAAATTTTGGCACAGTGACACAAAAAGGAGCCCAAGGACACAGAGAAATCAGCAATCTCGAATGCTTGATGTTAGAAATTCTCTCAGAACAATTCCCACAGTGGAAAGCTTAGAGTTTTCAGGCTGTTATTTCAAACTAGCAAGATATTTTTGGCCTGTAAATGCATGTACCTCCCACGTATCCAGAAAATCTGTATCGCTGGGAATGATCATGCCGTTTCCATCTGCAGGAAATAGCTCCTCTCCTGCCTATCAACACAAAAAGAAAAGCAACATTAAGGTCAGCTGAATTATAAGTACTTGAAGAAATCACTTAGAAATTTGGGCAAGCAAGTGGAGCTGGAGACACTGAGCTGGAGATCCTGGCTGATGTTTGTGGTGGGGTGAGACATGGCTGAAATGAGAAGCCTGTACCAACAGAGAACTCTTCAAGAAAACCTCTCTCTTGGGACCCTGTCCTGCAGGCACTTCTGTGTGCCTCAGGCTGGGAGAAGGCCAGGGAGGTGACACGATGGGGGAACCAGGATTTATTTAACCTGGGGGTAGAGAGAGATAAGAAAAATCGGAACTAAGTAGTTCACATGCTTGATTCTCGGTGAGGAAATGGCAGCCAAACCCCACACTCTAAGAGAAATGGGTGGAAATTCTATCCATGACTTGAAAATGCTGTGCAGGGAAAAACAAGGTGGTTTTTGTACTGCAAGACCTAGTTTAAGCAGCCATGACCTTACCTTTCCTCCTGGGCTCTCCCTGCAGAGGTTTATCATTATGTCCTAACGAGGTTTACCAACACTCCTCCTTGGAGAGGGTTAAAGACACGTCTGGTCCCAGAGCAAAAGGGGCAGAGCCCTGACAGATGGATCCCAGGACTTAAAGCTGCAATACCTTGAATCCCATGGGACTGTGCATCAGGTAGAGATCCAGATAATCCAGCTGGAGGGCAGCAAGTGTTTTCTGGCACACCTCCTTCACCAGGGATCTCTCATGGAAGGTGGACCACAGCTGTGGGGGAACACAAAGCCTGGGAGCTGCTCTCCTGCCCTCACAAAGGCAGGGAAACACATGGCACAGGGGCAGCTCAGGAGGTGGCACACCTTTTCATCTTGAGGAAGTGCCACTTGAGGCACCTTAATTTATTTGTGGTACTGTTAAGTAAGTGAAATGAGAATGGGCTACTCTGAAATTCCATCAATTATTGCAACAATTAAAACAAAGAAAATAAGTGAAGCTGCTGAAAATTGACCCGCCAGCTTCCAGCAGATAGAAGTTACTTTATTTTTCCTACCATTGTTGTTGGGGGGAAAAAACACAACAAAGCACAACACACAGGAGCTGACAGGCCGAGGCCGGCGGCGCAGCGGGAGCGACCACGAGAACAATGGCCCTGCTTCCTATCCCAGAGGCCACCGAGAGCACAGCCTCAGTTCCTGTCTCCGTGGCTGACAATGGATGTGGACTACAAAAAAACCCTCTCAAACCAAGCCTTTTGTTTCTCAGGGTTGACCTATGCCTTCACAACCCTCCATCCACAAATTGCTTTGCCCCGACAGAGAGGAGTTAATTCCCAGCTTCATCCCGTGGCACTTTCCGTGTCGGGATTTTGTCTCTCCTGCCTAGAGCTTGGCCCCATGTGAGAAGCACTGTCCAAGGACACACCTTGCTGACAATAAAGAGTTCTTCTCGCCTCACCACGCCCTCCTGCATTTTTTGTCTCAGCGCATCCCCGATGTCGCTCTCGTTCTGGTACATGTAGGCACAGTCGAAGTGGCGGTACCCGACATCGATGGCAAACTTCACTGCCTCCCTTGCTGCTCCCTGCAGAGACTGAAACCAAAGAGGAGCCAGTGATTTGCTAAATAGCAGAGGAAGAAGATTCCTGTTCTGCAGATCTGGCGTTTTTAAGCCCCCGAATAACGAGGGTATTCCAGTCTGGAGCTGGCTTTCATGGTATGTGTGAAATCAAATGGCAAAAGGAGTCACTGCTGAGGTGCCTGAGCTGATCCACCCTTTTTAAGGATTGGAGGTTCACCTCGGGACACGAGGCTATCTTGAAATAAGTTCTAATTTCCCCAGAAATTAAAAGCAACTTTAGTGTGACATACTGGTGGTATGAGGAAACCAATCACCGCTGGAATGAGCGCTGGCCCTGCACAAAAACAATCCAGCTCTTGCTGACACAGGACAGGGAGGTGAGGAGACTCAAAACACTCCAGACAGTGCCACCTCCTGGGTAAAACACACACTCAATGGCAAAATAAACCACTTCACATTCTTGGCTTGGAGACACCAGAGAGCTGCTTGATGACTGAATCCAGAAAATGGCACTCCAACAGAAACGTGATTCAAAACCATGACCACCTCCTACTTTTTTTAAAAAAAATGATAGCACTTCTCCAAGTTTTTCTAGTGTTTAGTTGGTTCACCTAAATAAATAAACAACAAAAACGTATAAAACACAGCAATTTTTCCCCCACAAGGCTATACACAACTAATGAGCCAGTTGAAAGGTTTGCAGGTTTTCTTTTTTGCAGTCCCTTTCCCCATGTGAGCAGGGCAGCTCAGGAAGCAGGCATGGGGAGGCAGGCTAGCAGTGGCCAAATGCTGGCATCTTTGGAGCACCCCATCCCTTGGGAAAGCTGCCATGCAGGAGCCATTGGTATCCTGAGGGGAGGAGCCCGTGGAGAGCAAAGGCAACAGTGCACCCTGGGATTACATAAAACTGTCCTGTGAGATGTTTTTCAGACAAAATTGTCACTTGTTTCATTTTACAAGGTGCTCACTGAGCTCGGCTTCGGGTCAGAGCCACCGGGTAGGGGAGGCCCAGTTAGTGCACCAAAACACCAGGACTGCTGTGGGAGCCTGGAAATCAAATAACTTTAATGAAATAATCACCGTGGGCTGGGCCACCTTGGCATTACACCACAGAAGACGTTGCTTTGTGGTGGCAGGGATCGTGTGCCCAACATTTTCCTTCTCCTTAAGCCTTAGCAATTTCTATTAGAAACTTAAGTTCCTTCAGAGAGCTCCTCTATCACAGCCCTGTGCCCCAAGAGGCCCCCCCAAGGCACAGAGTTACCCCCTTTGTTTGTGCACATAGTTAAATGCTGATTAGTATCAACTGACCCAAAAATATGGCAAGAATTTAAGATATTTTTATGGTGACTAGAAAAGTGCTTCACGGAGCTGGGAAGGTTTGACATAATTTGTTTCCAGTCTCAAATCCAGGCAAAAATCTACTTTTTCAATTTTTTTATCTTTCTTAAGAAAATCAGTTTCTTAAAATGTTCAGCTCATTTCCAGGCTCATTTTACATTTGTAATTCAGTATATTCTCAAACCTACTCTCTCTTACCTAAATCCATTAGGTAACATTTGCAGGTAAAGAACCACCCAAACTCTATCCCTGCAAAGTGCTGCATACTCTTCTGCTGCCAATAAAAATAAGTTACCCTCAGTCTCTAAGGAATTATTGTGAATTCCCAGTTCCAAATCTACTTATTACCCATTAAGATCCTTTATCTACACACACTCACCAAAGATGACCCCTACATGATGGAAAGGGGAAAGGGGAAAGGGGAAAGGGGAAAGGGGAAAGGGGAAAGGGGAAAGGGGAAAGGGGAAAGGGGAAAGGGGAAAGGGGAAAGGGGAAAGGGGAAAGGGGAAAGGGGAAAGGGGAAAGGGGAAAGGGGAAAGGGGAAAGGGGAAAGGGGAAAGGGGAAAGGGGAAAGGGGAAAGGGGAAAGGGGAAAGGGGAAAGGGGAAAGGGGAAAGGGGAAAGGGGAAAGGGGAAAGGGGAAAGGGGAAAGGGAAAGGAAAGGAAAGGAAAGGAAAGGAAAGGAAAGGAAAGGAAAGGAAAGGAAAGGAAAGGAAAGGAAAGGAAAGGAAAGGAAAGGAAAGGAAAGGAAAGGAAAGGAAAGGAAAGGAAAGGAAAAGAAAGGAAAGGAAAGGAGGAAAGAAGAAAAAAGGAAAAGAAAGGAAACCAACAAAACACCAAAATACAAATTAAAACGAGCTGGGCAGAAGTTTTTACTTTTGTGGCATATATTTTTTTCCCCATAGCTCAGAAAAATCTTGTACCTTGACTACCTCCACTTGGCTCAAAGATTTTCTGCAGGCTAGGAATAAACACCTGCACTGCCCGAGACATTTCAAAAGGCAATATGGCACAGAGGATTTGCTGCATTCCCCCATGAGGAGATTGCTGAAAACAATCTGGTGTGATTCTCAGCCATCTGCTGGTGTCCCCTGCCTGCCCAGAGGTCCCCAGCTGCAGAGGTACCTGCCAGGTGCCCAGTCCCAGGGTGGGCATCCTCGCACCAGAGGGCAGCTCCAGGTACGTGGCCATGTGCAGCCTCCTCCCAGCACCACAGGCAAGGACAGCCTGTGGAGCTCTTGCAAAACCTCTTAAATCAGTTTTGTCCCTCCCTCGTGCCTGCTGACTGGCTGCAGACAAGGAAAATGTGGGCAGAAGTGCTATAATAAGAGGAGGCAGGGATTTTGGGTTATCTCACCCTTCAAGGAACTTAAAAACTGATTGCAGGCTCCTCATGAATTTTTTGAGTGGGCAATTTTGGCAATTTTGCATTGCTTAAGGTTGCAGGTGTTTGTATACCCCATGGTCTCTCCTTTTCTGCAAGAGAATTGGTATTTGGGGAGTTGGCACATGGCCCAAAACCATTTCTCATCTCACCTGTCCTGAACACATCACCAGAAGATGCCACAAAGCTTTATTTGGCCACCTGGTTGTTTCAGGGGGAAAAATAAACCTGTCCACAGGAAGAATCATTGTTTAAAAAATTCCCAATATGGCTTCATCTCCCCAGCACCAGACACCTATGTTTTTATACTTTTTAATATTTCTTTTTTTATAGATATATATTTGATCTCAAGGCTCCCTGTAGCTTTTGCTTTCAGCCACTGGATGATGAGTGGTCACTCCATTCAGAACCCTTTTAATTTTATTTCTGAGCTCAAAAGGGTCAGGCCTGTTGGCCTGAATTCTGCAGTGAAAGCAGGGTTTAACCAGCAGTTGTTGTGCCCAGGGCTGATACGTAGAGATTTCATTCCCCAGTGTGTTTTTCCTTCTTATTTGTGAGAAAATTATGTAGAAATCTGTGATGACCATGACTCTCTGAAACATTGTTTCCGTGTCCTTCAGTTATTTTGTAAATTACATATTGACAATTTAGAAATTATACCTTTCAGAGACATTTATTAGATATATTTATTTTTCCTGGTTTTCTGTGCATTTCTTGAAGCTGAGGGATAGCTGAACCTGTGGAAGAGTCTGACAGAGATGAAGCAGAGAATGTGTAATTTGCTGTGGCATGGTAATCCTAAACCAAACCAAAAAACGGAAACAAGGATTTACCAGGACCTGCAATAATCCCTGCACACACATCCTCTTGGCTTTATCTGGCTTTTCAAAGCTGTTGCTGCTGGGCTTCTTTGGACAGTGACTCAAACACAGGACAAATAAACCCAAACAAGGGTGAGGTGTCCAGGTTTAGCTGGTTTTCCTTGGAGATAAACATTAGCAGCAGCTCCGCCCTGAACACTTGACCTGCATTCACAGTGTTTGGGAAGAATAGATCAAGAATAAACCACAAGACTGATTTTCTAAGGAAGGTATCCCATAATATTTTATTCAAAAAAACACTGATTACTTTACATTGAAATTCTTTTTTTTTTTCACTGACTAAAAAGATTCTTAAATCTATTTCTACAGTTGTTTCCTTGATGAGTGACATCCCTGGAAGGTTATGATGTATTTAGGGTATTTTTCATTAGCATAAGCTTTTAAATTTCAAGTTATAGCTCATTAGAAATGTCAGTCTCTTATCCCATTAACTTCTCAGTTCCTGAAAGTGCAGCTTTTTTCAGCCCCTTCACAGAGGCAAAGTGTTAAAAAAGCAAACAAACTTGATTTTCTTACTCACCCATTTCAAGATGCTTTAGAAAGGGTGCAATGCATTCCTGAAGGTGAACAGGCTGAAAATTCCTCATCCTGATGGCAAATAATACACTGGGATTTTTTTACCACAGAATACATAATACAAAATACCAGGAAAGAGTAATTTCATAGCTATGCTCTAAGATTTCTCAGTTTACCTTCAGAAAATGGACATGATTTGTGAACTCCATCATCATTACCAAAGTGAGGTCAGGTTATACATAGATAGTAGTATATCTATGTAAGTTTTATATAATTTATATAATTTTAATATCATTTTGTCATTGCTCAGTCCCACAAAAACAGCACCTTTGTAAAGATACAGTCATAGGGTGTATGAGGTTGAAGAAACTTCCAGATCTCAAACTGCTGGGATCTTCAGTTGAAGAGGATCATCAAGAGTTAAAGCCACGAGTGTTTTAAAAGCCACACAACCAAAAATCCCAGAAGTTCAAGCACATCAAGGCATCTCAGCTCCCTCATCACCGTGTATGACCTGCATTGTGCAAAATCACTAACCAGAATCTCTGCTGCTCTGAAGGAAAATGCATCTAAAAGCCTGATAAGCCTGCTGATAATAATCACCTGCACAAATTTACACAAGCTCATCTCGAAATCAGAACTGCTCCAATGGCTCCTGATTTAAAACACCTCTTGACACATCCCAGCCCTTGCAGTGATCATTTTCAGGGGGTTTTATGGAGTGTGTGCCACTGATGTGTGTGTCTCCAGGTTCTGATCCTCCCTCCAGTTGTTTCTGGGGTGATTTTTGGGGTCTCCTGCCCAGCTTGCCAGCATCTAACGTGGTGCTAAAAGGACAAAGGGAATCTCAGGCTCTTCCTGGCTCTGTGTGGCTCTCAGAGCTCTCCAGTCACAGCACACACCTCCCTGGAACATCACACGGCCTTTCAGGCCAAACCCTTCCCCTGGACTGGAATCCAGGCATCAGCATTAAGGAAAATGGTAAAGCAGCAGAGACAAGGGCAAACTTCACCATCTTTGAAAGAGGAAATGAACATGTAGAGTCACATAAATATAAAAAACACACAAAAGAAAGTCTCTAGTTGCAACAGTTCTCAGATCCTTTCCCTAGCTGAATGTCTGCTGCACTTTTTTTCATAAATAAACGTGAAGACCGAGGCTGCTGAGTGCAGAATGTCTTTCCTGTGAAACATTTGACCATGTCCACACTGGCACAGAGGTGCTGAGCTCCATGGACAGTGCACAGCTCTCAGAGACATCCTGATACTCCTGGGCAAGGCTACTGAGGGTGCTTTTTCATGTAAAACAAGAGATAGGCTGTTTCTCTCCTGTGGAGGCAAAGAGAAAGAAAAACACAAGGTGTGGTTGAAAATCCAGGTTGCAAATAACATCCCAGAACTGCTCCTGCTCAGCTTGCTCAGCTTTAGGTCAACTAAGCTGGTCCTGTGCAGTGTTCCCAAGATTCCCTGGCAGTGCTACAGTTTATAGGAGACATTATCTCCCTCCTGTAAGCTCATTTTCTTATGGTGCATCGAAATAAAAGCATGGAGAAATCCTGACTGACATCTCCTGCATCCCCACCACCCCCCAGGCAATATGCAAACCAATTTGTCTTCCCTCTCTTTGCCACCCTCATTCCAAAGTCCAGAGCAGCAGTAGGAAAGATCAGGGATACATTTGCATACCAGCAGAGGTTGGAATGTCCATAGGTGCATTTAACATCATCCCACGATACCTAGAGAAGAAAAACACACAAGAGAAGACGGGTAAAAACTCTCCAGAGAGACACATTCTGGTACAGCCCACGAGTTCTCACTAGAGTGATCTAGGTGGCACTTCCAGGAACTAAACACCTTTCAATAAATTGGTTTATTGCTTTTACTCTTGGAGGAAAACCAGTTGTGAATGTATACATTAAACAGATGTGGGGTACATCGAGTAGGATACTCAGCAAGTGGCTGCTCCTGCAAATCACAAAACACAACCTGAGGCCTTGTTTGGCACAGGACTGAGAGTCAGAGCATCCTGCAGCAGAGATGGACAAAGCTCTGCAGCCTCAGTTTCCTTTGCTGGCTCTCTTTAGTCAGCAGGCAGACAGGAGGAGTGTCCAGGGAGGTACAAAGCAGACGTGGCTGGCTCTGCTCACCTGGCCCACCTCGGAGTCGTTGAAGCAATACCACTGACACTCGGTGAGGCTGCGGATGTAGGCACAGTAATGTCCACAGCTGGTGGAGCCCGAGTGAGCCACCACGGCAAAGAGCTCGTACTGCCAGGCAGCCTGCAGGGAGACACCAGAGCAGCTGTCAGTGCAGCAATTCCCGTCTGCACGGGCTGCAGGGAGCAGCAGCCAGGGCAGCAAGGACTGCATTTTGTAAGGAAAAAAGGTCACATTGGCATTGAGTATCCTGCCTTTTTTATTTTGCCCTTACCCTCAGAGTTCTGCCTGTCAGCTGTGGGTTGGCAGCCTCCCTGGAGACCAGGGGATTGTCAAAGGAGCAGCACAGAGGTTCACCACAGCCCCATGCTGGTGACCTCTGTTGTTGCCACGTTTCCCTTGTTATTTCCCAGAAGGAGAAACACATCCACAGTGGGGCAGATCCACCCCAGCTACCTGGCAAAGCTGCTGTGACCAGCAACAATTGCAACAATTGCAACAATTGCAGCAATAGCAACAATACTGCACGGGAAACACCAGGAATAGAGTTCCCCTGTCTTGGATGGGTGAGATCTGCAAAGCCTGGCTTTTGTCCCTAAGGCAAGCTCCAGTTAGGGTGCCTTGGGTGATTTAATCTGAGCACACAATGTTGAATAATGGCTGAACCAGTTAAAACTATGGGATGTGAGACAACACCAGGCACAGGTAAAGTTTGAGACACAAATTTTTCAGGCAGGCACTTTGAACTGAGACAAGTATTGGTGTGATCTCTTAAATTTTTATGAGAACGGAGCAGAGAGAAGAAGAAAATCTGCCCTTTTTGAACAGGAGCAGCTCACCTTTTCACTGTCATCTGCTAGGCACTGATTTTCTGTCAAGACTTCCCTGAGATCAAGTTCCTGTGGGAATGGCAGGGGGTGGCTCAGCTTGTGCGTGCGAGATCTTTCGAAGCAGAAGCGCTTCAGGTGCAAGGTCAGAGTCTGTGGCAGATGCACCAGCTTCATGCTCTGCAAAGCAACAGAAAATGCAATTGAAACCTGGGGAGCAGACCCTGGGGAGGCAGGGTGGAAGCAGCCACCGCCACCCAGTGTGTGCAGAATGGAGAAGAGCCAGTGCTCCAGTGAGTGTTTGCCAATTCCATGGGGCAGCAGATGCCAAACTTCTGCAGCCCATCTGCACACAGGCACATCCCTGTGACAGAGCTGTGACAGCCTGTGACAGAGCTTCAGAGCCATCAGCACCCAGCCTTGGGTGTCTCAAGGGCTGCTTCACTGCTCACGTGCTTTCCCAGCCCTAGGCTGGCAGCACAGGAAGGTGAGGAGAGGTAAATCCACTCCCTTGTGACCAGGGACCTCCTTCCTAACAGCAGGAAAGATGCCTGTGGTTCACATCTCGCTGACACCGCTGTGCTGGCAAAGCTGAGCTGTTGCTCTCCTCTTAGATATGGTTGAATCCTTTCCCCTCCCTCCCCAGTCCTCAAGGGGGTTCTGGGTATGAGACATGGGGAAATAATGCTCCAATTACCTGCAGAAAAGTTGTTTTCCTCCCACACTGTTGACAGAAACACATGTTTTGTCCAGTCAGCTCTTCTGGATGGAAGAAGTACTGCAGACTGTCCTCCTAGGAAGACAGACTCCTTTCAACTGAATTCCTTCAAGCTGGATTTTTATTTCTACATTATTTCAGAGGGTCCAAGCAAACAGCAAAGTTACATCTTTTATTCAAAGGACAAAAGACTGAAAGCATCTAGCAGCCTGAAACAAAAGATACCTCATTTCTCCTAGCTGCTGCTGTGATTGCAATAATTGGGGAAAAAAAAAGAGCACACATATTCCACAAAGAAGGTGTTGATGGATAAATGTCTTTTATTCCTACTTCAAGGCCTTAGAGTTTTCAAAGCATCTCCATTATGCTGAAACAGTATAAAGTGGTCAGAGAATCAATAAGGTCCAGTGGTCCAGTGGCATTTGAAAAATCCACTATGAACAGAGAGGAATTATCTCCGAAGGAAACAGCGCTGCTGCTGAACTTACCAGAGTCTTCAGCCTGTGAGAATTGGCATCCAGCACTGGGAGTGGAAGGGTTAACATGGTGCTGATGCTCTTTATTTCAAAAAGGCATTTCTGACAGGCCAGATGCTCCTGTATGCAGATCGTGTACAAATCACTCAGCTCTTCAACCTGGAGGGGTGAATGAAAAGGCCAAAACAAGGTTTATGAAGAAGACAGCTGAGCTGTTTCCCTGTGGGTGGGAAAGGCCCTGTGCTCACACATCTCATGCAAGGTTATTGCTTTAAGGTTGGAACCAAGATGTGACAATGACTTATGTGGACAGAGTACTTCCCATAGTTTAAAGGAGAACAACTCCTTCCCCTCATTCCCTAACGGAGGGGAAAGACACAGCCTGTAGGATCAGAGTGTTAAATATCTGCTTTGATGCAGAATTGTTCTGTTTCGCTTGAAACTGCAACAGGAGCCTGTCTTCTGTATTAATAAAACTGACAGTCAGTCAGGGAAGAGTCACTTTTCCCAGTCCCATGGGAGGAACTGTTATATACATCATGCACTATCCGTGACTAATTGTAATGAAATGCACGTGGCTGACTTCAAAGAATGGAAAAGCTGCGTCAAGGTACACCAGCAAGTGCTTACAGAAATTTGGGGGAAAAATAAATTAAATATAACTAAACACAATGCTGCAAAAGGATCAATCTTGTAGTTATTAGTCAGGTCTCCCATTAGAATGGGGATTGAGATGCCCTGAAAGCAGGATGAGCAAAACTTAACTGTGATTCAAAACATCAAAGCTTATGAAACAAAGATTCTCTGTCCCATTTGAAAGATGCAATGAAAGAGAATATAATTTTAAAAATAAACTTAGGACACATGCCAGTGAACAGGATCCTTCAAGGAGCAGAGGAAACCACACACAGTAAGGGACAAAGGTTCATTTCAGTCACCCTCCTTACCAGCTCTCGCTTTTTCATCTGCTTCTTTAACAAGTTCCAGAGAATCAGAAAGAGCTGAGCAGCATCATGCTGCACAAACACTGCACAAAGAGAAAACACAGCCTCAGTCAGGACCACGAACAGCACCGAGCACGGATTTCCCTGGCAAAGGGAGGGTCACTGCCCCCTCCGATCCAGGCTCTTGTCCCTTGCTCCTCCCTGCAGAGACAGAGCTTACCCTGGGCACAAGCTGCAATGTGGCCTGAGCAGGCAGAGGGAAGAGACAGGAGTGTTTGTACCACCAGTGCAAAAGTCGTGTCCCTGTCACTAGAGGCAGGGACAAGAGGACACCCAATACCTACCACAGGAGGGCTCAGGTGGCTCACTGAGCTGAGGGCTGCATTTCACAGCATCAGAGAGTGGTTTGGGTTGGAAGAAGCTTTAAACATCATCTGGTTCCACTTCCCCCACCGTGGGCACAGACACCTTCACTAGGCCAGCAAACACCCCCTAATCTGGCCTTGAACCCTTGCAGGGATGCAGCATCCACAGCTCCTCTGGGCATCCTGCACCAGTGTCTCACCACTCCCACAGGTAAAAAACTTCTTCCCAATATTTAATCCTCTGTTTCAAGCCACAACCCCTTGTCCTATCACTTCAATGCCACGTGTCCTACCATGCCATCCTCTTTGAGTCCTCCTTACAAACAGTACAGGGAAGATTCTGTCCTCTTTCTCACCTGTATTACTCCACAGACATCTTTCCCCCATCCCCTCATGCCCCACAAAGGCTAAAATGCTCCAGAGTGCTGAGATTGAAATGACAGGAGGGCCTATCCATGTGTCCACACACCTGATAGGATAAAATCTCTCTTTGACTGGAAGGGGGATGGCTGACTGCAAAGCCACTCAGAGTCAGGAGAAAGCTGATGCAAACAGGGATAGATACTGAGTTTATCTTGTGTTCCTCTTTCATAAAGGTCAGGGCACCTCTCTAATCCTAGCTGGGCTTTTATATGACAAAGATAGGGACATTTGGTTATGCCCTGTGTATTTGTGCACACACACAGACTCTCGCCATCCCACTGACATTGGTCACTCATGCATTTAAAACCTCTCTCTTCTTGAACTTTGACCAGTTGGGAGATTTAGCCTGCAAATTCTTCTCTCTGCCCTTACCAGCAGGAGCAGGAGGGGGATCTGTGCAAACTCTTTCTCTTTTCCACACTATCCCTTCCTCCTAATTAGTAACAGCAGCTATTTCACCATCACGATGCCAGTACAGCAAGACAAATCAAACAAGGAACTGTCCTCTCTGCCCTGCACAGCCCTTTCCTCCTGGCCAGTGTCCACAGCTGAATCTTCCAACAGTCTGAGAGCCTTCCCACCCTTTGGACATCAGCAAATATATCCAGCAGGGGTGGGCTTTTCCCTCTTTTCAGAATTAAGACACAGCACTGCACTCAGCTGGGAGGCAGCTCCAAGGAGCACTGTGTCACTGTGTCACTGTGTCACTGTGTC
Source organism: Prinia subflava (assembly GCF_021018805.1). Classification (NCBI taxonomy): domain Eukaryota; kingdom Metazoa; phylum Chordata; class Aves; order Passeriformes; family Cisticolidae; genus Prinia; species Prinia subflava. The sequence continues at coordinate 2,108,569 of NC_086250.1, read as the reverse complement.
ACTGTGTCCCTCACTCTGGCACTGCTGAATTCCTGAAGGAACGCTGGAGTCTGCCCTGCTTGTGTTTGCTGGATAATGCAGGCAGAGGCAGGGCTGCTTACATTTCACTCTGTGCTCTGAAAGGCACCAAGCCAGGTCTGTGGGAGCAACAGCTTTGCACTTGCCACACTGCATCTTCTCCAGGAGCAGGAGCATCTGGTACGGGACGTTGTTCCTCCTCTGCGCAGGAGATGGTGGCACTGTGATCCTGGAGGGGGAACAAGCAACACCAGTGGTGATCAGGAGGTACAAGGGAGAAATGTCAGACGTCACACCAGAAGGGGCACAGGGCAGTAGCAGAGACAGCAGCTCAAGAGGAACCAGGATGGACATTGAAAGGACAATGAAAATGAACATTTTCAGCTAAAGAAGGAAAAAGAGAAAGCAGTCACCTGCGCTAACCCATCCCACAGTGCAGGTTGACAGTTCTAAAGTAAAAGGCCAAAATTTCAAGTTGGCTTGTTCCTGAATAAGAGACAAGCCAAGCACGACCTCAAACACCTTCTGACCTCTAGGAACAACATTAGTTAGAGCAAATTTCAGACCTTTACTGCCTCTCACCCATTGATGCCCTCACTCTCAAAGTGCCCTCAAGATTTCATGGGCATGTCTATCATAATGCTTGTATTTCAACTTCATGCCAACAAAAACTCTTAATTGTCCCTAAATTTACTGTAGCCCACAGGTTTTTCTTACTTCAAATAAGCACGGTAACCCTACAGTCTACGTTATTTAGCTTATTTATGACACTTATCATTTCTGCATGTCTGTAATTTGCCTTCTTTCTCCTCTGCTCAGTAGTGAGCATGTAAGAAAGGACTGGATAGGAATGATCCACTGAGGTGATTAAATCTGCAGTGAAGTGACTAAACTGAAAACAAATCAAACCAGATATCAGTGTGGTCAGGAGGGAGACAGAAGCCAAAATCCTCCTCAAAACACACAAGGACAACAGTCAAGGAAAACAAAGTAATGCTAGGTATTCATGATGTGCAACAATGCTCTTGTCTGTCAGGGGCTAGCCAGGGCCCAGGGATTAGGGTGTGTTTATGTTTACATGCTTCAAGTGTCAAAATTAATAGTGGTTATAGCTACACGTGACACGTCCTTTATTATACCAGCCTGTGAGTAAACCTGGAATAAAATTACATCCTGTTGGGGAAAAGAGAGATACAAGCCATAAAGACTGAGTTCAGAACATGAACCAGAGATGACGAACAAGCCTGAGCACTGCAACTTCTACCTTTGCAGGGCCTGTCAGTGTATGGCAGGAAAAACAAGGCAGGGAGCTTGCTGAGGGACCAGAAGCACCTCAGGGATCCACACCTTCCTTATCCCACATAAAAAGAGGAGTGGGGACAGCAGTGCAGCAGTGGGAATACCTCAGGTGGTTCAAAGGGTGGTACCTGCGGAGTATCCTGGTGAAGCGAATGTTCATGAGGAACACCTGCAGCAGAGAGTTCAGGCAGCAGCTCTGGCCAAGGTTGTACAGCCCAACAGCTTCTGCAGGGGACAAAAAGGGAAGTGAGGCCTGGGGATAGGTACAAGAAAAGAAAGTGAAAATTATCTGAAAGTGGCAAACTCTTCTTGTGCACGTTCAGGCAGTCAGTGCGTGAGCCCAGCATCTTGGTCAGACCTGAAGAAGTGTTCAATGTATCCTTCTGTTGCTCAAGCAGGTAACATTTGGGTTTGTTTGGCAACTGACAGAAAAAAATCCAAGTAAATCTGGTTAATGATGCTCCCAGTTTCTCCCAGTTCCTCTGTTTTCAGTCCTCTCATAACACACTTAAACAAAAAATTGAAAAACAGGAGGCAGACTGCCTGCATGAGGAGAATAACCAGGGTCTAGTCCATGGTTTAGCAAACTCAGCAATGCTGGCTGTGTTTGGAAAGAGACAGAGCCAGCAACTCGGAGTTTTTGGCTGCAATGGCCAGTTTGAGGACTTAAATAGGGAAAAAGCTCTCAGATCTTCATGTATTCTATTCTAAAAAAACTCAAAATGGTTACTTGGCAAGGCAAAATGAGAATCTGTATATTCCTCAGTCAGAAGAGGTAAAGAATACAAAAAAATTGAGCCTTTGGACAGAGAACAGAACAGCAGGCATGAGAAATAGAAAATAAGTGAAGAATAGGCAAAACATTATTACCATTTTTTAAGTCTGCCACACCAAAGACTGATGTCAGCTTCTGGTTTTTGGCCTTCATCTCTTCGGTTCCCTCTTTATTATTTTGCACTTCAATTTCTGCCTCCATGGTCTCGCTTAGTGCCACCTCTGGTTTCTTGCTCCTTTCTTGACGCCCACTCCTTTGTCCCATCAACCAGTACTGCTCAAGGACAGAAGGACTGCAGAGACAATTTCAGTATGAAAAAATCATTGAATTATTTAGGTTGGAAAGGAACCTTAAAGATCATTTAGTTTCAACTCCCTGCCACAGGCAGGGATGTCACCCACTAGATCAGGTTGCTCTGGGCCCCATCCAGCCTGGCCTGGAATATCAATAAAATCAGTAAATTGCTGCTACAGCACGTAATATTTGAATTAACATGGGTGCTGAGGTGTGCAGGCTATTGCCAAAGGAACAGAAACGGGGTCTGACGACAATTACTCCTCCTGTCTTCCTCTTGTGGCTAGATAAATAAATGATTCTTCAGTTCCACAGAAACAGCTCCACCTAGCCAAGGAAATCCACACGTCCCTGTTCGGAAAGGTTTGGTAAATAAGATGATTAAAATTGCCCACAGGCAGATGCTGCAAAACTCCTCTTTGTTTAGAAAAAGCAATCTTTTAACAAAGTAGCCCAAGTATGAAAAGGTCAAGTTTCACCTTCTCCTCTGACCAGATAAGCACACTTGGTTTCTGCACTGGGCTCCCTGGGTTGGTTTTAAGTGCCTGAGTCACGGCACTGCTGTGGCACTTTGGACTGTCATTTTGAAAGACATTTAAGCACCAACATATCAGTTTCTTTTTCTGTTCCTTCAACTGATCACAGGCAAAGTAACTTTATGCAAGAGAACCATTATAATCCCTTGATTTTTAAGGGAGAATTCAACAGATCACTACTCTGACAGTCTCCTGAGACTCAGCTACTAAAGAAAAATAGAAATACATGTACAAAACAATCTGATAAAGTTCAAATGCAACTATGCAAAAATGAAACTTTCTAAAAGTCCGCTGTGAACATGGAGAGAGAATCAGAAAAAAGCAGATGTTCGTGGGGAATGGGAGGGGGTGCAGAGACCAAAAAAAAAAAAAAAAAAAGCTCAGAAATTATTGTTCTACAAATATTAAATAGCGCATAAAATCAACCTAGGGCTAAGCACTGAAAATGAAGAAAAGCTACTAAGAAAGGGAAATAAGCAAAATTCTGATTCTGTCTTTCATAAAAAAAAGAAAGAAAATCTTTGCTTTAAAAGCATGGGTTTGGGTTAACTATGCCTAATAGTGCCAAATATCAAATTACTGAAGATTCAGGCAGAGAAGATAGAAATGAATTTTTTTGCCTATTACCTTTAAGCTTAAGTGTCCTTATTTCCAACTGTATTTTTGATAGCTTACTTTTGAAGATTACTTTTGAACTCTAAGTGTCACACATTAAGATTCACCAAATATTGTCGAATTTGCTGAGAAGTTTTTTTGGGGGGGAAGAAATAAACTCAGAAAGACAAAGTTCCTTTTTATACGCAAACCCCGTACTTAGAACAGTGACGCAGGAAAAGATAAATTTCCTTTAGAAAGAAGTTAGATGCTAGAAAGGAGCTAGATGATCTTCAAGATGATCTTTTCCTACACAGGAAAAGATAAATTTTGTCTGATTTCTCCGTTGCCGAAGCAGAGCCTGAGGACAGACTGCCTGCTTTCCTGGAGGTGATTCAGTGATGCATTCAGGTTTCTGAAAGCTGAGCTGGAGTGGGAGCCCCTCTCAGGCTGGTGGGTTTAGCTGGTGTGCAGTCAGCCAGAAGGAAAGGGATGCTCACAGGCAGTGGGGATATCAAAACAGAGAGAGAGGACAGGGGCAGGCAGGGCAGAGGTAGCTAAACAACAGCCAGAGATGTGCTGGGGATAAAGCAAAGCTGCAAGACACGGGTTTTGTCAGGAAAAGCAGGACTAAGAGGGGGATTAAAGAGCGAGCACAGGGCTGAATGGCTTTGGGTGACTTGAGGAAAAGGCAGAAAGGTCGTAGGGATATTAGGGCAGGGGGATACAGCAGGATTTGTGTCTCTGGTTCCATGAAATTCTCTCCTAGTCACCACTCTCAGGAATCGTGTTGTGGGAGAAGGGACACAGATAGAACTTCCCAACCCTTGGAGCTGCCTCGTTCGGGCTGTCAGAAATACAGCCTTGCTAAGATTTGCACCTGACCTCCTTTTCCCTGCACAGGGATAGAAAACAACTGGTGAGTGAGCCAGGGAACTGAGCAGCAGGCTCCCCTCCTGCCCCCCATTTCTCCTCTCTCTCTGGAGGGGCAGCGTCGCTTCTCGGTGTCCTTTGCACGTCAGGAAAGGACTCGGTACCTCAGCAGATGAGGCTGGCCCCAGCACCGGGCAGGGAGCAGGGATCCCCTCCATCCCACACTCACCCACCCTCACAGCCCTCTCCCTCAGCCAGCCCAGCCTCCCGTTCTCCCTGCTCCGCTGTCCATCTGCCCCCAGGTCACCGGCTCCTCCCGAGCTGTCCCCTCAGCCCCGCTCCCCTGTGCCCGAGCAGGGCTCCCACCCCCGGCACTGCTCCCCTCCCTGTCAGCTCCTTTCCTTCAGGGAATCTCGGGGTGCAGATGATGCTGGGGCAGGTGGCGAGGCCAGGCTGGATGGGGCTCTGAGCAGCCTGTCCTAGTAAAAGGGATCTGACCTGCTCTAGAGCTGAGGGATCCCCAGCACGGGGGTTGGAGCTGGATGATCTTCAAGCTCCCTTCCAACCCCAACTATTCTGTATTTCTGTGTCCCCCCGAGGTGCTCCTCGAAGGGGTCCAGCAGAGACTCAGCGGGACGAGCCACCCTTGAGGGGACAGAGTCACCTAAGAGCGCATCACCTCCGCACCTCTCCGGATACCACTGGAGGAAGACTTCTCCCTTAGCTGCCCAACTATTCTCCGTTATTATTTCCCTCTCTATTTCCTTTATTTCCTTCCTCCTGACACCCTGCGCCTCCGGCATCCGATCCCACAAACCAGAAAAACAAAAAAAAACAAAACAAAACCAGCAACAAACCACAACCCGGCTTCTTACCAATTCCCGCCGGAGCAGCAGAGCTGGGGGCTGCACCTCACTCTGGCACCGGGGGCTGGCACCGGGGGCTGGCACCGCAGCGGCGCGGGGGAGCCGCTCATTCGGGGGAACCGGAGGGCTCCGGGACTCGGGAGGCAGCTGTGGGCAGCGGCAGAGCAGCGGCAGGGCAGCAGGAGCCGGCAGAGCAGCGGGCGGAGCGGAGCGGGGCTGCCCCGCCGCCAGCGCCAGCGCCAGCGCCCGCCCCGCCGCGCAGTTTTCGTTTCCCGCTCGGCCGGGAGCAGGCACAGAAAGTGAAACTCGGAGCCGCCCTGCGCCGCCTCCCGGCACCGAGGGGGTTGGGAGAAATCGGCCGAGGGGTTTTCGCTGCCCGTTCTTTGTCCTTTAGTACAGATCGCTTCGCATGTGCCTCCTGGGGGAAGCATTATGAGGCTGAAGTGTTATCGGGCAGCACAGGTGAGGACAGCAGGCACTGCCAGCCCTGTGCCGGGTACCTCTGCGCAGCCCCCCCGGCTTCGCTGAGCCTCGGGAAGGAGACAGCGCACGGGGGCTTTCAGAGGGGCTGTCTGGAGCCCATCAGAGCTGGCCTTGTGGAGAGGTCCCAGCCGCAAACCCTCTGGGCTGGTGTGGGGAACCTGCTCACACTGCCTGCCTCTGCTGGAGGCAGCACAACTCTTCGGTCCTTAGCGGTCCGAGACTGCAGGGACAGTGAAAACGCTCCCGAATCGTCACCGGGGGATGTGGATACCTGTAGGGACTTTGGAGCAGAAGGGCACAAATGACTCAGCGTCTTGGCTGTGGTAGGGGCTCTCAGCAATAGTTTTAATTTAGTGATGTTCCCTTCCTATTACTGGCTTGTGCGGCCACTGCCCTATGGAAGGGAGAGAGAACTGTTAAGCCACAAATTGCGTCGAGAGAATGAAACCACCTGAGCAAAGTGCAAAAGGACACTGCAGGTTAAACAGGAACTAGATCTGCCTGGTGGGAGTTAGTGAAGCAGCGTGCAGCTGGAACAGCCTTTGGAAATGACCACTGTGAGAGCCTGGGCGCTCACTTAGGAGGAGTAGTACATCTTCAGAATATTTTAAGCTTTGCCTGCTGAACTCAGTCACTTCCAAAGCAGGCAGCAGTCAGAAGTCTGAGCCCAGAAAATGGGCTCAGGTGAAGGGATGGCTCAGACTTAAAGGCGCAGTGTTTTAGTGTCCAAACATGCTGCTTGCTGAGCAGCACAATGCAGGGTCCCTTAGACAAAAGCTGCTAGCTCCTGATAATTGCTACAGCATTTCTAATGTCCAAACAGCTCCAAAAGTGCTTCAAGAGCAGGGCTCCTGATTACTTAGTGTCCTTGCAAATAAAATAAATCCTAATGTTGATGGTCAGGACGAGATCTAAAAAGCCTTCAGGAAGTGAAGAAATCCACACCGTGTTATGGCGCATCAGCCAAGATGAACTGCCTCATCCGTCCGAGGTGTGAATGAACTTCAGAGAGGAATTTTCACTGCTGAGTCACTGTGTAAGGGAGGCATGACGAGGACTTATCCCACCTGCAGGATTTGCCTCTTATCAGCCTGTTCCTTTATCTGAAAAGCCAGGCTGAAGCCTCACGTGTGCACACCCTTCTGCACCAAGGAGGCACCTGCGTGCATCACTGGAGAAGCACACAGCGATAGTTCAAGCCATGAGCACCAACAGTCCGGTCTCTTACAGCACCGGGGCGGTTCCAGCAATGGTCGAGTGTTTGAATGTTTGAGAAGTGTACACTGCTGGAGCAGTTAGGTTTTCTTGGTTTAGAAACGTGCTTTCTTCGTTTAGGAACGTCATTTTGCTGTACACCTCTGTACAAAAGACTGGGATCAAACCCCATTGGTTTCCCACCATTCTGTGTTTGGGAAAAAATACAGTCCGGGTTGCCACCATTCTGTATCCAACTACAATCCAGCCCAGGAATTCCTCAATTCTGTATTGCAGAAAAATCCAGTTGGGGTTTTTCCCCATTCCACATGGCAGGAGAAATGCAGTCCTGCTTTTCCAGCATGCAGGGCGACTCCATTCCGAACCCCGGCTGAAATACTGTCCGGGTTTTCTCTCCAACCGACCAACTCCATTCCGGACTCCGGCCGGGATCCGGTCCGGGTTTTCCAGCATGCCACCCCCGGCCCCTCATGCCCCTGCGATCCCGCTCAATTCTCATTTTCTTCGTTTTAGTCAGCTTCGGGTTCGGTGTGAAAAGCAGCAAGGCTTGCTCGGCGTGTTGAGTGCGACTCAGAGTGGGATTGAGTGAAATTCCTGCCTTAATCTGTGTCCAGGACAGCCCCAGGTGTGGTCAGTGAGGATGAGGAGGGATTAACAGCCCCAGGTGTGCTCAGTGAGGGTGAGGAGGGATGAAGCAGCCCCAGGTGTGGTCAGTGAGGATGAGGAGGGATGAAGCAGCCCCAGGTGTGCTCAGTGAGGGTGAGGAGGGTCGGAACAGCCCCAGGTGTGATCAGTGAGGATGAGGAGGGGTGAAGCAGCCCCAGGTGTGCTCAGTGAGGGTGAGGAGGGATGAAGCAGCCCCAGGTGTGCTCATGAGGATGAGGAGGGATGAAGCAGCCCCAGGTGTGGTCAGTGAGGATGAGGAGGGATGAAGCAGCCCCAGGTGTGCTCAGTGAGGGTGAGGAGTGGTGAAGCAGCCCCTGGCACTTCACCTGATTGCCATGACTTTTCAAATATCCCCAGAGATGGTTGTAGCTGACTGGGGATTCCACAGAATCCTGGCTTTGGCAGGTGTCCGTGGTGTCCCTGTAGGCTCTGCTGCTCTCATGGGAAGCAGAGTCCTGCAGATTTTTGGGGTTATCTGTGTGGAATGTAGTGAGTTTAGGATGTGCATTAGAGCAGAAAGAGGCTCACATGAAGTGTGCAAGGGTGAGCAAGTCTTTTTACATTACTGGGGGTGGTGGGGCATTACTACAGCTGATGATATCTTACAGGATAATTTGCCTGTTGTTTATAGAATAAAAAATGTCACTACATGAACCTCTCCTAAATTTATATTTACAATATACAGAAAAGCTGACCTAATTGTCAATACATACAATACAGTGATACAGAGACAGTTCTGTGCTCACCAGGAACAAAATGTATTTTACAATCACTCCCCATCATTCTCCTCTTCAAACGAGTCAGTTCCCACCTCTTCATAGTCCTTTTCCAGGGCAGCCAGGTCCTCTCGGGCCTCTGCAAACTCTCCCTCCTCCATGCCTTCACCCACATACCAGTGCACAAAAGCTCTCTTGGCGTACATCAGGTCGAACTTGTGGTCGAGCCTTGCCCAGGCCTCGGCGATGGCCGTGGTGTTGCTCAGCATGCAGACTGCCCGCTGCACCTGGGCCAGGTCTCCTCCAGGAACCACCGTGGGGGGCTGGTAGTTGATCCCCACCTGGAAACAGCAATGTGAGAGGAGGCAGGCAAAGAGCTGGAGAAATGTGAGTAAAGATGCTGGGGTAGAGCGGTGCCAGATGGCAAGTGCCATTACAAATGTCAAAGAGCGTGGTACACACTCTCTTTAATATCTGTACTGTTCTGCTGTTTGATGTACACCGATGAGTTTGTAGCTTTCTTAACAGCTACTGATAGAATTTCACCAAGATACTCTGTAGAAACTAACATAAAATTTGGTTCCCAGTCGAAAGTTTTCATTGCTGAAGGAGCTGTCTGCATGACAAATGTTTTTCCACTGTTGATGTCTGTATTGTTGTTGAAAATATGTTTCCCAACACTGCTGTGTAGCCAGTGGGGAGAGGCTGTATAATATCTCTAAGTTAACTAAGAGATTCCCTAATATCAGCGTTTCCTTTATTAATTCTAGCGGTTTTGGTATTTCCTCAATTTTAGATTGTGCCTCAGAGGCAACGCTCATTGGCTGTTCTAAAAGTTAGGTCTCAAATTAAAACTTCTTTCAATTTTAACCCGTACACACTTTGAATTTCTAAAGGTTAGGTCTGAAATTAAAACTTCTTTCAATTTTAACCCATACACATTTTGAATTTCCTCTTATTTAAATATGTAAAAGCCTGTGTCAACGGGATGTCCAAAGGAGAAAAGGAGAAAATATACATTTTATATAAATGCTTCCTTCTTACATTCATTGGGTCATCTCTATATTCCCCCACATCCAGGGGGAAATAGGAGAAACAGACAAGATAGAAAGCTTTAAATACAAGTTTCCTGCTAGGCTGAACCTGCCCTCTAAGCCCTGAAGGGAAGCTCATGGCAGCCCTGCTCACCTTGAAGCCTGTGGGACACCAGTCCACGAACTGGATGGTTCTCTTGGTCTTGATGGCGGCGATGGCCACGTTGACGTCCTTGGGCACTACGTCGCCGCGGTACAGCATGCAGCACGCCATGTACTTGCCGTGGCGAGGGTCGCACTTCACCATCTGGTTGGAGGGCTCGAAGCAGGCGTTGGTGATCTCGGCCACCGAGAGCTGCTCGTGGTGCGCCCTGTCGGAGGAGACGATGGGCGCGTAGGTCACCAGCGGGAAGTGGATGCGCGGGTAGGGCACCAGGTTGGTCTGGAACTCAGTCAGGTCGACGTTGAGGGCGCCGTCGAAGCGCAGCGAGGCCGTGATGGAGGACACGATCTGGCTGATGAGGCGGTTCAGGTTGGTGTAGGTGGGGCGCTCGATGTCCAGGTTGCGGCGGCAGATGTCGTAGATGGCCTCGTTGTCCACCATGAAGGCGCAGTCAGAGTGCTCCAGCGTGGTGTGCGTGGTCAGGATGGAGTTGTAGGGCTCCACCACGGCCGTGGACACCTGAGGGGCCGGGTAGATGGCAAACTCCAGTTTGGACTTCTTGCCATAATCCACAGAGAGCCGCTCCATCAGCAAGGAGGTAAATCCAGAGCCGGTACCGCCGCCAAAGCTGTGGAAGATCAGGAATCCTTGCAGTCCAGAACAGGCATCAGTCTGGAAAGCAAAACAGAAAGTGAAGCAGCAGCGGTTGAAAAAGGTGGAAAAGACTTTGCTATCCTGAGCTTATCCTGAGCTGAAGGAGTGAGCAGTCAGGGGCAGTATACAGCATAGACTTCATGTCAAGTTTTCCTGGGAAAGGGCTGGTGACGATTCCAACCTTTGCTTCCCCCACTGTCTCAGCCTATGACATAGGACCTGTCCTTCCTCTCTCTCTGGACTTCACACTGCTCTGTTATTCCTGCTGAAAGCAGCAATGTACAACTACATAATCCACCCTTCAGTGTCAGTATCAGTGCTGTAGGCCTGTACTAATAATTAAAAAATACATATTCAGAACCACTTTATAAAAACGCCTGGAGGCATGCAGCTGGGAAGTGAACTACTGGGCTTCTCTCTTCTGTACCATGTCCAAGATATCATCTGTACAACTTGCAATCTCTTTTCTGAACCATTGGTATCATTTACAATTAACAAGCCGTTAGTTCTGCCCTTCTTTCTTCTGCAGAGTCCAAAGTGCTCGTTCAAAACTCTTGGATTTACCAGCTTACGGACACGGTCCAGCACCATGTCAATGCTCTCCTTGCCAATGGTGTAGTGGCCACGGGCATAGTTATTGGCTGCATCCTCCTTCCCAGTGATCAGCTGTTCCGGATGGAAAAGCTCCCGGAAGGTGCCAGCCCGTACTTCATCTGAAGAAGAAAGAGAAATTGTGAGAATATGCTCCAGTGCCAACAAATTCTGGTTATTGTGGGCATCAGTGCCTGCTCTCAGTCACAGGAGCTCACGATGCCAAAAGGCAGATGCTGATGGAGAAGGGAAATGTCTCCGGAGCATTTTTTCATTGTTGCATCTGATTGATTTATGGTGCATCTTCAGTCCAGCCACTTATCTTCTCATGAGATTGCTGGTGACAAGTACAGCCTGCATCCATAAGTCCCCAGAAAAAAAAAAAAGTGTGGAGAAATTCAGGTGTGCCAATTTTTAGACGTTCTTCTGTTAGTGGAGGGAAGCAATCAGGCTCCCGCTTTGAATCCAAACTGAAGGGAAGCAGAATTTGAATGGCAAAAATGTCACAATAAACAAACCCAAAAGTTAAATATTGATGCAAACAGAAGTTGTACACACCACGTGTACCAGCTATGAAACTGCTGGGGATCCTCCTGTTCCTATGCTGGTAACACCTGTGACAGAATCTGGCGTCCTGTGTCACAAGAAAATTAATTTCATGTTGCCTCATGGTAGCCCAAGGTGCAAAGGGCTGCCTTGTGCCGGGGATATGAGGGAAAGCAATCTCCTCTCCATTTTGCAGGTTCATTTCTATACTGACCTACCACAGTGGGTTCCAAGTCCACCATGACAGCCCGTGGCACGTGCTTGCCCGTGGCTGTCTCGTTGAAAAACGTGGTGAAGGAGTCGTCGGAGCCGAGCTTGTCGTGCAGGTCCTTGAAGGTGCCGTCGGGCTGGATGCCGTGCTCCAGGCAGAAGAGCTCCCAGCACGCGTTTCCTATCTGCACCCCAGCCTGGCCAACGTGGACAGAGATGCACTCACGCTGAGGGGAGAGAAGAGGCAGGGTCAGAAAAAACAGGGTAGCACAGCCCTCCTTATTCCTGGTGGCTGCATTTTCCCTGTGCATTCCTTTCCCAAAAAATCAGTGAATTGTCACTGTCAGCTTTCATTGGGTTGTTCAGCCCCATGGCCACCATGAGCCTGCACATGCCAGATACTGGGACAGTTCTTTAAAAAATTGAGGTCTGTGTGCTGTACTGTAGAAGTCTATTAAAACAGGAAAAGTTGATTTCAATTACACAAACCCCACCTTTTTCCTGGATTGGCCCTGCTGAGGAGCACATCCCAGTTTAGTTTATTTTTACTCCTGGCTGGAACATGACACAGCCCTGTGGCATCCCTCACCCTTACGTAACCCAAGGCAGGTGATGTGGTTTGATCCTTCTACCCTCTGAGAGCAGGCTGGCATGGAAAGAGCTGCTTTCACCTAAGGAAATTCTTTCTGATTTTCTTGGTCCAAACAAATGTTCCTTCCAGCTCATGAGCAGCCATTAATTTTATATCACGGATCCATTGCTTGCCAGGCAGTGGGTTGCAGTATGGTGTATTTATTTGTATGATTACCAGCGTTGTTTCTGTGGCAGCCAGGAAGAGAAAACTGTGTAACACCAGGTTAAAGCAGGCAGGGGCAACTGCTCCAAAATCCTGCACACTTAAAAGTACAGGAGCACGAAGGCCCTGGTGCTGGATTTCATAAATTCACAAACAGAATTATAAAGCAAATACTTCGGGGTTAGTCCCAACAATTGCAACAGTGGGTGTAGCAAAAGGCATTTTTTTGAGGAGAGTGGTTTCAGGCATGTGGATTTTTTGATTTGTTTTCTGCTTTGGAGCAATTAAAGCTGTCTGAGCTCTGGTTTTGTGATCCCCAGGGCCCTGTCTACACTAGGGAGTAAAAAAAAAGATCAGGTCATAGTACTGAACACTGGCCTGTGATCTCCTGTGCTGGATATTAATTAAAAAACAACTGGCACACTTTTGGCTTAGGCCAGTTAATATTTTTCCAGACAATGCTTGGGCACCATGCAGAAAACAACTCCTCATCAAGAATGGTTTGCAGTGAGCAGCTCACTGACCACTGCCAGGCTTTGGAGAGGGAAGGAGAATTGAGATGCCCAGCCATGAAGGGCAGAGGATGGTCCTCACTCATTCTTGTTTTGTAATATTGCATTTAGAGATAACCACTGGCACTCCCAGATTTGACCAGTTAATTTATTTTTTTTAATTAAGTTCTGTAACTGCTTACCCAGCAAAATCATTCTGTGACCTGAGAATGAAATGTATCCTCCACAAAAACTAAATTTGCAGTCACAATGTGTGACCAGCAATATCTCTGGAGCAGTGTTTTCTTCACAAATTGACATATATTTAAGAAACATTACTGAAGACATTTTTTCAGAAGCAACTAGAATTTCAAAAGTCATCACTGCCCCAGCAATTGACCCCCAGAAGTTCAAATGAACATGGAAGCTCCATTTAAATCTTTCATTCGATTAAATTATTTGTATTCATTACCCATTTCTAAGCTGCTGACTCTGCAAATGCATGTGCTCTCAAGTGGACTTGCACAACCCTGCTTTTCTCAACTGAGTTGTGCAAAAGTCTCTGAGTTGTTTGAGTGACAATGGGGCTCCACAAGTCAGTGTTGCAATCTGCAGGATTGCACAGGAGGCACCGAAGGCGTATCTGGGCTCAGAGAATTCAATTAATGCTGACCTTCCACAGGGCAGGCTCCTGCCTTTCCTTTCAAATCCCAGTGTGAACCTGTGAGGCTGGCAGCAAGAAAAAGAAGGGTTTCTCGTCTTTTCAAACACAGCAATGAGGCCAGCTGGCTTTTAAAAATAATATCTTTTGAAGCAAAACTACAGTTACAAGTCAAGCAATATTTTAAACCTAAAGAGCTGCTCTGCTCACTTCTTCAGGTCTGTAGAAAAATCAATCTGTTTTTTCAGAGATAGAACAAGTGAATGCTGCCTTAGGAATTCAATGTTTTAAAGTTTTATATATGGACTGTAGTTGAAGACTTTTCAGACTGATTTTTCAGCTGCACTAGTTTGAAACTGTGTCTCAACCCTGCTTTTTGAGCCATTTCATCTTCTCCCACCCCAGCAGTGATTTGGAAATACTCTGCCAAAGAGAGAAGACAGTGAAAAAGAGGTTTCTGATTTTGCATAGTAAACAGCATTAAAATAGATGCCAGACTTTTAGTAGGGAAGAGAGTGGGCCTTCTTCAGCGTCACAGCCAGAGTAAACTGATCTTTACATGATATTTTAATTTGGAGCCTATTCCAAACTCATGTTTCACATCCCACCAGGACAGGTCTAACAAAGAAACAGTAGAAAGGACCAGATCCCTTGTGAAACTAAACCTGGGACAGGTCTGACCCTTAAAAATACAAACTAATACGTGGCTCCAGGATTTACTGCAGATGGCAGACTTTGGTCCTCCAGCTGTTCCACAAACACGCTCACTTCCCTAGGTCTGGGAAGCCTGTGGAAGTGCTTTGCCCGCGAGATGAGCTGGCAGAAAGTAACACAGTTCTTCCTCTGCACCAAAATTAGACTCAGTGCTGGAGATATACTGGGGTACAAGGTGAAATGGATTTTTTCACATTCTAAGAGGTTTTGAGAGATTTCTACAAATTTATAACAAACCCCCAACACTTAAAAACAAAGGGCGTTTTTTCACTTACTTAAACGCATACGTATATAAAAGGATTCATGGACTCCAGAAACACACATGCATACCCTAAATAGCTATGGACAGTGCAGCTATTGGGGCTAAATTAATTTAAAACAGATACAAAGGTAAATAACTTTTTTTTTTGGTTTATTTCTAAAAAAAAATATTACCTCGTATGAAAATGAACTGGTGTTGAGAAAAACGTGCTCAGGACAGAAAGTACCAAACAGCTAAGACTCCACAGGTAATTTATCTCATTCCCCTAATTAGGGACTCTCTGGAGAAAACACTGTAATGCTTCAGTGAGATTTTCTGTGCCCCTTTCCCATCTCCTCCCATGTGTGAGACCAGGGGTGGGTGCAAATCCTGCAGCAGCCCCCGCTGCCCCCCAGCCCCTGCTGCCCCTCATCCCCCTTACCATGGTGCCTGCAGAGGCGTTTCCCTCCCGGGGTCACTGCTGGCAGCTCTGTGCACAGCCTGGCTCTGGCTGCAGGGCAGGAGGGACCCAGCACCTGCTGCCGTGCCTCAGTGTCACAGCGCTGGGGAAGAGGTCACCCTGCTGCCTCGGCCAGCCCTCGGTGCAAATCCACCCTCACTGCAAACACAGCGCAGCCAGGGCTGGCACACTCACTGATTTGAGCTGTGACACGTTGTGCACTCTGCCTGCTCACACCTTGGGGTTTTACATCTCCTGCACCTCAGTTCCCTGTTCTGCCAACGCCTCCTTCTGCAGATGGAAATCACACCAAATTCCAGCACAGAAGGCACGAGAGAGCAAATGAATGGAAAAGAGAGGGACAGAAGAAAAACAAAAGTAGAGATCTGGAAGGTAAACATAATTACTATCCTTAAATGTGTTCTACTAGCACTTTTAAATGATCTCCTGGCTTCTCTAACAGCACTTCAATTTACTTCTATCACTTCTCTTTCCATGTGCAGTCATCCAGGCTGTCAGCAGCACAGGGACAGCTTCCAGTGCAGACTCCCACTTCTCTGCCCAAACACAGAAAAAAATCTCTTATTGCAGTGATTATTGTAGGACAGACCTGGAGGCATCACCCCAACATTCTGGCACCAAATTAGTGCAGTCCCCTCCACCACTTTGCTCCTTCTGCACTAGCTCCCCACTGGAAAGCAGCAGCTTCTCTCAGTGGAGAAATCCTTATGTTTGCCAGCCCCAGGTAACAAAGAAGGCACACTCAAATGCTTGAATCTGCATTATGTATCCCCAGACTTATAAATGTACAGTTTATGATGATGTTTAATTAGCAGACATTAAACAGACAATTCCTCAGATGTAGGTTAGTCTACTCTGACATGGTATTAACAGATTGTTCTGCCACTGTTGGCAACAAGCATAGAAATATCTTCTTTAACACTTACATTTCAACAGTGAGAAATTGTTCATTCTGGTTTTTATAAACTCGCTTTGGTATAGTCTTCGTTTTGCTGTTCTTTACGCAAACCTCATTACTCTGGTTTTGGCTGGGGAAAGCTACAGACCCATAATTTCCAGAGCCATAATTGTTTTTTAACAAAGAATTTCCATGGTGATTTCCATCTGCTGCTTTGTCTAAGCTGAATCTCAGACTTCTTCAGAAAACCATCATTGCTTTGAAGCTAAGGAATAGTCTCACATTTTCACACCTCTGAAAATGGCATATTTGAATAATTTAGTTGTACTGGTTTAACCCCAGCTGGCAGCTGAGCACGGAATCAGGAGAGTCAGAGAGAGCCTGTGGGTTGAGGTACAGTTTAACACACAGAGCAGAAGTTGTGCAAGCAAGCAAAGCAATCCAAGGAGTGGATTCACACTCCCCAGGGGCAGGCAGGGCTCCTTCACTGGCTCTGAATGTGCTCCCCTTCCTTCTTCCCCCAGCTCAATATGCTGGGCAAATATTGAAATCCACCAAGAGGCAAAGGAAGGACAATTAAATGCCTTTTCTCCTCTGCTGGATGTACCTCGCTCCCTCCCTGCAGGTTGGTTACCTGAGTGACTCACCAGCAGTGTCAGAATCATGGATTATTTCAGAACATTATGATGACATTTTACAATACAGAGCACTCTTAGTAACTTCTTAGGTGATCACACAAAATCCTCTTTTCCTTTTAATTTGGGATTTGTATTTTGCATTTCCCACACATTAAAATACCTTCCTCAGAAAGTGAATGAAGATTTAAACACTTCCCTGTTTAACTGTTTTCTGTTAGTCTGTTGCCACCTGCTGGGAGAACCAGCAGCATCTTATTTCAGGATTTCTGAACTTCCCAAGTCCAATAATTCAGTATCTGTATAACACTGCTAAAATACTGTTTTTTCAGGCATTATCCCCGAAACAGAGAACTGTGCTATGTATTTTTACATTTTATTTGTAGAGTTTTCTCCCCTAATACAGTAATGTCAGAACTGTAGTTAATATAAAGATACATTCATCTAATAATGATGAATGCCAGGTACTTTATTCTTGGTAGTATTGGTCCTGGCCACCCCAAAATGCAGACTTACACCCTACCAACATCATCAGTGGATTAGATCTCATCAGATTCACACTGAAGACATTCTCTACTTAATTCAAATATGCTGAAACTGTGAAACAATTCTGGAAAACTTTGATATACTTTGTAGTGTATCAATACAATAAACACCATTTTTTTCATATATTCAGTCACAGCTCAAGCAAGCAACTCTACAAAGAGGTAAATCAGTAGTCGCTTTATTATAAAAATTAGATACTGCAGTTTTAGTATTAATTGCAAAAAAAACCCTGATACCTTACTTCTGCCTTCTTGTTCTCTCATGATGAATTAAAAACAATATAAATTCTACATCAGTAGTATTCCAATAAAGTCAAGGTTACCAACCCACACTTAAAATGAAGTTGAATGTTAAAAGTCCTGGTAAATGACACTTAACAGCATTCTAAAAACTCTGTATGGCCTGCTGAAACCACTGGTCCAAACCAACCTCCAAAACAGCATCTCTGCCATCCAACTAAAAACGATGCCAAGACTACAGCAAAAGGTGTTCATTACCTAACAGTCAGTTTGGTAAGAATTTGGCCTGACTTCAGAGTGAATTTTGCCATTTCATTAACTGGCTTACAAAGGATAAACCTGAGGCCTTGCAGAGCAGGGGGCAGAAGACTCAGCCTGGGCATTTCTTGGAAGAGCCCAGCTCCAGACAGAGCTTCTGTGTTTCATTCTGCTTTCACATCAAGTGTTGGTTTCAGTATTGTAGCTACACTTACAGCTGGATGACAGGAACCATTTAGCAACAGCAAAGGCTGCTCTTCCCTCTGGGTGCAGAGTATGTAAGAAATTATTTTTTATATGGAAAGTTTATGTGCTACTTCACCTGGTAAGAGTGGAGTAGTAGAATCCTGGCAGAGACCAAAATTTTGGGGAGGGATGTGGAATTGGTTTGGGTTTTAAAATCTCCTGAGACAACTAGGCAAGGCTGTTACTGCACTCATGAATAACATGCTTGAGTTTGTCTGAAAATAACACTGGAGTGTAGCTCTTTTTTTGGGCTAATTTAAGATGAAACAGACAATTATTTTTAGTAAAGAAGATGAGACTCTTTTCAAAGTGTCCCAGTAGGGAGCGAAACAACAGATCACACAGTCTGAGGGTAGCAAGGTGTGAAATAAGCAGGAACAGCCACCCCTTGGAGTCTGGTTATTCTGGCTAGAGACAAAGGGCACTGCTGCTGTAAGACACCACACTGGGATCTACACTGGCTGCTTCTCATGGGTTTGTGTGGTCCCACCAAAAGGCTGCCCTGGCATTTTGTACTTTGGGCTGACATCAGTGAGTTTGCAGCCTTTTGGCACAGGAGCTGGGGTGACAAATTTGTCTGTGGCCTCTTGCCTTGCCTTGTCCCCTCCAGCACACAGCAGTGTCACAGCAGTGCTTTGTTAGGTCAGTGCTCCCTCCCTGGAATTCACCTTTTGTCAGCTGAGGACAGATGGATGAATGGATGGAGGAGAAATTCATGTTCTACCCCAAACCTCCAATTTCTGCCCCAAGAGGTCAGAAATGGAGCTGGTCTGGTGACAGACCTGCAGTTGTACCATTTTCTTGCCACTGATCTGGGAAAGATCTTGTGATGTCAGACAAGTATGTCTTTCTATAAAAAATAAACTTTTGATATGAATGACAAAGCATTGCTAAATGACTCCCATCTAACCCAGGACTTTGGATTCTGGGGACTCGGGGAGCAATTCTACCTATACAGAGAGACTTTTTGACATCTGCATAAACAAAGCAAGAGGTAGGGAAAGAGTAAAACAAAGCAACAACTTCAGTTGTTCAACTAGAAAATAACATAGAATATAATTTTAAAAAATAAGTCTATTTCCTTACCACCACCACCAAGTGCTTCTAAGAATGACTATGCATCAGGCAAGCACTAAAAGTGCTGTGATTTGCATTTAAGAAGAGCAGACACAGCACAACAGTCTTTGTGGCCCACCACCTCATCTTCCTGGCTTAAATATGACTAAAATCCAGTGTGCCTGTCCAAAGAGGCATCAGTCACAAGAGAAACCATGGCTTTCAAAATGCAATAGGCTTTACTTTCTCCAGTGGTTTTCTTCCATGTGCTTGTCCTAAATCCCATGCTGCAGGAACTGGGCTTTTCAGATGTCTTCAGACAAAAAGGAATATTCCCCTGATCACTGGTGCTCTGTTGCCTTTTGCAGTCGTGCCTCCAGGAACACTATTGCACTTGTTCAGAGAACTGTCAGCATTTGCAAGGATGAGAACTCCTTCCATGGTTCATAACCCTCACTGGAGAGACACATCCAAAGCAAAGTGTTTGAAAAGGAGGATTCTTATCCAGTTGCAGATATGGAAGGAATGGCTTTACCCTAGTGTTGGACAGAACCAAGCAAAATGTCAGGAATATTTTGCTGTGGCTTCAAAATCCACACACCACCAGTCCCTGTGTGAGGAAACTCCAGGAGTCCACGGGTGGTCATCCCTGCAGAGCCTGGTGACATCCCCAAGGCAAGGGGACACTTTCAGGGAGGAAGACCCTTAGTCCTGGATTGGAGGCCTGTGGATTGGGGAGAGCACAGCTGCCCAGGCCTGGCGGAAGAGCTGCACCAGCTTGTAAATGAATGGCAGTGATGTGGGAGAAGCTGCAAAGCAGAACAGAAAGGTAAAACCAACTTGGGAAAATTAATTAGATGCAACTAACATATTAAAAAAGAATTACCCCTAGCTAGAGTTAATAAAACCCTACTTCTCCTCCTTTCTTCAATGAGGAAAAGGCTGAGCCTAGGACAGCTCTGCCTGCCTCTCACAGTCTGTACCTGTGTCTGTACCTTGTCTGCTGGAAAGAGTTTCAGAAAACTGGCATTTGTGGAGCTTCACCTTTCTACAGGGACTGCAACTGGAAACATTACACACAACTAAGCTCCTAGTCACCCAGATTTGTGTCTCCCTGAGACATTTCCACAGACCAAATTTATTACAAGCAATTCACTTCTGCCCCGTAACCATTACGGAATTTGAAAAATTGGAAATCTTCATCCTGTACCTGGGTCTAATCTCACCACCACCAGGTACAGCAGAAAAGTAGCCAAGAGCATCTTCTTGTAAGGAAGTAAATAGAAGTGGTTGGACATGGACCTCAGAGCTCTACGTAGCAGCGTCAACACAGTCAGGAGCTTTTGGGACAGCACTCCTGGAAAACAAGAACAGAAAGGCTGTTAGGGCAAAGTTTAAAAAGTGATCACACAGATACAGACAATGAGAACTGGAAGTCTGATTGCATGAGGGTTGGGTTTGGTTTTTTATGTAACAGAGAAACAGTATACTTTTGTAATACACTTCATTATACTTTTTTTTTTAGGCATCTACTTTACTATAATATGATCTTATACCACAATAATGCCAGCTTCTGTCCTGGGAGAAAATATCAAATGATTTACAGTTCTGGAGGAGAAGCAGTACTTTAAATGAGAGACAAGCAGTGTTCTACTTGGACTCAACTGTAAATGGAAATGAAGCAAACTCTACACAGAGCCAACAAAATGTACCCTTAAAGGATTGCCAGGGAGTCTGAGTTTTCCTTTTTACTTAAAAAAAAAAACCCAAAGAAAATGCACTGCACGGTGCTTTTGATCCTGGACATTAATTGTCATCCCCTGATGTTGGCAGAGACTAAATATGCTTTGCAATTCTCAGCAAAGGTATCACTCAGTCTTTTATTTTCTGCTGTGATACACAACTTCCTCACGGCAATATTCTAAATACACAGTTAATACTAGCTACCCTTTGTGGGCCTGATATTTCTGGGTCTGAGAGATTTTAGCCTGCTAGCAGCTGCCAACCTTTTTCCCAAGGGAAAATTTCTCAAGAAAGCTTCTTCTCGAAACAACCTTGGCAAACAACTATCCCTTCTCGCAACAATCTTTCTCCAGGTAGCATTTTGCCTTTCTAGCTGTCCAAGAAAACATTCTAGCTGTTTCTCTAGTTTAACCAACGGGATTAGAGAGGTGTCGTTCCTATTCACCAATCGTGTTAAATCTGTCGGAACACCTTATAAAAAGCAGTAAGAATTGGACAATAAAGCTTTTTCTACGCTCTTTTTTCTACGTCTTCTGAAATATGTGGAGCCTCTCATCTTTTCCTCGCGCCCTACAACGACAACCCTTCACCAGCAAGGGAACAACTTGAAACCGTGAAGAAGGAGCCCAGACAAGGGAGGAGAAGCCCACCCAGGACAGTGTCGGGGGCCGGCTCTCGCTGCTCGGCGGCGGCCGGGCGCGTCCGCTCCGGCGGGGCGCGGCGGCGGCTCTGGCCCACGGCGCCCAGCAGCGCCCGGCGCCGCTCGGCGTCCAGCGCGGCGCAGCCCCGCAGCAGCTCCTCCGCGCCCTCCTCGCGCCCCAGCGGCAGCAGCACCTGCGCCACGTACAGCTCCAGCAGCCAGCCCAGCTCCGGCAGCCTCTGGTTGGCCTGGGCGCTCAGCCAGCTGCTGCCCACCTCCAGCATCGCCTGCGGCTCGCCCACCTTGCTGTACAGCAGGATGCTGAAAACAAAGGGACACGTGTGAGAAAAAGCTAAGCCGTTGTTGGAGCTGACATCACGGACAGCTACCACCCACAGGCAGCTCTCATGAAGGTATCGATCAAAACATCAATCAAAGGTATCAATCAAAGCATCAAAACACAGAATCCTGAGGCAGACACCAGGTGCAGCTGTCTCTCAGCATCACCTCTTTTGGACTTTTGGACTTCTGGACATCATTTAAGCCAGAGAGATAAGGTGATGGGCCACAAAACACAGAATTCTGAGGCAGACAACCAGTGCAGCTGTCTCTCAGCATCACCCCTTTTGGACTTTTGGACTTCTGGACATCATTTAAGCCAGAAAGATGAGGTGGAGGGCCACAAAACACAGAATTTTGAGGCAGACAGCAGGTGCAGCTATTGATGTCACTCTCTCAGCATCACCCCTTGTGGACATTTGGACACCATTTAAGCCAGAGAGATGAGGTGGTGGGCCACAGAACACAGAATTCTGAGACAGACAGCAGGTTACTCTGTCAGCATCACCCCTTTTGGACTTGGTCACCATGAAGCAGGCACAGGTCAAGAACAGGCCTGTCCCAGAGCTCACTTATACCATGCAAAGTGAAAATATGTGATACCCAAGCCTGGCCCGCAGTTAAACCTAACGCAAGCCCCGTGTGTGTATGTGTATTTGTACATGTGTATATTTGACAGCAACAGAGAAACTCACCAGAGCTCCAGAACTTTTGGAGGCAGATGTTCAGGGGCATGGTAATACTGCAGGACCCAAGACAGAACTTCTCTCCACCGGTTCATCTCGGCCAGGGCCTGAATCCCCACAACACAAAGGGAGCATTTCACTTCTGCAAAACTGGTGAGGAACAGACACCGAAATAAGTGCTCCTTACAACCCCATTGCCCCTTGCATCCCTTCCAGTGAACTTCAATGCAGCCCACAGTTTTCCATTTCCACTCCTTCCTCTCCGCTTGCCCCCATAAAAAGGCCAATTCGACCTCCGAGGATAAGCACTGTGACTGCATCTCTGAGAGAACTAGGGGCAGGCTCCTGGGCACACCCCACTTCGCACAGATCCCTTCATATGAAACAAGTTAATATGGACAGGGCTAAAAGAAACCCCAAAGCACGGCGGGCACGGCCTGAGGTTCGAAGCCCCCCCGGTGCCGATGCGACACCGAGCAGCTCCCCTGTGCCCTCGGCACGGCTCGCACCTCTCGTGGCCGGGTCCCAGGCTGTCGCAGCCCGCCTCGCAGCGCTCCAGCGCGGCGGCGAAGTCGCGGTGCAGCACCAGCAGGTCCGCAGCCTCCTCCAGCAGCGCGGCCGCCTGCGCCGGGCCCGGGGCCCAGGCGGCCGCCTCGCCCCTCATGGCAGGGGGAGGGCTCTGCCCGGCCCCGCACGGCTCCGGATCGCCCTCCGGCTCCAGGGTCCCCGCCGCCCCCGCCGGGGCCCGGCTCCGCTCCGCTCGGTAGGCACCGGAAAGCCGGGATGGAGCCTCCGGCAGCGGAAGGGCCGCCCCGGCCCGCGGGCCGCCGGGACGTGTAGGCGGTGCCGCAGCAGGGCACGCAGGGTGGCCGGAGCCTGGAGCTGGGCTGAGCGTGCTGGGTCTGTTCAGCCCTGGGAAGAGAGGGAACCTCTTTAATGTGTATAAATACCTAAAGGGAGGTGCTGAGACGATAAAGGCAGGCTCTGCTCTGTGGTACCAAGCAATAGGACAAGAGGCAGCGGGCAGAAACCGACGCACAAGAAGTTACACCTGGACAAGGGTGTTAAGAACTTCTTAACCGTGTGGTGACCATGCACTGAAACAGATTGCCCAGAGAAGGTGTGGAGTCTCCCTTTATGGAGATATTCCAGACCCCTGGATGCAACCCTGTGTGCCCTGCAGTGACCCTGATGGAGCAGGGAGGTGGCACCAGCTGTCCCGTGTGGTCCTTCCAGCCTGGCCCCTGTGACTCTGAGGGGATCAGCGGTGGAACAGGGGGTCTGGGGCCGCTCCGAGCGGCTGCGGCACCCACACCGGGGCCGTCCCTGCCGAAACGCGCTTCTTCCTCTCGTTTTCTCTCTCCCTCGTGTGGCTGCCGAGGGAAAGAGGCCCGGCCCGCCTCGGCTGTTCTCGCCGCGGCCGCCGGGCGTCAGCGCAGCCCCGAGAGTGCCCCGGCTCCGCTCACCGCGGCCGGCGCCGGGAGAAGGGGCTCGGCTGAGCGGGGAGCGCTCCCCGCTCCGCAGCTCCGCCCGCGGGGGGACGGACGGAGGGATGGATGGACGGACGGATGGACGGATGGACGGATGGACGGATGGACGGATGGACGGATGGACGGATGGACGGATGGACGGATGGATGGATGGATGGATGGATGGATGGATGGATGGGTGGATGGATGGGTGGATGGATGGATGGGTGGATGGATGGATGGGTGGATGGATGGATGCTCCCCGCTCCCGGCCGCCCCTTCCTCCGGGCGCCTCTCCCCAGGCACCCCGCGCCCCCAGGTTTAAGCACATTACGCTGTTGATGGAGTTCGGGCTCTGTAATAGCAGTGTCTCCAGCAGTACCCGGCAGGCAGCGATCCGCATTCTCCTTGGGTTGTTGTTTGAAAACATCAGGGTGTCTTGGTTACAAGGTAATTACGGCAGTCAGTGCAAACGCTCTTCAAAAAGGGATCTCTGCAGGAGAGACAAGATTGATTTATCTTGCGTCCTGTTTAAATAAGTGACACATTTAATCTGTCCCTCCACTATAATTATTTAATTAAACATCAAATCGGCTAATATAAACATGCTGAAGAGCGAAACACATCTTTTAAAGGGGATTTTCTATGCCGTTTCAGTGTGGCGAATATGATTAAAATCTTGATCAGAGCTCTCTTTTCCTAGGTAGCTGTTTCCAGGAGGCGGGAGCGTGTACCTGCCCCTCTGGGCAGCAGCAGGAGCACTCTGCAGAAGCAGCTTTTACACGGTCCGGGGGGCTGGCACACCTCCCTTAGCTGTGGAAGAGGTTCCTCAAGGATTTGGGCTGGCTAAGGCGAAACCACGGCACAGAAACATGTGAGGGGAAGGGCCCAGCAAGCAAAGGCAGAGGTAAAGGCGTTTCTGACTCCTGTTTCTGTTACTCGGCGCTTGCAATTCAGAAAACAGCATTCCTTTTTGGGAACTACAAGTCCCAAAGTGCACTGTGGGAAGAACGTGCCTCGTACCAGCTAGTGCCCAGCACAAATTCCCAAATATGGATGAGGAATCAAGTTTGAAAAAGACTCACACTGGCTGGATGCTCCTCACTGAGACTCAGAAAGGGAGTGAGACAGCACAAAAACAAGGTGAGTTTGCGTTATTTAAAGATGCTGTTGGAGGATTTCTTTCGTGGGGATCAACCAGCAGTGCTCTGTCCCCCAGCAGGGCAGCCCAGCGTTGCTCTGGCGATGTTTGCAGTAGTTTTGGAACGGGGCTGTTGTTTCAGGTGGGGGAGTGAGTCAGATCCTGTTTCCCGGCAGATGCGCCCGATGAATCAAGACCTATGGAAAGACAGAGAGCTGCAACATTGATGCTGTTGTGCTGGAGGCTGGGGAGGGTCCGGGAGAGGGAGGAGTTGCTCTGAGCAGCGGCTTTGTGTGAGTTGCGGTGCGTGGTTGTGTAAGAAGCCAGGGTGGACAAGCAGCCTTGTAATAACCATAATTGTCGGTTAGATTAATTTCTCTGCAAGGCATGGTAGAATGTTTTTGTACTTCACCCCTCTTCCTAGAGGGGACAGTGTGGTGCCTTGAAGGCCGAACCTTTTGCAGCTCTCTGACCTGCAAGTAACACTCAGTAACAGGATTGTTTAACTGCAGGCCAGGAACAATTACCTATTTTACCAGCAATTTGTTAACAAGCAAAATGAAATCATTCTGAAAGATAATCATCCTCGTGGAGATGAGAGATGCTCGAGCTGCACTGTCGGGCAAGCACAAAGCCTTGGTGGCTGACCTGGTCACAGGCAGCAGCAGCTCCCTGTGTGTGTCCCTGGCAGCCAGGCAGGCTCTGGTGCAGCTCAGATGCTGTGTGTGGACACTGCGCTGCTGGCTGACGTCAAGTGCAGCTGGTCAGCTGCATCCATCATCCCAGCACCCTCCTCCTGCTATGTAGGGTCATGGAGCAGCACAGCCGGCTCGGCGATGCAAACTGGAGCTGCACTCCAGCCCGGGAGGGGAGCCCGAGGCTCTTCGGGCTGCTGAACCGAGCTGGCACATGGATACTTGTTGCCAAATAAGAATGATGCTGTTTTTCCATCTTTCCTTGAATGGGAGCAGCTTAAATTGTCTTAAAGCTGGAAGGGTCCCTCTTGTGCTTGAACCAGCTACACAGCAGGGCAGTGTGCTACACACATCCTGCTACACAGGCACTGGAGGACAGCAGATGTGTTTGCCTGTGCTCCTGGATAACAGTTTCTAGTGACCAGAACAGCTAAAGTTAAACGAACTTGCTGTCAGTGACAGGTATTATCAGGGGTTTTGTGTCCTGGGTGGAATGTCCATGCCCAGCTCATTGCCTTTTATATGAAGTCAAGGAGGTTTTTTTCCACCACAGTCATCCTGATTTTGTATAGGAGAAGAAAAATGAGTTCCAGCAGGGCCCTGTTTGTGTGTACATCACCTGTGGATTTACTGGTTCCCCTCCTCCCTCTGCTGCCAGGCAGTTCGAGGAGAGTTTAGAGTTACAGGCACCTGTGACAAGGCCTCCTGAGGTAAATCGCCTCAGCTATTAATCCCGATCTGACCAGCACACGGTCACAGGGCCAGAGGGCTGGCAATCAGTCTTTTTCTGTTGTCTCTTCTGTGTCAGTAGGCTGTTAATAGGAGATTAGCAGCATTAGGGAGACTTTGAGCTAGAAATGGTGAGGCCCTATGATTTGATTTGTGGAGAAAGAAACCCTCCTACACTCCTATGAAAACAAACACAAGAGCTGGAAATTATAAATGGCATTATAAACACAACTGAGGAAAGCACAGCCTCTAGGAAAGTGGTGGAGCTCTGTAGTACCTCTCAGCTTATCAGCTGCACTTTAACAAAGCAATGTGGTCCATGGAGACCTCAGGACCCAGCACTCTGCTCTCATCACCACGTGCTTTTGTTTGACTCTGGCGAGACCATGACATGGTGCTGGAATCTGTAATTCGCTTGTCATTTCCATCAGCAGCAAATCCCTGTTAAATATGAAGCTGGCTGGCTGCAGATGCCCTCGATTAGCCCAGATTCAGGGCTCCCCTAGCTGCTGGCAGGCTCTGCAGAGCCCGGGCTGGGTAAAGGTGAACATTCTCCAGCTGGGCTTGGAACAGATGGCCCACGGTGATGCTTTCTTATCTCAGCCAGCATTGTGGCACGGCATCAAACCTATTTTTTGTGTCAAAAATAGAACTGGTTACAGGAGACTCACCTGATTTCGAGCCCACCTGCTGAGGTTCCTAGTCAGTGTGTTTAAATGCACTCGTGTCTGATTTTGGCTGTATCCAAATCTATGTAAACAGCAGGTGAGGATGGTACAAGGCAGAAAAGACAATTGCAGGGGCAGTCACAGCCACATTCCAGCTGGGGGTATCACATAAACTAGAATAGCAAATCTCTGTTTCAGCCCTCATCACAGAGGCACAAACACTGCGTGAGGAGTGAACACTGGAAACTGGGAAACTGGAAACACAGGGTTGTGTTCACAACTTGTCAAAACTTGAGTTTTACTCAGATAGTAACAAAACCTTTCCGAAATAAAGGGCAATTTTAAGTTGATTAAGTTCCTTTTTTTGCTTCATAATCAAACAAAATACTCGTCTTGGCAAGGCAGCTGTCAAAGAATAGCAGCAGTTACTTTAATTGTTACTGTTATAATAGTCATAATTAGTGCTGGGTGGGGCATTTCATAGCTGTAAGGTGACCGATTTGGTTAGAGGCCCAAGGCATCTTCTTTTCTTCAGCTAGTTATTATCTGTGAGAAAATGCTGAAGCCTGTCATCGCAGTGGGTCAATCACACCCTGTTTGCCCAGCACAGCGTCTCTTTGCTCATCGCTGTAGAGTCACAACCCCTCTAACAGCTAATGCCTCTTCTCAAGGCCAAACTTGCCAAAATCAACTCTCAGCCATTAGTCCCCACCTTTCCTCTTTTTTCAAAAGCGAGCCTTGTGCTCTCATGGCTGGGAGAAAGGCTTGACAGTGTGAATCCTGGAACTATTTGTGCCACAAGGCAAACAAGGTGATTCGAGAAAATAGTTGTTCTCATTTTTAACTTAACTTCCTGACATGTCAGTATTTCTTTCCACAGTGTCTGCCAGTCATCTGTCCCCCATTCCGAATGCACATTTACTGTGATCTGTGTTAATTATCTCTACAAGCAGGCAATGCATCTTCTGCATCTTGAACTGGAAATCTCAGAATATACTACAGATGTTGACAAACTCTTTTCCATCTCAGTCTGCTGGTGCTGGCTCTGCTCTGGCCAGGTCTTGTGGTGCTCTTGTGATGCGAGGTTGCTTTAGGAAAGCCAGCAGTGCTGCAGGATTGCATGGCAGCAGTGCAGCAGGGAGAAATCCCCTGGGAAGGGGCTGTTTGCTGCTGCAACCTTTGTGCCTTGTGTTTCACCCCCTGCGTGCCCCTCTGCCTGTGGTGGGCAGAACTCCCCTGCTTGCTGTTTGTGCTGGTGAACTTGATACAGTAATTAACTGGTAATTGCTTTTGTATGTACCTACATGTGAGCTTTTTTTTTAATGTAGTGGATGAATGTGCAGCACGTTTCTTTTGGGAGGATTTCTCCCCTCCTCTGGAAGACCTGGGTGCTGTTTCAGGGTTTTACCAGTTTGAGAGGTGTGCTTACACTGTGTGTAGGATTTCTGTCTCAAGAAGTGGATTGGCCCTCCCCTGGCAAGCTCCCCCCATACCTCCCTGCTGCTCCTCATCTTTCTTGGCAATACCAGGTGCAGACAAAGGTAGGATTAGATGTCTAATTAGTTTATGTAGCCTTAGACACACGTGGTTACTCCGTGGCACTGGGGGAAGGGCAGCCCGGGAGGAATCCAGCCCTTGACTCTCAGTGAGGTTTTCAGCTTTGGGAGCAGCCTGAGCCCAGGCAGACTCAAAAGGCAGGCCAAATTTTCTAGACACATTTTTGTTCCAGATGCCTGTTCAAGGAGGAAGTTGAAAACCCAGTCTGTATTACCAAATCTAAAATAATTTGTCATTTAATGTTAGATCCAAAAAGTTTATTTCCAAAAGATGACTCAGTGTAGACAGCCTGAAAGAACTTGCTGGAAACATGGCAGAAAAGCTACTAAGCTGTAATTAGTATATTTTGTAACTACACTGTAGATGGGACAAGCTGTATTTATAATATTTTTAGCTTATCAAAGTGAATTTTAGGCTGTAGCTCTCCTCTCTCCCACTGCCACCATCCTTCAGCAGATGTAGCCAGGGGAACAGAGAGGATCATTCTCTTTCCTACCTGACAGAAGGCTTATTTGATTTGTAATGTCAGTTGTATTTGTGGAGTGTCCCGATATATCTGAATGAAAAGAAATGGATGAAGGTAATGCAAAGGATCAAGAGTACACTGCAGTTGTGTACACCAGCAAAACAAAATCACTCAAGAGCAAAGTAATGGAAATGGGATTCATGTATGAACTCTGACCGGATCTGCCAGGACAGAAAATGGGGTGGATTCTGCCAGGGATGGGGAACTTAATTTTTGCTCTCAGGGGTAGAGAGCAGCTGCCCTTACATTTTTCATGGAGTCTTTGTGAGAGCTGCATGCTGGTGTGTGAGCCTGGCACTCAGGGTACAACCAAGGCATGGGGATGGAGGTCACTGTAAACACAGCAAGGTTAAGTGAAATAAGGCCAGGAGGAGGTCATGGGGAATTTGAAAGGGAGAGTGCACGGACAGGAGTGACTGATAGCTCTGGTGATTGGAAACAAAACCTCAAATAACTCAAATTTGTATTCAAGAACACTTGTCCATCTCAGGACTCTACATCTGTCTTTCTGTGTCAGATCGAGCAGCAGTTCACAGCAGTTCACATTCCCAATGCACTCTGAGCTGCTGAACAATATGTCTATTCTGAGCTCCCCTGCAAGGCTGTCTCCTTCCAAAAGGTGTGCTCACCAGGAGAAATCCAATACTAGAAAGACAGTCGGGATAATTTTAGGAGATAGAATCACTGCCTGCTGAATCCCCAAAGGAGCTGACTCTCGGAATAGTCTTAGCAGGGAAGCATGCTCTGTAAATCATTACCAAAAGTTAGGCTGAAAGCGTTGAAACACTTTGTACAATAAGCACGTAGGTTCTGCCTCGATCTTCCAAGCCACTGTGGTTTATTTTCCTGAGCTTGCCGTGATCAAAGCACGTTCTCTGGTGTTTTATTCGTGTGGCAATCGAAGATTCAGACTGGTCAGAAATAGGACGATCTCAGGACTAAATCTCCAGAGCTGCCCGAATCATAGGGTTAAAAGAGGGCTGTGAAGTACTCAATGGGCTGCCTACACAGTGCTCAGCAAGTCAGAGGTTAACAAAGGACCTCATTATTTGAAAAGATAATTGAGGCTGAAAGCAAGTCAACCATCCCACGACTAAGCCCTGGAGATCATCAGTTTTTGTGAATAATAGCTGATGATGTTTGGGATTCAGTGAGTTAAGTGGTTAATCCTATACAGAAAGCTGCATCCATAATGCACTTTAAATAGAGGAAATCCACCCAATTTGACCCCTGGAGACTTGCTTCCTGCTGTTGTGCCCATGGATGTGTCTATAAATATCATGGAAGCCATCAGCAGATAAAATCTGAGCGAGCTGAAAATCCTCTCCCTATTAAACGATACATTGATTTCCATGAAACAGCAGGAGCCTGGGGTAATGAGCACTGAAACCAATCCCCTGCTCTCCCAGAGCCACTGTAGCCAAAGAGAAACAAGACACATTCACTGTTTCCATCTTGATTCCGTGGGAAAAATTTAAACCCCTCATACAACATTTCTTTCTGTTCAGTCTTCTCCACGAGGCTGCTCCTTCCATTCTCTAAGGGCCACGCAGGCAGCAGCTCATCAGCCTTTTGCTGCAGTTTGTTCCAAATTTGTCCTTTGTTTGCATCCCTCAGAGAAAGCCTTCAGTCAGGGCAGTTTGGGCACAAAGCTGCCAAAGTGTGCAGGACACTGCAGCAGGTTGGGATGCA
Source organism: Prinia subflava (assembly GCF_021018805.1). NCBI lineage: Eukaryota > Metazoa > Chordata > Aves > Passeriformes > Cisticolidae > Prinia > Prinia subflava. Next base: position 2,077,889 of record NC_086250.1, on the reverse strand, counting down.
TTCTCCAGCTACCAAGGACTGGCAGACAAACAAGCACTGCTGCTCATCCCCACCTTCTTCTGTCACTTTTGGATTTTAGCAAAAGACTGCTCCCTGTCCTGGTTTGGGGCTTTTTGTTGGTTTAAGGGTGTGTTGGTTGGTTTTGTGAGGTTGGTTTGTTTGTGGAGTTTGGGGGGGTTTGTTGTTGTTTTTGTTTGGTTTGTTCTTGGTGGGTTTTATGGGTCTTGTTTGTTGGGAGTTGTGGTTGTTTGTTTGGTTTTGGTGATTTTGTTTTTGGTAAAGTTTTGTGTGGGTTTTTTGTTGTTGTTTTTGTTATTGTTATTTATAGCTCAAAATCTTAAGATTTCAAAGCCTATTGTGTTATAATGTAAGGCCTGGCTTGTGATTTTCCACTCCCAGGGCTGTTGGTGCTGCACATACACACAGCAGAATGTAGATTTTACCCCCTGCATTTGAGCTCTCCCTGCTGCCAGTACAATGTCTCCATATCTGTATGTGCATGCAGGTCTCAGAGCGAGCTTGCTGCCTTTCTGGTGTTTGAACTGGCTCTGTTCTAGTTTGTTTTCTGTATCTTTCTTTTCTGCACTCTCCATTTGTTACCCTCCCTTTTTTCTTCCTCCATTTTGTTCTCTCTTTTCTCCTCCAGTGTTGACTGACTGCAAATTCCATAATTTCTCAGCACTGGGGACTGTGACTGGCAGCTGTGCTGGGCAAACCCTTGGACATCACTGTGGGATTTACACGGAAAACTCGTGCTGTTAGCAATCTACTTCCAGAGTTATTAAAGAGCAAGGCAATAAAGATCAGAAGAAAGCAGGGTTTCACAAACCCATAGCTACATACAGTGTGAGCATACAGAAGGAGAGGGGATTGTGAGGTCCTTTCCTTCTCTCCTTGCTGCTTAGAAAGTCCTGTGCTTGTCTAGCACTGATCTAGGCAAGGAAGAAAAGAACATTACAGGGACTTTTTCTAGACTTGTCCTTTGCTGCTTCAGTGTCTTTGAGCATGAGAGTCTTTTTCTTTGGAGACTGTAGAAGGAGTTAAAATAACCTGGGACATAAGGGAAGGATCATGAGCTTCACCAGCTCAGCCTGTCCCACTGGCACTCACGTTGAGCTGAGTGACTCAAAGGAATGGGCTCTCATTGCCTCTGAAGAGCCAATGCACTCAGAGAAAAGGATTCTGCTCCATTTTCAGCAGTATCAACAAAACTGTTTACCGAGTTCCAAAGGGTTATATTTTTGGCATTCCTGTGGCCTGTTTTGGCTTGTTGAATGTCACTTATGAGTAAGAAGGAAAGAACTTGTCTTGATGCTCAGTTATAAAGTAGAATTTGTATAGCTGACAGTTGAAGGAAAACAAAAGGAATGCAGTATTTTGTGTATTTATCTCACAGGATCTGCAGAGACAATAACTTCAGAGACAACTGGTTTCAATTGCAGGGATATGTGCTGGTTTTTAAAGTCTTGTCTCTTGTCTCTCAAGGCAACTGCAGCTTGAGACACCCAAATCCATCACTTGTACTCCTCGTTGTAAATGGCCTGCCCAGAGTCACAGGAGAGTGGTGGAGGTGGGTGGGATTTCTGTCACAGACAAGCTCTGCTCTGCCCTGGAGGCCACAATGGCCATGGCTCTGCTGGAATCTGTGCTCAGCATCAGCAGAGCCCTGCTGAGGCTTCAAAGGAAGGACAGAACTGCAGATATTTCCTAGGTTTGTTTGGAAATCTGGTGTCCTGTAGGGAGGGGCTGGAGCCACCCCTGTTTTCTGCTGTCCTGCTGAGTGAAGGGAGCCTCCATCCTCCCCACTGTGCATACCTGGGAGGTAAAAATGCTATTAAAGTGGGTAACAGGGTGCCAGGTCTTCCCTGGGGACTCAGGTCCCATAAAAGTACGTGTGACAATGCCAGAAAAGCTACATATGCTAGGAGCAGCTCCAGGAGGATGGTGGTGCTGACTCCACAAGCTGGGCTGGAAATTACAGCCGTGGCAGGCAGCACTGACCACTGCCTCTGAAAGTGAGTATGGAAAGAAGTGGGGAGAGCCCAGAAGGCAACAACAGTGACATAAATAGTAGCCTAATTAACAATTCCTAGCAAGGATTTATACAGCGCTTTACTTATTTGAAGCACTGTGCAAAACATTAGCTGATAGGTGTTAATTAATCATTCAGGTAATTAAATGGAAGTGGAATGCAAATGGTTAGAGGAAGCTGGCGTATGAAGACTTCCTGAAACCATTAAATGATTTTGTTCTCTTTGATGGAGGAAGAATTTCTTCCTTTAGGGTTTAAATGTTCTCACAGTGTGGGTGTTATTACAGTTTTAATAACCACCTGTTTAATTCCCTGGGATGGGAGATTACACGCAGTACAGCCAAGAGTTTCTTGTTTGTTTGAGTAACTTTGGCAGGTTTATGGGCCAAAAAAAAAAAAAAAAAAAAAAAAAAAAAAAAAAAAAGAGAGAAGTATCCCCAGCTTTGTGTTTCAGGGCACAGAATGATGACCAGCTTCAGGAATGAGTTTTGATCCTTTGACTTCTCATGAGCAGGATGGGCTGGGAGAGGGAGTACCATTGCACCATGACCTGTTGTTTTCACTTAGAAAGTGAAAGATGTGAAAGATGAAGGTGTGCTGTAGTTTATGTAGAGGAATCCCTGAAATTATTGTGGCAAAAACCACTGAGAATGTTGCGAGTGATAGCTAATTTTTTAATGGATTAATTCATTCCCCTGCAGTAACAAGATAGGATTCTTTGGCAGAGAATCAGTCAGCTTGATTCCTGGCTGTGGCATATTTAGGTTTGTGTTATCACCCACTGCCCACACTTGTGTAGCATAAACTCCTGAGGGAGCTTGTGAAGAGATGGGTTTTCAGTCGTCTGGCCTGAATCACTGCTTTGCTGATGAACCCCTTAAGCTGCTGCAAGAGACCTGTGTTATGCCAGGCCAGCACAACCACAAACCAGGCATGTAGGTCTGATTTCCTAAATTTAGACTGATTTACTGCACTGTCTAAATTGTGTTTTCAATGTACCTGCAATCTGAGAACTCAGTCTCTTAGGGCAGGTACAGCACCAGCAGCTGGTGATACAGATAAAGCCAACAACCTCCAAAAAAGACGTGATTCTCTGACTGCTAATTGCCCTGATAGCTTTGCTCCCCTCCTTCCATTCTGTGTTTCCTCCTGACCTGGGATACTGTCACTGTCAGCAGTGAAAGCTATCACAGTTCTCCTTTTTTCTCTCCCTTTTCCTCTCTCTGGTTTCCCTGGGGACAGAAGATCCTGGCAGCTTGATCTACCCCAGGCTTTTGCCTTTTGTTTTCCTGTACTTTTCTCTTGGCACGATGCAGAAGTTTGCAGTGTTGTGCTTTCACAATCACATGCTAAAATATTTGCACAGCTGTCTGATGACAGAAAAGGGGGGAAAGAGAGGATCCACTCTTCCGTTATTTGAAAAGTTAAAACAAAACAACCCCCAAAACAAACAAACAAACAAAAGTTAACATGAGTTAATCATGTAAAATCTTCAGTTTTTCCTGCTCTTGTATAACAGAATCCTCAATCACTTTTCCTGGCACCCCTCCATGTGCTTCACCTTCTTTTTCTTGCACACATAAGCCCACGGTTTCATGCTCCTCTTCCAATGTCTCTGGGTTCAAACGCCCTGGGACTCCCCTGCCCACCTGTGTGCACTGCCCTCAGCCTGTTCCTGCTGTACAGAAACAGGAGCAACTCCTACAGGCTCTAATCTGGCATTCTCCTGGCAAATCTCTGACTGAAGTCAGTGGAAGTTTTGGCACAAGGACCAAAAAAATAATAATGTTCCTCCCCCAAGTGTGTATAGATGTATATATATCTAAGGGATGGTGATGAGAGATAAGAAAATGCTGCCTAGAAAGAAAGTCCATTAATAAATTAGATGTGGGGAAGAACGGTTGATAGAATTCTTTATAATGCAGTTATAAAATTGCTGAGTTGCTGAGCTTTCCAGAAACCCATCAATAACATGCATGACCATAGCAGCAGTTAACAGGAGTATAAACAGGCAGGAGCACAGATCTCCATGAAAACAAGGTGTGGAAATATTGTGAGAAAAATCCTAGCATATCCAAATTATTTAGCACAGAATATATTCTAATGTGGTGATAACTTTGCAATGGCCTTGAAAACTGGTTGTGAGTTAATTTTACCAGCAGTGCACCAGAGAATCTCAAGGAAAAACTGATCAAACGTGGGCCCATATTTTAAAAATAGCAAAACAGCACCAACACTTCCTAACAGGCCTAACTATAGACCAGAGCGAGAAAAAAAATTAAATGTGGATTTAAAATAAACCCGGATAGTGATACTAAGAGCAGAATCAACCTGGATGTTTGAAAGAACCAATCTTGTCAAGTATTTTTTTGTTCAGAATTATCAGATAAGTGACTGATGATACTAAATATAGTAAATATACTGCATTATATTTTGGTGCAATGAGTGGAAGGTTCAACTTTTCAGCTCTTCAGCAGCCAAAAAAAGGGGAAGTGATCAGGCCCACAAGCACTCTTTCAGCTTTGACATCCATAATTCACGTGCAGGGACTGCACTCCCACCACCAGCAGCTCCCTTCCTACACACATGAACACACAGTCCCTGCTTTATCCTGCTCTGGGACCACACACAGCTCTGTCCAGCTCCTGCCCTTCCCAGCAGAATGAATGCCTCCTCTGAACCCAGGCCTCACTTAAAGGTGTGTTTCCACCCTGGTCCACCAAGCTTAGATTGGGGTTTTTTTCCAGCTTTTTTTAAGTCTTTCTTGTTGGAGTCGTGAGCTCCAGACAAAGCTTTCCTTTCTGTGAGGGAACTTCAGAACCAGGAATGTGCTCTGGACATTTATGGACAAAGGAACATTCAATGCTTCTGCTCTTTGCCTCCTAATGATCAGGGAGAATGACTGCGCTGTGCCTTTGGCATTCCAGCTCAGTTTCTGCGGTCTGTCTGTGTCCTCCTGTGGACACACATTTAGGGAGAGCCCTCTTTTTGTTTGTGGCTGGGCCTGAAGTGTCCAGGCACAGGGATGCAGTGTGCTGGTCTGGTTCCAGCAGACAGAATGTCATTTCCAGCCCGTTAGCCTCTGAAACGTTGTGTTTGTGCAATTAGCCTGATGAGGCGGCTGATGAGAAATGGGTGCTTATTAGCTGCTGTCATTTTTATGCCCTCTTCCCTAAGTAATGGTACAGCAGCCCTCGTGATCCCATTAAATAGCTCTGACTGCAGAAGGAGAAAGCTGCAAATGGAAAAGACTTCTCAGTGCTGCAGGCCAAGCGCAGCCACCTCCTCTCCCCTGCATTCCTCTGCTTTTTCCATACTCCCCGAGAGCCCGGCATTATTCCCTGTCAGGATTGTCTTCTTCAGGGGACAGCTTCATTCTGAATGGCTTCATGCTTCACACCCAGAAGCACCAAGTCTTTTCCACTAAGCCAAGCATAAAAATAGCTGAGGGAAGGGGTGGGGGAGGGAGTGTCAGCAAAACAGATTTATTTAATTATATGTACCAAACAACACTTTCCTATGTGAGACCAAGTGTGCAGCTCAGTTCCTGATCTGACTGCATTTAAGGTTGCTGGAGAAACAGGCACAAATTCCCATGACAATTTGAATTTCTTTAAGATGCCTTCATATGTTTAGCTTCCTCACACCTGTGTGGAGCTGGATGCTCCTGAGTCTGGGTGTACTAATAGCTGATTTTGCACAAGCCACTGCACTCAGGCACCATGCAGGGAAGGTGTCTGTGTGTGTGTTTGTGGGGGGGTGTGATGCTCTTAAATCCAGCACCCAGAAGGCTCCAGACTCCCTTAGGCTGGGCCTAGGAGGACTTTCCTACTTGGCAGAGATATTCTGTGCTGCCAAGCTTGGTGGCGTTGTCACGGCCATCACTGTGTTTGGTGATGTTCTCCAAGGCCCACATTTAAGAATCCTGTAAGCATAGGAGAAATGGAAGCTTTTTTCTAAATCAGATTAAATTCTAATCCTCACAGTGTCTTGGAGGAAATCTGGAAAACTCAGTCCGAAGGCAGAGGCAAAGATAAGTAAAAAGATTAGAATTTTTACTTCTTTTAACACGTGAGATTTTTTTTGTGCCTGCTCACAGCTTTTATAATCTAGTTCAATTCTTTCTAGCCCTTCTGGCTGATACTGCTGCTCTTAACTAGTCCCATCTCTGCTGCTGCAGATTACAGTGGAGCAAAAATGTGCTTAACCCCTTGTCACAATGGGGTCTTTAATGTCTGGGGTTTGGCTGTCCCTACCTGGCAAGCTGGGATGAGCCACTGTCACAGATTGCCCAAACAACCTGGGTTGAAAGGGAGGACAGGAAAGTGAGTTAAGAAAACAAACGTGTGGGTTTTGGTTCTGAGTGTTTGTTTTTGTCCACACCACCTACGTGCACACAGAGCTGTGTTTGTTGGTGTCCTGAGAGAGGAAACCCATCACCTTAAAAAAGCACTTGGCTTTAAGAGAGAATAATAAGGAAAGCAACAAAGAACCACTAGCAACATTTTATAGAGAAGAGGAGATAAATAGTCTGTCTTATAAACAAGTGGTATTATTTAACTATCCAAGGAGTTGCTTTCCAAAACAAAGCTGAATTGTTCATTGTCCAACAAAATAACTCCTGCTCCTGCAGCCTGGGCTGCTTTTCTGACTGCAGCCCAGGGTCTGTAGGTCTCCACTGTGGTGGACTGTCCTGCCTAGCATTACTGCTGATGTTTATGTCAACATTATAATAAAAAATAAGTATAAAACAGCGATATTAAGGGTCAGAAATTACAGCACCAAGACTTTTCAGTTGAGGGGACAGGAACAAAGGAATTGTGCCGGCCCTGAGCTTCCCCGTGGCTGCAGTAGGGCCTCACAGACACACTTGTGCTCGGCCGTGTTGGCAGAGAAACACTTGGCAGAGAAATCCCCTCTTGCTGTCTCAACTGCTCATTCACCTGCTCACAGAGACAAGATTCTATCGCACTGCCCCAGCACTTCTTCAAACACTGGCAGGCGTGTGCTCGTGTTCAGATATTCGCCAGAACAAGGTTTCTTTTCTCCTCTTCTCACAAGCCGTGACACTTCCCAGGGGAGGCCAGTGGCTCTCTCGGGGTTATGCCAGCTTTGCTATGGCACAGAAACAAGATTTGAGATGCTGTAGAGCTCCGAGAGCGGAGGAACCAAGGTGGGAGGGGAGGTGTATGTGGGGTGTGAGGGAAATGCCTTCTGTATAAAACAGCCTTTTTAAAGAAATGGGTGGGTTACGCAGGTCAGAGGAATCCTCGAAGGAGGAGGCAGTGCATACTCCGTGCTCCCATTGCTGCTCCCTTAGCAAGCCACAGGGGACCACTGCTGCGTTACTGTGGCAACAGTGACGACTTGGCAGCCAGACCCATCATCGCACAGCCTCCTCGAGATGCTCTGGCAAAGGCTTGCAAAGGAGATCTGCATCTGAGAGCCCGTGCCTTTTACATTTCGGCTTTACCGTGCCAGCCTAGAGAAAGAGAAAATCGTGGCTAGGAGCCCTCCAAAGAGGAAGGCAAGCGGAGGCAGGGCACGGGGAGTGGCAAGGGGCTCTGATTTAGGTGTCTGCCCCTGCGAGCCCGGAGCACCTGTCGGGAGGAGGTGACTCATGTGAGAAGAAGGTCATTCCCGCAGCCTCGCTCCGTGAGTACCCACCCAGCCAGCCTCTCTACTTACCTTGGGCTGCAAATGTTATTTATTGTTTGTCATTGACCACGAAATCTGGGGTTTCTTGTGTCCAAGGGGAGGAATTTTCCTTTGTGCTAGCTCTAGGCATCGTGCAGGATCTGTGAATGCAGTGCTCCTGGCTTTTTGTCCTGGGCATGAATCCCTGCAGGAGCTGCAGCTGTGCCATTAGCAGCAGGTTTCTTGCAGGGAGCTCGATGAGATCTGCAGTTTGCAGTGAGCACTGCACAATCCCTACCTTAAGACCAGGTTTTGTGCTCTAGCCAGCTGATATGGTCCTCTATCAGCTTTTCCATTTAATTCATGATTCCAGCCTTTGTTGTACAAGCTGACTTACTTGTTTTCATTGAGATTAAGAATTTAGGCAGTAAGTAAATCAAATGCTTGAACAGGTGCAGAAAGAGTATTTGCCATGTGTAGGATAGAGTTACAAGCAGATTCATTCTGATGAGACAAACAGATGCTCCAGATAAACTGCTGATAAAAGGAATTATTATACTGGCAATGATCCACCGCGTTCCCCCATAGCACATGGGTGTCATAGTCCAGCATACAGACAGAAACCACGGGTGAGATCAGTCTAGCATGGCTAACAATAGGCATCTATAAATGTAGTCATGTTACTGAGCAGTGGGATCATCGGTTTTAAATCATGTCCTGAAAAAAATTAATGTAACTTAGACATCTGTGTAAAGAATACACTGCTTTGTAAGGAAAGTAATGCATTGAAAAAAAGATTTACAAGGAACTATAAGGGAAAAGAAATCAAAGGTTGTACACCATAGATCTGAAATCGTGATCAACCTGCAGCCTGCTCACATGAAAGCCAAGGAGATATTGTTTTCTCCAGATGAATTTGGTGCTTGTTCCGTTCCTTTTCAGATGGCAGCACCGGGGCATCTCTAGCTGTAATCTCATTAGCACTATTAGGCTGTGATTGTGCTTGTGCTCTGCTACTGGCATGGATTTGGGCAGATAAATGATCCTGGGAGCTCTCACAGTTGAGAGGAGATGGGGGTCCCTTGTTTGTGACGAGGTTTGAGAGTCCCACAGCCCTGCCTTTGGAAAGGGCCTGTTTGCAAAGAGCCGGGAAGGCAAACAGGGCCGGGTCTGCTCAGCCCAGGGACACAAGGGCAGCCTGTGAGCTCCTGCTGGTGATGGGAGTCACGTGTGGGCACAATAATGGCACTGCACACCCCCTCAGCGTGCAAACAGCATAAAGCTGTGCCTGTGCCAGGGTTGGCATGACAGGCTGGGCTACTACAGAGCAAAAACAGAAGTCAGGAATTAATTATGTGCTCCCTTCTCCATGCCCAGAACCACTCCTGTGTTCTGCTTTGTCCTGCCTGTTACAAATAACACAAGCATAGCAGCTTTTGTTTAGTTGGCTTCTTTGACCACACTGAAAGATATTTTGCTGATATTTGTGGATATTCCTGGAGTCAGCTACAACTCTTTTCATTCAATTTTAGCCCATTACTCTTCGTTACCATTCCAGAGGACACCGTAGACACCTCTAGTTCCTCCCTGCCATCCCTGCACCCCTCAAATCCGAGTGGATAGCTCTGCCCCTCTGCAGCAGGGGAGTTGGAGTGCTCCTGGAGGCCAGTGGCTGTGCAGCCCCCTGTGTGACCCCTGCCCACGTGGATCCCCTGCACGCAGACCCGGCTGATGTCACTGGCGCATGAGCCGGGGAAGCAGGCTGCTGAATGAGTGCCAGTGTACCACACAGCTCATAAATATGGAAAAGCAGCGGGCCCTAGCCCAGCAAGCTCAGATTCAGAAACGTTTAGCAGATGTTCTGGCTGTGGGGGAGGAAAACAGGAGATGAATAACTACAATACTGCAATAGCAAATACTTTGTTGATGAAACCGCACAAAAATTAGAATGACAAACACACCCTTACGAGGACTTTGACCTATCCATAAAACAACATCAACATGTTTTATTAATAGTAGTTCCACATTCTCCAGATCAGTAAAGTGACTTCATTGATTTACTTTTCCCTTTTTATTAATACTTCTCTAAACAGTGATGAATTTGGATTGAGCATAGGTAGAGTCTTTTTATAGCTTGTCAAAGAACAGTTCCAGTAGTTCTAATAAAGCAATAAGCCTCTCATCCAGGACAATACAGCTAAAGAGAACCTAACCAAGGTTAAGAGTTTGAGAGAAACTTCCAAATCTGTTTGAGATTTGGGGCTGTCAGTTATTTCCAGACAACACCACAAGGGAGCTGCTCCGTACACTTCCTTAAAGGAGTAAAAAGCTGTTGTTTTAAAAACAAGCATAGAAAGCATAGCTCAGGCTCTCCCTTAATCCAAACTCCAAATAGTAAACATGCCTTTTAGACCTTGATGCATCCTACATAAACCAATCTCAGCTTTAGAGGCAGCTCTTGTGGGGAACTTGTATAGTCCAAATTGGATGAAGAACCAATGTAGGGTGTCAGTAATGACATTGCAGGAACTGCTGTTACATTTCACCAAGGTACATTTGAATCCATTCCACTTCTCAGAGACTGTCTGAGCACAAGGAAATGCTGTACTTATGATTTTTTGGTTGATGTATTAATTGTAGACCAGCAGTCTAGTAGTACTTCATCTGGGTATGGTGTTCTTGCATATCTCTATTTTCTTCCTTGACAAGCACTTGTCTTACTGCTTTGGATGATCTCACACCTCTTTACACACTTGAACTAAAGCATGAAGTGAAACTCAGCTGGGCTGCTCTTCCCAGCCCTTAGCAGAATGTACCACTTTGGGAGGGAGCTTTCTGCACTGGTGTAGCCTTTGGTTTGAGTTAATTCTACTTAAAATTTTACAGTATAGTGAAGTGAAAGTTGTGTGTTTCTCATCAGCTTCTTATATGCCCACGGTCCTGAATCATAGCAGCAAACCCAAAGCTGCAACTTTATATTTTACTGCTTGGCAAAATCTGTGAGCAGTGAAATTGTCTGCAGTGTGTATGCACAGACCCAGAGCTTCTCTTATTCTTAAAATAGTTCCAAATGCTAAAGTCTATACTGAACACTCAGCAGATTTGCATGTAGCCTCAGAGAAACCTTCCTTATTAGTTCCTATCAGAACACTTATTTTTTCAGCATGAAGAGTTAGAGACTTTTATCTACATGATCAAAACTCACTGGCTCTGATGGGCTGCCTTTTTATTTTCCTTTTTAACTGCAGAAGTTTTTACCTACAGAAGTTTTTATTTAGTGAACCAAGAGAGAGGCTTTTTTCAAGTGAATTAGACTTGTATTTGTTTCCTTGCAACCAAACAACACCAGCAATTCATTTGAAACTCATCTTCCAGCTCGGCACACAACATCAGTCCGGATTAGGGTGTGCATGTGTGTTCAGAGGTGGTGCAGGGGGTTGAACACATCATTTCATAAATATTACAGCTATTCAAATGCCTAAGCAGTGAATAATCACTTGCATCAGGAGAATGATGGGCGCCTGGTGACTTCTGCCTTGCATTTGAACCACAGATTGAACACTTGTGTTCTTGCTTAGGAAGTCAGTGCTCCACAACAACTGGACAGAAAGCAGCAAATCTTAAAACCTCTGTACACTAGACTAGTCCTTCAGTTTCTTCTCAAAACAGTTCTTCTTTTGGAAGCTCTTAGCTGCTCATTTGTATACAGATTACTTTTACATTAAAAAAATGGGTTTAGCTGTCCAAGTAAGTGTGAGCGTGAGAAAACAAGACTATAACTCATCAAGCTCCCAATTCAGTTGCTTACAGCAGATGGCAATTCAAATACAGTGACTTTGAACAGGAACACAGGAGAAAAGAGTTCCTGTTAACAGAGAGAATCTCAGGGGCTTCAGTGGCACTTTGGTTTCACGTTGTGGCCTTGACTTTTATGAATTGAAGCAACAAACAACAACAAAAAATCCTCTGTCACTGTAAATGTCACACTAAAATGTATAAATAGGAGGGAAGATTGCAGAGCACACCAAGTGCTCCTTCCATTCTGCATCGTACTGGTAAGGCTGGGAACTCAACTGGGAACACACTACATGTTGTTCCTGCACAGAGGAATTCAGGAAAGACAAGGATTAAAGTGAGAGCCACCACAGGGGAACACTGTGAATCAACAGAGCCTCACTCAATCTAAACTAGGAGGACAGGCAAGAAGAAATGGAGTTTTAGGTTTGGGGAATGTGATAAGTGACACGAGAAATCTTCATGCATCTGAAATGCTGTTGCAGGAGTAAGAGGAGCAAATGGGGGTTTTTTTTATCTCTGTTGGGTAGGATGAGAAGTACATGTAAATTATGGTGAAAGAGATGCAAGTTGACCATTAGGGGAAACTTTCTAAAGGCAAAAAGAGTGAATCATGAGAAAAGCACATCTTTCCTGGATAGATTGTGGTGTCTGCACTGGGGAGGTCTTTAAGAGGTAAAACAGATGGGACAGAGATGCTTTCACAGGGCTGGAGTTAGATGACCTCTCAGTGTCCCTTCCAGTGCTGTATTTTGGTGATCACCTCCTTGTTTGAAAATCCACTTGCTGTGTTTTTACTTCCTATTTCCAGATGTGGGACTCTGCTCTGGGGTAGTACACGTCCAGTGGAATTTGGTGCTCTTGGCTTAAAGAGATAACAAATTCTCACAGGAGCATGCACCTGGCAAGTCCTGCACCTTGGAAGGTTGTCAAAATAGAATTTAAGATTTCTTGGCTGTTTTTACTGTGAAAATAGCTTTGATTTCATAGAGATACCAAAAACTTTCTAGAATTTTCTTCTGTAACTTGTCTTCCTTTTTATACTCCTTGTCTGACTGGGAGCAATGCCTGGGTCTTATGAGCCTTCAATAATTTCTCTTGGAATACATAAAAAGGCCTTATTTTTCTATACAGACTTTTGAAAATGGGACACTGTGCCACCCTCTGACTACATTTTGAGCAGTAGCAGGACATCTCCTTTAAAAAGCTCTGGGACCACAATGTTTTTCCCTGGGCTGGTTTGGAGCTGCTTCCTCAACAGCTGCTCTGCTCACTGGCGGTCACTCCTGGAGTGCCAACACGCAGCTTTACAGCGCCTGCAGGCACAAATTCACGGGGAATCAATCACAGCCTGGCTGGGGCGAGGTGACTCTGCCAGCCAACCTCATTTCCCAGTGCAAAAGTTCTGTAAAATCCACGGGGGTGCTGGGCTTGCCTTGCACATCGCCAGCCTGGAACATCAGGCTTCTAACCAAGCTGTGAGGCAGGGTTTCAGCCTGGTTTTATATCGCAAAATAGCCCGTTCTGTAGTGATGTTGCAGTTTTTGTGAGTGTGCTTTATTAGGCTGAAGTTCTGTACAGTACTGCCTGCCACCCTCCTCCCACTCTGCGCACCACGTGCATGCAGTGACAAGGGACGTGCAGAGGCAGTATAGTCCTTTGTTTTTCTTCAGTTCTACTTGTTTAAACCCTTCCTCTTACGGCGCATTGTGAAAACTTCTCTGGGAATCCAGCAGCATAATGATGCAAATAACCCTGTCATATGACTAAGCCTGACTGTGGTGCTGGATTCCAAAATATCGAGCCAAGACATACAAGTCTCGCTGTGGATGCCATAGGCAGCCTCATGCTAGAGTGCAGATGGTTCTTCAGTTCCCTAATGGGAATTGTTTGGGTCCTTATTAGCACTTTACAAAGATTACTGTTCGACTTGCCAGCTCTCCTCCTGACTCTTCAGAGTGCTCAGCCAGTAATCGCTGCAAACACTGTGCGAGCCGGGCCCCGGGAGAACATTTTGAAACATCTCCTGTATCACTGTATGTAAACCCCCTCCTCCATCTGCTTTCATTTTTCAATAATTAACACACCCCCAACCTGCATCTTTGCAGGGGAGGACACCTGCAAATATTAGTTTTGAACAGATAATGGAAGCTGCTGCCTCCCCTGCAAAGAGCTGCTCTGTCAGTGACCTTCAGGGATTTCCAAGGGGGAATATCCCCTGTCTGGAGCTCTTGCCACCCTTTGGGGCTTGTATGGGCATGACCTTGTGCATGTGCTCAGGTAAGGACAGGTGTCCTTGCCAGATTTTCCAACACACAAGCTGAATCAGCAGGCTGAGGCTCTGCAGTGATTGCAACCAGTAGCTCTAATTTCTGTGCTCATGGAAACTCCATCAGTAAACAGGGTGGGTTGAGCCAAGTTTAGATCAGCTAAAGGCTTTCCTCCATCTGTTCTCAGACATGGATATGGATAGAGATAGTGAATTGGGAATTGTGCACTTCTGGCTGATATTTGTCATACCCTACTGTAGTAAGAATTTGCTCAGCCATATCATTAACTCATTTTATGCATCTCTTATGAATGATACCTTCTCGGTGTTCTATCATGTGTCATTACAATACTTGACAACCTTTTATGCCAAAATGTCTAATATGCTATGGAGATCAAAACCCTCGTAAGGTAGGGTTGGAAGGCTGTGGCTTTTGTAGGACATTTCTGGGTTCCTCTCGGTGCTTTCTCGAAGACCAGGGCTGGCTCATTTCCCTGTCCAGCCAGTACCAACCCCCGGTGTAACCCGAAGGATTAGTCAATATTTGGGGCTGCCCAGCTGAGCCGATTCGCAGGAGACAAGGATGATGGCAGCAGCATCCCCCTGCCGCAACGCTGCTCATCCTCCCGAGCGCAGGGGCAAGGAGCCCGCTCCGAGCGCACCGGGATCCGAGCGGGACCAGCTGCTGTGACCACGGCCGCGGGCTTCTCCCCAGCCACCCCCGATCTGAAAACATCTCCGAGCTTTTCTCATCGCGACTTTGCAAGCGTCTCGGCGGCCGCTGTGAGATGGGATTTATTCACCGCCTTCCTCCGCCGGTTCCCTCGGTGCCCTGGCTCGGCGCCCTCAGCGGCTCCCGTGTCCCGGGGCACAGGGCGCGCCCCCGGGACACGCCCCCCGCCCGCGGCGCTTTAAACGGTCGCGGTCTCGCCCCGCCCCTTTTTTTGATCTCCGCCAATCCGCGCCCGGACTGTTGCAATTCGACCGGTGGGAGCGTACCACTGCCACCGGGGGCGGGGGAGGAGCGGCAGCGTTTAGGGGCTGGTGAGGAGAACCGCGTGGGGGCTGGCGCCCGTTCTCCGCCACACCTGTTGCTTTTCGTTGCTCTCGCTCTCCTCCGCTTGTCTCTCTTCTCCACCGCGTGCCCAGCGGCTGCAGAGCCGCCGCTTCCCGCCGCCGTTCCTCCCCTTTCCCCGGTGCGCCGCCCGACGGGCCGGGAGGGGAGGGGGCTTTGCCCTCGCGGTGGGCGGTGGGCGGGGCTGCGGCAGCGCGAGCTGCCAAGGTGCGCGCGCGTCGCCGCTGCCGCCTCACCCGCCCCTCCCGCGGCGGGCAGGGACGGGCCGGTCCCGCTCCGCTCCAACCCCAGTCTCAGCCCCGCTCCAGCCCCGCTCCGCCGCCCACGAGCAGCGGCATGAAGCGAAGGCAAGTGCCCGTGGCGGGGCGGGAGGGCTGCGGGGCGGCAGGTGGGGCGGGGGCGGCGGCTGAGGTGGCGGAGGGTCCCCCTCATGCGCGCGCGGAGCGGTCCCGGCGCGCGGCGTGGCGGTGGCCGCGGCTGGCACGGGGCGGTGGGCACGGGGCGGAGGGCACCGGCTCCGTGACCCGATTACGCGGCTCGGCGCCGGGCAGGAGCGGGTGGCTGAGCCGAGGGCACGGCGCGGCTCCCGCCGGTGCCGGGCGGGCAGAGGGCGCGCTGCGGGGCTGCCCGCGCTGCCGGCGGGCGCCGCTGCTGCTGCGGCTCGGCCTCAGCGCCCGGAGCGCCGCGCGGGTGCCGCGCACCGGCCGCGGCCGCCGCAGGGTCGCGGAGCGCTGCCGGTGCTGCCGTCACACGGAGCTTGCGGCGCCCTACGTGAGGCTCGGCATAAACCGCCCGCAGCTGGCGCAGGCTGCTGCTTGTCTCGCCTTTGGCCTTTTTATTGTCACTCTAGATAAACTCAGTGCGGGGGACTGTAATAGTTGTGCCTCTGTTCCTTTATTTGTTGTGTTATGGTTCATTCCTAATCTCGGCGGGCTGTTGTCCTAAGGTATGTTTAAGGGTGTTTAGTACTTATCAAGGGTGGATGCTTCTGAACATAGGTTTTCTTGTGTAATAAAAAACTGCTTATCCATTCACTGCAACGACTTAATTCCATATTCTGAAGAAGTCCTCTCTTACCTGATGGAGTGATCCATTTAAGGTTACTGCTGTGGAGTACCTGGGAAGGTTCCCTCCATCTCCACGAAAGTTACTGTTAAGTCTGACACGATGAAAAAATGCTGCTTCCTTTGTTGGTCCTGTTGTGCTGCTTTGAAAGTTGAACAAAATGAAGAGTCTATGGGAAACCTTTGAGTGTTAGAATTGGCGTTCTTGGTTATTCTGCACTTTAAATGAACTTGGTCTGTGCCGGTGCAGTGGACTTCGGGGAAGCTGAGCAAATAAATGTGGATAAGCTGGATATACAGAAACTGATTCTCCTTGGGGCTCCTTTTAGCTAGAAACCTTGAAAGATACAAGGTAACTGAGCTTTGAAACATGCAATAAACAAGCTTTTCTTTGTATAACTATGGGCTTGCTTGAAATATACTGCTTTTACTAATAGTTACGCTAATATCTCTTTCTGTATTTCTTGCAATGTACATATTCTATTTATTTCTCACTGTCACATTTTCAGTACTTGTGTTTGGGTTGCTTGTACTGTGGGGATATGTTCAGTAAAAATAACTCACTGCATGGGAATTAAGCTCTTCAATCATGGGAATATTTATGCTGGCCTAAGAGTCTGTGAAAGCTCACCGGTACAAAACCAGATTCAGAGTTAGATTGAAGTTGGCAGTGCCCCTTTAAAGCAGCCAAAAGTCCACTGCACATTCATCTGCAGCTGCAAAAGTCACACTGCAGTTAAGAAAACAGATATGTTTGTATGTAGCTTGCAGCTTGCTAAAATACTTGTGTCTAAGTAGATGGCTTAGCTAGGTATGCTGGACCTGTATTCATTCATGTCTTAAATCACAGGTGGAAGGCACACCTTACAGCTAAATGGTGTTGTTGGTAATCCTGTAATTATTAAATTAATGGATGGAGAACTCCTCTTCAGTGTTGCAGGACAACCATAAATATTTTTCTTTTACCAGTTATTTCTGAGTATTTGTGCAGAAGAAATAACAAATAGTTATGCTGCTGCTGAATTACATGTATCTCAGTTCCAATATTCAACAAATTTGAAAAACAAAATAAATTAAAAAAACTTAAAATCCTGTTTCTGACTATCCTGTGTATTAAGAAAGGATCTGTAAATAGTAAGTAACTGTATATTCCTGGTGTAAGCCTAAACACAGCTGGTTGAGGTCAGGATGACATTTTATTCCAAGCTTTCTTGCCTCTCTGGGTTTCAAATATCCTGCAAACATGCCTCACATGAGAAATCTCAGTTACTCTGCAGGTGCAGGTCTCTTGATAAAGGTTCTGGCGCTGTTACTTTGCCACGGGTGAACTTGAATTCCTGTTGTACACAGGTAATGCAGGGCTGATGACGCTTCTTGGAGAAAGCTCAGGCAGAACTGGTCCTTACCTGGACGTGTTCCTCTTTTCTCGCAGGATTTCATAATGACTTCTCAGTCACTCAGGTAATCCATGAATGGATTAGGGTTTTTTTTCTCCTTTGCAAACACAGGGGCTGTCCTGCCAGTGTAATCTTGGAGCAGTACTCGGGGTAGCTCCAGGTGCAGGGAGAAGTGTCCGTGCTGCTGTCTGTCTGTCCTTGGCAGAGGCAGGAACCTTCCGCTGTGCCTGTGTCACTGCAAACTGCCCACGAGAGCAGCAGCAGAGCCTGTGCCTGCTGTCACAGCCTCACCAATAAAACAGATGTTTTAGGAATCTTTTCTCTGCCCGTTGATCTATGTCTGAACAACCTGGAGTTAGAAGAAACCCCACAGTGTATCTGTGGCTCACCTGCTGCATGCAGGGCCATCACACAGGGGCAGGGCACACACCTGCCCTGGGGGCTGCTCTTACACGAGTGTGTTGTTAATGCTGGGGTGCAAAGTGCAGCTTTCCCCAGGTACGGTGTTGCTGAGATACTCCTGCTGTGGATGTGGTCCCTGAGAGGTTTCCTGGGAGTGCTTTTACTGCAGCAGATCCTAAGGATAATCTCATTTTTCATCCAAAAAGGGAGGAGGGAACAGTTCCCGCTGGTCAGGGAAGGGGGATTCCTTGTGAGTTCCCCTGGGGCCCTGTGTTTGCTCTGGGGTGTTTCCTTGGGTCTCCCAGCAGCACTGGGTGCTGCTCAGAATTAGAGAGGTGGACATAAAACAGCAGCAATCCCGAGCTGGGGTTCGTGCTGCTCTGTGGAAATGATGTGATAAGATACAAGAGGGAGGCACTGTTTGTTCACTAGGAGGGGAGCCCAAAACCGTGGAGACAGAGCAAGAGGTAAGCTGGCATAGGAACATCAACTCGCCACCCTTTTCCTTCCTTTTTCTCCTCCCCCAGCCGAATGTCATCTCACGCTGTAATTGCACAGGGGAGAGGGAGAAAGGGAAAATGCATCCCGGAGAACCCAGGAACACACACACACCAAGGAATGAGGTCTGCAATAGACAGTGCTTGTGAATGGTGTGGAAACATTGGGATTCCACCTGAGTGTTCCGTGCACACGATGAGTTCAGTTCCAGTGAATTATTTGTTGTCCGTCCCTGTGGATTCCTTCTAATGTTGAGGTAGTTGGAATATGGATGAATGAGTCGATAAGGCTCTTTGTGTTAACAGTAAACAGTGGACATGGCTCTTCTCATTCTGCCTGTGTTGTATCTTGAAGAGGCTCTGTGATACTCGTGTGTGTGGAGTGAGTTGTGATGGAAATGGAGTGCCCAGATATGGAAAACAATCGGGGTAGGGGAGGTTGCTCACCTCTGTGGGCAGCCTCTCTTCTGATGCCTCTCTTTTTTTTTTCCTCTCCTTTGAAAGTTTAATCAAGCAACAATCATTTGCCTTGGTAGCAAGCGGAAACTGAAGGATGTTTTTCTTTCTTTTTTTTAGATACTGAAATTTACTCCATTCAAAAGTATTCAGTAAAACTAGGAAAGGAAATGCAACTTCTTGCTTTTCCTAGACAGCAGTAAATTAACAATAGAATTATTTAAGCATCAGGAAAGAGGAATGTGTTTCATCCCACACTTCCTGAGGGAGTTCATAACTTTTCTACTGAAGGTGGGCAGTAGCAGCATAGTTTTTTTGCTGAAGACAAAAGCTTGATTGCTCTGATAGAGACCAACTGTTCTGAACCTGTTGTTTTGCAAGACATGACAAACTCCCTTTCATTTTTGAGAAGGGACACTGAAGAAAGCTATGGAAATTGTGAGAAAAATCTTTTTACTACATTCCTGTCTCTCTCAGCCTGTCATCTCTTTCTTTCCAGATCTTTATCCTTGTTATATGTTAACCTTTTTCATTCTTTCTTCACAGTCTTTGAGATATGATCTTTTGTGTCTAGCCACATGGTTAAAACTAGTCTAGGGTGCCCTTGCTTTGTCTGGGTTTCTTCTTGACATTTGACTGTTCAAAATAATGACCATTTTTACTGCAAGTCATTCATTTGTGGGGTTATACAGCTACAGACGTAAGCTAATTTTCTTGGCCCTTTTCTGCTGGCATCTGGAGTGAAATGCTGTCTGTGGAGCACTTGACATGTAGTCCCACTTGGTGATGCTGCTTGCTTTGAGGCATTGAGCAAAGCCTTATTGTGGCTTTCTTTGCGTTGTTGGTGCTGAAGGAGGAGTGGCAGATGCTTTTCAGCCATGGTGACAAGAGTCCCACAGATACCTCTGCTGGTGCCTCATCTTCTGCCTTCAGAGTTCGTGATGCTCTCGCCTGCCATGAGCTGGCTGAACCAGAACAGCTTGGCAATGGAATCAATAGGCCTCTGCTTATCTGCCTTGAGAGGTTTTGCCTTTTTGCTCTGTTCTCCTTTTCTTGGATCCACTTGTCCAGCAGCCATCTCATCCCTTGAGGTGGAGTCTCCCCATGAGAGGTGTTTTCTTGCTCTGCTCCTAGGCAGCATATTACATTTTGGAGTTCTGGTTTAGATTGGTGATTTCAAATGTTATTGTAGGATACAAAACAAAGGTAAAATCTTGCAATTTTCTGTGCTCCAGCCTCAGTTCAGGAATATTTGTTTTACCTTATGGACCTTTTGCTGTGTTTTCCTGCATTAGGATTCCGGTTGTGCAGCTTAATTAAAATCTGGGAAATAGCCTATTTACAGAATCAACTTCCTCTTTGGCCAGCAGGAAAATTGTTCTGTGTTACTGCTCTCTGCCCTGCTGTTTGGAAATAATTCCTCTGAAAATGCAGTGCTTTGAAGTGAGGCAGGGCTTGCTGGGGGCTGATGTGGTTGAGGGAAGAGGAGATTGCAGTGCATTGAAGGCGTTTAATAAATCTCTTTCAAGCTTTAGTTTATAAAAACTCTTTTATTTTCATGGCTGTAAGATGCTTCAGAGTGAACTTTGGGTGGTGCATCTGATGAAGTCTCAGGGTATAATCTTCTAGTCTTCTAAGCAACTTTTGAACTAAAGTGACAATGGGTAGCATAACTTTTACAGTCACCTCCCTTTAGATCACTGAGATCTCTTCACTCTGAGTCTGTGGGGAGCGCTCTCACTGGAAGTGCAGGCAGAACAGCAGCATTTTTGTGGGATCATCTCTGCCACACAAATAAAAGTGCTTATTGCTCTGTGAGTCCTAGCTAATATTGCTATCTTTTTATTACCCTGATGGAACTGCCCTGGTTAAACAGAATGGTTGGGAGCCCCTTTTTGCCTTCCTGTTGATGTTTCCAAGTATGTTGTGTAGACTTACACAACTGTTAAAAAGTCTTGTTGAGTGTAAAGGACAATATAAACTCTGCTCTGTATTGAGATGCTGCAGCTTGTAGTGATTTGCACCATTTAACATTTCCATAGTTTTCAGGGTGCATTAAAGAATTGAGTCTAAAGGCAAGCAGAAGGCAAATTTGATTCTAACCCAGTTAAAGAGCACAAAGCCAGTTGATATCCATCAGTGATACCCATGGGATAGGTTATTCTAGATCTCCTGTTGAGGAGTGTCCTCCAGCAATTCCAGTATCATGGTTGTGTGACTGGAAGAATGAAGGGGAGGACAGTAGGCTTTCTTCTCTCTTCTGTTCTGTGGTGATGTGCACAGAAATGAGGAATGGGGACAGGTGTTTGCCTGGGAGACTTGCTTTAAACAGTCAAATCTAACGATGTTTTACTAGTTTGTTTTTTTAATTGGGTTGCTTTGTTTTGTGGCAGAAAGTAATTTCTGTAATAGCAGTCAGTGTACATGGTATATGGTACTCCATCTGGTATAAACAGTTCTGCTTCTGCTCCATTTGAGGAAGTTTAATACGCCTTTTCTGTGTCAGGAAGGGTAAACGGCTTTGGAGAATGCACCATGCTTTTCTGATTCACTTTGCTACACTAAATCACTAATTCATTAATTAGGCAAGGTTCCCATTCAGAACTCTCTAGAGCTGTGCCTCTCGCTGTGCTGATTGTAAAGGAGGACTGCTTTGGAGTTAGCCTTTGTGTCTCGTTTCCCTGGGGAGCCTGGGAAAGCTGGTGCCTCTCTCCAGGTACTTGAGGTTTCTTCCAGATCCCGTGTCATTTGTCTTGCTGCTTATAAACAGAATCTCAACATGCTCTGGACTCTGCAGGGATAGTGGGGCTGCTTACACAGCCCTTTGGTAGCAATAGCCATGAGCCAGTAGGACCAAGGAACGTGTCCAGGACACAGTCCTTGTGGGCTGGCTTAGCTGTGCAGTTTGCTGTGCTCTTTTCTTGGAGAGGAATTGGTTAATGCTCATTTAGAAATGGTCTGGTATCAGCTGTGATCTAAACCCGCTAAATTGCTTGCAGAGTGTCACTTGAGATGTTTGCTTCCTCCTTAGGAGAATTCTTCTGCTAATGTGCCCTTTTCTGGACCATTGTCTAGATGTCTCATCAGGCTGGAGAGGCTTGTTTTTAGTGCCATGTGCTCTGTGGAGAGTTGATTTTTAAATAGTTACTGAATCAACAGTCTTCTGAAATGCTGCTGTGTTAGCATAGAAGGAATTAAAATGTTTAGTGATCCTCTGGAAGTCTAGATTGAAAAACAGACATTTGTATCTTCTGTTCGCTGGGGCTGGTTGGAACTGTTAAAGACCACTTGTTTTACTTCATATTTTCCTTCCTCAGAACTCCTCTAGTTTAAATTGTGTATGCTCCCTAACTAAAATATTGCCAAACCCAAATGTTTTACTTCAGGGACTGCTGTGCACTGTCCTTCATTCTCTGCCCTAAAAAAATGACTTGTTTTCACCTATGGTGAATTTTGGCATCTTAAGGTGAGCTTCATCTTGAGGTAGTCATCTTGAAACTGTAGCTCTCATGGAGCAGTAAGATACTATTACACAAGAAAAATAAATTTACTTTTTAAAAGAAAAGCATTTTGTAAGTCTTCCTTCCTTCTGCCAAAAACCTGGGGACTTTACTGTTTATCCTCTGCCAAAAAATTTCAAAGAAAATGTTTTTCCGGAGGTCAGATTTCCTTATCACGTTGTACTCCTCCAGCATTGTAGCCATTCTACCTTATATAATTTTCTGTCTAGATCTAAAGTCTTCAGATGGGTTGTGTCAGCACAAGAATTAAAGTTGTATTAATCTGAAATCATATCATGTCACTGATAAATCAAATGATTAATCAAAAGTTGCAGGATGTCACCTCCATGTAAAGGGGATTGTCTTTTTCTTAGTCCTCATTCCTTCTCTGCTCCTTTCCTGTACTCTCCAGCTATCACAAAAGGCCCTTTGTTGTTCATTTGACTGATAAACTATGCTTATTTTATGCTTCATCAAACTCTCAATGAGCTCAAGGTTTATAATATCAAAAGTCTGGCTCTCCAAGGGTGAGAGGAGCTAACAGGTTTCATAAAGCTCTGGGGATCAACCAGCATTCAGGAAAACATCCCAGGCAGGCAAGACGTTTTCGATGGTGGTGGAAAACGGTGATGAATTCTTCTTAGCATTTGTGCAAGCAGTGATGGTGATTTCTGGGCACGATGCTTCCTCACAGTCGGGGTCTGCCTGTGCACTCAGCTGTTGAGCAGAGTGCTCTGGTCCTAGACTTTGGAGAAAGCAAAGGATTTCAGAAACGTGAGAAGAGAGGAGAGGGCATGGCCAAGCGGATTCCAGACGCCAGGTCAGACCTGACCCAGCAGGACAGTGCCTACTGCCCTCGTCCTTTTCCTGCTGGTCTCACAGCATCTTGACAGGGAAACTGCTCATGGACTGGGAGTCAAGTGCTCTGAGACTAACGTAGTAAATTAAACTGAGTGTTGACTTCTGTTGGATTTGAGCATGAGTTGCCTTACAATGCTGTGCTAATTGCGGCAATTCAGGAAATGATTCACAAGAGTGGGTAGCTGAGCTTGGTTCTTCTAACAGCTGCCTTAGCTTAAGCTAGGTTGGCTTATTTACTAGAATTGTGCTTCATAAGCTACAATGGCACTTGCAAATGTTCACTGTTAATTCCTGACTCGATTGAATGGAGTCCTTTGACAGATGACACAAGAACGGGAGCAGCTTTCAACCTGTCTACCACGTCAGGGGCTTTATGTATTTAGAAAGGTTTCTTTGCAGTGGTATGGGTAGAAGGTGCTTGCAGTGCTGTGAATTAAGTGCTGGGTTGTTACATTGGATATTGCATGGTATCAGTGGGGTTTGCTGCTTGCTTCACCATGTAGGCTCCAATATGGAGAGAATATCTGCAATAAGTATCAAAGAATCTGAGAGCCAAGTAGATTCTGTAAGCCCATTCTCAGATGCAGTAATGACTTAAAACATTTTTTTTTCAGGTATAAAAAACTTTATTGTATCTCCAAGAAGAAATGCAAAAGATATTAATATTCCCATTTGATAGGATAGCTGCTGCTGTGTGAAATACAAACTGCTGTGACATATTTGAGTTTATGCTGCAGTTAAATGTGTGCAGTGTGTATGGAGTTTATGACAGCAAAATCTTTAGGTGACAAGAACAAGGTCACAGGTGTGAGATTAATTTGCATCCAGCGCTCCTTGTTGTGGAAAAGAATGTTTGGCAGGC
The DNA here is from genome assembly GCF_021018805.1 of Prinia subflava. Lineage (NCBI taxonomy): Eukaryota > Metazoa > Chordata > Aves > Passeriformes > Cisticolidae > Prinia > Prinia subflava. Next base: position 2,054,042 of record NC_086250.1, on the reverse strand, counting down.
ATCAACTTCATAAAACCTGTTAATATTCAGGTACTACAGAAAAATCATCCTTTTTGTGAAGGTCTTAGAAATGGTGGTGATAGGAACTCTGGCCACCCTCTTCAGCTTTGGCTTTAGAGGGGCTTTTCTTGCCAGGTTAAGAGGAAAACATGATGGACCAACCAGGCTTTTGGTGTGTGTGTTCTGGTTTGTGAGAGCTTCCTGGAGCTGTGAAACAGAGCAGCAGCGCATTTCTGGAGCCTCACTGCAGGATCTGCTGGTCATATCCTGCAGTGGGGAGATGAGCTGTGATCTCCTCTCCCAGGCACAGCCCTGACTCAAAGCAGTTAAAACTTGGAGAGGAATGGACTGAAGTCAGCAGCCTGCTCAGTAAATAATTTTCTTTGCATACTGACTCCATTCTTTCACTCATTATTTGCTCCACTTATTCTTTTCCCTTCCTACACACATGCAGGCAAATTTTCTGGCTTTCTTACCCTTTCTTGCCCTTCCAATGGCCACTTGGCAGTGTGGCCCAGGCTGTGGCAAGGGGCTCGTAGAAGACAGGTTCACTGAGCACAAGCCCCCGTGGCTCAGGGATGGGCTCCTCTGCTCAGCGCAGGAGAGCGCGGCTGCTTTCCCCTGCTCTGCAAGTCTGCCTGCTCTGAGCACTGCAGTGGCTCTACGGAATGCAGGAATGCAGCACGCAGGAGGGAGAAGGAACGCTCTCCAGCCAGACACAGGAGGGTTCAGAGCTGTTGCCCACCTTTTTTTCCCCTTGGTGGCAGGCTGCGAGCTTCTGGGTGAGTGAGCATCTGGTACATGGCATGCGCTTTTCAAGGCTGCTGGGGAAATCCATTAAATTGCCCTGCTGTTAGAGAGAATTTGGGTAAATGTAGGACAAAGCATTGGTTAATGCTGGGGTCTGCTAAATGTAGCAGCTTTCCTAGGGCTTGGACAGGATGCTATGAAGAGAGAAAAAGCTTTTAAGGGTCTTCTATCTGAGGATCCACAGAAAATAGCTAGATGAAAAAGTAGGGGTTGGGGGGTTGAGTGACCTTGAATGTGTGCTCTAGTGGAACAAGCAGTACCGTGTGTGAGTGGTATTTAGGAGAATATTTTCTGAGAGGCCCTTTTGTTAGGGGATGAGCAGTTTAAATGCCCTGCATTTGTTCAGAGATCTATTTTGATTTTTCAATGGAAGTGTGATAGCTACTGCTTGTCACCTTTGTAGGTGATCTTGTAAATGCTGCCGTCCCCAGGCTCCTGCAAGATGTGCTGACTCTTTAGTGGGTGTTGAATTAACTTAGGAAACCTCAGACAGAATGAAATAGGTGCTTAGCAGGTGTACTGTAGCACGGCAGCTGTTAAGAAGACACCCCAGGTATAATCATGAATTTATCCTTCTGCATTTGGGGGCTTTGGTTCTGCAGCACTCAGCGATCTACAGCCCCATAACTCTTGCCTGCTGTTGGAACACAGCATCTGTGTTCTTTCTCTTTCCCTTAGGGCACTGTTGTCTGCTTCATTCTTCTGAGGTTTTTATGCTTCCCATTGTCTTTTCTTAAATAAAAAGGCAGCTCTAGAAACAAACAAACAAAATTCCTTCCTCGTTTGATTTCTGCTTCTCCTTTATAAAATGATTTTCCTGCTTTTTCTGATATGGCAGCATTATTAGAACCAGGACTTTTTTCAACTAAGCTTTGTTGCTGTAGAACCAGGGGGATAAAGTGAGCATGTAGTGCTTGCTATGAGAAGTTGTTTTTTACCCTTGGTTTAAGTATTGATAGTAATGGAGTTACAGATCTGAAGACACTAAATCAAGACAATTGTTCATTGTTTTCCAAACAGGCTTTAGATACAGCCTTCCTATGACTACATTGTGCAGTGAAGTGCATTCCTTTTCAGTAAGTAGACAGGCTTTAAGGCCCTCAGGTTCTTCAGATTTGAAACAACAGCAGCAATGACTAAAACTAAATACAAATGGAAAAACAATTACAGGATTTTTAGGAGTGTCTTGGGCAGTGCCCCTGCCCTCCAGTTGCTTGGTTTTTAAATTCTGGGGTTCTGTGTCCTCTTTCCCTGGTTCTGTGTCCTCTTTCCCTGCTCTTGTCACACAGCACAGCTGCCTGAGAGTGCACAGAGCCTTATCAGAAATCTGATCTGGGTTTAAAAATAGCCTCGTTGGAATAAAAGATGTGAAACGGGGTGGGTTTACTGTGGGATCCGTAACTGCCATTGCTAGGCAGGGAGGAGGATTTAGTGGTGAATGACAAAGAAAAGTTGTTTCTTAATGATGATGTATTTGGGAGGACACAGTGCCTGTGGAGAAGAGAGAGGAATGTTCCAAGAGAAGTATTACAGGCTTTTATGAAAGGGGAGAGATGCAAATTAACAAAGCAGGGAAAATACATCCAGGGGTTAGATGAGGTGCCATAAAATCACTGTTTCTATTGAACCATTATTCCTTTGCAATGTAGCATTTTGGTTCCTAGGCTCGTATTCTGCCTGTTCTGGGTGTCCAGGGCCCCAGCTGAGAATCAAAAGGAGCAGTACTTAATGCAGTTTTCTGTTAGCTGCTGTCTGCTTTTCCTCCTAGCTCTGCCAACTGCTTCAGGTGTGCTTGGGCACGTGTGAATATTCTCACTTCTGCCTGTACCAACTGTTTTTGTAACAAAATTTGCCTCTTCCTGTATGTGACCTCATAATATTTTTACTCGCAAAAATATACACTATTTGCTTATTCTTAATTACTACTGAATATGTAAAAAAAATCAAATTAATAATGAACACATGACTGCATTTTACTGTTGACTGGTGATTAGGAGCAGCGTGGTGAAATGTTGGTACCCTAAAAAGCTGTGTTCTGTATTTTTTTAGTTTTCAGGTGGATATTCAAGTATCCATTTGTGTTAGGCTGAGATGTCTTGGCATGTAGTGCCTCTTTTATGCATCCTTCAAAGGGCTTGGCACTGATTCAGGAGGGCACCTTTTACTGTAGTGAGGTCTTGGGATGCTGATTTCATGAAGAAAGGAGGGGCAGACTGTGCCAGGACTTCTGTGAAGCATTGGAATGGAAATGACATAAATCCTGGCTGTACTCAGAGAGTGATGAAAGGTGACCTGCCTCACTGCTCTAAGAGGAGCAGCCACCCTCAGGAATGGAATTTCTTGTGTCTCTGCAGAGAAACTTGAAACAAGATGCCCTGCCTGCTTTGTGAAGGAAGAGTGTAAACCAGGTGGAGTCAGTGCAGTCTTTAAACAAATTCTGGAGAAAAATGAGAGCTTCTAACCCTGCTGGGTCTGAATGTTACTCACCTTTACAAAGCCTGAAGAGAAATTGAGAGGAAGCAAAACTGGAAAGGAGGGACCCAGCTCTCATTCCTGGTGCACCTGCACTGGAACAGGGTGGACTGCACACTGTGCACAGCTCAGGAGGGTGATGGTGGTGGTTGCTTTGCTGCCTGTCTCCTGTACTTTGCTCTCTGGGTGAGATTAGGCATTTGCAGCGTGTCAGTGTTTCTGTCTGCAGTCTGTCCTTATCTAGGAAAGCAGCATTACCTTTTCAGGCGGTGAAAATGCTATTGATCCAACATTACACTGCAATTCTTTCATCTCTGGGTGTTCCTGCCCTTTTACCAAGTGGGTAATAGGCTTTGTCCCCCCTGTTTCTGGAGGGAGATAAATGAAATGCAGCATTATTGTTCTGGAGTTGACCTTCATGAGTGTAGACACAGCTAGGACATGAATTTAGGGCTCTAATTTAGGAAGAGGGAACCTTTCGCTGTCTTGCAGATGTGATATATGTGTTTGTGGGCATGAATAGCATCTAATGAATATTTATACATGTATTAATGAAGTCTACATCTATTTTTACAGATGCATATGGGTATGGACTTGCAAGATACCAGTGTGGGTGTGAATAGATGCAGGCCTGGGAGAATGGTGATAGCTTGTAACTGTGCCACTGGGCACATAGTGTGTCCAAATGCCTACTTGCAGAACAGTGTTAAAAGGCAAAATAAAACTTTTCACCCTCTCTTCCCTTCCCAAAAGAGTCCTGAACCCAAGGGGGTTTTTTAAGCATAACTATCCCTTGCTGAAAATAACTTTTACAATTAATTCTACTTCCTGTCTCTGGTGACTTTTTGAATGGAAACCACTGTTCATTTCCTCAAACAGGCAAAGTTGGTAATGCTGCCTGGGGGAGAGTGAATGCTGTTTGAATGAACCTGGAACCCTTTTTAATGTACTGTGAAATTTAAAATTTGGGTGGCTGGTGGTGAAGTTTTGTTGGACTGCATGCTGGGAGTTATTTCTGGGGATGTGTGCATTGAGCCCCTTCCATGACAAAGATGCCTCTTCCTTCTGTGCTTGCTTGTTTTTAAGAGATTGGTGATTCACAGATACATTATCAAATCTGACCTGCTTAAATTCGGGGGTTAGTCACAAGAATGTTTGCTTCTGAAGTGGATAATAATTTTATTTGTCTACCTACAGTGTTCCTGAATCTTTCCTCGACACCTGTAGTGTTTTTGAAATGTCAGTCACATGTGATGGCCCCCCATGAGCTACTTCTATTCCATTAACAAAATTATTTTATAGCAAGAGCCTCAGTGTTTGATTCTGAAATGTTTGTTTGTGGAATTATTGTGATTTAGATGTTGAAAGAGTTCTGATTCAGAGGAGGAAACACAGATTTTATTATTTTACTGCAGTCTAGATAACTTGAGCAATAAGTATACGTTGTTCTACTGTGTTATAGTCTTTTTCATTGTGCTCTTGTTTTAAAAGGTGCTTAACCTTTTCAGAGGACTGACCTAGTGGAGGCAGCCTGTGTTGCTTTTAGCACTGACAGTGTCTTTTAAAACTGTTATTTCAGTGTGTATTTTATCATTTTTGTCTGGAAGCTTCTATTGTTCAAGCCTTCTGATCCTCAGGGCAGTCCCGAGTTAATTAACCAGCCCCTTTCGTAATTTTGTAACATTAAGTGTTCTTTTTCAGAAAACAAAGAAATAAATGGAGTTTGACTATTTAGTGGCTTTGTCAGTGTAATGAGCACAGACCTTGAGTCTGGACTAAATTTGGGTTCTTCATTGCAAACATCCCAACTACTGCCTTTTAAAAAATGTGGACTATATGTCTAATCAGTGCCTGAACTTTGTATAACTTGGCCAGTCCTGGGAGCTGCACTGAAATACACGGTGTAACATTTTTGTGATAGTTCTGGTTCTGACAACAGAATACCTGTGGTATTTTCTCAAGGTTTCCTGCCACAACAGGTGAAAAAAATGGAGGCAGGGAAAATTGATGTACAAGCTGTTTGATACAGTGAAAACTAGTGAATAAATAGTCCAATAACAGGAGTTAGACTTGAACTGAATTGGTATTTGAGGATCAATATGCAGTGAGTGAAGCAGTTGTTCATATTAGAATACATTACATTCTGCTTCTGGCATGAGAGTAAGTGCTCCATCTAGCTCTGCTGTTTGCCAGTGGGTGGATTTCCTCCCTGGAAATCACTATGCCCTCGGGTGTGCTTTTTTAATATTGGCCAGTCTGACTGCAGATCGTTTCTTCCCTGCTTGTTCCTGTGTGCCTTTGTTTGTTTGTTGAAATTCCTGGTCACACTGAGTTATTTGCTTGTAAATTAATTTATGGAAATAATTTCACAAGTTGTCAGGTAGTGCCTCAGACATCTTTCTTTGTGTGTTTCAAGTTAGCTGATGGAAAAGAGGCAGCTCAGTTTGCCAGGGCTAATGTATGGGAACTCGTGGAATTCTTCCTGTTCCTGCTTGACATGCTAATAAGGATAAAATAACAGTAAAAAGAAAAAAAATGAATTAAGTACTACTGCCCTGAGAAGGGAAGTGAGCCCAGCAGCCTGATGTGGCTTCAGTCTTCTTACGCTGGGTTATTCACTGTAGTAAACCTGACTTGTATTTTTATTGGACTTTTGAAGGAGTCCAAATTTTACAACTGTATTTAACACCTCTATATGAGTGGGAGGTTCTCCTGTGTATGATATATGGAAGCCCTCACTTTTGATTTTATAGAAGGATAATCAGGGAATGGTTCCTAGACCAGTATTGTTACTGGTGATGCAGCTTGAAAAGAAATTGAAACAACCCCTGGACTATTTTCTTTTACTTGAGAGCATAATGTGAGAGTGTGTGGTTTGCTAGCTGAAGAAAGTGTGTATGGTTGCTTTTTTTGGCTCAGTTCTGACTTTTTAAAACACTTAAATGAGCAAATGACTTGCTCCTTTCCCTGATCTGGCTAGTTCTTTCACAGCTTCATCTGAGGCACATTCACAGATTCCAAGCAGGGTTTTTTGAATGACTGATTTGCTGGATATGAAGGTACAACTTGGGCTTTTGTTGGTAAACAGCAGTAGTAAAAATAATGATAATGAGATTGTGTGCCCTGGCTGATATTAATCTGTGCTGTTGTAACTTCTCTCCTGAAGACAGAAATCCCCTCCTTGGTGGTTAGAGCAGAGCTCACACATCCAAGCTGAGCCATGAGTCCTGACTGGAGGCCCAGGAGATTTTTATTCTGAGTTGAGCTGTGTCTTCAGCCCCCATAAGCATTCCAGATCTCTGGTTTAGGACAAGCAAAACCACGTTTTTCCCAGTTCCCTTCTAGTCTGTTGTAGCAACAATCTGCTGTGTGGTTATCAGAGGGAAAGTGAATCATTTACTTGGTGCTTTTCCAGTAGGTGCCAGTTTTCTGATGGTGGGAAGCAGAAGTGTTTGGATCTGCACTGTGACAGGAAAGGGTTCTGCTTAGTTCTTTGTGGAACAGCTTTGGAGGTTCTATCAGAGGTGAAAATTTCCTCTGCTTTTCTGTGGAAGAGCAGCTACTTGGAAGATGGTTAGTGTTCATGGTGTGTGTGTGTTTTGTATATTTTGGCTGAAAAAGGCAAGATACTTCCATTTCTGACTGTTGTTGCACAGAGCCTGGAGCAGCACTAGCCAGTGCTCGCAGTTTGCATTTATTGATTTTTAAAATTGTTTTTATCTGTTTGTGTATCTGCAGCAACAATTATGGTTTGAACTCTAATTTCTTCACGCTTTTCCAGGTTTATGCTCACTATTTGTGTTATGGTTAAGCAGTGGACATTCATTTTGGCAGAGGGAAGAAATGCCCTTATCTTGACAGTTGTTTCCTTGAAAATGCTTTACTTCTTACAGGTTTCTACTCAAGTGTGTGCTATGCTAACAGAGTGGGGGAAATTTCAGTGTTATTTTGTTATTTTTGTCAGCTTGACAGCGTGTCATGTTCACATTTTCTGTTTGCATGGCTGGTTTTCTCTTGTGCTGAAAAGACATTTATAAACTTTACTGGAACAAGAGAACACACTGTGTTTGAACAAGTGTAATGGGTATTAGGGCATGCCTGCAGTCTGGTTTGTAGAAACTCTTCTGCCTATGGAGCTCAGACCTGACAGCTGAGGAGAGCTCTTAATCTCACAAACCTACATTTATTTCATTGCTGTTTCTCTCCTGTGAAACAGAAGCAGAGGCACCAAACAGTCACATTTGGCTTGATGGTGTTGCTGCAGTTTTTGGCCAAGGGCAGGCCTGTTGACACTAGCCCAGTTCTGACACAGGTGCCCTATTCTAGGCTCTTCTTTAAAAACTGGTTTTAGGTGTTGCTTTCAGCAATAATGTGCCCATAAATCCTGTCTAAATAAAACTTGCTAACTACAAATGGAAGACAACTCTGAAGCACGCATTAAAAACATTGCTTTGAATGTGATAGGATGGAATAAAGAAATCCTAAAGAAAACTTGGGGGTACTTAATTCCCTTTAAATGGGAAGGGCACAACTCCTTTTTGTAGTTTGCAGTGAGGTGTAGAAATGCAGCATCTCACTTGCTGTACAAGTAAGGATCTTTTTCCCATTCTGTTCCCAAGGCATGCTCCAGTGTTTGTGCTGCTGTCTCGTGTGCCAGGGCTATCTGCTTTTCTGGGCCACAGCCCATAAACCAAAACAGCCACTTTGCCTCTTGCTCTCAGCCTCTTTCCTCTCCTGTCAGGAGAGCTCCATGTTTGGAGGAGCACAAAGCCCTCTGTGCCAGGCAGATAACCATGGAGCTGATGTGTCTAGGACAGGGTTGGCTCTATCAGCAGCTGCTGTCAGCTCGCCCTGGACTTTGTCACAGCACTGATAGTGCTCTCCAAGAGCCACAGCTCTGTGTCCCTGTGTTGAAGTGCTGCAGACTGGCTGGGGAGAGCTGTGAGCCACAGAATGTGCTTGTGCATGTGTGTCCTCCCCTTGAGGAGGGCAGCACTGAACTGTAAAGTGAATTTATCCTGCTTGTCTGAAGGTGTGCAATGGCATCTGTAGGTGTAAGGAAGGAAGGTTGGTGGCATGGGCTGAGGCAGACGGGCAGGGCACACAGCAGAACTTGGCTGAGGATGTTCTCTAGTTGGGGATTTGTGGCAAGTGCCCTTGCTGATGACCTTGCTGCTTTACTGGGAAGGTTTCTGGCAGTGCAGATACCTGGATGAGTGGAAGCTGTCCTTACAGTGATTGAGAATATTGGTGTCATCCTAAAATGTGAGGATGTAGTGCTCTGCACTCCTAGGTATGCTCCCAGTCTCTGAAGAACCTTTCTGGAATTTAGGAAGAGCTGGCTCCTTGTGGCATGGCATGCTTCTGGCAGGGCTTCCTGGAGGCTTGAGGAAAACAGGATTCCAACTGTTGGAAGGCTTGGTGAGATTTAGATGTGCAGATATTACAAGGTCTTCTGAAAAGAGCTCATCTGATAGACCTCTATAGGGCCTATCTCAAACCAAGTGGTTAGAGGTGATATGTACATTTTTGAATGAACTGACTAAAAAACTTGGGGTATTATAGAAGTACTAAAGAGTAAAGTGCCATAAAACCAAGGTACCAGCTTTTAAAATTTGGATGCTTTTGTGTCATGCAGCCATCTGTTATGTCATTGAGGAGCTCTGCCAATGTGATTAGAGTAATTTCGTAAATAAAGAGTTTGTTGTTAGGGATTTTTAAAATTTTTGTTCATGATTTATCGTTTTCAAGGAATAAATTGGTAGACCCAAGAATAAGCTTGAAGTTAAATTCAACCATATGATGAGAAGCTTGAATCCTTGAAAACCTGTGACTCTGGGCAAATCAGTTTATTGGAAAATAAACCTGATTATAGGGGTTCCAGGATGGAGGACAGAGAGAGGGCTTTATGGTCTTGCTTTAACTCCTGCCTCTCGTCTCTGCTTATATTCTGTCTCTCTTAATTTTTCCAGCACTGATGCTAGTGGTCCCCATTTGAATCTTAAGATAATATTCACAGGTCAAAGGCTTGGACTTTGCTCCAGCAACCCTCACTTGCTGTGGCTTTGTGTGAAACAAAATACTCTACTGGTAAGTCTCCATTAGCTGGAATAAGTTGTTGACTTTTCAAAGTAAAGATGATGTGGCATAGACACAGACACCTCTAAGTGAAAGTTCCAAAAGTTCCTTTTGAAGAACAATTTTGTTTGTGTGAGAGTTAGGACTAAACTCTTGTGGTTTTGCACTGTGCTCAGAGACTAATCCTTCCTTGGCTTCTGTTCACTCACACAGTAAACCTGGAGCAGGTTCTCTCTGAGGTTGGTCCCTGCTGATCAGACTTCACAAATGGATTTAGCAGGTGCATAGCACAAGCAGTTGGGTCTCAAATATTGGCAGTAAAGTCTATTCACTAACTGTTAAGTGAAGGTATTTTCTTGTCTAAGAGCCTGTTAATCCACAGTTATAAAAATATCTTGATGGAGATTTATAGGATGCAAGTTGAAATGTCCCCTTGGAATTGGCCTGCTAGCTATGAATTCTATAACCTTCCTGCTATAAAACTACCAGAGGGATTCAGTGCAAAGTGAAGCACATTTTCATATCCCTTGTCCATCCATTGCCCGGGCAGCTTCTGCTCACATTGCTCCTCTGGTTGGCTCCTTAGCTAGGAGTTCTTTGAAGACTGGAAGGAGCTGGTTTGTGGCCCTGAAGGGAGATTATCCTTCTGTGCTTAAATTCAGGGAGAGTTGGAGTTATTGCCTCCTTCAGCTCCTTTGTCTTAAAGCAGTAGGAATAAGGGAAAGACTACACTGCCACTTGTGCTGTGAAGATAAGCTGGGCCTTCATCCTTCTAGGTTGTTATCAGTGATATTTCTATCACTTTATCAAGTGAAGTAGCCTCTTAAGAGCACCCCAAGTTATATGTTTGTTTGGTGCTTCCTCTGAAGCCTTCCTTCTGCATTCAGGAACATTCCCGTAAGGACTCATCTGAGTTTGGAGCGTAGTGAGGTTATTGTAGGAGAGCAGCAGGTTTCATGAAGTGCTTTCTAAGGGCTTGTGGTGCTTCTTAATTGAGGGGCAAGTTTGGGAATTCATAAAATCATAAAAAGAATGGGGTTGGAATCACAAAACTGGGTTGGAAGCAAGCTTAAATATCACCTAGTTCCACCCCAGGAGGAGCTGGGGAGGGAATCTGTGTTTAAAGAAGGCTGTTTATAACATCACCAGCACAGATAGGCCAGGAGAACAACCTGGATGAGTCTGCTGGTCACTGGTGCTCTTTCCTTCCTGAGTAGGGCTCAGGCAGATGTAGGGGAGTGACAGTAGATCTTCTCCTTTCCTGTGTAATTAGATATTGAGAAAAACACCTTTACTGTGAGGGTGGGCAGGCCCTGGCACAGGCTGCCCAGAGAAGCTGTGGATGCCCCATCCCTGGAAGTGTTCAAGACCAGGCTGGGTGGAACTTGGAGCAGCCTGGTCCAGTGGAAGGTGCCTATGATGGGGGATTGGGATCCCATATGAAGAAAATGCTGAGCCATAAATGTAAACACTCATGATTGATGAGAAGAGACTGAAGCTGTGTCTTCAAGTCATGTGGTAGAGCTGTTGCCTTTCAGCTTAGCTCCTTCTTTTAGGAATTTCATGGTGCCCGTGTGCTGCCCTCAGCTCTAGAAGAAGCTGGGTTTGTCTCAAATGAACAACAGCTACAGATGTTATGCCTGTCTTGAGACACACCACCAAATATTACGTTTTTTTCTTAAATAACAATTGTTTTAAAAAGTAATGCAGCTGGTTATAACATGAATAAAAGCTTTTGGGGGAGACATAGTGTGTGATAAAGCATGAAGAACTCTGATCTGACAAGGTCTTGAGTCTTGTAAATGCTGCTGCATTTGGTGTTTAGTCCTCTAAGTAGTCAGAGTAAGGAGTATATGTGGGGACCAATAACAACAGTAAAAAAGGCTGGAACTTTAAATAAATAACTGCATTTGAATATGAAGTACTCAAAGGCTCATGTTTCATAATCTGGAAAATAAATATGCATGGGAGCGTGATGGTGGTGGAAATTCACCTACCGCTGAAAAGTACTTCTGGTATTCATAGATTTCCTCACTCCCCAAAAGTTGTTTTGCTGAAATGAACAGAGCTATGTGCAACAGTTTTTGTCAAGGGTAAGAGAACAAGCCCAGAAACATGACCTCTTCAGGGAAGCTTCTGACAGGATATTTTCCAGAGGCTCTTGTACTAACCTGTTCTTCCTTGCTGGCACAAAAATGTGGAGTATGCAGGCCGGTCTTTTTTCCTCTGCTGAAATCTGATTTGGATGCTAAGAAAGAACAATATTTATTCCTTGAATCTCAAATTGTCCATAATACAGCAGGGCCACTCATCATCCGTATATATTCTGACTGCTCTGAGCTTGCAGCAGCAGTGATGGGAAACAGGGCAGTGGTCACCTAGTGGTCTGTTTGGTGGAAGAGCAGTGGGAATCTCCAGTGTGACTATTTTATTCCTCCTGCCCCACTGGTCTGTGCTGAGGGCTGTGTTTGAGCTCATGTGCATCTCTGTGGTTGTATTACATGAACTGAAATCGTAGCTGTACCTGTCTGTTGCTGAGAAGAAGCCATCCCTCCTTTTGCCTCCTCTTCCTTTGGATGCAGCCTCCTTTCCCTTCCTCTGTTCCAAGTACCCAAGTGGTTCTGAAATTCAAATTGGGTAGGAGGGGGGTCTGTCTTCTGTCATTCTTACATTCTGGAGGCTCAGTGTCTATCACAGGTGTGAAGAGTGGCAGCTGTGTTTTGTTTCTGGAAACCAGCACCTTTGTGTGTGTGTAAAATGTGCCTGTGGCTAGAAATGCTAGATAACTTGTTTTGAACAGCACCAGCCCCAAATTCAGATGTTTCCTGCTTCAGAGAGCTTCTTTGCATATGACATTGCTCGCCTCATAACCCTCACTTAATATCCTGTAGTCTAAAAATAATTACTGCTTGTGTGAGATTTCAAGGACTAATACTTTGCTTGTTTTCAGCAGGAGACCGACAGGTTTTTTAAAAGATTGATTCATGTAATAGTTTATAAACAAAAAATTTTGGCTGGACAATGGAACACGCAAAATCTGACCCTTAGTGAACTGTTTATATATTACATATTTCAATACGCATATTATTGTTCTTAAAGAGCATAAATATTCATGTAGTTTGCTCTCTGTCCCTTCAGGATATTTTTTTCCTGGGTCAAGAATTGGTCAAGAGGGTGTGTAAGGTACCACAAATTGAGACATACTCATGTTCTAGTTATCTTTGGGTCCTTGAGCAATAGTGAAATAAATCTTTGTGCTGTGTTTTCTTTCTCCCTTCAGAGTCTTTTCAGGACCAAGCCATTCTTGTCTGCTTGTTGCTGATCAAACAGTTTTGTTCCCAGTGTCTAAACGGCTTCAGAAATTAGACTTGAAAGGTCTGTGTGTTTCCCTCATTTTGTTTTGTTGTGTCAAGGTTGGGAGCACAGCAGCTGTGGAGAGGAGGAATTCAAGGTTTGTAGCACAGCAGCTTTGGAGGGAGCAGCAGATCCATGTGTGAGCACTGCTTGGAGGGGCCTCTTTTTAACCAGGGTGATTAAAAACGTGTTGGTGCAACATGATTGGTCTTAAGAGCTTTAACAGAGGGGAATGGAGGCAATTGTAGCTTCCTCTCAGTAACACCCAAGGCTGACCATCTTGGTGCATCGACAGAGGAGGAAGCTTTTGTGGCTTGTCATGGATGCACGTCCTGTTGAGCTTGGTACTCCCACAAGGAAGGGACTGGCTTTGCCATCTGCATTTGCAGAGCTCTGCGTGTGACCTGTGACCAGATACTGTGGCAAAAACCCGAGCCAGGAGAGCTGCAGAGCACACACTGACATCTCTGTGCTCTTCAGTGTTACGCTGGCAGAACCTTTTGTGTTTAGGGGCTGTGGTTTGGTTTTTATTAATTTTCTTTAGTCTTTCTCCCTGTGCCATCCTCAGAAAAGAGTGAGGCAGCTCTGTGCCCCAGTGCTTGAAGACTGAGAGTAATTCAGAGATACTGCCATGGAAAAACTATTTAAAGGCTAATGAAAGCAGTTACCACTAATGGACTTAGAATATTCTAATATTAGTCCTAACAGAAGTATTACCGTGACGAGGCGTTGAAGCAGCACCTTTTTAATCACATTCTCAGTGTAGTGAAGCCTGGCAGGTTCTGCATGTACCAGACTGGGGTTTTGGTATTAACCTGAGCTGGGGCAGTAGTCAGGAGTCTGAGGAGGGGAGTGTTTTCCAGCTCATGTGGCTGTGGATTCTTGATAAATAGCTGCTTGGCAGGCTCTGTTGCTGTAGCCAGGGTGGAGGCTATCAGCTCCGTGGTGTTGCCTGTTCCTTCCATTTCAGGGTGGCAACTGGATCTGAAAGTGCTTGGGGTTTCTTTTTTTTGGTGGTCTTTTTAGTTGTTGGGGGTTTTTTTGTTGTTGTTTTGTGGGGGTGTTTATTACTATTTGGCAGGTGATCTGCAGTGTGATGACAAGAGAGGTCCTGTCTTTTCCAAGGCTTGCCCAGCCCTAGGAGCCAGAATTGTTCTGTCTGTTTGATGCTAAGTTCATTTCTCCTGCCCCTTATTGTTCAATCCTCACTTTACAAGCTATTTGAAGAGCAGAGTTTGTCCATGTAAGTAAAGTCAAGAGAGTGAAGATAAAATCTTCAGTTAAGTTGTCAGTCAGCAAAGGGATTAAAGAATGTATTCTAAATTGTGCTGGGGTAATAGAAAATTTGGAATGTTCAAGAGGAGGAAAGGCGTGTCAAGATGAAGAAAGGAGAGTAATTTCTAGAGGCTTTAAGATGACTGTAAAAGCATATTACTAGCTCTTCTGCTTTTCTAGGGGAATAACAGATGCCACAGCTGAAGAAGTTCCATGTCAAGAATTCCCCGTATTCAGGGGTTACAAGCTGACTTGGCATAGCCCATATGGGACACGTGAAGTGCTCCAGTTTGGGGTCACCAGTTCAGACACAGCCTTGGTCAGCAGTGGAAGAGAGCTGTTACCACGGGAGCTTTTTTAATGAAGTGAGCTGGCAATCTGTCAGGCTCTTGGGGCACGGGTTTCTGAAAAACAACCAGAAATGGGACTTGCAAATAAACTTGGAGTCAAAGAAATAAACAGGTGTCAATGATAATCTAAAGAAATGAAGTAGGCATACAGGGAGTACCAGGCACTGAGCACTTGTGCCTGTGCAGCTGGTAAATGGACTGTTTATGCATTCCTTCATGGACTTCAAATAAAAAAAACTGGTCAGTAAAGTGGTGAGAAACTTCTAACTACATCATCTACATTTTCACTGTCCAGCTAAAAATAGAAACCCGTGATGGTAACATTGCTGTGTAGGCCAGACCCCAGCAAAGTTGTGCTTTCATGGTCAAAATAGGCACTCTTTGAGTTCCTTCTGACTCTCTCACCCTTTCTTGCACAAAATTACCACTTTTTTGGCTGTAGTGGGTTTTTCAGAGTCCTGTCTAGCTCTTGCTTGGGTATATCATTCATCAGATGTCTGCTGTTGTGGTGAAATTGAGTCTGCCTTTCCTTCACTGGAGTCCACAGCCCAGTGCCTAATTCCTGTGCAAACCCACAGATTTCCTCTCTTGTCCTCTTGGGGGCTTTGCATGGAACATCCTTGCCCTTCCACCTACCCTTGGAATAAAGGGTGAGATGGTGCCAGGCTTTTTTCCGCCTCTGGAGCCATTGCTTGGGATTTAAAGTAATGGTTTGCCTGAGCAGCTGAGGAAGTTTTCTTAGCGTGGAGCAGCATTTGTAAACAGTGTTTGCACTGCAGTTTTCTTGTTGTCTTTTCCAGCCCTCTCGTGTCTTTTTCCACCTTCCCCCACATGCATGGTCGAAGCCAAGCTAGGCAGTGCTGTTCATGCAAACCTAGTTATTCCTTAGGGAAGAAACAACAAATGAAAGTAACTGACCCTGAAGCTTCTTACTGAGCATAGCAATGCTAAAAGCTGTTCTGCCTGGAGATGTGAACTTAAAATAGCTCTCAAACAAAACTGCTTTTTTGTCTTCTCCCTTTTTAGCCCCATCTTGCCACATTGTGGTCAGAAATGCTTTTTAAAAAAGTTTGACAGTTCTGGATATTTTCTTTGACTGAAATCAGTGTGTACTCTGACATGAAATCTGCTTTAGGGAGAGGAGGGAAACCAGCTGCCACATCACCAGGGCTGTGTCTGCCCACCACCCTGTGGACGTGTGATGGGAACACAAAAGTGACAGTATTCAGTTTTTGCTGAAGTGTCTGTATGTGCTCTGAGAATTTCAGCTCAGTCTCGTCCCTCACTGTTATCCCAGTTGCCCACTGTTGTACCTGATTTACCCTTGCCCTTCGAAAACCCAGATGGGATTCCTGCTTTCCACCTGCCCCTCTTTCCCTGGCTGCCAAAGAGGGCAGAGTTTAATGGATGAGCTGAACTCTGGGGTGACGTAAGTGTGCATAATTGAAATGCATCGATTTCCCTGGAGTGCAGATCGAAAGGCAGGAGGGGAAGCCAGCAGGATGTGTGCTCTTGTTCTAGAGGAACAATGAAGTAAGGCAGCAAAAATGCAGGAGAGCTCGCTTTACTGCACCCTCTAAGAGACAGCAGCCTCAGCTGAGAATTTGGGACTTGCTTGGAAATGGACTGATTTTTGTGTTGCAATCAAATAAACCTCCTCATAATGAAGGTTTTGTAGAGCCTGTCGTAGCTCTCCTTTAAAATGGTGGTGAGCTGGCAAGAAGTGGGCATTAAAAAAAGTGGAGATTAAAGACTTGAAACTGAACACAAACTGAATGGCACTAATTTAAATTAATTGTTGCTTTATCTTGTCCAGCACTTTTCCAGTAATGTTTCATCTTGCTGCTTTAAAGAGTAAATAGATTTTATGGTGAGGACAATATGTGCTTTTCTGGCTGCAGGATTGTTTCCAACTGAACTTGTCTTCCTTTTTCCTCTGCAATTCTCCCTTTTGGGTCTTTGGGTGCACTTGTTACCCATATAACTCAGATTTAATGATGCCACATGAAAATCCCTGCTGATTTCAAAAAGTAAGATCTAAGTAGGGTTGTCTGTTTGAGTCATGACCTTTTAGAGATTGTGGAGAACTATGTATTTTGGCTCTGGAAAGAAAGAAGAAAAACTATTGCAGAAATTATAGTTGTTTAAGCTGTGGTTGTTTTTGCCTGCTTAGGCAAGGCCTAATTAACTGCTTTCTTGCAAACATATAATAATTGTGATATCTTTAGCTGCTTTGTGGTACAGCTTCACCCCATGAAAGACAGAACTTCACAGATGGTTTACATTTTCCTGAACAAAACACAGCCCAGGAGAGCAGGCATGCTCTGGAGCTTTGCTCTGTGTGCAGCTTGCTGGCTGAAGATGGTAAGTCAGATAGGTTTTCAAGCTGAATTAAAGTAATTTATGGAAATTAGGGTTTTGACCATATTTTTGATTCAAAGCCGTATTGGTAGCTTAGAACTTTTTCTTTCATTGAGAACAACTCTCTATTGGAAGTCAAGTATGAAAGCTTGTGAAGTGCTACTCTGAATTCTCAGATAATTAGATGATCACACCTAAAACAGAGCAGGTGTCAGAGCCTGAAGGTTGATCTTTCCAAGTTACAGCACACCCAATGTATTGTTTGCCACTACAGATGGGCTGTAATTATGTATTGTTTGTGAAATTGCCTTTTTTTTCTGTGCTTACCTCTGCCTCTCCATCTGACATTTGTGCAAGGAAACATGCCAGTCAGTTGGCACAGATATTTTATGTTCAGGATTCCAGAAGGAACAGGATCAGGATTGTCTTTTGTTCCATAGCTGTGTGGAAGAGGGCTTGAGGAGAAATGTCTTGGACACTTGAGCAGTCTCAGGTGCTGACCTGTGCACTCAGTGAGACAAATAGATTTTGTCAGGCACCCAACCAAGAGCTCTGAGAACACTCATGGAGAGTGGGAGGAATATTGCACTTCAAATGTTCTGTCCTTAAGCATCAAACCTTATGGTAATTTACATCCCACAGGCTTATTACCACTGTACAAAAATAAATCTGTGGATATTTGTATAATTTTCCTGCAGAATTATAGGAAACATAATCTAGACAGCTAAGGCTTATTCCTCCTGTTATTTTTTAAAGTAGTCTAATTTTAAATTACTTGAACAACAGACTTCCACAACTTCCCTTGAGTGTGCCAAGTTGATAATAGAGCAAACATTGAGTTGGACTCTGTTCCACAGCAGCCCTGATGTGGGTATGAGCTTTTCTGTGGTGCTGTGTCACAGTTTCTGCTGGCAGCCCTTTGGACTGCTCTGATTGATGTTTCCCCAGAAATTTTTTGAAAGCTGGTTAGCTGTAGCCCTAAAAAGTACAATTAAGGTCCTGGAACAATATTCTGCCTAGTGTACAGCTACTGCAAGTGCAAGAAAAAGGCAGTGATAAATCTGCAGGTTTTTAAAACTGATGTTAAATATGGGAATGCTAAAAGAGTAATTGGAGCCTTTCTTAAAGGGGTAAGCAAAATGAAATGTGTCTGCATTTTTAAAGAGGTGTGTCCTTAAAGCACGCAGAAGATTTAATGGGTAGATCCAGACAAATAATTTTTATTCTTTCTCTGGCTGTTAAGCAGACTGTCTTCTTGGCTCTGCTCATGCAATTTCTAGTTAAACTTAGTGGTAATGCAACTTAAAAGTCAAACAAAAAAGAGGAACTTGTTTTCCCAGACGTGTCACACTGAGGTGATTGAAACTGTGTTTTTGGGTTTTTTTAAATACTGACAAATCTCTTCTTCTGCCAAGACCTTGCTGATTTTTAATTTTTTTTTCAGCTTTCACTGACTTTGAGAACTAAGGGAGATTGTTATATTTCTTACAGCCTCTGCCCTAAGGTATAAAGATAAGGCTATCTTGATGATTTGCATGAAACAGCTGAAGATCCCACAATTGCCTAAGGGGTGATCTCATCTCACCACAAACCTTGTGTTTGTTTTCCCCTTCCATTTCTCTTGTGAGAGTTGTGCCTTGTGGGGAGTCAGGTCAAATCCCTGACCCGTGCTTGGTCAGGAAGAGGAGCTTCCAGCATGGTCTGCAGTTGAAAGTCATTGCCAAAATCAGAGAGAAGGAAAACAAATCCTGTTCAGTGGCAGCATGAAATAGATATCCTAGATAAATAGATTTAAGCAAAGCACGGATCCATATGATTCATGTGTATGGAGCTCCTGGTTGCATCTGCCTTTACAGCCTCCAATGATGCATTAACAGGAAGGTGGTGTGGCTCCATTTCCGACCACAAAAGTGCTGTTGTTCCTTTCTGCATTATCATCAAGTACTTAATAATACCGGCTGGTATGATTTAATAAACCCAGTGAAACCACAGGACTGGAAGAGAAAGTTGTAAAAATCAGGAACTGGTTTTGATGAACAAGCTTGTTGTCTTTGGCCTTTCTCAAGGTGGAAATGTCTGTTAGCACTTCTTTGGACATAGGTAGTGAATTTTCTCTTGGTCATTTTTGACTGAGTTTGCATTTAAAAGTCCTCAGTTTTAAGAAATGTACACTGCAGTGATAGAAATACATTTTGAAATTTAGGTTGGAAACATATCAAGACAAAAATGAAAGCTGAATAGACTCTATTCCTTCTTCTGTTCTTGCAGTACTGTAAATGTAGGAGAAGTCTAACACTTGATTCTTCTGAGATATATTTACAGAGTTGGGTGTAGCTGACTTGCTGGTGATGGATAACAGCTTTCCCTTTGGAATCTCCAGTGCCATTCCAGTGCAATTACTGGTGACCAAAATAGCCTGAGAAGAGCCTCCTTAAACTTCTAGAAGAAGATTTCTCTGTCCTCATGCTAGAAACTGTTCCCTGCACTGTTCTTGGCAATTTGGAATGGAGAGGAGGTACTGCAGGTACTTCTTTCTAGAAGGGTTTCCTTCACTAAAGGATCTAAAAACAAAGGGGGAAAAAAGAAAACCACCAATTGTGGCTTTTCCCTGCTCATTGTTTGTGGCAGATTCAAACCTTAAAAGAACTAAAACAGTTTTGGTTATGTTATCTCAAAATTTCATATAATAATGATCTGTAAGGTATTACTAGGGATACCAAGATATGGAATAATTTTTCAGCATTTTTAATTAAAATTTAGTTTAATTTAAAAATGAGCTTTTGGTCTTTTAAGTCTAAAGAAAGCTACACTCCTTTTTCTTCAAGCAGTGAACTCGAAAGTTCAAGGATGCATTGAAATAATTAATTTATATAAACTTAAAAATTATAAGGTAGCATGCTTTATAATTAGGGACTTCTATATCTTCCAAAATCTTAAAGCCACAGTCAGAGGTTTGTGTTTGAAATGGACTTTGAAGAATTGAATTTTAAGGATTGTAGCAATAATTTGCAGAACCCTAATGTGTCTCCTTGGGATTTGCTTTTGATGTACTACTTGAGGAGCCAGGTCACCGAAGAAAAAACTTCTTATAAAATCTGGAATACTTGATACTGAAACCGCATATGTGCGGGTTTCTCTCTTTAAATGAAAACAAGCTTGTTTTAAAAATAGAATCCCTGACCTTCCTTTTTATGTGAAGGGAAGGATGAGTATATATGTATGAAATGCAGAAGAAACTCAGTGAATACTTCTGCAATTGCTCGCTGACCTCTTTAGGCTAAATACTTGATTCAAGTTTTGGCTAAAAGTTGTTGGCTGGGATATTTTCTTCCAAGTTTCAGCATAAATTCCCAAATTTTCAAGTAAGTCTGCACCATGACACAGGGAATGGTAATGTGGCAGCTGAATTTAGCCTTGGAGCCCTACCTGAGAAGGGAGATGCTGATCCTGTGCACTGAGGACACCAGAAAAGTGTTCTCAGTTTCACTGCTTGTGGTATCCATGTCTAGACTAAACCTTTTCTAAATCTAGCCTGAAGTTTTTTCCCTGGAAAAGACTTAGTGCTGCTTTCCCTGTTTGCCAGAGGATTTGAGTGGGCGTAGTTGCTTTCTAAATAAACACACACAAATTATTGCTTATTTTCTTTGAACAAAAGTTCTTTCTAGTATAGACCTTTGACTGGAGAACTGCAGTGTTGCAGTGAGACTTGCTAAATGTTCTGTGTCACCCTGAGTCTGTTAGATCGAGTAACCATTGCTCAGGACCTGTTTGCCCACGGGATCAGACCTGGGATTTGCATGGCTGGGGATGGGTTTCAGGCCAGTTCTGGACAGTCTGCCTCAGTCTGTCCTAGGCCCTGGCCCTGTTAAGTGCTGAGGTGATTATCTTCACTTTTAGACTGCTGGCGGGAGCGCACTTCCAGCTTTGTCCTGGTAATCCCTCAAATCCTGTCGCCAGACCCTCCTGTTAGGGCATGAGGAGAGCAGGACCCTGGGTGTCAGAGGGCTGACCTGTGGAGCCTCTCCAGTCCCACATGCATGTGTGCAATAGAGTCCCACTAAACAAGGCTTTTAAAAAATCTGCTCTTTGCAGGGTCAACCTGCTCTGCTGGTTTCTTAACCTGTCTTTCCCCCATGAGCGACCTTTTCTTTCTTAGCAAAATCACTTTTTTAAGTACTTCTAAGTAGCCACCATGAACTGAGACTAGAAACAGCTGCTCAGCCCAGAGGTGAACCTTATTTTGTTGAGCAAGTTCTTTATATGTCAAAATTAAAACGGCAACTCTGCAAGAACTAAAGCCTCTTGATTACACCAAAACTGAATCAGGGATCTTTGGATTCTACAGACATCTACTGTTTTAAATTGTATTGACAAGTCATCCAAAAGGTGATTTTGTAAAGGCCGAGGTAGATAACTTAAAATTGAAGTGATACATTTTTGATTCTTCTCTGTACATCATTATCTTTCCTCACAGCCTTGTAACACCCCCAGTGCAGGATAAGAGAGTAATCTTTGGCTTTGAACTATCTATTTAAAACCTTGTGGTGCAGTTGCCAGCTGCATAGCTATTCCTTGTTGCCTCATTGCCAGGAATTGTACTCTGCCTTTGGAAAACATAGCAAGGATTTTTTGATCCTAATTTTGTTGTTGTTAGGTGTGAGTATCCTTTTTGATGTCATTAGGTGCCTCTTTCATATTGCAGCTTGTAAGAAACTCACGTGTTCGGGGTCAACATCTGGCCCAAGGTGACACTCAGTCACTTCTTGAAGTTCTCTTAAATGTTATTTGTGATTCTGCCAGTGCTTGTTTACTGCAAATTCAGATGCCACCGGACTTGACTAGTAAGAACTGTTTTCAAGGAGGGAAGAGGCAGTTTAGTTAAACCTTTGCACTAGGTGTTGCCTTTGTTTAGAAAGTAGAATGTAAAATGGGACTCAGAGCTTCAGTACTGCCTGCTAGAGAAGCTTCATGTGTTGTCTTAATGGGTTAAGCTTTCTTTTGTTTAATTGGCCATTAGGCCTGGGAATAAACAATTGAGTTTGTTTCAGGGTAGGGAGGAAATCTGAGAACCGTACGAGTTTCATGAATATAGGGGAAAAAGTGACTTGCTGCTTTTGGCACCCTTGACTTTACCTTTTAGGGTGATGTGTGCTGGGACTTGAGTATCTATCCTCTCTTGTATTGCTTGGTTACATAAAAATTAATCTGCCTGGAGGTTAAATATGCAGGTCTGTCTGTTGCAAGAGATATTATGTTAGGCTCAAAGCATCCCTTGTGACTCCATCCTTGGAGATACTCAAAACCCAGCTGGGCACAGTCCTGAATAACCTGTTTTAGCTGACTCTGCTTTGAGCAGTGGGATCAACCTAGGCAGTCTCCAGAGGTCTTTTCCAAACTTAATTATTCTGTGGTTCTGTGACTCACAATTTCTGTTTGACCTACTCCTCAAGCAAGATTTTTAAACAATATGGATTGGTGTACTTCCCTGATCAACAGCCAAATCAAGTTTCTTAACCAAGAAGAGGAAAGGAAACATGGATGCCTTTCCCCCAGAAACGATCTGTCTTTTTCTGCAGCCAAATACTGATTTGATGAAAGCTAATGGTGTGGCAGGCCTCCAGCTTAATCCCGTCTGGGTCACCTTAGCACTGACTCCAGTTATTGAGTGTAGCCTAGTTGGGACACACTAGTTTTTCTCTGCATGCACATGGACTGTTTTTTCATGCACTGGTTGTAACTTCTTGTGTTCAGTGAAGGAAGCCAGGAGAGGAGTGTGCTGGAAGCTTCTCTGTGCTCCAGTCTGTCTGTAGAAAAGCCTGCTGAGAGAATGAGCCCCCCAACTTGGTCACTCCAGCTACAGAGTGAAGGCTGCTCTTGTTCCCTGGGGTGGTCATTTGTGTGTCTGGGGACATCACACCCAACACTTGCCAGGCTGACCCAAGGCAGGACTGAAATAGATGTGGGCACAGATTGTGTGTGTTCAGTTCTAAGTGAAAGTCAAACTCAGCTTTAGGAAGGGATTGAGTTGTTTGCAGGTGCTTTGCATCCACACCTGCCTTGCTGCAGGTTGCTTTGCAGTGCTGTCAGCTTCTCCCACACATTCCCAATGTGGCTCTAAGTTCTTCCAGGGAAAGCAGCCTTTAATAGCAAGGTACTGTTTTGTTGGCCATTTTCATTAGATGTTACCTTGCTTTGAATTTACATAAGCTCCTGTTAATGAGGCATGTGGTGTAACTCATCAATAGCTCTGTGCTAGAAGTGAGCTGCCTTGTCCTGTGGAGTGAGTGAAGGTGGGAATGTAATGCCTAATCTGGACACACAGCACCAGTAAGTGCTGGGTGAGTCCATGGAGAGGGCGTGTGGGTTCCACAGCTGTTCTCTCCAGGGTGTCCTGTGAGTTACCACAATGCTGAGTAACCTCAGAGTTACTCCCCACAGTGTCTTCAGTGCCATGAGCTCCAGACCCTCCGTGCAGTACCCTGGCAGGCTGTTTTCTCCAAAGCCACCAGGTGTGATGGGTGTAGGGCCACGTGGGAGCCCTGCAGCAGGTAGCAGTCCAAGCTGCAGAAGGGAGCACTCCTGTGTCCAGTGAACAATGCTGTATTATGCTTGTCAAGGGCAGAGTTTCACATTTCATTACAGCTGCATTCTGTAAAGTTGCTGCTTTGTTCTGTTTCTCTAAGATACTGCTGCATCTCAGTCTAGGGCTGTTTATAAATGTGCCAGCAACCTTGGACTGAAGTCACAGACATGTCTAAATACTGATCTTTCTGTTAAACCCGAGACCCTGCTGATCTGCTTAATGGCTGTATTACTGTCAGATCATAGGAGTTAGCCAGGGACTAAGGAAAGTGAAGTCACTGTTCCGTAGCATGTGTGGAAAAGGGAAAACCAAGCTCGTTCCAGATCAGATCAGAGCAATGCTGAACCAGCCACACTGTTGGGGTATTTTAGATATTTCTAAAAGCAATTCAAAGACACAAAATAATTTTTCTTCTTTTGAGATAATGGACTCCTGGGCAACATAATTATATATGCTTGGAGCACTTAGAACAGTACTTAGCTCCTAAATTCTCTTATGTAATTTGGTGAAGTGATGATACTCGCATAGCTTGTAGTTACCTTACATTCCTTTATTAGCTGTGGGGACACAGATGTGGCATAAATTGCCTGAAGTATTTCATTGCATAGCATAGCTTTGCCTTTGAGGGGAAAAAACCATTCAAATTTCATTTTCCAAAGTAAACAACAACGCAGGAGCATACCAACAGCTTTTAGTAAGCTATTCTACCAAAAGCACAGTTTTTTTGAAATTGTATGAACAGCCTTTCCTAACAACACTGTTATCAGCACTGTTTCTGGCAGTTCTATGCACACAGGCAAAATTCTGGAAGTCTCTTGCCACCTTCAACTTTCAAGGCTGTAACTCTTTAAAACAGAGGAAGAAGCAAAATTTCATCCATCTTGTCAAGGAAAGGGAGTTTCAAATGACAGGGTCACTCCCTCGCACTTCTTCCCACCCCACACAACACTTGTCAGAGGACAGAGGGTTACAGACATGGCTACAGTATCAGCTGCCTTCACAGAAATTCAGCTTCATGCAGCTAAAGGCCTTGAACCCAATAATTCTGCATAGCCTTCAATGAACCTTCAATGAAGCAGTTCTGCTTTGCATACATGGTTAGGAGCACGTGATTCTGGCTTGGCACATCAACTCTGCCTATATTGTCATGTCTACATCTATACAGTAATACCAAAGTACTGGAGGCAAATCCTAGCACGTGCTCTGTTTCTTTTCAGTCTCAAAAAACTGTATTTTCTTGATAAACTGGGTAATTGTCGTGGGCTTTTCTTTTTGGAGAGTGCTCTTGAGCCCCATTTCCCTGATTTCAATACTGAGTTACAGGACAAAGCTAACATGTTTTTCTGCCACTCCTGGAGGTGTTCTACCTATTTTTTATAGTAATATAAGTAGGTCAGAAAGTAGAGGAGACTGGAAGGGCTGATCACAAGTGCTGACCACAGCCTTCATGTGGGAATCTTCCACATGAAACTCCACCAGTCTCCTTGGCCCATGGCATTGATATTGCAGCTCTTTTCTGAAAAGACTGCTGCATCCAAATACCCTATTTGTTTCTTTCACAAAAAGGACCAAACTGTGTTTAGAAGGGGAAGAAACTAGTTTGGGGGGGGAAGGGTTCCTGTTCCTGCTCTTAAAGGATCAGGGCTGTGTTTCTCTGCCTGTGAGAGCAACTCTACCTTCACACTGGTGTTCTGTAGAAAGAACAAGAACTTACAGGATACACATGGAATGAAGTCCAATAGTGTGAGACAGTCTATTGGCCTTTCACTTGGAAATAACCAAGAGAGGAGAAAGAGTGATGCCTGTGATCAATGAGTGCATTAAAACGTGTGCTAGTTGTGGATTGCAGAGATGGAAGAGGCTGAAGCAATCCCAGAACGGGCAGGAGAGGGATGTACTATACACCCCATTGTGCCATTCTCTTCTGGGAACTCATCTGCTCAAATACACTGTACAGCTGTAATTCTTCTTAAGATCACACAGCCTTCCCACCTTTCAAACTCCTAAACCCCATACCTGACAATATGCAGTTTTTTCCTTGGGAAAAGAAAGCCTGTCTTACTCCAAGAGAGCTTGATTTGACCTTAGCATAATGAAGGTCAAGGGGAGATGTGGCATTGTCTATAAATATATGTAGGAAGGGAGGGAAAGCTAATGCATAAGTCAACATCATCACCACAGGAACAGAGAGGTATAAACTTGGCCTGGAAATTAAAAGAAAGCTATTGATCATAAAAACAACTGGCTCAGGAAGAAATGTCTGAGTTGATAACAGGGATGAGACATAAAGCATTAATAATCTCACCGGCCACAGTGTGATAAGGGTAGGAAATTGCCCATTTTTATCAGCATTAGATCCTTTTGTCTGCCTTTTGCTCTTCAAATGAGCATTTCCCTGTTATTCCCTATAGTTACAGAACATAAAGCAGAAATTACTGTAAAAGGTACGTGCCCAGCCACTGGAAGGGAAATGAACTTTCATTATTTCAATGCCCTTAACAACACACTTTAATTGTTGTTCAGCCAGGCAGATGAACCAGATGATTGCTGTAGGGCTCTTCCAACTGGAATAGTTTGTTCTATCCTAGAAAATAAACAGGAGTGTTACAGAAATGAAAGGTTAAAAAGCCAACATTGCTTATGACTTGTGGTCATTCCCAAATATTTCAAGAACCAAATACTGAAGGGTTTTCTGGTTTGCCCCAGGAAATAAGCAATTTTTCTCTATAGTTAGCCAGATCTTTCAGGTCCAAGGAAAAAACACATGATAATTTCTGGGGTGTATGTATGGGAAATGACAGGGGAGTGGAGATGTGGTTTTTACTGGTAGCTCCCTGTGTAATAAGAAACAAACCCTTTACATTTCTCAGTCCTTAAACTGGAGAAAACGAAGCTTTCTTAATAGCAACATTTGTTTCTGTTAGCATAAACTGATAGTAAATATATAGATATTAAACTGTTTATTGCCAGTGAGCAACCAGAGAGAGGGTAGTTTTAGGGGTTGAAGGACCCCAGGTTGTTCTGTGCAGTTGATGCTCTCCAGAAGCACCATGTGGATTTCCAGGAAAGCAGCTACTGTCACACTATGGTGCTGTTACCACCCTTGGTCATTCCCAGTTTGCAGAGCTGTACTCTACCAGTCCATTCTGGCTGAGTGAGCCTGAAAGCAGAAGGTGAATGAAGTTGAAGAAAATATTTCTGAATTTCAGTATTGTTCTTTCCCAGATTTGCCTGTTGGTATTGTCACTGAGAAAGTCACAAGTGACCTGCAGTCTCTTGTGCTCCTTCTTTCTGCATTAAAAGCATTTTGGAGAAGGGTCATTCTGGCCAGTGCTCAAATACAGGCTGTTATGGAAGAAGAGATTATGGAAATGACACAGTTGGAGTCCAAGGTCCAGAACTGAATCATCTGCCAGTGGAAATGCTGGCCTGCCCTTGGGGCTGTGGGCAGCACAGGAGCAGAGCAGTGCCTCAGTGCTGTCACACCGTGCTGGGCTGTGAGCATGGTGAGCTTTGCCTGTGTTAGTGCACACAGATGTGTTGCACTCCAAGTGCTTGTAGCTCCCTTGGTGAGGGCTCTCAGACCCACACTGAGCAAAGGGAGTGCTTGTGCCCCCTCACAGGGCTGCTTTCTCTGCCAGGTATCCTCAGCTGAACCTCCCAGCTGTCTGCCTCAGACCCCCACATACCCTGGCAGAGGAGTGGCCTTTATCCGAAGGAGGATGGAATTAAAAAGACTAGACAGAACACTCCTTCAGGATGAAAGGCAAAGAGAGTTGTGTCCTCACTACTAGGAACAAATTCTGCCGATGGCATCTTTACCCTTAGGTGGGATTTAATCTCTGACTAACTCGTACCAAGTCTTTTCATGTCCCACCAGTGCAGCTGTATTTGAGGAGACTGGTCATGTCTGCCTCTGGAAGTGATGACTGCCATCTTCCTCCAGGAGCTGCTTGCCAAAGCTCCAGGGTGAAGAGAGTAAATCTCAGAGCCACCTCCACCTCTTTGCTCTAACTGATTTCCTGACAGATTTTGGGTTGCTCCAGGCACTGAGCTTGGCATGGTGTTTGCTGAGAGAGGCATCCTGCGGGTTCCTGGGCTGCAGGGAAATCGCTATCTGGGCAATTGAAACTGCTCAGTGTTTGCTGGGAGTCAAATGTCCAGCCAAGTGGGGAAGGTGCTGCCTGGGTGCTATTTATAGCCTGTGTAACAATATGTGCAGTTGGTATTATCTGATATAACAGAGCTGAACTGGAAGCCTGACGTTGGGAGTTTTGGTTTTGCCATTCTCTGCCTATGATTTGGATTTCTTGTCAAGATTCTGGTATATTTTGTAGCGTGAGGAAATGCAAACTCTCTATTCTGTCTGTTTGTCAAGACTGAGCCAAAATGCTGAACTGGTTATTTGCCAACAAAACATTCCTGTCTCCTGGTAAAAGCTTTCCTTGTACCCATGAGGAAAATGAACGATGGGGAAGCATTAGACACAGCAGATTGTGTAACAGAGACAAACTTTCATTAAGTTGCTTGATTTCATAAGTTGTCATTTGATGGTCTCACAGTTGGTTAGTTGCCAAAGTTAGGATTTTGCTTTGCTTTTTAAAATTATTATCCTTACTGAGGATTGTGGAGAATGCCAGAGTGCAAAGGGTTGATATTCTTATCTGGGAAAGAGGAAAGATTTATATGAGTAAATTTATTGAGGGTTAATACTAAACTAAGTTTAACATACTGTCAGGAACTCCAAAATGTAAGCATAGTAGGAGTATTTTGAGGAAAGGATGGGCTAGAGACTTTCTTTCCCTCTGAAAATAAAATCATGTCTACAGGAACACAGTCTGGGAGAGTTTATAGAGGAGGTTTGTAGGATGTGTGGAATAGACCTCAACCAAATAGTCTCATTTATGAAATAGAACTTATAGGATTAACATGTGGGTGTGTTTTCTTCCTCTGACAAATTGGGATTTAAGATTGTGTCCATTGAACACGTTCAGTTGCTCTCCTGTTATCTAGAAGCCCTATGCCTTTAGAGTCTAATAAATAAGTTTTAAAAAATTTAAATAATTTTAAGTAAAAATGAGGTGTAACTCCATAGCAAATCTGACCAAAAAGATCAGCTGTGATGGAAAGTAGTCTGCTTCTGATTCCTTTCAAATCCTGCTTGGTGCCCTGTTCAGACTCTGCTCAGTCAGTCGTGCTCTTGCTGAGGTGTGTAATTCTCCGCCTCTGCAAAACAAAATGAAATTACTTAATTGTGTATTATGTTCTAATCTAGTGGCTGCTGTAGGAGGACAGTCCGAGGCTGTGGAGCCTGCGGGGCGTTCAGAAACAGCCTGATCTAACAGAGACCGAGTTTTGTTGCTGCCATTTCTGATTTGAGGTGCAGAGCCAGACTGCAGAGCGCATATTTTTGTGCATAACTTGGAAGGAGAAGGGAAGGCTGGGGTAGTGGTTTGAGTTACAGGAGCAGGGTACACCCATGAGGGGTTATAAACACACTGTGGGGTTTTCTTTGGCGGCAGGGAAGCCTGAGGGTGTCAGCCTGCTCTGGGGAACTCAGGTGTTCCTGGCCATGCAAGGGCAGATTGGAGCATGGAGTAGCTGGGGTGCAGTGACAAATGACAGTGACCTCATCTGCAGGTGAGTCTGAGATGCTGCTCCTGGCTGGACTTTCCTTGTGAGGGGAAAGGGGGTGGCAGTTCTGGAGGCCTGGGTTTAAAATCCAATTTTTTAGGTGGGTGTGGTTTGGGTTTTTTCTTAATTTTATTTATTTATTTATTATTTTTTTTAAATTCTGAATGTATCTTTTATGTGGTAACTATACAGGCTAAGATTGCACCCATGGGTTATAGCATGATCCCAACCCTTCCTGAACTTGTTCTAGAAAAAAGCTTGGAATATGTTTTTTTAAAAGTTCAACAGTCTCTAAATGGTGGTTTGTGGGTTGGAGAAATCTTTACAGCTCTTTTATTCAAATGTCTATTTACTTAAATTTCTTGGCTCCCAAAACAGTCTTGCAAGATGTGTATAGGGCAGAAGATTCCAAAATTTTTAACTTCCTTTGCTTTCTGTAATCAGTCTTCCATAGAAAATGGTTATGCATTCACTAAACAATCTGTCAGCTGTTTGAACTGCTCTGTGAAGGGGATCTGTGATGCCATACCTAGCTGACTGTGTAAAAATGGTGAAATTAGGAATCTTCTAATCCTGTTTTCTCTCTCCCTTGTCGTCCACCACTTCCTTTCAGGAAGTGCCTGCCTCTTTTCCACACCCATTACAGCTGAGAGTTGGAAGCAGCACAAATAAAACTTGCTTTCCCATGTTCATATTTTACTGTCTGTAACTGGAATATTTGTTTTATGAGAGTCTGGATTTGCCAAACCACGGAGGGGTGAGCCCTGGAGTTGAAAGTCTAGGCATGGATCTGCTGTGATTAAAGTAAATGCTGGCACAAATGACCAGTCTTGGAGCTTGCTTCTGAAGGGCTAAATATTGGCAAAGATCTCTGAGTTCACCAAGTCCAACCTGTGACAGAACACCACCGTGTCACACAGATGATGGCACTCAGTGCCACATCCAGTCTTTCCTTAGACACCTCCAGGGATGGTGACTCCACCAGCTCCCTGGGCAGGCTGTTCCAGTGCCTGACCACCCTTTCATTGAGGAAATTCCTCCTGATGTCCAATCTGAACCTCCCCTGGCACAGCCTGAGACTGTGTTCTTGTCCTGTCACTTGTTCCCTGAGAGAAGAGACTGACCCCCACCTGGTACCCCCTCCTTTCAGGTGGGGGTGATAAGGTGATAAGGTGAGAGTGATAAGGTCATTTCTGAGCTTCCCTTCTCCAGGCTGAACAATCCCAGCTCCCTCAAGTGTTCCTCACAGGACTTGTGCTTCAGACCCTTCACGTTGTTCCAATCCCTGGCTAATCAGGTAATGAGAGGGAGAACTGAAACACATGAAGTGCATGTAAGAGAAAGCAAGCACTCACTACAGAGGGTGCTAGACCTTTTCATTTTTTGTATCTCTGAACCATTTTGCGTGCTCAATAAAGATTGGTAATTTTTATCCTCTTGTCACTTGTAGGTCCTATGGTTCTGTCTCTTTGTTCCTGTTGATTATCTTTTCCCCATTGTCATCACTTTTATGATCATTGCAGTCTATGTTTCAGTGCTAGGTTCTGGCAGATAGAAGCTTTCACCTTTAAAAATTTTTGCAAATGTATTCATGTGCGTTTCATTAGAGAATTTCTTCTATGACTTTTTTTTTAAATACAATTACAGGCTCTGTTTTCTCCCTGTGCCATGGAATGGTTTGGGGTGATCAGTGCATGGGCAGAATCTGGAGAGCTCAGGATTGGCTCACTGGGCTGCAGATGTTGTTATAGTGGGTTTGTAGCCTACAGTCCTAATGTTTAATTGGGGCAGAACAGGGTTCTCGTTCTCTAATGTTCAGTAAAGCTTTTTTCAAAAAAGCTGGGGTTTCTGGTGTTTCTTGTGGCATACACAGCATGTTGGCTTGGAAAAATGTATGGGTCCATGCCCTGTGTGGTGTCAAAAGCTGATATATCTTGCTGTGCTAAGGCAATCAATTTGTTTTATCCCCATTTGAATCAAAGAAATAAAGTTTTGTGAAGTTTCATTCTGGTGATTTTAGGAGTCTTTCTTTTGTTCTGTTTTTTAAATAGGCACTTTTCTAGGGTTATTAGATAGTGCTTGCAGAACTCTGGGGAAATCCAGCTTGTAAAACGGTGTGGGAACTAACTTTGGGATGCATTTCTATGTTGAAATGTAACATCAGGAACAGCTTCAAAGCACTTCAGATAAGGGAATTCAACTGTGTTGCTCTGTTACTTCGTGGTGTGAGAATGACACCTATCCAGGTGTCCTACTATTTTTCCCTTACCATTCTCTGAGGGG
Organism: Prinia subflava; assembly: GCF_021018805.1. Taxonomy (NCBI): domain Eukaryota; kingdom Metazoa; phylum Chordata; class Aves; order Passeriformes; family Cisticolidae; genus Prinia; species Prinia subflava. Next base: position 2,022,842 of record NC_086250.1, on the reverse strand, counting down.
ACAGCTACCTCTTCCTTGGTATAATTTCCTTTTTTTTTCTTTTTCTTACAAAGAAAAGCACTGATCTGTTTCTTGGTCTCTTTCCTTGTTAGTTTTCATTCAGTGTAGGGAGTGCTATGATCAAAGAGTTGTGTATGACAGCAGCAGCAAAGTATGTTTTTTGAGTTCTCATAGATAAAAGGCTGTGTTTTGTAGGTCAAATGCTTTCAGTAGCTGTGTTGTGGCATTGAAGAAGTGGTTAGTAATAAGCAACATACACCTTTTTCCTTCTGTACCTTGATGTGAATTTGGGAACCAAAATATTTTCTGTAACTGCTTCTGTATTTGTATGTTTCCATGTTCTTGTGTATAATTATCATTTCTTCTCAAGTCAGGGCTGTGTTGAGTTTTTCTTGACATGACAATTCTCTGAACTGTTTGTGTATGTGCTAAGAACAGGTTCTTGCATTTGCAGTCAATTTTGTATTTGGTTTCTCTTTCTCCTTCTTTTGGCCTAAGGGAGGGAGGGTAGACAGGAAAGAGGTGGAGACCCAAAAGACTCTCTCCCATGTGGTGGGCAGAAGTGACCAGATCAGGTTTAATAGGTGTATTAAACCAGCTTTTTGACAGTTTATTTGCTTGAGTCTTAAATGTTATGAGTGGGAACAGATCTAAACCCCTCTTAAAACAGGCTGCGGACAGTGCTGACGTGCCCCTTCTCCATCTGGTGTAAAAGGGAAGCTGCAAACAATGGCAACCACGCCTTTGTCCTCCTGCTTTCCCCTTCTTGCTCTGCATAATATGGAGCTAAAATAGTTGCCAGTTTTGGCTTTAGCATTTCTTGTCAAAATTGTCCTCTTTTTGCCATCTGTTCCACAGTCTTACCCCTGCCCTAAAGCTGCACTTTTTGGTACCTGTGATCACTTCAAGTCATGAACATATTGTAGGAAATCCATTTTTTCAGTTTTAGCTAAAAGAAATTAAATCTTGGAAATTAAAAAAGAGCTTTTATGTTTGTTGGAATAAAGATTTTTTTTGTGTGTGTGGCTTCCTAAAGAAGGGAGGCTTACAGGATTGAGCCATTTGTTCATCTGCTTTTCAGTTCATCCTTAATAACTTTTGAACAATTTCCTCCAGATTCAACGAGGAATGAGAGTCTCAAAGGTAATTGCTTTCCTACAAGAAAACTGGAGGCTGGGTGGAAGAGAGAGACAAAAATAGGTGTCCCCACTGTCTGTAGCATAAGCTTAACTCTAATCTGTGCTTAGGCTTTTGCTAGCCAAGTTGCAAGTGTGTCCTGGCTGCCGGGTACTGCAGTAATCTCGGAGTTTCCAGAACATGTTACTGAGTCTTGCTAAGGCACAAGCTACAGAGGGGCCAGGAAAGGGAGGCAAGGGCACAGGGAATGCTGCTGGAGAGGAGTTTTATGGTCATGGACCAGTTTGCTTTCCAATTCTATACAGTATTACCACTTCTTCTCCATGCCTGACCTCTCAGAGGTTTGTCTGTCAAGGGTGCATCCGTGGTGTTTGCCTGGCTGTGAAACAACTCAGGTGTAAGAAGCATTTACATTGTACTCAGAGAAACTCAGCATTCTCAAGTGCAGCTGGGCAGTTACTTTGGCAAATGTTTTGGTCACTCCTGGTTTAGGCTAGAGAGAGCAAGCTGTGAATGTAGATGGAATCAACTCAATCATTTCTGATGGGGAAAAAGAGATGGCTGAAGAATACATTCCCATAGTATTTTATTTTTTTCCCTGGCTCAAGTCATTGCTTGAATGAACACTTTCAACAAAATTAGGATGGAAATGTAGAGAGGGTGGTGTCTCATATAATGGGGGTTTATTTGCCTGAGATGTATAAGCCCTGCATTTGAACACTTGTAGAACTTCAATTTGTACAACCAAATCCATTATGTGTAGAATTTGCAAAATCTCCTCTTATCTCTTGCCTTTGGCAGAAGTAGGGCACTGGGCTTTCTTTCTTGTGCATGTATTTGATAAAATATTCATATTCCTGCATCTGTGGTGACTGTGGGAAGGAACCACCACCTGGAATTATTCACTGCCTGCATCTGTGTGTTTTCCATTGGTTTCTTTTGTCCTGGGCGAGCACTGGAGATCCTGAGGGTGCTTGGAGCCATGAGTCAGTGACAACCTCCTGCTATTATTGTAAATAGCAACGTGAACACTGCTCTTGCATGCGTTTTTCCACGGGCTTTGTCTTTCTCGCCCAACGCCGCAGCCAAGGAATTCGCAGAGCATCTGAGTCAGCAATCAGCTGCCTCGAGACAAAACACGCAGGATGCTGCAGGCTTGCAGAGCAGCCAGCGAGGCACACAAGTACCCTGGAAACCTGGCAAATCATTCTGGCCTGCCCTTGCTTTCCTCCTGTAATTTCCCTGTTCTCTGACGTGTTGCTCATGGGTTCCAAGGGCTCGGGGTGTTTACATCAGGAATGCAGAGTTCTAGGGAGTGACCTAATGTGGTGACTGAAGCCTCGGTGTTTCACCCGTGGGCATAACAGATTTCCCAGGCTGTGTGAAACGGGATTTTGGCAGAGCTGCCCTGCCCAGGTGCCCCTTGGAATATGCTGGCTCACATGACCTGCTTTCTTCAGGCTTGGCAAACCTCGGACACACTCTAAGTTCCTAGAGTGAAAGGAGGTTGGGTTTTAACTTTGGGGTCTTTGGGCAGTGCAAAACTAGTGCTGCTTCACTTCCATGGTGAAATCTACGGGAGAAGCAAGAGTAAGAAATGGTCCCTATGTATCAGTAGTGCAATATGGACCAGCAGACCAAAATTGTGACTCCACTTAATTTAGGTGGTGTAACTTCTATTGCTTTTTCTGAAGAAGTCTCAGTCATCCAAAGCACTGGTGTAAAGTGAGTGTTTGGGTGGTAGAGTGGGGGTGCAAGAAGTGGGGGGAATGTAAGAGTATTCAGCTTGGAGTGTCGTGCTGATTAATGAGGCATATGACTTTAGACTGTAGGTATTTTATTGTGTTTTTATAGCACAGAGACACTGAAATGACTCCTCCTGCTTTAGAGGTGTTTTGTTGGAGTGCATTATAATATTCTCCTTGAGAACAAAAGAGGAGACACAGGCCTTCAGTACCTGGTGGGACCAGAAGAGAGGTGGAGAGGGACTTTTTACAGGGACATGAATGATAGGACAAGGGGGAATGGCTTCAAACTGTTACAGGGCAGGTTTAGATTGGATAGTGGGAAGAAGTTCTTTAACGTGAGGATGGTTAGTCCCTGGCACAGGCTGCCCAGAGAAGCTGTGGATGTCCCATCCCTGGAAGTGCTCAGGACCAGGTTAGGTGGAGCTTTGAGTAACCTGGGATATTGGGAGGTGTCCCTGCCCGTGGCAGGGGCATCGGAACTCTGTGACCTTTAAGGTCCCTTCCAAACCAAACCACTTTAGGGTTCTGTGATTTAGGCCTCTGTAGCAGTGCAGTGGTTTCCCTCAGGAGCCAGCCTGGAGCATGTTTCCAGCTTGACAACAGTGAAGATAAGATGGAAAATAAGGAAAGCACTTCCAATTTGCTTGGTGAGCAGTGATATGGACATGGGCATCACTATCAGCCAGTTAGGAAAACAGCTTCATGGGTACTGAGTCCTCTGAGGCAGTTGTCTTAATAAAGTTAGAATTGCATTCTGCTCTATAACTCATTGTTGTACTTTGACTTCTATAGAAACTTTTCAAATAAAACTACCAGTCTGTAGCTGTATGTAAAGGTTTCCAGGTCTCCTTTGCTGTTTCTAAACATAAACAATAAATGCCATGTCAGGCTGAAAAGCAGGAGTGCCCAAATAAACCACTGGAGAGCTGTCATATGGGAGGGGAAGAGACATGAGCTGTAATGTTTGACTTGGCTTCCTGTCTGCTGGAAGCAGGAAAAGAGCTGGTGAGAATCTAACAAGTTTTATCCGAGTCCACATATTTCCCTTCTTACCTTAATACTCTTTGCAAAAAAACAAAGGGCAAAAAGCACCCAAAAACACTCAGAAGTGTTTTCACTTCCATAGTTTGTGCATATGTTCCCATGCTGTCTTGGTATCTGAAGGCAAACAGAGCTATTCTTTCTCAGCAAGCAGGGTGATCTAGTGTATGTACTTAGTACTATGTATAAAAGAAAGAAAAAGGTTTATTCTATACAAGAGAGAGAGAGAGGAAAAGAAGATATCTGTTCTTCAAACAAAATCTCTTACTTTGATCCAAACAATTAATTCTGTAAGTCTCCAGGCTGCTTCCGAGGGATCCCAGAAATGAGCAGCAGAGCTCATGATCCGCCCCAGCAGATGGAAGGAGAACCCAGCTACCACTTAAAATTTCATGTGGACCTGCATGTCAAAAGAAGCTGAAAACCACAGAATAGAGGAATTAGTATGAGAATCTTAAAAGGATCATGCACCAGATCATTTCACTCTTAAGCTGCTCATTTACTGACAGGAGTATATGTATAGGCTTTAGGTAAGGGAAATGTTTATACTGCTTGATGCAACACAGACTTCCTTTTTTCAGTCTTGACATATTTTCCTAAGAAATGGATTGCTATTAGCAGGTTTAACTTATTTTTAAGATTGCAGTAGCCATCACTCTAAAAAACCAGTCCTGGCAAGGACTCTGTATCAGCTTGTGCTGTGCCATCCTCTCTCATCTCTGTTTATCATGACCAAAGACACATGTCTTTTTAGAATGATGGCACCAAAGCTTATTTCACTGATGGAGTACCAACTGTTGAGGTGCTTTGTGGCACTGGTGTTTTGAAGACCAGCCCCTAACCATTGCTGTGGTGTTACACAGTCACTGACACGGTGGGTTTGCCTGTTCTGTTTTACAACCTCTGCCCTCTTCCAGGTGTAACATCTGCCTGTTTACTTGCAACTTCTCTGCTCTTCATGCAGAATGAGTTTTGGTAAAAGTTTGGAGGCACTGGCTCAGGTTAAAGCATTTTGTGATTTAACAGAGATGTGCCACTGTCTGCAGTGAGGCTCAGTAAACTCTGGAAGCCTCTGCTTCAGCAAAGTAGAAATCCTTGGGATGTCAATCAGCTGAGGACTGACTGGGAATCTGCGCTCTCCGTTCAGCAGGCTTAGACTAAATTTTGGAACAAAAAAGAAAGAGCAAGTTGAGTTACACTTTCTTCTTTTTATTTTACAGGTTAATAATGCTTGTAAGGCAGAGGTGAAAGTGGCTCAGCAGAACAACATCGGGAAATCTGGCAGACTGGAAGAGCACAGCTGCCCCCCTGGGCAGCTGCCACGTGTGAAGCATGGAGGAAAGCAAAAACGAGAAGGTGAACCAGGCTCACGTTCTCTTCGACAGATTTGTCCAGGCTTCCACCTGCAAGGGGACTCTCAAGGCTTTCCAGGAGCTCTGTGACTACCTAGAACTGAAGCCCAAGGACTATCGTTCCTTCTATCACAAGCTCAAGTCCAAGCTCAATTACTGGAAAGCCAAAGCCTTGTGGGCCAAATTGGATAAGAGAGGCAGCCACAAGGACTACAAGAAGGGGAAAGCATGCGCCAACACGAAGGTAAGAGCTCCAGTCACCATGGCCCAGGCAGCTATTGCCCAGTCCCTCTGGAATACACAGGAAAAAGGATGTTGAAGGAGGTTGCCCGGTGTCACTGTAAGCCCAGGGAAGTTTCAGCAGTGTTGTCACAATTTTAGCATTTGATCAGCAATCAGAAATTCCTTTTGTCACCACCAGACGTGACTGCCCACCTGAATGTTTGTATTTTACTCAGGAGAAGCAGCCAGCCAGTTCTTCCATTGTAAGTTTTTATGGCATCAATTCTATAGATAGATGGCTTGGAACATCTTAATTGGTAAACCTTTCATCTTGGCTGACTCCTTTTTGCATTTTTACAGTAACAGGAATGTGTGCTGTTGGAGTCTAGGATATGAAATATTCATGTTTGGAAATTTCCAGTTTTAAGTTGAAAATTCTCATGACTCTGTCAAGAGAACAGAACTTTTCTGCCAATTTGGCAAAACAGACTGTTTCCCATTATTTAGAAAGTGATAATTTATATTCTAGGTTCAAAGAAAAATAATATGCTGTGGAAACTCATACCAATTCTTTTTACAAGTTTGGTATGTGTGGTATGTACTGCAGGAATTCCTGCTTTTACACACACACACACATGCAGAGCATTCTGCTTTTTTTTAACCTGAATTATTGTGAGCTGGCATTTATGTGCTGCACCCCTTGCACAGTGCAGTTTGAAAGCAGTTCTTTATATCATTTATTGAAATCTGAATAGAATAGGTTGGTTTTGTAAATAATCAAGCACTCTTCTCAAAAAAGGCAAATAGTGCAGAATAGGATAAATTAGAACAGGATTCTGTCCTCCTTCATTGAGGACAATAGATGCTGGTCTTTGTCTTGAATAGCCACCTTTGAGAAAAGGAAATACTTTAACTGGAGGAATTTGTGATTAATTCCTCAATATAGAGTCGAGGGACAAATACATCTTGTTTAGAGAATGTCATTTCAGATCTGTGGAGTTATATTTTCCCCAGCTGAATATTAGAAAGTTATGTTAGTTTCTTAATGGTTTATCTTTTTTCACTTTCCAATGGCCATTTTCATATATGGATGGAGGCTTTTATAATGAATTACTGTAGTAACACTTGATAAATTGAAAATCAAACAGTTGGGCACTGCTGGTAGTCACACCCCCAAATCCAACCACTGTTAAAATTTACATTTTTCAAGTAACAGAAGAAAGGAAGGATTTATCAGAAGATAAATGTAGTAGATTTTGTGTATGCTTAGGAATAAGCCTTCCAGGCACTATGAACATTGTGGAGAACAAATCTAAATTTTCTGCACAACTGATTGCCCTGTGCATTCATTAGAGTCAGGAATTGCTCTTAATTTGAATGAAATCTGATGGGTTGAACTGAGCTGTGGTCTGTGAAATGGAGATGGGTGGTTTATGTCTTTATGGCAGAGATGGAGGGAGCAAGATGTAGAGGGTTTTAATTTATTTGAGTAATAGGCTGTAAGAGTGATTGTTGCATCTAGGCTCTGACTGTATTTGTTAACACTGTGGAAAAAGTTGGTTCAATAATAGAGATGAAACATTGAAGAAGGGATTTAATGGGTGGAGAAGTGGATAGTGCTTCACTGTGAGAGCATACTAAAAACCAGATGTGAGTGGAGGGTGACATCCAGCTATGACAAACACCCAGAAAATCAAATGTGACATTTGTATTGACAAGAGGCTGTGAGATGAGTTTAGAAGGACATTAGAACTCCACTTGGTTGTACTGGGCTTGAATTAACAGCTAGGCAGCCACAAAGAAATGTCAGAAAGGCAGAGATTTTAGCTTGGCCAGACTCCTGAGTTGGAGAAGTTTTGTGAATTGACAGCACCAACAAAACTGATTAAACCAGTGTCTGTGAATGAGGTGGTGCAAAGAGAGTTTATGGAGGAAGCTCACATATGAGGTCATGGGTGAAGCCCCCTGGGAAGTTGGCAGTGAGAGGAATGAGAGTCCTTCACATGCTGCTCTGGAAGAACAACTGGAGACCCAGCGGAGTACTGAGGTTCAAAAGTCATCAGAAAAGGGTGTGCTTCAAATAAATACATGTAACCAAGTGTCTTTAAAACATCTCTTCAAGTACAGTTATAAAGTGGATAAAAGGAGTAAAGCATCCAGGGAGAGATGTTTGACTAGAAGAGACTGGTAGGGATTTTGTATCATCCAAAAGCTTAACTTATTTCATGCACCAAAGCCGAGTTAAAGACAGTGGGAATGGAATTGGAGACTGGGATCAAGAGAGTGACTGTAGAAGTGGCATGTGGTGAGATAAACAGAGGCTCATGAGGTCCTGTGGGTCTGTCCCTCATTGAGTGATGAGACAGAAACCCCAGAACCTGCTGGTGTTGGTGTGAAGGACCACGGTGGTGGGAGTGCTTTACAATAGAATAGTTTTCTATTAATTTCTTGTTTCCTATCCAAATAGTATCTGCCATGAAAATGTTTAAATGTAGTTCCTAAGAGATAATCATAACTGTTCAAAGCAGAGGCCCTTTGAGAATGGAATCATGTCTGATTTGATGTTTCCTAACTCACTTAGCTTTATATTCCTAATGTTTAATGTAATTTGCAAACTGCTGATTAAAAGGTACAGAAATTTAAGTGGGCATGTGGAGATGATAGAATTTAAAATAAAGATTAGGGTTTTATCCATGTCATAACAGAAGTAATTTCTTTATGAAGCTTGGCTTCTGTACACTTGAACATAAAGCATTTCTGAAGTTCTCATACTTTGTAGGATATCTCTTAATTGCCCATTTGAAAATTGTTCAGGGATGAGGTGCTGTGCCTGGAGCTGGGCAGTTTGTGCACATGGCCAGCATCCAGGCTAACCAGAATTCAGATAATCAGAGTTCATGAAAGCATCTTGGACGTGATGGGTTGTTCAAATGTAAATAGTTACAAATGGTGCTCTCTCTTCATTGGTTATGCAGAGAATACAGCATTTCAGTTTGCATTTGATGTTCCATTACCATGGCATTGTTACTGGAAACTTAATATAATCTGTCTGAAAGATCTTGAGCAAGAAGTGTTTTTGAGGGCTGAGACAGGCTCGGTGCAGGGAGTTGCAGCAATTGCTTGGAGTCACTGAGGGGAAAGGGAACAAGGAATTACAGTAGCTGCCTTTATTTGGCTGTACTTGGCATGTCAGGGAGTTACTGCTGACTGAGAGGATCAGGAGGTGGGTTTTTATGAGATGTCTGAAACTGGAAGAAGCATCAGAGGTGGAAAATAATCTTTCCTATTTTTAGTTGTGCCTGGAATTTATGTTTTATAACAACATTATTTAATGTTTTTGCGATGGTATTAAAAAAAGGCAACTTTAACTGTAAATCACTTACCTGAATATTTTAGATTGAGAACATCTAGAATAAACATCCTACTATGAGGGCAGGGAGGAAGGACAGAGAGGAAAAAAACCTTTTAAATTCTTGTGACAAAATTGCAGGCAACTATTGCATGAACCCCGAGTTTGGATAGTCTGATTTTAGTACAATTCCTTTGCTGTTGTGTACTCCATCGTAAATATTGTATATGTGGATATCTGTCAAAGAATGAAAGTCACCCAGTTCAGTGTGTTCTTGCTGCTTATTAAAATCCAGGCTCTTTGAAGATTGTAATTGTCAGCCAAGCAAAATTATTACCTGGATGAGTATGATATGCTGAGCTAATTTTCTGTAAAGTTTAAAAGAAAAAAAAAAAGGCAAGGTGGTTTTGGGAGTTACACTTACATACAAAGAAAGCAATATTAAACTGGAAGAATATAGTAGATCCTAATTGAGGATCCCTTATAGCAAATTACAGGATGGACACCTGTTCAATATACAGTTTTATTTAGGTATTTATTAGCTCAGAGGTCGGGTGTGCCTTTTGTCCTAAATGCTTTCAGGTTCCTGGAGCCACTAAAGCAGCAGTGGTGTTTTTATTCCCTTCCCTTTCTCTAGACTTGGATCTCTGCCCTGAGATTTATGTGACTTACCTTACTCAGAAGTCTTACATGGAATTTGTATGTCAATAGCTATGTCATCACTGCTGTAACTTGTGCTGGTTTTCCATCATTCAGGCTTCACCTTTGCAGTTTCACGGTGCTTGCAGAGTTTGTGCCCCAGTGAATAAGTGGTGAGGATGTGGCAGCCTGTAAAAATAGATGGGGATGATCACTGAACACAGAGTTTTGCTTCTTGGGATTGGTTGCTTATCAGAACACTGCTGATGATTCAATTTTGGCATACTTGAGAATTTCTCAAAGAGCTTTCTTGTGAAGCCATAAGGATCTGGAAGAGAATCACATGGCAGCAGCAGCAGCCACCTCTGTAACAAGGTCTTTGTTGCGTGTCTCTGGTTTACTCGGTGCAAATCAAAGTGCAATAATGATACGACAAAATGGACTGTGTACTGTATTTATGTGACTGCACATACCAACACTTTCTCTCTGGACCTCTGTTTCTGTGGGTGAGAAGTGTCTCCTGACTATCTTGGCTTTTTAATCTGAAAGTATTTTGCTGTATCATTCTGTTCTCAGAAGGTACTTCAGCTTCAGACACGCACGTATTTTACATTCTCGAGTTGTTTATTAGCATCTGATGGTGTTTGTGAGTAGAGTGGAAAAAGATAAGAGAAGGTGAAAGAGCTTTCATATGACAAAGGTTAGGTTGGAGAAAAGATCTGTCTGGTCACACAGAGGTTGTGTTTACGTGATGTTTACTTCTCTGAAGTCTCCTTTGCTGCAGGAGTAGAAGCAATAAAGTACCAACAAAGGCATAAGTTAGAGTGCTCTGACTTGGCTACTGTGTTATTCTGTTATTCTAAATGATGGTGTTTATAAAAACATTAGTGCCTTGTGTTTATCTGCTGTAGCTGTTGCAATGCTACTGAAGATAGTCTTAAGAAAGGCCAGCTCAGGGTTTGGAAGATGAGAGGAAAACTTGTCATTGGTTTTGGTTTTGTTTTTTGAGGGTTGTTTTGGTTATTTGTTTTGATTTTTTTTGTTTAAGAAAAAAAAATGTAATGTAGGAGGGAGAAGCCTTCAGAAATATTGCTGTTCTCCAGGTGGTTATAGAGCTTGGAGGGTATGATTTGACAGCTCTTCTTAGAGCAGTGGTTGCAAGCACACGGTTCTACTTGCCTGCTCCCTGAATCTTTTCACTGCTCTGCAATATACTTTATTTTCAAGTTATGGTTACTGCTTTAACCACATCAGTGGCAGAACTTGGCAGGTAGAAATAGAAGGACTGATGTGAAATTTCAGCTAATGTTTCAGACAAAGAGCATTTATTCCTGAGTGGGGTGCTGGGAAGCTGCTCAGAAATGCCCATGTCCTCCAAGGACTCTCCGTTACTGGTGCCGGTTGTTTTGCAGTGTCTGATAATTGGGGCTGGACCCTGTGGCCTTCGCACAGCCATCGACCTGTCGTTCCTGGGAGCCAAGGTGGTGGTCATCGAGAAGAGGGACGCCTTCTCCCGCAACAACGTGCTGCACCTCTGGCCCTTCACCATCCACGACCTCCGGGGCCTCGGCGCCAAGAAATTCTACGGCAAATTCTGTGCAGGATCCATAGACCACATCAGTGAGTACAGCCAGGGCTGCTGCACACGGGGCTGCTCCTTCCTGGGGGGAAGGTGAGGCTGTGGGTAATGAGAATTCAGCCCACACCAGCCCCTGCTCTCAAGCTGTTTTGGGACACATCAGCGTTACCTTTGCATCGTGCATTCTGGGCTCGTCACGAGATTAAAACATGCAGTGTTTATCTGTCATCTCTTAGACATTCCTGAGGCATAGCTTCTTCCTACACTGAAAAGCACACTTAAAGCTCAAACCCTTTTTTCTTTTTAATGGATTTTTTTTCTATTTTTTGCTGCAGCTGCCACATTATTCTGTTTCTCTTGAGCAACTTGTAAAGAAAAATTAGTGCATGTGTTTGAACATTCTTGTGAATTTCAGTCTGGAGAAAGGAGGGAATGGTTTTGGCTTTGTTAATTTTCAGAAGAGTGATGAAAACACGTTTTGATTAAATAGATGTTTGTGTGTTACATTTGAGAATAATCTTGATGATTTTTAAATTGTTAAATCAGTCTCCTTTGAAAGCTGAATGCTTTGGTGGAGCTAGGAGTTATTTTTCCTTTTTTTTTCTTCCCCAAAATTGACTGTAGATGACACAGCCAGGTGTTGCACACCAGCCTGTGTTCTCTTTTTTTTTTTTAATTTGGCAACACATGGTAAAAATGGAAGATCTTCATAACTTCCATCTGGCAGATTGCTTTTTCCTTCTAATTTCTTTTCATTTTTATTCTTCCAGTCTTCATGCACTTTGTCTTTTTTTGTGTATCAGCATAGCTAAAATCTAGTGTTTTAGTGAAGGATTTTTTCATTTCAGTATCTGAAATACAACAGTAAGGTGTTTTCCTTCAAATTAATTGAGTTTGCACACTGTAATTTTCATTCTCCTTGCCGAAGTTACCTGAAGAGCAAAGAGGTGGTGAGGAGCTTGCTATGCCCTCAGTAACCCAGAGGTGTTGGGATGGAGGTGCAGGTCAGTATTACAGCCAGGCTAATCCAGTGCCTCTTTGCCATCTGTGACAAGTGCAGTCCTGCCTGTGCTGTCTTCCCTCCCTCTCCTGCCTTTCATGTCCTGATCGTTTCCCTTGTTGCTGATTAGGGGACTGAAACATCCAAAAATTACTTTTTATGCTTTGAAAAGGGTTGGGTTTTCAGCTGTGTTCAGTTTTCTTAGCATGCTGTGATATCACACACCAGTGGTGCCTGGATGAAGTGCTGGGAGCACCGTGGGGAAGGAAAAATAGCAGCTGCCCTTTAAATCAGGGTATCAGTAATGTCCCACAGACACACGTGGGCACTTGTGCTCTTCCCTTTTTCTTCTATTTCTTTATTTCTTTATCATCTGCCTTTTTTTGCAGGTATCCGTCAGCTCCAGCTCATCCTTCTGAAGGTTGCCTTGATCTTGGGAATAGAGATCCACGTCAACGTGGAGTTTCGGGGGCTCGTTTACCCTCCGGAGGACCAGGAGAATGAAAGCAAGTAGCACTGAAAGAGGCAGTAGAGAGGGGGAGGCTGTGATAGGATACACAGGCTCCTGCTCCTCAACTCTGCTTGTGACATTTAGCCCTGTCCACGTGCTCCATTAATAAGAACAGTTATTAATCCATTTTTGCTTGGATTTTTAGTAGGATTTGTTTTTTCTAGTGACAAATCCAAATTAGTTACTGTATGAAAAAAAGTCACCAGAAGGACTACACAGAAATAGACCAAGGCATGGTAAATTGTAATTGCTTCTAAAATGCTTAAGCCTATTACATAACATTCTGATAACATTTTAAAACATCCCTTTCTTTCATTCACTGAGGATATTTGTATTGGTGAATGATCCTTGTTATGCTTTTAGTATCACTGTGAAACCTGTTCTCTGATCACCACAGGAGATGAAGCTTACTTGTTTTTTGCCCTTTTATTAATTGTATTGGTAGTGGAAAAGTTTGTAGTGGTCCTTAAAGGAATTAGGGGAGTTTTAGCAGAGCTGTGTCTGCCTCTGATTCACGTGGAATTCCTGCACAGTTCAGGAATAGCCCTGTCAAAAGTGTAGCTGTCCTGCAGGGTTTCTTGACTGATCATGTTGAAAGATTTATTGATGGTAAGAACTGGTTTTAGCTAGTTTTTTCTATTATTATTGTAATTTATGTTGTCATTAACTGGAGTTTATCTACAGGAATAGGTTGGCGTGCATTGGTCCACCCCAAAACCCATCCAGTGTCTGAGTATGAATTTGAAGTAATCATTGGAGGGGATGGCAGGAGAAACACCTTAGAAGGTAATGGTGTGTCCAGAATTCACCTTCAAACAGAACTTAAATTTGTTGCAACAGAAGTGGCTTTTAACATGCTAATCCATATCTGGAAAGACACTTGACAAGTGATAAGGAGATTAAAAGTCCATGTAAAAACCAATTTGTAGCAAAGACATGGGTGGTCTTTGTTTTCTTCCTCTAAACTAAGACATAAGAGGTTTTGATCTGCATAATTTTTCCTACATTTTTTCTTTAGTTCAGTAGTGTCATCACTCCTACCTTCAGATGTAGCAACTGAGGTATTAAATATTATTCTGTGTAACAGAGAATCCCATATGAATTTTTTTAATGGAAATTGCAGCTTTGGGAGCAGAGATGAGAGAGTGGGTGGTGGGGAGCTTTCTCCCTAAACAACACTGAATTTTCTGATGAAGCAATCGTTCTTTCCTCTGTGTAGGAGTTTGTAACTCCCCAATTCCCTTCTCTCTCTACTTTGTGAGTGCCCCTGTCTGTGGCATACTGAGCCTTCTCTGAGGGTGTGTCTGCTTTTCAGCGTTGCCACTTTGTCCCTCCCGCAGGGTTCCGCCGGAAAGAGTTCCGCGGTAAACTCGCCATTGCCATCACAGCCAACTTCATCAATCGCAACACCACAGCTGAAGCCAAAGTGGAAGAGATCAGCGGCGTGGCCTTCATCTTCAACCAGAAGTTCTTCCAGGATCTGCGGGACGCCACAGGTTTGCCAGTGCTTGACGGATTTCCAGTGAAAGCTGTTTGTCTTTGTTATTACGACTTTGAAGCTCAGATTTGTGTTTAATTGAGAAACAAACACCTTGTGCAAGGCAGTCATTGCTGCCTCTGACTTCCCTGGTTTTGCAGCTGTTGTGCTTAAAAAGCAGATGTGTGTGTCATTTGGGCTCACAAGTGGAGAACTTACTTATGGTTTTCAAGAAATCAAAGCCCTAAATGGGAAGAGGTCATGAATCCAGAGTTCTGCTTTGTAGCACTCCACATCTGAATGCAAACCTTAGAGTGATGATGAATGGTTATTTTAAACGAGGTAGCTTTATGCAGGTGAAATGTGCTCTCTGTGGTTTTGTTGACAATTCAGGTTTTAAAGTCACCCAGAGCATGGGAGAAAGTTGCTTGGCATTCTCTCTGACTTTTCTAACCATGCAGTGTCAATTTAATTTCTTCAGGTAGAACTTCTGTTGCACATAACTCCTGACTTGTTCCTTCACTGCCATGTCTTTTGTTCTGTCACAAGGCATTGACTTGGAGAACATTGTCTACTACAAAGATGATACGCACTACTTTGTCATGACTGCCAAAAAGCAGAGCTTGCTGGATAAAGGAGTGATACGGCATGTGGGTATTAACTTCTCCGGTGTTCTCTGTAAGCTAAAATTGTGGTGACAGTTTACTTTTGCTAAGGTGAAAGCAGCAAAATGTGCTTTTCCTCCATCACATAATGTTGTTATACAGTTGTTATTTTAGAATATGAATGTAATTGTGCTCTAAAAGGCAGTTAATGCCCCTCTGAAGTATTTTAAGCCATCAGACGAGTGTTACAAAACCTGTCCTTTTCAAATTTGTCTCCCATTGTAGTGTTCATACTAAGATAAAATATGCTGAAGACACATTTGATAGCTTAGTTGAGCTTGCCTCATTTTATGGGAATGAAAAGCGCTCAAAAGTTTCTTAGCCCTTTCCCAGTCAGAAATGCAAGCAGGACCGATTACTGTTTGCAATAAAAGATTTATAGATTTTCTCCTGGAATCATTAACACAGACAGGAATGAAAGAAACCAGCAGGCAAATTTGTTTGAGTGGATTTGTCAGAATTCTAATGCCAACTACCACATATACCAATCCTAAAATAAACCCACGGGTTTGACCATGGCCCTTTCCCTTTGCTGGTTTTGGCAGGACCACGCTGACACGGAGGTCTTGCTGTCCCGGGAGAACGTGGACCAGGAGGCTCTGCTGAACTACGCCAGGGAAGCAGCGGATTTCTCCACGAACCAGCAGCTGCCGTCGCTGGACTTCGCCATCAACCACTACGGGCAGCCCGACGTGGCCATGTTTGACTTCACGTGCATGTACGCGTCCGAGAACGCGGCGCTGGTGCGCGAGCAGAACGGCCACCAGCTCCTGGTGGCGCTGGTCGGGGACAGCCTCCTCGAGGTTGGTGTGCACCTGCTCGGAGTGAGCACAGACTGTTGCCCTGGTTTTTCTGAGATTTTTTAAAGCCTTCTACTTGCTTGTAAGATGGAGTCAGTTCTTTAGCTACTGTTGCAATATTAAGGGTCAGTCTTTCACTTTCTCACGCTTTGGAACACAAACAACCTTTCTTGTTTTTGTTCACTGTCCTTTGCTTACATATTTCCAGCCTGAAAACAATGTTGGTTGACAGCTGGCACAGCCAGTGGGGTGAAGGGGTAGTAACCCCAAGAGCCAATGTGCTTTCAGACCCACAAAATTATAAAAGGAAAGAAATAAACAGGCTGGCTCTCTTTTTCTCGGTGGGGAGCAGCTTTCACTGAAGACCTCTGCCTCTGTGTGGTTGATTATTGCATTCCGAGCAACACACAGACCTCTGCACCATCCCTGGAGCACTGGGAGTGCTGCTGCAGGGAAAGCTGCTGTTTGCTGTAGAGGAAAGTGGGAGGTTTGAAGGAAGGGTGGGAGTGTTGGGAAAACAGAATTTTTAGCGTGGTGATGATCTCGCTTAAGAAAATGTGTGCAGAGCTTTTTCTGAAGTTCTGTCTGTTCCATCTGCTTCTTGTTGGGACAAGTTGACTCTCTACAGAACCTACTGTAGGCCTGCTAATAATTAGCATTTTGTAGTTGGTTAAAAAGTACTGCCTTGAAGAGAAGCTGTTAAGGCACTCCAGGCTATGAATTATTGTTGGGAATAGACATTGGCTTTGGGAGAGCTCATGAGCTGTTCACCATACATCTGGTTTCCTCTAAACCTGTGGGACTGCAGCTTGAAGCTAATTACTGACTTGTAATTTCCCAGCAGATTACTGCCTGAATATGTACTTGATACTTGTTTAAAATTTTCCCTAAGTGATGCTTTTCCTTTCTCTGCTTTTTTTGTTTGGTTTTTTGTTGGTAACCTGTAATATCAGCCGTTTTGGCCGATGGGAACTGGAATAGCCAGGGGATTTTTGGCTGCAATGGACTCTGCTTGGATGGTACGAAGCTGGTCACTCGGAGCTAGTCCTTTGGAAGTTCTTGCAGAGAGGTAATGGAGAAAGTGAATACATTTGCAGTTCTAGTCCAGTCCTCCAACATCTCATCATTCATTCCAGTTTCTTTTAGTACAAATATGTCAACAGGATGGGAGATACAGACTCTCACTGTTTTTAGAGAGTGCTTGAGGGTATAATTCAATTGAAGGAAAACAAATTTCAAAGGATTTGATAAACTGAAGTATAGAGAGAAGTAAGAAATGTTGCTATTGCTGGTTCTAGTTTTAAAAGATTAGATGAGGAATCTTATTTTTAGGTGCTTATTGATATTACATGGACAAAGTGAGCCTGACTAGCTGTCACCAGCCTTTCAATGGCAAACCAGATGAAGATGTAGATGCCTTTCAACTACCAGATACAAAAATCTTGCCATCTCCCATTATCTTGTGAATACTTTTTATTATTTCCTTTTAAGGTAGCTGTGACTTGCTATTTTTCACGTTGTCCTTGGTCACTTTGTTTCATGTAAGCCAAACAGCATTTTGTCTCTTTTAAGAGTTGAATTCTTGCAGTTTTAATCAGCTTTGCCTGAGTGTTGTTTTGGTGACTCCAGGGTGCTCTCTTGGAGATCAGAACTCGGGTAACTGGAAGATGGAATAAGGAAAAGCAACAGTTTGTAGCTCTTATTTGAAACTTCAACTGCAGCTTCTGACCATCAGGAACAATAGCATAATTTCTAAAATTGCACAGTGGCACAATTCATACTTAAAATTCCATTTGTTTGAATTTAAAAAAGCAGTGAGGAAAATAATACTGCTGTTGAAGCCGGACTCCATCACCTTTCCATGAGCCACTTTAGACAGCAGTAAGATCTTCCCTGAGCTTTCTCTTCCACATAAACTCAGAATAAACTCAGTTCTCTTGGCCTCTTCTCACAGGGCAGATGCTCCAGGCCCCTTGGTGGCTCCTTTTCCTGAGCCCTTCCTGTGTCTCTGTGTCTTTATTGTACTGGGCAGCAGTTTCACTTAGTGTATTGTTCTATTGTTCTCGTCCCTCCTTTGGAATTCTGAAGTTATATTAAAATGCAGATTTTAATATGCTTATGCTGACTCTTAGCTATGCAGTGTCTGAAGTGGTTAGATTTCTGATTTGAGTGTTTATCTCTCCAGAGTTTACTTAGCCATAGTAGTAGTGATACATCTCTTAAAAAAAACCAACAGAACAAAACCTCAAACCAGCCAAAACAAACCAAAAATCCCAAACCACCACAAAGCCTAAACAAAACAAACAAACCAAAACAAAACCCCAAACTTTTTGTGTGTGTTATTTTCCCAAGGGAAAGCATTTATAGGCTGCTGCCTCAGACCACCCCCGAGAACGTGAGTAAGAACTTCAGCCATTACAGCATTGATCCTGCCACCCGCTACCCCAACATCAACGTCAACTTCCTGCGGCCACAGCAGGTAAACCTCACCTGGTGCTGCTGGGGGCTCGTGGGCTGCAGGGTCTTTCCTCACGTGAAGCTGGGCCAGTGTTTTGGGAACTCAGAGTGGTGTGTGTGTAACATGGAAGCAGTGAAAGGCAGTCAAGAGCAGACTTTTGTACTTGAGCAAATTCCTTTTCAGGAAGGTTTGATTTTGATAATTTTAACTGTGATGTAATGATATGGGAAACCTATAAACTTGTGTTTTCTATGTGTGCACGTGCATTTTATTTGAAATAATCCAGTCTAGCAGTCTGTCATTGCAATTTGGTATCCACTGAGCAGCAGCAGTCAGCTGGACTGTTCAGCACTGATGAGCTGATCCTTGCTGTTGTGAGGTTCTTGGGGTCAGATTTTTGCTATCTACACGTACTTATCTTCATTTTTGTACCTTAAGATGTCTCCTTATTGTCTCCTGGTTATTTCTGTGTGTATCTGGGGTGTGTGACATGTTGATCATCTTAAATATATTTTTGTGTGTCATTTTAGGTACGCCACTTGTATAATACAGGAGACTTGAAAGACATTCACCTGGAGATCGAGAACTTTGTGAACTCCAGGACACCAAAGCTGACTCGGAATGGTAGGCCTGGCTGCTGTCCTCTTCCTTTTGGTGTTCTGGAGCTGGATCACTGCAGGAACTAGAGAGCAGCAGGGCTGTAGGGTGTTATTACACCAGTCTCTGCTTTTAGGAAATATATCCAGCAACTGTTTTGTCAACAGTCTGAGCTTACAAATTTTCAAGTTTCCAATAACATGGGAATTTATTTTTGTTTACCTAATTTCCCTTGCCTTATAATAATGTTAATTTTCTAAGCATATTTGTTTGTATAGGCAGTTCTTTCACCTCATTTATCTCTAGCAATGTCCTTGCTTAAAGTGCAGAAGCCTGGACTGAGTTCACTCTAAGAGTACACTCAGAACTCTTACAAATGTAACAAGGTGTTGCTTGTGCAGTCTTGCAGGTTCCTGCTTTCCTTTTCTTCATCTCATCTCTCAGCTAAATGAAACCTCTACTTTGCTTGCATTGTTCTGAGAGCTAGATGCCTTGTGATAAACATTTCAGTGTGTGTCTACTTGTCTCTGCCCTGAGGGGTGTGTCAGACTCTTCCTTTTGCACGCCTTGTCTTGGGTGCCCAGAGAGTGTTTTGGGATTCCCGGAGTGGCTCTTTGCTGCTGAGCCTCCCTTCCACTGCTGAACAATTGTAGTCTCTGCTCTTTGCCCTGCAGCCATGTCCCTTCAGGCTGTAATCTCATCAGATCTTCTGCTGAGACAAGGTCAGAATAGGTCAGTGCTTTTAAAGGAAAGTTTTCAAGGGAGAAGAAGTTGTTACAGAAGTACATTTGCAGTTCTCCCTCTAGAAACAGTGTATCTGGGCTTAGAGAGCATTGCTGCTGTATGTCCTTTTGATCATACTTAACAAGCCTTTGCAACTGTTTTATATTTCCTGGGGCTCTTTTACAATGGCTAGAATGAAAAGTCTGGCAAGTTCCAACTTAGATACTTTTCAGCAAATTAAAAATACTTTATTGGATTTAAAATAGATATGATAGTGTTTTTCAATGAAAATAAGAATCCTGTCCTCCGTTACCCATTGTAGAAGGAGCTTGCTTTTTACATTAAGGATTTGCTTGTTGGTTTGTGGGGTTTGTGTTGTATTTAGAATTTGAGCTGTTGTGCATTTCTATTTTGAAATGTGCTATTTTTTTTACAGAGTCTGTAGCTCGCTCTAGTAAATTGCTCAGTTGGTGCCAGAGGCAGACTGATGGATATGCTGGTGTTAATGTGACAGATCTCACAATGTCATGGAAAAGTGGCTTAGCCTTGTGTGCCATTATCCACAGATACCGTCCTGACTTAATGTGAGTAATTGGCTGCTTCAAATAACTGGGAAGAGCAGGAAATTAGTCATGTTTGGAACTAATAATATGGAGTTGTGACTTAAGAAATGGCTTGAAATGAATTCAATTAAACTTGGTAGAAACCAATGTCCAGTGATTCAGTGACAGAGTGAAAGGTCGTGATAGCCAGATGAATTTGGAAATAAATGTGTTATCATTTTCCCTTCTGGATGATTTGGCAGAATTAAGCTTCAAATTGGTACTGACTGGAAAGCATTATTGACTGACAGATTTTATGTCTGAAGTGAGTAAGGAACAGTTCATAGCTTCAGTTAAATCTCTTGTGAACAAGTCTCTGCACAGTCCTTTTTAAATTTCCTGTCTAACAGACCAACTCTTTCCAAAGGTTTTCAGGCTGCTCTTTCTAGAAGTAGTGACCCACAGCCTAAATAGAGAGGTTTTTACTGTTTGCACAGTGACTTGTTGGTTGGGTGAATGGCAGAGGTGTTCTCTTCAGTGTGGATTGGGTAAAACAGTGTCCAGATTCTGGAATGGGAAAACACTGGCTGGAAAAAATGACAGTAGCAAAGACTCTGGTACTTTAATCTGAAATCTGTTCCCAAAGGGATGTCAGAACAAGTAAATTCTAGAGCTGTACTTGAAGATATAATCCACTGTAAAACACATTGAAAAATGATGGAGTTATTCCAGTCCATATGCACTGAATTACTTCTGTATTAGTGTATTTGAGTTAACCTGAGCTACACTGTTTAACAGCTTTATAGCTTGTGGAGGGTTCAAACAGCTTTTAAAATGGTTCATGCAACTCTCTCTCATAGCTTCTTATGTAGTTAGACAAGTTTTGGAAAAAGCCAGCAGGACAAAACTATGGATCAGTCAAGAAAAAGGGACAAACAAGTCAAGATTTAATTTAGTTCAAAGCACACAGAAGATTTTATGTAGGGGAAAATGTGTAATCTTCCAGCAAAGGAGGAAGTGGAGATGTATTTCAGAGCATAATGCTTTTTAAGAATAAAAGTCTAGGTTTTTAGGAAGAGAAAACAAATTTTAAAAGAATGTATTTGAGCCAAAGTTCACTGTAATTAAGTAGCATCAAGTTTGCCATGTTGGTGGCAAATAAAAATAAGATTTCAAGTGGGGAAAAAAAAAAAAGATGGATGTCTGAGTTCTTTCAGAAGACAAGTTTCTACTTGATTTTGTGCAAGGCCTGTTTTTGCCCTCTGCAGAGACTTTGATTCCTTGGACGAGCACGACGTGGAGAAGAATAACCAGCTGGCTTTTGACATTGCTGAGAAGGAGTTTGGAATATGTCCCATTATGACTGGAAAGGAAATGGCATCTGTTGGAGAGCCAGATAAGTTGTCGATGGTGATGTACCTGACACAGTTCTATGAGATGTTCAAAGACACCATCCCCTCTAGTGGTAAGCACTTTGGGGCACTTCTGTCACGTTTAAAGGCTGCTCCAGGGTGCATTTGTGTGCTGCAGTTGCCTTCATGCTGCTTCTGCATGAACAGAGAGCAGTCACTCACTGCAGCTGTACACAAAATGTTACTGGTGCTGGTAAAGACCATGTTAGCAGCAGCAGGAGCAAAAGAAGGAGTTAATATACAATAATGTCCTCAAAAGTTCTTAACTCACTTCTTATCAAGCACTACTTGTTAAGTTTTCTGCTTTCTTACTATACTTTGTTTGTCTTAGCTGATGTTAAGTGCCTTGCTAATAGTTGTTGAACAGGTAATTTCAGAAAACAGCAGCTGAGTTTTTTACATATTTATCATCTGTGAATGGTGATGCTAACTTCAGGCCGATGAGGAAAAAACCATCTTTGATCAGAACTGAAAGATGTCATTACCTAACCCAAATCAATATGGCCAGCCTCTACATATTGATAATATTGTTACAGCTCTTTAGTACTGATGACCTCAATTCACATGTATCTCTCTGGTGAGGGGGAAAAATTAAATTTAATAGCCTTAAAAAATACAGTCTGTCATGTGTATTATTTCTAAAACTCTGGAGTCTTTTTAAGAATACTGATATTCATGTTCTTTAAATCATGCTTTTGAAATAAGAAAGTAAATAGTGTAAGCACAGTATCTGTTATGGGTATAAACCCTGAAAGAACTGCTTTGGGTAAGGTGGAAAAGCAGAATAGCTGAGGAAGGTGTTAATTGTAGACTTTAGACATTTTGTACAGAGAATTTAAGAAAATGCTGCTATGTTACAAAGAATCAGTGAGTCCTTCAGTTGTGTATTTAACAACAGAAAAAAGAATTGATGGAAAACAAAAAGGGATTTTTAGAAAAAGGGATTTTTCTGCCTGTGTTCACTAACAGACAGCCTGGACCTGAATGCAGAGGAGAAGGCTGCCCTGATTGCCAGCACCAAGTCTCCCATCTCCTTCCTCAGCAAGCTGGGCCAGAGCATCTCTCGGAAGCGCACTCCCAAGGTGACAGCCCTGGGACACTGGGCCTGCCAGTGCCACTAAAAATGCACCTGGTAGTGGTTGTTGGGGGAGCTGGTTCACCAGCTCTTGGTATGGGACAGTACAGGAATTCATGACTGCAAGATTGCATCTGTAGTGTGTACTCTCAGCAGTGTATTTCAGTCTTAAAAACTTTAAAACTTAGCCTTGTGGTAGTATTTGGGCATATATTTCCTTTGAGCTGCTTGCTCAGGTTTCAGTGGTTTGAAAGCGTTGGAGCATTGTCCAGTTGGAGGCAAGAATCTCCTAAGGAGTGTCTAGGAAAAAAACATTTTCTTAAATGGAGAATGAGCACTGACAGTTAAATAAGCTTTGCAACTAAACTGATTCCGTGCACTGATGACATTTATCTCAGCCCAGAGAGGTATGAGAGTTATTTTTGGGTTTTTTTTCCCTACTCTTTCTGTTTTCAGGACAAAAAAGAAAAGGAACTGGATGGTGCAGGAAAGAGGAGAAAAACCAGCCAATCTGAGGATGTAAGTATTGCAGTGAGAGGTGTCAGGGAGCAAAATAAATGGTAGGTACCGTTTTCCCAGTTCAGTTCTTTCATTTTTTTTAATATCCAGGCAGGGTTTACATAGGATTTTTTAGATAAAATTTAATTCTTCTTCAGAGGTTACACTGTCATGGTTTCTTTAGTGCAAATATTTTACTAATGTTTGTGAAAGAATACTACATAACAAATGAAATGTTTCAGTTCCCTGATACTGTTTTTATTGCAAATTACTGTGGTTTGCTGAGGACATCAGCACTCAAAATTCTCAGTAAAGTCACGCAGTATTGTCAGAAGTTTGATGCATTTTTAAACTTTAACCTTGAATTGTACAAGAAGCATACATTTCCAGTATGCCCATAAGGCAGTCTTACAAATGCAGTGTTTGTATCCAAATGGGTACAAGTGAATTAAAATTCAGTGCTCTGTCTTTGTTGTTTGGTTCATGTCAAGGGGTTCACAGGGGTGTTTCAGCTGAGGTCTTTTTGGTAGGGAAGTGTATCAAGTAAGGTTGAAAAGAGAAATAAAGTTTAACAGAACATTTGACTTGCCAAAGGAAATTAAAATCTGAGCTTTCAAGTGAGGTTAAGAGATTTGTTATCTATAGCATAAGAGACTTTTGACTGCAAAGGGGTAGAAAGGAAAAGGTGATCTGGTTGTATCTTGTTGAATTTTGATGTCACTGACTGTCAGGAGGACCTCCCCCGAAGCTACAGAGAAGAAAGGCCCACACTGGTGAGTGCCCTGACAGAGAGGAGAATCGATGCTGCCATTGGCAATCAGAACAAAGTCAAGTCCATGGCAACACAGCTGCTGGCCAAGTTTGAAGAGAATGCACCAGTGCCATCCTCAAACTTACGAAGACAGGTAGGAGATGGATAAAAACCCCTTTGTTTTGGAATTGTAGAGAAAAACCATGAATGATAGCATGCATTCCTCAAGACTGGAAGCTAGTGTTGCTTTTCTACTTCAGAGGCTCTCTTAGAGAAGAGTGAAGTTTACCCAAAGCTTAAAATTTACAAGCACAGGGTGGAGAAGAACTTCCTAAAAAAATCAGTTTCTCTGTTATTGCCCTTATTATGTAATCTTTCACAAACACATTACCAGCAATTTAGTTTCTTTTATAACCACGATTGCTCTTTAAAAGCTTTCCAGGAATGTTCTGCTTATACTGTTTAAGAACAACCATTTGACTTCTGATTTGAACATTTTCATATCAGGTTACATCTGTTTGTTCTTGTGAACTGTGATTAAGCTTTGTACCTGTACGTATGTGCAGCAGATAAATGCCTGGGAGTTTTTTGGCAGTCAGGATGCCTGTGTCATTCCAAGTGAGGCCTGTTTGTTATCCAGGATGGATCTGAGCTGCTGCAACTGCAGGGTGGTTGTCTTTGAAGTGAGATTGAGTCACTTCAAGCTGCTGCTGGCAGTGCAGTGTCAGCAGGATGAGGCTCAGTGTGGTTTAAGTGCCACAGTCCATCTCCACAGCTTGTGCCCAGCTCTGTGCAGCCACGGCCACATCTGAGTGGGGCCTGACCTGGCTGCTTGAAAGGCAGGTCGAGTTTGTCTGTGCCACCCTACATCAGCATCAGTGGTGTAACATAAGCACAATTCTGATGTCTCTCCACACAGTCAAATGTTTCTTCAGCTGCTACACATTGGCTGGCATACTCAGCCAATGATTTGAAGAAACAATGAAATTAAAGGAAAGGTCCAAAAATATGTGAAGTTTCCCATTTCTGGATGTTTTTTTCCTTTTTATATTTTACTCGCTAAATGAATTCCCCCCTACTCTATTTTTTTTTCCTTAAATGTTTGTCTGTCTTACTCTGTATTCCATTCCTATGGCTTTCTTTGAGTTTCCTTCACTATTTTATCTTTCCTCCTTGGTCCCACCTTCCCTACAACCCGCATGCAGCAACCTGTCCTGCCTTACCAAGAGCGTGTTCACAGCCAGGCGTCCAGCAGACGAGAGCAGGGCCGGCTTGCCCCCATTCCCCAGTGGAAGCAGGTAAAGAAACTCACTCTCACTAAATGCACTGACCCCACACCAGCTGTCACTGTTGTGTTTTGAGCCAGTCCTCCTCCAGCACCTTCCTGAGTCCATTGTTTTAAATGACTTTCAGTGAATAAAGCCAGTGTCTCCTTTTGGTGATGATGCATGGTTTAATGTTTCAAAAATATTTAACCAGATTTTCCCTGCCCTCCTGTGCTAGTTTCAACTTACCAAGACTTTCATGGATGTTGCAGCAGAAATTTTTGCTGTAGAATTTCTAGATTCTTCTGTTTGAAAGAAAGGAAACGTGTAAACAATTATGCAAACTCACAAGGTAAAAGATTTCATATCATCTATAATATTAAAGCTCTTCCTTGACATAATGAGTAAAATTGGTTATCAGTTTTGCTATTACTATGTGAAATCTTAGGTGTTCTGTAGTTGCAGGAGACTTTGCTGTGGTTTCCCTTTCTTTAATGACACTTTGTTTAATGCAGCTTTCCTTGCCAATTTGTCACACTTGTTGCTTTGCAGACTCCTGTGTTACTGTGAATTCAGTAAAATTCAGGTTTTCTTCCACAGAGGGGTTCAGAATAGGGACCAACAGCAGAAGAATCAGCAAGTGTCAAATTTTATTTTCTCTCCAGTGATTTGGGCCATTGTCACTGCTGCTGTTTTTCTTTCAGCCGTGTGCTTTCCAAAACTAAGGCTTCTGATAGATGATCTTTTCAGACATTTGAGGATACTTATCTCACTGGCTTCATCTGCTTCCACTGTTTCCCTGTGCAAATGGCCTCCTCGTGTTTCTGGGAGTGCTCAGAGCTATTTTGCTGACAGCCATAATTTGGAGAAACATCTACTTCTTTCTGGCTGTAGTTTAATCAGAACATACTTGAGAATCAAGAGGAAGATGATGACACTGCTTTGGAAATTGGCTGTTCTTGATGAATATGGATTCACAGTGATCTTCGTGTCTGAGGCATTCAGCACAATTAATGCTGCATGTCATGACTGGTGCCACCATCTACAAGATTTCTTTTCAAAGAAGAAGACCTAAGCCCAGGGGAGCTGTTGTCAGTAGAACTGTCAGGATGCTTTGGTTTCCTGACTCAGTGTTTGTTCTTCTACCTTTTGTCTCATCAAAATCTTCTTTGTAGGTTAATGAGCGCTTGGAGATGGATTCACATCATTCGTGATTAAGGCAAATTTTATTTCTCAAGAATACTTAGCAAGGGGGGAAAAAAACGTAAAGTATTAAGTGAGTTGATGAGCACTGCTTATATTACCTGCTAGAAAAAGGAAAACTGGATTGCACTGGCTGTCTCTCCTTGTATTACTACTTGGAAAATAGCACATTCCTGCACCCTTGAGATTTCTATTTGAACCTGTTACTGAAAGTTTATGAAGGCTTTATAATTAAGCCTTTATAGTGAAACACCAAAGTTCTTATTGTCATTCTTTTGTCATTGATATAAAAAAAAGGACATGGTTTTATTTCCTGTTTTTATTGAGGATTTTTCTCCTCATCAGGGAGAAGTTTTTTGGTTTTGTTTGTTCTTGTTTATACCTGCACTACACAGCTTAAAAAAATTTAAGAAAGGAAGAAAAAATCCTTCTGCTCATCCTTGACATTGATAGCATCTCTTTATAGGAAGCAGTGTAGGGCATATCTTAGAAAAATCTTTGTGCAACAGTTTTACTTTCAGAGGATTTAAATTGTTTTCTTCAACACTGGCAGTGATTGCCTTGTGTGGATGATTCCCTCTCAATGTTACACATGGAGATGATCTTTCCTTCCTTGGCTTTACTGCGTCAGCAGAAGATGATTGATTCCTGAGTCCAGATTTCTGGCAGGCTTTGCAGTGCTTTTGTAATGAAGAGATATAAAACTGGGTCTCAGGGATGCAGAATCTGCAGGATACAGAAGGATCAAAACCCCATTGGTAGGGTCCCTGTTCCAAAGGTTCCTTACTGCCTGGGGAAGGGAAGAATATGGATTACCTGCATTCAAAAGCCATGGATGTGCACAAAACCATTTATTCTTGGCTGAACAGAGATCAGCTGAGACCACTGAGCCAAGCCTGGACAGAAACCCCTCCTGCAGGAAGCTGTTGCTGGAGCAGTACCTGGGCTGGCTGCTGAGATTCCTGGTTCTGGTTGCTTGGGCAAGCAGAACCCAGTAACTGTGAGGCTACATCTTTTGATGGTGCTGGACTGGCTTTCTGTGGTGACACTGGTCACTCTGGCTTTATAGCTCATCCCTGCTGGCAGACTGGCAACAGGGGAGTGCTGCTGAGCACCAGGACCTGTCACAGAATCACTGGATTGGAAGAGACCTTCAAGATCATCGAGTCCAACCCAGCCCTAACACCTCAACAAACCATGGCACCAGTGCCACATTCAGTCCTTCTTTAAACACATCCAGGGATGGTGACTCCACCACATCCCCAGGCAGGCCATTCCAGCATTTTATCCCTGCACTTGTGGTAAAGGATTAGTATTGCTTCTGACAGGTTTTTTAGGGTGGATGTATGTTTGCTGGATAGAGCTGTTCATGAAGCTTTGGGAAAGGTTTCTCTTGGCACAGGTGTTGAAGTTCATGAGCAGAAACTTCTGCTACTGACTGAATATATCACATAGCAAATACCTTCTACTGGAGACTGCTTTGAAGAAGAGCAAAAAATCTCCTAAGAGGACAAAGGGTGGTGTTACTGAGAGAAACCACAGATTGCCTAATGTTCTTATTAGCTGGCAGAATGAAGTTGAGATCCTCTCTTGGGGAAAAGGGCAGTTATGTGATTGCCAGGTTGGCTTCTTCCTGTCTTTTGGAAACTGCATGGAAGAGGAAAGTATATTGCAAAAGCCTAAGAGTGGTTGCAAAGGAAATGGTTTGGGTTGGACCCACAGTTCTGATGGGAAGTTGGCGTCTGCCTTGGGGTATTGCCTGCTGGTGTCTGTCAGATGGAATTCTGACATTCTGTTGGAGGACTGACTGAACATGCACTTCATGCATTTAACCAGTGCTTTATCTGCGATTTGCTGTGGAAAAATAAGCAAGTTTGTGGAAATTTTGACATTTGAAATGCAAACTTGGCCATGAACAGATGAAAATCCATGAGCAGCTCTGTGGTTGAGAATGTTGCCATGCTTTCAGTTAGAAATTAGTGACTTCATATAAGCATATAAATGTTCTCATCCACTGCAGTGCAAAGGCATGTGCTTTAGTTTAAGCTGCTTGTAGCATCTGTTTGAGATAGGAGTGTATTATTTATTGAACTGTTTTGTTGAAGAGAGCACCCAAACAGATGTTAGTGCCAGCTCATCTGCAAGGGCAGTAATAAACATTTGTAACGTCTCTATACCACATGCAGATTTGTACAGATTTATCTAACAGTGGCTTTGGGTACACAGCATCTTGTTTTTTCCCAGTGCAACCATTTCCAGAAATGCTCTGGTGAGAACTCAGAAGGAAAGGAAAAATCAGGCAGAAGGCATTTTAATAAACAAGAAATGGGGAGAAAAGACTGGGCATGACAAGGAGTACAGCACTAGAAGGGAATGTTTTCTGGTGTGTGAAATGGGACATGTGTGTGCATTGTGTAATATGCAGACTATTAGATACATCTCTATTTTATCTATAAACTAGCTGGATTTCTGTTCTAATAGAATGTAGTGCATTTTAGCTTGTCTGAGATGCTGTAATGTCTGTAAGGTAGAGAGGAAGGATCTGAAGCTGGGAACAGCACACTGAGACCTGAATTGTATATTAGTAATGAGCTGCAAGCAAGAGTAATTAGGTCAACAGGATGGATATTTTTAAACATTTTAAGGCACAGCAATAAGTAATTTTTCATGAGGCAAAGAGAGCAGTCCAATTGTGCTATGGAGAGTTCCAAGTTTTGTCTTTAACTGCTTGTAGGACCTTGCTTCAAAAGCTGTTTGTTTAATTGCTGATTGATACAAGTGTGTGTTCACTGACTGTGAAATGTGGCTGTGGGTAAAGCTTGTGTCTCTCAGCTTCAGATACACTGTGGCTGTAGCTCATTTGGGAGAGGTGTGGGCTGAGGATTCATTGTCTCAGTTCATGCATTCTGGCCTGTCTCACCAAACCACTGGTAACGTTACCTTTTTTCTACCATTATTATGATTTTTTTTTTCCTTTTCTGTTTTAAAAAAAGATGAGGCATAAGGAGCGTTCTCGGACCTGCCCCAAAAAAGTGATCATGCTTTCTTCTTCCACTCCATCTTCCTCTCCACCGTATCCCAGGCAGCAGGTGATTCCCTCTGCATGCTCTGTCCCTTTTTCTTCACTGCTGCTTGTACAAGTGACTGGCTCAGTTACAAACAGCTTATTTACAAACACATTTCCAATTCCTTTCAGGTGCTGAGGTGATTCTCAGCCTCTTAGGTTAGGAAGATAGGGCAGCATTAAGTCATTGGAAGCATGAAGAGTCTCCACTGGAGACTGAGATTTTGCTGTAGGCAAATTTTTTATGACAGTAGCCTTTCTCTGTTTTGAGATGCAGCAAAGTAGAAATTAAATGTTTGGAGTAATGCAGGGAAAGGAAATTAAACTTTGCTCTATCTCCACTCTCCATTTAAATAGGTGTGAATGAAAATTTGCCCTTGTATCCATGTAACTTTTTTAGGATTGCTTACTGAAGTGGTTTTTGAGTGCTGTAGTGGCCTGCACATGTCCACTGTATTCCTTCTGATTCTCCCACACCAGGCTCTTGTCTCAGTCTGTCTGACTTTGAACCCAGAGCAGTGAGAGCTGTTCTGAGCACAGTGAATAAATGTGCATCCAGATGTTTGTGCACATGTATTTGTTGTCCCAGTTAAATATTACCTGAAATCCTTGTAATATTTCTGTGTCCTTGTATAGTGTCATTGTGCGTCTTTGAGTTGTATCCTTTTAAATAATTTGTTTTGTTTTCCTACTTTCAAATCCACTTCTTGATCAGTCCTGAACTAGAGGTTTTGAAAAGGCAGTTGTAATTCCATAGAGCTGTCATGACATCATGTAAAGATTGTACAAATGAATTTCCCCAGAGGTGGAGCATGTTTCTTGTTTGCCTGTAAACTGTAAAGGAGCATTACCTTTTAGAAGAGTAGACAAGTTTTATTCTTTGGCAGAAAGTTTGGCTTCTCTTATTGCTGTTATTTCTCGAATTTTAATTACATGTTGCAGTTTATCTGGTCTAATTATTGCCAGCCTCCAGGACACACATTCTTTGCTGCCTCTGGTGTCTGCATCTGCAAGACAGATCAGCTCTGCCTACTGATCCCTTTTGAAACTGTCCTAACAAAAAAGGGGAGTGGCTTTCTGTCACACTGTTTATTATTTTCAGGAGACTTTTCAAGAAGGATGCAGGAGAGGACATCTAGGTAAAATGAGTGAGGAAAGCCCTTTTCATTAGCAAAACCTGCATTTAAACTGCAGTGTAATGTTATCAGATGAAGTGACAGCTAACTGCCTTCCTCATGTCAAAATCCTTTGAAAATTTTGTTGGACACATTTTATGAAAGAAGATTTTCCCCAACCTTACAGATAAAGAAACTCAGTTAAATGCTGGGTTTTAGTTTCTAATCTATAGTGTTGGATTCATTTTCCATGTAGAGAATTTTTTTCCCTCACTAAGGATCTGGTAGCTCTCTATTTTCTTTCTGTCACCTCTCCAAGTGTTTGTTTGTCCTGTGTCTTTTTGGTTGCCTGGCTCAGTCATGAAAGCCAG
Organism: Prinia subflava; assembly: GCF_021018805.1. NCBI lineage: Eukaryota > Metazoa > Chordata > Aves > Passeriformes > Cisticolidae > Prinia > Prinia subflava. The sequence continues at coordinate 1,992,248 of NC_086250.1, read as the reverse complement.
CTACTGCCAAGCGTATTGTGACCATTTTCTATGTTGTGTCCTACAGCAGTCTTCCTTCTTTTAACTCAGGAGTTTTTACCCTCTGTGCTGCAGAATGATGTTAGACTCAGTTAATAATCTGCTTTTGGAGACGTTCTTTTTCCTTGGGAAAGATTTTTTTCCCTGAAATTGTCTTGGCCCAGGCCTCACAGCAAGTCAGATGGATCTGTGTCCTTGTTACACTGATGTCTTTTAAAACCTTTCATTCTACTCTTCTATAGCATTTACTCTGCCACTTCTTTTAAACTTTCCATCTCCTTCCTCTGAACTAACATCACAGTATGATTTATACTGAGTGTCCTACCATCTTTATTGCACTGATTTGATTACATTGTGGTACTGTGTTGTTGTTTATTGACCTAATATGGATATATGCTTTTTAAAGAAATTCCCTACAGGAGCCAACTTGTTTAGAATATTCTTAATAAACTTCTGCTCTTGTTATGGCTTCCTTTCTACCTGCATCATAAGAAAAATCAGCTAAGTGTGTTGTGATTAGGAAGTTGGTGTGTGATTGTTTTTAAGCTCATCATTTGTTGCCTGCAGAGATTCAGGGAACCTGGTGCCGGCTACCCCGGGGAGCAGAGTCTCAGACAGGCAAGGGTAAAGAGCATGAGCAAATGGCATGGGGCTGCTGGCACAGAGCTGTGGTGGATGTGTGCAGTACAGAGGTCAGACACAGGGGGTGGTGAAGCACACTGATCCTACTGCTGCTGTTAACACGCTGGGACTGCTCAGAGTCAGGCAGGAGCCTCCTTCCTGCGTGATACCCACACCAATGCATAACCAGCCTTCATCAACAGTTTGCTGTATGCTTTTATTCTGCCCTGGGTCGAGCACTTGAGCTCTCCTCATTGCTCTGTTTCTCTTACACCTCTTCAGTGAAGTATGCTGTGGCTGTAGCAGAACAAGGAGAGTTGTTTTGTGCTAATCCATGCGAACACGGTTGCATTGTGTTCACCGCTTGCTTTCTGGATGGTTAAACAACTGGCATTCCATCTTGCCTCCTACAGGCCGAAGTAAAAGGAAAAATGATGAGGCATTATTTAGTAGAGAGACTTTGAAGCCTTCTTAACAATGAAATAGTCAACAGTCTGTCTGAATGGCTCAGTATTATACAGAAGCATGGGAAAAGAAAAGATAGGCACTCAAAAGGACCAGTTGATTTGAATTCATATTGACAAATTAATTGACATTCCAGTACAGGCTTTGAATGAATTAAGTCATAAACGGGAGCCAGCAATAAAACTGTTGCAACTTCCAGAATGTGTTCTAACAAAAGCCTCTTGTGGGCTGAATGTTTTCTGACAGGCAGTAGAAAATGAATACACGTGTCTGCAATGACACAGAACCCCCAGCTTTATAACAGGCCCCAGTTTTAGTGAAAATGATCTAGTAGGAAGGAGTAGGTGGAACAGAAAGCAGCTTGAAAGTAGAGAGTATTATTAATGCATCTGAATGGGAGAAGTGTTTCTTGTAAACTGGGTGTGAACCCAATTTTCTGTTCTGCATTGGAAGACAATTAGTGATACAGAGCAGCACCCTGGCATTCTTGGCACATCCAGCCTCAGATTTCTTGATGCACATGTTTGTAGTTCCTGCTCCATTTACTTTTGTACTCTACAAACAAATTAGCTGAAGGCTGTGTGGTACTGCAGTGATAGTCCTGCCTTATATAGCAGGCCACCTGCCAGGTCTTTTCTCATGTCACCAAGTGCACCACAAAACAGTTTAGGAACATTGATATGAAAGACCAGAATAGCAGAGGTGTCAAAAATTGTGCCTGGGGTGTATTGACATGGCAGTGCAATAAGAACAGTTAGGACAGTGAAGTTGCATAAGTGAAAGTGGCAGCTTCTGTGAGTATTTGATTTTGCTGCTCCTTGCTTTATTTAGACAGGCTCATGAAACATGCTCTCATTGGCATGTAGAGTATTTACTTTGCATATGCCACCATCTTTAAGAAATTAATTAAGAAATTAATTCATTCTTTATGAAAACTGAAGTCCATTACCCTAAAATATGTTTCTGTACACAAAATCTAAGAAACAAATAAGTACAGGTTGAGATAGTTAAAGAAAATCCTTGAGAATGGAGAACTATGGGGAAATAAACTGACAAATAAGGCTCTTTGTGCATGTTAAAGCCACATTTTAAATTTATTTTTGATGGTAATGCCAGAGAGAGGCTTTGTGCTTGTTTGATTTTGGCTGCAGCAGTCCTAGGAAGAGTTGTGAATAACAATTGATTCAACTGTTTTTCTTGCCCCTGAGAGTCAATGTAGCACTTCATTAGAAAAGTAGATACTGGGGAAAACCCCCCAGTTTTCATTGAGAGCTTTTGTTTCTGTTCTGCATGTGAATGTCATACCTTTGGGCTGGCATTTTGGTGTGTCTCCCTTTCTGTGCTGGTTTGTTGACGTCGTGCCTCCCTCCCGTCCCGCAGAGATCTCCTCGTTTGTTTTGTCATGACCAAGTGCCCGTGAGTGTTGAGCAGAGGGCCTGTCAGCTGGCAGCCCTGCTGGAGTCCCGGCGTGCGCTGAGGCACCAGGTGATACAGCCCTGCAGCTCTGGGGGATCCTGGGTCAAGTCTTGGCTCAGAGAGAGAAAAAAAATCACCAAAATGTGATGAGCGCTGCTCTGCAGTCATGTGCTTAAACAACTGTCAGGACTGTTTTGTGTAGTGTCTTTATTTGACTTGCCATTGCTTAGCTGTCTCCTTGTTTGGTGAGTGACTCTTTCTGTTCCTCAAAACAAAATATAAATAATGAAGTAAAAAGCGACCTCTAAACTTCAGAGTAAATGCTGGAAACCAGCTGGGCTCTGGATCAAAGTCATCTCACAGTGGTCATTTAGCAGTCAGTCGCTCACAAATTTTACTTGCTTCTGGAAGCAAGAATATTCATATTTTCCAAGCTTAATTCCTGGCTCTGCAGTACTGCTCTTGTGTCCATCCTTCCTGTGCAGTTGTTTCCAATGGTAGAGCTGGCAGTTTGTGCAGATTGTCTTTGACTCCAGTGCACACTTTTGTTTTGGTTTGGTTTTGTGCTTCATTTTCTCTCCAGTCTGTTGTCTTTGGGCTATGGGAGCATGCCAGTTTGAGCTGTGGTTTCTTTGGTTGCTCTCTGTTTTCAGTTCTCTTCAGCAGTGCTTGGCAAACTGCAGAGTGCTTTTTTGGAAAGCACCATCTACAGAAGTGATTTTTTTCATAACTTACTGTTTTGAGTTAACCATCCCAAATCAAGCTGTCTTCTTGAGCTGAAGCATAAACAGTCCCAGAGCTTTTGCAAGCCCTACTAAAAAGAATTTTGTGACATGCAGGTCACTTCCCATTGCTGGGGCTTTTTGGGATGGCATCTTTTTCTGATGGTTAAAATCACAGAAGCTCTTCTCCAAGAAGAAACAGCAAACCTTTGCCTAGATTGGAAATTCTGGGGACAAGCTATGAAGGCCTGAATAAGAAACTACTTTAAACATAGTGACACCTCTTTGTTAATGGTTGCCATGACTTAATATCTCAAGCAAGGTCCACAGTGCTCATGTGCATTTCTTTATTCAGTTAAAATTAAGATCTAGACAAAAATACTTTGCTCCTGCCTTTTATAGTTCTCTCTGGCAATTTTTAAGCTTCCTCTGAGGGTGTGAAAGATTACAGCATTGCGATGCAAAGATAGAAATTATTTTTTGAAGTCTAATTTCTGTATCGTGCAGAATTGAAAAGGAGGAGAGACTGAGAACACAAAGTAGAGGAAAACAAAGTGGGTAGGGCAGAGAGGAAAAAGGAAACAGATGTTGGAACACTGCAAGCAATGGTGGATTATGATGTGGGATTTAAGGGAAGAAAACAAGAAAAATACTATGAAAGAGAAGGCTTAGCAAAGTAAGACATTTTCAGAAAAGAAACTTGATTAAATGTTGATGTACAGAAAATTTTTATATGAACAATTACATTTCCATAAATCAGGAAAGTTGTGAAAGCCAATCTCTTTTGCATTTTGCTCAGTAAATCTAATCTTGACGTTAGCCTATTCCAAGTGGCTAGAAGTAGCTATTTTCATGGGTCATGCAGTTACATGACATTTAGTTTTCCTTTTTATAACTAAAACCATAACTTATTTTTCAATGTAAGCCAATTATTTGTAATGTGCATATTTTTTTTCCAGACTGTAATTTTTAGGAATGCACAGTTTCCTCCAGTGCTGTTTGTCTGATACTTCCAACTTTCAATTTTTTCCTATTTATATGAATTATTTCTTGGGAGGTGAGCATAGTCATCCATAGAGACAATGACAAGGGTATATTAGAAGACCAAATTTTGGGCTCTTCTGTGAGGAACCAGTTTCAGAAGGATGCAGGTTCTCAGTCTGTGATTTATTCTTTGCCATTTGATAATCAAGATCAGCAGATTATTTTATATTGATTTATTCTTCTTTGGTTCAGTGTTTCTAACCTGCTTACAGTGAATTTTAGGTTGGAAATTTGCTGTTAATTACTTGAAATACATACAAGCTAACTTCTTTCTCTTCTGTCCCCCAGGAGAGCAGACTTTTGGTCTGTAAAATGTAGAAGAGGTCTCACATGGCCTGAAAGATGATCTTAGTGCCTTGGGCCAGTAATAGAGAACAATGGGAGATACAGAAGGAGCAGAGGAAATTGATTTGGGGTCTTTGCCAGTGGCTTAGTTGGTTGGGTTTCAGGAGATTGGACATCTGCGGAAGTAGGTAACTGCTTCCAAATGGTCCTAAATAATGTAAAACCTAATAACGAGCAAATTAAGAGTGACTTCTCTGCCTCACTAGGGAGAAAATAAAGATACACTGGGTATTTTTCTCTAAGTTTTCCTCTAAGAGTATTTTTAAAATTATTCTTGATGGTAGCCAGAAAGGCCTGGGTTGGGTGGATTTATTTTTTTTCTCCTCTCTCTTAGAAGGGAACAGGTCTGATTGTGCTGATGTCTATTTTATGTTCCAGCCTGAGGCTGAGCCGTCTCGCCGATTCTTTGTTGACCAGTGGGAGCTCTCGCTGAGCCTCCGCTCTTCCCACCGCCCTTCCTCACCCTCCTCCGACTCCCTCCGCCAGGTAGCCCTCGCCAGGTGCACCCAGCTGCCTCTGCTTGCCAGGGACACCCAGCCAGGCTGGCACTGCTCCACCTGCAGGACCTCTGTGCTTCCTGTGCCCACACCAGAGGCCAGAGGCAGCCTGTGCCCGCCACAGCTCGCCATAAAGCAGTGTGAAATTAAATGTTTTTAACATTCTGTGTCTGGGAGAGGTTTGCGGTGCATCTCACACTCAAACCAGGGGCTTTGAGCACTCACAGGCCTCCTGGCTCTGCAGTGAAGCTCTCTGGTTTTGCTTGCTGCTTTTGTTGAAGTTTTCGGCTGAACAACAGAATGTGTTTGTGCATATATGGTTGATGGAGAGCGTGAAATAAAAAATGCTTTGGCTTTTTGTAAAATCACTGAGAATTTGAGCTAGTTACAGCTGTCCTATGTAAACAGCAGGAATTCGATTTGACCCAAGCTGGAGCAGGTTCTTTGCCTCCTTTTGAAAATGTTGAAGAACATTGTATGTCTTGAAGACCATGGGAAGAAAGATAAAACGCTTCACTTAATACCCATAGTGAAGCCAGATGTGATCTGTAGGCAAAAAGCAAAACAAATCAGAAACACACAACCCCAAATGAAAAGTTCAGCAAGTAAATTTCTCACAGCAAATAGTCCAAAGTACTGTGAGTTAATATTAACATATTCATTTTTTGAGCATGCAACTTCTTCTGTACTGGTAGAAATTTAAAGATCCTGAAGGATCTGCAGTTGAAGGTTTCAAATCAAAACTTGCTCAGGGGAAACCTGGTTCAGCTAAAAGGAAGCTTTACCCCTGGAAATGCTTGATCTCTCTTCTAAAGAAACTTCAAAAGCCTCAAAGGCCCTGATCATTTAGAGGAAATGGAAAAACTCTTGGCCAAGTTATTATGATTGCCAGTTAAAAATCGATGATGAAGAAAATTTTAGAAGTGAGCACCATTTTAGATGAAATGTTTGATAAGATACTCTTCACATATGTATGTGGAACCTGGGAAACTCTGAAAGACAAATCATTTGTTAGTTCTTGCTTGTAAAAATACTGCCAGTGCTCTGCCTCTTGGAATGGAATCAGTAGGCAGGTATAAATTCTTTCTGGGTAGAAATAAACCCTCCCCTCATTACTGCAGGGACAAAGAGCTTAAGGAATTAGGACTGTAGTGACAGCAGCAGTAATCTCTGGCTGAGCAGTCCATTTTCATAATCTTTTTTCCCAAAGAAGTACCCATTCTGTGGTGAATTTCAGTTTTTGTGATGCTTCCTGCTGTTGTCATGTCTGAACCTGTGGAGGTTTTAAACATGCCTTAAAAGGCTTATAACCACACATATTAAATTAGTTATTAGTTGTGGGAAATAACTACTGTGCTTCAAGCAAGTTCTGCTATACAAGTAGAGGGGGTTTTAAGATACAACTTTCCTTTTGTTATCCTTGGCACTTCACACTTGCTAGAAGCTGAGTGGCTGTCTGATCCTGTATTAGCTGAGAATCCAGCTAGAAACATTCATAACGCTGCTTAGCCTGGGAAGGGGAGTTGCTTGGCATGCTCTCTGCTGTTCTGAGTCAAATCCGTGGTGTTTGCAGTGCCATTGAGCTCACATGGATGTAACCACCTCATTTTCTTAACCATGTAATTAATTATTGCCAACGGTTGTGTTTCCTGTGAGAAACCCTTCCTCTGCTCCTGCAGTGATTGAACTTGGCTTGCAGACACTCATTTGGTACCATCTAAGGTAACAGCCAACTTGCCTAGACTGCTGAAAATAAAAATACTGGAGGGTTTGCAGATATCCAGAGGTATGGAGTCAGTCTGTGCCCATGATGGAGAAAAGCCAAGTCATAAAGCCGTGTTCAGGGTTGAACAAATACATGTTCCACATGTGGCTTTGATGCAGTGGATGAGGCTCTTCCACCTTTTTCCATATAAACCTCTGCGTATTTTTAGCACTGAAAGAATTGATATTAATATTTTTGAATCACTGTGAGTTCTCTAGTTAAGGGCTTCTCCCTGCTCTGTGAATGCTCTGTAAATTAATTCTTTCCAGGTGCAAAGCATACAAATACACTGTTGGAAATCAGCATGTTGCATTAGACTTGGTAACATGCCTTCTAAAAGCTCTTCGTTTCTGATGTCAATTTTACCTGCATCCTAAGATCTTAATTTGTGTTTGACCTCATCTATTGGAAGTGTCTACACTCAAGTTTCCAGGCCCAAAATACCTCCCCAGGTGAAAACAAAATCTGCTCCCTTCATCATCACAGTATTTCTGGAACACTTAAAAAATGCAAAATTCAAACCTTCCTGTCCATTCCTGCAGGTGGTCCTGGACTGTACTGGTGATTTCTGATGACACTGGCTTTGCTGTTACTACCTGTCACTTTATATTGTCCACTGTCTTGGCATGGTTTGACCTCTCTGCACCTCCTCACCACCTAACCTCTCATCATTCTAGTTACTTTTTTTTTAATTTGACTCTTTTTTTTTTCTTTTCTCACCTCACTCTTGTTTCATTCAACCCATCTGGTAGAAGTACATAAAGATGTACACAGGCGGAGTGAGCTCTTTGGCTGAGCAGATAGCCAATCAGCTTCAAAGGAAAGAGCAGCCCAAAACCCTTCTAGACAAGAAGGAACTGGTAAGATGCTGTGCCAGAGATGTGTTTGTGATTAGCTGTCGTGTAGATCTCAAGTTCTGTGAGTGTCCAGTTGTTACACCGCTGCTGGAATCTGTCGTAGCTTTGTGAGTGATTTTTGTTTCCCTTTCTCCATCCACCCTCGCTCTTGTCCTCGTTTCCTTTGCCAAGTATTTAAATCTAATGCCAGCGTCCGAAGATTGAGCGTAGTGAATCGAGAAATCTGTTTGTAACACTTCTGCACTGCTGCTTTCTGGAGGAGACACTGGTTTTGGTAATGCAGGTCTAAGAATTGCTGTTTGAGGATGTTCTAATGGTTTTGCTTTTCTTCATATGCCTCCTTAAGTCACTGATTTCAGGGTCATCATTATTAGTACTGGTGTCCACTCATCTCCCCAGAACTTGTTTTACTCCTGATAGATATAGGCATGGCATCCTAGGACCCTTTTTCCTGGACAACAAGGTTAGTTTTTGATGTCCTAGCTAAAACCATGAGTTGTGTCCCAGAGCTGCAGCAGCATCCAGGTGCTCCCGCATCCACATAAAGGAGGAGAAAACACAACCTTGGTGTATGACCTCTGTGAGGCCAGGCACACACCAATCCAGCCATCGTGTCTGTGCAGGGCTCGCTCAAGAAGGAGTTCCCCCAGAACCTGGGAGGCAGCGACGTGTGCTACTTCTGCCGCAAGCGCGTGTACGTGATGGAGCGGCTCAGCGCCGAGGGCAAGTTCTTCCACCGCAGCTGCTTCAAGTGCGAGTACTGCGGCACCACCCTGCGCCTGTCCTCCTACGCCTACGACATCGAGGACGGTAAGGGAGAGGGGGCTGCCCCCAGAGCTCTTTTGTCCCTTTGAAATTACTTGGTGGGTTAGGGAAGAGAGCCACTTCCATTCCCCTGACACCCTCTCTCAAGCTGTTGGAGCTTCGTGGATTTCCTGTGGTCAGCAGAGCAGCCAAACTCATGGGAATTAATGCAACATCGTAATGATGCCTGGAGAGCCTGCCTGGAACAGGGGCTGGGCAGAGTTAAAGGAATAAAGGAGGTTTTCATTAAAAGGCTTTCAAAGGATGCACCTTGGGCAGTACAAGAGCCTGGCTGTGGCTCGACACAAGATGGGCCCAAGATGGACAATTGGTCATGAATTTTCACACTTTTATAAGTTTTGGTCCATTTCCATATTGGGGTTAATTGTCCAATTACAGCTTCAGGTTATGCAGTCCCATCCTCCCAGATTGCTCTCCTCAATTTGCTGTTGTTTATAATTTTTGGGCCTGAAGCTGCAGTGGAGTCCTTGGTTCTCGGGCTGGACAAGGATTGTTTTGTGTGACTGAACTGTGAGGAGAACCTGCTAACTCTTTGTATGAAGTTCAGAGTCACACACTAAGGCAGTACAGAACCTGGAAAATACGAAAGCTAAAACTTAAGGCATCATTAACAGCTGCAAGAATGCAGGGAAACAAATAATAACTGGAGGATTTAAAAACCTTTACAGGCTGAGTTTGAGGGCTAGACCTTTTACTCTCCTCATTTACAGTATTTAAATAAAACTCCTGTGTGTTTAATACCACTTACGAGAAAATAACAAGTTGGAAAGAAATGCGGTCAGCTTGTTCTTCTTGAAGATACCACGACTATCCAACTCTGTATGTTTATTTTAGATGTAATAAAATAGGAACTTCATAGTCAGGGGCTACGATAATGGGTCATTACAAGTGAAGTTCTGTTTATATAGAAAAAATGGAACATCCAAGTTGAGTAGAGGTAAGTCAGTGTTAGAGTGTTGTTGTTGCAGTAGTTACTGAAAATTCAGTAATGACTTATTTTCTGTATCTGATCTGTAGGGAGAAAAGAATATGAGTACAAAACTTGTGATGGCTGAATTAAAAGAATCTAGCATCCTAAGATTTAAGGGAAGCTTCAGATAAACCCTACAAGTCTGAGAAACCAGACAATATGGCAGCAGGTGAAACTCAGTTTATAAACAAAGTGTGCCTGTAGAAAGTAATAATTTGAGATCATCCATCACGTGTGAAAAGTGATCTCCTTGTAAGGGTAGCTATTACAATTTTTCTTTGAGCACTGATTGACAAAAACATCACACTTTATGAAGAAAATGTATGAGAAAGTATTTCAGGTAAATGTTGATTCATATCAGCAGGTATGTATTTATTTTCTTACACAGCTGCCTATCTGTAATCCAATATCATTTGGAAAATAAGTGCAAAATGATGTAAAACTAGTGATAAGTAAGTGCAAAGGATTGTATTTCAGACGTGATGATACAGAAAAAAGAATAGCAGGAAACAAGTGTTAGTACCAGTCGTTTTCCCCACTAATTGAGGAAAAGATGAAGTAAAAGTTTTAAATTGATGTCACAGGATGACACTCCAAGTTATTCTACTCCAGACTGAAATTGATGCTTATCCACTCTGTGTAACTAAACACCATCTGGTTTAAGGGGCAAAAATAGCTGAAATTGTGTATTCATAATGCATTATATAATGACTTCAAGTAATGGACTTGCTGGGTTGTGAAGAGTTGAGGAAACCTAGAATCATCCAACCAGATTCCCAGTAAGGAATAGAAACCCCTTTATTGCTTGGCTGGAAAGTCAGCAGACTTGGCATGCAAGTTTAAAGGGACCATTGATAATTTTGAAATCAACATATGAAAGTGACTTTTTATCAGAAATCAAAGCTGAGGAAAAGCATTTTTTGAGCACTCACAAGTATGTGACTGTTAAGCAGTAACAGACTGAGCTCCTCTGTCAGCTGTCTGGGCTGAAATAGGTTTTACCACCAGATTTTCAGTGATTCCCTCTGCAAGCATGTTGTGTGTGCAGTTCTGGCCAGATAGTTCTCAGTGAAGCAAACACAAAATTTGGAGTTTCAGCAGGCTTATAGCATTCATTCTGAAATCTTACGTGCCTAACATTTATACGTGTATAAATGTATGTGTATACGAAGCAGATGTGTCTAAACAGAAATCTGTGGTATCCTATCTACTGTAATCCTTGTGAAAATGTAGCTTGTATTTCATTCTGGGTTTTCTTTGAGAGGAAAAAAACCAAAGCTATACACACATTGTTGCTGTTCATCGAGCTGTTTGGGCTGACAGCATTCTGCAGCCTTCTGCAGTCAGTGTCTGCTTTTAGGCTTCAAAGTCTGAGAATTTTTATGTAAGAGCTTTTCAGCTGTTGCTCATTTCAGACAATCTCAAAAAGCAGGTTTTGATAAGAGTAAATATTAAGAAAGATGTTTGTCACTTTTCCATCATAAAGCATTTTGCAAATAGCAGCACAGAGAAACTAGAGGAAGAGCCAGAGGTCAGAATGTGTTGGGAATGCATTTGCAAAGCTCTAGGAATGGGCCAGCAGTGGAGAGTGCTATGGGCTGCAAATGCCAAACAGGGTACACTGACAGAGGTACAGTGGAGGATAATTGAGGCATCAGTTTGCTGCTTTTATTAGTACCAGTAGTATTTGTATGATGGTATTGCTAATGCTGCTTTGTGTCCCTGGCAGTGCTCAGATACCAGTGAAAAACCTCCCTAGACTTGTGGGGTGTTAGTAAAAGCAGCAGGATCACAAAAGGTCTTATTTGTGAAAATGAATCATTGTCCTTTCTACAAGTAGCCACTGTGCATTTTGAGAGATGGTTCTTTGGGAGTTAACACTGTCCTCTCCCACTTTCCTCTGCTGGTTGTATTCATTCTTGCTTTTTCCAAAAGTGCTTCTGCCAGCTTTTCATGTGATGATTTCTTTGTTCCTCACACACTGCCGCATTGTTAGCATGTGATGCCACACAAGCCTCACAGCTTTGCTTTGGTGTTTGATAGGATTTTAAACTAAATGGCTGTCAGGCACCCAATGGAAAGGAGGCTAGTTACAAGGGAGAGAGCAGGGCTGGAGCTAAACTTCAGCCAGTGTTTGCCTCTGCACAGAGTGAAAAAATCAGAGAGAGCAACGGGAGAGGCAGCAGAAATTAAGCTGCAATGAGATGGACATTTCTACTGTGCTAAATTCCTGTGTTGCTGACCATCACTTGTGTTTTATCTGCAGGTAAATTCTACTGTAAACCTCACTACTGTTACCGAGTCTCTGGTTATGCTCAGAGGAAGAGGCCAGCAGTGGGTCCTCTGTCAGGAAAGGTAACTCATTCTTTTCATCTAACATGCTGTGTTAATGGGTTTTAATTATTAACATTCAGAAAGAATATGTGATGGTTTGGGGATTTTTCAGAAAGTAGAAAAATTCAGAGTGCATTTAGTTGCTTTATATATCATGAAAGCTTGCAGTTCACCTAAATCTTATTTTAAAGCAATTCTTCTACTTCATGATACTTATTATAAAATAATGTGCTATCCTGTGCAAAACAGAATTTTGATTTGTTTTTCTTGTCAGCTGAAATACTTACTCAGTGTATGCTGAGACTAAATGAATAATTTTACTGGTTTTGGTTTTGCTTTCTTTCTCCATGGTTTTACTTATAATGAAACAAATTGTTTGGATTTCCTTTGAAACATAAAGTTCTGGCCCACTTGCATAAGCTATGAAGATCACATGCCTTCCTTTCTGAAGGTCTGCTGTGTGCTAACAGGAACCTGCATGAAAAGACAGAATATCCCCTTTCCTATACTGCCATAATAGAAGTATTTGTGCTGTAAATATAGGATGAAGAGACACTGTGTAATACAGAAAAGTCCCTCAGCTTTTGTCACTATAGTCCAAGGCACCTAATTTTTCTCCTGAAGCCCCTTTTCAGTATTTTTGCTTACACTGAGCAAGCTACATGCTGATTTCTTACGTTCTGTTGAGTTTGCATGCTGCAAACTGCCCTTTTCCCTTAAATTGTATTTTCCTTTGTGCCAGCAGTGGTGCCCGTCCCTCTGCCTGATTCTCAGGTTTTACTAGTACAAGCTGAAGCTGTACTCCCTTTTGGAAGGATAATGGATCCTTCCCAATACCTCCTGCCAAAAATAAAGACTAAAAATGGTACCTGTTCTGTTTCCCAGGGGAGCAGACTTCAGGGAACTTGCTGCTTTGACTTCCTTGGCTATCCAGTTTGTTTTTCAGAGCTTTAATAAAGCCTTAAATTGAGGAGGAACACACTTGTTTTCCATGCTTGCCTTAGGTGATGGTTACGGGCTGTGTCAGTTCCTAGCTGGGCATGTTCAGCACACGCAGCAATTTCAATTTCCACGTGAATTCACCTTCCCCCCCGTTCTTGCAGGACACCAAAGGACCTGTGCAGGACGCCATGGCCAGCGACGGCGGCGGACGGGCCAACAGCATCCCCAGCTCGGCAGAGAGGGCCCCAGGTAGCTCCGCTTCCTTCTTTGGCAGGGTGGTGCAGTACTCGCTCGGCCTCGTGGGCAGAGTTGGGGTGGTGAGCCAGCGCCTGCACAGCACACTCTCCTCCATTGGGCACCACGTGGCCCAGAACCCTCTGGACTCCTTTTTCATGTGTCAGCTGCTGGCCTTTGGGGTGCCCTTTCTCTATGTGCAGTCAGAAGTTCTCGGGCAGATCCTAGGGGAGTTCTGTGGGCAGCCTGCTGACCAGTAAAGAGTTCATGTGAGCTGTGTAACTCATTTGGTTTTTGCGGTGCCATGTGAATTTTGTGTGTTATGTGGAAATCTCAATATATTATTTTGCACTGTGGCTTTGGGGCCTAGATGTTCTCAGTTCTTTCAAGGACGTTATTTGGAAGAATTCCAGGAAAACACAGATGCTCAGTTGAGGGTCTCATCTGAGTCAGCCCAGATAAAGAGCCCTGTGATGTATGCAGCTCAACATCAGTGAAATTAAAAGTTTTCCTGAAACACTGAAATAGCTCAACAGCTCCAACTGGATTTCTGTGTTTTCCTGAATTTTGGGTGTGGTTTCTCGTTCTCCCAAGCTTCTCTTTATTTATCTGGTACTTGAATGGGAAAGCTCCCATTACCTTTGGATTGTGTCTCCTTTGGAACTCGGGGTGTCTGCCAGCTGATGGGATTGGATTCCTTAAACCCCTGGAATGTGGTGGTGCTGGCAGGTGATGGTGCATCTCCCTCTGCCAGCATCTGCGCTGCTCCTGGCCGTGGCTTGGGGAATGGGGTGGTGAATGTGTCTCACTGTGACGTAGTTTCCCCTTTTAACTTGAAATTCTAATTCCTTCTAACACAAGAGAAGTGTCTGTGCTACAAATGCTCGTTTGCCCAGCCCCCAAGTGCTCATTTTGTGGTGTCAGAAAAAGGTAGAAATATTCATTTCTAGTACTTTTTCCAGAAGGCTATGAATAAGCTAAACCAGCTGCTTTTAGAAAGGGAGCATACTTAGAGCAATACTTAGAGAAAAAGATGTTTTCATAGTGCCAGTTGAGAAGACCTTGACAACACAGGAACAGATAAAAATCATGGTATTCTTTGACTTTGTATTCTTGGACAAGTGTTTCTAAGATTGTACTGAATGCAATCTGACAGAAATTTATGCTTAGTGTGTTGATTCTTGGAGTGTAGTTACTTGCAAGATTTCCTCTTCTGCGTGTGTGCAATTTCTATATGGCAAAAGTGAGAAAAGGGTAGGGAAGAATATTTGCAGAATGCTATGGACAGTTGTGTGCACTACAGCATTTTTTGCATAACTGAATAGATTTAAAAGCAGATTTCACTGCTTTCTCTGAAAGTGAAAAAACTTTATTTTTTTGTAGCTTGGAGCATATTCTTAAAGATGAATAGAAAAAATATTTATTGATGCACAAGGCAACTGATGTGAGCATAAGGTGTTTTGTGAAGTGAAGCTGTAGGTGATGAGAACTGGAGGGAGGAGATTTTAATTACATTTATCAATTAGTTTATTACAGCAACTGCTGGCAGAAAATCTCCTTTGATTTAGTCCTTCCAACAAATCAAAGTTAATTGCTTTTACAAAGGAACAATCAGCAAGTAGCACCTAAATGATCACTAAGTAGAGCAAACAATAGGCCATACTTTGTGATAAACGTCTATAAATCAGATAAAAATCAGCTGTAAATCAGATGTCTCCTTCTGTGGTGGTGGCACAATCCTGTAGCAGCACTTCAGTACTTCCAGAGGAGTGAGATGGGACAGACACCATTTTGTCTAATGGCAAAACTTGAAATCTAGGGCTCCTGTTTGCTTTCTGTTTTTTTAAAGCAGTGTACAACTGTAGCACAATATTTAGAGCTTTTGGACCTTTGAAAGCTTTGCCCCCTGAGTGCCCAGAGTGCATCAGGACACGCTGGGTCACCTTTCAGCAGGGTTGTGGTGCATTCTCGTGTGTGCATGGACACTCAGTGCTAGAAGAGGTGAGCAGGGCCCCTGTTCTGCTAAAGAAATACCTTTATTTCTTTAAATATGGCTGAGTTACGTTTTCTTTGTGCAGTATGATTTACTTAAATCTTGCAACTACTGACATAGCAATGGTTAAGAAGCAGGAGGAAGCTAAATGGGATGTACTTGAAAAACAAGCCTCAGTGGCATTAAAGGCAGGGCAGTTCTCTGTTAGAGTAACAGTTGTGTCCTGTAGGTACCTACCTTCAGATCCCCTTCTTGCTGGGTAGTGAAATCAGGAAACCTGTGATGGCTTTTACAGTTATTTATGTTTGTTTTATGAAAAAACAAACCTTTTTGAACTGCCAAGCTTACTTATACAGTGGAAGAACAGCGTATTATTCCTGAATAATCAAAAGGAGTCTGTAAGATTACATCTCAGTGTAACTCCTGAATTTAAATTACTTGTGTAAATGCTTTCTTGCAAGCTTTCACTGCAGACTAGACAAATACCTTGAGCAAAAACCTGTGTGAGATGAAGAGAGAGGTCCAGCCTCCACTTCATCCATCTGGTCACTCACCTAGTACAGGTCACACATCTGAAAGTGTTTCACTTCCTCTAAGGCAAGACCAGCAAATGGAATTTGGCAATAGCAATTTCAGGCCCTGAGGTCTGAGCTAATCCTCAGTAGTGAGGTAAATCTTGGTGTAGAGGGTCAGTTGCCTCTAAAATAATTAAGTAAAAGCAGAAAAGCATGTAACATGCTCAGGTTTGATATTTGGTGGAGGTGTGAAGATAGCCTAGAGGGCAAAGGGTAGGTGTACAACACTAACATCCATTGTGGAATATATAAAAAGAGAGCCATTTTAAAATGTTATACCTGAGAGTTAAATTCAGCCCTCAGGTACCAGAAGTGCTTGTTTCAGGGAGCTTTGTGGTGACTCATGCAAGGTGATGATGATGCTCATGATGGTCACCTGCTTTTCAGTAGTTGTCATGAAATCCCAAATGGATGGAAATTGCATGGATTTTCTCCCTGCATTCACTGCTCCCTTTGCTAGACCACCAAACCTGTTTTTAGCCAGCTTAATGCTTAAAATATATTCACCCCCAAAGTAGCCTTCAGCAGGTTTAGTCAGGTGAGGTGAGACTGGTCACCACAGGCCCTTCCTTGTGCTGTCACTAACCTGTGTGGCATGGATTAACTGTGCTAAAGGTGTCAGTCCCTGCCTGGTGGGCACAGTCCTGGCTGGGTGAGTGGGTTCTGTGTGTCCCTGGCACAGCGGTGGGTGCAGGGCACAGGCTGTGATCAGCGAGCTGGGGTTTGTTCAGCTGGAATCACCTTTTTTTGGGAGGGGTTTGCAGAGAGCCTCAGTGGCTTCTGCCCTGCTGCTCACAGCAGAGGCAATGGCCAAGCTGGCTTCTGAACCCTTCAGTGTGGCAACAAGCTTTTGGGAAGTGGCAACAAGCTTTTGGGAAGTGGCAACAAGCTTTTGGGCAGTGGCTGCCATTCTCTCTGGGAAGGGGAGTTGGGGACAGCTCTTTCTGTGCTCTGGGTCCTGCTGAACTGTGGCATGCTTGTTGTAGATTCTGTAACTTTCTCTGTACCTTGTCTGCCTGTTTTTTCTCTATCTTCTGCATTTGCCTTTGTGCCAAAATGCTGCTATTGCCAAAAAAAAAAAAGTGAACAAAAAGCCTTTGCTTTTCAACTGTCTCTCCCTTTGATAATCTGTAACTGCTGTGTCTTGGATTTTTTTTGAATATTATTTACAGTACTTGATATGGTTTTAATGTGCTTTTAATGCAAATGCTGTTCTTCTGTTTGTTCTAAAGGTCTGTAAGAATGTTTCCAAATTTTCAGCTCTTTCTTGACAGATGGACTTGGAACAGTCTTTACCCCATCAGCTTTGACACGCTCCTTGGGCTGATGTTAGCCAGCAATGTTTTGTTGTAAAATACTTCACATTTCAGGCTCATTTTTTCACAACAATGCATTTCTGTCCCTATCAGCAATAGGAAGTTCATAAAGGAAAGACTGCCTAAGGAAATTCATACTTGTACAGCAATAAAAGGCAAGTCATGAGATCTTGTGCTTTAATTACTTGACCTGTGAAAGATTAAGAAATCAAATATAAGAGATAGTATGAAAAACTGAAAAATGCAATACAAAGTCGAAGTACTAGGAATTTTGCTTTAATGTCACATAAATATGGAGTGTATATGATATAGGTGTGCAGTCTGAAAAGTTAAAATCCTCCTATGGATGTGCCTTAAGTGTTTTCAGGGAGAAATATTCAGAGCTAAGCCCTTCACAGTAACCCTTAAACAAGAATTGTATATAGCAAGTAATATACATGAGGAAGTTCTTTGCTGACCTGCAGAGCTAGGAAAGAGTGGCTGTTTCCTCCAAATGGCATGTCCTTTAAAATAAATTATCTGAGCCACATTTGGAAAAGGATCTTAAATGTCTGTACAAGTATAAGAAATACTTTTGAATGTATCCAATACTATTTGCACACAATTCAGTTTTGTGTCTGAAAAAATACAAATATATATTTCTATTTAGGAATAACTTCTTGTTCATAAACATTGCCTCTATTGTTCAGAGCATTGCCTCTCACCATTGTGCAGACATTGAACATGCCTTACTTGTGAAAATGATTTAGCTCAAAGCAATAGTGTTTGCTGTGCAAACAAACATCTTGAAATCCTCTACTTGGTCGCTTCTTTTCGTTATTATTCACCTTTGAGTTTGTTCTTGTTTTAATTTGGTCTAGTTTAAATATTAAATTATGGAAGATAACGGCAAACAAATTCTGTGCCATGACATTCTGTTTGAGGTGCCTTCATTTTAAACCACTGAACGTTTACAAATATATCCCTCACTCTTTTCCCTGCCAAAAACTAAAAAGAAAAAGGAAAACATTCATATTTCAGGATGCACCACCAAACTGGGATGAAAGCTATTTCCTCTGCTAGCGTGCCTATTGTGTGCTCTGTTTGGAGGAGCTGTGGTGGTGTTTAACAGGACATGGCACATGGCACTGAACCCTTTTTTGGGGTATCCTGCAGCTGCAGGAGATCTGGTGCAAGGTTGACTTCTCTCTGGAACATTTACAATACAAACCTAAGACCCAGACCCTGTGTTTTTGGAAGCTGAGGAGAGTGTCCAGGCTGCCTGGTTAGAACCAAGGTTCAGTGCCCAGTGAATCATCCCTCAATAACAATGGAATCTGTTAGGATAAGTGCTTGACTGTTCCCAGTCCATCATGTTCCTGTTCAGTGTTCTTATCAGGATTTGGGTGGCTTTGGCATAAAGGAAAGGATGCTAAAGGATCAGCAATTTCAAGCCTAGAAAATTTGGAAAGGAATAAGCATGGTGGGAAGGTTTTGTCCTTAAGAGTAGGAGATGCAGCTGACCTGATGGAGTTTCACTGAAAAAATCCTGAAAAACGTTTTGAGAAGGATAGATACAAAATAACAATATGCTGAGTTTGTTTGCTCATGGCTGGATCCTGCTAAGAACACTTTCTTGGGAGTCTCTGGGCTCCCAACTCCTCCTCTCTCTCTGGCTTTCAGACCTGTAGACTTGTGCCACTGGAATATTTGTTGTTTGTATGTGTATATTCTGAAGGGTGATATGAATTTTTCTGGGCACTTTAAGAGCTTCATTGAATGTTTTCGTGTCTTAGAAAAATAGAATTAAGTTTGTGGGAAAGAGTTGGATTTTTTTTTTAATTGCAGAATTAAAATGTCTGGTTTTTTGACAAGTGGAATCTGAATAATACTTTTTTGAGATTGTTTCCCTCCTAGAAAAGGAGGGACTGTGCATAAAATAAGTTCAGTGACAGATAATGGTCAAGTGAGATGATTTAGTGCTCAGAAAGGCTTCATGTCTCCGCTGTATAGTCCCTTTGAAGACTTTGATTTATGCAGTTGTTTTTAACCTGCTTTTGTTTTGGGTGTGTGTGTGTCTCTGAATTATGTAACACGTGGTTTCCCTGTTGCTGTGAAATTGAGATTTTTTTTTTGTTCAACTGTGTGAAATGTTCAAGGGAATAAATTCCAAACAAACTTGAGGTTTCTGAGTTTTTCTTTGTCCTCCCCCTTGTCCCTCCACTGGTTCCAGGTGAGGGATGCTGCAGGGGATACAAAATTGGGGGGCAGTGGAATGAATAGATCTAGCAAGCTCAAATACAGCAGCCATTTGGGGCCATCTGTCCCTGCAAAGTACAACTTTTCAGGCTCTTTCTTTATTGTGGTGTTGGTTTTCTGTTTTTTTTTTTAATTCTGCTGTTATGTTGTGGTTTGCTCAGAGTGCAGGGCACACATTGCACAGACAGCATGACCTGCTGAGGTGCTCCCTGTTAGATTTTCTACTGCCTTGGCAGAGCTGGCTTTGGATAGATGTGCTCTCAACATTGTGGCTTCAGAGCTTGGTGTATTTAGGAGGTTCTTTTGTGTGGTTTGCTGCAGCCAGAGGTGTTTGTCACGCTCTGTGAACAAGGCAGAACCCATGGGGAAAGAGGGACATATTTGGTGTGACAGGTAAAAGTCTTGACAGGCTTTGGTTCCTCTGCTTGGTGTAGATCTGCTCTTTTGGTGTGATGAAAAGACAAAGTGAGTAAATACTGAGCTTTGTAGCCAAATCCTGCATCTCGTGTTCTAGCTGGATTTGTCTTTTCTGAGAACTGCACACAGGGAGGTGACCTGCCTTCCCCAAGACCCTTAAGAGCCAGTTCTGTGATGTTCTCACCAAGACAAACAGGCCTGGATTGGAGTTCTGAGCTGCATTTTCCTGGTCTCAAAAATACAATGGGTTAGTCTACATTAGAGACTTGTTCTGTATTTTTTCCTCACATGCTTCTCCTGCTTCCTATCCTGCACTATCCACAGCTAAAAGCTTGTTCTAGCAGATGGTTTTTGAAAGTCCAATTGTGAGTGATAAATGGCAGGTCACAGAACTACAACCACAAACCTGTTCTGTTCTATGTAAAATTTCCTTCTTTGGAGGGAGGGAATTGCTCTATGCCTTTGAAATTGGCTGTGGTTTTTCATGACTGTGTTAAGCAGTGCCAGTTTAGAGGTTAGGATGAGCCTTCAGTTTGAGGAGGAGCCATGAGCAGTCAGTGTGAAAGTTCCTATGCTGGTGCATGAACTAGAAATGTCATTTTGATGTACACTCCAACAGCCTCCACTGTTGTGTATCAGGAAAGCTGCTAACGCTGCAGCTACATGGATGCTCTCCAGAAATCAAATGTTTCCTTCATGAATTAAGAAGAAAAAAAGTAAAGGATGAAGGGAGGTGTGACTTCCTTGCTGTACCAGTGTGGGAAGCCATGTAAAACTTGGAGTAACCAAGTGTAGCAGTGGGGGGAGAGACAACCCTCACCTCAATTCTCTTTTCAGTCTGCACAGATACCTCACACTTTCTGTGCCTGTGGTTCTTCTCCAGCATCATGACTTCTGTAACAGGGGTGAAAAAGTGTAAAAAGGTACTTCTAAAATAATGAGTCAATGAAAATGAATAGAAATTAAATCAAGGAAGTTATACTTTTACCACCTGCTTGTGATCAGCATAATTTATTCAGATATGTAGTTGGTAATGTATCTTAAAATGCAAGACGTAAAGGGAGAAAACAAAATTTAAAAAACAACCAACCAAACAAAAATCCTCAAAACAAAACAGCACCCAAGCCAAAAATAACAAAACAAAAAGCCACAAAACCAAAACAAATACAAATAATCTCAAGGGAAGGAGCAGATAATCCAGAGTCAACATCAAAGCTATTCTCCAGCTTCTTTGATGTGTATTTATGAAGGAAGGAGAATTAGTTGCTGGGCTGATCCTGACGATGTAGAGTTGATCTTGGGTTTTGCAGACAATACTGGGCAGATGCTCTTTAAGCATGAGATGGCATTTCTGAGCCCTGTTTAGCTGCTTACATCTTCTCTCAAAAATGTATGTTTAGTCTGACGTTTTTCATGTTTGCTGTCATCCCAGAAGGCTGTATTTGCTTTTTTAGGAAAATTTCATAATCCTCCTTTCTGCTGTCATAGGTATTTATCTGATGGCTTGAGGGTAGAAGTGTTTAAAAATAGGAATTTTTTACCCAAGAGATGTTTTGAATACTTCCAGGCTGATGTGAAAACACATCAGAGCTGATGTGTGAACTATTTTTAATCAGTAATAAGTCTTTTGGAAGCTTTCTTCCTGGAACTGTGTCAGATTTTAATATAACTATCTACATGTATAATTGCAAGGATTTTCCTAGTTTTAGGAAAAATTTCCACTAAGAACCACCAGGTGGTTCTTTGAGGTACCATACCTTGAATAGCTTCCAGAACAAAATTTATGCCTGCAAAGTAATGTTATTTTATCCTCTTCAGCCTTTCCACACTCAGCTTCTTTCAGAGAATGGAAATGGGGCCAGGCAACATCTGATAGAGCTGATCAAAATACCAGGGAGAGCTCTGACATCCATGGTACCAGCAAAATGGTGAATGATTGGTAGTAGATTACTGATTTACCAATGCTCCTGAGTGATTAACAGGCTTAAAACCCCTACATAACTTATATTGTATCTGTGGTACTGGAAACTCGTTTACTGGGCAGCAGCAAAAGGGAATTTTGTAGAAACATAAAGGTTTTCCTGCCAGAAGAGATGTAATAAGGAATATTGAGCTTAGCAGTGTTCCCTGGGGCTTGGATTAAGTGACCTAATACCTCCTTTCCCCTGATTCCCTTCTCCACCCACCAGTGACAACAGTGGCCACTTTCCAGGAGTCAAAAATAGCCACACTCCTGGATTATTCTATACCTCTGCTGTAAGGAGGGCAGCTTTGCTGTATTGTTAAAGCACATACTGAACTCCTGACCTTCATTACATAATGCTGCTGCTTCAGGCATCTGCATATGGGGAGCACTGTTCCTCAAATATAACCTACAATGTGAGTTAGATGAATTTCTGTTTGTTTCCAAGACATGAGTATAAATTACAGACAGCCTTGATCTTAAACTGGATAATTATATTCACTTCTGGTTGGTTCCACTAAAGGCACAGAAAGGTCAGATCAATGCAATTGCCAGCTGTTCCTAAGCTCAGCCCTACTGATGCAGTAAGCAACTGTTTTATCTGTTTTGGGAATTCTAGAAGGCTGTTTTAGTCAAAATAATGGGGGGAGTGGGGCAAAACATTGCAACACTCATAAGGCAAATGTGTGAGTTCTCCATTTCATTCAATAGTCAGGCCTGGTTTTTACTTTATGAAGAGAATGAGCTTCCCCATTTATGGACAGCATCTGAGAATGTAGAGGTTCATTCTAGCTGATGTTGTGGAATGTGTGGAGGAGGACTTACACCTTCAGTGTTTGTTTCTGGGGTGTCTGTTCCAGAATCCCTGGAGTATTTTAGCTGTCAGCTGTTCCTGTACACATTGGAATCGTTGGGGGGCAGGGGGCTTTCTGCTCTTCATTGCTCAGGGGACAGGGGATATCGACATCTCACTGATTTTTATTTCGTGTGCTGTTGAATTAATGCTGTCAAACTTCTTGGCCAGCACCAGAAGTGGCTCTTTGATAACTCTACTGGGTACTTCTGTCTCAGAGGGGTTTTGATTGAACACCTTTCTGTCTGTACAGCTTAATCTCCCCATTGCTCTGCTTAGGTCCCCAATTTGCTGGGAAGAATTTCTTGACTAATGGTGTGAGAGTGGAGCCTGACGTGGTAGCAAAGGTCTTAAGAATTTTAGTTGCTTATCAACTGCTTTTAGCTGCTTATCAACAGTTCAAGGACAGTTTTATTGATCAGGTCCAGCATAACCCAGTTTGCACTTACAATTCCCATTTGACTCAGTAGAACACATCTGCTAGACAGCTGAGTTACTATTTACTGTTAGGATTGGTACCTGTGCATTACAGAAGAATTTCAGGAGGGCTGTCTTCAGGTTTAGCACATTTTGAATGCTGTGCATGGATACTGGGTATCTTGAATAGACTTTGTTTTTCTTATCATACTGTCCTCTTTGAATTCAGGCCTTTTATATTTAGCAGAATGTATGATGGATCAAATGGGAAACATCAGAAAACTCAAGATGTAATGGCTTTGTAGTACAGCAGAGCAATTCAGGCTTCCTGAGGGCTTGGGAATACCCTAGGACAGTAAGAGAAAAAGCTGAGGCATTGTATCAAAATAACATTGACATTTGAGGACTGCCTGTCATGGTTTAACCCCAGCTGGCACCTAAGTACCACACAGCTGTGGGGAGCAGAATCAGAAAAAAAACATCAGACTCTGGGTTGAGATAAGAACAGTTTGATAATTAAAACAAACTGTAATAACAACAACAATAATTGTAATGACAATGAGAGGAATAACCCCAAAGAACAGCTGTCACCACCCACTGACTGATTCCAGCTAATCCCTGAGCAGCTCTCAGTCCCCCCAGCTGATGTTCTGGCCATGACATTGTGTGGATGGAAAATCCCTGTGGCCATTTGGGGTCAGCTGCCCTGGCCACGCTCCCTCGCAGCCTTTTGAGCACCTGCTCCCTGGCAGAGCCTGGGATGCTGCAGATCCCTGACTGGGGCTGAGCCCTGCTTAGCAACAGCCAAAACATCAGCGTGTCACCAAGGTTATGTCACCCCAAACCCCAAACACTGCGTGGTGCCAGCTGCTGGGAGGAAAACCAGCTCCATCCCAGCCCAAACTAGGATACTAGGAAGTATTTAAATTCAAATAGATTGGTTCTGTCTGTTTGAGGAGGTGTTGCATTGCCCCTTTTGTCTTTGAGGATGTGCTTATCCAAATCCAGGGCCTCCTACCAGGAGCTGTGCAGTTCTGCAGCTCGTGATGTGTGAACAGGCACTGACAAGAGTGCAGCAGCTCTGGTGGGCTCTTGCCAGGGGTTTTCTGGAGAAATTTCCTGAAAGAAAAGATAAATGTAAAAGGGCAGATGAATCCAGATTTAAAACTTTCAACTTCTCACTAACCCTTAAAAAATCCATTCTGTTTAAGACCCTTCTGCAGTCAGTTTAGAATTGCCATGTACACTCATGGTTTATGTATCTGTTGCTGTGCAGTACAGAAATTGTTAACAGTGTCTAGGTAATAATTTTTGAGAGGATTAAGGAAAGGATTTCAGTTGCACTTATTTAAATGGAATGTCTTAATTGGCTTACTGTTTGAATGTGTGCAGCATCTAACAATGAGCCTCAATACCAAGATTTCCTTTCTTGCTGGGCACTTCTCTACATCAAAGTGTTTTTTCTTGACTTGAAGTGAAGTTGAGGGTGAAGTGCTTGGTGTTGTGAATTCTGGATCCTGTTCTTGGCACTGCCACCAGACTGTTGTGAGATTGCCTTGCTGGTATTTAATCTCTGTGTCTGGACTTGTGCAGTGCCTCTGTAGTACTTACCTACTTCCAAAATAGGTTTGTTGTAGTGTGCTGGTACTTGTAAAGCATTTTGAGGCCCTTGGATGAGAAGTGGAGTTGGAATACAAACAGGCAGTTAATGGAAGTGAAGTGGGTGAGGGTGAAACTTCTAGGAAAAATCCTGAAACTCAATGTGACATGAACACAGATGAAAAATGAGAAGCTAAAAATACTGCTGGATCTTGTTTGCTGCCTTCTCTATACCTCAGTGATAATGTTTGCTGAACTGATAGCACACTTCAGAAACCCTACCCCAAAAGGTATTTCTTAGAAATAAAGTGCAAGGGAACATGAGGACTTGGAGCACTTCAAACTCAGAGCTCATCTCATCACTTTTAAACTCCCCTGGCAAAGTTCCCATCTTCCTTTTCAGTCCTTGGTCATAGGCACTATGCTGCTGTTTCTATAGGGTTTGTTTTATCTGACACAGTCCTCAAACAATTGTGTGGAGGTAGAAGTAATTAAAGTGTTTGGAAAAGACGAGTGAAAACAAACAGGTGGAGTGTTTCACATTACCACAAAACCACAAGCTTTGGGAAATCCGTAATGAAGATTTTCCTGCGAGTGTATTAATTCCTTCCCCCTTTTGCATGTGTTTCAAAGGAGACTCCTTTATTTGAATTTCCATAATTCCCCAAGGCCACAGCTACGTCTGTGCAAAATACTGGACAAGAGATGACATGTACCTTAGTCAGATATTAAGATAGCAAGCTAAGAAAAGCGAGTCTAGAGGTACTGCATGATTATTGAAAAATAGCTTCTAGTAAAACAGACAGGTATTTTCCCTTTGGGAAGAATTCATTGTTCTCAGCTTCCCAGTTCTCTCCTGCATCTTCAGCATGGAAGTGTTGTGTAAAGGAGGAACCTTGGCAGCATTTCATGGGAATAACGTGTAGATTTTACAGAACAAGGTAATACTGGAGGTGAATTGAGGTAGGATCCTCTCTCAAGAGGAGCTTCTCAAGCCTTCCAGGAATTGCCAGAGCTGCTGGAATAGGACCCACTCATGCAGGCAAGGAGCGGTTCTGTCAGGAATGTTATCTCTGATCAGACACTCATCATTTCAAGAGGCAAGCTCTGTCAAAGCTGAGATAAATACAGGACCCTGGCAGCTTTCATGCACCAGCTAAGCAGCCTGTGCTGTTAGGAAAAACAGCTCCTTTCAGATGATCTATGCCATGTTCATGGCCCCCTGACTCTTCCAAAGTGGAGTCAGATTTTCAGATGTGTCCTATTTTGGATGTTGTTTGTGGGTTTTAGCTGATCAGTTGATTGCTGAAGAAGCTACACTTGGCTTTGAGGTAGTTCCCCTCTCTGGGTACTAATACAGCTCGGTCTTATTTATATTTTTATTGTACTATTTTTATGGGTTTTTTTACTGTAACATCAGATTAGTTGATGTGAACTTTAGGGTGTAAAATGGGGGAATTGTCCATCATCTGAAGACTTCAGTGATACCTGTATCTCCCATTTACTTTCATCCCCTGTGTAAGTTTGTGAAGTGCAGTGCTTTTCCTTCTGGTACTTGATGGCTTCGTGGTGCAGAGTTGGCCATCAGCAGCATTTCTCTTGTTTCATATTTAATAATGAGTTGGACAGTGTCTCTGCAGACAGCCAGCTAAATGCATGGCATCTTGTAGAAACAAAAGTGATATGTGAAATAGAATAAATAGTCTGTGTAGTGCAAATTCCTGTAAATCCCATGCTTCAGCTGGTAGCCAGTGGAGTTTCTGTATCACATTCTCTGATGCAGAACTCTTTTCTTGGCAGAGTGAAGTGCAGGGATCTGACCACTTTTGCATCTCAAGTGTACAGATCTATAAATTAATAAGAGAAAGTGCTGGGAATGCCCTTCCTTCTTTGAGATTTTGAGGCATGGAGTGCTTGTCAAGCTCACAGGACATCCTGGCTTGACCACATCTTTTTGCATTAAAGTTCAGGTTGATTTTGCATCTTTTAAGGTTTTTAACACAGTTGCATCGAGTCACTCCCTCTTAGAGTTTGTGCTGTGATAGGATTTGTTTGGTTCTCTGTACACTGGGTCTTTGTGATGAGAAGGGCAGGGATGATTTGTGTTTTGAGAAACTTCCCTGAAGGGTCCTGTATGTTCATGAAATGCATCTAAACAGGTGTCAGCTTCATTTTTCTCCGCACACTAGATAATAGAGTATTGAAACAGCCTTTTTATAAAGAACTGTATTTAATTTAACTATATTGCAATTGTTTGTTTGACTTTTTTGTTGGATTTTGTTTTGTTTTATGAGTTTTTTAGTTTTGTGGGTTTTTGTTTTTCTTTGAAAAGGCTGACAAAAAGCCCTGAAGATGGTTACAAAACAAAAGGAATAAAATAATATCAGATGGATAAAAGTTCTTGTTCTTTGGTTTTCAGAATTCTCTTTTTTTTTGTGAACTTTGCAGCTATGTCAGGGTTTGCATCAGAAGAGAATAAGTTAAAAACAGCTTGTGGAGAGACATTCCTGTTAAAGTAGCTGAGCTTCACTGATGGCTCTGTGGGCATAAAGACTTCTGAGTAGTACAAAACCTTTTTTTTAAATCATTATTTTAGTGTATTCTTTGTTTGTTTCCCCTGACCTTGGTGTTAGTGAGTTACCCAGAGCCCTGTGATTTTTTACTGTCAGCCAGAGAGGCAGAGCAAAACTCGAGGTCAGTTCCCGGGTTGGGTAATGGAACAGGGATTGCAGAAGTAGATTTGGCTGAGTTGGTGTCACCATCGAGAGAGAGAATGAAGTGAAACGTGAATCCCAGTGAAAAAGGCAGCAGTTGCACTGGACTTTGCAAATCAGAGCACAACAGAAGCTTAGCAGCAGGAAATGGAGACCACAGCATCCCTGGAAATGCAAGGTTATTTGTTTACACCATGAGGAAGCTCTGTAGTTCCAGCTAAAGGCATGGCAGGCACCTGCCCACATCACAGAAGGGTTAAATCATACTGAGGAAGAGAGAAAAACACTTCTGGCATTGTCTTTGAGATTTTATCTTTGAGGAGAGGGACTGGAAACCCTGCCAGTAATTATGTAAGGACCTGTGTAATTTTGTGTGAAATATGAAGGTGGTACCAAGTAACTGTCCTGAAAAAAAACCTGTTAGGAATAAAGTGAGAAACTACAAAGGATGAAGGAAGGAAACAAAACTGTCTTGGGGGTTAAAATGTCTGAGGATAAAGTGTTACCAAAGCTCATGCTGGGTTAGATTTTGCAAAGGACAGCAAAGCAAAGAGCTCTGTTTCTTTAACATATAAGTAAAGCAAGGTAAGGGAAAGCAGCACTGTGTTTATAGTGAAGAAGGAGCTGAGATAAAATGCAATTTGATGTATATCAATCAGCTAGACATGGGAGCAAAAGAGTCAGTGTGCAGCAAGATTGGGAAATGAACACTAACACAATGAAACCAATGGTCTTTGTCTCAGAAGAGTGGGAGAAGTGTAAGATGAAATTATGAGCTTTGTGGTAACAATTTGTGATTAAATCAGGCTGTCCTGATGTGCTTTGGCTGTCCCATTCAGGAAATACTGTGTGACCACTGGGTGGTAACAGAAGTATGTCCTGCAGATAAAAAACTAAAACCAAAACAAATCAAAAAACTTCTGAAAGTGATCTGAGCAAGTACATATCAGTAAAACAGTGGGTGTAACACCTTCTTTTAGGGAATAACTAAAACCTGCTAGTTCTGCAGGGAAGTCCTTTGACCTCATGCAGGTAAGTGCTCTAAAATGTGGCAGGGGTTCACCAGAGACTGTGCTGGACTGGCTTGGCAGCTTTTATTGACAACTGATAGCTCCATGAGGGAAACTGTAGTGCATTTGAGCAGTCTGGACTTGAGTGGAGCACAGGAATGCTGACACATGGAAATAATTACTGGAACTGGATAAAATGGGGGAGTAGTACATGAAGTGTGAGTAGCTGACAAGTTGGCCTAAATTAGAGATGAGAGGTTTTATTAAGGAGGAAATAATGGGGTTGGATGTCACGTACAGACTGTGCAGTGTCTCAAAAAGTGATCTGGGGACTGATCTTTTTAATACTGTCACTAAGGTTACCAGGGGAAAAAAAAAAGAAAAAAAGAAAGAAACAAGGAAAAAATCTGCTAATGAAATTCAGTGCTGAGGCAACATTTCAAACCCTCATCAGTGCAGAGGAGGACAGGCACGTCATTCACTAAGAACTGCAAAATGTTGCCAACTTTAATCTTAAACTTAGCAACGTAATAGTGGAAAGTACCAGGTCATGCACTAAGAAGATGCTGAGAATTTTGGCTACCAGCAAAGTGCTTATCAATTGAAAGCAAAGAAAGAAGATCCAAACATCATAAAAGCCACCAGTATTATGTGACATTTAATAGGCAGGTGTGCTCTCAGCATTGTATCACGTGAGAGATTTGTGCCAGGGTTGTGTGTTACACTGATAAGGAAAACCACGTTCACTTTTCATCACCCAGGTTCTGGACAGATTAATCCAAACTGGCACAGGTGCATGGGGGATGATCAGTGCTCTGAAGAGTTTATCTTCTGTGAGGAGAAGGCTTGGCTTGTTTAGCAAAGCAAAACAAAAGCAGGGAAATGTTGGGCTCTGTGAATAGTAAGCTGGGTAAGAGGTCAACAGTGGCATGGTATTGAAGCTAAAATGTTAGACTTTAAAAAATAAGGGGATGAAAGCAGGATAGAATAAATTCATTGAGTGCTACCATGAATGAAGCTTCTCAATACTTTTCTACAACTGTTTGGTTCACTTATCCTTGCAATTCTTGGGGATTTCTGGGATATTTGCTTGCAAACATCTGAGATTTGTCCCTGTGATTAATTTCATTACAAATTCTGATTGAAAAGTAAATTGATTCAAGTCTATTAAAAGTTTTAAAGCTTGGCCTTTTTCATTCCTTCCCTCATCTTTAAGTAGTAACAATACTGTTTTGCCCCTTAACTCTGTAGATTTCCCTTGGCTGGTGCCAGTTTTAACAGGCAGCAGGGCTGCCCCAGAGCATTCCTGCTGTGTCTCAGATAATACATCCAAGCCTGTACTTACCACACAGGCTTCATGGCATCTCTAGTTTTTGCAGCTCAAATGGCCCTATTTCCTCTCTCAACTAGGACATTTAACATTCTTTTTAGCATCTATTAGCCAAAATCACTAAGATTCCCTTTTGCAGTCTGGCCTCCCAGTAGTGGCGAACAGGATAATGACGTAAGGTATTCTCTCTTTCTTTACCTCCCTCTGCCTCGTGCCCCTTTTCTCCCAGCGGCTCAGTTTTCCCAAGAAGGTGAATTCCTGACTGTTGCACGTGTTGTTTATTGCCTGGCTTGTTCTCAGGTGCCAGCGTGAACGGGCTGGAGGAGCCCAGCCTGGCCAAGCGGCTGCGGGGCACTCCGGAGCGCATCGAGCTGGAGAATTACCGCCTGTCCCTGCAGCGCGAGGAGGAGCTGGAGGAGGTCCCCGAGGAGACCCTGGCAGAGCACAACCTCAGCAGCGTGCTGGACAAGGGCACAGAGGAGGACGTGCCCAGCAGGTCAGCACACATCGCCCTGCAGCTTTCTCTGCACCCCTCCCCACAGGCTTTGCCTACCTTTCCTCTTCCTTGAACTGTTTACCACCTTCCCCTTTCTAAAGTTTTCAAAATGTGCAGACATTTCATCTTGTAGTTTCTGTTCTAAACAGCTCACTACTATCAGAAGGCACCTACAGCACCAGAATGCCATCAGATTAAGTTCTAAATTGGAAGGGATTTTTAAAATTTAATTTTACAACTGTATCAAAGGCGGGTGAGTCTTTTGAGCAAACAGAACATGCATTTAAATGGAAGGGAGTTCCAAAGTTATCTTCTTTTCTGCATTACAATTTGCATTACAATTCTTTGCATTACAATTCAAAACCATGTTTGGTTTCAAGATTTAGGCTTGGCACACTTATAATGCTGACTGAATGCTGGTGCAATGCCTGAGAGAAATTAATGGGAAGCAACAGCTATGGCTGTTGAAAAATGTGTTGTACCTTCATGATAATAAAATGAAGGTATATAAATGTGTCTCTTACCTTCATGAATTTCTCTTGATCTGCAAATTCCACACAAGCACACCAGGATCCACATCCATGCAGGTAGAGCTACTGGAAACAATTGTTCCAAGAATCTTTGGGAACAAATCCTTGAGGAAGAATGCTCATGAACTGTATAATCAGTCACACACTTCTGCGGAGTCTTGATTTCTTAATACAATTTCTCATCTACTTGTCTTTGTAGCAATAGCAGCCCTCACCTTTTCAGCTCTGAGTCTGTCCAGTAGTCTTGAAATAAACTCAGCAAATGCTGTTATTTGTTCCTTGAAATTTAGATCCTACAAAGATCAATTAAGCAACTAAACCCTGACTACACAGTACTCTGAGGTGTGGGAAACCTTTTATATGCCTTATTCATTGCCTTTGAGTTATCCCCAGTGTGCCATCTCCAGTGCTGGTGTCGTGCTCTGTGGCCTTTCAAAGGACAGAAGTGTCGTAGGACAGCTTGTGCTGTGTAGGTCTGTATGGCAAGGGGAGAGATTCATTGCCAAAGTTTAGGTTGCAGTTCCTCTCCTCAGCACTAAATCTGTGTACATACACCTTTTTCTAATGAGATGCTTGACTGCTTATTCTGTAGAGCAACCTACCTTGGTCTTTGATTTCTGCTTTATAGAAAAATAAAATTTCAGCTGTTGTATTAATTCCTATGGCACAGCGTTTCCATGCTGAAAGGAATGCTCACAATACCAGCCCATCTCTCAGTGCTGTCTTTCAGCTTCTCATATCTCAGTATTCAAAGGTCAAACAAAAGCCAAGTGATAAATAAAAGCCAAAGAAGGTGAAGTGAGCTGTGTGGTGAGGAATTTGTGTCGTCACTCCTCCCTGCGATAAGCCGGCTGGTGGAGGAGCAGCAGCTCATCCCATCCAGCACCCATGGCAACACTTTGAGCAGCACTAAACCTTATTGACAGCACAGCAAGCCCCCAGCATGCAGCACCTGTCAGGTTTATTTCCATACCAAAGGGTGGGAAAGTAAATCAGGGAGAAGGGGAACGTCACCTTTTATCTCTGTGACAATATCTGCATAAAGCCTTTGGAGTATGCTCTGGTCTCCACACACCCAAGCCCATGGCTTGCCAGTGGTGTTTGTATTCAGTATTCTACATGTGAAAATCAGGCAGCATGTTAAAAATAGCTATTGGGTTTATGCTGTAAAAAAGTGGCTTGTAATTTGAGCAGAATAACATTACTTGTATGCAGAACAATGAGGAAAATTTAAGAGCATATGGACAGAAGTGTGTGACAATCAGAGCATGAACAAAGTGTTTTTCTTATTAGGTTTACTATTAAAAATAGGCTCTCAGACAAGTAGATGAATAAAATTATGTAAATATGATACTACAACTGTATAAGTTGTATTTTATAGACCAACATGAAGTGTAAATTTCATGACTTTCAACTTGTTGGTTTTCCCTTTTCATTGTCCATGTGGAATGGGTTCTGCCAGTGATAGTGGGCTTAAAGAAGCAGCAGAAATACCATTCTCAGATTATTCACCCAAACTTTAATTATTCTCAGTTTTCTCCTTCAGTCAGATGAATTGGGCCTTTTAAGATTTATAGAGGAAGCATCCAGTGGTTGCTCTAATAAATGCAGTTCTGTTATGACATTGGTCTATTAAGGTAAAACAAAGCTAGAGCACTTTTTCACCATGCAGAGAGGATCTGTGAGTGTGTTAAAGTTCTCATTCATTTTCCAGTGACGAATGCAAGTCTTCCTCCTCAGTCCCTCTAAGGTAGTCTGGCATGTAAGAGTGAGCTAGATTAAATGTCATTGGATAAGTGGTTTCATTTCCTGCCCTGCTGCATATGCTGAGGAACTGTTAGAACTAAACAGAGGTGACTTCTAAAAGGCACTAATGATTTAGACTTTGCTGTGGGAATAATAATCTCATTATTGTAATTATCTTTGCACTGCTTCCTACAGTTTCTTGCCACATGTACACTGTGTACTTAATTGGACACATATTTTTGTCTGTGGTGCAGAGAAGTGAGAAATTTTGGGGTGTTTTTTTTCCATCTCTCCTTGGTTCACATGCTGTATCCTTTGCCTGATGTGCTTTATATTCCTTCTACTCCCAAAGACTTCCCTGGTTCCCAGGAGCAAGTGCCAAAATCATCTTAGGTATTTTAGCAGTAGCTGCTGTACCAAACGACATGGCCTTCTACATTCTGACACCATGAAAAACTCTTGCACTGATTTATCAAGAGCAATGTGATAGGAAGAAAATAGTTTCTTTCTGTTGTATTCAGTTGTCTTGTACTGTAACAATAAATGCTGCACAAATATTTGGACTTGGCTTCACAGGCACTTTTCTGCTGCCTCACCTTCTTTAAAAGAAGCAGGGCAAGGACCATACTGCAGCCCACAGGGGATGCTGTCACTGAAAGACCTATGAAACATTAAAAGCTGAAAATCGATGTTATGTTTTAGCCTTATGTGTGTTGAAATGACTTCTTAGAGATCTGAGACTGATCAAGAAAACACTGACTTCATAATCTTTAATATTATTTATTATTAGTAATATAATTTTTTTTTTCTAAAACAGTAGTTCAGAATCTGAGATGGAGGAGGAAGATGAGGAGGAAGATGATGAACTACTGCTGCCTCAGCAACCCCCTTCAGACCTGGGTGGTGTGCCATGGAAGGAGGCCGTGCGTATCCATGCCCTCCTGAAGGGAAAGAGTGAAGAGGAGATTGAGGCTGAGCAAAATCATGAGATTGAGTACAAATACGATGATGATGAGGAGGAATACGAAGAGGAGGAAGATGAGGAGTCAAGTGAAGGTTAGCTTGGTTTGTCCTTTCTTTCTGCTAACCAGCCAGGAAAAATGAGTTGAGCATTTGCCATGCAGAATAAGAAAGATTTGCTTTGGAAAACTTCACTTCTTCTTTCACTTCTTTGTTGCTCTGATTTTTGAGGGAGTTATTGTCAAGGAAAGCTCGAGGTGGTTCATTCTGGATACTGAAGGACTTGGCCCACAGGATGGTTTAGAGTACCAGTACTAACACAATGTGCCTCCCATACACCATGCCAACATGTCAATTCACAGCCTTGTGCTGCTGTATTGGCTTATGGTTGGTTTTGATTATTATTTGGAATTAGATTTGAATGTGCCCTTTGTTCTCTGACAGCAGGAACTGGAAGCATTGTGGCTGCAGTGTTTTCAGTTCTAGAGTGAGGGGTAGTGCCCTGTCCCTGTCAGCAGGGCATTCCACAAGTGCTTGTAGCTGTCCCAAGTTAAAAGATGGCCTTGAGAAATAAGGGAGTTTGGGTAGTTCCCATTTTAGCTTTGAAAGATTTTGGTGGAAAACCTTAGGGAAAGACTCCTTCCCCTGTGTTTGTCTCAGTCATCAAAATGCAAAGTTTGTGCTCAGAATGGACATATTTCCAGTGTTTCACCA
Source organism: Prinia subflava (assembly GCF_021018805.1). NCBI lineage: Eukaryota > Metazoa > Chordata > Aves > Passeriformes > Cisticolidae > Prinia > Prinia subflava. The sequence goes on along the minus strand of NC_086250.1, from coordinate 1,958,322 downwards.
CCATGCCAAATCTCTCACTGCTCTTGTCTTTGTCTTTATGCTCACATTTCCTTTTTGAGGAGACTTGTAGACTCCAAAGAGCTTTTTTGTAAAGGTCTTTGGCTGCCTGCACAAGCAGAGGTCCAGCTTTTGGAGCCTTAGTGTCGTGATGAGCTCAGCAGGCTCCTTGGCTACTTTCTCAATGTAAGAGCTGAATGTCCATGAGTGAAGCCTGTGGAAACCAAGACTTTGTAAGGATGGTAAAACATGCACGTTGTGTGTTCACTGCTGAGCAGTGCTGTCCTTGGACGGGTGTTGTTTCAGTCGAGCAGTTTTCCTGTCAGGCCTTGGAGTCCAGCGGGAGCTCGGGGCGGTGCCGCATTTCCAGGCAGTCTCTCTCTCTGATCCTGTCTTCTCTCTCTCTCTCTCTCTCTCTCCTCTCTCCATGGCTTGTGTGTGCACACGCGTGTGTGGTGTTAAATGTGGCTGTGTGCTTCCCTCTGCTGTAGAGGGGGAGTATAACCCCTGGGAGAGAGAGCTGCAGCAAGGCCTCTGGCTCCAACATCTCTCAGACGAAGAGGACTCGGGTACACGCAAAGGTACCCGAACACCACCTCCACTCCCCTGGCCCCGCAGCAGCGGGGAAGGCAGTAAAGAGCAGGTCCCACGTGAAGGCTTTCTGTGTTTTATTTAATTTTGTTAAAGCTCCCTCAAAACTGATTCACTAGCCGTTGGTCATCTCCTGGTTCAAGTGCCAGAAATGAGATCTGTCATTGCCACTGGTTTTAGGAAGGACAAAGCTGCCATGACCTCAGGATTTCTACAAAACCTGGACATTTTCTCCAATAATTTACATGAACTGTGACTTCCAGGTGATAAGGAGTATCAGATTTGTTCTATACATGCAGGCTACTTGCACCTTTGCATTATCTCAGACACATGGGACACATCAGAAGTGCTGCCTTCAGACCGCTTGTGTCAGCAGATTTGCTTTTTTTGTTGTCCTCTGTGTGTGTCTTTCTGTGGGGAGAGTCTGGAAGGAAACTAATCAAGCTACAGCAATCCCTCAAGATTCTTCAAACAGTTACATAATGGTCATAAAATTAATCAAACATTCAAATCTAAGTGATTGTGTCATTTTCCATGATACATTCTCTTGCAGGTTATTTTGATATTTGTTTTTTTTTTTTGTAACACTTGGTCCTAGGATCTTATTAATCCTTTATTCCCTCAATGTGTTTCATTAGAGCCAGAATGTATAAGAGGAAAATCCAAGTGCATTCCTGCATGTAAGGGGCCATATGCAGTTGTCAAACTGCATATTTTACAGTTTATGGCTGTAATAACAGTAGCTTGGCTTGCGACTTTCTTTTTTTCTTCCTAGAGGAAGAAAAAAAAGGAAGAAGCATTATATTTTTTTGCCATTTAACTTTTCTGTGATAAGAATGAGAAGTATTAGTAAGGTGGCTGAAGGGCATACCTGGAGAAGTTCCCCCTGTTGCAGTTGCTAGGATGCTTCAGACCTGACTCTTAAGGAGTTGGTTTGCAGGTGGCTCCTTACTCCAATAAAGTGCAAACATTGAGCCAATAAAGTGCAAAAATTGAGCCTGCCCACAGCTTATAAAGTGCTGGTGGGAGCTACAGTGGAACTGGAGGAAAGCTCCCATTCCAAATCTAAGAGCAATTAATGCTCAGCTTCCTGCAGAGCTCAGGAGGCAGCCTGAGGAAAGGCTGTGCCAGGTGGTGTTTGAAATTCTCAAGCACTTAGACATTAAAGAAGTGTTAGCTTTGCCTCTAAGCCAAGCAGCAGCCCTTCATGTCTGGCTGTGCTGCTCATTATTTATTGGAAAAGGTGAGAGGGACAGGTCAGGCTCAGGCCTCTGTCCAGAGGCTTGTGCAGAAACTGAAGGTGGGTATGGTACAGTGGTTTAAATCCCTTTTTTAAAGCAATCCACTTTAAAACGTGCAGATCATGTGGGACCTGCTCTTTCTGAGCCTTGCTGAGTGACTCTGTACTTCTCAGCCATTGCTGGCAAACCTAACCCTTTTACCAAGAACTCTGTGTGGCGATGCAAACGCTAACTCCACTGATCCTGGGGCCTGCATGCAGCTTTGTACGGAGCGAGAGCAGCCCAGCTCCTGTCCCTGCAGGATGCCAGAGACTCTGCTACCCCTGTGGTTGTGCTGATTGAGCCAAAAACTCTCTGGTGAGGCAACAGAGACATAAAGCTGCAGAATATTTGGCTGCATTGTGAATCCTGCTCTGCATTTGAGTTTGTGCCTCTGAGCCCGTTTCCCTTTAATAACCATCTGCTGATTCTGTCCTTCCTGCAGTTCCTTCTGCCTGTTTCTTCTGAGGGTTTCATGCCAAATCTCACACATAGTCATTCCTGCAATGGAAATCCCAAACACTTTGTCATGTCTGGCGAAAACGTGGCTGGGAGAGAGGAACTTGTTAAAATGAGACAGCAGGAAATAATGAATGCAAGCTCTAAGTGCTGCTAATGTGTCCTGTTTCCTTCAAACACTAGAGCACCATATGAAAATCTAACTGCTTTTGAGGTTCTAAACTGCTGCAACAATGCTTTGCCCCACTCAGTGGTAATCCAGTTGTTGTGAAAATTGACTTCCTGCTTTGTAAAGTAAGTGGGCATTTTCCTTTCAGGCTGAGACATTTGCTTTTGAAGACCACTCTGCAGACAGTGTACAGGTGAATACCTGTCCCCTGCAGAACCAGTTATTTTATTATGGATAAGTGAAGCCTGAGTTACAAAACCAGAGCAGACAGCAGTAGAGACAGGGTCTGTAAATTTGATACCTCAGAGTAAGTGCTCCCAAGGCAGATGTTCTGCAGAAGTTAAACAAGCTCATCAATTGCTTTAGGTGCCCATTGTTCTCTTTGACATTCCATAAGTAGCTGAGCTTTGTGTAGGCAGGTAATTGAGGAGTAATGCAATTTCTGTTAAACAGAATAATTTGTGTGACAGGAATTCCCTTCTGGGGAGCTGTTAAGTCACAACCAAAATGCTGTTATCCTTCAGAAAACAAATTCTCCCTTTGGACAAGTCAGTACAGAAGAGCCACGAGTAAACAAAGTGGTGTTTTAGGTGCTAAAATTAGCGTGTGCTGACGTGTGCATACACATATACACAGATGAAATTCTCAAATCCATATTATTTAATTCACAAATTGTGTACCCACACCAAAAGAACCCAACCCAATAGTAGGGAATGAGGAATCTTTTGTCTTGGTGCATCAATCAGATGGAGATTGCCCCTCACCTTTAACAGCAAGACATCTTTGGCAATAATTGTAGCGAATAGGCTGAAGGAGCTGGAAATTTCTGCAGAATGGGTATTTACATGCCACATGCTGTGGGACACCCAGAGAACCTCCTCCATTTCAGCGAAGCTTCTGGCAGTAGACATGATGTCTAAGGATGTTTTTGAGAGCACCCTCTGCCTCTGGAATGGCGTTACTCAGCTTGGATGGGAGCGTGAGGAGCGCTGTGTCGGTGAATGCGTGCGCACACAATGCTGAGCTCTTTCTGTCTGTCTCGCAAACTGACCTTAGCCAATAATATTTTCTTTTCTTATTTCCCTTCCTATGATGTGCTACCTTTCCTTTCCACTGTTTCTCCCATCTTTTCCTCCCTGCCCTTTGTACGCCCTGCCTACAACCTGTTACGCCATGCCCTCCTCCTGCTAGCTGGGAACCTTAGGCTGCAGCAGATTGTAAATCCGGTTGATCCTCTGGAGATCCTGGCAGATGTGCACTGGACACACATCCGTGAGAAAGAGGAGGAGGAAAAAATGGTCTCAGCCTCAAAGTCCTCCACCTCCAGAGGTAATCTCCCCCAAGCCCCACACCATCAGTCCTTGGATCACAGTTGCAGCTGTTTAACTCTGTTGCTTCTGCGCCCTTCAAGAGCAGTGACTTCAGCAGGGGTAGCAGTGATTGAAAGGAACTGCTTTCAAAATGCACTGAATTACACTTGGTTAAACCTTTTGCTTTTCAGGTCAGTGTCTGTTTAAAACTGCTGCTTTCTCAGCTCCATGACAGTGTGATTTCTGGCCTATTTGTCTGCCTGCTTTGACTCCATAGCATTTTTCCTCACCACACATGATTTGGTAGTGCTGGCACTCAGTCCTCTGTAACTGACAGGGGATGCTAATAGCAGTAATCTTGTGCTTTTTGTGGCAGTGAGGACTCTACACTTTGTAAGGAAAGCTGAGGGGTTGTGTTGTGTAGCTATTAGAGCAAAGATTGAGCAGGCTCAGCTTCTGTATCGAGCGTATTTCTCTGCTGCTTCTTTTCCAAGTAGGTAACTGCATCTGATATTAGCAGGGAATGTTGGGAGTCAGAGATCTGATCAGTGGGGGAGTTTGACTCCCTGTGTTTAAGATTTGAGAGTATATCAACCTCTGATGTGCAAGTTACCAGTTACTAAAAGGAAAACTTTGGAGGGGGAAAATGCCGATAGTCAGATCTCGTGTGAGCACCTTCCAGCAGTCCCTGCTGACCTGTTCTAGGCTCTGGCACAGCGTGTCTCAAGGTAAGTATGTCATAAGTGCCTTATCTGTGGGCTTCAATCAAAGTTCACCATGCAGCTCATGAGCAGTGGTCTTCTCAGTCTGCAGCCACGGTGTTACAGAATTGTAGAGGGAGTATATCTGCTGTGGGAGGGGATTTTTCACAGAAAAATGAAATCAGGTTAAAAATCCGGAGCTCTACCTCATGATACTTGATTCTCTTCTGTTCCAGATAATTATCTTTTCCTTACAGTTTTAGATGTTTGGTATAGGGCTTTTTTAATCCTGGCCTAGCTTGATACACAGTTCCAGATCAGTTTGGCTGTACTTATATTTGCAGTTTGTACAACACACTGGGATTTTCTGGTGTGAAATCCTACAAATAAGAGAAGGGTATTTTGTTCCCACTGCAGCCACAGAAATATGCTGTGTTCACCTTTCTGTAACTTTCAGTATTGCTAGAGTGGTTAATTAATGTTTCAAAAGCCCTAAGTAAAAAATGTTAGCACGGTTTCTGAAGTTTGCAATTAAGGTTACTTGTGCTTCTGCTTGGGAGTTTGTGTCACTCTAGTTTCCAAATTTTTATTTTAATTTGTATTTTATAATCCTTACTTTTCTGTGGGGTGTTATTACAGTTGCCAGCAACAGGTGATCTTTCCAAATTCCTTTGGGAAGGGAATCCGTATTTCCTTTCTGTTCCCTGAAACTGGGCCATGCTAGGACTATCTTGATTTGTAATGAGCTGCTTCTGTAGCTCTGTCATCTGGTAGAGGTGTGTGCAGGTATTATCAGCCGTTTGGGTATTCAAAAGGCTGTAAGTTTTCAGCCTGAGTTCACTAGACAGATTGTTCCTGCCTGAGGAGCTGTATGCTGTGATCTGAGGTGTTTGGAGAGCCCTGTGGCAGCAGCAGTGATTGATGTGACAGCCTGGGACAGTGTCACAGCTCCCAGAACTCCCTCTCGTTCTGCTTTGGGAGCTCCTCCTCCTCTGCTGGGCAGCACAGGTTCTGGGACCCCTGGGACCCCTCTCCTTGCTCAGCTCTTCCTTCCCTCAGTTTCCCTCCTCTGCAGAGCTCCAAGGGGAGCAGCAGCCTGCTGGTCAGAGGCGGTGTTCTCCTCCCTGTGCCACACGTATTTCCTCTAACAGATCCCAAGGGAAGATTAGGCCCCTGACATTTGTGTTTTATCTCGATTTAATTCTCAAGCCTGGAGTCGGTTGTTTGCATTTCATCGGTTTTACTCCTGTATTTGCTTCTGAACAATTTCCCTCTGTCACCCTTCTGTTTTAGACGCTGACTGATGGTCTAATTTTACCTTCTTACAATTTATTGTTTTTTAAATTCAGCATCCGACCTTCCCTCCGTACGCCATGAGGCGGTACAGGCGTGGCTGGAGACGGTCCCTGGAGGTAGTTTGGTGATGTTCTATGTATTCCAATGCACAATAACCCTGCCAACTCTTCCCCGTGCCTTCAGCAGCTGAGCTGGTCCTTTAACCCTGGAACTTACGGCCCTGTCGCTACTGCATGAGTGGAGGAGGAGGAGGGAGGGGAGTGTGCATGCCCGCCTTGCTCAGACAGCCCCTTCTCGCATGAACTGCACCCTGTGGCAGCCCTCCCCAGGCAGGCCAAGGACAGCTGCCCCTGGGTGCAGGACGGAGCAGGGATCCACCCCAGGGCTTGGAGTTGCTTCGTAAACTGGAGATGGGAGCAGTTTTCCTTCCCCCAGCCCTTAGACTAGAAGAACATGGGGCTTTCTCGCAGTTGAAAGGTTAAGTGACAGAGAGTGCTTAAAGCAAGTGCACTTAGCTGTAGCAACTGCAAACTGGAGTTAAGGGGTGAAGAAAACAGGGAAAAAATATAAGTCGAAGCTGGGATCTTCAGGAATAGTGATGGTGGTTCTATCTCTTTTGACCTGGTGTTCACATTATTCAGGAAAGCCTCAGGAATGTTGAAGGATGGTAGAGCTCAGCTGGTTTTTTTGTGGTCCTCTAGGCTCTATTACAAAGCAATGAGCCTGAAGATTTTGGGATGACAGTGAGGGAGTACATTGTGTAAAGCTGTGAAGGTGTCTAAATTAGTGGAGCAGTGTGTGCTAGTTGAGTTGCTTTGGCACATCAGAATAGCCAGCTTGCCTTTAAAACTTTGCTTCTGCTGCTGCTTTGGCCAGTCAGCAGAGTCTACAAGGTGTCTGCACACGATGCAGGTGCTCACAGCTGCCAGCTAATACCAACCAAGTGCTGATCCCGGTTTCTGGCTGCCCTAGTGTGTAACTTGTGAGTTACTGTGTGACAGCTTTTGGCCTCCTGCTCCTTATCCTAACTGCATATCTGTATATGCACAGTATTTGTGTCATGTAACCAGCCACCTGCAAGCTTCCCGTGTCCCTCAGAGTGGGATCCACCCTCGCACCAAGTTGTTACTTATTGATGATGCATCTGTGATCTTCCATTGAGTTTTTTGTACCAACTGATTTAAAACCTGATTTTCTCCTCTCTCTCCAACGTAATCTCTGTGTGTCACGTCCATTCATGGTTTCTGGATCTGAAGACCCACACATACATAGTGGATTCAGATATTCTTAACACCAGCCATGTTTTTTGCAAGTTCCATTAAGGTTACTCACATTTGCTGTTACCATAAAGCCATTCTATGACATTATCATTTCCAAAATAACATAAGCTATTGCATACCTAAGACTGGGACATGGTTTGGTTTTGTTCAGTAGATTTTAAAATGCTCCTGTGGGCAGTCCAGCCTTTGCTACATGATTCAGTTTTCCTGTGCTTGATATTGGTAAGGTCTGGATTTGATAATGCTCTGATGTAAAGGAATAGGCCAGTACATTATCACACAGAAGTGGAACTGCCTTTTCTCAGTAGCTGACAGAAAATAAACCAATCCATACATTTGTCTGTCTAAATAGTACTACAGAGCATGGAAAAAAGAAATTCTCAGGCTGAAGGAAGAAGACAAACCACCTGCTGAAGGCTGTCTTTTGAAATAAGCAAAAACCTGTATTAAGGGAGAGGCTGCAAGACCTCTTTTTAGGGAGGGTTAGTTTGTTTTCAAGATTGTCTTAATTAGCAATGCAATGATGTAAGCAGTTCCAAGAGCCACATTGTCACTAGTAAACAAAAAGGATCAGGAACTGGAAATGCTCACCTTTTTTAATATTTAAATGATGTTTAATGGAAATGTTTAACAACAACAACAACAAAGGCAGCAAATCATCCATTGCACAGGGTTTTTTTTAAAGTATCATTTAATAATGAGATTTATACTCTACATTTTGTTCTTGTCTCTCCTCCTGTAATTAAATCCTGTCAAAAGCAGTAGTGTCAGATGTCATAGATTACAGAGTTACAAATTCAAGAATCTCTTCTTTATTTTGACCCAGCAAATCAAATTGTGGTCTGTAAATGAAAAAACACCAACATTTTGAATATGTAATTTGAATGACTTAAAAGTGTCTCAGTTAATGATCTGTAACAGAAAAAAGGTTTTATATATGTCATTTTAATTACTTTAAAGTATCTCAATTTGTGCACTAGTCGCTTGTACAGCATATGCATTTTCCTAGACCTTTTAACCAAAGCCTGCTGTAGCTGCACAGAGTTAAACAGTTTCCAAGTGTAATAATGGTCAGTCCCATACCCAGACCCTGACTTTTATACCCTCAGGGTGAACAGTCCTGGTTAATTGTGAGGTTTCAGTTTTGATATACATATGCTATCAAGTGGTGGTAACTGTTCTGTTGTGCTAAAGAAAAAAAACTAAAATCTTCTGGAAGAACAGTGACCTTAATTCTGGTTTGGTGTCCTCCCAGTCCCCTTCATGTTTGATTTTTCACAATTCCTGTTGCTCAGAAAAGCCCTGGCAGCTTTCACTGCAGGGAGTGAGACTCCCCAAGGGCAGGCATTCCTTGATTCACTGGAGTCTGGAAATGTCACTTCACCATAGATGTCTCTCCAGGTGACACATTTCAGAAATTCTTGTTTTGACAGTAATTGATAAACATCTCCAGTATAAACTGTTGGTACAGTTCAATATAGACCTTTTTCACTGTGTAGTGTTTGTTTTCTTTTCTTTTTTTTTCCTCAATATTTGAATATATTCTAGCTCCATGTGAGGAGGAGGATGTGGAGGATGAGCTGGGCACAGAGCCTGCAGACACAGAAGGGCAGGCAGGTGAAGAGGGAGACACGGGTGCAGAGCTGGACGATGGTAGGGTACCCCTGTGCCGCCCTTAAAGCTGTTGTGTGAACAGAATGTGTTGGCAATGAACACTTTGCATGAGGGTATTTAAACCTGCTCTTGTTTTTAGAGGTGTGGGAGTTTGTTTCAAATATTCAAGAGGGAGCCAGGAGTGAGGGACAAAAAGAAAGAGAAGAACCTCAATGTCCTGGATTCTGTAATGAATTTCTCATGTCCTCTCACCTCATGTCTTATGTCTGTGTTTGATACTGATCCTGATGAATAACAGAAAAAGAATTAAGTTTGTGAAAGTTCCATAACACTATGTCAGAATCCTTCTCCTGCTACTGTAAAATTAACTGCATATGGCATAAAATATTCAAATTTTCCAGAGAACTGATAAGGCAGGACTTCAGTTACTGATTTTAACTCTTTGTACTAACGGTCGAATCATTTACTGCTTACATTTACTGCCTTAATGACAAATTATCACACCAAAAAAGGAGTGAACATTGAAGTGTTCAGGTTATGAAAGTGGTTAGCACCACGTGAATAGAAGTTATTATATCCTGCTGGACTTGTATCCAAGTTCTCTTGTTTTTTCCATCCATGATTAGATGACATCGCATCTGACGCTGAGGCGGAGTTTCGCTTACGCCAGGGTGGTGCAGAAGGGCCAGGACTAAAAGTCTCTGAGGATGAAGAAGATGAGGAAGAAGCAGAAGGTGCTTCTGGCAGTGTGACAGAAGGTAATCCCTCTCTCCTCAGTGCTTGAATGATGTTAATTGCATTTGAGATAGTCTGTAGAGTCACGAGATTTAGGAGAGGAGAGTCTCTTGGATTTGAACCAGCTCACTGCTCTCAGTGGCAAGGTCTGCACTTGCATTGGCATTTTGAGAAGAACGTTCTGAATCTGTAATTACAGCTTTGTAAAATGTGAGAACTCTTCTAACTGCTTTTTTCTTGTAAAAGTTGTTACATTAAAAAGCTTGTACCATTTAGGACATCTAAAAATTTTTGTTGTGTTCCAGATGTCCAATTTAAAATTTGTAAAAAGCTGAGAGATTTGTCACTACTTGCTGTGTGTAACACTAAAAAAAAAGGTAGAATATGAATAGTTTATGTATTTTTGTAACATTTTTCCTTTCCCTAGATCCGTGCAAACCATCCATCCCAACCCAGCCCTCTGGTGACAGTGTTCTTCCTCTGTCTCCAGCTGCTAGTCCCAAAGCAAAACAAGCAGAGGTAAGAAAGGGAATCTTTGACATTTTCTACTTAGCACCTGTAGTTCAATAAAACAGTTTGTTGGGTAAACTAATGAGGACAGACAGCAACGGGCTCCCCTGCTTTCCTGTTTCAAATATTTATGTTGATCTTGAAGTCTGAGTTCAATTAGGCTTAAAATACAATGAACACTCTCTTTCTTTCCTGTCTTCAGAGTGTAGTGACTCTGTCACAGCCACACAAGTTCCCATCACAAAGCCCCAGGCAGAATTATACAGGATATTTTAATTTCAGTGGGCAGCTAACAACAGGTATATGTGAAAAATGTGGGGAGCCATAAGTAAGGTGGGTTTTTTTAGCCTGATCTGGCTGTCCTTTATGTGCCAAAAGCAGATTCTGTACAGTTGCAATTGAAAATTACAGTAGGAACTAAAGGAGTGGTTCTCCTCTCTGTTTCAAAGTTCAACATAATTCACCTTAAGGAAGTGAGGCATGTCAGTGTTGTGCTGTGATGTGTTCGTGTTGCCAGTGTAGTGCTGTGTGTAAGAGCTGGAAGTACATGGCCCTTAAAACATGCAATTTAAATTTCCCCTTCCAGATGTTTTGTTGGTGTTTTTTTTAAGGAATTGCTAAAATATTGTCTTAGAGAGTTTTAGCATAGACCAGTTTACTTTTAGAGTGGGCTGAGTCTAGTTTGGTGACAGCAATTGCTGACAACATCCACTTTCTATTAAAATAGTTTGGTTTTTTTTGATGGCAAATGATTTTATCAGACACAGTTATTGTTTAGCAGGCAGACTTTAGGATATTAAATTAGTATTTTGATACTTGGATGGTTTCCTTATTTCTAGCTTTGTTAAAAGCAAAAAAAAAACAAACAAACAAAAAAGAATCGTATTCTCATGTGCCCAGTGACTATTAATATTCTCTTTTTTTCATTTTTCTGTAGGATGTAGAAGATCCCCTGGCTGAAGTATGCCGTGCAATAAAATCCCCGGAGCCACGCTTTTTCCCTGAGCCTTTCATTGTGGAGGAAAGACCAAAGGATGAAATTCCCAAAGACAGGAAAGCCCAGAGCCCTTTGGTGCCACCATCCCCAGTGTTGTCCCAGCCGGCTGCGTCACCAGAGGCCATTGCACCCCCTTCTCTGGCAGAGTCCCAGCCAGGAGCTCCAGCACTGCCCTCATCCCCAGCCTCTGCTCAAATGCCCATCTGCTCCCAGCCTTTGCCTTCTGCTGAAACGTCCATCCCATCCCCAGCGGAGCCCCCGGTGTGCTTCCAACCTGTCCCAGCCTTAACATCTACTCCTTTAGCCAAGCTGGCCCTCAGGGGCCAGGATGGGGAGGTGGAGAAACTGGGGAGCCCCACCAGTGCAGAGGAAGCCCTGAAACGGAGCAGCCTTGTGGAAGAGTTCTGGATGAAGAGCGCTGAAATCCGGAGGAGCTTGGGGCTCACCCCCGTGGACAGAAACAAACGCTCAGAGAGCAACTTCACCATGTCTGCTCTGGAGGCAACTCCTCACAAGACTTTCAACAGCAGGAATATTTCAGGGGATGAAAGGATCCATCCTGTGAAACCCCAGCCTGCCCCAAGAAGACAGGGACTGTCCAAGTTAGAAAATGAGCAGATTTCTCTGCTCACTCCCAAGTCTCCATCAGAAAAAGAGCTGAAGATTTCCAGTGAGGTACGGGGAGATGTATCCAGCAGCTCTGGGCTTGGCCTTCAGGAGAGCTCATCTAACATGAGAACCATGGCTAGCCAGAGCTTCAACACTTCAGACTCCACCATGCTGACCCCTCCCTCGAGCCCGCCGCCGCCGCCTCCTCAGAACGAGGAACCGGCCACGCTGCGTCGCAAGAGGTACCAGGCACTGTGGCAGAACGAGGTGGAGGCCAGGTCACCTCCAACACCAGCATCAACACCTCCAGCTCCCCGGCACCGGGAGCCGGCCCCACCGGCCAGGGAGCCGCCCCCGGCCCGCAGGGACGACGTGCGCAAGTCGTTCGCAGAGAGCGTGGATGAGATCCCGTTTGCTGACGACGTGGAGGACACGTACGATGACAGGACAGAGGACTCGAGCCTTCAGGAGAAGTTCTTTACACCTCCCACCAGCAGGCCGAGGCCGGAGAAACCACATCTTCTGCCTTTGGTCAAGGAAAACGGTGGCCCACCCTCAATGGAAGGAGGGGTTCACCAGAAGAAGAGAGTGTTCCCTGACATTTCTGTGGAGGCCAAGGAGCTCGCTGAAGAGAGAATGAGAGCCAGAGAGAAGTCTGTCAAGAGCCCAGCACTGCGTGATGCCATGGCTAAGCAGCTGTGCAAGATGAAAGATATGGAGATGGCTGCTGCTGCTGCTGTTGGGGCCACAAGGGCACGAAAGGCATCTTCGATGCCCTTGAAGACCAAAGAGTTGTTTTATGACTCTCCAAAGCATTTGGCCTTGAAATTAGCAGAGGGATCCGCACGAAAGCATAATTCTGCTACTGAGAAGTACTCCACTCCTGCTGCTGATATGGCTGGACCTGAAGGGTCTGTCAGCTCTTCAGAGGGCTCCAGTGGGAAGAGCAAGAAAAGAAGTTCCCTCTTCTCCCCTCGAAAGAACAAAAAGGAGAAGAAATCCAAAAATGATAGCAGACTTTCTGACAAATCTAGTGGTGGGACAGAGGAAGCAACAAAGCCTAGGTCGTTATGGAAATCTGTTTTCTCTGGCTATAAGAAAGACAAGAAGAAAAAGGCTGATGAGAAATCCTGCCCAAGTACTCCCTCCAGTAATGCCACTGTGGATTCTGGCAAGCACAAACACCCTCCACTGATTACAGCTGCAGGTATAACAGATAAGTGCCTCTGCACTGTGCCCTTTTCCTACTTTTCCGAGGTATCCTTGGAAGCAGTTTTGGTTTGCTTTGTCATTCAGCTGCTGTGCTGAATGCTGCTGCTCCCCAGTGTCAGATGGGCAGAACAGGGTAAGTGCTAGGGACTAGATTTGTGTGTCTGCACATTGACAGAATCCACTGAAAAGAAACGGAACCCTAGCTAAAAGCTTAACTCTCAATATGTGCAAGGCATATCTGTTTTATATCTTAGATTTGAGAAATAAGCACTGTTTGTTGGAATTTGTCACATTCCATCCCTACTTTAAATCTGATCTCTATCTCTTCTTTGGATGATCTCTTTTCTTTCTTTCCGCCTGGCTCCATGGAAGCTGGAGACTGCAGAGATGCTGTTATTCCTGTTCTCAGTAATCTGGTGGCTGTCTGCTGATCCCTGAAGGAGGGATTTGGCAGCCTCCTGTCAATCTTTCACGTGCCCACCAGTTGCAGGCAGAGATGTTTAAAAGCAACTTGGGATACAGTAAAGAAGTTACCCATAAATGTGACTGAAGGAGTTACATTTCTCTGGCATTGTACAAACAGCCAAAATAGCCAGCTGCTGTATCTATCCTAAGAGCATTGATGCAGCACAAAAAGAGAACCATGACCACTAATTCTAACAGCATTTGAAGGAAGTGATGCTCTCTTGGAACAGCTCAAACTCATGCTGGTCATTTTGTGGAACAAGGCTTCTTTGATCCCTCCCAGGCAAAACAACTGACACTGACATAAAAGGACTGAGTATTTTTGGTGCTCAATCAAACAACCTAAAACTGAGTTCTGAAGGGTTCACAGAAGGGATTGTTGCCACTTCTCTAACTTCCCCTTTTTATTCCCAACCTCACAGATTTACAGCTCCGTCAACACCTGAGTTTCTCAGAGGACTCCGACCTCTCCAGTGACGACATCCTGGAGCGCTCCTCCCAGAAATCCAAACGAGAGGTACGCATGGGGGAAAAATGCATTTGAGATGGATCTAGCACCATTCAGATCACGGACTCAGAGACTTAGATGATTAATCTTGTTGTTTCTACTCTTTCTCCCATGGAGCAGGTTTTCCTCTAAGTCAGCTGACTGGCCTATCTAAAAAAGATGGTTTCACTTGTTTTCATGATTACAAGCTACTCTTCACTGTTATTATAAGATGGATCCATTGTCTCACTGTCCCATTACTTTACTGGGCACTAAAAAGGAGACGGACTGGCCTGTAGTTTCCTGGGTATTCCTTATTCTTCTTTTTAAAAATGGGATTTTGTTTCCCCTTTTCTAGTCAGTGGGAACTGCACCAAACTGCCACAGCTTCTCAAATATAATGGACAGTGGCTTAGGCCCTTTCTCTGCCTGTTCCCTCAGAACCTGTGCACCTGCAGGTACCTTAGATGTTCTCAAATGGGATTTTCTCCTACACGGGCAGTTCTTCATTCTCCCAACCCCTTGTGTGGCTGGAGCCACTTGCTGGTGAAAATCAAGGCAAAGTTGGAGCACCTCAGCCTTTTCCATATCCTGGATAACCAAGTTTCCTTCTGGAGAGGGCCCATGCTTTCCCTAGTCTTCCTTTATCACTGACATACCTATAGAAGCTTTCCTTGTTGCCATTGATGTCCCTGGGTAAATTTAATTCTGTCAGTGCCTTAGCTCTCCTAACCTCATCCCTGGCTGCTTGGAGGATTTCCCTCTATTCCTCCCAGGCTACCTGCCCTTGCTTCTACCCTCTGTAGATTTCCTTCTTCTGTTGGAGTTTGTCCAAGAGCCCCTTATTTATCCACACAGACCTCCCAGCATTTTTGCCTGGCATCCTCTTCATTAGGACGAATTGCTTCTGAGGCTGGAGGAGGCAATCTTTGAATGTTAACCTTTCCTGGCTAACCCTTGAATGTTAGCCAGCTTTCCTGGGCCCCTCCTCTCTCCAGGGCTTTATCCCATGGCACCCTACTCAGCAGATCCATGAAGAAGCCAAGGTCTGCTCTCCTGAAGCCCAGGGTAGGGAGCTTGCTGTGCACCCTCCCTGCTGGCCTAAGGATCTAGGATAAGGATTTAGTTCAACTGCACACATTTGTATGTGGAAAATGTATGGTGAAAGCAAAGTTGCAAAGCTAGTTGTTCCTAAACTATTTGATGCAATTTTAGAATGTCATAATTAATGCAAAAACAAGGGAATAATTTAAGGAGCTGTTTGATCATAGCAATGAAGAATCCTGTTTTCATTCCTGAGAGCCTCTAAGCTTTGCTAGACAGAATTGGAAAGGTTTGGAAGAACTATGTGGAGATTTTATTGGCCCCACAGAACACTAATGCTCTTCTGGTACCCCAAAATGAAAACTGTGCTCCCACTGTTCTTTCCTGGTGGTGCCTGGTACACATGTTCAAAAAGCTCAAGAAGAAAAGGGTCTCAGGGAGGGAAATGTCACAGGCACAGTGGCCTGTGCCTCCTGTCTCAAACCTGTGCACAAATCAGTCTCAGGTGCCAAGTTCTTCCTTGGCTGAGATGGCAAAGGTGTGGAAGCACTGCAAATTGAAGTGTCATATGAAATGCTGTCTAAGTATATATAGTAGAATGAACAAGAATAGCTAATGAATGAATTTAAGGCTGGTGGAAGAAATTGATGAACTAAACAGGAATTTTCTGTATTTACTTATCTCTCTTTTAATCTCTTTCCCTAGTTGGTCTAGATCTCATCTGAGAGGAAGATTATTTTGTTTTTATTTTATTCCCTTTTTTCTCTCCCCCTTCCATTCCCCCTTGCATGCCCTCAAGGCGTTTCATGAGAAATTCTGCATTTTCCAAGAGATGCAGAAGAATGAGGTACCTGGGGCCAGCAGAGGACAGACACCCAATACCTGGGGTTCAGATAAGAGTTACAGAGTTCTTGGTCTGCCTTGATGGTCATTTTTTTTTCTATGCTGGGCCACTTAGATTTAAAATGGCTTTTGCAGAAGGAAAGATCACATCTCTAGCTACAGGAGGGGATGATAGATAACAGTGGCAGATACCTGGAATCCTCATACTGAAAATATTTAACAGGCTCTGCCAAGGGTGTGGTGGTGGTGTCTGTTTTTTGCTCATTTGCTGTTGCTGTAGTTACATTAAGAATTTATTTACTCAGCACCTGTTTTCATACGAATAGTTTTGAGAATGTATTTATTTAGAGGATATGGATCTGAAAACTTGACTTGCCTCATTTTGTTGCATCCTATCCAAGGATGTAGAATATACATCCAAACACTGGAATGCCTTACTGTCAAAAGAAATGTAACCAAACTTTGAATCTGACCAAGCTGGGTTTTTTACTGGTTTGGGGTGGGAGTTGTATTTTTTAAGTTATAACCTGCCTGCTACTTTATATGGGTAAGAGCTGACTTACTGTGTGCTACTTAACTTTTATGTGAACCCCTTGTCCAAACTGAAATCCTGTTGGTGCTGCCTTTTTGGTAACGTAGCGAGCTTGCTTCCCAAACAGCCTGCTCTTTAGCCTGTAGTTTGTGATCAGCAGTGAATTAATTCAGTGTTGTTCAATGTGGTGTCTCTCAAGAGAAGCATCTTGTAAAGGATTCCTGGCGTGAGCGCCCCGTGGGTGTTGTGTTTGTGGGTGTGTTGTCACCGTGTGTGTTTGTCATCGTTCCTGTGCAGTTGTGGTGTTGTGCTCAGGTGTTCACCACCACAGGTAGCTTGCTTTTTCCTGGAGCCTGCAAAATGCTGGTGGTGTTCTCTGGCTTCTCATTTGTGACTGGTTTTAGTTTAATTCAATGTGAGAGTGCAAAATGCTGTCTGTTTGCCCAGAGTGGCACAATGCCTTCTGGACTTCATGGCATGGAGGGAAATTTACCTCTCTTCTTAGCAAATAAATCTAAGTGCTTTACTTGCCTTGTATTTGGGTACAGGGTAGCATAGAATGTCCTTGGCTAGAGTAAGTAGTGATTTCCCCCTCCTCTTCCTGCTCCTTTCCCCCTCCAATTTTAGCTCCTCAAGACCTTTGGAGGCTCTCCTTTTAGACAAGGAGGTTCCATTACTGCAGGACGCATACCCCACTCTGAGCCCATCTGCTGTTTCTTAGTTCACAAAGCAGGGAATGAGATTTATGATGTTGGTTAAAAGTCAATTTTAATTTCTGTGAAATAGAGATAATTTAAAACTATGAACTAAACACAACTCCTAGGAGAGACTGTAAATCAGAATGTAAATGGAGAGTTGTGTGACAGAGTAATACAAGGTTGGCCGAGCCAGTTCAAACCAAATATGTTCCAGAAATAAGCCATTATTCCAAATCTTAAGCCAGAATTTCACACTCATACAGGTAGACAAAGGCCAAATAATTCCTCCAGAAAAAGGTATTTCCAAGCTGACTGTATCTTCAAGGAGGCTGCCAAAACAAATTGCCTTCAGGAAAGTGCTACAAACTTGATTTTGTGGCCAGAAGTTCCATTGTGCTTCATCAGCCTGGGACACGTTCAGCATTTGCACGAACTCGTTTCATGTAAAAACCACTTTGTTTTATTACTGTGCATCTGTTTTCAATGTTGAACTGATTTTGCTTCATCTTGTGCGTTTTTTTTTTATTTTTCTCCCTTTACCATTGCCCCTTTAAAGTCGATCTATGTACCACACGCCTTGGCATTCAAGAGATCATACTCGTCAAAGGTAGTGTCTCATTCCCACTAGTTGGCCATTGTTGCATTGCATGTCCCCCTGTCAATTAACCCATTGAATCCCTAGCTCAGCACCACGTGTGCACTAACATCAACACTGACTGTGCATGCCTGAGATGTTAGCAGACATGGGCAGCGAGTTCTTGGTACAGGATGTCTCCCAAAAATGCATCAAGCTCCAAAATGTCTGATGGGAATGCATGCGTTTATCAGTGCACTGCTGTACAGGGATGTGGATGATCCAGGAGCTTCAGAACAAATTGGTTTTCAAGGCACTTAAATATGTTTGCATATTCTTCTTTTTTAATACTTGGAATGTGAGTTCAGATGAATCGTCACACTTTAATCTGCAGCTTTCAAAATTGCTGAGTTGCCTCAAATCTTAGTGAAATTCTGTATCAAGCTAAAATCAAGGCAGAAGTTGCTGCTTTCTGAAATTCTCATTGTCTTGTCTTGCAGTCACACCAGTGCTACACAGGATAGAAAGGTCATGTGCTCTGTCACTTTACCTTCTAATTTGAGTACCATTGTGGATTTGTGTTTTAAAAAAAGAAAGAGTAAAGTGTGAGCTTTTTGAAGCTTCAACAGTGGTGCTTGCCAAAGATTTATCTGAAGGATCTTTAATTAAGCTGTGATCCGACCTCAAACTCTGTTCACTGAGAACCATCAACTGAGGTAGATGTGGCAGTATGATAATTAGAGAAAGCAGATTTCAGGATGGTCTGACATGACGTTGTCTTCTTGAAGTTGACTGTCCACAGAGGAGATCTCTTTCCAGAAGTGGAAGACATGTTTACAGCAGTCCCCTAAAGCTTACATACATGTACATGAGAAAAGAGACTTTTTCTTCACTGTAATTTATTTAGTGCAGTTTTCAAGTTGTTTTTATTTTTTTTAATATACATTCTTAAAGCTTTTTGAGAGAAAGCCTTTCTAGGATATGATATATCCAACTAGTGTATCTGGTGAGATCCTAAACCAAATTTCAGTAATGTTAAATTACCTCTTAAAGTAGTTTCACTGACAGAAAAGAAGAGGAAATATCCTTCTATTTCTATAAACATAGCTTTTCCTTTTTTTATATAAACACAAGCTTTTTTGGATGATTTTTTGTAGTGCAATATTCTACTTTAGTCTATAGTAATTTCTTAGCTTACACTGCTGTAACTGTTCATGTAGACAAGCCTTTACCCTCTTTTAAAGTGAAATCAAGGGGACCCCTGGCAAGATGAACCCTCTATATGGTATTCATTGATTTATCTAAATCCATTTGGCTAAATTTATCGAGAAATGAAAATTACTGAGAATGAAAGTGGTTTGATCTTTGGGAAGAGGTTTCATATAGCAGTGAAAAGCAGGAGTGGGATGTCATATAAAATCACACAGCTTTGCAGCTGGCTTAAATGCTTCTTCACTCCTGATTTGATCCTGAAATTGTTGCTCACTGCACTGTGAACACCTTTGCCTACAGAAGCTTGACTTTTGACACAGCCATGGCAAAGACAGAGCACCTTCCTTCTGAGATTTTTGGAAGAGAAAATGGCCATCCCTGCCCCCATATCTCTGAGCATGTAAATAAGATGTGCTGCTGTTTTTCCTTCCCTCAGAGGCCCTACACAGAGGAGGAGCTGAACGCCAAGCTGACGCGGCGGGTGCAGAAAGCTGCGCGCAGACAAGCCAAGCAAGAGGAGCTGAAGAGGTTACACAGAGCTCAGGTAGTGTCTCACAAACCTCCAGTCACAGCACACAGATAATTCTGTGTGAAACACCCTGATCCTGACATTCCTGGGGGTCTATCACAACAGAGTCCTCTCTTTGCACATGAGTGCTCCTGCTCCCTCTGTCCAATTCCCTGTCATGCCACAGAGGAGTGAAGGATGGCTGAAATCTTTCATGAGAGTTTTACAGTCAGAAAAACCGTGCCCATAACACCTTGCTAGCTGGAGATGGATGAACCATCATGCACTGAATGGAACACTGATACTCAGAGAATGCCTGATGGAGCTGCACCTATCATTGCTTTGCTGGGTTATGCTGGGGGGTGTTATCAAATTAACCTGTATTTACCAGAGAGTCTGCTGGAAAACTGTTAATACTAACTGTTTATGCCATCTACAGGTGATGGGATTTGTCAAAAACTCAAGGCAGGGGCTCAGCTGACTGAGCAGCATCATCTTTCAGTTCAGATTTCAGGAAGGGGATAGGAGTTGTAGCAAATAAATGAATATCAGGGTGTTTGCAAATTTAAGAATTAAGCTACAACAGGGTAGGGAGGATGTTGTCACCAGAATCTGTGATGCTTGCTATTGAAGCAGGGTGTTGAATACAAATACTTGTTTTGGAAAGGCAGATCTGACTGAAGTCTCTCAGTGCTGGATGTGTGCTGCAGACAGAGTCAGAGGGCTGCTTTGGTGAGGTTCTGCTCCATTCCTCTCTGAACAGATCATCCAGCGGCAGTTGGAACAAGTGGAGGAGAAGCAGAGGCAGCTCGAGGAGAGAGGAGTTGCTGTGGAGAAGGCCCTTCGAGGAGAAGCAGGTATCCCTCACAGCCTGGTCTGGTTTTCCATGTTTTCTTACAGGTGCTTGTGCAGTAATCCGTAGCTGTTTGGATTTTAGAGGCAGTTGGACCCTTATAGCCTAGAGATTGAGCCCAATGTGAATCCGTTCTCCCTTTTCTACTCTTTTTGAGGCCTTGTTTTTCCTGTGTTTCTTCTAATTCTGAGACTTCCCTATTGGCAGAGACTTGGTTCATTCACCTTCCCCTGAGGTGTAGGAGGTAATTCTCCAGCCACTACCAATGGCTGACTTTTTGTGCACATTACTGGATCCTCCAGCTAGAACATTGCAGGGGCTTCCCAGCTGCCATTCACAAAAAGCTGTCACAGTAAGACAACCCTGTTTGTATGTTAAGGAAATAACTGTGAAACTGTGTGTGCTTTCTCTCTATTGTGTTGGATTATCGAGGCAGTGTCCTTACAAGGGACCATCACAGAACATCTTCCTCACTGCACAGCCCAGCACACTGGCTGCTTCCAACAAAGTTGTGCAGAGCAGAAATGCACACGTGTACTGAAAGGTATCCATGTCAAGCTGTTAAAACAAATGTTGTGTGTATTTGAAATTAAATTTAATGAGTGTCATCTGATCTGGCAAGCATATGAGCGGAGGAGTACCTGGTTCAGATAATGCTGATGGTAGTATAAAGATTTGGAAAAAAAAATCCTCAATTTGCAAGGAGTCAAATATCCAACAGGCAAATGCAGTGTGTGTATAGCTGGCAATGCCAGGATTATGTACCTGATCACAAGGGTCAGAGTTCAGAAAAGGCAACAGTGGAACAGATGTCTGGAAAATGTTTGCTTGTTGCTTGAAGAGCCACGTCTGTGCCTCTGAAGATGGAGCTTGATTAAGCAGTGAGGGTGCACCAGAGAAAAAGTCTGTCCTGACTTCCTGCCATTACTGCTCAGCCAGAATTAGTGTCTGGTGCTCCATGAGGGTGTGCCAAAGAACAGGACTGGGTGCTCACCAAAGCAAAGAGGTACTACAGGTGTGAAGAACAGTCTTGAGGACTTTGATATGTTTATGATCAGGCTGTCTCTTTTCATTTGTGGGATCAAAAAAATAGGCTTGTGCAAATAGCTGTCTTTGCAGAGCTGCCTCCTTCCTTATGCTGTGTGTTCCTGTGTGGCCCCACTCTGTTCTCTGGCCTGCCAGTGACTGCACTTACTAAACCCACCTCCACTGTTTCTAATGGTTCTTTTCATTTTGCTTCTTTTCATCTGCAAGTCCAAATAATCTTGATTATTGTGCTGCTGAATGACTTCCATGTAAGACATGCCAGCACAAGTGGGAAATCTTAGCAGCTGAGAGAATATTATTCATGATAGAGTTTTCTCACTGAAGAATCATAGAATGCCTAAAACACGCTCAGAGAGGACAGAATATGATCAAGAGTAAGAATTACAATTTTATATGGGAGGCTGCAGAATAAACTTTTGGATAAATAGCTTCTCACTCCCAGTTCTCCCAAATGGAGGCAGTCTTAGATGAGCTTGGGTATTTGTGAATTTCTTGGGAGAACTGTGAAACTGTGAAAGGGTCCTGCTTTGCAAAAGGGATCTCTTTTCTTCAGGAGGAGCATCTCTAGGGTATGCTTTGCTCTTGCAAAATATTTCTATCGACAGGTCATATGTTGTGTTTGCAGAAGCTTCACTGACATAAAGAATTCACCGTCCTAAATTCTTCCCCTTATTTCAGGGGATTAGCCAGAAACACATTCTGTTGGGGTGGGAAAAAAAAGCATGTTCTAATCTGTGTTGATTGAAAGACAAGATTATAAATCAATTCCGTGCTTCACCTCTCTAGGTCCTCTTGCATGGCCATAGAACCATTTAGGCTGGAAAAGAGCTCTAAGATCATGAGGCCAACAATTAACCCATTAAACCACATCCCTAAAATGTCACATCCACACATCCTTTAAATACCTCCAGGGTGGAGACTCTACCACTGCCCTGGGCAACCTGTTCCAGGGTTTGACAAAGCTTTCCATGAAGAAATGTTTCCTAATATCCAATCTAAACCTCCCCTGGCACAACTTGAGGCCATTTCCTCTTGTTGTGTTGCTTCTTACTTGGGAGAAGAGACCGAACCCACCTGGCTCCACCCTCCTCTCAGGAAAGCAATGAGGGTTCCCCTCAGCTTCTGCTTTTCCAGACATTTTACATGTGTTTGCAACAAAAATAACTGAATTCCTTCTTTTTGAGATCTGTGGTATCACATTCCATAAAGTTAATTTCTGCCTGCAATATCCACTAATTAGTCAAGAGGGAAGTATCATTTTTGTCATCTGCATTGTGACCCAACAGTGACCACTACATTCAGCAAGGACTGCTGTGTAAAAGCTGTGGAGTCATGCTCTTGTCTCTGATCAGTCCCTCCCCTGATGAAATCATGAAAACAAAAGTTCAAAAAGGGAAAGGCAGTGTGTAAAATGGTTTTGCCATCTGAAAAAATAAAATAAATCTCTTTATAGGGTTGTACAAGGAGAAAAAATGGGGGAGCTTGGGAGATATGTGCTGTGCACTTACTTTGTCCACATAAATAGAGAAGGATTGCAGTACAACATCAAAATAATGGCTCTTCCATAGGCAGCAGTCAGTATTAACTGGGACAATGTGTTAGGCTCTGTAATGAGTGGGATTTTCAGGTCCCTTCCCTGTAGGGAAAGAAAAAATCACTTATTGATCAGAATTTAAATATGAAGTTTTGGGTCATGTTAATAGTAGTTTCTTACAACCTAAAAATCCAGACAGAAGAAACAGAACTCTGTAACTTGCAATGATTCTTTTCTTTTTCTATTATAGAAAAAGACAGACAAGACCATCTGAACTACTTCTCTATGTAGTTTATAATTTTCTACCATATTGCATCTTAGTCATCTTTCCTGTCTGTAAAGAATTGCAAATTTGTCTTTCGTAGAGGTCTTCCACTAACTTTAATTCTCAGATCTCCCACATGTGGACCACTTTCCAGATTTAGAAAAAAGTATTTTTCAGTTCCACTGGTAAGAACAAAAACCAGTTCTGTAGATAAAAATGTATTTACTTAGAATAATTTTGTTTCTACTTTCTA
The DNA here is from genome assembly GCF_021018805.1 of Prinia subflava. Taxonomy (NCBI): domain Eukaryota; kingdom Metazoa; phylum Chordata; class Aves; order Passeriformes; family Cisticolidae; genus Prinia; species Prinia subflava. The sequence goes on along the minus strand of NC_086250.1, from coordinate 1,935,247 downwards.
TCCATTTTGCATCATCCTTAACATGTTATTGGCAAGTAACTTACACTGAGAAGGTTGTCAGTAAATTGTTCACAGTGATGACCTGCTGTTTTCCTGAGAGGTTGCAGCTTTAGATCCTAGCACTAAATACAGGCAGCTCAATATTCTTTCCAGGAATTTCACACATTATCTGCTATTTGTCAAGGTGGAATATTTATAGGGTGATACTCGCTCTTCAACTAATCAAACTCAGGAACATTTTGGAGGTCACCATCAACTTTAATTCTGACAAAATAATTGCACCTTTTTGGCTACCTCCTTGTCTTTTTTTTTTTAATTAGCTGAGCCTCAGGCATGGCACAGTTGGTCTGTTATTCTTGCAAAAGCTGAGTGCTCAATCTAACATTTAGTTTCTGATTCAGAAAATCTCACATCTTAGGATTACCTGATTGCCTTAATGTGTTCTCTGTGATTATCTTTGAGAACCCCAGCCTTTGGTAGTTGCATTCATGGCAAGAATGAATGATCAGGAGGGTAAGCTCTATTTCAGGTGGCAGTGCAAGCTCTGCTTTGGGGTAAGTTTGTCATACACAGGTGCTCTAAGCTACTGCCATCCCTTGTTTTCCTTCCCTCCCTGCCCCTTCCTCTTGCATCATGGTGCTTCACTACAATGGTAAAGTAGGATCCCAGTGAAGAATTTTCTCACTTTTCTATGGTGTCCCAAGAGACACTTTGAACGAGTTCATTACTGTAATACAAGATTATAAATTCAGCAGTGCTTTGTATGATAGTGCATTCGCCTGTTTGGACATGCTAATGACTTGGATTTCCTCTGTGAATTTTTCTTTTATTCAATCATTAACTTAAAAATATGTCAAATCAGAAATTTCCAGAATCTTTCTTTTATTCCCTCTAGCATAAACCTTGACTGTCATTTTTTAAAGCTTGGAGAACATCTACTGTCAGATCAATACTGAAACGTTTAAGAGCCACCTCTTTACATCAAATGAATCCTATGCAGTGAGAAATATTGCTCTCAGTACTTCATGTATCTCCTCCCAGTGCAGTGTTCCACAGTGCCAGAGCCGTGGTGTCTCCAGCAGCTGTGGAAATGCACCTCTGTGTGCTGGGGCTGCTGTGCAGTTCTGCCCTGGCACAGCAGCAGCAGGAGCTCACAGTCCCATCTCCCACCCCAGTGTTTGCCATTCGTGTTGGCGCCTCCCCCTGTGTGCCATGCACCATCCTCCACTCACTCACCTCCCAGAAATCAACCCTGGCACCTTTCCTGCAGCTGTCCTAAGAAATCACAGTTTCCTCCTGACATATTGCTCAGCTCCAAAGCAACAGGATTAATTCTGCTTTTCTCAGCAAGAACAGGAGAGACATCAGTGACAGCTACTGCTGCAAACACAAATAGGTGAAGTGTCTCTGTGTCAACTTCTTGGTTTTTCCCCTTGGAAGTCCTCGCCTGCCAACTGGAAATTTTCTCTTCATCTTCCCAATATCTATGTTTGTGATATATTTGTGTGTGTGTGTACATATATGTATATATACAGAGAAAGAGAAGTACAGTGTTTGTATATATATATGTGTGCCCACGTGTATAGCTGCCTGTCTCTTGTTCGGCCTTTGTTGTTTCTGTGTCTTTCTCATTTATTGCTTTGATTGTGTGGGGCTAGGGTGGGTATCTGACTCAATAACTCTGTCTTCACCAATTCCTCGTTGTAGACTATTGGGGAGAGTCTTATTACAGTGACCTCATCGACTTGCATCTGGGTGGTATGTATGGCTGAACCTCCTGCTGGCACTAACCCTGCTGACACTCCTCCCCTCCCTCCCTTCACCCACTTCTCCCATCCTTGGCTCACCAACAAGAAGAAACAGCCCTTGCACATGACTGGTGATAGCAGAACCCCTTTTCCAGCTCAGGAACAGGATATCCTGCCAGGTTCCACAGACCATGTGTAAGGTTCCCTCTTCTGTTTTTCACAGTGCTGATTTTTTTTCTAAATTTGCTTACTGTTTTCACTCCAGCCACATTCCCTGCTAGCAGTGGAAGGTCGTTCTGGTTTTTTTTTTGCTTCTCCTTTGAAAAGTCCAGCTCTATCACTGAAGTTTTCTTTAGGAAAGTATTTTAAGGGGGATAGCAAGAGCAAACAGCATTGTCAAGGATTAGTCATGCTCTTGCTTCTGTCTTGCCCTTCCGAGGCCTGTTTTTTTCTTCCAAAACAGCCGCAGTGTATTGTTGATCTAACAAAACAAAAATGCTCACTCGAGGGACTTTGAAAACACTTGCAGATGACAGATATGTCTTCTTTCCTGTTTGGTCTTACTGTAAGGTTAGAAAACAATCTGCTGTTAAGAGTTCCAGGCATTTTTGCTGGAATCCAGTTTGCATCATTACACAGCTCTTAAGCTTCTTGCTCTGCTGTTGCTTTAATACCCCATTTAGTGCTAAACACACATTACAGTGTTTAGTTCTCATTTTCACTGAAGAATCTGGTCATCACTCTATACCATGGTTCTGCCCTTGCTTTAGTTAATATTACATCCCGAGTCCCTTAGTAGGTGATTAACTTTTGGGTTGCAAATGACATTTGATTAGCGTTTGCCCATCTTGAAAATTAGAATTTCCTTTGCTAGTTTAACCACCCAAAATATATTCTTACTAAATGAACACGTCTGTCTGTCAGCAGATCCAAGAGAAAGCAAACTCTGCCCTGTTGCCTTGGTGTCTGAGGGTCTCATTTAGTTTATCTTTCAGAGTAGAAAGTTGCTTGATGTAAGCTGTATTTTTTTGAGGGACTGCATTGCAGACCAGCTGCAGAGGGAAAGACCCACATGCTCTAGGCCTGATCCAGGACACATCCCTGGAAGTCTTCCCTGATTTCATTGTGTTCTGTATTTGGTCCTTCCAATATAATCTTGCCCAGGTTTTTAACAGCCATTTTTTCTCCTGCTCCAGGGAGGCTGTCCCACACAGTATCTGCCTGTAGTATCTGTTGTGAGTTACTCGTGGCACAATAGACTTTTACAGAAGAACATCCCCGAGTTCAGAATATCCACCCAAGTGCAAGTTTCAGAATGGAAGACTTTCCTCTTTAGCAGATCTGATTTGTGCTAATTTTGGTGTGCTAGTCCTCTGCTAGCCCTGTGCTTCATTCACTGCCCAGTCCCTCTGGCATTCTTTCCTGGGCTATCTCCTGCAGAGAGACTTTGAAACCATCCTCCTGTTTTATCCACCAGGGCTGGCCCATACTCATGTGTGCATAGAGTAGGAGCTGTAAAAGGGTTGATGCTGAATTACCCTTAACAGACCCTTATCCCTATTTAATGCTATCTCCACTACACCCCTCCCTCCTCCTGCCTCTGCTCCTAATGCCTCTCTAGAGACAGAGATCCCATCAAAATCACTAATAGTGCCTTCAAGAAAAGCAAAATCTTCTTCACTTAAAGGGACACTGTCACTTAAAAGAATTTGCTGTGCTGCAGAAAATCTGAATTGGAAATGGAATTTACTTTTATCTCTTTGTGTGTTTGTTTTTCCATTTCTCTGAGCTCATTCATCTCAGAGTGATCATTTTTGAACAGGCTGCTTTTATTTATGTGGTGACTCAGTCACTTGGGCTTCCAACAGTCAGAGGCAATATTCATGGTTATTTTAAAAACAGCTGATATGTCTTAAAACTCTACCAAATTTCTGCTCATCTCAAAAACACGGTTTTCAAAATAAATTTTAAAGAAACCCTATTGGGCAGTATCCCTTTAAATGCAGTGAGCCAGTATAGCCTGGAGTATGTGGCTTTATAGAATTATTTTGTTGCCTCTGTAATTTGCTTGATATTTGCTTTTGGGGCTGCCAGAACACTTTTGCCAGGAGGGATACATTGCTCTGGTGATACAGCTCAAGGGGCACATACAGAGCTCAGCTTCAAGATTAACATGTCTGTGCAGGATGCTACATCTGGGTGGAGTGCCATTAAAATCCCTGGAGGTCCTGCTGAGCACTGCAGGCAGCTTGGATGCTGCAAAGTTAATTATTCTATCAGCAACCCATGTCTCTGAGGCATGGGCCTCATGACTCTAGCCATGCTGCCATAGAATATTAACAAAAACTGCAAAGCACTTTGGAAAGTTATCTGTAAACTGGTAATATTTAGTTGTTACAGATTGCACAACAGCTTCTGCAGGGGGAGTGGTAATTTCTGACATCCTGGTCAACTTCCAGTGTGTAGGATTAGATTGCTATCTTAACTAGCTCTGTTGCTGTGCTCAGATGTCATAATCCTCTCTTCCTGTTCTGAAATGTTTTGTACCGTTGCTGTAACGCAGATGTTTCATTTCACGCTACAGATGGCCACATTTCAATTCTGAGTAATTATTCCTGTGTGTGCATTGTGCGTGTGGTGTGATTAAAAGAACATTACAAAGGTTGCAAAGTCAACTGAAATTAAGACTTTATATTATATTGATATTGTGACAGATTTATAACCTTCACATCCACCACAGAGAGCTGTCTCGTGTCCTTATGGAAGGTTGTCATCTTCTGGGTGGATCCTTATGGAGAGGAAATGGGACACAATCAGTAGGTTTTATAGATGTTTGATGGCAGCTGTGGAATAGTGAGACTTGAAATATGGATTCTGAGCCAGACTGTGGAAGAATGCACTGGTCTGGTGGATATATACTCTTTGTCCTTTTGTTCTCTCTTTTGAGACAGTCCTCATCCTGATCTTGCCTTACTTCATCCAGAGCTCCTTACCCCACTTCCGTTTTCATTCTCAGGCATCTAATTTTAATCCTGCCTTCTTGACAAAGAAATCCCAGCATTCTACCCTTCAGACCTCCTATTTCTCTCCACTACCTACTCCTGGTCTCATCTTCCCACTGACACCGTCCCCACAGTCTAAATCCCAACCTTTGGACTTCTTCCAAAATTTCTGGGCTCTGCTCCCTCTTCTGCCCAGCATGATTTGTCTGTAATTTTTAGGTCCTGCCTTCTCAAATCTGCCTTCTCCTTTATCCCCTACCCTTTTTTCCCCTCTCCTTTGTCTGCTCTCCATTAGTGACCTTGCCTCCTTAGTCCCAGCCTCAATTCCTCCTAACCCACTGGCTCCTTGTCTGCCTCTGGAAAGTACCTCCATGGTTTCCTCTGCGTTCAAGTGAGCAGCTTCCTTTTCCTTGCACCCAGCAGGGAATCGTTAAATAAACAACAACACACTCCCATCTTGCTTTTTTCTTGGCTGGAGTGTGCCAAGAGAGGCAAAAAGGATGTAGAGAAGAGAGCTGGTGCTTTTGATAGTGTTCATTTCTTGTCTCTTCTTGACAAGAGCCTTAGAGCATCAGGTAAACAGGGCAGGGAAGTGCAATTGTTTGGGGTTTTTTAAATCTTTGTACTCTGTTTAAAGCACACTCTCTTCTTTGCACCTGTGAAGGTGCAACAACTTCACCTTTTTTAAACTTATTTAAAACATTTGAGCTTACTATGTCCTTTAAAGTCTTGCAGGTCTAATTCTGCAAGGCTGGAGTCTGATATATTCAAGCGGGATTAGTCCCATTTCTTGTGACTGGCAAACACAGCTCTTCTGAAAGGGGAGTGGAGTTGTAAGATAAACATTGTTTTCGAAGCCTGCAGCTGTTTTTGACACTGAAGTGAATTGGTAACTTGTTTTCTTTGCTGTCAATTTTGAGCAGGAAAGAGCACTTGATAAGCAGAGCTTGTTAAGTACCAGTACTTGTTAGGCAATTGCCATTCACCTGCTGCTTTGTGCACACAAAAACAACAGTGTTGGGAGACAGGCTCAGTGCAGGACTGTATTCATTCTGAAGTGCCTCAAGGTCCAGTAGAGGCAGAAGGCTTCTCTGGAGTCATTTGTGTGTGTGTTCTGCTCCAACCATTGATTTCCCCATTTTTTTCCTTCCCTCCCCTGTCTTTCCCCCATCCCTTTCCGCTGGATAAATAGAAGTGGTTCCATTTGTATGACAATCCAGTGCTCTGTGAGTTTTCCCCAGGTTCCTTCATGTGATTCTGCTGTAGAGGATAGTGAGTCTGACCCAGATTTAATAAGCTGTGATGCACTTGCAGGACATTTGTTAAAATCCTTGCTCTCAACCTGCAATTCTGTAAATCTTCTCCAAGAGTTTGCTTTCTGTATCCTTGGTTTTTAACAATGCTGCTACTGAACAACTTCACCAAACAGTAAAGTTAGAATGCTTTATTTTTCAGTCCTTGGCTTTCTGACCATAACCTGATTTTTTTAAGGGTGGAAAAGAAGACATTTACTGTGATCAGTGCTGTTTGACTTAGTGATCTCATTTGGACTGATCCATATTTTAAGCACTGATTTAAAATCAGAGCTTTTAGTATTCCTGATGAATAAGGGACGAAGTTTGTTAGTAGAATAAGTTTCAAAAATGCCCTGCTTTTAGCTTGTGAGGGCAAGTGCCACAGAACTGAGATTAGCCTCAGAGCTGGATTTTCCTGTCAGTGTTGCTGTTTTCCAAACCACCATGATTAGTCAACAATATAGAAATCAAAGTCTCTGGATGTAAAGTTTGTGAAGGATGTAACCCACTTGCTGTTCAAGTAAATTTAACTTGCAATGACTCACCACTTCTCAGAAATCATCACAGTTCTCCTATTAAAAAACAGAGGCAAATATTGAGGGGGATCAGTGTGAGCTGTAGCTTGGGGATGATGGGGTCTGCCACCCCAAACTCTGCTGTGCTCTCTTCATCCTGGTTGATCATTTTGACCACTGTGCTTCTGATTGTGAGGAAGGTTATGGAGCTAGAGAGGAAAAGGACAAAACCAGTCTGGAGAAATGCTCTTTAATCAACAGGTAAATAAAGATTAGAAAAGAATGCAACAAGTCCAGTGCAGCTTCTGTAACAAAGAACAATGTACAGTGAAAATGAAGGTGTATTTTATAGTGGCTACACAATTTCTGGGCCTTGTTTTGAAGAGACTTTGAAGTTATGGTATTTATTCTTGACCCGGCTCTTGGTTTCCACCACTGTAGCAAAGTCTGCAATCTCTCAAGAGTATTGTGACAAACAAGGGCATTCTTGTGGCTGTTTTACACAGGAGCAAGATAATTCCAGTCACTTTATTGCTGGGATGTGTGTGGTGTGCAAGGCAGGGCTTCTGCCTGGAGAATGTTGAGTGTGCTCAGGAACTGGGGCACGCTCCTGTCCTTACTAAGCTGCAGCTCCTGCCTCCAAACCACGCTCTGGCTTGCAGCAGCTTGGCCTGCTCAGCTCTGCTGCCAAGAAAAGAAGAGTTGGCTTGTGGCACTGAAAAGGAGCAACTCGTGACTAACACCCTCTGTTGGCAGTTTAATCCCTCTGGTGACAAAAAATGGGAATTTTGTGGCCAGAGGCTATAGCCACACCTTAGGCTCTTGCTGGCAGCAGGGGAGGAACCGAAGGGAATGGTCACAGAAATGTTCCTTCCCTTGCCCTTCAGATCCTTCCAAACAAGCTGCTTCAGTGGGTCTTGCTGCTGCCAGCAGCACTCTTTCCATGTTGTGGGTAAAGATCTGAGTCAGTGTATTTTTGGTGGTGAAGGAAACTTAAACAGAAAGGGGGGTTTGCTTTGTTGAGGTTTCTTTAATTTGCACACCAAATGTGTTTTTCCCATCTGACCCTGGCTCCACATCCAGAAGACTTGTCTTGCAGTGATGATCCTATTTCTAACTTAATGAGACTAGGAGGTGGTGATTTCTCTTCTTTAAATAATGCAATAAAAATAATAATAATAATTATATTTACCGTAGGACTAGTAATGGCTTTTGGAGCAATAAGCTTTGGAAGTAAGTTCTCAGGTTACACTTTGTTTGTGCTGTTGAGGACTTCCAGTGCATAAGGAAGACATTCTAAAGCCTTGCTGATCATTCTACTTTGGACAGAAATTGTTTCCAAAGTAATTGCAATGATCATAGCCTGTATTCACCGATGTAATTAAGTGTAATTTACATCTAGAGTAGCTGGAAAGGATCTTAATTGCAAAGGTTATGTTTATTATCTTACTGAAAAAACATGTTGATTTTTCTAGTAGCAGGACTAGTGTAGATAACATGGACTTTGTAACTCGATTCAAGGACAAATTTTTTTTAGACAAGAGTGGGAAGATAACTAAGAGCAAGGGAGGAAAATACAGTTGTGGGGAGTGAGCTCTGTATTAGTCAGGTGCTGTGTGATCCCTGGGGCTTTTTACTGGAGAACAAAGCTGGGATCCTCTCCTGATATCAGACCACTTAATTACTGATGACAAAAGCCAGTAGTTTTTGGCCATTTCACAATGAGATGAATGACATTTCATTTTCACATACTGAGTATTTTTTTTCAGCTCAAATATGGAAAACTGGAAGTTCCTCACCAAGTCTCTATGTCCATAGCTTGAAATGTATCAAATCCCCAAGTTCTGAATGAAATCTCAAACCCTGAAAGAAGTGGATTTTTCCATACAGCTAAATCTCCATCTCCCTGACCACCCTCAAAATAGTGGTTAGACCAAGTTAGAGTATTAAAGCTTTTAGCTTAAAGAATTAATTTTGGATAAGATAGGATGGGAAAATGTCCTAGGATGATTTTACGATGCTTGTATCCCCAGTCATCTGTTTTATTTAAAAATATTTACCAAGTATCATGCACTAAATGCTCTGCTTTGTGTGGAAGCAGATTCTTCACCGTACCTTTGTGGTTTGGGATTTTTCTTGTTTGTTTTTGCTTTTGTAACCTGATCTGTGAAATGGTAGTTGTAGGGAAAAAACCTTAGTATTTTTCTGTTTTAAATGAAAAAGTTGGAAAATTCAGAACAGCTGTAATCAATGTTCTGGTACTTTCTCACTGTTGTTGGTACTTGATGCTTTATTTGTAGCTGTCCTATGGCCAGCTGTGGCACCTCTCCTAATGTTGCCCCTTCCTGCTTCCAGTGCAGAGGTTTCTTCTTCTGAGAAAGCCGTGCTGCTCAGTCACAGGCTTTGAAGCTGGTGTGCTCTCCCTCTTGCTCCAGTGTGTCCTCCGTGTGCTGGTCTAGTTCTGTGATGGTCCCTTCTAAAGCCTTCCCACTTCTCTGGTACTCTGATTTTGTAGAGCTTTCTCTGAACCACAAACATCAAACTCTGCTGACTCCTCCAAAATGAGTGTTATTCTTACCATACTGTTGTTGTGGAGTTTATGCCTTCTCCCAACACAGAAATGCCTCCTCTTTATAAATGAGTTGTGCCCAGTAAGTGTTCCATTCTGGTAGCTCTGACATTTCAGAGTTCATCATCTCCCTGGTGCACGTTCTCCTGTGACTGTTAGTTATACTGGTTATTGCCTCCTGTTTATCTCTGTAATGTCAAGTACAGCTGAAAAGCAAATTCTTGGTGTTAAAACAGCTGAACCTTTTGAGAGATGGGAAATGTTTGTCCTTCACTGGCGGATGGAAAAGATGATAAAGATTCAGTAAGTCACCGATGCTAACAGGACTTGTAAGATTTAAAATGCTTTGTGGAATGAGAACACCAAGGGAGAGGTTTAATTTTGCTGCTTTAACTCTGCGAAGTCCTCAGTTGGTCACTGCCCCTGCAGATCCTGATGTGAATCACTTTATCTGTGTAAAAGCCTTTTCCCCCAAGCACAACAAACCAGTGGGGTACGTGTGTGCTCACCCTACTTGACACAACAGATCCTGGCAGGCTGGTTCCATGGTAATCAGTCTCTCCCTGTGATGTTCCCTGTCTGAATACATTTTATTCCATTACAAAGGACACTTTTACCATCAGTGGGTGCTGCCACGGTGATAAGAGCGTGGTCCTGATAGAGCTTAAGGTAGGGTGGCTGCTTACAGCTGGTGTCTTCTGCACGCAGGGGAGACTTACTGTAACCCTGCTTGAAATCTGGCATTTGTCAGCAGGAGTTAAAGATACGTCTCTACTCATCCTGACATCTGGGTCACAAACCTTTCGGTTAAAGACCTTGCACCTGACAACTGCACGTTCGGAAAAGTGCAGTAACAGTAACCTCCTGCCTGGTATTTGTACAGCTCAGTAAGAGTTCACCAGTACCTCAGTCTACCTCTTACCTGTTATCTGTGCTTATTAGGGACATTATTCATCTGTAGACTGTATCCCTTGTTTCTGCTTCTCCATTTCTTGTATTTTTTCTTTTCTTTTCTTCTTGTGTTTCCTTTCTTTCTCACTCTTATGCTTTTTGTCCTTTGCTTGTCTTTTATTTCACCCCTTTCCTCCTCTTCCGTTCCACTTCCAACTTCCTCTTCCTCTCCTGCCTCTTCCTCTTCCTCGTTTGGTCCTATTGAAGTTGAGCCCAATGCCGGGACACCACGTCGTAGACCTCTCTCCTTCTGCCCTTGCTGTGCCCATGAAGGTAACGTAACCTCCCTCACCCCTGTGCTCCCTGCCCACGGCTGGGCTCTCATAGCAGCACTAGTCAGCCAGTGACCACCAGGCCCCCAGCCCTGTTCTTGTGTCCCCAAACCAGCCTTGTCTGTAGCTCCCTGGTGAGCAGCTTCTCTGAGCCTGTGGCAAGCTGTTCAAGGTACAGAATCCCTTTTGCCAGTCCCAGCTGTGCAAGAGGAGGTGCAGGGACAATGGGCAGCAGCTGTGGGACCAGACATGTCACACTCAAAAGTTTCCATTTTCATTTGGTGCCTTCAATTTCTCTATTCCTCCTGAAAGATGTTTGGAAGGTGGGGTAAGGGATGGCAATTTGTTTCCTTAAATACGGCCTTTTAATTAGCATATAGGGATTAAAGGAATACTGTGTCTTTATAAGGACTCATTTGAAAAACATCCTTGAATTTTAAAAACCAACAGACCTTAAGTTAGACTAGTTCTCCCTCATCTGTCTTGCTGAGTGCATTCTTTGACTGTCCCCAATGGAGTTTGCTGTAGAGTTTCCATTGCCAAGGCATGGGGAAGGGGTTGTTTATGTGTGTTCATGGTGTAACTTTGCTAACCACTTCCCTGCTTTCCATGGTCCTCCCTCACATCAGTTGTCAGTGCTCCCTTTCCGATCCTCCCATTATTCCTCTGCTCATTGGCTGTTTAAAACTACTTACGTATTCCATAGGTCAGTAGCGTTGTGTTTTTGGCTTTTTCTTAGAGGCATTTGTTTTCTCTACATCCTGGCACCGGAGAGGAAGGGGAGACTTCCCAGTGTTTCCATGGCGCCACAGCACTGGACATCTGCATGTGCAGTCTCCCTCTCCTGTCGCCACGGGGGCATACTGTGCAGAGATGCTCAGGAAAGAATGCTTGGAACTGAGCAACACACTGGCATCCAGTTTCTTAGGGTGGTACAGCAGAGCCTGGTGTTCCCCGAGGGGCTGGTGTGACACCTTTCCAAAGGCAGGTGGAAGGCAGCCCAAGCTGCAGCATGCTAGGGGTTGTAGGCTCTCCCTTGTGTAACTGCAGAGCAGGGGTTGTAGGCTCTCCCTTGTGGAACTGCAGAGCAGGGGTTGTAGGCTCTCCCTTGTGGAACTGCAGAGCAGGGCTTGTAGGCTCTCCCTTGTGGAACTGCAGAGCAGGGCTTGTAGGCTCTCCCTTGTGTAACTGCAGAGCAGGGCTTGTAGGCTCTCCCTTGTGGAACTGCAGAGCAGGGGTTGTAGGCTCTCCCTTGTGTAACTGCAGAGCAGGGGTTGTAGGCTCTCCCTTGTGGAACTGCAGAGCAGGGCTCCTCTGGCGTTCTGAGGATGAGGCAGGGCACGGTCAGAATTCAGTAGGCATTAATGTGGTATTTGTGATGTGTCTGTGTGTAGAGTTTGAATAGTAAGCTTGCTGCCTGATTATTTTAGCATTAGATGGACTGTTAGAGAGCTTTTGTTCTTGATGTAGAGCACATATCCATGATAACAAGCAGAGACAGGGCTGTTGGTTACCTGGGCATGCCTAGGTTATGTGCAGTGCAAGCTGATGGGATGCAGCAATCCAAAAATGCTGTGGAGCTCGATTTGAGGCCTTGCTCCTGCTTCTACTTCCAAAGCAGGAGCCTTGCCCCTGGCCTGCTGGGGTCTGGTGTAAATCACAGCATTCAGATGCAGGGGGTTCAGTGTGGAATAAGTGGCCCAGACCAAGAGCTTGCCAGGAGAAGCCTCCTTGGTAAGTTCTTGTGTTTGCTAAATACCAACAGAAGGCTTTGGGAACAGCATTCTGCATTTATTCCACATGACTCCTGACAGACACAAGACTCATCTGTGGACTATTGAATAAGTTTAGGAGTTCATTCTAAAATAAAAGTACCATCTAAGGGTTCTGTACTAGGTTGTCAAGGCCCAAGGTTTCTTTATTCTTCTTCCATATTAGCAAACGTGTCTGGAGGTTCCTTTTCTTTCTAGCACTGGTATGCAGTACAGTAGAATTAGTTTTTGTGTTCACTGTGCAGAGGGATTTTCAAGATGAACAGATATGTGTGGCTAGGAGGAGCAGTGAGAAAAGATTTACTTAACTGTTGAAAGAAGAAGAGACAAGGTGTTACTTTTGGCTAGTAAAAGAAAAACTTGAGGACATGCAGTTGAAGAAAATACAGGTAAAATACACAGAGTGGCAGTTGAATCCTTTTCTGGTGAGCTTATGTTTAAGTAGCTGGCACGAGCATCTATAAAATTCTTCTAATGAAAGGAAAAGTTAAATACTCATAGAAATTGGATCTTTCTGCAGTAAGAGTGAGGAAGAAACAAATAATCACAAAAACATCAGAAACAAACAAACAAAAAAATAGGCTCCAAAGAGAAGAGAATCCTTTTGGAGGTGACTTCCACTCACCTGAGTGCTGTAGGCAAAGTGAATGGACCCGGCTTGGGAGTGCTCTGGCAGCATCTTGCTCGGCTTTCTTTGCACATTTTGCCCCATTGTTGTTTTTACAGTTTGGGCTTGTAAGGATTGCAGGGCATTTCCTGAAAATTCACCAGGTTTCTTTCTTGGCAGGCATGGGTAAGAAGGATGACCCCAAGCTGATGCAGGAGTGGTTCAAGCTGGTCCAGGAGAAGAACGCCTTGGTTCGCTACGAGTCTGAACTGATGATATTGTGAGTCAATGTGGAAAAAATGGGGATTTTGTCACAAATAGAAGCAGAAGATCTGTCAGTATTGTCTTCTCTGTAAGGGTCAGGAGGTCAGCAGCCTCTTAGGCTGAGATAGGAATCCAAGTACATTTCAGAGGAGTGGTAGAAGAAGGACTAATAGTGGTAAGGGATGGAAGTTCCAATTATTTGTGCATTTGCAGAAATACAGGTATGTGAGCCCTTCTCACACTGTTCTTGTATAAAACACATCCTGTTTATGCAAATGTTTTCGAGCTATGCAGACGTAATGTGGGACTCCTAGTTTTGGTTAAGTTGTCTTCTAAGCATAGCAAAAGCATTTAATGCAGTCACTTCTGCCATGTGGGTCTCCCTTCTGCCTGTAGTGGGACCCCAGTGCCTCTCACGTGGGCTCAGATAGTAAAGATTTTCCTGTTAATGAAATTGGGGGTTTTTCTATTCCTGTTGTGCAAATTCACTAAATGTGCTTGGGAATTGTGCTTGCAAATTCACTAAAATCCATTTCAGACTGTGTCAGCTCACCTCAGCAATGTGGAAGCTGATGGCTTTAGTGTCAGAGAAGTCCCAAGGTGGTGTTTGCAGTGGCCTGACATGTCCTTAAGTAATAAGTGATTTGTTAATAAGTAACTTCGGGTTTAGAGTGGGAAGTAGCAGGGGATACTTAGAAGCACTGCAGATTTATTTGCTCTGACTCTGCTCTATATTTAGTTTGCTCCACTTGTGGCATTGCACTTTGTAGCTGAAGGCAAAGAATCTTAAATGCTAAAAACGCAATTAAATCTTTTAAAAATACAATTAAATATCTTAAGTGATTTAAGAGTTATTCTACATGAGATTGGTAAAATGTACAGCAGATATCTAGAGAGGGAGCAGAAACTGAGAATGAATATGAAGCAATGTATGCAGTATTTAATACAGCTGGAACCTGGATTTCTGCTCTTTTCTTTTCAGTGCTCGGGAGCTAGAACTGGAAGACAGGCAGAGCCGACTGCAGCAGGAGCTCCGTGAGAGGATGGCAGTGGAAGGTGAGAGCAGAAGGGAGTATTTCATGGATTGTGTGCGTGTATTTCTAGCCTTGTGTATGCTGATAATTCTTGATATCTCTGTAGATCACCTGAAGACAGATGAGGAGCTCTCGGAGGAGAAGAGGATCCTGAATGAAATGCTTGAAGTAGTGGAGCAGAGAGATTCCCTTGTGGCTCTCCTTGAGGAGCAGCGGCTTCGAGAAAAAGAAGAAGACAAGGACCTGGAGGCAGTCATGCTTTCCAAAGGTTTTAGCTTGAACTGGTCCTGAGCTTAACACATTTACCTCTGCTGGTCTGTGTTGTCCAGTTGGCCTACCCTGAGTTTGCCAGAATTACATGGATGAGAAGATGTTGAAGGGGAAACCTCCGAAGGGTCCAACAGCACGCAGCGATTTGGTTTGAAGCACTCAGAAGCCTTTTGATAAGTGTGTTGGTTCCAGAAGCTTAAGTTTTACATGTCTGCAAGCCAAGCTGAAGAAATGAGTTGAGACTGTGGAGTCTCCTTGAGGTCCTGTATGAGGGACCATATTTTGTGTGTGTGGTAGGAGGGAGGGGGGAATAATCCATGTGTGGGGAAGGAGGTTACGGGGACAAGTTCCCTTAACTACACTGGATTTAAGGCGGTCCATTCCTTTCCCGTTTTTACTACACCAGTTCTAATAAAAGGGAGGGAAGTGGCAACCCTTCCTGAAAAACCACAGCAGCCTGTAGCAGTGGGTCAGCTGTCCAAGAGAGCTCCAGAAGCCCAGAGCAACACCTTTGCTTTAGTCTTCCTCCCCACCAAAGAAACCTGCAGTTGATCCTTATGCATGGGTATGAAGAAATACAAGACACAGAAGATACTGTTATGTGTGATGGAACTCTCTGCCTCGTGGTTTTTGGAGAGAAGTGGGCTTCAGTGGACTCTTTCCCTAACTTAGCCTCCTAAATCTTCTTGTAAGGAACAAGAGGAGCAGAAGAGAGAGGGAAGATGCCCATCTGCTTTGCTACACACTGGAGAGACAGCTACTGCTGGCCTTAGTCTTCATGGCCACAGCTCAGAGGCTGGTGGGCTTCCTTGTTCTGTTTTTATTGTGACTATTTTGACACTGGAAAATACTGCTGTGGGACAGTGGTGTGTGCTGGGGCAGGGGTGTTCCCAGGCAGCATTCCCTGGTTATTAGGCCCCGAGAAGGGAGAAGCCCTTAAGTGACTGAACCACCATTAAGACTTTTCAGTGTTTTTTTTTTTTTTCTCTATATTTTGTTTTTGCACATTGGAAACGAAGCTTAAGACCTGCCTGGGCCCTCAGTCACTTTGACCCTTTTGTCAATTAACTTATTTTTTTAATACTTGAAAGAAGATTCATTTTTGTATCTTTTAGGAAAAAAATGGACGAGTGATGGGTGTGTGTGCCTGCTGCATCCTACAACTTCCACTTCAAAATTACTGGACGTTGTTACCTGTGGCTATTTATTAGTGTTCTTATTAATAATTTGATTGTTACACATATTTGATTGTGGAGGGAGTGTTTTAACTCTGTTAGAGAAAGACACTACTGCGGATCGGTCCCTGCTTCACAGCAAGGCCAGCCTTTATGTACCCATGGATGCATCCTGCCCTAGGAGTTTTCCTCTATGAAAAAATCCTGTGCACTCATGGAGTTCAAGAATCTATTTGTGTTCTTAGCATCCCTTTCTTCCACATCCCAGATTCTCTCTTTTGGACTAACAAACCTGTATTTATTTAAATTTTACATTTTTATAACAAGAAAGCCAAAACTGTGAGGTAGAAATATCCTATACGTGTCCTTCTCACTGAAAGAGGGGCTCCTCACAGTCCTGATACAGTTTCAAGGGATTTCCATCAAAACAAAAATAGCACATTTCCTGCTGCCTCTATTGGAAGAAGCTCCTTTTGGCCCAATTAGTGAATCTGCTGCTTTTCAGCCAGGAGGGTCCTGACCGTAACCACACAACAGCAGATGAGCAGGATATGCACTGAGCAGCTCAGCACCCTTCCCTGTGGGACAGACTCCCTGGGCAAACCGTGTCCTTAATCTATCCTGCAGAGCTGAAACAGCGCCGTGCACTGGGGATGCGTCCCATCCTTCACAAGATGTGTCCAGAGGGTTTCCCTCCCTGGGATGCTGACTGTGTTCTTCTCCTGATAAAGAAGTGCAAGGCTGCTTTCTGACGTCTCGGAGAACGCATCCTGTTCCCAAGCACATTTGTACAGCGCCCTGACTCTTCCAGCTTGGATTGACACTGCCGGTGCGAGGCACCCCAGCAGGGCTGAACATCCTCCAGTCTTCTGTCCAGCACAGAAGTTGGCGTGGTTTCTTGCTGTTGGCTCTCTACCTCCTTCAGAGGGGTCTCCTGTAAGCCAAGGTGTAGGATTTGGGTTCAGCTCTAACTCAGGAGAATGCCCCAGGCTGAGGGAGAATGGGTCGGAGTGTCCACGGGGACTCTGAGCAGTGCTGGTTGCTAACTGTGGAAGCACGTGCTTTCCACCCAAAGTGTTCTCCCTTTTGTCTGCCTAGTGTTTAATGCTAAGGCATTACAAATTAAATCCAGACACTCGTGAAACCAAGCAGACAGACAGGCAGCTGCAGTGCTACTTCTTAACTGTGTGTGTTTAGCAAGTGGTACCTGCCACACCAGCATCCTGGAGCGTTGGCTGTACCAACAGCACATCCAACAAACAGAATTCCCTCTGGTTTGCTGGTGCAGGGCCTGTTGCCTGAGTCAAACTGGCAGTGGTAGTTCACAGTCTGCATTGGAGGGGCCAGTGGAAGCTGGAGTGCAGGAAGAGGGAGGGAAGATAGAAAGTTTACTGTAAATTGTCTTGTGCAGAGAATTGATCTCAGTCCATTTTATAGTGCACTGGGTATATGGACCACATCTAACTTGTAACAAAAGGTCGTTGAATGTGAGCTGTAGAATGGAAACAAGTCCTGAAGAAGAAACACGAGATGGTTTCTTTTCCCTTTCATGGTGGGAGACATTGGCCAGATCTTTGCAATGCTGAAGAGTGAGATCACTTGAGGGTGTAACACCTTATTGCACAGAAAACCCACATAATCCAACCCTAAACTCTTTGGGCTGTGCTGAAGGCCTCCACCAGCCAGAATGAAAATGAAGAGCTAACATCGCACATACAAATTGATTAAAAATACACAAAAGGGAATGTTAAAAGTCCTTTTTATATCAAAATGGTTGTAAAAGGCACAACTTATTTGCTGTTCAGTTGCACTTTAAGAATATAACTTGCATATCAAATAGCAGGTTTTCTTACTCTCTGAATATTTTTAATTCAAATTTTGTATTTTTAAAGCTGAAGAAGGCTCTCACGAGCACAGGATTCCGCATTTGTATCCGAATCCGAGGATGTTGTAGCTCTTTGCGACTCAGCCGCGTGCATTCAATGACGTGTGTCCATTCCACGGGTGAGGAGAGCCGAGAGACCCCTCAGCTCCCCAGGGTGGGCACCCCAGGGTGGCTGTCCCCCTCAGCTCCCCAGGGTGGCTGTCCCCCTCAGCTCCCCAGGGTGGGCACCCCAGGGTGGCTGTCCCCAGTCCTGGCGCGGGGCTGGCTGCTCCATCCCGGCAGCAGGTGGGAAGAGAGGCGAGCTGGGAACCTGGGCCGTGTTGGTTTAGAAATGGGCACACTGAGGATGGGGCAAGCCCTTCAGCCCCCACAGGGAAGGGAGGGGAACACCAGCGCCTGGAGGGAAATGCCCAGGAGGCAAATGGAGATGGGGGAGTGAGGACTGCCAGAAAAACCAATCTGCTGTTTTCACAGTACCTTTTTTTTTTAACTGTTCTGTCCCTTTTAACCATATTCTCATTGAAAGTCACAAGTGGCTGTAAAATTCTGAGCTTCAGAGAACTAATGTGTGGGGAGATGACAAGACATTTCAGCTCCAACTTTCAGACATACTCCTTCTTTCAGTTAACCGATACCCCCTGGTCTCACTAGGGCATGTTGTAAACTGCATTGCTGAACATATTTTAGAGCAAACCGCAAGTTTTGAAAGTCTGTCTTTCTCTCTCCGTTTCTGCATTTTCTGTAAATATTTTTTTGTATGTAAAGACACCAGTGGATCCTTGGGCTACCCCCATGGTCAAGAATCTGAGTTTTGTGCAATGCCTAGGCCTCTGTTAGAACACGGTGCTTGCGTAGAGCTAGTCACCACATTTGTGTGCACTCTGGTGGGTTTTAATATTTTTATACATCCTAATCCTGAACGTTATGAAGTATTCTAAGTGGTCTAGACAGCATGATGTAGAGCAGCCGGCAGTTCCCTTTTGTGAGCAGCTACACCTTGTTTGGGTAACATTCTTCTAAAATGAGTTTTCCATTAAATGTTTACACCACACACCAGTGGATGGAGAGAGATGTTGCATTGTAAAATCTCCCGTGTGCAAACTGAAAAGCTGCAATGGGAATTTCAGTTGTCACTGTCTGCAAGGAAGAGAGCTCTAAAGCATACTAAAAACCAGCCTGTATATAGTTCACAGCGAGAGAGAGTGCTGGCTGTTGACCTTTGCAAAGTAACAGAGGTGAGAGGCTTTCCAAAAGTTCCTGCTTTTGGATTGTTCAAGGACTGCTTGGCAGGTACTAGGCAGGGTAGCAGGCAGAGGAGGATGTCACTGAAAGCAGGTGTGAAGGGGAGGATGCCACGTTCTGATGGCATTGCAGTAATTTAAGTGCTCTGTATCTGTGGGTGCATGCGTGTGTGTGTGAAGTCTAATCCAGGCAAAGGGAGTTGCTTTGGCATCTGCCCTTTGTATGAACGTGAACTCTGATATTCAGATTGTTCCAGGCTTTTACGGTTGGCATGTATGGAGCGTTAACAGAAAAGCAAATACCCTACCTGTACAAAACCAGCTCTGTTCCAGCCTGTTTTCTTCTATTTGGTTGTGTTCTATCGTTTGTTTTTATGCACACTTGCTTCATTGGTGTTGAGATTTTAGCACCTCAGATGGCCAACTGAACTAAAAAAAAAAAATAAAGTCATTAATTATTTTTTCTTTTTTGTTGGTGGCGCTGTTGTTTCTTTCCTCTGTTGTCACTTCTTTGGTTGATGATGGATGAGGACCTGAGAGGAGGTGATCTAGATATAAATCTGGGCGTTAAAGGGCCTGGCTTCCATTTCTCTTTTGCTGGCTCACTCTTGGCCACTCTGAATTATCTGATGCAAAGAAATCAATGATACACTCCCAGTACATGTACATATTCTACATTGTTTCTTTGGATTCTCAGTGAAGTTACTGTAAATAGCCAAGAAGGGGTGAAGGCAATATAAATTGGGTTGTAGAAACTAGCAGTTCATTTTTGTAGCTGAAGCTCTCTTTCTCAGCCTGCAGTACTACCCTGAACATCTGATGCTGGTGTAGCAGCATTCAGTAAAATAATAGGAGAATTGCATTAATGCCTCTCTGCTGTCTTTTTTTTTCTTAAGAACGAAGGATGTGGGGGAATTCCCAGCTGGGGAAGTCCCCACCAATGTGTTTTATTTTCTTGCTCACTCAACCAAAAAGAAAGGATAAAGCCCGGTGTTCCTATGGTGGTGTGATGAATGGAAGCCTATCAGGGCAGCAGGAGGGATGACAGGACTCGGATTTCCCCTTGCCTGGAGGCTGGCAGGCTGTGCTGCGGGTGGCAGTGACAGCGCTCGCTGCCTCAGCTGTGCAGCTCAGTAGGGCAGCAGCTCCTTGAGTAAGTTTCAAACCTTGCAGTTCTTCCTGTTCTTTTGGTCTCTTGTTCCCAAATAGTGGTGGGGATAAAAATAGTAGTGGGAGAAAGCTGTGGTTAGCCAGGGATGCAGGATCTCTCTCTGCTGTGGGCAGTCCACAAGGATTTCTCACTTGATGCCAAAAGAAAAATGAATGTCTGGAAAGTGACTGCTGGAATCTGTGACACAGGAGGTTGGCTCCCATCCATAGCTTAAAAAGCCGATCTTGCAACAATTCATCATGGCTTTTTAAGTTACCCTGCAGATTTGTTAGTCCTCAATCCCAACTAGGAACAAAGACATTCTGCTGTTTTATAAGCTGTGGATGGAACAACGGGTCTAGGAAGAACTTTATCTGTTGCTAGCTTGGGCAAAACCTCCACTGGCCCTCCAAGATGAGTGCTCCTGCACAGATTAGCTACACGTGTCTAAGAAACTGCACCCAAAAAAGCCCCTCTAACAAGCAAACCCCATCCCAGCAGCCCAGCCTGGTGGCAGCTGCTGCTTTCCTTTTCCCCTGATAATGAAAGTAGCCTTCAGGAGCCTCTGGCCCTTTCCACAGGTGGCATTCCATGCCCACCCTGTATCGTTCCCCTTGGCACAGAACCACAACCCCTCCCTGGCTCTTTGCCTCGTGTGTGGAGGTGAGGAACAGCACAGAAGTTTCCAGGGTGGGATGGTGAGCGTTCCCTCGGCTCTCAGGACCTCAGGGGGAAGGTTCAGTGGGTTCATTGAGAAGGGTGCAGAGCCTCTTTCTGGCAGCAGTAGATATATTTTATCTTATACAGCCCTCCTGGCTGTACCTCGGCCTGGCTAAAGACAATGAATGCAACTTGTTAGGAAAAATAACTAAGGGAAAGTCACGCTTACAACCCCCTGCCATGCAGGCTTCCCTCAAGTTTTATCGGGTGTTTTTGAATAGTCTTCACCATCAGTGCTGCTACATTGCACTTTTAACTCCCACATATTGGAGAATGCAAACCTAATTGTGTAAGGATTCTACCTGGCCACACATCTCTTAAGAATTCCAGCAAGCCCTGAGTAAATCCCGCTTTAAATCCGAAGCATCAGCAGCAATGGAGCAGTTACCAGAAAAATGACACTACAGGTAACAGTGGGTGAAAGCAACAGTGCTGGCATGTGGCTGCATCTCATCCTGGAGCCACAGGGAAGAAGGAGCCTCATGCTTCATTTTACTGTGATAAATAGTAGATATTACTTGAGGGATATGATAAAAAGTTGCCTCCTTCTTTAGCCTGTATCCTTTTACACAGCACTCAAAATAAGGAAGAAAAAAAAAATCCTGCTCCAGGAACCAGCTCCGGAAAAAGTGGTATTTTGCCTTGGCACCTTGGGAACAGTGTGAATGCCTGTGGATACCAGGAAAGTGGATAAACTAGTATTTCCTAACCTACTGAGTATGTGGTGCTTTTCTGCATGTCTCAAGTGCAGGAGTCATGTGGCTTTCTGTAAGCAAAAGATAACATCTCTCTTTTTTTTAATTCACATGTTCTATACAAATATGTAATCCACGTTACTCAGATACCAGAAACAAAAAGATATAAAAAACCCCACAGTGATTTCGCAAAAAAAAAAAAACCAAAAAACAAAACAAAACAAAAACAAAACCAAAAACAAAAACAAAAAAACCACAAACAACAACAACAACAAAACCAAAACAAACACCCAAACAAAACAAAAAAACAAAACAAAACAAAAAAAACCAAAACATTTTGGGCAGAAGGGAGAGAAGGGGACAGTGCTACTTGGGGCAGTGCTGACTTTGCAAGACAAAGCTAAACAGCTTGAGGAAACAGAAACTTCTCTTCAGTTCCTTGAAATTTATGTATTTGTGTGTCATTTTTTTGCCCCGTAACACCATTCCCAGCAGGAAGCCATCCAGCGGGCTGACCATCATGACTCAAACCTGACTCAGAATTGGTTCAGTCTGTTTTGTAGAATCCCAGGAACTTTAAAAACCGTGGTAAGGTCAGGCACCCACGCTCCTGCGGGGCAATCCAGAGCGTGCCACTGGCACCGTGACTGGGCATGTTAGGAAGGAAAATGTGACAAGAAGGACACCTGTACTAATACCAGGTAAGTGTGGCTCTAAACAGAGCTATGTTGAAATGTAAGGCTGTATTAAAGAGGAATCAGTTGAAGCAGGACTGTATTGCTAGACTTGAAAGGAGGCCGTAGCAAGGTGGGCTGGCCTCTTCTCCCAGGCAACAAGTGACAGAATGAGAGCACAAAGTCTTAAACTGTACCAGGGGAGGTTCAGGTTGGACACTGAGAGTAATTTCTCCACAGAAAGGTGATTAGACATTGGGAGTAATTTCTCCACAGAAAGGTGATTAGACACTGGGAGTAATTTCTTCACAGAAAGGTGATTAGACATTGGGAGTAATTTCTCCACAGAAAGGTGATTAGACATTGGGAGTAATTTCTTCACAGAAAGGTGATTAGACATTGGGAGTAATTTCTCCACAGAAAGGTGATTAGACATTGGGAGTAATTTCTCCACAGAAAG
Source organism: Prinia subflava (assembly GCF_021018805.1). Classification (NCBI taxonomy): domain Eukaryota; kingdom Metazoa; phylum Chordata; class Aves; order Passeriformes; family Cisticolidae; genus Prinia; species Prinia subflava. The sequence continues at coordinate 1,912,948 of NC_086250.1, read as the reverse complement.
GTGATTAGACATTGGGAGTAATTTCTTCGCAGAAAGGTGATTAGACATTGGGAGTAATTTCTTCGCAGAAAGGTGATTAGACATTGGGAGTAATTTCTTCACAGAAAGGTGATTAGACATTGGAATGGGCTGCCCAGGGAGCTGCTGGAGTCACTGTCCCTGGAGGTGTGTAAGGAAAGACTGGATGTGGCACGGAGTGCCATGGTCTGGGTGACACGGTGGTGTTTGGTCACAGGTTGGACTTGGTGATCTCAGAGATCTTTTCCAACCTAATTCATTCTGTGATTCTGTGATTTTAAGCCCATAAAACGATCTTAAACGAAAATCTGCATTTATTTAGCAGGGATAGAAGTGGCTGTAGATGTGTTATGAGGAGCCTTTGACCAAGCAGCACCAGGTCGGGACCCATCAGAATTCCAGAATGAGGATCGCTGCCGGGAGGGCTGTGGCGAGGCCGGGATCGGGCAGATCCCGGTGCCACTCCCGAGGCCGGGCAGATCCCGGGGCCATTCCGGAGGCCCGGGCGGATCCCGGTGCCACTCCCGAGGCCGGGCAGATCCCGGGGCCATTCCCGAGGCCCGGGCGGATCCCGGGGCCATTCCCGAGGCCCGGGCGGATCCCGGGGCCATTCCCGGCCCTCACGCCCTCAGCCCGCGCGGCCGTTGGGCCGGGCCTGCGGCGGGCGCGTGCCGCGCGTTCCCGCCCGCCCGTGAGGCGGGGCCCCCGCGGCGCTCAAATACGGAGCGGAGCGCGGCCGGGAGCGCCCCGCGCTGCAGCCCCGCGGCCCCGGAGCCCCGGTGAGTACCGCGTGTGCTTCCCCGGCCGCGGGGACGCCGCGTTGGACGGGAGGATCGCGGGGTGTGCATGGGCGGCGTCCCGGGCGCGCCCCAGCACTCGGAGCTGCGCGGGCCCGCCCGGGAAGCGCCGGTGGCCGTGGCGGTGTCAGGCCCGCTCCTGGGCCGGAGGTGGCGGCTGCAGCTCGCAGCCCCCCAAACCCTGAGGGGGAGGGTGTGTGTGTGTGAAGTGACCCCCGGGTGTCCGTGTGCGCGTTCTGCTTTCTTTTCTGCCTGCTGGAAATTCCTCTGCCTCCCGGCCGGTCTCCCGGTTCCTTTCTGCCCGCCGAATCCGGCCTGGCGTTTCTGCGGTGCGGTTGTTGCTTCCTTTGCGCTCTTTCGTGCTCAATCGCTGCCGCTGTCCCGCTCGTCCCTCCTGGCCCCTGCTGGGAGTGACCCCCCCGCTCTGCCATCGGCTCGGGCCCCTCTGCTGCTTCCCCGGCTGGATCGAGCCGCCCCGCGCCTCACCCTCGTCCCTGCTTCCGATATTTCATAAAAACACAAAAACTTCTCGTGCCTTTGGGCTGCGGGGTAAAGGATCATAAAACTCAGCATCTCGCCCTGAGTTTCTGGTGGGAGCTGTGCCAGGCACGAGCAGTGCTGGCCGGGCAGGGCAGAGGAAGGGATCAATCCTGTAGCGGCGGCTCGGCGGGGACGCGCGCTTGCCTCAGCCCTCCATCAACACAGGGATGTGGCTCCGGCAAGAAAGCAAGGCAAGGAAGGATCTCTAAAAATAGCGCTAACATTTTTAGGAAGAGCAGGTGATTGATACAGATGAGTCAGTGCGGGGTGAGGTTCGCTCCCCGCTCCTTGCCTTCCCCGAAGCTGCAGGTGTCAGTGGCTGCCTGTTGAGGTGCTGAGCGCCTTTGGCTGTCCCTTTGTTTCCCGTGAGCAGCGCTCACGTCCCCCCTGACACACGGACGTGATGGATTCAGGGTGAGCGAGGGCTGGAACACGAGAGTGGGTAATGTGTGAAGTGAAAGGGAACGGTCTCCTTCCTCAGAAGAATGTTTCTGTAAGTTACATGCTCTGGTGATGGTCTCTGTACCTTGGAGCGACAGTGGCTCTGAAACTGCTGTGTTTGGAGGGGGGAAGATGTGCTTGTATTCTTTTAAACGATAATATTTTATAGCTTTAATTAAAAAAAAAAAAAAAGAAGGTACAGTACCTCAGAGTTATCTAAATCACTAAAGTCTTCATTCAGAAAGTCACAGCTTATTTCAGAAATGGTGAACTTTTCTTTATGTCTCCTGGAGTATGTGGGCCATAATCTTATCATGAGATGCTTGTTATCTGTTCAGAACGGTTAAAATGTTTGATGGAGGAAGGAGCAAAGTGTTTCCCCGACAGGAAATTATTTTTGAGGTTTTTGTTTTGGTTTGTCTTTCTGGTGAAGGACTTTTTGCAAAAGTCCACCTGTGGGGAAGAGTGGGGTTTTTTTCTGTTGTAACTTTTTGTCACTAATCAGACTGAAACTGTTTTCACCTGCCTGTGGAAGCATAACATCTTACAAGGTGTTATTTAAAAAGAAGGGGTTTTCTGGGTGGTTTTGGGGGTTTTTTCCCTCTCCTTTGCAACCTCTTTACGTGAGTTTAGTGCTGTTCAGTGTCTTCTTTAGGATAATATTGGAACACATATTCCTGGAGATGTCTTCTGTGCCACTGGTGTTACACAAAAACACCGGGAGAATGCATTGTATAAAAAGTAACACCCTGTTATTCTCTTGGATTTTTGCAACCTTTCTCTTCTTAGATTCATGTCATCCTTTCTATGTTTCTTGTCTTTCATTAGAGGTAACTGGCAGGGCTTAGGGACCTGCTGAGGCAAAACACTTCCATTGTGGGTGTGCAGAGTGTAACAGTGATGGTAACCTTGTGGATAGGCTGCCCTGTACCAAGGGAGGCTGCTGTGGAAACCTCCCCTTCTGATTTCTCAGCGCCGCCTTGTTTGCATCTGGTGATGTTCGCTGGATTTAGGAAGAAAAGCTGTGACTGATTTTTGGTTAGGGGGTTTTGTTGGGTTCCTGCCCTCCCAGTTTCTTCAAACCAGATGAGGACAGCTGTCCTGCTTCTGGTCAGAATCACTCGGAACAGCCCGGAACCGCTGGGTTTCTCACTGTGCACAGGCAGCAGAACAGTGTACAACACTCCACCAGAGCTGCCTGTGCACACCTGGGGTCTGTGCTCCTGGGATTTGGACATACCTGAACCCAGAATCAGGGCTCTACACCTCTAGATGATGTGAGGGCCTTTTTAAAGTGCTCAGTGTAGGTTTTTGGGTTTTTTTATTTCTGTTGGATCCTAAACCAGTAAGAACTGTGATATATAATTAGGGAATGATATGGTGGGGAGGGTATTTACTGAACACTCTCACCCGAGGTCATTTATGCCATGTTTCCCTGTGTTGTGTTTTTCCTGTGTAACAGGATGACAGGAGTCATCCACACTCAGCAGGAGTCTGAGGAGCTGGCAGATCAAACAGGGTTTGGGTTTTTTTTCTGTAACAGAAAGAAAATGTTTATAGAGTAGAAGCAGGCAGACACATAAATCTAGTGACTGTCACCTTTGGAGACCTTCCTGGTGCAGCCTGGTGCTTGGAAGTCATCAGATGGGGGAGAAGGGAGTGTCTCTAACAACTCTGACCAGGTTTCTGTGCCTGGTGCAAGGGCTGCTGGTGTGACTGTGGAGGAGCAGCCCCGAGGTGTTGGTTCCTCGATAAGGCAGCTCCTTTGGCCTCTGGGTATGAACTCCCCAGCAGGAAAGAGCCAGCCTGGTCTGCGGTTTCTCTGCTGAGGGGAATTGTGTGCACATGGGCACAGGTTTCATTTTCACTGCTTAGCAGTTCCTGGATGAGTGAAAGAGCAGAATTTACTGGCCATTTGGGGTTGTCTTTTTCTCAAGGAGCCTCCTTCTCCTTTTTTTTCTTTGCACGCTGTTTTTGTCTGTGTCAGATGACAGAGTTTTGGTGGCTGGAATTATCTGCATATCTGTGTGCTGTGCAAAGCCAAGTTCATGAAAATATTTCTAATTAGTGAGCGGAGCTCGTGGCTTAGCCAAAGGTGCAAAACTCTCGGAAGTCTGAGCCCCTTTTGGTTTTGGATGGCTTTGCTTGGGGTTGGAGGAGGTTGCAGGGGCTGAGTTTGATTTTAGTTAAAGCTTCTCAGTTATGATTGCGGTGTGTGCATAAGTGATCCCTTCCTCAGAGATTTTACAAGTCTGTTTTTTTTCACCCAGACACGATAGGAAGGATATAGGGAAATGAGGGGTAAAATGTAGAAAGAAGTGTTGAGTCACACAGTGTCCAATGTCGTTCTTTCGGTTTGGCAGCAATCTGTTAGGCTTCTGTGGTTGCCTTGATTTGCACCAGATGTGTGTAGTGAACCATGTCCTGACACTCTGCTGTTACCCATCTATACAGGGAGGAGAACAGGGCTCTGGTGAGCTGCCAGTGGTGTGGATCAGGCACCTCCTTGCACCTGGATGAGATGGCAGGGGTTGCCTCCTGGCTGCTTTCTGAAGCAGCTGCTCAGTGCAGAGCTGTGTGGATTCTCCTTCACACCCTCCTTGGCAAACAGCTGCTCCAAGAATCCTTCAGCCCCCTCTCGTTGAGTAGCCCCATGGCAGGGAGCATTGTTAGCACTGCCTTGGGTGCTTGGTGACTTCTGCTCTTGATCCAGTCTGCTGCTTTCCCTCTTTGCACCCCTTGGCACTGCTTGGAGGTGCTGCTTGGCCCTGGTGGGCTTTGGCTGGACTGTCCTTGCTGGCAGACGTGAGGAAGGGGCTGTAGCCCTTCATGCTTTATGGGAATGCTGCTCTTTCTCCCACAGTGTCATTGTGGCTTTAAACTCCTCCTACCTCAGGAGCTTGCTCCCTGCTTTCCTTTAAACTCTCAGAGCTTTTATTCAGCTTCACTGAAGGATGAGCAGGGAAATTGGACTGTGTGCAGTCATGGCAGTCGTGGATGTTGGATTTTTGTTTAAATGTCTGCAAACCTGCTCTATTTCCTGGTAAAGTGCTGTGACTGTGACCTTTGGCCAGTTTATAGTGCTCTTACTGCTGTTATTGGAACGGGCAATATCCAGGTCTCTCAAATATTTTGGGCTATTTCCTTCATCTTTAAAGGAGACATATGTTCCTTGGCAAGTGTAACTTCTGGTTATTCAGTGTAATTTCTGTAATACCTTAGATTGACAGCCACACAAAACAAATCCACTTAGATCAGCAGTTGCTGTATTTTGGGTTTGTAAGCTCTTCCTGTATTTCAACATCAATCTGTTCCTCCTGAGGTAGAACTGAAAGTGAAATTGTTTTGCTTTGTTTCATGCACAGTCATGTGTTTTCTCCTAGAAAAACAGACACTTTTTCACTGTGCTTGTAGACTTACAGCTAAGAGAGCCCCTAAGTGTTGAGTGGAAGAAGCAACGGGCTGAGGAATCTTCTGTGTGCGTGGCACTAGGAAATGTGCATTCTGCAGGCATCTATTTGCACTTTTCCTGTCACAGTTCCCAAATGTCTCCTGCAGCGTTTCTTTGAGAGGGAGTACTTTCTTAGCTCTGTATCGTTGTGAAAGGTGTTTAAAAGAGACAATGCTTTCCTTTATGCTCACAGTGTCTGAGGTGCTGCTAGCAAACAGCTTTGATCAGGTTGATGAATGCTGCTTTGAGTTTCTGTCATTTTTGGCTGCCTGATTTAATGCAGAATTTTCTTTTTTAAGGTTCTTGAGTATTTCTGGGCTCCTGTCATAAGAGATTCCTTCAAGATTATCTTGGGTTTTTTATATACATTTTTTGTAGTGGTTTCATCAGTTTAGCTGTCATGTTGGGAGTGGAGTTTGCAGTGCAGCTCAGTGGGAAAAGGGAATCAAAGGATCTGTGTCAGACTTTCCTTCTGGGGATCAGCTCTGGCTGTCTGTGCTGGGCACAGCTGCTTCATGAAAGTGAGGAGTGTAAGGGACATTTACATCTCTGATACACTGGATGTTTGGGGGAGAGGAGCCCGCTAAAAATTCACTTTCATGTTCTGGAAAAGCTGTCAAATATTGACACAGGGTTGTGGATGCTCTCAGAGCACATGAGCATGAAGATTTGCACAGATTTCAAGACAAATCTGTGGAGATTTGTCTTTGTACCCCTTCCTCTAGAAATGCTTTGAGTCTTTTTATGATGGATGTTCAGAGTCTGAGAGGGTGAGCAGGCTCCACTGAAGTCATTCTGGGTAATTGCAGCTGTGAGAATTCCCTTGACAGTAAATTGTCCAGTGCACTGAATTGTTCCTCAGCAGCTCCTTGAGGCCATCCTGGCTGTTGCATCAGCACCCTTGTTTTACCTGAGCAGGGAGCTCCTGAAGTGCTGTTCTTTGGATGTGTCATTTCTGATGGGCCACTCTGATCCAGGATTTAAACTTCACACTGAAGCATCTTTACAGCTTCTGTTTATTCCAGAAAACAGTGCAGATATTCCTGGTGCTTGCCAGTCTAGAAAGGGAGTTCTTGCCTACACATGGCAGAATATGAGATGAAAGGCAGAGGAGATGCTACTGTTAGGGCCCACCTGTGCCCATAAAGCTGAGTTTTTTAGTTCTTTTTTAATTACTTCTTACCAGTTTCTTGCTTTGCTTATCTAACTTGCCAGTCAGGCAAAGGAAGACAGATTTACATTCCTCTTTACTGTTGGTATCAGCTGTAAAATGCATCCAAGTTGCAAAATGACATGGCATTCCTGAGTCTGTCCGTGCTCGTGCTGGCACAGAACAGTAGTACTTGTGGTAAAACTAAAATCAGGAGGATTCTCTCGTCCTGTAGGTGGCATGGCAGTTCCTGTATCCAGTCCCACACTCTGAGGTCTTAGGGCTGGCAGAGCTTCCAAGTGGCACCTGCAGCTCTCAGAGCTCTGCTGCCAAGTGTTGGGGCTGTGTTTGCTGCAGGACCTGAGCACTTTGTCGCTGCTGCAGTGTAAAAACAGCTTTGTCAGAGTGCCAGGGTCCAGTGCCCGTGGCCCAGCTGGGCTGTGCTCTAAATCCAGAAACAAGCCTTGCATGTCTCTGGTTGGACACTGTCACTTGCACATCACCAGTGATGGCTGGAGTTTGCCTGCTCTCCGTCTGTTTGTCCTTCCTTGATAATGTCAAAACACTGGAGCTGTGATTCCCCAGTGCTTCCTGCTTTTCCATCATTTCTGAGAGGCAAACATAAGAACTGCTTGCACATGCTATAGCAGGGGTCTGTTGCAGCTGCTGGGCTGAAATAAATAGATTTTGAACAGGAAGCCAGCCCTGTCAAGACCAGCAGTCTTGTGTGATAGTGGTGATGGTGCTTTTTCATCAGGGTTTGCTCTGCTCCCTCCAGCCAGGTCCTGAGGAAAGACAGAAGTATTTTCCTAACCTTACCGAGGAGTTGAAGCACAGGATGAGCTTACTGGGCTGGAGTTCTTTTGCTCAACACCAGAGAGGAAAAACTCGGCCTGGTGCCAGATCCTAGAAAGTGCCTGCACTCTGATAGCCAAGATCCAAGTCGTGCCCTTGCCTCTTAGGCATGGCTATGCCCAAAACGTGGAGACGTGGAGGTTCTGTTTGGGTCTAGCTGAGTTCAAATACCAGCTGCAGGCTTCCTGCTGACTCACTTTAAGCTCAGCTGTGGCTTCTGAAGAATAAAGCGTTGTCGTGCTGCTTCTGTCACTGATCCGGTACAGAAACCACACTGATGGGAGTTCCTGCCTGTTTGTTAAGAGCATTAGTAATACGGCATGGCTCCTTCTTACTCATTCATGTGCTGCTTGGGGGCTGGTCACCAGAAGCTTTTGGAGCCAAATGGGAAGGGTGTTGATGAGGGATTTGGATGGCTTTCCTCCTAGCAAGTCAAAAGTACTGCCCTGATAACCAGAAGATTGATGCAATTCATGTCATCCTGAAAAGGCAAAAGACCTTCAGGAGCTTAAATTTCTATCAGAAAGGACAACTGACAGCTTCTTTTTAGAATTGTCTCTAATTAAGTTTATCTTCCAAAGAGGAAGATAAACCCCCTGTGAACAAAGAGTGCATTGTATTTCCAAGACAAAATACACAGTTGAGAGTGCTTGGTGTCCAAGCCAAGATGATAATTCTGTACTAAAGAAGCATGAAGAAGCGAAGGTAAAAATGCCCCAGCTAAGGCAGAAGAAAGTATTCAGCAAGTTTTGCATCAAAGGTATGAAGAGTAAATGGCTTTGTGTTCGTGCTGGGTTTTGTTTTCCCTTGCTGGAGAGATCGGTAGTGGCATTATTTTGCATCCTAAAGAAGGAGGCAATTTGAAGCTGAAAGGAAGAGAAACAAAAGCTGAAAACCTCAAGCAGTACTGCTTAGGAGTATCAGGGAGAGGTTATCCTGGTTGGATTTTAAGTAGTCTCGTGATTCCTGCCTAACAGGGCATTCCTCCCCAGAGCCAACAAATAAATTGCAGGTGACTGGGGAAGGAGGTGTGTCCTGCTCTGGGCCACTGAGCTGCTGGTATCTCCAAGTGTGCTCCTCATGCCTTGTCAGTTCTGCCACTTCCAAAATGAGCTCTTGGTGTTGCATCCTCCCTCAGAGGCAAATGGGTGGGAAATACCCTTAGTTTGGAAGCAGTGTTCCCTGTGGCAGGGAAAGTCCTGACACTCTCCAAGCCAACAGCTCTGGTGTTTTCCAGATGTACCCAACCATCCTTCAGTTCCACAGCTGTGTGTGTGTGCACATCCACACGTGCCCAGAGGGTCTTGTTGAGCCCGTCCTTCACCTGGCCTCTACATTGCAATGTCTCTGCTCTCCCACCATCCTGCTTCTCTTTCCAGAGCCTAGGAGCAAATTCTGCTTTAGGAGTGAGTCTCAAATGAGGCAAAATCTTGGGGCTAAACACTGTTACAGGCTGGCAAATCCCTTGCAGAGTAAGGAGTGATGGGGACAGGTTTCTGTGGTAATAATAACATCCTATTTACTCATGTCAGCACTGCTGGTTTTGCACACCAAGATACCTTCCCTGGGCTGTTTAGTTCCTGTTGGGATTGTGAGCTAGAAATGGAGCATTGAGGAGTGGTGGGGCTTTTGGTGACTTTGGGCTCTGTGGTATTTGCTTACTCTCCTGACCTGAAGTGCTGCAGACAACAGTGGCACAGCTGAGAATATCCTCAAATAAAGAACTTTCTAAGTCTTTGGTGCTGTTTCTCTTTCTTTATTTTCCAGTAGTGACTGGTTATGTAAAGTAATTGTGCCTGTGGCAAGTTCTCATGAAGATAGTAAAAACGAGTGGTTATGTTTGATATGTGGATTTAAAATGTCAGGACATACCAAATACTTGGTTTTCCTGCCTGTAAAATGATGCCCTTGCTCTGTAAAAAGCTCTGTAGCTCAGCAGTGAAATATCTGCCTACAGGACAGGTAAGTGCCACCAGGTCCTGGAAGGGACAAATGAAACATTGTTTTATTTCTTCCAGTAGTGATGTCATCCTGAAAGCTCTTACCTTTCAGCTGCCACACAGGGAAAGCAATGCTCAGGGTGGAAGTTTTGGACTATGCAGTGACTGGTGCTTTGTTGTGGTTTCTGATTTGGAGACTTTAATAGCTCCTAACTCAAACGTGAGACATAAACATCTTGACAGCTCACACAATAGGTGCATTGAGCAGACATTGTCACTGTCTGATGTTTGTGTGGAAGGAGTCTTGGAATCCAGACACGGGTTTAAAGGAGTCAGTCCTGCAGGCCCGTGGCCTTCCTGTGTGCTTTCCTAACCAGTGTCTGCCAGAGCTGGGAACAGAACCTGCCAGGCTGAGCTGTGAGGAGAGGTGGGAATGTGACGGGAAGGGATGGTAAGCACAGACACTGCTGGTGGGGTGGCTTCTTTTCTGAGCTGTCGTGAACACGCAGCACAAGTGTGGAGGTGAAAACTGATTTGTAGGGTGGCTTAGCAGTGCTGCAGGGGTTCTGGGACCTTCTGCTGTTAGGGCAGCCCTGAGAGCTGTGGGGAGTTCCCAGCAGGTAACCACAGTGTAATTCAGTGTATGAGGCTTTCCCGTTGGATTCAGGTGTGGGAGAGAGGCATGGAGAGCCAGCTGTCGTGCAGTCCTGCTTCTCCCTCTTTTCCACCCTGCACACTTGTGCTGCCATCTCTCCTTAAGACCTGGAGTCAGGGGGTTCTGGCCCTGCCTGCTCTTGCCTCTGATGATGCCACCCCTCACTGGTGGACTGCAGGTGGGAAAAGCCCCTCTGGTGAGTTCCTGGTGAGATTTAAAGGATTATGCAACTTGGGGTGAGAGGGAGAAGCAGAAGATGGGACACCAGACCTGAAGGAGTTGTTGCAGAGCAGTAAATACAATCCCTGAGGGTGTGCTCAGCCCATGTAAAGAGCTGAGATTGCCTTGGAGGAAGCTTCCAGAGAGTTCACTTATGAAAAATCACAGAATTCGCTTGTGAAAACTGCTGTGTGTGGGTGGAATGAGATCTTTCCTACTGCACTGACAGGCTGCTGGTGGATGTGCTTCTCTAACTGTAATTATGTTTTCTTACCATGTGCCTCTCCACAGTCTTGCATCCCATACAATGTTGAGTTGGAATGAACATGCCCTACCCTGATTCTGTAGAACTGATTTAAGGGTCTTAAACTTGTGCTTAAAGTACCCCTTCATTTTTTTCTAAGAAAGAGAGAAAGAACAGGTCTAAAAAACTAATTGTATTCTTATGTGTTGAACACTTCAAGGCATTTAGTGGTTTCTCAGAAGCAACTCATTTCTCACAAAGAAATGTGAGCTTCTCACAAAGCTCATTTGTCTAATGAGTGGATTGAAGTAAAAAAAAAAGAATAATATATTAAAATTAATTGGTGTTTCAATTAAAATATCCTGTAAAAATTCATTCCAAGATTTCAGCAGCCCTAAGGCAGCCTTAGCAAATGATCTAGTTTGACTCTTAATTAGAGTGTAGATGGTGTTTGTGTCCTTTATCCATCTTTTCTCCAACTAAAGATTCTTTGTACCCATTATAAGGTAACCTTTTTCCCTCCATCAGAAACAGTCTTAATCTGAATGTAAAACTACTAAGATTCCAAATTCTTAATGATTAAAATTTGTGTGTGGTATCAGCACAGTTGCATTTGACTGTTTGGGGTTTGTTCTTTAGGGGACTTTTTTTGTTTGGTTTTTTGGTGGTTTTTTTTTTTTAAGATTCTGTTAGGGAATTTGACTTCTCAGGAGGAACTGACTCTCAAGGCCCTTTGCATTGATGCAAAGTGGTTATGTAAAACTTGAGGTTCCTGTAATTACTAGTTAACTAAAATAAAAAATAATTTACCCTGTATTGTAGAAGTAGGAAGCTATTTTGGTGTGTGAGAGAAATCCTTTTTCCTCTTCTCTGGTGTGTTTTTGACCACCCAAGCAGAACTTTCTTAGCTGATGGCAGGTATTGCCTTCAGGGGCATTCACTGCATGGGTGGTCAGTCTTTGCTTTAGGAAATTCAGTTTGTGAAGTTATCGTGTTCGGGCTCCCTTGTCTTCATTTTTTGCCATGTTAGTACTTTGGAGTGTGGGGGAACTTTTCATTGTTCTGTTTGTGTGTTTGTTTTATCTCTGCTCATGTGCAGGAGCTGATAAAATTGCTATTTGCAGCTCTGGTGGGTGACTTCTTTTAATGTCTCTGTGGACTTGGCCTGAGGGGTGCCTATACCTGCACAGAGCTGATTTGATCCCTGAGGGGAAGGAAGAACCCAGATGTATTTTAGGTCTCTTCTCCCTGCACAGCCACTGACATCTGCAGGTACAGCAGGCACCTGGAGCAGTCTGTGCCTCCTCATTTAAAGCAGAGAGTGGGAAAATGCCATTGAAAAGGAATATTATCTCTAAAACCAGAATATGTGCAAACTGAGGCTTTACCTAACCTACAGAAATATTGCTTGTGTGGACAACTCCTGAGGAGTTTGCACAAAGCTGAAGTCCTGCCAAAACTTAATTCTAAATCCTCACTTCCCTCTTAATCTCAGCATTCTGTTCGGAGTTCTCAAACCTGAATTCACATCTGTGTCTCTTCCAGCAAAGCCAAGCCCAGAAGAGAAAGGTCACCCTGACCTGTTCCAGAGCCCCTTCAGGTCCCAACAAACAGGACAGAGGACTCTCCCCAGCCAGAACATTCCATAGGGTAGAGGTGAGTAGCAGCAATGGGGATTTGAATGGAATAGAGGAAAATGCCAAGCAGCAAGGGATAAGCCTGTGTTGTAGCTGTCTGACATAATTCCATTAACAGAAGAGCTCATGGTTAAGAGGCCTCTAGTGGGCTGTTGTGTGTTTCAGACATATTTCAGACTGTGCTTTGGTCTTGGATTTCCAAGAGCCTTTGAAAAATTGGGAGACTCTTGGTCTCATGAAATATGACTCTGGTTTGCTTCAAAGTTTGAATTTCTTTCTGGTTTGGCTTCCCTCTTTTCTACCAGCACACGTAGTTATTTAAAACACAGATGTGAGGGGTTGTCACTGTGAAATAGTCATTTATCACTAGCCCAGGTCTTTGAAGGTTAGCAGGCCTTTTGTTTGGGTTCCTTAGTGCTTCCAGCCCATTTTTGGTTAGAAGGTGCCTGCACAACAAGCAGGTTATTGCCCTGGGTGAAGAAGGCTTGGCAGGGAGGGAGTGCCCAGTGTCAGAGTTGAACAGAGACCTCTGTGTGCAGCTGTGGGACTGTGGTGTCCAAGGCAGCAAATGCAGGGTTTTGCCCATCAGCTGCTTCTGACAGGATGAGGAGGGAGCACTGTGCTCCTACATTTCCCCTGAGGGAGGGAGGCTCCCCTGTGCCCTCCCTCGCTGGTTGTCTCTTCCCCTGGGCTCTGTCCTGCTTTCTCCCTTCTCCCTAGCCAGCCTCCCTGGAGGCTCAGCAGAGGCTGGAAACCTGTGCTGGCACTTGATCCAGCCTTCCCCATCACAGATATTTGTTGGGAAGTGTTGAAATGAGCCTGGGTCTCCACGGGGGTCTCTTGCATGGAGGGTGGGCAGAGGCACCCTCGAGGCCTGTGCATGTGGAGCGATGTCAGCTGGGTTTTCATTTCAGAGTGTTCTGCTGTGCATGCAGACCCATCGGCTCACCTGCTCTCAGGAGGTGCTCAGGAGCTCCTCTCTCATCACCCTGCTCTTTATCCCAGCCCCTGGCTCCATGGAGGGCTGTCCCTCCCTTCTCCAGCAGCAGCTCTTGGCTTTAAAGGCCTGTTTGGAGGTTGTGTCACTGCACTGTCTGGCACTTGTCTATGGCAGGAAGGGGATTTGTGCCTCTCATTCACAGGGCCCTTCTCACTGAGACAGTTGTGATTTCCTGAGCCCTTTTGAATGACTGATGGTGTTTGATGGGCAGCTGTCTCCAGAAACAGGGATATGCATCTCTGAAAGGGACATTTACTATGAGACACAGCCAGACACAGCTGCGAGATGTGGATTTATGGGAACTCTCCTCCCTTCACACTTTTCTTTCTTACTCTTTCACAGGACAAGGACTTCTGGTCTGAAGCAGAGGGTGACCCAAGCTGCTCTGTCGCTGAATCCATCATGGAACAGGTTAGAGTCAAACATGTCTGAAGTCAGCTGTTCACAGCAGACAGTGGTTCTCTTGTCCTGAGGTACTTTGAAGGGAATCAGTCTCAGTGCTGGCTCATGTCCTTCTTGAGTTTCTCAGAATTTCTGCAGTGTTCCTGGCACTGCTCTGAATACAGAGATGTGGAGGGAACCAGTTAGGTTGTAAGCTGCTTCCTTGCAGCTCTTGATGTGGCACTTCCCCTTGGTACTGCAAGCTGGAGATGTAGCTACGTAAGAGACTACAATGTTTATTGATAAAGCTACAAACTGCTCAAACTAATAAAGGCATGGGCACAGCCCTGTGATCAATGCATTGCCTTGGTTTGTGCAATGTTGAACACAATTATGATGCTGTTACTTAGCACATTTAAATCTTACACATTGAACTGTGACTGAAATGTCTGTCTCCTGGTTTTCTGGGGGCCTTAGTTGGTGATGAGGCCTGGTGTTCCAGGGGGCTGCCTGCCTCATGAGCCTCGTCAGCCTAATTAATTTGGGCACTCTGTGCTCCTTGCTTGAAGGCTGCAGGTCGTGTGGCCATGGAGGCAGCACGTGCCCATTTACTGGAGGTGGCAGTGATCTGCCATCTCATGCCACTTGTCTTGTGAGCAGCTGCTTGGCTCTCTGCAAGGAGCTGAACAGGTTTATTGTGGAGCTGGTTGAGTTCCTTTGAAGAGGGAGAAGAAATGTGAACTTTGAGGGTTTTCACAGGCTTATGCTCTTATCTCTGTTTCCCACCTTGTTACTGCTCTGCTCTGATTACATTGACATGGGGAGCTGCTGCCTTCTTTGTGCACAGCAAGTAGAATGCCCAGTTACCAAACACAGGGGTAAAACATTCCAAACACAGGTGTCTGAGTAAGGGAAGTGAATGGGTTTTGCTGAATACACCCGTTTCAAAAGGAGAGCTCAGATTGGGGTTGCTGCCATTGCCACAGCTGGAAATGCGAGGAGAAGGTGAGCTGGGTTTTCAACACCAGTTTGTGAGAGCCCTCTGTCCTTCACCATGGACAGTCCTGTGTGGGTCCACATCCAGGAGTCAGCCTGCATTTGCTGAGGCCTTGTGGCCCCCTGGCTGGTGCTGTTCAGGGCACCCAGAGGAGCCACAGAGATGCATTCAGGGTTGGAACATGGTGCTTTGAGTGGGACATTCTCTAGGCTTGGCCTAACAGTGGTTTCCTCCTGTCTCAGATCGATGGATCTCTTCAGATGGAGCATGCACTGCTGTTCACCTTCCTGGAGGCATCCTCTGACTGTAAGTTCAAAGCCCAGCTGCATTCCCTGCAGAGCCAGCAGATCATGTGGTGCCGAGCAAGCGATGACGACGAGCTCCAGACCGATGGCAATCGGAGCGGCCACTTCCAGAACGGTGACCTGGGTGAGCAGGCTTCTCTCCATCCCACAGGTCTCTCGGAGCAGGGTGGGGTTTTTCCCCATTTCCTATCTTTGCCATTGCCTGTTTCAGAGGAGTAATGTTTTCTCCACTGAGAAGCTTCACTGCGTGGCTGTTGGTTGGGAATTTAACACTTAGGTTAAGACAATTTGTGCGTAGTACTTTCTCTCTCCACATTTCTAGATTTCTAGAGCACCTGTCACATCAGACAAGGGCACAAAGCTGGCACTGGTGATAGCTGCCCTCAAGGAGTGTGATACAACACAGTTCAGTTAGGCTCACACTGCTCCTCAGGCAGTATCAGTACTTGGGCTAGGATCTTGGAACAACCCGAGTTCTGCTACTGGGTGAATCCCTTTCTGCTCTACCAGTGTGGTGGAAACTGTTCCTCAGGCAGCTTCTGGTGCTGTTCCTGCTTTGTCAGCCGTCTGCAGGGTGGCTGCTGCCCTTTGCCCAGGGTGTGACAGCTGACCTGACATTGACCTCAGCCGAAGCAGGGTGAGCAGGAACTGTTACAGTAAATTTCCCTCTCACACAAATTTGCACAGGTCTCATGCCAGAAGCAGGTAGGGCAAGGTGTGAGGTTCTCAGCTGAAAACTGACAGATTCAGACTCCATGTAAGGAAGATTTTTACAATGAGGGTGGTAAAACACAGTCTGCACAAAGAGGTGATGGATGCCCCAGCCCCGGAAACATTCAAGGTCAGTTTGGCTGGGCCTTTGAGCAATCTAATCTAGTTGGAGATGTCCCTGCTTTATTGTAGGGGCTTTGGATGAGATGGCCTTTCAGGGTCCCTTCCAACTCCAACTTTTCTATGGGGTGCTGTATTTTAGATGGTGCTTAAGAGACAAGTCCTGACAAGCCACTTAAATTCTAGAATCATTAGGTTGGAAAAGACCTTCAAGGTCATGCACAGCTTCTCAATTCCCCTCTCTGGGCAGGATGTTTGCTGTAACTGTCCTGTTCAAATTTTGGTTGGAGATGTTCCAACATGCCCTGCAGTGATTTTTTTTTGGGCAAGGTGAGGCTGCACTTTACCTAAACCACAGATACAAGCCCCTGTTTGCCACTGTTTCTGGTAAGCAACCTGGGTGCACTTAAATCTTGCTCAGACCTGTCATGAATACACTCGGGGTGGGAAGGAGGTTGCTAATGAATATTAGCAAAATGCTGTGACCTGTACTGAACCTGGTGTGACTGCAGCCTGTGACCTAAATTCTGCTCTTTGTGTTGGCAGGATTGGCTCCAACAAATGAAGAGGTTATCCGGATCATTGCTGCTCAGCTGGCTGAGATTGGAGACCAGTTTGATAAAGAGATCCAAGGAAGAGTAGTAACTGACCTAGTGCAGCACTTCCTGAATGAGCAACTGTCTAGAGAGGTGAGTGAAAAGCAGCCTGATAAGCAGTTCTCCTTTTAAATATTCTGCATCCTTCCTGCTGTGACTTCGGAGGCATCTGAAAATTCATCCCAAATACTTACCTTTGAAGATTTGTTAGAGGTGATTTGGTGGCAGAAGTTAATGTGTAAATTGGGTTCCTTGGGCTCATCTCCTTTCTGCAGATGGTGAAATGGTGGTTGTGGAAAAGGACTGATTTTGAGGCATTTTGTCCTTCTTTTGATGGCCCCATGGCTTATCTTGAAAATGAGCGGTCTGGTTAAGGCTTTGTTTTAGCACTTAAGATTTTGGACTTGTGTGCCAAGTCCTGTCTATCCTGCTGACCATCATGGGGGTAAAAATTCAGCAGGTTAGTGAGAGGAGCTTAACCTGTGCTTGGTACTGAGCACTGGAGAGACAGCAAGTCATGAGACACTTTTTGGTTCTATGAGTGTTCAGTTCTGGGAGCAGCAGTGGGTTTGGGCCTGGCTGGGTGAGCTGCTGGGTGGCCTCTTCCTGGGTGCAGCTGGCCCAGCATCTCACAGGCCTTGCTGCTGTGCAAGGGAAGCAGAGTTTGGGGTCTCTTGTGTTGAAAAGGAAAGAGAAGGCTGCCTAAGGATTAGATCTACGCCTGGATCAGGTGCCATAGTTTTTGGGGGGTGTTTTTTATGTGACAGGCTGGCTGCCAAGGCTGGGAGGAAGGGGAGCAGCATCCTGTGGACTGTTACAAGAAGCAGATCAGTTATTAGTTCAGTCCTGGCAGGCTGTGCTGAGTCCCCTTTGTGCCCCAGCTCTTGCACTGAGATCCCTCTCTTCCTTCCGTACAGGAGATAACCCTGCACATGTCCAGGGCAGTGGGAGAGCTCACACGATCCATCCCCTCAGACATGGAGCCGGAGAAGGCCATGTTGGTGCTAGCAATGGTCTTGACCAAGAAAATTGTGAACACGGTGCCCTCCCTCCTATTCCGTGTGTTTAACTCCACTCTGAACTACATGCACCAGCAGCTGCACGACTACATTGTGGATATGGTGAGTCAGACAGCCCTGTGGGACTCACAGCAGCCCTGAGCTGTGCTGGGTTATTCCCTGAGGGGTGGCCTAGCTCTGAACTGCCCGTGGCCTGCTGCTTTCCTTGCAGTGCTCTGGAGGCTGGGCCAGAAGGGAATGTCAGTCCCTGCAGGGCTCTGGAGAGGGAGGAGTGTGCTCGAGGGGGTCATGTCACAGGTTCTGCTTGCCCCTCTCACAGCAGCCAGTGAACAGAATGCATTTGTTCTGTTGGGCACAAAGCTGTGACTGCTCCCCTCGTCCCTGCAGCCTCCTCAGGGAGCTGCACCAATAAGATTCTGGTTCATGAACCTTTCATTCCCTCAGGGAAGGAAAGCCTGACCTGAGCTCTGTTGGCTGCTTTTCCCCAGTGTCTTGACCCTGAGGTCTCTGCTCTCATCTTCCTCAGCTCCCAAAGCTTGGGAGAACTGGAAGGAGAAAGGAATTGCTCCTGAGGATTAACACCAGCAGAGGAACAATGAGAAATGGTCGAATCCATTCTCGTTCTCTGTTGGCACTTGAGCAGAGCTGGGGAGGCTGTGCCAGGCTCGAGGCTGCAGCTGCAGTAACCAATGAGTCTGGGCAGGGGAGAGGACACACTGCTGTGGAGACTCAGTGCTGCTTGAGAGTGAGATCTGAGTGGGCAGGGCTGTGACCCTGCCCCTGTGCAGCAGAGGTGACACAGCTGTGCTGCACTGCAGCCGTGCCAGGGACAGTGCTGGCAGCATCCTGCAGAGGGGCCCAGCTCACACCGTCACTGTCAGCACACTGGGCTCGGTGTCACTGTGCCGTGTCCCTCAGCACTGCCCTCCCCTCACTCAGGGGGGCTCCAGGGTGCTGAGTTATGCCACAAATGGGTCACCCGTGTGAGACCGGCCCCTGCTGCTGCCCCAGCTGGGCAGGGAGGGCTGGGGCTGGGCAGCAGCGCTGTCCCCACTGTCCCCACGGCCGTGTCCCCGCTGCTGGCACGGGAGGGAGCTCGGCAGGTGGCAGTGTTGGGGCTGTCCCCACTGTCCCCACGGCCGTGTCCCCGCTGCTGGCACGGGAGGGAGCTCGGCAGGTGGCAGTGTTGGGGCTGTCCCCACGGCCGTGTCCCCACTGCTGGCACAGGAGGGAGCTCGGCAGGTGGCAGTGTTGGGGCTGTCCCCACTGTCCCCACGGCCGTGTCCCCGCTGCTGGCACAGGAGGGAGCTCGGCAGGTGGCAGTGTTGGGGCTGTCCCCACGGCCGTGTCCCCGCTGCTGGCACAGGAGGGAGCTCGGCAGGTGGCAGTGTTGGCAGGCACAGGGCAGGGCTTGCCGCGGGAGGAGGATCCGTGCTGCTGTTAATAATGCCCCTTCTGTTTCTGTCTGTCCAGCTGCGTGAATGAGCTCTCCGGCCCTGTGTGGAGCATGAGGATTCCCAAAGATTTTCCTTACTGGATGAAGTTCACTTGAATTGCTCTTACCTTGTGAGATACGGCTATGAAAGGGATGGCAGGTTCTAGATAGGCTTTTGTAGACTAGCACAGCAGTAACAGTAGTGTGAGCTGCCTGCCAGCTCTGCCAGTACCTGTAGGGAGTAGTGCTTGCCTCGTTCCTTTTACAATATTTTTAATTTTAGCCGCAGCAATCTTTGTGCAGAGCCTGCCTCGTACCCCACAGGCCCGGCGGGCACAGGGTCTGCCCTCGCAGGGTTTTTTCCTAAGCAGCTGTAGCCTTTTGCTTTAGTCATTCACCTCCCAGCCCTGCTCCTGCAGCTGAGCCGTGCTCAGTGCTGGTCCCAGGAAGGCTCAGCCTGTGGAACGGGTGGTTCATCAGCAGAATCATCGGCGGGGGTGGGTGGGAATCAGGTTTGTCTTGACAGAAGCTGGCAGCAAGAGGGGACAGCCCTGAGGGATAGAGGGGTGTGGCCAGGGAAGGCTGACACCGAAGTGTTTCAGTGTCACCATACACCTGTGTTTGCTTGAAAAATAACTGATGGGAAAGCTGCCAAGAAAAGGGCAGGGTAGGCACAGGGCAAATCTTTTTGGGAATACAGCCTGGATATGCTTGAGAAAAAGTAGCATATCTTGTAGCCACATCTCAGGTTGAACAAACTTGCACTCAGGTTGTTTGATATATAATCACACAATGTGGAAAGTAATCCAGCTGTATGTAAATATTGTGGGGTTTTTTAACTTAAATAAAAATTTCCTTTCTGGTGGCCACCACAGCTCTGCGGACTTTCAGTTTCCACCTGAAAATTTTTTGTAAAATACTCAGGGCATTCTTCTAATTCACCATGGCTTACGATGCAGCTGGCAGCAGTAGAGACACTCTGGTCCTGCCCTTGTGCGTTGCCTAAGCAAGTTTCATGTAAGTAAAAGCACCTTTTCTTCTGGTGCCTGCACTAAAAGGGAGGAGAGGGGAAGTACAGAAGTAGCCTACACATTGTTTTTGAAAACTGTACCATTTATTAAAGTGCAACCTGGGGGCATGGTCTTACAGCAGTGTCCCATTAGCAGAGGGAAAAATGTACATACCCCTTCACTTGAACTGAATACTGAACAGTGAAGCTGGAAAGAACTTTCTTTGTCAAGGTGGAAACCCTTTTATTAACCAAATGGCACAAGAAGCTTTAGACAGTTTTCCCCAAGAGGGCTGCACTTGCATATTGGAAGGAACAGTATGATGACGAGTTCCTGGGATAATGGGTGACCTGAGGAGCAGTCAGGGTCTCTTCCCCAGAGCAGAATCCAAAATCCTGCACGTCTGTCACTGTCTGCTTACACCCAGCAGGGGCCTGGCAGAAGAGATCCCCTAACCTGCAACCTCAGAGTCAGCCCCATTAGTCTTTGCTACTTAACAAATCAAGTGGCATTCTTTTGGTCTGAGGGTTTTTAGGCTTATACTTAAATAAAAGCTTATCCTGCAAGTTGAAACTGAGGACAAAGCCCCTAAAGGTACAGCAGTAAGATGCATCCTCTGCAGTTTGTTGTGTCCACATCGACAGTGTCCCTTGCCTGCCCTGCAGATACTGCAGGGAGATCAAAAGCAGCTTCCACTGGAAGCCAACAGGAGCTCCCCCACTTCTACAGCATGACCACACACCTCGAGCTTGGAGGAAGCAAGTCAGCCTACCCAAGAGACTGAGAGAAGGTCAGCTCCAAGTAGGAAAAAAAGTGATGAGGTTATTTAACTTAGGGAGGTGGAGCTGAGTGCTGTGTTGTGGTTCCCCTGGACTTACAGCTACTGACCCTTCCAGCTGGTGTCATTCCCCAGCCAGGTCCTGCTCAGGTGCCTTCACTGTACCACACAAACTGAGTTCTGCTGCCTGGACCTGGCCCTGCAGCCCCTCCTCCCCCTGGGCCTGAGAGCTTGCTCTACTCAGATTAAGTAGCGCTGGCTTAAATTTTATAAACACCCCCCTCCTGTTTTTTGTTACGGCAGTACAGAGCTTGCACTCTTAAGCACAGGTCCACACATGAAGTCAAATTAATACTTGCTCTTGCAGCCTTCCTCATGCTGAAATTAAGCAGTCCAAGCCAAATTAAACTCATGCACAACTTTGCCCTCAGTAGGCAGAGCAGACACTGTGCCTCAGCCATCCAGTGTTTCACAGAAAAGACCTTCGGGATCAAGTCCAGTCTGTGACCAAACACCACCTTGCCAGCCAGACCAGGGCACTCAGTGTCACACCCAGCCTTTCCAGTCACCCCTGGGGATGGTGACTCCAGCAGCTCCCTTCCTGGACAGCCATTCCAATGTCCAGTCACCCTTTCTGTGAAGAACTTCTCCCCAGTATCCAAACTAAACCTCTCCTGGCACAGGCTAAGGCTGTGTCATCCTGTCCTGCTGCTGTTCCCTGGGCGCAGAGCCCGAGCCCTGCCTGCTGCTCCCTCCTGTCAGGTACTGTAGAGTGAGCAGGTCTCTCCAAGCCTCCTCCTCCTCCTCTCCAGGCTGGTTCCTGCAGTCCTCACCTCCCCACAGCCCGGATCTTCTGAAGCTCAAAGGACTCAGGATCCCACAGGCCCCACCCAGCACACAAGAGCTGCAGCTGGCTGGGACACGGCTCTGCAGCTGCACTCTGGGCAACAGAGGAATCGTGTCTTTGCTTTCTGCCTCTTGTTCCTGCAGTGCCAGCTAAAGAAAGTCCTTGCCCAGCTCTGAGCCACAATCCCCAACTAAGCATAGCTTGTTCTTAAGCACAACTGAATTTAAGTTGCACCTTTTCTTTCTTGAAAGCTTTTCCCTTGACAGCTCCTTACTGAGCATGCTGCCCACTGCAGTTCCTTAAGTATTTCCCACTTTTTTCACAGATCCAGTCCTCTGCTGTTTCAGTATCTCAGCTTTAGGGTATGCTAAGGATAAAGTGAAGACAGAATGGGTCTAAGGTAGATATTTTGTTAAAGTACAGGCCACTCGAGGACAGATATTGAGGCACTTCTGGGAAGGGGATGAGAACACAAGTGAAAGTAATTCTATATATGCCCTTTTGCAAGTATCTAGCTGCTGCCTTCCCTCTGCCAGCTATGAGAGATCCACTGAAGAGAGGCTGCACACACCTTTCAGGGTAACTGGACCCTGCAGTTTAAGATTACTGTAATATACTTGAAGATAGGGGGGAAGAAAACTTCCATTTTCTAATTCACACCTCTTACCAGAGCAGCCTCTCACTCAGGTCTGCCATCTGAGCTCTTCGGTGGTCCCAGCTCTGACCACAGCATTCCAACCTGCACAACTCAACCCCACAGCTGACCTTTTTAACTAGTGGAGTGTTCCCAGAGGAAAGAGATACAGTAAATTTTCTGAACATGTGGTCAGTTCAAATTCTTGCTGACGTGCCAAATGTAAAAGACCCCAGGAGAAGAACATTGTAAAGAAAGGACCAAGCAACCCAAACATAGGGTGCAACTGATGCTCCATGAAATGTAGCAGCCAGGTGCTCAAGGCTGTTGCCTGACCACAGAAATGCCTAACACGGTCCTTTATTTTCCTTACTGCTGCTGCCTTCTCACTGCTGTGCGTGAAAGCTTTTTATTTCATGCCTCACTGGGCTCCTTGTGGCGTTGAGTTTGGAACTTCTTCCCTTGCCAGCCTGGATTCATTTTTGTCTGTCCTCTACCCCTCTCCACACTACTGAAACAACTCCATCCACAGAGAGGATGAGGTGACACCAGCCCTGCCTCCATCTTCCCCTCACTGGTACACAAGTTATCCAGAGTGTCCACAGCATCCATCTCTGCCTCAGAGCAACCTGGGGCTGCACCCAAAGTAAGTTCATTGTCCTCAGTAAGGAGGGGATGTAGATTAAGAACAGAGAATAACCCAAAGCCATCAGCAAAGCAGCAGCAGGGCAGCCCTGCCCCGACTGACCAAGCAATAGAGCTGCCCCTTGGCACCTCAGACTGCACCATTCCCTGATGAACACGATGTGTGAAACCAGGCAAAGCTGCTCCTGCTGTCCTGAGAGATGGAGCAGAGAGAGACCTCTCCTCCCCGTGGGGAAGCTCCTGCAAGGGGCCAGCAGAGGGAACTGCCGGCGTGGGAGGCACACACCAGAGGGCCCAGAGACCCTTCTGGGGACACAGCACAGCAGTGAGGACCGGCAGGGCACCAGAAAATGGCAAAAAAAAGTCAATTCCATTTTGCAATGTGATAATAGATTCGGGGTTTTTTTTCTGATAAGGCCAACCTGCTATATTTTGTACATGGAAGAAGAGCAATCAGTGATCAACAGTACAGTTCAAAACTCCCAAGTTCAGTCCACAGTGGCAGTATATACACAACCCTTCCTCTTAATATTCAGCTTCACACACAGAGTTCAAAATCCAGTAAGTTTTCTAGAAAATCCATTTCACAAAAGCTTACACAAAAATAATTCCTCAGAATCTGACACATTCTGACTAACTTTCCAGCATTCTGGGATAGGAAAATGCAGCAAGAATATCCTAAAATACAGACTATGCTAAGATCTCTTCATTCCGAGATCCCTTAAGAAACAGGCTCATCAGGAGGTGTACTCTTGATATGGTTACTTAGAAATGAAAGTACCTTGTCTTTGTGCTTAGCGAGGACTCCCATAAGCGCGTGTTTCCTTTCTTACATTGTCATGAGTTCCCTTTCACCTCCTCCACCTGCTCTACGCCACAGTGGCAGCACCAGCCCTCAGAGGTGCAGCCACAGCTCTGCCCGGGAAGCCCAAGGTGCTGCAGGTATGGACAAGGACAGGCACACAGATGTGCTGGGAAAGGAACACCTGGGCTGGGTCCCACAAGGAGTGGGAAACACTTGAAAGGCTTCTCTCCACACACACCTGAAGTGCTGTGACTGCAGGAAGGGGGATTTCCTTTTTCGCCACAAGTGAATTGCTCATCATTTGTGAACCTGTAAGTTCAGCTAATTACAGATTCACAGTCGCAAAAGAAATGGCGCTGAACAGCACTCGGGGCCAGCTCAGGAACAAGCAGATAGAGATGTTTAATGCTCTTTTGCTCAGTTGCTAGAATCCACTGCTTTATATATCTGGGATTCTGTCACAGGCAAGACCGAGTTAGGACTAAATACACTCTGTGCTTAACTTGGGACAGACAATGCGGACAGACACAGGACAGCAGAGCGTTTAACGTCTGAATTGCACTTGAGGCACTGGCCTTGCTTCCACACGGGTTTGCTGTATTTTTGCTGAAGATACCCCAGGTATCAGAGTACTGATCCCACGGCACCGTGTCGTACCTCTGTAACTGAAGGGCTTACAGTAAAGTGGGCTGGGCAGGAGCAGAGCAAATGGATTCTCAAACCAGCAAACAGCAGTGTCCCTCCCACCCTCCTGGGCAGCACCTCTGCCCCAGGAACACCAGGATGCTCAGAGATAATACAGCTAGAGAGAGGCAGCATCTTCACAGGATGGGGCTCCAGTAAACGTTAGGGGCCAGAACCAGTGTGAGCCAAGAGGTAAGAATAAGCACTGTCCCACTGGGGCTTAGGAGGAACCTGGAAGGTTATGAGGAGCAGTGCTGTACCTGAGAGGAAGCTGAGACAAAAGGGACACCAGCCTCTCGCTACAGGACTCAGGTTGGCTAATGTTTGTTAGGAGGGGCTCGGGGGCGCAAAGGGGAGTGACAGGACAGCACAGCTGCAGTAGCGGTCAATCTGAGAAGCCAAAAGCTCCAGGGGCTGGCAGCAGCTGGGTCTCTCCTTCCCCTGGGGATTCTCTGTTCCAGTTCCTAGAGTATGAGCACCCCTTTCTTCAGCACCTGCACTTTAAGTTCTTAAATTTGCAGATTTATTTTTTTTTTTAAAAATACCCCCGTACTTTAATCACGAAAAACCAGTCCCCGCCCTGATTCTACTAAAAACATGATTGTCCGTAGCTGGAGGCTTATTGAACAACCTCACCTCATCACCACTGAGTTACTCGAATGTCCAGTTAAACAGCAGGCAGCTCACCCTTTAGGTAACACAACTACAAAAATGGGAAGTGCTCTCTGGTCTCCCCCTCCTCCTCAGAGAGCTCCGTTACTTTTTCCTAAGCGCCAGCGCTACTCCGACGGCCACAGCCAGAATGGCGACGGCGGCAGCCCCGCCGTACAGCAGTATCGATTTCCCTTCTGGCAATAGGATAGGCTTCTCCTCTGCAGCTGAGGATTTCTCTTCTATTTCTTCCAAACGGCCCTCTTTCCCTGCTTTTTTTTCCCCTGGAAGCAGTATTTTCTCCGGTTCTGGTGCAGCCTTTTCTTCTGACGGGGCCGACTTTGGGACAGGTTTACTTAACACGGGGGTTTCAGGTTCAGCACGCTCTTCAGGCGCTTTTCCCTTTTCCTCCTGTTTTGCACGCAGCAGTGCGGAGGGCTGTGCTTTTTCAGCGGCAGCAGTTTCAGGAGGTTTTATTTCCTGTAAGGGAGCAGAGGTTTCTGGAAACGCTGCCTGCATGGTCTCTGCAGCACCGGCTGGCACCACCGCTTCCTCAATCCCCTCTGGTATCTCTTCCTTCTCCACGTGAACGATGTCAGAGTTGGAAGAGTTGTTCTCGCTCCTCTCTTCAGCCCCTCCGTTGCTGTCCAGGCTTTTGACCTCTTCAGGATCCATGGCCACCTGCTGCCAGGACTCAGGGCCCAGGGACACGGGCAGGCTCTCGGTGTGCCAGCTCTGACTCGCCGACAGGGACACGGGCAGGCTCTCCGACTGCCACGACGTGGTCACCGTGGGCGACTCCGGCGGGCTCACCTGCCCCGAGTTGTCGCTGGTCAGGATGTAGATGTCATTGCTGTCCTCCGCAATGAGCCCCGGGTACTCCTCCTCTTCCGATTCCAAAGTGAAGACTGTTCCCTGGGAACAACAGGGAGGACACAACAGTGAGCCATGGCGTCAGCATTCCCTCCCCTGTACAGGACACAGCACAACAGGACACCTGGACACTTGGTGTGTTGTGGCAGGGAGAAGAATTATATCAGCCCCAGTTCATCAGCAGCCCCAGTTCCTGTGCTGGGCTCCATGCTCTGGAATATTCCTTTGGCCAGCTCAGACCAGCTGCCCTGGCCATGCTCCCTCTCCCAGCCTCTCCTCACTGGCACAGCATGGGACACTGGAAAGTCCTTGATTTAGGGGCAGCACTGCTCAGCAACAACTAAAACATCACGGTGTTATCAAGGTTATTCTAAATCCAAACCACAGCTCTGAACCAGGCAGGAAAAAAACTAACTCTATTCCAGCTGAAACGAGAACAAAGAGATGGGGGCAGAGAGGGACTCCAAAGTTTCCTATGCCATATAATAGAAATCTGTGAAATAATTAACACAGATTCAGTAACTTTCTTGTTTGTAACAAGAAGGATTTGAACATTCTATCACTGCAGTGCTGGGAGCCCCTTCTGTGCAAATTCCAAACCTTTCTCTACAGTCCATCATAACAAAAAATTCCATTCATCATCTTTCTCCCTGCTCCCTTCCAATAGTTCTCCTAATGCACTCTGACCACTTGTCCCTTTTTTAAAACCTTCCCAACACCTGTGGATTTGGGGCTTGATTCCTACCAACAGTTTCCCATTCCAAGACACCTCCTTGCTTGTTTCACAACTTTTTATGGATCCACACAGTGACCCATGGCAGGAACTCATCCCAGTTAAAAACCAACAAACTTTTTATTCTGCAGAGATGTTTTTGAGCCTTGGCCCATGGAATTTTGGAAGATATTGGACATGGGCAAAGAATATTACAGAACACTTGAAAAGGAACTTTTCTTCATAAATGCCTTTAAATTGCTTGGATGTGGGAAAAATCATCCAGCTTGGTAAGATGTTCAGGAACTAAAGTGAAACAATGCAAAGAATTCCCCAGGGAAAGCATTAAAAGCAATTAAGCTTTTCACCAACCATTTGAGGATCACCACAAAGTCTTAACAGAGAAAAAAATGAGTAAAGCATTACATTTGTGGAAAAGTTCAGAAACCAACCACATGCCAAACCCAAAGCAAGCAGTCACTAACAGTTCAAGACTCCAGTACCCTCTTGGAAGTCATGTTCCAATAGAGCTAAATTTTGTTTAATGCAGTTCAGGCCATTAAAACACAACAGAGCTCTAGATGTAGGAGGAAGCAACCAGCAGTGCAAATTAAGGGCAATGGAAGAGCCAAGAGAGTGAAGTAAAGGCAGAGGTTACTGTATCCAAAGAGATCAGGCACTGAGCTGTGTGGGCAGCGTGGCAGGACAGGATTCCAAAGCTGCCCTGTTCCAGCAGATGCTGCAGAGCAGCACAGCAGGGACTCAGTCACTGTTCTCTGCTGAGGACGGACAGGCAGCCCCCTGCCCACACACTCTAAGACTCTACACTCACTCCTTTGCCCAGCTTTTGCCCTGGATGTTGTTAAAGTAGGAAATACTATCACTGGGATATAAGCCACTAACAGATACCTAGGATCAAAGTCCATTTTTTATTTCTACAGGTGACACAGACCCAGAAAAATGGCAATTAAACAACAAAATAATTAGGGGTAAACCCTGCAGTCTCACAAACCTCTGTGCTATCCTCCTCTCTGTTCAGCTCTCTGCTTCCACAAATCTGGATGAATTCATTTCCTGTCCACACCACATCACAACACACCAGAGCACGCCCGTGGTGTGACATTAGCAAGGACCAGGGACACACCACTGATAACAGCGCTGCTCTCAACATTCCAATGGAAGCACACACACTGCTGGGACTCACTCAGCATCAGGCATAGACACAAATATTCCAAAAACATTCTGGTGATTGTAGCAAAAATACAGCAACAAAGGCTACACTGAGATGGCCTGACCTCCCCAGAAGTCTCACACTGTGCACTGCTGAAAGCCAAGAGGCTTTGAGCCGTGACTCAGCAGCCCACAGAGGGGAGGATGGAGCCACCTGTAGTCAGTGGGGACTGCCCTGAAATTAAAACCAACCTGGTACTTCTAAATACATACTTTTGTGAGATTTGCTTCTCACAAAATGCAGCCATGATCTGGGCACATCCAGAGGGTAACATGCAGGACAAACTGCTTTGGAGAGGGCAATGAAGGGATGGTTCTACAAGGAACACAGGCCATGCTCATCATTTCCAATTCCTCATTAATACACATACCAACACTACACACGCAGCCAGCCTTCAGCAGGAGAGGGGAGGGCCAAAGGGGCTCAAGAGTTTTATTGTTCCTTTTCTAATGCAAACTGCACTGACCTCAAAAGAGTTATCAGCTGCTGGCTCCCGATAAATCAGAGCCTTATGCAGCCTGGCTGATTCCTTTCTGTCTTTGCAGACAATTTACCTTCCGTGTCAGTGCCTCAGGGACACAACTCCCCAGGCTTGCAGAAAGAGCTCGCCCGTGGCTGGGAAGGCTGGGGCACAGCTGACACTGGCAGTGGGTAATTCCAGCACCTTCTCCTTAAAAGCTTAGGAAGCTTTAATTGAAAATCCAGACAGTAATAGGCATTATTTAGGATACACGATTAATATTTCTTGAGCTGAATTAAGATTTAATACATAAAGTCAAGCGGATAAAGCTCGGATTTTGTGCTGGTTCAGTTGAGGTTTGCACTTTCGTGGGTGGGTTTTTTCCTTTTAAAGCAGCTGTGATAAAAACTGAATGACATTTAGGACAATTCTCTTGATTCATCTACAGATGTGACCCAGAAGCAAAGCTCCAACAGGCAGATTATTTCAGGACAGGATGGAACATGTGGAAGGATTTTTAATAACCTGAGCAGGCCTTATATAAGCCTTACACTTTAGATTTAATAGTAAGTAAGGCATGTATGTAACCATTTCTTTATCTGCTTTATTATAAATAGACAATATATTACTTCAAACCAGAAACATCAGAGTTGCTCTTTTTCATATTTGCAGTTGGAAACTTGCAGGCCTGGGAGTGCTTTTCCTCATCCAGCATACTCAGAGAACCGTGATTGCTGCCACTCCTGCTCCCAGCCACTGCCACTTGAGGGAAGAGCTGGCACAGCTTCTGAGGAGACAGAGAACTGCACGTTTCCCTGCCTGGCTAGAACACAGCAAGAGTGGTCACATCCCACAGCACTCTTGGGCATGCATAGAATAAGCAATCAGGATTTCTTTCTTTCATGCTCTCTTGGGGAAAAGATCAGCTAAAACCCCAAATCAGTGGCTGTGGGGTTTGACCCGGGAATGTTTCACAATGCTTCTGCAAGTGACAGGCAGCACTGTTCACAAATGTGGCACACCCGCCCTCAGGAGAGGCTACAGCCACCCTGGACAGCAGCAGGATGGTAACAAAATAAGGAAATGAAAAAAGTCTGCAAGCTCCTACAATAATATAGTGCAGAACTGTTATTTAAAAACATCTCTTAACTTTCAGTTACGATTTAAAGATAAACATAACAAACCTCCCTCAAAACACAGAAACTGACCCTTATGTTGTCTATATTATATTTCATAGTTTTCCAATATGTCTATTTTTAAGTGTATACAAACAAACAGGCTCATTACCTATAGTATGTATTTGCTAAATATAAAACCTTTAACTACACATAAGGAAAAAAATTCCTTATTTAAAAAAGTGATAATTTCAGCATGATTTATGCAAAGCTGCTTCTGGTGCCAAGAGCTATTCAAATCAAAATTCTGAATGTCTCAGAGATAAAAGCAATTCTTTTCTCTACCAAAAACAGTAGTAGCAGCACAGGTTGCATCTATAATGGAGACAAGATAAGAACAGAAGAGATCCCCATTAAGGTGTCCAGCAGAGCATTTGCTGCATCTTAGAGCAGGCTTTGAATGCCCTGCCCTGGAAACTCCAAAGACCAGGAAAATGCAAACCAGCTGTGTCTGACTGCTTCTTTCAGGGTTTGGTTTTAAGTGTTCTTAACAGCTCAACTGGACTCTCTGGTTCTGTTCTTAAAAGAATAAACAAGGAGTGATGTGGATAGGCAACTCACACCAAGCTCCTTTCTAAAGGCACAAAAAGTCCACCTGAAAAATATACAAGCCATCAGACCCTGATTTTGTCCAACAAAGGAAAAAAATCTGTACAGGCAGTGAGTACCACCAGGGGAAAAAATCTCCACCTTCCCTGAGCTTCAACCCTTCAACACAAAATTAAACAGAGCCACATAAAACCCCTGAGAAAAAGAGTATCCTGAGGTTCAAGAGGAAATTCTGGCAGAACAGAGTGTCCCAGGAAAGCAGTCTTGGCTATAATAAAAATTTCAAACACTCAACTCGGCTAGAAAGTTTTTTAGATGAGGGCACTGACTATCTTGTAACACAACCTATCCCAGAGAGAAATGAAGCTCCAGAGGCGTTTGCACAGTGCTCTCAGGCACTGGGGTTCAGGGCTTGGACTCAGGGATCCCTGTGGGTCCCTTCCAATTCAGGATTTCTCTGCTTCTCTGGCCACCCTCCCCACACCAACAGTGTCACTGCAAGGAGCACTGGGAGCCCATCAAGGGCATTTGTGTTAAAACCCAGTGTCAGGAAAACAAGAGGCAAGGAGTGACAAACTGGCCAATACCCAGGGATCCTAAGGCATCTCCCACAGGGAAAGAAGCCAACTTCCCACAACAGCAAACTTCCCACGAGCTGGGAATGTGCCCATTCATGGTCTGTAGCTGTGGCAGGGGAGCCTGTGCCCAGGAATGGCTTCACTCCCAGCTGGGTGTGCCCAGGCTGCAGCTCCGTCTGCCCCCGTTATACCAAACCTTCTCAGACCCTCGTGGATACCTGACAGCATCACCTGGATAATCCTTCTGAGAAATGGATTATAAAGGAGCTGCTGACAACACTCAGGTCCAGAACAAAACATTGAAAAATATAAAGAAGTCCCAAAAAGCCCTCAGGCACTTACTGCGCCTCTCTGTTCATCCCTCGGAAACTGTCAAGATAGGCGGAGCCACGAAAAAGGGAGCAGAGTTCTTACAAATAGGACTGCACTTTTCATTAAGGAAAAAAACAGGAAAAGAAGGTCGAGTGAACCACATCAAAGCACTTTGATATTGCAGCCACTGCTCTCACTCCCTTCCAGGAATGCTTTCACTAGAACAGCCTGCAGAAATGATCCTCTTCCATCCCTGCCTTCCAACATAACCTCCACAACCTGCAGAAGAGTCAGCACAAAGCAACATCCCTAAAGTTTCAGTCTTATGGGTTTAAAATGAGGTAAATTCAGTTATTTATAGTCCACTTATTCAGATTTGAAGCTGTTGAAACATTAAAGAGAAAGGAGATCTTGTTGCTCCTTTACTATTTAATGTCCTTCTTCAGCCACAGTGCCTAAAAATTAAAAAAAATCTCTTACTGTACCAAAGAAGTTACTTTGCTGCAGTACTCCATGATAAAAGCATAAATTCTGAAAGGAAAACTCCTTTCTAGGACTCCTCTAACTAGGCTGTCCTTTCTTGCCTCTCTGCCACATTAAACTTCTCTCTATTTTGCATTGTCATTCCCAGGGCAGACACCTGGGCTGCTGCAGGAGGAGATTTTCATCTCTGAAAGCACAAAATGACCACCTCGCTTCCCTTGGATAACAATTGCCTCTTAACTCTCTGTCTCCTCCAGACTGTTACCACTCTCTGATATTGGTATTATTCATTCACCAGCAGCAAAGAAAACAACTAAACCAGCTGCAAAGCCCGAGACAAAACACTGGAGACACAGAGAAAACAACTCCTCTAAGGCTGAGATAGGAAACTGTAAACACTGTGTAGATTTCAAGCAAATTTACTTTTATTCCCTTCAACACGGGCAGTTAATTAGTTAAATGCAAATCGAGGTCTGAACTGAATAAGAGAAGACCCCTGGGAAGGCAGAGACAATTTCTGCCACGGGTCACAAATATAATTCCCAGGCTTGTGCTGAGAAGAAAGGTTATTAAACTGCATTCTGAGAAAAAGGTTCAAACAAGGGAAAAGCAGAGGGAATGGGAACCTGAGAGAAAAAAAAAGCAGCTAGTTTCCAAGAAAACTTACACTCTTTCCTCCTTACAGACATTCCCAGATACTTCTACAAAGATGACATCTAACCATGGAAAACAGGATCTGCAGAACTTAAGAAGAAATAAATTATTTGGGGAGGGGTGGGAAAGGAAGAGGGAAAAAAATCCTTACCAACTGAGTGGTCTTACTGTGCACTTTTCCAGGAGACCAAGAATTGCTTCTGATGCAGCAGCACAGCCCAGGAGAAGTCAGAGAGCAAAAAGGCAGGGGAGGTAGGAGGAGAGAAGGGAGGAGAGATGAGGGAAGGGGTGGGGAGAAGAGGAAAGGGGTGGGGACAGCATGTGCACACTGCTCGTCTGTTTGCTGAGCCCTAACATTGCTTTTAGGAAAGGAAAGAACAAAGCTACGTGTAAATCCAGCTGGGTGTTGTTTTGCAATGCTCAAGATAATAAAGGAAGAAAGTCTTAGTAGGACCAGGGGACCTACTAGTCAGGAGGAAGGAATGTGTATCCCCACAGGTGCCTGTTTAGAGAACCTGGAATGCCCAGCACGCTTTTTGCTCCAAAAGAGAGGTGGTACTAAAACTTAAGAGTCAAACACGTAAATGCAAGAGTTGCAGCCAAATCTGTCACAGCAATTAGTGAAAGAGGGAACATGAGACTATGCCAGCCATTCCTTCACCAACCCAACCAACCCACCAGTACATCCCAGGCCCATCAAAAGTCAGCAATTTTAATGCCTGAAGGGGAATGGGAGGGGAGCCCTCATTGTTTGAACACACCATTTCAGCACCACATCTCTGTGGGACTGGCACGGAAAATCAAAAAGCAGCTTGTCATCCTCCAGCATATCAAATTTCTCATTTCCCACAAGCCATGCCAGTTTCTTGAAATCTGCTGCTGCTGCACAGCTACCCAGTTTGTAAACGTTTATTCCCTTGAGCTGGAAATTCTGCTTCTAGTTAGCTGTCTACCATCCTCAGTCAGATGCTTTCCTGGACCTGCACGCCTCCTGAGCTCCCAAGGGAACCTCGAGTTCTGCAGGCATGCAGAACCCTGGGAGCTCTTGCAGCCGCATCGTGGCTGCACAGAATGATGCAGCAAATGGATGACACAGCTCTGTGCAACTCTGACTCCACAGAGCCGCAGCGAGGCGCAGCAAGGGCTCAGCTGACCCCTTACCTTGGACTGGCTGCTCCCCTCCTGGCAAAGGTTGACTCCAATCCAAAAATTGGGGAAGATCCCAAATTACATGGTGCCAAGGGATGAGACAGCACCAGAGACACTACAGAGCTTTTCAGGTCTGCCCCTGAAAAGCTGACTCCTGTGAAGCTCTCCTCTGCTCCAGATCCACAGAAATCCAGACAGGCTATTCTTGCATCTCACTTCTAAGCAAGCTCTTAGCAGCTGCAGGAAAGACCTAACTTCATACAGCTCCAAAATAACACAAAAATGGAACCTCTTACTGTCACAGCAACATGAGTCACTGGAAACTCCCAGGTTTACACATTGCCCTTACGGCTCAAGCAAATTATTACTGACAACTTGATCCGGCACACAGAGCCCCTGTGGCAGATGCTTATCTTAAAAAATGCAAACACTCCAACGCTTCTGTGTGGCTACCAGCCTGCCAGGCTCCTCTTGCCCTTCTCAGAGCACAACCTCTGCCATCCTGGCCCCGCGCCCTGCTCCCAGCACTGCCATCCCACAGCGCCGGAACAAACCCAGAAACACGCCACAGGGTGAAAATGAAGCCTTTCCTTACAGGGAGGAAGAAATACAATATAACCATATATATTCCCTTCCTCCACAAAAAACCACATGTCCAGTGGGTCTCCAAGCCCATCCCCAGAGCAAGTCACAAAGGTTAGTGCAGCTACATTAATTCATCTGGAAAGGATTTTCATCACCTTGTCTCTCTCCTCGCCTCTTGTGCTGTTTCAAAAATAGCTCTGCCTTGTTGCTGCACTGCCCGTGTCAGTCTGATTTTCTGCCTGGCTGGATGTGCACAGACAGGCTGGGAGCCCGCTGGACACCCCCACCCAGCTCTGTGCATCCACACACAGCCACCCAAACACAGAGCACAGCCCTCCCTGGCAGGCCGGGCAGGAAAGCTGCTGCTTTGCAGAAGCTTTGATGTCTGTGAAGTGTGTTTACAGCAGGCCTCAAAAAGGGGCTGGAGAACACAGCACAGCCCTTTTGGAGGTCAAAAAACAGAAGAAAGCCAAAACAGTACTAACATTGATCTGTCTAAAAGCTGCAAGTAAGGGCCTGCCCTGGAATGAAAATACCTTGAGATATGAGTGCATTTATCAAATGACCTCAGGTCATTTGGCTGCGTGCTGTTAGTGCTTCTGTCCATTACAGACAAACAATCCCTCCCGCAGGCCTGGAGAGCTGCTCGCCACAGCTGCCAGGAAGGGAACGGGTAAAGGAGGTGCAGACGTGCACAAATTCTGGAACAAGCTGCTCTTCCAAAAAAACCCTCAGGTAAACTCTTGAAATACGAGAAGCTTCTGAATGAGATTTTTCCTACTGGTACTTTTTTATCACTGGGTTTCCCTGAACAGCTTTTCTTTTTAGAATAAGTCAGCTTGCTGGAGCCATTTCACAAATCCCAGATTAATTCCATTCAAATCTGGCATTCTTCCCAAACCCTGCAATCTTAGGCTCAGCCCTCAAGACCCAGCTCATCAGCTGTGAGCTGCCTTTCTGAAGTATTTCTAAATGAAACTCTCAGCACGCCATGACTCAGGAACACTGGTTACCATGAATTAAAGATTTCTACCAGGAAAAATGCAGCACACAGAAATCCTGATTGCTTATTCTATGCATGTTACTATACAGCTATAAACTCTAATATGCATTAGCTATCTTATCACTTATTATAAAAATAAATTAGTACTTATTGACATTTCTCTATGAAGTGCTCCCCAGTTACTTATCTGCTAAGAAACTCTGAAATTTAAGAGAAGGAAAAAATCCATATACCTTTCCCAGCAGTCACCAGAGGGTGAAGATACCATTAAAAAGAGGAGCCTCTCAGGCATATCACCTCTTGTTACGGGTGTCTGCTTCCAAATGCAGCGCTCCACGTATATTAACATATATTAAAAACTCACCATACTGCAACAAATTAGCTAGCACCTTAACACACACAGTATGAAAATTAATTGTTATCTGACACCTAGGGGCCTCTTCAATTTCAACAGCAATCCAACAAATCAGACATGCAGAGAACTGGAACAGACTGCCTGGGCAAACTGTGGACTCCAGTCACACAGGTCTTTAATATCAACATCAGAAATGAATGGGTGAAAGTCAGTTCTATTCAGAAATAGATGACTGCCCAAGATCCCTTTCTGGTCCTGACCTCCTGATTATTATTTTTATTTCTTTTTCTGAGTCATTCCTTCTTGCATCTGGCTTACTTCTAGCAACCCCTCTTAGCTTTCACTCCTACTAGGATCACACTTAGAAATGAGCTCTTCTTACCCATCCTCCTTGTTGAATGATATAATCTGCAGAATAATCTTCTAGATATGTCACTCCAAAGTTCACAAGGGCACTCAGTGGCTCCTGGCCCTGTCTGGTCAGCTCCATCAGAAATTGTTGTAACAGAACCAGGGGCACCAAGACCTTCAAAAGACAAGAGTTGTGAGTAAATACAGAAAGCATTATCAATACTACTGTGCAGCTAGAACAGAATTCATGTGTCCCCAGAAAAAGTCTGAATCTTCAAGTCTAAATATACCAGGGACTATACACTTCATTTCTGAGAAGACACAAGGCAAACACAAAATCAAATGCATTAAAAAAGAAGCGCTTAATCTGGTAAGCAAAACCCTGCAGTCTCACTTGAGAATTCCACAGAACACCACTGCAGGGTTTTCTTAAGCCCCACTTTTTTCCCAACACAGGGTTCAGGTAGAGAAGGAGGTCCAGAACTTGCTACCCCAGAAGTGGGAAGACATAACATCACAAATAGCATGAAGGGATGTGCATCCAAATGCAAACAGCAAACTCACACCCATTCCTGAACAGGAACATGCACCAGGCAGTCTCTTTAGGAGATCACACTTGCCTTTGAGGCAGGACAGAAACAAACACCTCCACCCAGCAGCATAACACCACAAACATGTTTAAAATGACAAGCACAAAGCCCTTTCCATGTCAAACTCTCCCTCTGATGCCAAATTTAGCACAGAGAGATCTTCCTCCCTCATTTCCTACTCCCATTCCTCTTTAGAAACCTTTTAACTGAGTGAACCTAAATTGCTCTGGAAGATGCAAGACTGTGAATCCACCTCCTTCTCAGTATATGGTTCTAGACACTTCCTTCTGAAATGATGTTTTTGTTTACTTAAACAACATGTAGTTGAACTTTTAAACTCTAAACTTATTCTCCTAGAGCATGCCAGTGACCCTCTGGGCAATGTTTATTTGCAGCACCTTGCCAAGGTCGGGAAACTGGTATGAACTGAAATTGTTAGCATCTGAAAAAGCATCATTATGACACAAGAGAAAAGTATTTGTTTTACTGCATTTTAATTGAGGCAACTGCACTACACATCTGTTCACTGTGCAGACTGGAATGCTGTTTGCAGCTGCACAAGGGGGATGAAGGCTCTGCTACTGCTCATACTCAACTTCTAATGCCTCTTTCCTTTTCCAGACTCTTCCCTCATCAGCCTGGTCATCCTTTCTGTAAATACACTGGACTATTATTACCAGAACTCACACCTTAGGGTGCAAAGCTGGAGGAAGATGAGTAAGCAAAGTAAGCTGAAAATGAGATTTGTACTGAATTCATGGTGGCATCACACTGAGATTGACTACTAAAACCAGACAGGGCCTAAAAATGCCCATAATCTGATAAATTTAAGATGCTCCAGCTGATTAACAAAGACTGTGGCAGACAGGTTACAGCACTGTTGTTCTGTGATGAACATGTAACACTGGTAACTGATAACACATCTCTAGGATGTCATGGTACCAGAAGTTTAAAAGTGTTTGAATTTTAAAAGTGTTGGAGTTTTTGGGCTTCTTGCAATTAATCTCAACTCAGAGGCAGAAGAGGTGCAAGATCACAGTGCACAGATATGAGGAGCAGGTCAAGATGAGCTGTCAAGAGGATGCTTCAATCTTTTTGGATCAAAAAGCCCCAAGCTGTCAAGGCTAGGCATTTCTCAGAGGCTTTGGGCACACCCACGTAACTCTACAGCAGCATGAACACTGAGATCTCAAAATATCTGACATTTACTGTAAGCTGAAGGCAAGAGACACAAAGGCAAGGAAAGGCTGCTTGGGAATCATTGTAAAACCCACTTTACTATCAGAAGGTAGCTGATTGTGTAAATGAAACACTTGTGTTCACTACACTATTGCAGTATCCACTGTACAATATCACAAATTTAAATGTACACAAAAAAACCACAAAGAAAGTTCAGAGGCTTTGGGAAAGCTGTATTTTTTTGAGGAAGCTATATCCAAAATTATTGCAGTTCTGTGTACCCTTTGACTCTTCTTTCAACTCAAAATCAATCTAATTCTTCACATGATTATTTCTTATATTTTTGTTGCATTATTCTTTGCCCCCATTAATCAGTAAGAATGAGACACTAAGATTGCCACCCTACTCACCAGTTCAACTGGCTCTCAATAACAATATCTGTTATCTTTTCAGATGTTGCACAACAGTGGGATTATGCATTTTGGATATATGTATATAATATTCAGTTTTAAGCAAAAAGTATAAAAAACTCAGCAACAGAGTACTTAAATTTTTTTTATTATGTTCATTTTATTATAGAAATTCAATTTGCCTGGTCTGAGGTGGTTTGGAATTTAGTATGGGTTTTTTTGTTGGTTTGTTTGTTTTAAATGAAAGCCTTATTTCAAATAAAAGATGACCCTTTTCCTTTATAGAATTCAACATCAGTATGTTTTTCTAACAGCTTCTTTAGAGTAAAAATTAAGCTGAGCTGAGATGGCAGGAAAGGTATCTAGATTTCCTCTGTTATAAAACACAATTCTGATTAAGATGATAAAGGAAATTAAAAGGAAATGAAACCAACACAAACGTATTCCATCTCCTCAGAACAAAGATTATTGAAGGAACTGCTGGGCATTCCTGGAGCTCCGAGCTACCACAAAAACAATACAAACAGATGCTGTGCTGGGGTACAAACTTTCCACTCTGCTTTGCTTTTGGACTGTGTTTTGTAGCAACAAACGTTACGGGCAAGCAGAGCTGATGACAGAGATGTCCTGGACGATGCTCTCCACCACAGGCTGAAGGGAACTGAAATCCAGGAGCTGCAGGAATGCAGCAGCAATGATCACAAGCCCCCAAAGCAGCCCATGCACCCACCCAGGGCTGCAGCTGCAGGAGGTGGGCACCCAGAGCACATTGACCTGGGAAGCCCCAGCACCTCCTCCCTTGCCAGCTGAGCCACAGTGATTGGTTTTGTGCTTGGTTTTGTGCTTGGTTTTATGCTTGGTTTTGTGCTTGGTTTTATGCTTGGTTTTAGCTTCCACCAGATGAAGAGTGAAATGTGCTAGCTTAAGCCACCTTCCTCATAATCGTATTTCATGGCTGTTTAAACCAAAACGCTGTGAATCACAAGATGACAAATTGAAAGAGCGCACACATAAAGCAATGATAATTGCTGGAGCCATGGGCAGTGACTTGTCATGCAGTGTTTATTAAACTGCTTTACAAGTGCCCACACCCTTGGTTAGAGGAACAGTTTCTGAAGTAAACAGGGAAATCTACTCAGGGAAAAGTCTTCCTAAAAAAAATGTAGAGGGGGGAAAACATTTCTTGTTCTATTTTAAATTTAAGTCTGTATTTTAATCCTCAAATTGTGATTAAATTACAAGTAGTTACTTTGTTCTTTCATTCTGTTTTTGATGCCCACTGAACCCATTAGAGAATGATTAAGGTAATTAATTTGAATGATTAATGAAAGATGAATCTGGGAGGAGTAATCTACTCATTCTACATTAAAAGTATTTTAAGATAATTCATTTATGGACTTGCATTTTGCTTAAAAAAGAAGATTCCTACCATTTGAGATAACTGCTTTTGAAAACAGGTAGGAACACCATCCCTACGTTTTCTGAACAATTTAAATATCATGAGGATACTGTCAATTTTTATTTTCACCATGTTCAGCACTCTTTTTTATATCTATTTTAAACCTGGCATTGGAGGAGGGAAAGAGTAGAGAAGTATTATGAAAAAACTGTCTCAGATTTTGCTCCAGAACTGCTGCAGGAATTAACCTGTCTAGGGAGTGGAAAAAAAAATAAGTCAAGCAACATGTCTAACTTTCCATTTGACCAAACTAAGGAAGGTTGACCTAACACTTCCATTCAGTTACTTGTAGCTAAATTATCTATCAAACTACCCACTACGTGCATATCTATCACTCTGAGAGTGCCATTTATTTCATACTAAAACCAAGTTCTTGCTATCCTTGGCCCTCTGTGAAGCACAACTGCACCCAGTACAAACAATACAGACATTAAAGAGACAGGAGACACATCCCAGTGCAAGTCACTGCTCTGGTACCTTGTTCCACCCACTGGCATGAGCAGCTGCCTCCTGCGTGCGCTCCCGGTACTCCTGATACGTCACCGGCCTGCAGAAGTTAAACCAACACTGAAAGTTAGAAAAGGAAACAAAAGAAGGTGAATGAAAGAAAGCTCTCGGTTTCTAGAGAACAAAATATTTTCACATGTATTACAGCAAGTAATTTTCAACAGCTAACGAGTCTTGTGTTTCAGACATAAAACATCAGCACCAGCATGGTTAGGAAGGATTCACTTTTCTCCCACCTTACACACTTTGATATAACTGGTTAAGTGAATTTCCTAATAATTTCATACTCTACAGCTTAAAAGACATTAGATAAGTAGGTTCTCTGATATGCAAGAAAGTTTTTAAGCTCTTGCATATGGTTTTTTTCAATAATCTAAGATTTTAAAGACAGAAAATTCCACTAAGAAATTAATACCTGAGCTAGAGGCCAATGCAGAGTAAAATTCTGTAAACAATACAAGCTGTGGACTAACACAGACTGACTGCATTAGCATTATGTTAAGAATTGAAACCTTTATTTGCAAGAACAGCCCTTTTGATCACAAAACCCCTTAATACTTCAGTAGTAACTTCTATTCTAGATTTATCCCATCTCTGCTCCTCTGAATTGGGATGATGAAACTCCTCTCCTCCATACTCTTTCCTCCAAGATCATTTGGCCTCTAAGAGTCAATAACAGCAAAGGCCTTCTGCCAAGTGACAGCAGAAGATGCTGCTTCAAAAGCAGCTATCCTCAGCCAGATTACTACAAAAGGCAAGTTCAGACTTCATTTAATGGGAATAGTGCTAATTGGCACTGGACAGAAACTGCTTATGGAACTCCAGGAACCTGTGGTGATCTGACAGCCTGCTGCACCCCAACATTGTTTATATGCACGTCAGAGGGCAGGGAAATATCAGCCAAATTAGTGAGTATTGCATCAAACAGCACCACACTAGCACAGGGGGGAAAACACAGAGTTAAAGCACAGTGGGGAAAACGTAATTTGGGTTTGTCATTTTAAGGGCACTCTCTTGACTTCCTTGGCACATTAATTCTTCAAAACCAAATCTAAATCAATCAGTGGGATGAGAAGAGCAGGAACAGCTGCAGGAAGGATATTATCAAGAGATTAAACAGTAATTCTAGTTTGCCTTAGAAAAAGGCAACATGGTTTCACAGGCATTTCTGACTCTATGTATGTATATAAACATTACTTAGAAAGCAAATATTTTCCTATAGAAAACACAGCCAGCCTAGAACACCAGAATATCAGAACCACCAGATATTGAACCTAGAACCACTGAAATGCAGGGCTGCATTTATGCAACTCCTCCTAAAGCAGCACCTTCCAACTCCAGCTCTGGTACCAACACATTCTGGAGGTCACTCAGAAAAGCCTCGAGCAGTTTATTTGACTCCATTAAATTTCAGGCTGGTAATTTGTAACAGAAAACCACGCAACTCCAACAATTGTATCAATTTGCAAAGACGTTAATTAAGACCCTAGCATGCCAAGTGCTATTTAGACAATAAGCTTGAACTGGCAGGACAGCTGTTAAGGCTCCAAGGTTACCCAGGGGCCCACATCTGCTTCAGATGTGTACATGAAGGGTGCTCACAAGGTTTTAGCTACCACCCTCTCAGGGAAACTCTCCCACTCATCATGACCACAAACAAACCTTCAGCTCCTCTCTAAAGACATTAATGTGGCTACAGCCCAGCAATCATGAAACTGGAAATCGCAGCTGCCAGCTTCACCAGCAACTCAAACTGCTTGAAACAGCCTCAGAAATTCAGTAACAAAAGCTTAGAAAAAAAAATTAGAACTCACATTGCTGCAAAGGCAAATACCACAAAGAAGTATTTGCACATTACACCGCAAAACAAACCCAAAACAAAACCCCAGCCAGATAAAGGAAGATTGAAAAAGAAAGAAATGCAATAAAAGATGCAGTCCCAACTTGACCATTTCAGCAAAAGGAAACACCTTTGAAAATACAAATGGAAACTCACTTGCTGAGCAAGCTCTGCAGTGCTTTGTGCAGATGCTCCTTCAGCTCCTGGGACACTTTCTCGCCCAGATGAGCCAGGCAATCTTCTATTGAGCTCTCTGGATTGGCAGGGCTGAACACTGGGGAAGTGTGGCAGTCAAACCCCGTAGTGGTAAACGCTGAGAGAAGAAGGCACCAAAATAAAACAGATTCACACAAGAACATCAACAGTCTCAGGTTCCTTATCCTAGCAGTTTACACAGGTTACATGAGGGACAAAAAAAATCACAGCACTGTAGTCAAAGCATGCAACGAACAAATCATAGTAAAAAATGTCCAAATACATTCTGAAAGTGCTGCTTACAAGGCAGAGATGACTTTGGGCTGCATTTTCCCAGCAGCTCGTTTCCCAATTGCATCCTAACCAGCAAGTTTGCTGACTGTGCAGCTGTTCTCCCATTTACAGCTGATGCCAGCCCTGATGGAGCAGCAGAAGAGCCTCTTTTCACATATTGCCCACACATGGACATCTCTGCAGCAGTACTAGAGTATAGGGTTTTTTAAATATTATTTTGTTCACATAACCTTTTCCTTCTCAGTCTAAAACTTCTAAGAAAGCTCCATATGAATGAACTTGAACAGCTCT
Organism: Prinia subflava; assembly: GCF_021018805.1. Classification (NCBI taxonomy): domain Eukaryota; kingdom Metazoa; phylum Chordata; class Aves; order Passeriformes; family Cisticolidae; genus Prinia; species Prinia subflava. Next base: position 1,871,148 of record NC_086250.1, on the reverse strand, counting down.
AGAGTGTTTCTATTTCAGACTTCTGATTTGCAATGCACATGCAAAGCAAAGATGGCTTTGAAATCATTCCTTGCCTTGGGAGTCCTACAAAAGCCACATCTACAGGTCAAAGAACATCACAAAAAATAAACCTGGTGGAAGGGAGAAATCTGACAGCTCAGGTCCACACTCCTTGAAATATTAACTCCTGAGGACTTCTGCCATCAAGTGCAGCAGCTTAAGGGCTGTTTACTTTTCATTATTTATAGCAGCCTATTAAATGTCATCCAGTTGTTTGCTTTGGCCAGGCTCCACCACTCCAAATGGTAATGTTTAACTATTTTACTCCATGTGGCAATGTGTACAAATCTCGTGGGGGGAAGAGAATAAAGAGATTCAACGTATTCAAAAATCTCTTTAACTGGAGTACCTGTTACAAATTAACCACCATTACAGTGCATAGAGACTATGGATTGAAACGGGAAAAGCTGAAGAGCACCTTCCAAGATTTCTTCATCAAGATGTTTTAGCTCCTCCTCGATTTCTGTCTTAAGCTTCTCCAAAGCCTCTTTCTCCAGAGCATGTTGTGCTATAAGCTGTTGTTGAGTCCCTGAAAGAAACCAAGGAAATCATTCAAATGTTTTAATTTATATTTCAAACAAGGTAGATAATGGAACATAATGTTGAAATATTAAGTATAAAGGAATTTGAGGTGAAAGTTCAATTTCAGACAGCAACAAGTATGATCCCTCGGGAGGGCTTATTACAAGTTTTATTCCACGAACCCAGAAACAGATAAACTTCCAGGCATTTTCAAGGTAGAACTGCTGCTTTAATTTTTTTTTTTAAAAACCACAAAAACCAAACCAAACCAAAAAACCCCACAAACAACAACAAACAAACCACAAAAAACACACACACAAAAAAACCCCCCAAAAAACCACACCAAACTGTAAGGCTACAAACAAAATACATAGGAACTTTAAAAGCAACATCTTCAATTTAAGACCAAAATCAAACCAAGGCACATAAACAATCAGCCATTATTTCTAATACACTTATTATCAAACTACACTAAAACAAAGCAGACTGGCATAACCTTGATTTTTAGTAGCCACATTTATATTGATGCCTGCAAAATCTACCACATTTTCAGAGCAACTACGCAATGACATTAATGAAGAAACCTGTGAACTGTGCATCATCTGCCTGCTCATGAGGAGTCTACAGGCCACAATTTAACACTGGGTTCACAAGTAAGAGTAGAGGCAAAGAACCTCACAATTGTCAGTCCTCTCCTAGCCAAGAAATGTAGGAATTTGAAATGGCTATATATCCCCAGAAGAATGCCATGATTTGGGATCACAAGTACATTTTCTGTGTGCTGACTCCAGATACTGGTAACAAAAGGTTGTTCCAGCCACATCAGTCAGGGTTACACAGACTCTCAATCATCTTAATCATCATGCTGTGCCAAGAGACACAAAACTGTTTCCAAACAAACCCAGGTATTCAGGACATTTGAATTTCTCACCCTTTCTGCACTACACCAAAAGCTACAGTTCTACCTAGAGATCCAGGCCATGTTCTACTCCACAGACATTCTCCACTCACTGGAAGAAAACAAAAAGGGAAGGATTTGTATCCGTAATGTTGATATTATCTGACTCAATTTCCTTATCACTCTCATTTCACATCCAGATCTTGAGCTAAGTCTTGTAACATTCAGTGGAGCTTTGTGGCACGTCTTTTTTCATTCCTGTTTTGAAGGCACTAAACCATAATTTGGTGGTCTCGTGAATGACAGCTTTATAGCCTGTTTTCTTTGGTTTGATTCTCTACTGTGAACTCACTTTAAGTGTGTGTCTTGCCTTCCCTTTTCTTCCACGATGGAAACATATAATCACTGAATTTCTTAAAAGTGTCTGAAAACCGTAAAAGCACTTAACATTACACACAGATGTGTAATTAACTACACACTAGTGAAGTACCCTGTGAATTTTCTGTATTTAAAAAACCACCAAACAATAAGCTTTCAAGGTCTCCTACAATTGAAAAATATGTTAAAAATCCACACTATCAACCACTGAACGTGTTAATGCTTAAAAACTCAGTGCAAGAATCCCTCTAAACAAATGTATGCTTAAGTCAGCATAAAATGTTTTCATATATTTCTGTGACCAGTCTAAAAGAACAAATGATAGCCAGTTTAATTCCATTTGACTTCACCACACATGTTCAGAATAACTTTACTTAGCTTCTTAAATCCCTTCCCAAGCAGTGCCTCTTTGCCATCCTGAGTAATAAATTCCAGAGAGGAGCAAATTCTCCCTTTGGTGAATGCCCCTGTCAGCCCCTGTCAGTTGTTCCTTTGGAGAGCTGAAGCAGAGCCAAGTGTAACAAGTGTGTGCAGTGCCAGCCCTGTGTGGAGCTGTGCCCTCCCCGTGTGGGGGGACAGAGGAGCCCCCGCTCTCACGGCTGCTGTGACACTGATCACCCGTGACAAGCTGTCATACTGGATAAGAGGTCACCCGGAAAATGGAAGGAAGAGGAATTCCAGTGCTGCCAGCGGACAAAAGAGCTGTTTAGATAACCAGCGCTGCAGTCAATGGTTTCCGTCTCCTAACACCCACTACTTTGCAGCAGCTGCTGATTCTGGGAGCACCTGACTGTTCAGTCATGCCAGAACATCAAAACCCTACCCCTCCCAGAGCAGTGACTCTGCACTGTTCATTGCCCTAATAAAGGAGAGATTTCAGCTTTCTGCATCTCCTGGATATTGACTGCTACCAACAAACACTACACACAGCACTGGAGAACATCAGCAGCAAAACTCCTAAGTGAGGGGTGTCTTTTCTCAATTAGCCAACTTGCAAGCCACAAACAGGCAGAGGAAAACAGTAAACCCAGCTTATTTTAGATGAGAATATATTTTCATTATCAAAGATGCAAATGGTCACACAGGAAATAGTGTATGTAAGAGCCACGAGCATTGAATGCTTTTCTGTGCTCAAGAAATGCACTTGCCTCTTCTGGGCTTTTGGTAAACCAGCTCTGCATGGCTTCTTCCCAACCCAGAGGCACAACAAACCTCTGTTACGTGTTCTTACACAACCAAGTTAGTGCATTCTACTTTCTATTTATGGAATAAAGGTTCACTTTGGCACAATTATGTTCCTGTTAAGATTTTGGGGTTCAGGTATTTGGAAGGAGCCTAAAAAGTAGAGGAAGATGTGTTCTGGAAGTCTGTCAAGCACGGCATCAGGGAGCATCAGACTACGAAATAAATGTAATATTTCAGTAAAGCTCTAGAAACTCAGTAACAACACAAGACTAACCAGTTTGCCAGGTTTGATCCCAGGAGGAGGGATGGGAAGTCATTCATCACAGAGCTACAGAGTCTGCACGTCTCATTCTACAGTGCTTGAGCCAAAACTTCAGCTAACAAGGGACAACAGCAACCATAAGGAGAGGCTGAAAAGATGTGATGCCTTTTTAGTTCAAGGGAATGAAGGATGATTGGAAAAGAAAACCACTGATGTCACAGATTGCTTCTGATTTTTTCTTTCATGCCTGTAATTTTAATTCAGCAATATCTTCAAGTTCTCCTAGGTCTCTATACTAACTTCTGCACAGGTGACTTAAAAATTTACTTTCAGCATGACTGTAATATTTCTTTAACATCTCAGACTTTTTAAAACATTAGCTCTAGACTCTAAAATTACTGTAAGCCTGAGAAGTGACAAAGATACACAAAATCTGTTTCCTTTAATGAAAAGTACATCCATTACACCAGCAAACTCCAGGCCATGGACTGCCACACATAGATGTGGCCACACATAGATGTAGCCCTCAATTTCAGACATGTTTAAAAGAAGCTCTTTGTAAACCATTAGAAGGCTCAGCTTAAAAGAAACTGAAAATGTCTAAAATATTAAAAAGAGACAAGATATTGCCAACTAGCATTCTAATTTTTTTTTTTGCAGGCAGAGAGGAGGCTCAATCAAGTGGGAATTCACACCCCAAAAAACTCCCTGTCCTTGCCTCAGCCGAGGGAATAACTCCCTTATTAGCATGAACTGGACTGCTCTGACCTGCAGTGTGAATCTTTACAGCCCAAACAGTTGTTTTCCCCAAAATGAAGGTTTCTAACAAATAAGTTCATGATCTAAGATAAAACAACCTAAAACACTCAGTTTTCTACAAGCCAACAGTAGGTACTGTGTGTGGGAGAGCAGGAAAAAGGCTCAATCACTAACATACAGCACTTCATAGGGTGATTCCAAAAAGATAATAAATGCAGTAACTGGATTAAAGTACTGTGGATAGCATGGACCACAGGGAAACTGTGAAAGTGTCAAAACCTTGCTCACCTCTTGACTAATCTATGTCACTGTGCAGTAATGGCACTAACTATAAATCTTTCAGATGCTCTGTAAACCAAGGGATGATTGAAGATTTTTCACTCTGTCAAGGAAAACACAGAAAAACAACTTTTCTTCAGAGTATTTCTCGTAGCCACAAGCTCACTGGATGGTGTCAAGCAATGGGGAAGTAGATTAAAAAAGAGAAATACATTAAAATTCACTCCTTGGTAAAATACAAAGAAACATTTCTAATACAAATCCATTGAATGACAAAATCAAAGTACTTTGACTCACTTGAAGAGTTAATAATACTAACAACTGCAGCAGAGTGGAAGCTTCTGGAATGAGAGTGACTTCAGGGGGAAAAGTGGAGATGTTTTCCAGTAGTTAATAATAATTTTCTGTGTCTGAATCAGTACTTATAGGTATGACAAGAGTTCTGAAAAAATACAAAGCATCTCTCCACAATCTCATAAACAAACAACTGAGAGCTTCCACACATTTTTAATACATGTACTCACCTGTGGCCTCAAACCACATCAATTTACACAGGTGATGTTACTCTGTGTATTCTACAATTTATCTGATTTTCACATTCACCTACCTGAAAACCTACCAAAAAGTAACAGAATTTACTGCTAATGGATTTTCCTTTAAATAAACTGCAGGGACTGTTATGAAGAACCACTATTCTGGCAAAACTAATAGGAAAATCTCTCAAAGCACTGGCCAGTTAAATTTGCAGGATTTACCTCTGGAGACACTATAAAAAATCCATTAGAGAACACTATAGAGCAATAATGTTAAAAGATTGGCTTGTCCAGTAAAACTGTCTTTTTTTTCAAGAGTCTGGAATACCACGGATGGCTCTCTTTAGTCCCTGTGCTGAAAAGAAGATAACAAAATAAAAATTTCCAAGCGCTCATCAGGTGTTGATTTAGATCAACCTTATTTGCTTGAAGCCAGAAGTGATTTCAGTGCTTGTAATTGAAGCCATCCTTCTTGCAACAAAACCAAGAGACCCAAAGGGAGACAATGCAATGTAATTTTCTATGTAATTTCTCTGAATTTTCTATTCACTGAATAAAAACCCTCCAAAAACCATCAGTCTTGCAAAGCACATTAGGCCTGCAAAAAACAGAGAAGTTTTAACTGGAAACCTAGCAGCCTATCTTAAAGTTTTAGTCTTATCTCAGTTTTTGAAACAGAAAGACATACACCAGAAAAAAAAACCTAGTACAAAATGTAGGAAAACAGAGGCAGATGATGGTAGGAGGGAAGGAAGGAGAACAAACAAAAGCATTCAATCTCTCCTACAAGTCCTGGCAGAATAAAATAGCACCACTCCTGCTGGGAAGGATCACTTTTCTGGTTGGGTGTTTTTGACCTGCCAGATACTCTTCCTAGTTTAACTGGAGTGTTGAAACTTCACTGAAATATGGGAAACTGCAGCAGAAGGAGGCTCAAGGGAAATACAGAAATCCTAACAACACCCGTGTGCCTTTGTTCCTCATCTCCCATGCTCTGTACACACGCAGTGCAAAGGCAGAAGATCCTCCAGAGGGTGACACAAGGTGGCTGGGATTGGGATCCTGCGCTGAACTGCCCTCTAGAGGAGTCCCTCACTCTCCACTCGGGCAGACAAGGAGGTTAACACCACCAGGGCAAGCTCAACTTGTCCTCCTGGATACCCCCACTACACTGAATATGAGTCAGAAAACTTACCAGGAGTACAGTCTTATTTGGATCTAAGAAAAATAAATGAAAGTACTGCAAACCACAGTCAGGCCTCATATGAATGAAACACAAAATACAGGAGTGGAGGAGAGGACAGGGAGAGGGGCAGTAGGCAAAATTGCTCCTTCTTTGCTTCCCATGGAAGGTCTGTCAGCACAATAACCATATCAAAGCAAAACAAGATTAAGGACAGGTGTTTTTTATTGGAATCCTCTCAATCCACAAATCACTGGTGTTCAGCCATAGAGTAGAAGACTCCTGACCAGCATTGTGAAGCACCACAGAAACCCACAATGGAAGGAATTTGGGATCACTCAAAGTGTTGTACCAACAGCGTGGAAAACACACGGACAAGCAGGAAGCAATGTTGTCACCCCTCCTGTGGCTGTCACCAAATGGGGTTCCCGACAACAACAGCTCATTTCCCTTTCCCAGCTGTCCCATCTCTCTTGCTCTGAGCAGGTTTCTCGGCTCACACTCGGGTCTGTAACACCCCGAGAGCTCCCAGCAGTGCATTAGGCAGGGCAGGAAATATCCACTGTGGGCTGTGCTCCCCTCCTGGGGACTGCAGATTACAGCAAGCAGGCATCAGCCACGTGCCAAACAACAAGGAGACACACACGGGGTATAAACTGCTCAACACAGCACTCTGAAATAACCACACACAGCCCAGGAGTGCAGCTCAAATGCTGCTTAATTACAAGCAAGGTGAGAAAAAGTAGGAGAAAGGATTTTTAAAATGTAGCTAGCAGACAAAAGAAACCTCTCAGAAGCATGGCAAGCAGAACACCACCACCAGGTGAGTTAGGAAAGAATGAGACAAAACCTGAAGCAGCAGGATGAAGCGTTTGCTTAGTTCAGTACAGCCTGAAGTCCATTCCAAGCATTACAAAACCGAGTGAGAAACAAGTCGGCAAAATAAAAGTAAGGCAAAATTACTTAATCCAGAGGCTTTTATCAGAAAGCAGCAAAAACGCTGAAAGAGAGACCTAATTAATTGAAATATGACCAGGAGAGGAGACATTGTGGTCACTGGTTTGGGGAATGAGGTGGGGACAAGCAGCAAGATTTCCTTTTAGAAGTTGTAAAGTATGAATGCCTTAAACTATTTTAGTAGCAAATCCAACTACAGATTGCTGTGACATAACCCAACTCATCTAATATCTGAGAAGCAAAGTCCTCTTAAGTGACTAAAAAATTTTCATCTAAGCATTTGTAGCTTCCTCTTTAGAAAGTTTTTTAGATACACTGCTGTAATTCAGATTGAAAGGTTAGAGGTTTTAGTAATGAGAATCGTTTAAAGGTTTCACCTCAATTTGCAAATACTTCAAAAGTAACTACAGCCAAATTATTTTTAAAAAGCTTTAAGACTAATATTTTCCTTTCTGAACCTTCTATTTATAGAACAAAACAGACTCTTACAAATTGAACCTTTATATGTACTCAATACATTTCCAGTTACAGCCCAGTTAGAAATGGGTGGGATGTTCAGAATGAGATGTTATTGCTAAAATAAGCACATTTTTCAACAAAGGGTTTTATCAAACAGCTAAGGTGCCTCTCCTTTCATGGACCACAGATGCAGTCAAAGTGGGAGTAGCCAACATACCTTAAATATAGTAAGATTAATTTTACACATTAAATATACTAACATTAATTTAATGAATTATATGTAATATAACCAGCATATGCGATATGATGTAGTGCCTAACTGAAAAGCAATTCTGTCACAACTTTGATATAATCTTTTCTTTTCAGGAATTTCTCACTTCATGACAGGTAAGTTCAGTAAATGACAGCACATGCATTCTTAAATGATTGTTCAAAGAGAAGAAAATATTCTGAAGACTTCTCTGAGGTTTGGGGGGGTTTTTTGTCCTCCTTTCATCAGAATAAATACTGAATCACAGAACTAGTAGTGACTAAAACATCATTAAGAAGTGACAAGTCACCCAGGCAGTCCTGACAAACAACATTGCTTAAGTGCTTGCCACCACAAAATAAAGAACAGGTTTACCCCCTAGGTTTATTTGAAAAACAATCTACCAAACTTCTTCTGCCTTCTATTTATTTATTTAACCTCTTTTATCCATACACCTGTCCTGGAAGAAAACATCTGACTCCATGCAGTCCTTGACATCTCATAAATATATAAATAAAAAACCAGAACTAGCATAGGCCACATCTCTGCACCAGCACTGAGTGACAACAACAGGAGCCTCAGTGTAATAGGGCAAAACTATTTAGCACAGGAGATTGCTCAAGACACCACTCAGTTTGTGCCAGTAAACATCACCTCACCCCTTACTTACTGCCACTTGTGTCCCAAAAAAATAGCAAGCATGGGCTGAAATTCTCATGATGGCACAAAGGTAATGTATATCCATCCCCCTAGCCTCAAAACAGCACCTAAAACCATTTACTTGCTTCCTAAACACCAGCCAGCCCTGGCAGAGCTCAAATTAAAACAGTAATCTACATACAAATAGCTTTGTTTCCATCAACCTGTCTCATCTTTCAGTTGAAAGTTATTCATTTTTCTGAACAAACCAAGAGATTCATTACACCGAACATCAGGCTCACGCCCCGCAGAAACACCCGAAGAGCTGACTGCAAACACAGCTGCACGTGTAAATGGCTGGAGATGAATATGCAAATATTACCTTGAGCTGGAGGAGGAGGAGGGTGCTGCTGCGGCTTCTCCTGTGCTGCCAGGCCCAGGTAGGTGAGCACGACGTATTTGGTTTCATAGTGGAATCCTACAGGCACGGCAGTAGCGGACGCCATGGGGTTGGCGGTGCTGGCGCCGGCTGCGCTCTGGGAGCCCGGGAAGGCTGTCAGGGAAGAGCGAAGGGTTCTGTTTGTTGGTTTATAGCAACAGGTCACGAACCCGCACGTAACAAGGAATTATGTAACAATCCTGAAGCAATATGCAGGTTTTTGCCCTGATATCCTATGCATTCTTATTTTAATGAGAACCGTGCAGATTGAACCCGACTGCGGCCCGGTGCGGCGCCCTGCCTGCTGCCAGCGGTGCCATTTCTCACTCCTGCCTGGCTCACGCTCCCATGGAAGCCAAAGCAGCAGCTCCTCACCACTGCCCACAACACCTCCCATCTCAACCACACACAAAACCACACGTGCTCATGTTTTGACTGATTCTGAACACTTCCTGAACCACAACACGTGGTAAAAAGGTGCCGAGGAGTCTCTCTGTCCCAAAGCCTCCCATGAATATTTTCTCTGCTTTCTCAGATTTGCTACTGTGATGCTCCAAAATTGTAATGCAGAAAAAGTGACCACAGTTGCCTCAAATTCATTTTACTGTTCCAACAGCAATGGAAAACATATGGTCAGCAGAGTAAATTCCACATGCATTGTAGGGATTGGAAGAACAGATGGTTGTTTGTCCTGGATTTCTCACCCACACATTATTAAGTATAAACCAGAAATCCACACCTAACAGCAACATCTGGCCAAAGAACTCCTCCCTGTTTCACTCTAATTATTTTGTTGATTTTTTCCAATATCCAAATAAGACCTGCAGGAAAAACTAAGGTAGAGAGAAATTAAAAACAACACGGTAAAAAGTAAAATCTCAGTCACATGGAAGTGGGGAAAAGGCATGCAACAAATTAAAAGGATGTTTGAGATTAATCAACATGTTTTAGCTCTTTTTGTTTGGCAAAGTCTGGATAACTACTTCCAACACGCTGTCAAATTAATGGATCAAGTAATACTATCCAGAAGTTTCTGACAAACTCTTCAAATTAAGTTCTCTAAGACTTTGGAGAGTCGTTCCCAAACAAGCAGTAGCCCATTCCTGGCCATCAGAAAGGGTGTCTAAACAAAAGGCACACAAGAAAGTTTGTGCTACAGAACAGCTACTGAACAGGCACTGAAAGAGCCAGATAATTTAGTAATGTGAGACTGCAATTACACTTAGGATAAAATTTTTTATCAAGTTCAAAGCAGTCAGAATGAGTGAAATGCTATCAGGGAAGAGAAACTGGACCATCTCAGGAGAGGTATGGATTGCACTGGAAATGTCTTGGGACTAAAAGAAAGATCCAGGTTCCAAAAGCAAAGAACAATCTGCAAATGAAGCCTCAAGATTAAAAATAATAATAATAAACCGAGAAAGCAAAAGAAAAGCACTTGCCTGTCTAGCTATTCAAGATGTCTGGGCTAACTTGTAATCCCTCCTTCCTGAGAAGGAATTCAGATTAACAGCAGCTGTACACTGGTTACTGGGGATAAACAGAACTACAACTGTGCTGTGGCTTGGTTGCTGTGGCAGTAGGTAGCCTGGCAAAGAAAACTTTACTACCAAACTAAAAGCTGAAAAATGAAAAGAACTGGTGTAAAATTGGCTGCCCGTTCTCTTTAAAAACTCTAGTTTCCGAAACTCATTCAGCACTGAAAACAGAAAAGGGCTCTCTCATGAAGACCATACTATGGCAGCCCTGCCTCTTGCTCCATGTATTTGAAAATACATGGCCTGAAACCCTTTACCACAAGGGTTTGATTGTGTCTTTGCTACAGCTTGAACCAAAGTAGTGAATTATATACAAAGGAAACAATAAACTTGGAGTCAACACTTCATCTGTGCCACCTCTTCCATCCCTAAGTGCTCCACAGGCAGCACATCCTGCTTCAGAAACCCAAGAAATCACAGCAGAGAAGAACCACAGCTTTTGCACAACACCCTTGAGCCTCTTCCATAACTGAGAGTTTCATAGAGCAAGAGGATCTGGGAAAAAAGAACTGCTCTGAAGGCTTTGGGATCCTTTAACAATAGATCTGCTCCTCAGACCACACCCACACACGCAGTCACCACCTCACATGTTCACATCACCAGGTGTGAAAGGTGCCGTACACCAAAAAAGCAAAAACTCCCTGGCACATTTTAGTTCTGGTTTGTTCAGCAGAGATCCACGGCCCTGAAATCAAAATGCTTCTCGCAATGCCTACACAGTGAATGGGAGCCCTTCCAGACAACCCGAGCTGATCTCTCCTGAAAAAAATCAGCCTGACAGATGGTCCAGAGACATCCAGAAACTGTGGACCAAAGAACAAGTCTGAATATATAACAGAGATTGTTCTTCAAAATATAATTCTGAATCAATGCAGAAAAGGGAATTTAAAAAGTTGATCAAAACAAGCATGATATCCAAAGCAGTACAGTGCAACAGGGAGGCCTAATTCACAAAAATTACAGCGTGCTTGGCTCAGCACTTCTGAGGGGAGGAGGGGAAGAAAAAACCAGAGAGAGAGAGAATCAGACCACTGCATATTTAAATAGTGGCTAATGTTTCCCTGGGGAAAGAATGATCAAAAAATATTACCTTGGTGGATATATTTTGAGAGGCAGTTTAATACTGAAATGAGAAGGTAGATTCAGGAACATGAATGGAAGAAATCTACAAATTTGCATAAAAGAATGTCATGAGTGGAAATGCACTTTGGAATCACTGGCCTCCTTTGGGAGAAGCCTACAGCACAGTAACTGAATGACTCGGTTTGGATCGCGAATGACTGGTTTTGTTTACAAAGAAAAACACAGAAATATTGACTCAGATACTGTAAATATCTCAGAAAAGGCCATTTTTCAGGAATGAGCAGGATTGAAAAAGGACACACAGCTTGAGAGACCAGATCAGAGGAAAGAGAGCTCTCTGCTAAAGGAGCAAAATGGAAGAGAGTCCAGAAAGTGTTTAAGAGGATAAGCTTGTACAGGAGATGCAGTGGAGCAGAGAAAATAAGGCGTTAACACAGACTCCCTAAGTCTAAAAGCCAGGGCAAGACGGTTGCCTCTGGTTCAACAGGTTCCCTGAAGAAATACTATACTGAAAAAGCTACAGAGATCAACATTACTACCAATTACTCCCTACAAAACCATTCACCTTTTCCAGTTCCTGCACCCTTGGGGGATGGAAGGCTCTACCTATTGAAGCTTACTTAGCCTGTCACTCCTCCGGCCCTGCTGTCACTTGTTTCATGTGGGCTGAGCTGCTCAAGCGACCTGAGAGCAGGAGTTGCAGTAGGACTGACATTTCCCCATCTGTCACGTCCTAATCCACGGCAGAGTTATAAATTGGATAATGGGCAGCACAAGCCTACCAATGAATACAGCGAATATAATCCCAAGCGATGAGGCCGGGCTGCGTTTCAGTGCCCATCTGTAAAACCCTCCTGTGCATCAAGATGTGTTTACTGCACGTCACTCAAACCCCAAAATGCAACATCACTGCTCCACTGCCCAGAGCAGTTCAGCAGGTTTCATAAACAAAACAGGCGATCGACGGATTTCAGAAACATCAGCACTGTCACAGCTTTTTCCAAACCTCAGCTTCCACTCCCAAACGGAGTCTCCCCAGAGCTGGATGCATTCCCCAGCTGGAGCATGGGTCACAGGCCTCACTCACCAGCCACAAACCCAATCACCCTGAGAGCACGGACAGGCACAGAGACAACACAGAGACAGCAGCGCTGCAGCTCAAATCATTTTTAGGCCGATACGCTCACGGTTTGGGTCGCCTTCCTGCCATCAATCTCTGCAACAGGCAGCCACTTTCAGCTCGGCTGCATCTACAGCCTCAGGTTTATGTGGTACTTTTTACAAAACGTACCGAATTTCAAGGAGCCACAGGTCTGCAAAGCCACACCCTGTATCAGCAAGATGGAAAATATTCGGGCACTCTGCAGCCTTACAGAAGGCTTGTGTGGGGATTTTGGGTGAGACGTGCATGTGCGGACTAGTTAAACCTTGCAGCAATTTGTCTCTGGAAACACTTCCCGTAATAGGCAGGGCTATCCAAAGCACCCAGTGGTGATCAACTTGGGAGATAAATTCTCCTGAGTACTTTTCCAACTGTGTACGAGGGTATGACTAAGAGATTGTTTAAAATAAACTGAGAACTACTCAGTTCAAACATGTCAGTTCCTACTGGAAATGAATCAATACCGCAGCCACTACTGATCCTCGGGTGGCACTTAATGGATAGAAATACTGGAAAACATAATTGTTCTTTATCTGGACAGTGGTTGCAGCTGACCTTTGACAGAAATGCAATTAAGTGAGCATTCTAGGCAAACGGTGTGATTTCTTTTCTAGCAAGAAAAACAAAAGCTGCATGCGCTATCCATTACAAAGATCCTCAATCCTTTGCAGCTTCAAACCATCTCACAACATTAAATTACGAGAAACACAGCTTTTATTAACGAGCTTCCACTCACTTTTTTGTCTTAACGCGCCTATTTGGGTTTGAGAATCCGCAAAAAGCCGTTCCAAGTTTCAGCGGCGCCGGAGCCGCCGGCGGGAGCGCAGCGTGAACCCCTCAGTTACTACGGCGATGAATGAGATATTTATACCCGGGCGGGCGGGCACGGCGTCGGGATGAGTCACCGCCGGGGCCGTGCGGGACTCGCAGCCTGCGCGCTGCCGCGGCCCCTGCAGCGGGGGAGCCGCCAGCTCTCCGCCGCCCACCGAGGCCTGGCGCGGCCCCTTCGCCAGCGCTGCCCGCCGGCTCCGGGGGTGCTCCGGGGGTGCCCCGGGGATGCGGCGGCCGCGGCGGGGGCGGGAGCGGCACCGGCCGCCAGGGGGCGCGCCTGTCCCCGCCGCGCCCCCGCCGAAACGCGCGCGCCCGGCTCCCCCCCCCCGCCCCTCACGGACGGGGTGCGCGCGCGGGAGGGGGACGGGAGCGCGCGGGGCCGCCGGTACCCGCTCCCCCCCCCACCCTGAAATTAATAAGTAAACGCAGATAGACATGTAGGTAAAGAAATAAATAAGCAGCCAGCCCGCCCGCTCCCACGCCCGTTCCTCACCTGCGGGCGCCGCGGGGAGGAGCTGGAGGTGGAGGAGGCGGAGGAGCGGCCGCAGCTCCCGGGTCGCTCCCGCCGGGGGCGGTGTGGGGAGGGGGGGGTGGGAGCGCGCGCGCGCTCGCGCGCTCGGCCGGTGCGCGGGCTCTGCCCTAATTTGCCGCCGCCGCCGCCATGATGGAGGGGGCGGGGGCAGGAGCGCGCGGGGCGCGGCGCGTGCCGCGCGTCACGGCTCGCGCCCGAGGGGGCGGGGCCTGAGGGGCGGGGCCCGGGGGCGGGGCCTTGGTCTGCGTCACGTGACCGGCCCGGTGGGGCGGGAGGGGCTCCCGGTGGGCGCAGGGAGTCAGTCACCGGGAGGAAACGTGGGCAGAAGGGTGTCTGCCATGGTCTGCCATCCTCTGCCATCCTCTGCCGTCCTCTGCCATCCTCTGCCATTTCCGCATGCATTCGGGGGAAAAGGAACCCTTGGCAGTTCAGTTCCCGCGGCCCTGACCTCCAGCTCACGCGGCTACAGGTGTGGGTTAGGTGGGTCGGAGTGCCAAACCGAACCCACCCGAAAGGCAGGGGGCACACGGAAAAGAAAGAGAGTCTGGATATAATTCCAACTGTATTTGCTGTTTTATTCAGTATTATTTATTTTACAATAATAGACATCATTATCATTTACTATTACATATTATTTCTTCTTTATTATTTCTATTAAAGCTTGATTTTAATATTACATGGTGTCTGAAGTAATAGTAAAGCATTTTCCAGATCCAAAGTACAAGCTGATTTCCAGCATTATAACAGCAATATGAAAAGACATCAAAGTTACACACACAGTTTTTTAATAAGGCTTTTCACACGGAAAAGAAATAAAAAGCACGGAAAAAATTAAGGAAATGGAAATAAATCATGAAGAAGCATGAATGTGACAAATCCCGCATTTGACACTGATTTGGAGTGGTTCTCTTTTTTCCAAGAAATGTTCCTACAGAATGGAAATGGAAGCCTCTTGTCCAATAGAACTAATGAACACTATTATAGATTATGAATTTTTTCTAAATTTTGCGATAAAGAAAAGATTGGCAGCAGTGACAGAACACCTGCAAGGCCGCCCTTCCCCTCCCCTTGTCCAGCTGTTTCCTGCATCCTTCTGCTTCCCCGCCATGGGGAGCCCAGGGCACTGCCAGCACGAAGCTCCTTTAGGGCCTCACAGGCGAGCTCGTCCCCGTGTTTCGTTTGTGTTTGCTGCAGGTTTCACTCGCTGCAGCCCTGCTCTGAACTGGCTCCGCTCTCGCAGTGACAGTGACGCGACACCCGCCGCGCCATATATGGCGGCGTGACGTCACACATTGTGCGTTCCCCTATAGGCCCGGAGGCGCGGTGGGCGGGGCGTGCGGCGGCCCCGCCCTGGCGGTGACACGAACCGGATCTGATTCCGCTCGCGGCCACCGACGGCACCGGGCGCGTCTGGTCGGGCCTGCGGCTGCCACCGCCACCGCCGCCACTGTCACCGCCACTGTCACCGCCACTGTCACCGCCACCGCCGCCATGGCGCTCAGCGATGCCGACGTGCAGAAGCAGGTAGGGCCGCGGGCCCCGGCCCGAGCGGAGCCCCCGAAGGGCCGTGGGGAGCGGGGCTGACCGCGCCGGGGCCCGCGGCGCAGCGCTGGGGCCCGGGTCTGCTGCACTGCCGGGGCGCTCCTCTGGGAAAGGAGGATGGGCGGAGGGGAAGGATCCTGGCTAGGAAAGAGGAGTCTCCGGACAAGGCGATTTTTCCCCTGCCGGGCTGGATGGGCCCCACCGGGGAACTTCCGTGAAGCATTTTGGTGACACGTTATTCAGATTGTAATGAGACGGTTCATGAGCAGGCTGTGTGCTATCTGCACCCCAGGGCAGGTGAATGCACAGCCTAAGACCCGTACTGTGTATTTACATGCTGCTGTGGCAGATGTTTAGAGGTGAGGGCCAGTCGCTTCTTCTGTGCCTGCAGTGGGAGAACCAGAGAAAGTGGCCTTAAGTTGAGATAGAGGAGATTCACATCAGATATTAGAAAAAAAATGTCACTGTTAGGGTGGTCAGGCATTGGGGTAGGTTGCCTAGGGAGGTGATGGAGTCACCATCGCTGGAGGTGTTTAGGAGGTGTCTGGATCTGCACTGTTTAGTGGTTTAGAGGTTACAGTGGTAGTGGTACATTGATGGTTGGACTGGGTGATCCCGAAGGTCCCTTCCAACCTTAGTGATTCTATGGTTCCCTAAGGATTTCCCACCTTTTTTGCTTGCAGCTGTGTTACCTGCAGTTAGCTGTACCTTAGCATTTGGGTGGGCTGCCACACGTTCCTCAATGCCCTTTTCAGGTCTACATCCTAAGCAGAGTGGGGTTGGCTTGCAGTGGAAACTTCCAGCCCTGAAGTCTGGCTGTGGACACTCCTCCAGAGACAGGACGCCCTGTCCCTGTTGACAGTAAACACCCCCTCAAGCTAAAAAAGCTGCTTTCAGCTGGGTTGGAGATGGCGTGTGGTGTTAAAGGCTGTGGGGATCCAGTCTACACTGCTCTGGGTAGTTTCTTGCAGGTGATGAGCGGATCGGGCCAGTTCCCTTTGTCCTCTGCATCACAAGTACTTGTGTCTCACTTTCTCATTCAGTAAACATAGTCTCTTGGCAAGGAAGCATCACAATGAAAGTAAAATTGGTAGGTTGCCTTTCTCCAGAAGGAGAATTGTAACATTACATTGTATTCCTTTTATCTGCAAAGCTCAAGGCTTTTTTTCCTTCCTCTTCCATGAAGATAATAAAAATAAAGCTGACCTTAGGGTGGTCTTGCTCAGCCAGAATGGACCTGAACTTCACAGGTTAGTTCAGGCTCTGGTGATGTGTTAAACATGTAATACTAACAGCATTTCACATCTGCAGCATTCCTGTCAGTGCTTTACACTCCTGGGCCCAGGATGATCCTGGTAACTGGAAAGGGCAGTGCTGATGCGTTGACACTCCTGCATGTGGATGAATCTGGCATGAATTTGCCAGCTGGTCTCTTAACTCCTTGCCACCACACATCCCAATGAACGTCACTTTGAAAATCATCTCTGATTGAGACTTTTTCCCACTGACAGACTTGCTTTTTTATTCTGCCAAAGGTGTTTAATATGTTGTTCCATCTATTCACTTCTAAAGCCCATCTACCATCCAGAACTTCCCTTGGAAAGGACAATCACACTGCTCCTGATGGGAAAACCCCTCCTTCCTTTCTATAGGAAATACTGCTTTAAAATAAGCCTCTCATTTCAAAGTACATTTTTGTCAGTGTTATTAAAACTAATCCTATTTATAGGTGTGAAATCTCACTTTGGATCTCTCTTAATTTCTATAAAAAGCAAAAGGGGATTTCAGCAGCTTTTGAAGGAAGTAACACTGTTCAGTCTTACCAGTCTAGAAGTGGATTCCATATTAGCTTGCTTCCATCTCATTCCTTTTCCTTATACAGAGGATGTTTCCTGAATGTCCAGAACTGTTAAAAGGGCTTTTCCAAAATTCAGAAACCAGATCACACTGGAAGAAGTGACTCAGTAACATAAAGGCTGCTGCTGCTTAGTTCTCAGTCTTCTTCAACAATAGGCTACTCAGCAAAATAATATCCTTATTTTAAATGCCTCTCTTGTCCTTTCTGAAATGCAGGGTAGGAAGCTGGTGCTGTAGGTAGTCAAGGACTTGAGAGTCTTTGCAGACACGAATTAAAAGAAAACTTGATGATTTGATTTTGAGGATGTAGATGGTACTGTTCACTTCTTCCACTGTGTTAACACGTGTTTAAAATCTTCCACTTGTCCCTTGACTTCTGTTTTTTCATCTCTATGGTCTTAGTGCTGCTCTGCACACTGGCTCGGTTTTCACCTTGGCAGCTTTCTAATCTCTAAAACAATGAATTTTAACATGAAATTCTATAAATAGAGCCTTTTGTGTGAGTTCGTTCAGACTGGATTTTCTGCAGAATGTGTCTCATCGCTAAGTGCAAGCCAAAAGTCAGAAGTTTTCATGGTCTGCTCCATCTGGCCATGGAAGGGTCTGTTCATCATCCCAGCTGCAGCTGGGTTGGGAATGAGTCCCTCCAGTCTGCCCCAAAAGGAATCTGAGCTGAGGTCTGGTCACAGAAAGGCATGAGATGGATGAGCAGAACTTGGTCTGATTGCTTTCCTGGGCTTTCAGCTGCTGGACCTGGACTTTGTAGTGCTTTGAAGTGGCTTCAGAAACGTTTTTCAAGTAGAACTTCTTGGTTCCTGTGGGGCTCTGAAGCAGCACGTGACATTCTTGATGTGGTCTGGGTCACAGGGCATTGCTGCCGCTGTCTCCTTCCTCAGCCCCTCCAAACTCACCTTGTAAGCCTTTACAGAATGCATTTCAGTTTTTCACCAGTGTCTCTGGTGTTCAAAGGAACTTCTGGCTGGACAAATATCACCAGAGTGGTCAGCAGCACGTTGCTTTGTTCACTGTTGACCTGTGGAAGGCCAAGGTTCATTCAGATGCCATACACGTTAATCTTTATGTTTCGTGTAAATGTCACAACAAACAGACCCGTTTTGCTGTGTGAGGATTTTTGGGAGGTTTTTTTAATAAACCCAGGGGTGAAAAAGTTGGTCTCATTAATGAAGAACAAAAGTACCCAGACTCACATTTATACAAATTTGCTTTTGGGTTAGTTGGTTTGTTTTGGGGTTTTTTGTAGTTGCATACCTGATATGCATTCTTCTAATGGCAGCTAGTGAAACAGCATTATATAGAATTATTGGGGAAAATAGTTTTCTTGTAATATATGTCAAGATTCACTGACTCTTTAGTGTGTATGCTCAATTAAATTTCCTTGCAAAACAATATTACATGAATTAGTAAATGGATACAGAGTATCTACAAATGAGGATATATATATATATACACACCTACTTCCTACAGAAAATACTTTCTTTCCTCTCTCTTGTTACAGATCAAGCACATGATGGCTTTCATCGAGCAGGAAGCCAATGAAAAGGCTGAAGAAATAGATGCAAAGGTAAAAATGGAAGTTCACTGTCAGTAAGTGCAAAAGGAAAAGTGCATCCCACATCCTGCTTTGAAAGTTGCAGTCAGAGAGAACTAGAATACCTTTGTAAGCTACAACTGATTTCTGTTTAGTTATTACATAGCAAAAAATGTTGTACCAAATAAAGTCGGCATTTCTTAGCTTTTGACAAATGAAAATGACTCAGAGCTCGCTTTGGCCAATGTTTTGGTGGTTCTTGAATATAAATATATCTGTATCAAAGTTCACCCCTTTTTTAAGCAGTCAGGAGAGCTGAGTGGTAACGTGACTCAACTGGATTGAGCAGAACCTTCCTCCACTGAATTAGTATTTAAGGCATGAGTTGAATTACTTGCAGAATGCTTCACTTAGGTTAAGCCACAAGAGACTGGGTTTAATATTAACCTGGTGAGAGAGTATAGATGTGTGCTGAGGAGGGGTTAATGGTGCCTTTCAGCCCCAACAATCTGCATTATACCACGAGTGAAATGCCTTGTTGGTATTGGATTCAGCATATGTGTTGCTGATAATATTTAATCTCCCTTAAACATTTAGATTTACATACATATTTAATCAGTACTAAAACAGGTATTCCTGAAGATCTGCAAACAGAATTCAGAAGTTGAGATTGGATTCTCATGTATAAGTAGGAGAATCATCCGTGTGTTTTTACATTCTGGCTGGTGAAGCTCTACAAAAAAAAGAAAAAAGTAACAGCTGTGCTGTCACCCTCCTTGTGTAAGAATTACTTACAGAGGTGGAGGGTTTCTGTATGGAACCATAAATTGTATCATCCTATCCTGTCTGTGAATGTGCTGTGTTACATTTTGGTTCTGTTTTTTTCAGCCCAAGGAATCAATTTCCACTTCAGTTGTTTAATTTTTACTGTAGGCAGAAGAAGAATTCAACATTGAGAAGGGTCGCCTTGTTCAGACACAGAGGCTGAAAATCATGGAGTATTATGAAAAGAAGGAGAAGCAAATTGAACAGCAAAAGAAAATGTAAGTTGCTTGGGCTAGAGAGCTGACTTCACATTTTGTTGTTAATTTTGTACAAAATTCTTCTTCCCTTGCAAACAGGCAAATTCTAGACAACATATTTAGTTCTAATTGTGAGTTTCTGGGTTTTTTTCTGGGGAGAAATTATCAAAGCTGAGCTACAATGGTGTAACTTAGTGTGATGAAAGAACCATTCACATTTCTTTATGTAGTCATGTCTAGAACTCTGTCCTGGTCTGAGACCCTGAGACAAATGATCATGTTGAGTTTAGTTTGGCTGGGTCTTCACCAAGAAAGGGGTTCTGCAGTTCAATCTTTTGTGCAAATCCAGAAACAGATCCAAACAGGTGAACAGACCTCATTTTTAAGTGTTGCAGAATTGTTACCTTTAAATGCAAAGCCTGCAGTTAAATGTTACAGTTCTTCTGTCAAAGGCTGATGGATTGATTCAAGTTTATCCTGCAACTTGCAGTCAAATGTCCAACCTGATGAATCAAGCAAGGCTGAAGGTGCTCAAGGCGAGGGATGACCTTATTGCAGTGAGTATCTCTGAAGTAAACACACTCTCTGTTCCTACCATATGTTAGCAAAAGGAAAACACGATTTTTGACTGAGTGACATTTGCATTAAAAAATGGCTCTCCAAGCTGCTCTGAAAAGGCCTTGAGGATTTAGTCCAGCTTTGCTAATCTCCTTGTTTCCACAGTTTCCATTACCTGCTCTTTTAGGGAAATACATTGCTCTGCCAGGAATACTGCAGGCAGCGTTGTATCTGTCATTTGCACAATAGCTTGTTTATTTAAAGAACAGCGACTCTCTCTTGCACAGTTAGTACAACTTTGAAATTCTGTTTGCCTGAAGCAATGTTCATGTGAAAAACCCAGCATGGCATAAGCAAGGAGGCCTAAAACACCACGAACTGGGATTTTTTTGTGTCCTTCAGTGGCCCATAGTAAATTCAAAGTTCTTCTTGCTGTGGTCGGTGAGCAGTGTGTGTGTTGACACAGAGGACGAGCAATCATTCCTCAGAGCAGGCTGTATTCAGGCCTCTTTGGGTTTCCTGTGTTTCTCTCTCACCACTCTCTCAGAGATAGTTTGGGTGTTCCATTTTCTGCTAGATGGGGCTGTTGAGCTGTTGGAAAAGCTTGAGAGGCCCGTGGAAATTAAAAATAAAAGATGGGATAAACATTCAGGTTGACACTACCATGAAAAAGAGGTGTTAGCAGAAGAAAATCAGCAGTTTATTGACTCTTTAAAACGAGTTTCAAACTTTAGATTGTATTCCCAGAGAGGAGGAAGGTGAATTGCTCAAGGGCTAACTCTGTTGTGGTAGTCTCTGCTGGGCAATCTCTTCCTCATTTATCTGCTGACTCAACCCCATGCTTCTGAGTCATTCTAAACACTCTTCCTCATTTTAAGACATTTAAAGTCACATGCTGCTCACTCTTTCTTCCCTTATCAGATCTTTGGCTTTTTTCATGAAGAAAGATGAGCAGTTCCAGAAATGCACTGTTACTCTAGGGAGGACAGAATAACTAGGTTTGACCATGACAGTAAATTGTGATAGTTTTATATCCTCATTCTGATTGTATTACTGTGCAATTTTTTTTCTAAACACCATGAGGTAGGACAGGAAAAAAAAGGTTTATACCAATTCAGTTTCTTTATGTGAAGCATTTCTGATGGTTCAGTTTTAGAACCTTTGAGTTGACTCTTTAAAATTTTCTTAAAAATTCAATCCCATCCAATGATTTGCTGAGCAAAGATAATCAAGAGAGCTACTTCAAATTACAAATAAGCTCTCTCTTTTAAATTTTGACTTGCAATTAAAGAATACCTAACCTGGATATTATTTCATGGAAAAATAGATTCGATTTCTTTGGTCAACCAAAAAGCTGAAAAAAATTTATTTGGACAATGTATGATTTTACATGAACAATTATTCACTACACATCTAGTTTATTGAAGCTAACATTCCAAGTATCATCCTTTTCCTCCTCAGCTCTCCCTTTTTCACACAAAAGGAATTATTGTCAGGTTCTAATGAGGTCAGCCCAGGGCAGGAAGAAGGGAAGTGTTGGGCAGGGATAGTTTACCATGCACAGAGATGGAGGTCTAGCTTGGATGAACACCAGCTGGAGTGTACATTTACGTGTTGGCAGGGTGTGAGAGCTATAATAGAAGTACAGAAAGTTGGTAGGCATGAAACCAAATGCCAAACAGATGGGCTCTGCTGATCTGATTTCTTCTGAATGTAGGATTTGCTGAATGAGGCCAAGCAGAGACTTGCCAAGGTGGTGAAGGATAGTGCCAGGTACCAGACACTGCTGGATGGACTAGTTCTACAGGTAAATATTTAAATTGTAAAAAAATGGATCATTGCTGCCCTAGCCCCCTAAGTTTCTTTTGTCAGAAATTCTCATTGTAGAGACAGCCACAACACTCAGAGTGCTTCAATAAAACTTCAGAAGCTTCAAGCATTAGCACCTCGTTATCTAGAAGTCTTCCAATCCTTTTCCATGTAGCCTCCCATGGGCAGCTCCACACAGCTCTGGCTCTTTCTCTCTTTCTTCTTCCTTCTGCAGTTCTGGCTCGCTCCTTCCTGTCCCCAGAATGGCCACCTAACCCTGTCTGTCCCTGTACAACATCTGACCCTTCCTGTCCCCAGCACGGCCACCTAACCCTGTCTGTCCCCTGTACCACATCTGACCCTTCCTGTCCCTCTCACACCCTCCTGTCCCCTCCTCACAGCAGGGCCAGCAGACCCCACTGCCTCTCCACCAGCAAACTCATCTTTATCACACCCACAGTGTGAGGGCCAGGCTGTCCTCACTCTTTGCTAATTAACACAGCTACAGAATATTGGAGGCAAGATTGCCATCAGCACCGTCTCTGTCTATCTCCCCGCAAGAAACAGCCCTCTGAAAGTTACAGTTGTACTGGAGTCTGGATGAAATGCTGCTGGGTGATTTTTGAGTTTTAAACATCACTTCAGTATCTTTGAGTATTGGATTCTGAACAGAAGAGGTTGTGGCTTAATTTTGAGGTGTAGAACCTGGTACACCAGCAGCAGGTCCGTTGTAAGAACAGTTGCAGATGTGTATACACACATTTTAGGGTGCACACGTTAAGCTCCTGTAGTGATCAGCTGGAGCAGATGCACCTTTGTCAGAGGCTGTTTCTCCAAACCCACAAGTCAGCCAATACCCGCTTCAAAAACCTTTTCAGCATTTTGGACTTTATAAGCTTTGACAAATACACTGTAGTGTGACAGAAGCAGGCACAGAAAGTGGAAACCAGAGCTTTGCTTGCCCAGAAGAACATCCTCAAGCCCCACAAATGAATGGCTGAAAGTCCAGAAAGGTTGGCCAGGTCTGTCCTGTGAGCTCTGGTGCCTCCTTCTGGCACAGACTGGTCCTGTTGCTGTGAACTCCAGGAGCCACCCACGAGCTCTCCTGTCACACTTGGACGGCAGAGTTTTCCCAGCAGTGTCTCCTACCAGCTCGTGCCTCCAGCTGGGTGTTGTTTCTTTGTCACACTCAGCTCTGGTGTTGCAGTACATCAGACAAACCTTTCTTGTTCTTGCAAATTGGCCACACTTGTCTTGGTTTGTTATGTTAGATCCAGTGAGGGATCTGTGCTCACAGCTGGACCAGATGATCATCATTGATCCCTTCAAACTGGAACTAATTTTATTCTGTTCTAGCCTCAGGTATTACCACAGGAACTGCAAGGCAGGATTTATTAGAACAGGCATCTGAAACTGCTGCTTGTCTTCAAGATCTTGGCTGCATGCTCTGTCTACTTAGACAGCAGTGATCCTTATGTGTGCATGAACATTAACTGGCATACACAATCCTGAAATTCCATATGTTTAGTTCCACTTGAGTTCCAAAATCATCATCCATATTTGGGCTCTTCCCCAAATATTGGTGCTGCCCTCTCAGAATATCTGCGTGAGGTGAACTTGTGAGCAAAGATCTAAATAAATGAGGCTGATATTGTTGGGGCTTGGGTTTCAAATTGATCAGCTTCTTTCCTTTCTTGGGGTTAAATAATTCTGCCAAAGAAAACGTTGACTTCCTGAAACTGAAATGGTTGTTCCTTGCAGGGATTCTACCAGCTGCTTGAGCCCAAATTAGTTGTTCGGTGCAGGAAGCAGGATCTCCCCATGGTTAAGGTAAGACACCTGGAATATTTTGACAGAGACCTGACTGCAGATATTTGCTGTTCAGACTCCCCTCTCGGGGTGATACAAAAACAGGCTTTGCTTATTGCACTTCTGTTGCAGCTACAGTGTGCTTCCAAAGCTGGGGATCATTTCCCTGCCTGGATATTATCTTGGAAACTTTAGAGATGGTTACAGTATTAAGAATAATAACTGGTTTGGCTGAAGAGCCAAACTGAAATGCATTTTCTTAATTAAAAAAAAAAAAAAAGGCCTCAATCCCTTCATTTTATTAGTACAAGTGATTGAGTTATCAAACCTGAGTGCTGCAGCAGCATTTGTCAGTGCTAACTGGAGGTTTATCTTGTGTCCTAGACTGCTGTACAGAAGAGCATTCCCATCTACAAAAATGCCATTAAAAGGGATGTGGATGTTCATATTGACCAGGACAGCTTCCTGCCAGAAGATATGTAAGGAAAATGGGATTGTTTTGTACAGGGCACTAACTTAATGCAACTTTTCAAGCCACAGCTCACATTAGTGTCAGAAAATTAAGTAGGGAATGTCCTCAAAGTGGCTGCTGCTGTTCTTGTGGAACTGCCACTTCTTTATCAGACACAGACTCTGCAGATTTCTCCAGACAAGCACTGTCTCCATCAGAAATGTGAGGAAAAGTTTTGTGCAGTCTCCAGCCTGACTCACAGCACTGGAGTAGGGAATAACTGCACAGGAACTGAACCACTGGTCTTTTCAGGAGAGAGAATATGGATGTAGCCACGCTTTCTGTCTCAAAATGATGCAAACTGAGTCTTGAAGTGCTGCAGGATAATCACTTGATGTGGTTTATGTCTGTTCTGTCTGCAAGGCTCCATTTCCACGTGGTATCATGGAGGTACCATAGACAAAGCTGTCTATTCTGTCACCTTTCTGTATGGGCCCACAAACAATACTTGTAGCTCTTCTCCTCACTTTCCAAAATGTGACAGCTGTCTCAATAACACAGAGTCTGAAGCTGCTTTGAAGGGACAAATTGCACAGCTCCATTTACATTTAAAACTTGCTGATGAGGATCCTTGCACATAGCTGTGGTCTCTGGTAACTCCAAAGATGCTTTGCACTGCTGCCTCACTGGATCTCTTTGTGCTCATTCCTATTAAGACATGATCAAAAAGGTTGTTTTTTTAAAAAAGAGAAATCTCAGCCATGTATCTGACCTGCCCAGAAATGCTAATTTGGGATATGTTTGCCACATTCTGACTGACCCGTGGATTTCACTGTATTATTTCTTTTTTTGTTGTCCATTTTAGTGCTGGGGGTGTTGAAATCTACAACAGTGATGGTAAAATTAAAGTTTCCAATACCCTGGAAAGTCGACTGGACCTTGTAGCCCAGCAGGTGAGTTTCTGCAACAACCTAGGTAAACAAAATACAATTAACTAGTTTGTTCTTGTAGTGAAATCCTTGTGTTTCCAAAGTGTCAAAATAGTGCATGGCATCAAATGTTATTGGGAGTGACAAGTAGGAAGTTATTTTTGAATGAAAAGAAGCAAATTACTTATTATTTGTATAGAAAAAAAAATGGCTTTCCCCAGAATTCCATTTGAATTAAGCTTAAGCATAAAACTCTATAAATTATGATACTGAAAGCCTTGGTTATGACTGCACTGCAGTCAAGATGCTGAAATGCTGAGGCTAACTTGAATTACTGCAGCTAACTTGAGTACAAACTTTGGCTGAGCCCTATTACTCCCAAGTGCAAAAAAACCCTAGCTCTGGCATCTCTTTCTTATGCTGCAGTACAGGCAGTGCTTTCAGTTTATAGAGTAGCAGGCAATGTGTGATCAGAGAAAAGACTTCAGAAAGCTCAGATGAAGTGACTTGTGAATTTTGAAGCCAACCTAACTATCCCACCGTGCCTGCAGGAAGAACACAGAGCAGTTTTATTGCCCATTTCACAGAACTGATATGCTCTTTCTCTACAGATGATGCCAGAAATCAGAGTGGCTCTCTTTGGTGCTAATGCCAACAGGAAGTTTTTGGACTAAACCTCTATGAGAGAAGGTGGGATCTGTTCCACTGCCATACTGAAGGGGATGCAAAAGCATCTGCTAATTTAAAATCTTGAAATTTAACATTACTGTGTCATCCAGTATCTGTTCTTCAATCGAATAATTTTGCATACCTGCTGTGCTTAGCCTTTCTACTTGTGGTTAGAATGCATTGCTCAAAGGATGTGAAGACATACATATTCATCCAGAAGTGGCACTAGAAATGGAGGCACTTGGGCTCCTGGCTTTCCTTACACTCTTGTGACTTTATAAAGACAAGGGGTCCATTTAGGGTCACTCTCATGCTCTGGCCACATCTCTCTCAAGTTGTCTGATCTGTGAAGTAAATTACTATGCTGCTGATGGCAAATCCCCTTTCAGTTATGGTCTTCAGTGTTAGAGAGGGCATGTATTCCTTCCCAGGGTTAGCAGTTAAATTCATGTTACTTGGTCAGGCATTTCCTGTTCTGTATATGTGATTAAAAAAAAAAAGCCTGAGCTTGTAAAACTCTATTTATTAAAATAAAAATGCGTGTGTGTATGGAGTTCTTTGTCACTTCTCTCTGGAGCATTGGCAGCAGCCTTTGAAAAGTGGGATTGTTTGTGTTCCTACCTCGAGCTGTGTGTATGAACTGTTCTGTGAAGCTGGAATTCCAGTGCAAGGAATAATGTTGGATTGTAGGCCAGGTTTTTGAATAGGACTCCAGGATTCTGGAGCATCACTCTCCCTGAAAAATGGGTCAGTAGTTTTGCTCCCTCTATCTTCTGTCACAGGAGAGAACTACAGAAACACAACTGTGCTACTTAGATAAACACAATCCATTTCCCATCACAGGTTTGTTGCTTCCTTGCAGGAGATCCAAACTGTACCCTGACTCTTCCTAATGCTCAGCTCTGAGATTTCTTTTGTGAAAAATAGAAGGTGATGAATTACTACTTAAATATGTTATGAAATCATCTTCGCTGAGTATGGCACTGAATCAGGGATGGTAGGAATTTTACATTGTGCCATGAAGAGCACTTGCCAAGCTGCAGCAACACTGCTTTATGCAGTGTTTTTAACCTGAGGCCCTCAAGTGTGCCCTCACGAAAAGTAGACTCTAAATGCTAGATAAGTTTCTTACTGCCTCATTCCCCTCAAATGGAAATTGACTGCTAAGAAAACCCTGATTCTAAGCTTATTTAATCTGTGTCTGGAAGAAACGCTTTAAATTTGCTCTTAGGAAATAAGATTATTTAGCAAGGTTGGGCTTTTTGGTTTTACTGCTCTTTGCTGCTGCATTTAGGTGCCAGCTCTTGTTTTCCACATAGATGGTTGTTATGGTATTTATACCATAAATATAAATACCATATATTTATAATGAAGGAGTCAGGGAAATGGATAATATTGCACTTTTTCTGCAGAGTTGGCAGTGGAAAATTTAAGAGCAGGCTTGACACTAAGTGGTCACCAGAGGACTTGAAATGTTCCTGCACATCTGAATCACAACCCTGTTTTAGAAGGTAGTTTTCACCCCTAGGGGTGTATCAGGCTGTATGAGTGATCCCTGGAAGTGTCAAGAGGAGAGAAAGCCTGGAAGAAAACACCCAGAAGCTGGCAGAGGGAGGGTACCTTGCTTGTTGCACGCTCCTGTGCTGACCTGCTGATGTTGGCAAGCAGAATGTGCATCTCCTGCAAAACAGAAAAGTGTCAGCTCCTACCTTATACAGCCCAGTAGCACACACAGGACAGTCTGTGCCTGGAATACTTGGGGAAGTTAAAAGAAAAATTCTCATTTAATCATTTCCAAACAGAGTGCAGTGAAGGAGGAACAGAAAAATTTGGAAATAAAAGTGAACAACCCCAAGGGGAAAATTCAAAGCAAAAAAATTTCTTTAGTTAAGTGAACTCTGAGCTGTTACTCTGAGGAGCAAAGGTTTGATAATGCAGCAAAGCAACTTGGCAAAAGGTGTTTAGCCCTAAGCAAGAGCCCAGACAGACTTAAGCGTGGTTTGGCTGGGTGTGCTGTTTGATACAGGCAGCTCAGAGAGGCAGGTGGGGGCCCCATCCTGCCTCTCAAACGTGTTTGCAGGGAACAGGCCGTGACAAGAAGGCCCTTCCAGGGCTGGGAAGTTCCTGCTGCTCTCAGCCAAAGTAGAGCTGGCTGGGAAATCCCAAATCTGTCTTCCTAGGCATCTCATTCAGAGCATCCCATACTGTTCCTTTGGCTTTGCTTTAGAGAAAGCAAGAAAAACATCTGTACAGGAGCATTCTCGGGTTAAAATCATTCTGACAATGAGCCAAAAATGTCATTTCCCAGCCCTTGTTATGTGCTGGAAATCAAAAGCTATGGAAATCAAGGCTACCACGTTATTTTAGGTAGTTCAAGGCTGATCTGTTGGGAGAGACTGCAAAGAAACAATCAAGGGTGGTCCCCCCCAGCATTTCTAGAGGCCATTTTTCCTTTTGCTTTGCAGGGGATCAGCTCCTTTTCCCAGTCAGCCTGTGGCCCACACCTGCACTGCCTGAACACCAAGGGGCTGCACAGACCCACCCCTGTGCAAACCCTGGGGCTGTGCAGCTCTCCAGGGCACCAAACACAGAGGCAGCACCTTGGCACGAGGCTGGAAGGGGATAGGAGAGGGAACAACTGCCTTAGCAAGGGAGAGAGGGGCACTGAAGTGTTCCTGGTGTTAGAGGCACAGTTATCTTTTGCAAAATTTCTTTCATCCACACGTGCACAGGCTCTGCCTCGCTCCCCTGGCACCATTGCCTGCAGTGCCACTGTAAATCCTCCCTCCCTCCCAGCAAAGGCCACTTCTGCTCAGGTGGTCACAGACAAAACCTTTTCAGAACATCTTCTGGAGAAAGGCTGGTGCTGCTCCTCACAGGGCTGCAGAAGGAAGGAGGAGCTCCACTACCAGCAGTAATATGCCATAAATTAATCCCAAAGCATGGGTGGCAGCACAAGAAAATTACTGATGTCTAAAAAATTGAGTTATGGTTGTTTTCCCCACATGCACAAATAAAGCAGTTCAAGCACAGACAGTTGCTCCATGCTTCTGCTCTCAGCTCCAAACACTCTGAAGTGTTAGCTAGCATCACTAGCCAGGGCTGGGGCACAGGAATTGGGAGGCTCCTCTCACCTGCTGCCTGGGTGACTTTGCCAGGTGTCCTTGCCACCACTGGTGGGCTCTGTGGAATAAAACTGCTGAGGTTTAGGAATGGGCACATGAGAATTTTAACACCGAAGGCATCCACATCCCACCTCTGTGTGGCAGGAAGTGCTGCTGTTCTGTGTGGGGGAACCATTCTTGATGAAGAACATGGGCAGTTCATCACTCATGCTCCAAAATCCTGGCATTTGAAGTGTTAATCCCAGCATAACAGTGGCTACAGCTGCAGTGCAGGCTAGAGGTGATAACCTATTAAAAAACCTTCAAAAATGTTAGTTCTCCAGCTCTGTCAATGCTGTTCTGCAGCAGGACATTCCTCAGTCTCCTCTCCATGTTATGTTGGCAGGCACGAGCTGTTTGCTTTCATCCAAGCTGAAGCATTTGCCTTTCAGTTTCACCAAGTGACCCCTTGTGAAGTCATCTGGAGTTGTAAAGTAAATTGGATCAACCATCTGGCTTTTTTTTCCTGTTCCCCATTTAATATATTGCTACCAAATCTCCTTGCATCTGAATGGTTTTATTGCTCTGTGCTAACCATTCCTTTTTCATCCTGTGCTTCCCTTTTCCATGGAGCACCAGCTACAAGCAGTGACTGGAAGGTCAGGCGGAAAAAGAGGAGAGAGGCAAACCCTTGGAGCTCAGCAAAGCTTGGCTGCTTTATCTCCACAAAGAGGTGTCCGTGCTGCTGAGTGGGTTTCTGGCATGCAGGCATCACCCTTTGCTTTGATTTCAACCTTTTGGCTGGTAATTTAGGCCAGCCCTTTTAGTAAAAAACATATTACCCATATTGGTAAAAAACATATACTAGGGGCATATGTCTAAATAAATACGTTGATTTATAAATTACATGCAGGTACTGCTGTACTAATTAAATGATAAAGCATAACAAAACTAGAAATTTAAAAAGTATTATATAAATACAAAATAAATATTATTTATTTATTAATGGTCTAACTATAGACTCCTCCTGTACCCCAACAGTGTTTTCTTCTGTATGCACCTTATTTTGGAGACCTCTGAGGCACCAAAAACTCTTTCCCTTCTGGTGAATAGTAGTAACCTCTATTCTGGAGGTGTTGTGTCACACCCAGTGCATCCATAGGGGTCTCAGGACTTCAGCAGAGGCTGAGAAACACTCCCAGGATTATGAGGAGATAAGAGGGGAATTTGCAGGAAGCCAAGGCAGACATCTCCAGGGGTTTTCCTGGTCACTGTAGGAAGCTGTGACACCCAGCCATCGGGGATGGGAGGTTCAGGGGTGCTGCAAAGCACCCCTGGGTGACAGGTCCCTGTGCCTCCCACCCAAGAAGCACCAAATGCCAGAGGCAGGGAAGCAGGGTGGAAAACCCGTGAGGCATTCCTGGCTCACCCCCCGGTGCTGGATGCGATAAGTGGGAGCAAAGGGTGCCTTTCCCTGCTGGCACCGCCCAGAGTGCCAGAGAAGAAACGGGAGTTTGGAAAGCAAACAAAGGAAGGGAAGGAGAATATCTTGGAGAGAAGACAGAGAGCGTTGCGAGTCTCTTGGGAGGCGCAGGGGGTGTGTGCACACCGCTGAACGGAGGATGCAGCGCGGCCGCTTTGATCTCCCAGAACAGCTGCTCCGTGGGCATCGGAGAGCCCAGAGCCAGGCGTGCCCGGGAGAGGGGCATGCACACCCACAGCCTCATGCTGTTCCCATGTTCCATGGCCTCTCCCTCAAAGCACCCAGGCAGCACCAGCCCTGCTGAAAAGGCACGAGCTCACGGCTCCAGCTCCTTGCTGTTCCCACACGGGGCAAGCGCTTTGGTGCCCGGCTTTAGCCCTCCAACCTCTCCGAGCCATGAGGGGCTGCAGGCACGGCATGGAGGGGTGGCTGAGCTGCAGGGAGAGCAGCTAAAGCAGGGCCTGGGGAAAGGAAAGGAGAGCGGCCTCGGGGATTTAATTTCAGGGAGGCCTGAGAATGGGTGCTCTGAGCCCAGACAGCATGGGATGGCCCCTGAGAGGGGCATGGGACACAGGATGACAAGGAGGGCTGTGTTTAGCATTCTGGTGGTGGCAGATGCTAAATGTCAACAGGTCTGGGGTCAACACCCAGTGTACAAAGCCTCTGCACTATTGATCAAGGTGTGGGAGGATGTCAAACCCCAGCGCTGCTGACTCAAGTGCATGCAGACAAAGAGAGGTTGGGGTTTGGTGTGAGTCAGGCAGATAAAATACAGATGCAAGGGGAAGTGGTGTGGGCATTCAGGCACACAGGCTATCAAACATAGCAGCAGTTGACATGGGAGCAGAGGGTCATTCCTACAGAGAGGTCTGGTTTGCCTTCTCCAGACTTTCTGGGGGACTTGTGCGCCTCCCAGTCCAAGGAGCTACCTCACACAGCCTAAGGTTCCCAGTTTGAGGTGTAAAAGGTCTTTCCCTTCTCCTCCTTGAGCTCAACAGAGCCTCATCAAACAAGGAAATAAGCAGCACATTTCTCCATATCATGCTCTGCTGTGCCTGGAAGCGAGCACACAGCTACTTCCTTGGGAAAAAAGCTGCCCTGGTTGTCGTGCAATGATTGGGTTGGAAAGGAAAGTCTGGGTGTTACAAAGGGGACAGGTGAAACACTGCAACCCTCCCTGCTGACCCCAACACCTAGGTGCTCTCCAAGGGCCCCATCAGGGGGATAACTGACAGAGGAACTTCCCAGGGGAATCTGTATTTAAGAGCCACAGGATGCATTTCCCTAGGGAAGCAGAGATCAGAGGGGGGGGAGGCAGGGGCAGGCAGCCAAGGGAAGCAGAGCAGACTGGTATGCACAGGCTGCATCTCCTCAGGGGAGATCTGTTTCATATGCAGGTATGCCTTCAAAGGGGACACCAGGGTGCAGGGGAGCACCAGGGATGCTCCAGGGATGAACTGCCCCCCTGGGAACTCGAGCAGAGAGGCAGGTGTCTGTGGGAGCCAGCCATTTCCCAGGGGGGAGTGCTAGTTTGCTGCTGATTTTCCTAACAAAACACAGTCCTGTGGGATCTTCCAAAAACCCATGCAGCCTGGAAAAGCCAGGACCCTACAGGGGCTGGCACATGGGAGGTGGTAAATCTGCTGGCATCTCCCATTTTGCCCAGGCTCCTGCGGGAATTACGGTGCTGAGGCAGCCGGCTACTGAGGCAGCAAATTGTAATTCAGTGCCCCTCTCGGGAAAGAAGATGAAAGCAAACTCAAATCTCTCTTGTGGCCCACACAGTGAAGTTACTCTCACTGAATCCTGTGGTTGTCAAGATGGCCACAACACTCAAGAGTGCTTCAATAAAACCTCAGAAGCTTCAAGCATCAGCACCTTGTTACCTAGAAATCTTTCTTACCTTTTCTCTGCAGCCTCCCATGGGCAGCTCCACACAGCTCTGGCTCTTTCTCTCCTTCTCTTTCTTCTGCAGTTCTGGCTTGCTCTTTCCTGTCCCCAGCACGGCCACCTAACCCTGTCTGTCCCCTGTACAACATCTGACCCTTCCTGTCCCCAGCACGGCCACCTAACCCTGTCTGTCCCTGTACAACATCTGACCCTTCCTGTCCCCAGCACGGCCACCTAACCCTGTCTGTCCCCTGTACAACATCTGACCCTTCCTGTCCCCAGCACGGCCACCTAACCCTGTCTGTCCCCTGTACACATCTGACCCTTCCTGTCCCTCTCACACCCTCCTGTCCCCTCCTCACAGCAGGGCCAGCAGACCCCCCTGCCTCTCCACCAGCAAACTCATCTTTATCACACCCACAGCGTGAGGGCCAGGCTGTTCTTACTCTTTGGTAATTAACACAGCTGCAAAATATTGGAGGCAAGATTGCCTTCAGCACTGTCTCTGTCCGTCTCCCCACAGAATCGGGAAGTTTGAGTTTCCAGCTGAGCCAGCAGCGAGGCTGCCCCCCCTGTCACCTCACCAAACCTGAGGGACAAACCCACATCCCTGTGCCCCGTGCCCCTCAGAAAGGCTCCCCTTGTCTGCCCAGCCCTGTCACCTCACCAAACCTGAGGGACAAACCCACGTCCCTGTGCCCCATGCCCCTCAGAAAGGCTCCCCGTGTCTGCTCTGCCCTGTCACCTCACCAAACCTGAGGGGCAAAGCCACATCCCTGTGCCCCGTGCCCCTCAGAAAGGCTCCCCTTGTCTGCCCAGCCCTGTCACCTCACCAAACCTGAGGGACAAACCCACGTCCCTGTGCCCCATGCCCCTCAGAAAGGCTCCCCCTGTCTGCTCTGCCCTGTCCCCGGCCAGCCGAGGCGCTGATGGATTGCAATCCTCCTCCGCCATGGCCAAAACAAAGGTCACGGCCCCAGGAAATTGCTAACAACTTTTGCCCGCCGGCCCCGGAAGGGCTGGAGCATTTCGTGGCGAGGGGGTGAACTTTTTACGATCCCTCCACCCCGGGCAGGCTCTTTGGGAAAGGAATTTTTAAAAGTGGCCGGGGAACTCGAGGCTTCCTGGGGTTGACAGAGGAGGAGGGGGCAGCCCTGGAACGCTGCCCCAGCCCACGGCAAACCCCGGCCACTGCCCCTTCCCCTCAGGCCTCTCCTCCGGCAAAACCTTCCTGTTAATGCTGCTGGGCAGAGACAGGACCCTCGGGAATCCCATTCGGGGGCTCTTGTTAAGGTCCAGAACAAGTTCAGTTTTATTTCAGCACTATACTCGTTTTGTGAGTGTATAAATATCCAGGTACCAACACTGCACCTCACTCCGAGCTTATGGCTGGGAACAAGGGGTTCAGGTACATTCCCACCAGGAAAAATGGCTTTGCTTTGCCCTCCTGTGCCTCTGACTTCTCCACCAAGCAAAAACTGCAGCTCTGTGGGCTGGAGGAGATACAGCAGGCTCCCACCCTTCAAGAGATCCCTGTCTGCTTGGAGAAGTTGCATTTTACATCTCAATGTGGGAACAACAACAACAACAACAACAAAATCAACATTTTGAACTTATGAGTGCATTTATTTTTCCTAATACCTGTAAATGAACATTTCTGCGATTAGAAATAATTTGTTTTAGCCTAAAACAGAGTCTTCCTGAGCTATTCCAAATGTCTTGGTCCTGCCTTTCTGTGTGAGGTAGTCTCTCCCATGCTAAAGTGTGGTGACTGACGGGAAAATTTAAGATGGGAACCTTACCTGCAAGATGCTTTTGTTTTTAGAGAAATACACATAACCAACCCACATCTCCCCCCCGCCCCCAAAAAACCACTGATCGTGCCAAATACACTCCGGTTCTTCCTTCACCATTAGGCATTTCCAAAATGCTGCATTTAGCTCCATTACAGCTGCATTATCTTCCAGCTGTCTGAAATCAGAGCTCCAAAGCCTGCCTGAAATCAGAGCTTTCCCCAGGGTCTGCCCCATCACGGGGGTGAGTGGCTGCCATTTATTTCCACACCCAAACTGGGCACTAAACTGGTCCCTACTGATTCATCAAATCCATCCCACATTCAAGCCTACATGAAAAAGTAAGTTTCTTTGAAATGGCTTTTGTCTGGAAAAACGCTGGGTTTGGGAAGCATCCCTGTTTTCAGGGAGGAGGCTAGAGAGAGTATTTAAAGCCTCAGAGCTCAAAAAGCTCCCTTTGTACAGGGGGGTGGAAGTAGCTTTGCCAGTCCATGGAAGTAAGGAAAGAGAACAATCAAGAATTGTGGATAGTAGTAGATATAAAGGTAGACAAAATAAGGGGATACATGGCTTTGTTTGGTACTGCCTGTTACACTCGTGATAGCATCTTGTCAAGATCAGGACATGGAATTTCCTATAGCACAGATAAGCTTTGTCTTTGCCTCGGCTGCAAGGCAGCTCTAAAAGGAGCAACTCTCCATCTGCCCCTTCCCCAGGACTGGTTCCAATTAGTGCCGACTCCACTCTGTGCCGGCTTAGCCCCAGGATGAAAAATCTCCTTGTGCCAATCCCCTCTGACCCAAACACTTCCTGGGACTGATAGGGCGACCAAATTCCTCCCCTTCCTAAATTGGACAGCTTCCTCTTGCCACCCCAAACTCTGGCCCTGGGGAGGGGAGAGGGGAAGAAGGGGATACGTGACAGAGAGCAGCCCTTCACCCTCCCCAGGATCAAGGAGCCAAAGTCCTCAGAAGCCTTTGCAGGGCCTGGAGCTGCAGCCACGCTGGGAAAAACCCTGCTGGGATGTTTGACTTCATCTGCCTGCCCTGGACAGCAGGGACAGCTCTGGCACCTGGTGGGTTTGGGGTATTCAGGATGTCAGGGTGCAGCAGATCACATCTCAGGCTCCTCCAAAGGCCCAGGATGGGAAGTTGCCTCCACGTGCTCCTGTGATTTTCTGGGGACAGAAAAGATGCAGGCCCTTGGCTTGGCCAGCGAGTATGGATGGAGTCCTGCACCATGGAAATGTTTCCTGGGCATCTCTTTGCAGAGGCAGCTCTGGTGCTGAGAGCCAGGAGAGCGTGCTCAGCTTGGGAGCAGCCCCAGCCCAGAGTGAGGATCCCACAGGAGGGGCAGATGGAGCCCATGGAGCAGGCGGGCTCTGCTGCAGGGCTGTTTTGGCAGGAGACACGAGCGTCTGTTACCAGCCCTGGAGGAAACAGAGGGAGATTCACTGGATGGAGCTGAGGAGGAGAAGGGCTTGCAGCGAACACCTGGAAGCCTGTGTGCCCCAGCCTTCTGCTGTTCATCCCCACATGCCTCTGTTTGCTGGCACCAGCTTTTAAGGAAAATCACCTTAATTTTGTCCTGATGCACAACTGCTGAATGAGCAGAGCTGAGCAAGTTATTTATTCTGGGAGCAGCTGTGCAATGGCCAAGTGCAAAAGGCCTCCATGCACCTACAACAGGCACCTTCCAGCATGAAACAGTATGGCCAGCTCAAGCTGTGATGCTGAAACCCCAGTGAGAAAGAGCTAAGTTGTCTTTGAACACTTCCCTGTAGGGAGGGCTGCAGCCCCTGCCCCACCTCACATGGGAGGTTGAATAAGCAGCAAAAAGCAAGTGCCCTTTTGGACCCAATATGCATTTGGACCACCACACATGGGCTCAAAAGGCTTTCCATTCCTCTGACAGCCCCTGAGGGCCATCATTAAACCAGCTCCAAGGGGAGTCACAGAAGCTACAGCAGCGCCTCCTCAGCAGCATCACTCCATGGGCTCCATTCAGGGCACTCACCACTTTTATAGCAGAGAGGTTCCACGTGGCTGTGGGGGCACAGACTAGCTGTGCCCCAAAAGCACGGTGTGTCTGGGAGAGGGAGCAGGCTTCCCTGCACACCTGGGCTGCAGGAAGGCCCACAGCCCACCAGGGACTCTGGGGGAAAGCAGTGACACCATCTCATTTCCACAGCTGGGCTGTTCACTGGCAGACAGCCGTGCTCCTGAACAGGAAACCATCCCGAAGAACTTTCCAGGTGCTCTCCTGTGAATGGATTACAGGTGGTACAGCAGTGTCTGTCTGCAGCCCAGGGCTTTGTCTCGCTGAAAAAAAAGCCCTCTGTGTTATCCTCCCACCCCCATCTGCTTCCCCTTGCAAAGGCAGGGGGAGACCATCCAGGAGACAAGAAAACACACATACAGCAAGGGTGATTGCTATTTTAAGAACGTACTTTATACAAAATAACCAATTCATATGGAAATAAAATCTACAGACCTCCAAGGATCAAGATTTTAAAAAAGTTCTTTAAAAAAATTACCCAACACACAGTATTAAACTAACTATTGAGGTAACTGTCGCTCTTGGGGAACAAAGGTAATCAGCAGACCAAGACAAAATATACACAATATAAAAATAAATAGCATTCCCCTTTCCAGTATTGACCAGGAAAGTTCACACAACTTTGCAGCAGCAGGAGAGAGAAGAGGATCCCTGACACTGTGCTCTGCAGGATGGGGAGGGAGGCAGGGGCTCCTGGGCAGCAGGTGATGGAGAGGTGCAGCCCCTGAGGCCCTGCTGGGGACAGGAGTGCTGGGACTTCTCCAGCATGAACTCCTCCTTGAGCTGAGAAACTGAGCCCATCCAGTCCAACCTTTCCTAAACAGCATGGGCAGCTGTTCAGCCCAGTTTCCAAACCCATCCTCCAGTGTTCCAGCAAAACATGCCAGTGCAGAGCCCCACTGCAGAGGTCAGACTTCCCCCACTGAGGGACACAAGCAGAGGCATTTCCACAGCTTGGTGTGGGAGGTCTCTGCTGCAGCCTCAGCTCACTCTCCTGTCACCCTGGGACAGATGCAAGGTGTTGACAAGGGCCAGGCTTTTGCCCCCATGGCCACTAGACCCCTCCCTGCCCAACAACAAAAAGCACAGCAACATAAGAACAGCCTCACCCAAAAAGAGAAAGGCCCCCGTTTTCTCCTTGTGCCCCCGACAGACAGATTACATTCTTTACAAACTTACAATAATACAAAAACAACCCCAATGTCACCCAACTTCAGAAAAATGAATGGACGTAGTGGTGCAGGCTCCCCCCCTCCCTCCCCAGCAATGCCAAGTGAAGCAGCAGTGGGTCACTCTCCTTCCCCAGAGGATTAAACCAGTGGGCCACCCACCCCTCTTCCATGTGCTCTGCCCTGTGGATGGATGGATGGATGGATGAGGCTCAACTTTACCCAACTGCTCCCTTCCCTCTCTGCCTTCCCAAACACAGAAGCAGCATCCAGCTCTCTCATGGCTACCTAAAGCAACCCACTAGTCTCTGGGGAAGCAGGAACGTGGCCTGATAAATGCAGGGTCACAGAGAGCACCATGCTTCCCACTGAGACTGTGAACACCCCGTCCCAGGGTGTTAGTCCTGAAACAGTACAGGAAGGTCAAAGTTGCACTGCTGCACATTATTATTGCTCAGAAAAAGATCAGGCAGCAGTGTTCATTGATCCATCAAGGAGGAGAGACAAGAGTTTTCACAGTTGTACACAGTATATGCACAGACATTTTTAACCTAAAGCCTCCTGGAGGTAGACATGCCAGGATCACGTGT
This sequence comes from Prinia subflava, assembly GCF_021018805.1. Taxonomy (NCBI): domain Eukaryota; kingdom Metazoa; phylum Chordata; class Aves; order Passeriformes; family Cisticolidae; genus Prinia; species Prinia subflava. The sequence continues at coordinate 1,832,917 of NC_086250.1, read as the reverse complement.
GGGAGCCCTGCACTGGGACCAGGAGCAAATGCTTGTACTGCCAGATGGACAGACAGTGCTGTGCCTGGGTGGCAAACCCCAGGGGCACACAGGAGAACACTCCTGAGCCACTGAGGACACCCTAATTCCATGAGCAGAGTCCATGTGCCCTCCCCAGCTGCTGCCTGTGTGTGTGCAGAGGAAGCAGCTGGCAAGGCCAACCCTGTGCCCTTGTGCTCGCGTGGGCAGTGAGCTTTCATCTCTGCACTTGGCAGCCACCCACTGCAGCCAAGCCAGCAGGAGGAAAGAGACTTGAAAGCTGGGAAGCCAGGAGAGGGGAAGTGTTGGCATGGCATACAAAAGGGGATCAGAGGACTTTCCAGACTCAGAGTTGAGGCCTGAGCTCCTGCAGCTGCCTGGCTGGCTTCAGACAGGGAGACTGCTCCCCTGCCGTGCTCCAGTGTTTGAGTGCACCAGGTGTCTGTGGGCCTCTCACTCACTTGATGCCCAAAGGAGTCCCCAGTGGCTCTCTGGTCTAACTCTGTTCACAACAAGGGAATTGTGCTCACACAGAGTCAGTTCTGCTTTTGTTCAGAAGATATTCCACTTACTGCCCTTCTGCTAAGTGAGCCAAGTGTTCCCAAATAAAAGGGGCAAAGGATAGAGGGACTTGCAAGAGTTGGTGAAAATCCCAATTAAGCCTCAGTCTTAATTAATCCTTTGTCCACTCTTTCCCTGGTGGACGTAACTCTTGCTCTCTCCTGGATGCACTGTTCACTTTGATATCCTTGTTTCAAAAAGAGGAAGACCTTTGCCAAAAGAAATCTAGGCCATGGCTGCAAATGAAGGAAGAAAGCCCTCAGTCAATGCAAGACCAGCAGTGTTAGATATACAGAATGCTCCATGGTCTCTCAAATCCTGCATGTGAGCCAAGGCAAGACAGTGACCAAAAAGGGAAGAGCACAACACGGCTCTCCTCAAAGGTACACTTGGATGTTACTATCTTGTTTCAAATCCATTAAACCCTGTCCTGAATTTCCCTGTGTAGGGGTGGATTGAGCCTTGCCCCAGTTGTCCCCAGGAGCTCCTGTGGGGAGACAGGTTCCTCTCCAGCTCTTTTTCAGAGTGGAAACCAGAACACGCAGTTCATTATGGTTAAAAGAGTTCTCCTTCGCAGAGTGCCCCCCTGTCTGTGTTCAACAGGCAGAGATGGGGAGAGGCTGTGTGGGCAACCCTTGAGATTCTTCCTCCCTTACAATAAGCACAGGCTCCCAAAGCTCACAGGGGCTGCAGCTGCAGCCCTCCTTGCACAGCCTGCTATCTCAACCCTAGCCTTGCAGGAAGGACCTGGCACTCACACCCCTGCTCTGCAACCACCTGCACTGGCCTCAAACAGAAACAGGAATTATGCAAGAACAGCAAACTCCTCCATTCCTCCGCGGAGGCACCACAACAAAAACTTTCTAAGGGGTTGCTCTGATTAAGTGAGACCCAGTTACATGGCTGCTCTGCAGCAAGGGGAAGCAGGACCGACTACACCAGCACAGATTCCACTGCTGGTCGTCTCCAAGCCACTCTTTGGGATGACACTTCCCTGTCACTCATTTCAGCACCTTCTCTGAAATCCCACAGAGCACACAGCAACAGAGCCTTTTCAGAAAAGGAAAGCAGAACGAAGCCATCAAGAACAAAGAAATCACCCTGGCTGAACAGAGAGACGAACAAAAGCCTGACAGGGATCAGTGGAGAAAATAAAGAAAGGTTGTTTTCTAATTATACTTTCATTTTAAATGGAGAAGTGTTGGGGTGAGAGGAGGGGAGCTGCCTCAGTCAGCAGAATGAAAGACAGCCTCTGTGACTTGCTTTCAGATAAGACATCATAAAGCTGATAGCTCTCCAAGACCCTGAGAAACCACACTTACAAAAATATACACAGCCGATTTGCTTCGGAAAGTCTGCATGGGAAAGGCATTTGGCAGAGGAGAAAGAACCAGAAGCTTCCAAGAAAAGTGTCTCCATCTACTTCAAAGTCACAAATCAAACCAGTTGGGCCTTGAAATTTCAAATTCACTTTCCTCTTTTGTCCTCCTCATTGCAGGCCTGTGCCTTGGATTGCTACTGAGTGGTTTGGTGGGTCACACCATGGAATTTATAGACAGTAAACTTCTTCTAAACACAGCTAAAAGTCACAGTGAAGCCTCAGTGACTGCCCTTTCCAGTTGAATTGCCAGGGCTTGTATCACCAAAGATGCTCAAAGATTCAGAGTCTCAGGGGGATTTTTATACAATGGCCTTTGCAAAGGCAACTTGACATCCCAGGAGCTTAGGAACACCACACATCACTTAGAAAGGAGAAAGTGGTGGGGAGAGCAAGAAGCTAAAAAGGCAGAGGAACATACAAAGCTCTCCTGAGAATACTGGAAATTTTTGTCATGCTTGAGCATGGTCAACTTCATAATTGTCCTATGTATTATAAAATCTCATTTAACATGAAATCCATAATTATAGTAGAAACACATCCTCCATATGGAAAAAGTAATAGCTACAGGAACTTTTGCAAAGTCACTAGTTCAGGATGCTTTCTGAAGAAGGACCACCTGGCAATATATAGCACTACAGCAACACTGGGGGATGCACTAGAGTTTCTCTGTATTTTGTTAAAGTTAAGGTAGTGGTACAAAGAATGGCACTCAAAAGCCATGTTATTTTAAAATGCAGCTACACTTCTCTTGCACTGCAAGCCAACCCATGGCACAGAACACCACTCTGTACATAAAGAGCAGCAATGCTACTCTTCTAAATCCCTCAAACCTGTCTTCAACAATATCTACAAAGCAGGATGGTTTGGAAATCATAAAATTCACATTAGCTGCTCCTCCTTACATTTGCACGGGTATTGTAGCGTGATCCTCTCCTAGGGCTGTGTCCTCTGAGGGGAGTCAGTTTTCAGTGACTGGCTCAGATTGAACCTAGTGAAATTAAGCTCTGATTTTGAGGGGATCCCCAGATAACCTAAGAGGGAAAGAAAAACCCCCAACCCTCCCTTATGAACAAAGCATTTGAAAGTCTGGAAATGCCAATCTAAGACTCCACCAGCAGCTCTCCACCTCAGTGTGTCCCATCCTCAGGAAAGCCCAGCCATAGCTCCCTGTATTCTTTATGAGTACTTTTCTAACAGAAACCATCTGTCCTCACAACAGCAGCTTATTAGCCACTTTCATAAAAAAATTACTGACTACATCAAAAGCCTTTTACCTAGAAACCCTCCCAGGAGGAGTCAGCTTCACCACCTGGTTTTGTCTGCCACCTTCAAAGTCAAACTCTTCTCCCAGCTTTGCCTCACGTCAGGTGAGGGTTTCTATCACTGTCTGACACTCTACTACCCTCTCCAGGCAGACCACAAGCAATTCTTGCCCTCCTTAGTTGTCTCCTGTTTTGATTGAGGCCTGGTACTCATCCAGAGGCCATGACCACTAGAGCCATGTTTACAGTGCCAGTTCCAGTTGAAGTGTGCTTCAGCTTGCTTGGAGAGTTTTTATAGCTTCTAAAAACTTCCTGTTCTGCAACGTTCACAATGGGCTGAATGAAAGGCACTTCAAATATTCAGCTGTCTGTGATACAGAAGACAGGCTGAAGTATGGCAGGGCTTCTTTTCAGAATCTACATTCAGATTTCCAGAGTTTTCAATGCTTTGCTACAAGTTAGATTTTCCAGTTCCTCTGTTTTTAAATGTTATTTCCAATTGTTTTTATATCTACAGTGAACTAAAGACTGCTTTACAAGGAGAAACAAATGTGTTTGTCCCAGGTTTGTTGTCTTTAAGAAGAGTTATACTTGCACAATTTTTCATTAATATCTACTACTGCTTCTGTGGCCCTGTTCAGAGAAGGATCTCGGCCTACCTTTTGGAGCAGCTGGGGCACATCTGAAAACCACCACCAGCTGATGAGCCAGATTTGGGACAAATTTGGAAGAGACATAACCTCATGTTCTTGGCAAGTTACCAATTTCTCAGTCAAAGGTCAATCTGCAGGATCACCCCTTCAGGTTCAGATCAATCCACCACTCACAATTGCTCACTGACAGATAATACAAATGAAAAAAAAATGTACACCAAAAGCTTTTTGTTCTTCCAAAAGCTTAGGATAGAAGGAGCAATGGCTCAGTCAGATGCTATCTGCCATTTACTTGAGCAGCTCTGCCAGCCTGTAGTAGATCTACACAGCAGGACAAAGGCAGTAGTCACACATCCTGGTGCAATCCAGCTAAGGATATGGGTGATGGCACCATCCGAGACAAGAAAGCAGACAGAAAAATTCTCCAGAAACTGGAGACAATATCCCTCCTCTAGCTGGTGGCACAGACTGAAGGGCATCCTGCTCTGTCCCTCTCCTGCTGCCATGCTCTGTTTGACTCCTTGCCAGATCCTCTTTTTAACCACTGTCCTCTCCCAGTGCAGCCAGCACTACTCACCAGTGCTATGGTCCCAGCAGCTCTTGCTGCCCAGCCTCATAACTTAAGAACTCCCCTATTTTACTCCAGCTTTCCCAAGAATAAGCAACTGCTGGTTAGCTTTAAGACGTGAATAAACTCCGCTGAAATTCCTCCAGAACCCACTTGAACAGCAGTGGCTGTCCAAGCACTGGCACACAGGGTTTTTCCCACTGCCACTGGACTCAGGGAAGCTGCCACTGGCCCTGTAGGACCTGCTGCTTGACAGCAAAATTAAACCAACTCAACTCCAGCATGTACCAGTCCTCTTGTCCCTCAGCTTCTGAGCCAATCGACCTCAATGTCTAACTCTGAATGAATGCTTGAGTGCTTTCCAATTCACCTGCAACTTGCAAATGCCAAATCTAACAAATGGCTTACTCTGCAGTAATCCTACCATCCCCCCAAGGCAGCCTCTTGCTCTTCCTCCTCAGCAAGAGTGCTCAGGAAGCCTGTGGCACTTTCTGCTTCACTGCTGCTAAGAAGTGAATATAGCCCAGGGTCAGGGAAAGAGGTGGGGACTTGGCTCCTCTTCTTGGGCAGCAGGGCAGTACAGATCTGCACAAAATCTGTTCTACTGGATAGCTGCTGCTCCACCTGCAGCTGCACTGGTTTCACCAAGATAACTTTAGAGATGACCAGTTATGCCATTTTCTGTTTTCTAGAGCACACATCTCTTCTATCAAAAAGGCAGGGAGAAGAGTACTGTACTAGCAGAAGGGACAATGCTGTGGGTGTCCTGCCCTGGTTTCAATTCCTGGTCGTGGTTTCCTTGTTCCCCCATGATGACAGGAGCTGGAAGTGCACTCAGGCCCTGGATCCAGAGGGGTGGAGGTGGGGGTGAGAGGGGAAGGAGGAAGAAGGCAAGAGAAAGAGGAGGACATGCTATGCTCCTGAGCAATTCCCGCTATCAAGTCAACCAACCGTCGGGTCGTGTCTTGGTTGCAGAGGACAGGAAGGAGGACAGCAAGTCATCCATCACACATTTCCTCACCTCTCTCCAGTGCCCCCAAACCCTCACCCTATCCTGAAAGATTTCAGTGTGATATGATTGTAAACAGTTAACAATTCCTCCAGTGCTAAGCCCACTACAAGCTGGGCCCACCCCCTCCCCCATTATGTACAATACATTCACCAACAACAGAAATTTATTTAGAAAGGCAACAGGTTAAATTCTGTAAACTGGATCCAGCTCCAAAACACACACGTTAATACTACAAGTAAAATTCCATCATCGTCCTCTTCCACCCTGAAAAATATACCTGAGTTTAGCAGTCAATGAAAGTTTCCACCCCCACCCCCGCCCTCCCCACCCGAAAAATCCCTCAAACCCTGAACGAGACGCAGGCTCCGCTCACGGAAAGCCACTGGAGTTTGGGGTGCCCTGTGATGGCGAGCCAGCGGCTCGGCTGGCCGGGGCCCAGCACCGCCGCCGCGGCGTTCCGGCACAAATCCGGCACAAATCCAGCACGGCGCCGCGTCCCGCAGAGCCAGGGAGCTCCACGCTGCTGGGGCGAGGGGAGGGCGGGAGCAAGGCCTGCCCCTGCTCTCCCTTGTCCAAATCACGCGTGGCTTTCGTGTTCGGGAAGTCTGTCCTTTCTTGGACTAGCTCTGGAAGAGGAAGAACAAGAGTTGGAGGCTTTAAGTGGCGGCTTTAGAAAGGAATAATCTCGTGATTGCATGCAACCGGTTCAAAGCTAGCAACTATGGATCTGCCCAAGGTCACAGCTTCCTCCAGTTCTTCCCACCCTCACCAAACACCTCAATCCTTTAACCCCTGGGAGGAGAAAGATTTGCATTTCAGCTCTGCTCCCTCTAGCAGCCCTTACTTGATCCAGAGGCAACGCTGATGGTTTTTGTGATGTCAAATCTTCCCGGGACATGGTTGCTGTAGGCATCTTCGGGAAAGGAACTTGAGCCTGATGCATTTGCATTCTGGAGTCAGGTTGAATGGAGAGAGTTTTAGCACATGAATGTCAGGAGCAAATCCCCACTCTGGATTAAAACTACTTCACTGAAGGCATCCATACAACATTAGCATACAAGCAATTGTCTTGTATATTCTGTCTGGCTTCCCCCTAAAACACAGCCCTCAACCCATGCCATTCCCCCAATGGCTTAGCTTTAAGCCAAGTTCTCTGAATACTAGAAGAAGGAAGGACTTTATACTGTGATGACGATGACAAAACAGTAATAGTTGAGGCACATTCATAAAAACTGAACAGGGAATTGTTGGGGCAGCAGTATTTTCCTCTTAGGAATAAAATGTGATGTGCAATCTCAGTGAGAAGTAACTTTCTGTGATGGAAATTTGACACAGAGAGAAGGGGCAAAGCAAGAGGAGGGAAAAAGACAACAACATTAAGGATGTTCATAACAAGAGGCAAACTTCCACTTTAGTCAGTGACTCTGCCCCACTACAAGCAAGATTAAATAAACATTTGCAAAGAAAATGGCAAGAGTAAGTGATTAAGAGATGCTCAACCCTGGATGACACATTAACAAAACACTGTCAGGGGAAACTCAGCACTGGTGTGGGGATGGATGGGGCAGGCTAACAGGTTCTCCATGACAGCGAGTGCTCCTTGTTTTAAGGAGATGCAATGAGACTCTCTCCATCTTAGCACTCCTACTCCAGGAGTCCAAGAGCCATCTCTTATCCTTTCACCTTGACTTGAAGCCATATCCTTTCAAGGGTATCCAACACTGATGGTCACCCAGGCATCACCCCCCTCCCACCTTGCCTTCCTGCAGAAAACACCATCTTACCCCGAGGGTCTATACAAGTCCTGGGGTGGCCCCCCCATACCACCTCCACTGCCTCTCTGCTCCATCAGCAAGGCCTGAAAGTGGCCCACGTTCTCCTCTCGGCAGCGGTACAGGGGCCCCTCCTGAGAGAGGCCATTGGCCTGGCTGGGGGCTGCATGGTGAGACAGGTGAGCATTCATGGGCGATCCGTACGTCCTGGGCTGGAAGTGGCTGGCAGGATGCCGGGATCCGTAAGGAGAGCCAGTCTGTAACATCACCCCATGGGGAGGGAAAGCCGACGGGCCGAACCCCATCCCCGCACCCAGGTGTGGCGGGGGCGCTCCGTAGAGGAACTCCCCCGCCGCCACCGAGCTCTGCCTCTTGGTGGCCGCGTTGTGGTTGTCCAAATCAAGAAACTCTTTGGGACTCTCCGGTCTTTCCTGGGACTCCTCGGACTTCTCATCTTCAGGCCCCAGCTCCTGCCCTCCGTCGCTTGGAGAAACCTCTTTGGCACTTGCTACGTCCATGCGGTTGGGGGAGGCCAGGGCAGCGCTCAGTGCCTCGCAGCCCTGCAGCCCGGTGGGGCCGCGCTCTGGGAACGGGGCCCTGCCCAGCGGCGGGTGGGCACCGGGGTGCCCGCTGGGGCTGGCCTGCGCCGGGAGGGGTCTCTGCCAGTCTGAGTAGCCCTGCGGGCAGCCGTAGTAGGGCGGTCGCTGGTAGTGGTGGTAGGAAGGTTGGGGCTGTGGCTGGTAAGGGTACGGCATCCCCTGGGGCGGCCGATACCGCGGGAAGACGCCGGGGTGGGCGCTGCTTGGCTGGAAAGCCCGCGAGGGAAAATGCTGGGGATGGGAGGCAGGAGGAGGCGGCTTCCCCCCCATCACGGGGCTGAACCCCTGCAGGCCCGGGTTGATGTGGTAACGCCCCGCTGAATTCGGGTATTCCAGGCTGGACATGTAGAGAGGATGAAACTGGTTGGGGGTGGCCCCCATGGAGGTGGCATCCACAGCAGGGAGGCCGGTGCCCTGCCCCATGCAAGGCACGGCTGCTTCGGGCAGAGCCTTTCCCCCACCGCAGAGGGGCTTCTCCAGCAGGTTGGCAGCCAGCCCCTTCCCCTCGGGGCCGGCTGCTGGCCCCTCGCCCGCCGCCCCGTTCTGAGGCAGGGGAGCCCCTCTTTCGGAGGAGGGCACCAGGTCCCTGACGCAGCCCGGGTCGCCGGCGTAGCCGCTCTCTGCCGACCACGCACCCTTGCCCTGCCCTGCCTTCAGGTCGCCCTTCACGCCGGGGCCATCCCCCTCCCCATCCGGGGGCAGGGCGCGCCTGGCGCACTCCAGGGGCAGCGGGGGCTTGGGATGAGGTAGGAGTTTGGCGTAGGCCCCGTCAGGAATGCTGATGCACTGAGCCTTCTCGTCCATGCCCGCCGGTGTGTCCACTGAAAGAGAGGGAACACAGTCAAACACGTGGTTAACTTCTGCAAATTCGGGTGATCTTTGATAGCTGCATCTTTTTTAAAAGTGCTCTTTTAGAAACTGCTCATGAGGTTGCGTCTCCCTCTGAAAGATGGCAGAGGTGGACACTGTACTTTGCAAGCCCCTCTGGAGCAATGAGGCACACGTGTTTGGTCTGACACAGAGGAGTGCAGAGGCTGCCTAAAGGAGAGGCAGAGTAGGGGTCCACATGACAGTGACATCAGGTGTTGGTTTCAGCTTGATTTCAGGCTTCCTTATCCCTTCTGGTCATGGAATTATAGAATAGTTTGGGTTGGAAGGAACCTCAAAGATCATGTAGTTCCAAACCCCCTGCCATGGAAAGAGACATCTCCCACAAAGTCAGATAGTTCAAAGTCCCCTCCATCCTGGTCTTGAACACTTACAGGGTTGGGGCATCCACAGCTTCTCTGGAAAATCTGTGTCAGTGCCTCACCACTCTCACAGTAAAGAATTTCTTCTTAACATCAAATTTAAGCCCACCCTTCACAAACCCTGCTTGCATCCAGCTTGGGCAGAGGCACCACCACACCCTGAGATGCTGCAGAGCTGATCACAGCCACATTTTAACCAACTGTGGTTCAGGGATGCGACTGCTCTGCCCTGCAATCACTCAGCGTTCTCCCCTGTCTCTGTTCTATATCCAGCAAGTTAAATTATGATGATAACTTTTACGCAATGCCACACAAGGAAAGAGTTTCCTCTTCGTGCAAGGCACGCAAGGGATTGATAAAAGATACAAGGGTTTTGATCTCCAGTTTACCAGCTAGAATTAATGAAAAAAATTTTTTTTGATCTCTGAATTTTTTTGATCTCTACATTAGGTTTTATTTTTAAGGTTCTTTTTTTAAATTATCTGTAGTTTACCAGAATGAAATGAAACAGAACAAATGAAATTCAACCAGAAGGAAACTGGTGAGGGCATGCATGACATGCTGCCATCCCACCTGAACCAATACAGATGCTCAGGGGCTTTTTGGGTAGCCCTGGCGTGTGAAGATTTTAAGAGCTCATAAGGCAGATGTGCACTTCAGAGGAGAAGCCATACTGACACACACTCAAAGGAGTATATTTAAGGCGTTTATTCACATAACCTAACTCTCTGCAGATCCAATTTTTATATTAACTCCAGGTGAGCTCTAGCAGCATCACAACCTGTGCTTTGCATTTGCACCCTGTGGCAAACTGATAACTTGCACGTAAAGCTGGGACAGAGGGCTACAGTGAAACAAAACAGTCCTAGAAAAATCTAAGCAATGCCCTGAGTAGAAAACATATTCCAACTTAGATTTAAAAAAAAGAGTAAAACTGTGTGTAAAAACTCTGCTCCCCCGGGAATATTTAATCAAGATTTGAACTGTTTTCTGAGCGGTGGAGGCGACAGACGCGGGCAGGGAGGGCCCAGTGGTACCAGTGGGCACTGGGGGCGTTACCTTGGCTGCTGTCCATGTCCACGGCGTGGCCGGCGGGGTCCTGCGAGCTCCCGTTCCCCAGGGGCTTTGGGGGCTGGCTGGAGGCGGCGTGCGCCAGCTGCGGGAAGGGCCCGGGGAGGTGCGGCGGGGGCGGCTGGCGAGGGTGGTAAGGCACGCCTGGCGGGCACACGCGCGACGACAGCTGCTGCATGGCGATCATCTCGGGGCTGTCCAGCATGGAGTCCCCGCCCTGGCACCCTCGCTGAACCTGAGGCGGTGCCCCGAACAGAGCGGCCGGCGGCTGCGGCATCCTCTGGCCGGCGGCTTTGCCGGGCGGCCGGAGGTACCCTGAGGGGGGCACGCCGTGAGGTAGGAAATTGGATTGCTCGCTCCACTGGCTGGGAGGCAGCGGCGGCCTCATGGCCCGGGGGTCCATCATATGACCCAGCACACGGGGCTGCAGCGAGGGCCCCGGCCCCATGGGCGCCTTCTCCTCCGGCCCCACGGCGGGCTGGCCGGCGTGGCTGCCGTTCCACAGGGCCGGGTGCGCGCGGTTCAGGTACTTGTAGGGCCGGTACATGTGTCCTGGCGGGACCTCCGAGCCCTCGGGCGGCTTCCCCGGGGGCGCGCCGTGCCGCGGCGGGAGGAAGCCCTGCTGGAACGGGGCGGGCGGGTAGACGGCGTCGGGCCGCAGCTGCAGGGAGCCCAGGCGCGGGCCCAGCCCCGCCACGTGCGCCGGTGCCGCGCACGGCTGCTTCTCCGGAGTGCCCAGCCGGTGCCCGCGGTGCTCGCTCAGTCCCACGGCCGGCTGCGGAGAGACAGGGGGGTCTCAGCGAGGGCCGCGGCGCCCGCGGGGCCCGGGGGGCTGCAGCCCTGGGCAGGGGGGCTCACCTGCATGGCAAAGTGCTGGTGCTGCTGCAGCGGCTCTCCGGGGTGGGGCTCGGGCACTCGCGGAGAGCCGTACAGCTTTGTGGGATCTGATCCACGCAAAGGGCCGAACGTTCCTGGCACCGCCGGTCTCTGAGGGAAACAAAACGACTTGTGAAGAGCATAAAAGCAGCAGAAATACTGCAGGTGAGGGGAAGCCAAGGCTGGAGTAACCACATGAATATACAGCCTGTTTTGGAGGTACTGGGGAAAACCTGTACGCTCTCTTTCACAAGGTGACACAGCCTTATGAAAGCCACCTCTCAGCTACTCACCCCTGAATTTAAGGCTGCAACACACTCACTTGCCACCCAAATACTGGGGAGCAAGCAAGAAGACTGGAGGGGCCAGTGGTTTGCTTCAGGAGGAACAGACCACAAGAGTGTGGAAGCAGAAGACAGCAGGGAATGTGCTGGATTTTCTTCAAAAAGGAAGGAAATACTCAATGCCTCCAGCTCTCCTATCACCTCCCACTACCTGCAGCACAAGAATCACTCTAAAAACTTTGTTTGATCTCTAGCTCAAAGGGCAAGGGATAGCCTAGACCTCAGGGGAACAGCAGATACATCACACCACAAGTCATCACTGGTTAAAATGGAAAAGGCAGGGAAAGATGGGTGAGGAACAGCCCAGAAGGGAGGCAGAACAGGTGGCATTCAGAGAGGAAATGCTGGGCTAAAGATAGGTCACTGCTGCAGACCAGGGTGGCCTTTGTTTGATTTACTTTACTGCTTTTATAAATGCTCAAGGCACGAAATGCAGCAGTACACAGATGGCAAGAAGTTACCAGGCATCTGTGAACAATTGAGACCAAAGAAGACCAGCTTGTTCAGCTTCATAAACTGGGGGGTAAGGAAAGAAATGTTACAGCTTTCCACACACACTGGGGATGGAGAGAAGAGAACTGGGGGAATCAGTTTGTGCAAGCCTACACTGGGACATGCCAGCCATGGGAAACAGTAGGAGATTGCCCCCACCTAATGTGGCAAAGACTTAAATTATACCAGTTTAAGGTCTGGAAAGTCTCACTTGGAGGAACCATAACTCAGACCCTTTATCTCTGGGAAAAGGTTCCTGACACGCACTAAGGATTTCATGGCAGGAAGTTTCGTTCCCTGTTACCTCCCTCCTGCTGATGGGCAGAGGACAGCAGGAGCTGCTCCTTACCATCTGTCCAGGATGTGGCACAGGGCTGGGCATGCCGCCGTACTGCAGGGAGCGGGGGAAGCCTCGCCCGTTGGAAGGGCCCACTTCTCGAGCAGCCTGCGCTGCGTTGCCACTTGGGTCATCTACAGAGGATGAGGAGAAGGAGGAGGAAGAGGAAGAGGAGGAAGAAGCAGGAGCCCTGGAAGCAGCTCGATATGGTGGGGGTTTTCCTCCATTTTCCAGGCGTTGCTGTCTCTTGCCGGGCCCATCGGGGTCTCGGGATCGAGTCCAGACGCTGCCTGCCCCGGAGCGGCCGGTCCGCCGGCTCCTCTTCTCTCGCCTCCCGTCCTCTCTGATCCAAAACTCCTCATCCGTGTCTCCATCTTCCCCAGGGAAGTGCTTCATCATTGCTCGGTGGAAACACCTCTCCAAGTTGTAAGCCATCTTTGTATATTCTGCAGACAAACCCCCCCAAGAACGTCAGAGCCTTGTAGAGAGAAGCAATTAAGCAATTATGCAACATCAGATAAATCATCGCCCCTCTGCCAAGTTTCTCCAAGGAAGACTTTTGTTTCTAACAAGTTGGCTTTGGTTCCTAAGCTCCATAAGCAACAGTTCAGTTCAGTAACCCCACTAGGGGACAGGCACACAGGCATGACAAAGTACCACTGGCAGCAGGGCCTGCAGAGTCAGCATTAACTCAGTGTTCCAGCCTAGTGCCAAGAATTACATTAGGAGGAGCACCAGCTCTGCTCGCAGGGATGTGTGACCCTCACAGTTGGCCAGCAGGAGTGCTGAGAGAAGAAATGTGAACTTCCAGCAATGCTATTTGATTACATTCAGAGGCTTTTCTTGGACTCATTCAGATCTCTGCTGTGGGCCACAACACAGAGGAAAATCAGCAAACATATTTATCAGTGTAGTTTCCAAAGCACTTGCTGACCCTGACACAAATGCTATTGCCAACACCAGTGTCCCCACTGCATCATTTCCACTGGACAGCTCTGCTGAGATGAGCTTTTACTTTTTGTTGAATGGATAGGAAGGAAAAGACATGTGAGAGGTGTTGGTGACAAGGCCTTGAAGCAAGTGACTTTCCAGTTGTTTCCACTAAACTAACCCTGAAGTTCCTTGAGGAACAGAGCTCTCCCAGTGGCAGTGCAGGTATGCTTTTGCTTGCAGCCAACAGTAACAAGCTGATTTGTTCCTAGTGTTGTTCTCCCTTTCTCACCAGGTGTTGCTGGTGAGACAGTCTGCAGTGATGACCCACCATATGGGAACTGATTTCTTATCGAAGCAACACATAGAATTTTAATTGGCATGGCAATTCAACCAGGATTTCCCATTTGCACACTCACATTGTTCCTTCAATAGCCAAGGAACCTAAAAACTACATTTTCCATCCAAAGGACAGGCATGGTTCACTCCTCACTTTCCTGTGGTACTCAATAAACACTGAGAGTTAACCAGACTCCGATGCCTTTCAAAGTCTGTATTAGTTACTATGAGGAAAAGGGGCACAGGTAAGCACTCGAAGGAGTTCAGAAAGAAACAGACTCTCCTCTCTTTGAATGTTCTGCCTTCACCATCTAGCAACATGGCAGTCCTCAGTATGCCATGCCCCAATTCAGCATGACCAAACTGCTAAAAGCCTCACTAAAACCCAGTGCAGGTCTCAATAACTATCACCCTTTCTTCTGGTCTCCCAAAAATATTCTGAAAGAGAAGCAGCACGAATCAAGTACTGGTGAGGAGGAAGAGGGCACTGCTCGCTTTGGCTGAGCACTGCAGATAGACAAATTTAGCATCTTACTGCTCTTACCACTGCCTTCACCGTTGTACTTTAGACAGTTCCTGAACATGGTCTTCATATCACCCACAAATTCATCCTTGGTGCAGTACTGACCTCCATTCAACTTCTTCTCCATGCTAGAGATATCCATGGGGGCCTGGAATACAACCAAACTTCCCTTCAGGGACAGAAAGCATAGTGGGGCTTACAAAGTTAGAGCTCAGAGAGGGCGTGGGCAGCAGGGGATGCTCTCCAGAGAGGCAGCCATCCATCTTTGGTTTTTTTGACTCAAAAGGCTAGAAGGCACTGCCAGAATCCTGGAGATTGACTGTGAGAGTAATACAGCCCATAAAACTTCCAAACACTCCCAAAAAACTGCGTCCCAGTCAACAAAGGGCATCAGTCAAAATGGCTGGGCCACTTTCCATACCTTAATGATCTGGTAGTAGTTGGGAGCATACGATTCATCCACGGGCTCTAAGAAGGGCCAGGAGTCCTTGTGAGCCTTCACCACATCTAGAACTGGCAGCAGCAAGAGAAAGGGGAATGGTTACACTCACACACACACACACACAGAAGGATTTCACTTTGAGAAAGCTGGGGTGGGACTAACCTTTGTACATGGCTGTGAACTCATCGTCCAGCTCAAAGCTGCAATGGGAAGCACCACAGTGAATATGCAGAATGAGGACAGATAAGACATGCTCTGCACTTTATCTTCTCTTCCACCCATGCAGTGCCACAATGCTGGCAAATAGGCCTCATCACAAACACTCCTCTCACATGCACCAAACCCAGATGTTTCTCAGCTCACTCCTCTCACTGTTCTCCAGCCTCACTTCTCCCTCTGCATTCCTGTGAATGATCACACTCCTCTCCTTGCCATACTTACTGCTCCAATACCCCAGTGTGCTGCAAGGACCCTTTGTGTACTCACATATCCTTGGTCCTTCTCTCTTCCCTGGCAGGGGAGCTGGGATCCAAGTGGGAAAGCTCAGGGGGGAGCTCCTTCCCCTGTGCCAGCAGCCAGGCCCGCTCTTCACGAAGTTTCCTCCTCCTGGCCCGTTCTGCAGTGGGAAGAGATCAAAAACCATTCAGCACTCCTAGCCCACATCTTGCAGGGAAACAGAAGGTGCCCCTGCAGCTCTCAAGAACTCCAGTGGGATGGTCTTGTACTTTGAGCAAAACCAGCAACAGCACAGGCGCAGGTGAGGTGAGAATACAGTGCACCATCAACAGCCTCATCATCCTCCCTTGGTTTCTATCACCAACTTTGAGGCACAACTGTGACACAGATGCTGCCTTAGGCAACTTCCAGAAGTGGTGTGGCACAAAGAGGGAAGCTCAACACCCAGCCCCAGGCACAGCTCAGAGAGCTGGCTTGTTGTTATCCCCCTTCAGGGGCTTCACCTCAGGCAGGTGAATTTGAGGCAGGTGCCTTTGCACTGGATGGGATGAAGAGCAGTGCCAGGGAAGTTCTAGCAGCCGAGTGGCCATGAGTAACTGGGGACATTATTATCCTCCATGGCTGGCTTTGGGAAGGCTGCTCAGGTAGGGCTTCATGGCCAGCAGCCAGAGAGAGCAAGTTGCCACACATGAGGGCCACTGGGACAGCTTTAGTTTAAAGAAGTGAGACACAGGAAGAAGCAGTGCTGGTAATGTAACCTGTGGTTTGCAACCAGACAGCTGGCTAACAGATTGCTTCATAATAGAAAGTTTATGGGCTCTCATGAACCTCATTTCCTTTTTCTTATAGGAAATCTGAATTCATTTGACTTGCGAAACACCTGTGGTCAGACCAACCTTCTGTAGGAGCAGAATTCTCTGAAAGTGATGTGGAGGGAGAGATGTCACAGGATAAGCCACATCAGGGAACACCCAGAGTGAAAGAAACATGAGAGAGACTTGGCTAACACCCCCTAGCAGAGGCTCTGCCTTTGGAAAATGCCAGCTACTCAAGGGGTACCAGCTCTGGTGGAAAAATATTTATTAAAGTCCTACTCTGTCAGTTGAAAACAAATTTGAGATGGGGGTTGAGAGCATAAGAAAAGTAGAAATAGCTACAAGGTGAGTGTTTGTAGGGACATCCATTGGCAGATATGTCAAAGACTGGTAAAAAAGCACCTGAATTTCCTGTTAGAAGACTCCGGGTAGCACTAAAGTCAGGATTAAAGGACTTGCATCTAAGGTCTCCTACAGAATCTAAGAGAATTGAATAACCAGAATTCCAACACTGAATTTCAGGTAAGAGAGAATTATCTGAGTCTGTCCAAGCACTGTTCAGAATTCAAGCTTCTTTCATAAAATTAGCAATTCTTAGATGGGATTGCAATGGATGCCTAAGTGAGAAAGCTGAGGAGAACATGAAGTGATTATTTGGGCAGCAAATGAAAAATCTCGTCACAACAGCAGCCAGGAGGTAAAGATTGTGTAGATTTTAAAAATCCACCAACATCTGCCAAGGATCTGACCTGGTAAACTGACAGGAATTGAGGAGGGCTACCCTGGTACCAGATCTCAGGATTAATAGCAGGAGTCTCTACCATAGCTAATGATTAATGTAGTGTGTTCAAGATCACTGGCAGAGCTCATTTTTATACTGTTGGCCTGGGTCAAGTCCTACCCAGCAGCTTTCAAAATCTAAATAATGCCCCAAAAAAGTACCTCAACCAGCTAGAAAGTCATGTATGTGAGAGATTGTGTTGAAGCAGCATCTGGAAAGAGAACAGTGAAACTCTAGCATGCTGTTGTGGTAGAAATCTAAAAATCTAGAATCTATAAAAACTTATAAATTCAGGAGAGTACAGATGGGCCCAGCAGGACACTTGTTACCTGGGGGGTGTGTTGGAGTTTGGGGAATTGTAATCTCAGGCTGGAAACAGGAATGTCATGTAAAAACAGGAATACCATCCAAAACTGAGAAGGTGAAATTCATCACAGAGAAGATATTTCACATCCCCCCTCTACAGAAGGCCATGAAAATTAGCTTTGTCATCCTAAAATTTCTGTTGTTTGATGTCCAGTTTTAAAAAGTCTAAACCAAGTAAAACAAATGATATGATTTTCAAATCACTTCCTCTCTATCCTAAGAACTGTCGTGACAGTAAATGCTAATGGTGAGTGTGCTTGGCACTAACAAAAGATCATTAAGAACCCAGTTTTACATGGAGAGCTGCTGGTTCTAGGGATAAAAGATACTGTAGTGATTTAACTGAATAAATCAACATAACCTTTGCAAAAAGCTTTTCCACCAGCTTAAAAGGACACTTCTTGTGACTAAGCCTAAATGGACTAGAGAAGAGTTTAAACTGAAAGAAACTGCACAAAACCAAATTAAAGCACCTGTGCCATTAAAAGCATGAATATAGGCTAACTTGGCTTAAAAGAGGCTGATGCTCAGCCTCATGCCAGGTTCTTTGCATGGCTTTGGTGTCTTTGGATCCGATGATGTAATGATTGCATTTACCCAGAAAAGGAAGTGGCTTATACCAAAACAAAACCATTTCACAGGAACATTTATCTTTGCAGCTCTTGTGGAACTTCAAGACTAATTTTGCCTATAGACATGAAGCATTAAACCACAGAGAATCTGCAATTTGCCAAGGGAAACATATATCTGTGGGAGATATGGATGCTGCATGAGTCTCTAAAGCACCTGATTAGCTAGGACTAACAACCAGGAATACACAAAGGCCAAGGAAGTAATTGGTTTTTCTAAAGGTTAGAAAGGTAAGCAGGTAAAAGAAGCTATTCTTAGATAACATCTGGCCTCCTACCAAACATCTGGTAGCAAACTGTTCCGTTTTGGAAAGTTTACAAGGCTTGCATGAACCTAGCCTTTTTTTCCTTTTCTGATTCTTTATCTGCTTCAGGACTCATGATACTGATACTCCCCCAGTTTTTACTGATATTGCCACAGTTTTCTGAGGATGTTCAGCCTTTCCACAGAACTACAACAGCCCAGCCAGTCACTGTGTCTAAAGCAGCAGCTAAAGGAATCCTCCATAAGTGAGGCCAACAGAGAGAAGGTGGTCAGAAATGGGCTTGCTCTGACACCCACACCTACATGTGACTGGCTGACTGCCTGCTGTCTGTGCCTTGATCTGATGTATTAAACACTACAGGGCTGTTTGCTCCAGAACAGCTTAAATCAGCATTTAATTCATTTAATTTAATTCATTTAATTTAATTTAATTCATTTGCCACCTGAAATTGCCACCTCTAGTGCTCTATGTAGCCTGGTCTCTTCCTTTTTAGTTCTCCAATTGATAAGGCCAGTAGCAATATAAAAATACTGCTCTTCCTGTTCCATGTTATCCCATTCCCTTTCTCCTCAAAGGGAATTCTTCTTCCATAATGGATTGTGCCAAAAAGAACCAAATGCTATCCAGTGAGAGCAAATTCAGCTAATCCTGCACACAGGGAAATCATGAGGAGACAGAACTGAGAAACAACATAAATAGCCGGAGAAAAAAATGGACAGCTGGGGCAAGAAAGAAAATAGGCATGGCTTGAAGGAGACAACACAGTCTAAAGGTGCCCCAGAGAACAGCCACCAACACTGAGAGGGCAGACAAAGGAAAAGAAACTACAGTCAGACCAATTTATCAGAGGTAAGTGCAAGAAAAGATTCTCATTAGCAAGTCTGGCAGGAGAGGAATGCAAATGGCAGACTTGAATTCAAGATCTCAGTCTTGACTTTGAAAGCTTCCACTCCTGCTCCACACTGGCTGCACGTTACCTTCCACTGCTTTGACCTTCTCCTCCATCTC
Source organism: Prinia subflava (assembly GCF_021018805.1). Taxonomy (NCBI): domain Eukaryota; kingdom Metazoa; phylum Chordata; class Aves; order Passeriformes; family Cisticolidae; genus Prinia; species Prinia subflava. The sequence goes on along the minus strand of NC_086250.1, from coordinate 1,814,166 downwards.
CCTCTTCCTCTCCTCCTTCAGCAGCTGCTCCTGCTCCCTCTTCTGCACTGCTAGGAGGATCTGGCGCTCCTCCTCTTCCTCTCTGCGCCTCTGCTTCTCCATGGAGCTCAGCACATTCGGGTTTACCTGTGACAGAACGATGCAACAAAACCTGTAATGTACTGGCTCACTGAAAGCTGAGGGCAGAGGCAGGTTTACTTTGAGGAAATATTAAAGCACACCTACAATGAAATGACTGGGAAGAAAAAAAAGGGTGGGGAAAAAAAGGGTTTGTATGTATGATTTCCTAGATGAAAAGCAACATGGAAAGGGAAGTTATTTGTCAAGCGATGAAATCCTACTGATGCAAGGACAATGGAGGGAGAAGCGATGGGTTAGACAAGCTGCCATTCTGTCAGGGATGCACCGTGCGCATTTCTCTTCCCTTCTGGGCACAGCATTCAGGCTGTTGACACCCTCACACAACACCTCTACCTCTTCCAGCTAGCAGAGCTCTGACTGCAAGTGTGAGAAGAAAGGACTACTTTGCCAAACCTGTCTCTGCTGCAAAACACAGAACACTTCAATAGGAAAAGCGTCTGGTACAGCCTTGTGTCAAGGTATCATTAGGAATGTTTTCCTTTCCTGTTCAAAAATTTCTGCGTGCTAATCTGCCCTGAACTGGCTCTCGTTTGTTTGTTTGGACAGTTTTCCTGCTGGGTCCCAAAACCAGTTCTCTCATTCAGAGACACCTGGCTCTTTATTGCCCCACTTTCTCACCTCCCCACTGCCAGCAGGCTGCAAGGCTGTGTTTGATCCTACTTAAGACTGCAGGCTTCCCAGACCAGGGACTGCCTGCTCCTATTTCTCCAATAAAGTATGAGGCATGTATATGGAAGTGTGGAATTATCTTTATTACCTTAATTTAATTATAAGACAAACATATCAGTCATCCACCAGCCACTCCTACCCCTGTGACCAAGATGTGTGTGCCTTATCAGCAGGGAATTTCAACCAGAAAAGAACAGCGTACATGCAGTTTGCTCCAACTTCATTTTCAGGGAATAACCAGCAACCAGCACTTAGGCAGAAGGCATTTCCTGAGGATTAGCAATCAGCCGGGGTCCCTTGGCTGCTGCTCAGACCATCGACTTCTCCAGGCCCATTATTAATCCCCAGGAAAGAAAAATGTTCTGGCACCACGATTACTATTTTGTCCTTGTTTCATTGCCCAGGAATGGAACCTGGGGGTGCTTTGATGAATGCCTAGAAATGTTGTCTGGTTTCACTGTACATTCATTCCCCCTCTGCCTCCCCTTCCCCTACACAGCCCTGTGCTGCCCTGCAAACTCCCACTCCAGTTCATGCAGATGAGCACCATGCAGCATCTCCAGTATCAACAGCACATTAAAAGAATTATGCTTCAACCACCAACAGTCACAGAGAAGTGTCCAAGAGAGGGTCATGGGACTCTTGACAAAATTAGGACCATATCCTGCATTTAGGGACAAGAAAAACCACCTGTTCTGTGCTGATCTTGTAAGGTAAAACCCAGAGCTTTATCTCACCACGAGGGAATCATTCTCTTCTTTTCCATTTTATGTCTTTGTCAAAATGTTATCACTTTTTACTCATCTATCTCTTTCCTAGGGAAATCATTCTCCGAGTTCAGGTGCCTTGAGATTAGCCAGCTTCTCCTCACAACCAGTTTTAAGTTTGTTTCTCAACCCCTCACTCCATCCAATTATTCCTAGTTACACTCTTCTGGGTGAACATAAATTCTTCTTTTCTTCAGTCACATTCCAGCCTTTACCTTACGGACTTCTTCAGACACTTACACAACACCCACATTTCTACAGTTAGATTAAATGTTTTCTTATAAAGCAATCCTTTCATTTCCCTGGAAGGATTATTCCAGTTGTCTCTCAGACCTTTCCTCCCTGATCAATATCCAAACACCAAGATGCCCAGGATTGTACTATGACACGGACAACAAGTCAAGAACCTAGAGAATTGGGATCTACATTTCCACTTTTGATTCTTTTTATATCCCTTTCTCAAAAGCTCTGCCATCTGATTCGCTACCCCTGAGCTGCAAACAACTTCCTTTCAGACCTGACCCTGACCAGTGTCAAACAGTTTTCCTCTGACTTTCTTGATAAATCTTTAAATTGCAATAGGAACCAAAAGAGACAAATGCTGCAGTAAGAGAAAGAAATGAGCAGGAACCAGCCACCAAACTTGGTATGCCAAGATATTTTAATGAGGATGTGACCATCAGCCTTTACATTCCCAAACCAGTAGATGTAAGCCAGCCTGTCATGTTCTGATTTCTTTGATTGTTGGTACATAGGTAAGACCTTCCCTTTCCCTGGATTAACATAACTTCCACCAGTCATGTCCTGTGGAAACAGGAACACAACACCCAAGTGCAGTGCTCACACCAGGACCTCTCCAAGCCTGCAGGGCACACTCAGCACCCTGTGCTTTAATGGAATGACACAGGATCCACAGCACGCTCCAGCTCAACCACCACAAATACTGCATCAACAAAGCACTTTTAAACAAAGGACAGGGTGTCATCCTACCACATCTAGAAAGCAAAGAAAAGGAGAAACCACAAATACTATGTAATGAGCCCCAAGGACTGCAGTGGACACCAACAACAGAATTTACTCCCTGCAGCACTTGCAGGGCAGCAACAGGGCTGCATGAGCCCTTTGAGACACTTCAAACACAGAAACAACCTGATTTTCACAAGGATCCTCTGCCTGATGTCCCACCCAAGTCCATTGGGGACGAGTGTGCTCAGCTCAGGGTTAAAAAAAATACACAAACACAATCCACTAAACTTGGATTGGTGGAAGCAGACGCTTATTGGAACAACAAAAGCAAGAACCAAACACAAACTTCCTTCCTGTCCACAGGGGTGGCTAAAGGACGCTTCTCCAGCTTCCTCCCCACTCGGAGGATAAAATCCACGGCATCACCGCCTCCTTCCCTCCGGCAGAGAGCACTCCAGGACACAACATCACTGCTGGCCCCTGGCCCTGGGGCTCTGAAAGGGCCAAACTTCTGCCTGTAGCTCTGCTCCCCAGCCGGTGGTATCAGACTTCAGGGCCAGAAGGGCAGAAGGCGCGGGTGCCCTGAGTGCCCTGGCCCGCTCAGGTTTCCGCAGCGCTCCCCTAATGAGGGTGCTGCTCAGGCAGCTCTTAATGAGGAGCTAATCTGAACCACCTGTTGAGAAATCCCCCTCAGGATCAGGAGCCCACGGAGCAGTTCCATCTCCAGCTCCAGCCGGGAGAAAGGGCTCACCTGCACCGGAGCACTTCCATCTCCAGCTCCAGCCCGGAGAAAGGTCTCACCTGCACCAGGCTGGAGCTTTCTTCCTCCCCCAGGCTTGCCAGCTGCCCACCCTGGCTTGAGGAACAAGCCACCAGACACGCTGGCACCTTCCCTGGCTGCCCCATCCTGCAGGGGAGCAGCAGCACTCTGGCACTGGTTGGCTCCCCATGTCCCGGCGCACAGGGTGCCAGGAGGGGCCCCTGCTCGCTGGGAATGTTTCACTGGCCCACAGGCAGCAATTAACAGCCCTGTGCCGCCTCAGACCTGGAGCACCTGCGGTACTGATTAGCATCATTCAGGCTCCATGTGTTTCCCACTCCCCTCCTCCTCCTCTGGGATTTCTGCTGCCTGTGAACAAACACGTGTCCCTGTGCTTCCTGCACCGTGCGCTTTGCAGAGAGCAATTCTGGCCCCTGACTGACCATCGCTGGGGTCTTATTTTCCTCTCAGCAGGCTTTTATCTGCAGCACGATGAGAGGTTCTTCCTTCCTTTTATTTATCTGAAAGTTCTAAGTAATTACGTTTATTGCAGGGGGAACTGCACTTTCTCCTTTGTTTTGGGGGAACCCCTGACTCTGGCTCACACAGCGTATTCCCTGCAGCCTGATTTCCCGGGGTTTGACAAAACACCAGGTAACCACGTTTCCATTACATCTACAGTGAGAGATTATGCCCCAACCTGATAGAACTGAGAGAGCTTTTTCCTCTGGAGCTAATCCTGTGTTGTCTGACCGATAGCTTTGGGTAGCAGTTGCCAGTTCAAAGACCCCCCATCTCCACAGCCCCGTGTCCCAGTGTGGCTGTTAGGGGCTGTGTGGTGAACTGGATCGGAAAACTGATCTATGTTAAAAACAACCCCGACCAAGAAAAAGGTTATATTTAACTCCAGTCATTTTCCTTGGTCTGGTTCACTGCACAGACCCTCAAGCAGCAGCAGCACTGATGGGGTGGAGAGGAGATGAGGGTGAGGAGGCACGGAAAGCGCCGTTTGAGCCCACAAGGCTGCAGTTTGATCAGCATTTCTTTAAGCAGCCTAAATTGTGACTTCCATTTCCAGCTGACCCCCTCCTAGCCCAGCTCCATCCTGCATCAGTCATCCTCTCCCTCGGCGCTATCTACACCCTCATGTGTTTGCAGCCTCACGTTTTCCCCTTGGCTGAATTTCTGTCATTTCCCTTTGTAAGCCGGTTCTTCTAGCCCTCTCATCCTTCTTCAACTTTTCTTTGAACTGCCTCGAATGTGCCAGCACTTTCATTGAAGTGGAATTCCCCAGGCTGAGCGCAGATTTCCATACGCAGCTGCAGCGGGCTGTGCTCTGCTCGAGCCCGGTTACCTCTGCGAGCAGAGGGCAGCACCTCCCTGCTCGCCATGGAAACCCCGGGTGTCAGCCTGCCTTTGACGGGCATTACCACCCATCTCTCTTTCAGCACAGCCACTTTCAAGCGACTCCTTCTCACTGAATAGCGATGCTGCGGTTTATTTCTTCCCCCAGGAGGCATCTGCTCTCGCCTCCCTCCGCCGTCCTCCCCCTCACCTCCTGCTTGATTGTTTTGATGGGCTGATGGTCAGACATCCACCTGGGAGAAAACTCTGTCCGCTGCAGACGCTTCTCCTGAAACGGGGTTGAGAATTGAGGGAAGGAAAAAGAGAGTGGAGGAAATTAGGGCACATCGGTGAAACTGGCAGGAGAAACTCTGAGGGCTAGAAGTGACCATGAAATCCCTATTAGCTTTACAAGGGTAGCAAACAAGCAAACTGAACTCGGTCCAAGAACATCACGCTGACTGCAGAGCCTGCTTTGCAAAGCCATCCAGCCGAAGGATCCCTTTCCAGCTCTGTCCCACCTGAAAACATTCAGCTGATGGACAAAACCCTTCCGAGTTCTGGGGCTCTGACACACCAGCTCAAAGCAGACTTAGCTAGGACAGCTAAGCAGCCAGTGCCCCTTCAGAGAAACGGCAGTAAAAGTGGAATCACGGGCAGTTTGCAGGGGAAAGCCAGGCTGTAAATCGCAGCAGTTCAAAAGCACAGAGGTCCCCTGCCAGCAGGAAAGGGCCACAGAACAGGGCTGAAGACAGTAACCCCTTCAGCCATCCTACCTACGCTGCAACCACCAACCAGATCCTCGAGCACCCACTCCAGCACTGCCACAGTGTGGGGGAGAGTCCTCCCCCCCACAGCCACGACACTTGCAGGCTGTAGGTGCAGGGGCAGAACGGGGTGACAGGCTGCTGGGGCTTGGCTCTCCTTCACTCAGCAAGCATCCATGCTCCTGGAAGCGGCCAAAGAGAGGTAAACAGGATGTCATGTCTCCTCACCTTCTGTGCAATCATGTTGCAGATCTCCGGCAGGAAGTCTTCACTCAAGAGTTTGTAGAGCTGCCTCTCTCTAAGGGAAGTCCTCTCTCTGAAGCTCTCTGTGACCTGCCTCCACTCCTCTTCCGTCTGGCACAGCAACCACCATGTCCCACGGCCAGGCCCTTGGGACCCTTCAGAAACATGAAAGGATGTTATCTCCACAGCAGTTATGACCAACAGCTCCTCTCGATCCCTTCTCTCCCCTGGGCTCAGGAAGAGCAAAAGACACTGGCAATGGCCCCTGTTATGGAAAACATTCCCTTTGCTGTAGACCCAAAGTTCTCTTCATGCACCAGAAGCACTGCTGCCTCTGAGAGCGATGCCAAGATAGAGAGGAAGCACACAGGTGAAGAAATAACAGTGGCACATGGCAGCACAGAGATAGTGTGACATCCCTGTAGCAAGCCCACACTCCAGTTACTGCAGACTGGAGAAAAGAATTGAATTTGTTTTTTGTAATGGCGGCTGTCAGCCAGAGCAGGACATAGGGAACTGCAAATGTTGGATTTAGTCTGGCAGCAGAATAAAGCCCTCAAAAAATAATGTAATTTGAAATAAGCTTTTTAAAGCACTGCAAACCATTTCTGCAGTGAAAAAAATCCTCCTTCTCCCTCCCTGCAAATGAAACATTTTGTTTGCAGGCACTTGAAAGAACAGAAGAGGAAGCAGAGGACAGGGTTCATCAGGCTGCCAGATGAGGGGGAAATTCCAAAAGTTCACATCCCATCCCTGCTCGATCCAAAGTGGGATTGAAGCAGATCACCCACTGCTCTGAAGCATGCCCCAACCACCAAGACACTCTGAGAGCTGTTCCACCTTGTGTGAAACATCTGAATATTAATTGTGAAGGAAGGGCTCTCTTGCACTGTGGTTGGAACACCCACCTGGAGTTGGGGAGTGTGGTTCCTGCTCCACAAATGTTCACCCAGAGCAGTGAAGCCTCATGGGTTGCAACTTGTATGCTTTTGCCCCAGGATGTTCTCTAAGCAAAAAAAGGTGGTGGCCTTTTTTTTTTTTTTGGAGTGGGGAAAATCTTGGATCAAACACCTTCAGACTGAGGGGTTCTGAGCTCCTGAAGGGTTCTGAGCTCCCTCTAGACTTTTCTAGGGCTAGCCACTGGCTCCCAGAAAGAAAGCAATGGTCATCAGCACCACTGGCAGATGGCATGCACCGTCTCACCACATTTTCAGGCAAACTAACAACACAAAATACAAAGAAGTAAAAAACCTGAACCTGACTCTGGGCCCTTGTGGATCTGAGCTGCGAGTGCCTCTGACATGCAAGCTCTCAGGTTGTCCTAGGAAGGCTGGAAAGCTGCAGGCTCCCTCCAGCACCTGCCCTCTGTCAGGTGCCCGGGGTGCAGTGGCACAGAGTTTCAGCTCTGTGAATGTACTGGGGACTGCTAACTAAGACTGCAAAGGTCCAGCCGTGTGCTGGTTCTGCTGCTCTGGCTGTGCAAAGCCATGCCTTGCCCACCTGCAGCAGGGAGCTTACCTGCATCCTGCCCCAAAGCCTGCCTCCCTGTTTGCCATTCCCTTGCCAGCTGCCCACGGACAACTCATTTCAATAGCAAACAGCACTGAGGCACTGCTTTGTGCCAGCAGAAGATTACTCTGCAGCTGAAGTGACACAATTTGCTGGAAGACAATGATCTGATAAAACTCCCAGCGCATCGCTCCGGCTCCGGAGCAGCCGCCAGGAAATCTGAAGACAAAGGGCAAAGGGAAGGAGGCATGGGAAAGACAATGCCACCCTTGCCTTTTATTGTGAGGCAACAGGCAGGCTGAGTCTCTGGGTTTTGTGGAAGCCAGTGGCTACACATGTATGACAAATGAGTCCCAGCTCCCTTGAACTCACTTTCACGTCATGTTGCTAACTCGCTTTTTGCCTTGTTAACTCTCAGCTGGGTACTCCCAAGACAGTTTACCACTCTCAGCCACCCAATGGCCATGGGGAAGAAAAAGTGAGAGGATCAAAAAGGTTCTTCCTTCCCTATTTTAGCATCACTCACTCCACTCTCTTCCCCATCTGAAAAAACACACCTGCTCACAAGAGGGGTGTGCTCTTACCCCTGGAAGATTAAGGACCATTCCTAGCCTGCTTTTTTAGGTGAGCCCTTGTATTCTAGTGTATCCCAGGTTAGATTTCTTCACCCCAAACTCAGCCATGATAAAACAGGAAGGCTGCAGGTGCCCAGGCTCCCAGCTGCCAGGCAGTCTGTAACACAAACCCCTCCTTCCAAACTTGGCCCCAGCCACCAGCAGAAAGACTCTCCTGAGAAAGGCTGGGTTGTCTCTCAGGTGCCTCTCTGGGTTTTGGTAATTTAAGAGCCTTATTAGCTGGTGGTATCAACCCTGATACTGCAAAATCTCTTTACCATTTCTGATCTGAGTCTCGTGGATAAGCAAGTTGTCTTCTGCCTTCTCCCTACCAAAAAAGAAAGAGAAGTGATACAATAAATACATTACTTCACATCACTGAAATGCAGCTGCTTCTGAGGAGAAGAATACGGAACAGTGCAAATATTCAGTGAAGAGCAAAACCATGAGAAGAACACTGCAGAACACATGTTTGATATATATTTTCAAATACATATTTGCCACAGCTTTGTAAAGTTTTTATAAGTGAAGGGTGCAGGATGAAGTTTAGCAAGTACAATATCTCAGTTCTCATGGGAAGCATCCCAAAATCTACGTGGACTCAAGTGGCCAGGGTTTCTGGCTTCAAGCCACACAGTGAAAGTATTCTTTATCAAGAGCAAACTCCCTAGCACTGCATGGTGGAACTGCATTTGAAGTGAGGTGGTTGGAAGAGTGATGCCCACTGTTTCACTGAACTTCCAGCTCAGTCAGAATTTGCTTTGGAGAGTGATCAAAGCATCCCCCAAGTCTGAGCTTGCTTCACTTCTGAGCTGCATTGAAATTGTGGCTACATGGTATATACATACTTATTGGGGGAACCCCAGAAATACTTTATAATTCTCTCTGGGAATGTATGTATTTTACGTCTGTTGCAGGAAGAACTCTTCCATACCTCAGCAAGTTTTCCTCCAGTAGTTTTTTCCGCTTTGGAGGTCGCCCTCTTCTCTTGCCTGTTTTCCCAGGAACATTTGGGGTGTTTGTCTGCCCCCCACATCCCCTGAAAAATGGCCAAAAAAAAAAAAAAAAAAGGGCAAAACAACCATGAAGTATCTGCCAAGCAAGGGAACCGAGGCTGGCAGGATGGGAGAAGGGCACGGAAATCAGAACAGCTGCTCGGAACCCAACCAAAGGAGGGATTAAATCAGAGCAGCAACAGGACGGGGAGGGGAGAGGAGGGATTCCCACTGGCTGGGAGCCTGGTCTGGGAGCCGCCGGCACGGCACGGCGCGGCACGGCGCGGGGCAGACAGGCAGGAATGCGGTGGGGCAGGCAGCATGGCTCCCACAGCAGGCTCTGCTCCCACAGCAGGCTCTGCCGGTGCCACAAAGGCTGCGGGCTGCCCGCCACACAATGCAGCCTGCCTGGCAACTCGGGTCCCGCCCGCGCTGCCCCTCTCCAGGCCCCGCTCCCCCCGGCACAACAGCAGTCAGGCGGAGCCCCTCGGCCGGGCTGGCTGCACCCACACGCGGCAGGGGGTGCACTGTTACCTGTCTGGAGCCAGCTCCCCGTTGGGTTGGCCCTGCACAGGGTCCTCCTTGTACATCCTGGTGCCGTAGAAGTACCAGTACAGGGCGCCGCTGCTGTCCTCGCCCAGCGGCTCCACGCGGAGGCTGTCGGCGTCCAAGCCCTGCGCCCACCGGGAGCCCCCCGCCAGACGGTGACAAGTTGAAAAGCGGCCACATTGTCACACGAGACATGATGACACCCCTCCGTAAACACCTCCCTCCCTCCCTCCTTCCCTCCCACCATGCCACAGCAGCAGTACAGCTGCTCCTCCCGGCCGAGCTGGGAAAATGTTACTCCGGGGGGAAGGCGACGTTCGCTCTCTGTCCAGGGAGGGATTTAGATTGGCATCTCTAATTTGAATGGCCTCTCTCGTTTTAACATTTCATCTCTGGTGCTCCTGACAGGGAAGGTCTAATTAGTGCTGGCGACAGTCACGCACAGCCCTGAGAAGCTCCCTGCCCCCCTCCCCTCCTCCACCCTCCCCCAGTATACCTCATCCCCATCCTTTCATCTCACAGCATCCCTCAGCAAGGCAGCAGTCTCAGCTCTCACAGCCCTGCCATTCCCATTAAAGCATCTCCAAACTCCCTCTTTGCAGAAAGAGCAGCCAATGAAGCCAATTTCCTTACTCCCATGTTATGAATACATCCACACAGGACAAGGGCCCAAGTCCTGAGCAAGCCAATGCAAGGCAGAGGAGGGCAAAGGGAACTGCTGACAAGCTGTGACCCCTCCTCATCCCAGGAAGATTCTGATCCAGCCCAGCTCCTGTGGGCACCCAGTTTCCCTCATCCCTGCTGCCCCAGGCACCTTGAGGAGGTCGAAGACATCGTCTGCGTCGAGGCGGTAGTCGCAGAGGCGGTGCAGGATCTCCACCCGCGTGCGCAGGGGCAGCTCCTGGAAGGTGCACTCCCGCAGAGGGTTGGGCTTCCCCTCCTCCAGCTCCCAGCGGTAGTTGATGATGTCCTCCAGGTAGCTGTGAAACGTCTGGGGTCTAACCAAGGCAGAAAAGGTCACACACACTTACTGCAGTTCGTCATGTCCAGAAATGCCCGGTGCACCAAGCAACTGCAGCGAACAGCGCAGAGCCCGAGAGCAGCTGAAGGAAAACTGTCAGATATGGATGGGTGCAGCTCCATCATTCACATTCCCAACGTGCAGCAATCTCACAGCAGCACCACAGGATGACATGTTACACACAGCTTTTTATACACAGACTTTATTCTTTTCTAAGCAGAAGGAGCCAAGCATGGTAGCAACTCATCCCCTTTCTATCCCAATGGGCAGTGCCTCGTGCTAGCACCAATAGCAACCCTTTACTAAAAAAGAATGCAACGCAATTTATGAGCCTGTTTCCCTTCCAACTCTTCCCATTTGATGTGGAGACCATTTTCTTCACATTTCCCTTTGCCCCTCACATCTGTCATTGCCAAGCCCTGCTCCTCTCTACTTCTTTAGAAGTTTTCCATGCCCTGGTTCAATGACTTGAGACTTTGCACAGCTGATCACTTCCTCCCCACTTTGCTGCTGCATGCTTCCCATATTCCTGTGGTGGTCCCTGGTCTCCTCTCCCTCCATCCCCAAAGGTGTTGCCACTTTCTGCCTGTTCCTCCATTGGTGGCTCTGGCAGACATGAGCACAGCCCACCTCATACATGTGGCTTGGACACTGCCACACAACAAGGCTCATCCCCAACAGGAGTGCCCCTCCCAAAAAGGAGTCAGTAGAGGACTCCCTCCCTCTCTACTCCCCCAGATGATCAAGATGAACACTTGAACTCTTCATAAACATTACTATTAAAATGATGTTTCTCATTTTCTAGCTGGGTCACATTAAGTCCTGCTGTCACTGCCAGCAGTTCATCATAAAACCCAAGGAAGCAGATATTTCTTACCATCATCTAGCACTGAGAGTGAATATCCCCATCTGACACGTATAAGACCACTGATGGAGCTTAAGGCTAAAAGAACTCCTCTCTATATTTCAATGAGACTCAAGCCTTTATTCTGAATGCTCAAAATTTCAGGGGAAGGAACGAAAAGGGGCCATGTCCCTAAAAACACAAAACTTTCTGAAGATCTGTCCATATGACTTTGAGTCCTGAGAGTCGCCAGGCTCGCTCAGCCTGCTCGAGTTGTGTACCCTGAGCACAGCAAAAGGGGACCCCCCCCATGGCCCAGCCATTCTTGCACACACGGGAAGTCCATATGCCAGCAAGAACACCACTGGGTACACATTCCCACCAGCTCTCAAAAAGGCAGCTCCACTTGATAGGTTTTTGGCACAAGCAGATTACTCTATATGATTAATGGAACGGCGCCAGCACTACAGAATTGCACTTCCCTGAGAAATTGCTAACTTCTACAAAAGCTATTATATTTTAACAAAGAGGTGGAGGAGTGTGATCCAGCTGGAGAAAGATCATTAAAAGTCAACAAGAAGTTAGCTATTAGACAGGGTCTTCAGACAATTGGTAAAGACCGGACTTCTTTGCAAGGACCATGACTGGACAGTGACTGCGAGAACGAAGGAACAGATGCCTCAAGCCATGTCCACCTGGCATGTTTCCCTTCCTCCTTGAGTAGAGGGAAGTGCAGATCACCCTGCAGATCACTCCTCACCAGCCTGCTTCTCTCTGACGTCAAATGCAAGCTGACCTCCCAGAGATATTTCCCCTCACTGCACCACTGTTGCCAGCCCTCTGGTTGTGTTTAACAACAGGCGCTCGAGTGTACCTAAACCTAGTGCCCTCTGCAGCCTGCAGTCTGCTCCATCTGCATGGCACAAGCAAAGCATCAGTGCTCCCAAGTGTTGTTGTTTCACTAATATCAGCAATCAGACAAATATAATTTGAAACAGCCCCCTACGCTGACAAAGTTCAGTCAGAAAGGGAGGACTGACATTTTATGAAATGCCTCAGAACTGCCTCAAGTCGTTGGTAATTTTAGGATGAAAACTACAGCAAACATCCCTTTTTAGAGTGAGATATTCAGTACACAGTACACCTACCTGAAGTAGCTGTGCATTCCTGCGTTGTCTTTCTCAAATATCCCAAGACCTGACTTACAGCAAGGACTTCGATTTGGGAAAGGGAGCAATAATAGATTCCCTTTACAGACTTTTTAAGAGTGGTATTTGATCACATATCTTAAATGTCAGATATTTACAGAAGTCATTAGATTAAAATAAAAAAAGAAGAGAAAGAGAGAAGGAGAGAAGGAGAGAAGAAGAGAAGGAGAGAGAGAGAGAGAGAAAGAGAGAGAGAGAGAAAGAGAGAAAGAGAGAAAGAGAGAAAGAGAGAAAGAGAGAAAGAGAGGAAAAAAGAGAGAAAGAGAGAAAGAGAGAGAGAAAGATAGAAAGAGAGAAAGAAAAAAAGAAAAAAAGGCAGTTTTGATTGTCTTCCAGAACAGAAATAGTGATGAGAACATCTTTTCCTGAAAGCAGTAAAGCATCACTTGTATTTGGATGCTTAGCCCAGAAGCAGAAGGCAAACAATTGTAAGCTTTCAGAGAGCAAGAGTTTCAGCCCCACAAGTTCAGTTCTTCAACTCTGCCAGAGCTCAAGGCAGAAGATTATCTCATCAAATCTGATACAGAGGTTCTGCCTATTTCAAATCAAAATGGACTGAAAAAGCAGTTTCCCTAGGATCCTGAATAACTAGTGGATGAAAAGGATTGCCAGGAAGAAACCACAAAAGTAGAAGGGTTTTATCTACTCCTATTTTTTTTTCTACCTAAAAAAATGTGGGAGGGAATGGTGCAGACAGATACTTTTACCACTTGCACGAGTTCACTTATCTTGCTCTATCATTTTGGCTGCTTTCAAAGAAAACTGATCCAGGAAGCTGCTTAATTCCAGAAGATCATTTGAAATCTCTGCCTATGTAACTCTCCTTCCCCCTAGGGATTGGCTCTGTTGATTTAACCAATTTGGTTTTAGTTTGACTTTCACATAAGTGGCTAACACTAGAAATTTCCGCCGTCCACCCGGCGTTCGGTGCATTACAAGCTCTGCTCTTAAGAGTACTTTTGAGTTCCTACCCCCATCAATTTTCAAAGACAGCTACTGTGCATTTGTCGCTTTGAATAAGGATAGAAATGAGAACCAGAGATGGGAAACAGATGTCTCAAGGCATTCCCAATCACTCTCAATCTTACCCAATTTATATTTTCCCTCTTAATGGGAACCGACCTCCTTCCTCCAGACAAATGTAGGGTGCTCGTCCTCACCCTGTCTGCCACACCTACAGCTAGTTTCATTTATCCCATCTCTTACATTTGCCTTTGAAAAAGTTTCTGAAACAGCTCTCTTGGTTTGGAGAAGAAAATCTGCAGGGAGGACAGCAATCTATGAGAACCCTGCCCTTGGGGTTCTTCCCTGCGCAAAGCAGGAATGCCCAGGAATAGCTGTTTGGAATAACCTGTAAAATTCAAACCCAAGGATCAGAGAGACTGGATCCAAAAATGGAATTATGTGGATACAGTCTGTTAAATACCCTTTCTTCAAGCTCACTAGTGGGACAGCAATACACTTGAAAGTCTTACAGAGTCTCTGCTGTAGCTGAGAACCTCCAAGAACTCTTTTGTAAGTGGGAAGAAGGCAGGAAGGAGATCACTGAGCTGAGAAGACAGATGTATCTCTTCTCCAGAGGTTCTCAGCACCACTGAGATGTGTAAAAACACCCAGCATGTGGAGGCAGCGTTAGGTCAGTCCTGTCCTTTTCTCTACAAACTGGAGCATTCCCAAGGAGGTTGAACTGGTACACGGGCACATTCTGTCTCAGGGCACGCATCCAAAGGAAAACCAACCCTCTTCCAAAAGTAAATTGGGAGTCTTAGAAACAATTTATGAGAAAAGTGTGAGACCACGGGCCACGGCTCTTGCCACATCTCAACCACTTCCTGATGTACAGCACAGGCAGCTTCCACACAGCTCACTAACCAAGGAAAGGCACTACAGAAACCAGCTACAACAAACCAGAAAAGGCACCTCCAAAAGCTCTGCAACTCCAAAACTTCTCCCATGCCAACATGATTAGCACCATTAATATTTCATAAACTGAGATAAACTCTCTCTCACTTGTCAAAACATCCCTTGCTTTGCAGTTGCCCCTCAGTGTTGGATAGCTGTAGTGGGGCAGTGGTGGAGTGGTACATGCATATACATGGATGCAGATGGTTTTTCAAGTGCAATTCTTAGTCTTATCCCTGGCTCCACTCTGAAACCACAGGGTTGTTGTCAGAGGTCCCTATCTTTTTTTGCAAAGATTAGAAAGGAGGTCAAAGCTGAATTGCAACTGTGGTTGAAAGTTTTAATGGTATGTTGCATACACAAAGGGAAATCTGGGGCACAGGGAAGGACACAACCTAGCACATGTGTGTCAAAGGGGAGGAACAGCCTCACACCATCCACAGGAGCACCACTGAGGCCGCAGCTCAAGTTGCCTGTGATCCTTAGCAGCAGCTGCAAAGAAATCAGGGCATAAAGAAGATGGAGCAAGCTGAGGGAGGGGCTCCTCTGCACCGTGGGTATCAGCGCCCAGAAGAGCCAGAGAAATGATCCAGCCCTGACAGCTCCGTGCCGCAGCCCGGCCATCTGCTGCCTCCCAGAGAGGGAGGCTGCTCTGCTGCTCCAGAGGGGAGCTGAGGACTCCTCCCCCCGCCTGGCAATCCCAGCGTTTTCCCTGCTCAAAGGAGAGGCACCCTTCCCATCCCTTTGAACGCGTGGGGTCATGCTCTGCTGTCACAAAAAAGCAGCTTGGTCACCGTGCCCGGCTTCCTAGAGGGGCTCCTTTGGAGACCTCGGGAAAAGAGAGAGGAGGAGAATTTCACAGAGCTGACAGGATCTATGGAAAAATTTGGTTGGAGGTTCTGCTGTGCGCTCTTGGCAGGGAGCAGCTGCACCTAGAGACCCCAGCCCCACAGGGACCCTGTGGGAGAAGCTCAACGTGAAATTCCTTCTGAGAAAATTGGGGCTGAATTATGTGTACAGACACACATGCTTATTTTTTTTTATCCTCGTGCCCAAAGGAAGCAGAGTCACTTGTGCTTTTAGTTCTAAAGACTCCAAAGTAAATCAAATCTTGGCTGGAAAACTGTAAACAAAATCAAGCCAAACAAACAAAAGCTAAACCAAACACTAATTCAGTAAGAGAGTCCCCGTGTCAATCTGTGCTTCCTGCAGGCAGCATGCCATGGCCCAAGTGTGGAATTACTGTCACAGCACATTGCCCTAACTGGTCTACTGCTGCCAATTCTTTTACAAGCCCTCCCCCCACACATCTCTCAAAAAAACCCTAAAACCCACCTCTCACAAAATCTCCGAGCCTATGGGAGCAAATATTGGATTAAAGGAAACATCAGGGTGAGGAGCTGAAATATCAGAGACAAAAATTTACCAACAACTTTTGGACACTGCTGGCACACACAAATAAGCCTTCTGAAAGTTTAGATGCCAAATAATTGCCTGGACCCACTAGCTAGAATATCTGTCATGTTGACAGTGTTTTAAGGCTCTCGTTTCATTTAATTTACAAAATGCAATGGAAGAGTAAACACTGGCATGCTCTGGAGCTAAAACTGCTGGGAAAAAGGCAAGTCTGACCTGCATCTAATCCCAGCCAGTATATTGTTCTTGAGATTAACACCAAGAACCCTGACAAAACCAGAGCGTGACAGAGAGCAGGAACAACAACAGACCTCTTCCAACTCCTGTCCAAGAGTTGTATGTGGGAGGAACACGGAAAATGAGAGTGGGAGAGCTCAGCCTTTCTACCAAAGACCATTTAAACGTAAACGTAATTACTCTTGAAGTTCCTATTACAGAGTTAGCCAGCAAGGGAGATAATAGAGGTGATACTTCTGTCTGGTAAAGGCTTTAAAAGCTGAAAAAGACTCTGATAAATTCAGTCACCCAGCACAAGTGTTGCTTTTAGGAGGTTCTCAGTACCAAATGAAAAAACACTTCTTGGGCATCTAATTCACAGCACACAAGAGAACTGGCTTTGCCTTTGTGATCTCTCTAGTTAAAAGAGACAACAACAAAAATCTAGGTCTTCTCAGAACAGACGTTTTATAATGGAATAATTTTATGGACTGAAGATATTTCACCTTATGGGCTGGCACCTTTTAGGTTCTGAATTGGCAAAAAGGCACCAGCTTGGTGTTGGGAGTCACTCAGGTGTTAATGAGAGCATTAACTGACAGATGGCATTCAAGATATTTCTCGCCTCTCCAATGAAGACAGCTTCTTTGCTACAGCAGAGATCAGGAAAGCTTAATTCTTAACAAGCATACAATGCTTTGGCACAAAGGCAAGCCCTCTGGAAGGTAATGGGAAGGATTCAGGGTTTGCTGGGATGACCTCAGTCAAACATCATTAAGAGGGTCAGGAGAAGCAAAGCCTATTTCTGAAGAAAAAAAAAATAATGTAAGGGCCCCCATGATCAATCTATCGTGGCTTGTCAGAAAGAGAAAGCTTAGGCTGACCTTAGAAGCAATATGAGTTACTACTACCAGCCTGACCTTGAGCTCTCATGTAACAATGGAGACCTTTTTTTTACTGTATTAATGAGCTTTCTTATCTGAGGTGGGGGAGGAAGCTTTATGGACCAGCTTGTACTTCACCTTCAATTTACCCTACTGAGAAACCAAGTCAAGTACGATGAGGGGGAAAAAGAGACAGCCCCATCCTTCAGGGGGAGGAGAGGGAGGCTGGAGAGGAATCCTTCCAAGCCCTGCGTGTGCAGCTGGCCCAGAAGGCAAAGCCAAGAGGGAGCACATATTGCTCAGACCACGGGCCAGCTTGTCATCAGGGTGGGCAAACTGCCTGAGGCCCAAGGGCGAGCAGCACCCTCCTGAAGGGTCCTGCACAGAACAGCAAAATGACCAGGAGGCTGGAGATCCAGGAATCACCACCTCAGGCTTTAACAGCCACCTTTAGCAGTGCCACCAGCTGCACCACGGATGGGGACAGGCTTCAAAAATTCCAGCCAAGGACAGTCTAGACGGAGCAGTAACTCCACACCACACTTGTGACAGACCTCGGCAAGGTCTAACCCTGCTGAGCTCTTGTGATGAAGGAAACAAACACTCAGACACATCCTGCTTTTCAGTGCCTGGAGAAAACCTGCTGGCCTACCAGAGACTGAACAAGAGGAGTACAGCTGACATTAAGGACCCTGAATGAGATCACAAAGTAGGGGGGAAAACTAATTCAAATTACATGGATCAGACCTCCAGAGTGAAGTTTCTCCTCCCAGAGTTGTAAAGACAGCAGAGATTGCTGGAGCACAAGACCATCACAAGGCATGCACGGGTCTGCCTTTTGTCCTCCATGGCAAGCTAGAACTAGTTTTTTGAATGCAGACATTGCCCAGACCTCACAAATTCTGTGGCTTACCTGTATGGTCATCAGGTAAGGGAAGAGAAAGACATCTGAAGATTCCAGCAGGTGGATGGCACTGGGCTCTACACACAGGGACATTTGTCTTCACCATTGCTGACCATGGGAATACAGTCTTTCTACATTAGAACCATTGTTTTGTTTCAAAACAGAAGGATAGAAGATTACCTAGTTAGCAGATGTTAAGTAGAGCAGCTCTTCCCTAAAACAGTCTGGCCTATCTCCTGGATTTGGCAGTCTGAAACGTGGGCAATTGGAGGCTTCCACATCCATGAAAGATACACCCACACCTTCCACAAAGGTCAAGGACAGTAGATTTCATCACTCAAGCAGTTCCTGTTCCCTGCTCCTCATTGTCCATCCCATAACTCACTGCCAGAACTCAAGCATGGCAGAGACCAGAGACCACCTGGAGAATATGCTGAAGCCATGCTTAGAGAAGACATCAGGGTTCTGCAGCTTTCCTCCAGCATGGTAACACTAAGCCAGGACAGGAGGTTCACCAGCAGAAGGGTGGTATGATCCTGCTACAGAAATTTTTATCTAATTAGAGATTTTAAAACTAATGTACATGGTTGGATTTACATGGTGGGCTTCCCACCTGAACTCCAGAAGTTCTTCTTTAGGAGAGGGGAAAAAACCATCTATGGAAACCCCTGGCTGTCAGCAGCTGTGAGAGCTCTCCCACTCCTTGTCTCCCTCCATATCCCATGCAGTCAGACCTGGGGGAGCTGGAAGGGGAGCTGGCAGACACGCTGCATATCCCACAGAGAAGCAGAATAGGAACAGCTCTGGAGCGAGGCAGTGTCTCTGGGGAGGCAGGGAGAATGGAGAGCTGCTGTGGGCTGTCTGCTCTAATAAGGGATCACACCACAGGAGCATGTGCTGGCTTGACAGAAGCAAGTGCAGCCACTTAACCTGGGTATGACAGCTGAAGGGGGAGCGTTGCTTTGCTACCCCCAAAAAAAGGGAAGAGAAGAGAGGGGAAGGCACGAGGTGACCACAGCTGCCCACCCTTCAGGAACATCCCAGGTCTGCTAGCCCAGATTTCTCACCCCAACCACAGCCTGAGCAACCATGGAAATTTCTGGCTTGGGCTCCTTGGCGTTACTAGACCACGCTCAGCAAATCTTAAACTAGGTGGAGATGCCCTTTTACCTCCCCTGAGCTGGTATGTGCTGCCTGCCAGCCCTTTTCCCTCACACCAAGGACAGGAGGGACTGAAGCCATCTCACACACCAGTGTGGCAAAAGGGCAGGCTCTGATCTTCCCCAGCTGCCTGTGGCCCACGCTTCTCCAGTGATTTGGCTCTTATCTAGCAACAGCCCTAAGAACCACACAGCTGCTGGGGTGCCTTGTTTGTTATTTTGCTGAGAAAAGGCAGAAAAGCAGCAGAGATATCAGCACAGAGACAGCACTGTCCTGCATTGGTCTCTTCTGGAAAGGCTCTTCCTTAGGCTGGCAAATGCAGGGACAGGCAGGAGTGCTGAGATAAGTGTCTATTTGATCTTTTTTCCCCCATTCACCCTGGATTTTTCACTGCTTTATGTTCACAAAGTGCCAAGGCAGCTAATCAGTGCTCTGTGACCCCTGTTAATTGGGCTGTGTGAGAGAAAGGCAGCACTGGCAGGAGAAATCACACATACCTGTTACTTTGAACTGTCCTGTCATATTCCTGCTTGCAGGAGCTCCAAGCACCCTTCTGCGAGCCAGGGCTGCTCTGTTTTCATCACCATCCCCAGGATCAGCAGGAGGGGCCACAAGTGTTTTGTGCCAAGGCCCTGCCCCTAACACCTCAAAGTACAGGGAGGCAAAGACATATTGTTGTTTCTCCTTCCGTGTGAGAAGGTGAAAGTAATTTTATGTGAAGGAAACACAACCTGAAGGCGCTGATGGCCCTTCTTTCACCTATGCCCAGCTGCTCCTCACTGCCCTGATCTGCCTTGGCTGTTTTCTCCCTCACCCTCCCCACCACAACACGAGGAAGGAGTGAGCAGATGCCCAGCATCCATCTCCCCATCCCAAGAGACCAGCACGGCCAAGTGAGCCAGGGAAAGAAAGAGATTGGTGGGAAGATGTGAAACATTGGAGGGAAAAGGGGTTGGATTTGCCAAGCCTGGTGGATTATGCAGTTCTTGGAGGATGAGGAAGACACATATTGTTAACTAGATGCATGCTGGGTGCAGGGCCCTGCATATGTTTTTTAGGTAGGAGCAAGGGCTGCTTCTGTGTTTTGTGTTGAAGAAATAGGAATATGAGTATCAATGAAACCAGAGCAGCCAGAAACATCCCAAACAACACTTGCAGGTTACTGGTACCACAGGAAAAGAAAATCCTGGGGACAAAGGGGATTAGCAGGAGGATACATACCCTGCCCGGACAGATCCAGGGAATGTTACTGGGACTAAAATAAAATTTATTTGTCTTTCAGTGCTAGCTCAACCCCTCCTTCAAACTCAGTGAGTCTCTGCACAATCTCCATCAAGGGGTGACTTGTGCTCTCAATACATGCAGGGTTTTGGACAGGGAAGCAGGAACTCCATCCCCCACTACTGAAGCTGCAATTTGAGTGAAAACCGATAATGACAAATCAATGAGTTGGATAACTGGATTAAACAGGGAAAGGAATTCTGCTAAAAGATCATGAAACATCACTATATTGAGCAAACATGTTATATATGCTGTATTGCTATATATAATCTGTGAAAACATGAATTAGTGTAGCATTAGATGAACAGAAAGGATTATTTACCTTGAATGCATAGAAAGAAGAGAATCTGAGACAGTTTCAAAAACTGTCTTGTCCCTTAATTACATCTGCATAAATACAATAAATTAAGGGTGATGATGCAATTTTCCCTGGGCACTGTTGGTCTTGGCTCTGGGTGACCATGTTCACACCAAACGTGTGTTTAAACACACCTGCCCAGCTTTGCTGACACACTAACCCCACAGACACCCTGTATTCACAGTTTATTCAACTTTGCCCTTAGGGTACTACTCTGAAACCATCAGTCAAAGCCTGCAGTAACAAATCAGTTGCATTCAATGTGATATACAGCCCAGGAAAGCAGCAAGGGTAGCTGCAAACTCCAAGAGGAAAACAGCTCTGTAATCAGTCACTGACATGTATTTTCAACCATCGTGTTGAAACCTGTACTACAGCTCCAGCATGGAAGAAGGCTTGAAAATAGAGACATCAGTTCCTTGAGATATGGCTGAAATTGTAAAATACTGTGCATCTGGAAATACATAGGAACTTCCAGGAATCTCCAGGTGAGAAGGTTGGTCAGACATCCTGCCTGTCTGAATGGGAAGAAAACTCCAATGTCTGTCAAGAAATAAGAGGCTTCTGCTTCTTTGGTGGGGGTTGCTGAACAGTTCAGCAAAAGAGGATAACTCTGTCATGTTCAAAATCAGAAAGTGAGTGACACAGACCAGTGGCCAAGGCAGAATGGCAGGAGACAGAAGAGAGGTCCTGAGTCTGAGCCAGCACCAGGCTGTGTGCTAAAGGCACAGCACAAACACTGGTACCAAAGGATGGGAAGATAATGGCAAAGAGATGTTTTCATGATAGGTTCTGAAGTCCACGGTACTGGTGCACAGGACAGAGGTGCAGAGTAAGACAGAAGGAACAATGCTCTGACTTGTGGAGCACAGCTGGTCCCTGGTGAAGCTGAAGATCACCAAGAGAAGATTAAGCCATGCTGATGCCAAACCTGAGATTCTACAGGCATAGCAGCAGGCTGCATGACACTAATAGACTTAACAGTATCAGTAAATTATGCCACTTTTTGGATGTGACACAAACCCAAAGAATCTGGAATACCCGAAGGTCCTCTCTTAGTACAGAGAGCAGCACAGCAAATCCAAGACAGCAGTTCCTAGGGTCAGTTTTAGAGCTCAAAAAGCAATTTCTGTGCCTAAACACAAACCCATCTGACCTGGACATTTCTGCAAACAACTTAGCAAAGCAAGATGCCTTTCTCCCTAACAGGCAGACTGGAGGCCTGATTTTTCTCACCTTTGTAAAGAAAGTCAAAGGCAGGAGGGTGCCCTGGCAGCATGAAATGCTGAATCTGAAAGGCCCTGGACAGCAGGTGAACCTCCTCCAGTCCCCACACGGATGGGTGGTTGCCTCCCAGCACCCCTCAGGAATTCGGAGTGCTGCATTCTTTTCCCATTTCTTCCCCAAGGCTTATCAGACACTGAGGATGGGAATCGCTCATGGGCACAAGGATCACACAGCCAGGACAGCGTTTGAAGCCCGGGGGCTTCTGCATTGCTTCTGTGTCAAGTACCTTGCGCTTTGAATAACAAAGGGCAATCTCTGGAGGGATCCAAACAAAAAGAACCAGTGTCAGAACCATTAACTAACCCAAGAACTAGTTACAGGTTGTTTGATAGGAAAAAAAAAAAAAAAAAGAAAAAGGAAAAAAAGAAAAAGGAAAAGAAAAAGAGAGGGAGATCCGAGTGCTCAAAGAGGAATGAACAAGTTCCTCTGGGGAAGATGACTGGGGGGTTTGGGTAGCACTGGTGGGGGGTGAGATGCAGGCTGCTGGCTGCTGCTTTGAGGGGTTCTGCTGCGGGTTCTGCAGTTCCTGCACCACGGCTGCAGCCAGCACACACTGCTCTGACCTGGAGAGGAGCAGGGAGGGGTGCTGATGGCCACACAGACAAATGATGTGTGAGAACGGGTCTGCACTCCCTGCTGCTGCCACACGCTGCTT
Organism: Prinia subflava; assembly: GCF_021018805.1. Lineage (NCBI taxonomy): Eukaryota > Metazoa > Chordata > Aves > Passeriformes > Cisticolidae > Prinia > Prinia subflava. Next base: position 1,791,705 of record NC_086250.1, on the reverse strand, counting down.
CAGGGGCACGATTTTGGTTTTTAAAGCACGGATTTTTATTTCCTTGTTTAGTGTCCTGGTTCTGCGTGACCTCGACAACCAAGCATGCAGGGTATGCCCCAACAAGAAGCCACTGTGGCCGTGATGAAATGAAGATCAAGCTACAATACTCTTGAGTCTTCTGGATGGTCCAGCACAAACAAATGTTACCTACAGCCCAAATTTCACCTTGTGATTGAACAGCAAGGACTTTGGTTTTTCTGCAATGACAATTCACTTCTCCCACCAATGACCTTCACCTGCATCTAGCCAGGCTTCAATATCTACTTGCCAATTTTAATCCACACGCTTTTTTCTTTCGGCTACTGTTATTTGATTCTTTTTGAGGAGAAGCTCCTTGGGAGCTGGAGCTGATTAACTCACAAAAGAGCCAAATACATCTCCTATATTCTGAAGGGGCGAATAGGAATGGGGCTTACCACTCCACATTCAGACTGGAAGAGGATCATTACTTACTATTCATTCCTGGATCCTTGAAGAACAAGTGAAGCCAGCTTAATGCTGTATTGTTCATTCCTAGTGCCCATCAACAGAAAGCATGCTCCCAATTCATTGCCACAAGGAAAGACAACAGTATTGCTGTGCCATAAGCACTTCTGATTGTTTGGGGGCTGCAGAGAGGACCTTAGGGTATTCCAGGGAGGATGAGCACTGTGGGGAAGAAGCTGCAGTTATTGTCTTGATGATGGTGGGGAAATAGGACACATGCTGTATTACAGCACAAATCCATATGAAACAAGCCCTTATGTGCCTTGCTGCTCACAGGAAATACATTTAATGTCAGAAAAAAGAGTCCCCTGTGAGGCACAAAATACCTAGCGTGGGGTTGCCTTGAAGCAAATAAGCTTAGCAAATTCATTCCTTAGAACCAGCCTCACACATTATAAGTTTCTGGAGACCATGGATAAACCCAAGTTTTTATAGATAAATAGGTCCTAAAGAAGTCCCTTTTGGGATTTGTTTCAGAACAGGTCTTTCACCTCCTTTTCCCTAAAGTTTAAACCACTACATTGGTTGAGCCGCAAAGAAACTAAGGAAGGATCAAAAGTAAAATGGGAGAAAAAGTAAAAGCATAGGTGACTTGGAGACTGACATGACACACCACGTTATCACAGTGGCCTAGCAGCTGGCCAGCACCCACCCCAGCTGTTCAGCACGCCCACCGAGGCTAAAAGGCTCCAAAAAAAGCTACTTCAGATCTTCTCCAATATTCTTCTCCCTTGGACTAAACATTGCTTTCTGCACTTGGATGAGGTGGTGGAAGGGGCCTGCGAAACCAACTGTGCTGGAATAAAAATCCTGCACCAGTGTTTTGGAGCATCCCTGCAAGCCTCCAAAGCGAGGGCAAAGGTTTCACATCGGGCCAACTTGCACACCCCATCTGTCTCTCTCCACAGTTCTTTGCCTTCTTCCTTGAAAGGAGAAGATATTTTCACTTGCCTTCTCAGTTTCTTTTTTCATCATTGCTTTCTTCCTCCCCTCCAGAGTACTTGGTTTGCAACATCAAGAAGTTATAAATACAGCTGTCCCTTTCAAAATTCATGCTCTGACACTGGCATGGTGACATCACTGCAGTCTCCAAGACCCTTTGCTGACTGTTCTCTATTCCTCCTTTGAAGTTCAGCCACCTATTCCTCCCTGTCAATGTTTTGCATAACTCCCTCTCCCCAGCAAGCCAATCTGTTTGTCTCTCATCCATCTGCCCTGACAATAACAGCACAGCTTTTCCTCTTTTTCTTCCACTGTTTTCGGTCCTTATTCTCCACCACATCCATGGAATAGCACTTCCAGAACATGCTACCAACTTTTCTTCAAATTCTTCTTTAAAGATTCATTTTATCCATCTGAGAATCAAAGACATTTACTTAGCTTTAGTTATATTTCAACTCTATAATTTTATTCCACTGTGCTTCTCATTAATCTCTGAATGACCGTGTTATTTTACCGCTGTAATCTCATCCTTCCTTTGCCAACACCTGCCAGCTGCTTCATTTTCACTTTTTACCCTTTAAAAGGCTCACCTTGCATGGCTTGGCTATTGCTATAATAAATATTAAAATTAGATTCAAGATGAGCAATGGAGCCACTTCATCTCCCTTGCCCCCTCACGGTATCTCCCGTGCCGACGATACCGGGTTGATTCCAGAGGCCATCCACCAATATCCATGATGTATGCAAGGCAGCACTTGCTAAAAGTCAGACTGTAAATAATGCTGATCTTGTTGATATTCACTTGGCATTCATGAATATGATTCTGAGTGAGTGAGGTGCTCTGTGGCCGGGCTGTGGAAGCAGTTGTTATAGCCAAGGTCACCGGCACAACTGCAGGGGCAGGTTCAAAACTCCTCCCAGAGGTGGTGGCACCAGGTCTGCTGTGACTGAGCTTAGGCTGGCCAAAGGTTATGCCATGGCCTGAAGTGGTGGCTTCATTCAGCTCAGTCTGAGCTTGGCTTAGCTCTTCCCACAGCCCAGCTCACACAGTGTCCGTGAGACTGAAATCTCAGCACTTGTTTGCCAGCTATTCCTATAGAGCTGCCACTTTATCCCCTGGAGCAGACTGACAAACAGCAGCTCTGGAGGGACACAGCTCATGCAGGCACATGCACAAGGGTGATTTCAAGATGTTAAGCATTTTAATGAGGTCTCTTTTACCAAAATATGAGACCTGGGGTAACCCCCAAAGTACCTGTAAGGACACGGTCCACACAGGATAAAGGACAAGGCTGGACAAAAGTGACAAAGCAGAAGGAAGAAACAAAATACCCAGAGCTATTAAACACAGTCCTCAGAAACAGGCACTGTTCCTCAGTAGGTTAGAAGATTTCAGATTATCTCTCTCTTTCTGATGAAAGCTCAAATAAGTAATTACAGAACAAGTGTTAGAAAATACACAGAACAGAGAGTGTTCTTGAGTGGCAACTCAGCAAGTAGGAAATACAGCTCTTCAGATGCCATACTGGGAGTGTTTCTCAATGCCACCACTAAGGATAGGAAAGAAATAATTTAAACAGTTGTGGAGAAGGAAGAGGAGTTAAGGAATATCCTCTTATTATCCCTATCAGAACAAACCAGGTGCAAATTACAAGCCAAAGACTCCAAGGATAGTTTAGGCATCCCAGAGGAGCAAAGGGTGTGTGCAAAACCAATGATCCCCTTGGGATGGAAAAAAATTCCAATGCATTAGGGAGGAAATAACAAGAAAAAACAATTGAGGTCCCTAAGGAAGAAAATCCCCTCTGGTGGCACAGAAGTCAATAAGAGAGTTTGCAGCTGTACTGATGGACCAATCCCCTGAGGTGTGAAAAAAGAAAAGAATCTCATGGGGCATAGGAAAAAAAAAAAAAGGCAGCAAGAGATATTGTTTTTCTTCCTCCTCACATTCTGACCTTTGTGCACGTTGGAAAATAAAACTTAGAAAAAAGCAGCAAAGATGTTTTTTGAGACGAAGTAGCAGCACACAAAATGCCTCCCAATAACAAATACGATAAAGTTACCGAAACTTTTTATGCCATCACATTAGAAAAAGAGCAGAAGTGCAATAACAAAACACTGAGCAATGAGTTTCACCCAAAGACAAGCTGAACAGCGGGAGCTTTTCTGGAATATTTTAGTTGAGTGTACACATCCATGTCACACCATCACTTCTTACTTAAAAACAGCTGCAGAAGGCTCCTGCTGCGGCCGCTGCCGTTAGCTGAAGCTCTGATCTTCCTGTCTTCATACAAGTCATCAAGTCACATTTCCTGCTGGAATTAAAGTGGCAGCCCCTAGGGACTGTGCAGCTACCCAATTTATACCAGAGACAATCTGAAGCAAGCACCAGGATATTTTTTCAAACTGCTTAATTTTTTGCAACCCTCAAATTCTAACAAGAGTTTTTCTGGGCGTTTGCCTTTTGAAGCAATTAAAAGACAGACATTTTAAGACCTATGCAAAAAAAGCTGGGAGCAGGAAAAACCTGTGGGCAATGTCACTGGCATCAAACCAAAGCATGCTTTAGATACCTATTGCACCCAGTTACACACAGATGGTACAGATGGTATATGGATACTACGAGGGGTATTTATAAAACAACAAAAGCTGCACATCGTGACACACGAGTATTTTGGCTCAGAGCAAAAAGAGGAGAGCAACGGGGAAACTGTCGTGGCCAAGTGCTCAAACTACCTGGTGCCAGGCAAGGACAGCTATGGGGTTATTGCTAAAGATGCAGAAATGCAGGCAACTGGGTTTTGTTCTGTACTTCTACAGTACTTAACACAGCAAGAACCAGGTCAATGGGGTGTTCCTAACAGCTATGATTGGTTATGATAAATAAGACTTTGGAGAAGATCACAGAGCATCCCAGTAAGTAGTCTCTGTAGTTAAACACAGATATCCATAACTCAAAGGAAGTTTTATGTTACCAGACAACACTCCTTTAGCCATCAAGCAGGGTAAAAAGCAGTCTCTCTTGTATGTGATTTTTTTTTAAAGTCTGTCATAAATAATATCAAAATCAAGGCAAAGTTGCTCTACTTCAAAACCAAGGATCACAGAAACCTACAAAAGTATTAGTCTCTCTTTTTTTTCAAAGAATGGAAAGCAAATCAAACTAGAGCATGTTAAATTGAGCATTAGAAGGGCTCTCAGCCACTTCCAAAATTACTTGAGAGCACATTATAATTAGCAAAGGTATGTGACAGTTTTATGCCCCTCTATGATGCATGATTAAAGCCAGGCAGCCCAGCTCTGCCGCAAGTCCTGCGCACCGTCAAAACAGATGTGACAAGAACTGCAAGCTGCTCCCAGACAGACTGTGAGAAAGCAGAGGCAGATAACATTTTGGCCATCAAAGATGTAAGACCCGACACAGAACTAATTAAACCTCGAAACCCCTCAGAGAAGGGGGCAAACTGAGGTTTATGAAGCATCCCGTGCTCGAGCTGCAGTGCCCCAGCCCAAGAACAAGCCCCTGCCTTTCTCTCTGAGGTGCAACAGGGAACAGAAGTTTACAGGCTGATAGTAACAGCTCCCAGCCTCAGCACGAGGATGCAGGGCACAAATGACTGGAGAGATGCTGCAGTGACACCACCACGATGATCTGTGACACTGCTGATTTCTCCCACCCGAGACAGGTACCTCTGATCTGTCTGCAGCAGAGAACTGTGGAGTCCCGGGCCACTGTGAAAAGCCAGGTTTAAACTCCACACAAATCCTGCCTCTTACATTTGTGTGGCTTTGTACATTTCAGTACATTTGCATTCAAAAAAATCAATTAGAGGCTCAGCTTCCTACCAGTAACTGCGGAAGAACAAGGTGCAGAAGGGAAGCTGTGCATCAGCCTCTTGAACTGGGGGCAGAGGGGGAAAATGGTGTTGCAAAGAAACGTGTAAGGAACATGGAGAATTTTAGGCTTTTGGATTCCACAGTTGGTTTTAAGTGTGAAACAGTGTGGCAGGTTTGTTTCTCAGAACTGTATCCAAGCCATCACTTTTATTCTTATTTGTCTACAGATTTTCATATTTAGACTACATCTAAATGCTTCTCCCCTCATGATATCCCTCTGCATGCAGCATCTTTGCCTCTTGCTTCCAGGCAGCCTCCCACATTTTCCTCTGCAGTGCTTCAGAGCTCACCTCTCCAACATCCCAGCAGTTTCAGGCAGTTTTCCTGATACCTCCCTTCAGCCATTCCCACAGCACTGCTCCTGTTGGGCCCTCTTCCCCATCCCCTCTGCAGAAATTTCTTTCCTCATTATCCCCATTCCCACGAGGTAACTCCCTTCTTACAGAGGCTGCAGAAATGGTGCAGCTGGTTTCTCCTTCAGGCACGACTGTTTGGGTGTTTGGTTGTGTGTTTTGTTTGTTTGGTTGTGTGGTTTTTTTGTTTGTTTGTGTGTTTGGGTGACAGACAGACAACTTGCCAGTGTCACACTGCTCACCCCTGATTCAACCCTGAATTTCATCCCTGAATTTTCTTATTTAAGAGAGTTGCAAAAGGAGAGGCAACTACACAGTGCAATCACAAAGTGGACACTCTTACGTCTTGAGAGTTTTGGAGAACCTCACGATGTAGAATTTATGAATTTTATCAAAGACAAATCTGCTGCTGCTGCTACAAGGGTAAGCTGGTTCAGGTGGGCAAAACACTTGAGCCACTACTTTCTGATGGCTTTGGTATGAAGAAATAAACTCGCTGCATGTTTACAAGCAGGTATGTATTGCTCTGTGGATATTTTGGTTTTATTTGGAGGTAGTAAATGCAGAGCAACTGCCTGGTTCAGGTCCTGATACCCACTGATGCTGCAGGTCTGTGCAGCAATGAAAGAGAACTTAATTAAGTGGCATATGTACATATAAATAAACTATATAAATTTTGTTGAACATAATCAGTTAATTAGAAATAGAGCTTTCAATGCAAGCACCTGTGGCTATGCCTATGCACTGGCCTAAGCCTCTCCACAACAGGGGGATCTTAGGGAGCAGGATTGCTTCCAAGCAACTGCATGTGTTGCCAAGCTGTCTTTGTCCCCACAATTATGCTTTGCTATTAACATGATTCACAGAAGAACAAATAAAACACACTGCAACAAGCCTTTGCTATCACTGGAAGCACATTTCGCTGTGCGAGCAGCAGTCCTCTAAAGGATGATGCTCTGCAGATGTCTCCATTTGGGAGGCTGCTTTAATGGACACTAACAAAGTGCCTCTGGATGTCAAAACTTCAAGAGAACACGTCAAATCACTTCCCAACATCCTGTAGCTGAAGTGATTCCAATACTCCTTTTACTTCTGAGACAATAATCACAGTTGTCCCTATGTAAATGGGATCTTCCACGCAAGCCAGGTGTGTGCAGAGCAGCAAGTTTTATGCCATGCAACACACACAAATGCTGGAAACATGTGATGGCTTAATATCACTGATTTGACCAGAGTGCAGAGCACACCAGCAGATGTGGCTGCTCACTGTGTGCACCAGCAGAGCCCCAAACACGCTTTTTGCACTGAACAAAGGGGTTTGCTTAGCGGCTCTGTACAATTAAAAGCCTACAACTCAACCCAAGAGAGCTGGAATTCCCTTCCACTCGGTGAAGCATCTGGCCTGATTGCTGGTGGCTGCTGATCAGTGCCATGTCATCACTCCAAAGCCGTGAAACATCCCCTCCACCGTGTTAATTAGCTCCCCTTGCAAAGTGCTCGAGCCAGAGCAGGTTACTCACGTGATGTCTCTGCGCTGATAGCAACCTTGAAGGAGGCAAGCGATCAGGTCGCTGATAAACTCCACATCGTCCCCGTGAAGAGCAGCTTCCAGTTCCTAATGAGCAGAAAGGAGAAGGGAAAAAAAATATCCGACCATTAAAATAATTCCTTAGAATTTCCTGCTAGCGCATCAGGACCAAAAAGACCCGAGCAGCCTCATGTATGTGTACAGCAGCAGTGCACGCGTGGGGTAAACTGACCTTCCTCATCATTAAAAATGCTGTTTCTACTACCTCTTCATTGCAAGAGTTTATGAGAAGACCTTGAAAGGCTTTTACTGAATGTCACTCTCCAGCCAGAAGACTGATGCTTTTGTCTGGACGCAGAAAAATAGGGTTCAGTGGGGTTGAGATCCACTCCAGCCTAATGAGAAAGGCATGATTTCTGCCATGTTCACCTGATGGACAGGAATCAACAGTTTCATTCTGCTGCTTTACCTCGCTCACTGAGGCTGGTGAGCTCAATTTAAAAGATGTGCTCAGCAAGCAGGGCACTAAAAGCCACTCACAACCCAGAAGTAGCAGTTTCAGATGGATTGCCAGAAATGGCTGAAAGCTAGCAAGCAAATGCCTCGAAGAAAAGCAAGCATTTTGATTATTTAACTTATTTGCCATTGGGCTCCTTTTTTTTTTTTCAACTCCAGTAAGAAAGAAAGGATGGAGGGATGTCAGACTTCGTCACTCAAAATCTCAATCTCCTTGAGAGTATCACGGCTTATTTCAGCACAGAGGAGTTCACAAAGATGTGATACACAAATTGAGCCACAAAAAGGATAAACTCCTGAAATTTAGTTATTACAAATTTTGCACATATTGTAAGAAATATCTTTTTTTCAGCTAGCAGTTTCAAAAGTGCTTTGTTTTCCAAATATTATTTGGTTAATTATAGTTTTATTTGTACGCCAGAAAATTATTCACAGTAAGAAAAATCCACTTTCTGGAAGACTTATCATCACTAGCATACAGCATTTAACAAGATTTAATATGGATAAACAATATAGGCATAAGAAGCTATTCTTTTTGGGTTTCAGAGTAAATAATGGATTGAATACAAATTCCTGCTTGAATGTTACTCAACAGACTGTTACACAAATAGCTAAGCTAATGGCTACAGAATAAAGGTTAATGGCCAGAGAATAAAGGATAAACGTTTTGGCACTTACCCAATAAAGAAGAGAAAGTGCTTTTTTTATTAGACCGCAGTAACTGCAGTAATAAAATTATTGATAACAGATTGCAGCTTAAACGCCGCTTGTGGTTTTTTATTGGAAATGTATTAATGGCATATTTTCATTACCAACACTGCTCTTATTTACCTCTTGTGCAACACCCAAAGTGCTTCAGGAGCAGAAGCCTGACACCTGCCCTGTGAGGAATGTACTAAACACATTTATTACACGTGGAAACTGGAGGAAGGGAAAGGCCAGCATGCAGCCAAAGCCTGATGCAGTGTCCCTGCCACAGAGCTAGGGAAAGCACCAGGAATCTCTGCTCTCTGCCTCTAGATGAGCACCCTGCTGAATGACAAGTTCATACAAAACCTGCAGTTGCTGCTTGCCATCCCTTGGACAGAGTGGTATTATTGTTGTATAAATAGGAATCACGCTATATAAATAGTAATTACCGAGGGAATTCACTTACAATCATGGAATGTCCCGAGTTGGAAGGGACCCACTAGGACTGAGTCCAGCTCCTGGCCCTACTTACCATTTGATAAGTGGCTAGTATTTTAGAGGTGTTGACTTACTTTATTTGTAAAATATTTTAGTGGACATATGCCTTGTATAAATATCCCTGGGGAGAGGGGAGCGGGGAGAACCTAAAGCATGTGATATGCTAAACCATCCCAGGTGTGTTACCACATTACCACAATAAACCTGCAGCTTGTGAAAAATGACATGTTAGAACCCAGAATGATGGGCAGGGGGAAAGTAAGTCTCCAGGATGCCTCCTGCATTCAGCCTCTCCCTCATCCACACACACTTGTTCATTAAAGCTGTCAGTCAGCAGCCTGCCCCTGCTAGGATGTGACAGCCTTTTGTATGAGGGAATATTTAAACTGCTTCCCGTGAGCCTTTTCAGCCTGCTGTTTGACTAGCACTCCTTAGGCAGTGGCCACTGCTGCCTCAGATAGCCCCTATCTGCAGCCATTGTTTTCCAGAGTGACCTTTACATTTCTAGAGCTGGCGGGTCACCCCGGGAGCAGGGGACATTCCTGGGGCACTGGGCAAGATGCCATCTCCTAGGCAGGGACTAAAACACCTGGATGGGTTGATCCCCCCCATTCCTGCTGGTTGCTTTCTCCCAGAAGGGTGCTCCTTGTCCTTGTCTCCATGGCAGGTGTAGCACCAATTTTGGGGACCTGCCCCGGATGGATCTCACAGCCACTGGATAAAGGGGGCTCTGGGCACGCAGACCAACGTGGGGCTGGCTGCAGAGTCCCAGTGCCACGCTGGGTTAAGGGGCTCTGGAACAAGGCAGGATTGAGCAGCACACACACAGCCTGGGGCCAGTGAAGGTCCATCCCTGGCAGAGTGAGGTGCTTCTGTAGAAAGGCACTTGCACCGTGCTCCCCAATGCCATGGGTGCTTCCTGGAGCCACCCTGATCCTCTGCTCCCTGCCAGCAGTGACACTCAGTGCCAAAATGTTTCAGTAAAGGCACAGTCCAAGTGATTATTTGTCTTGGAAAAAGGATACTGACATTGTCCTGTAATGTCCTGTAATGTTTCTGTCTACATTTTAACTACTGCTGCCTGTGACAGAAGGGTAAGAGCAGTGAGAGGAACCTGATGAATGAACATGGGGCTTGAACAATGAACCCAGGGCTGGGTCCATCAGCCCTGCTTATCTCAATGTCACCATTTTCTATCCCACTGGCTTCTCCAGCTTCCTGTCCCAAAACACCTAAATTCTAGACTCTTCCCACACGCTCAGAGTGCTGTGGGAATGGCAGACGCACTAGGAGGATGTGATGCAAATCTTAACATCTCAGGAACACAAAGAGTTAGCATCCCTTCAGGTTTTCACCTAATGCTTCAGCCCACATTTTGCAGGAGGATTTTTCCAGCCCTCTCCTCCAACAAGGGACAGCCAGCAAAGCAGCACACTGCTCAAGCAGCACATCTAAACACGGGTAGATGAAGTGATGCCAGGGACTCTCAGGAGAAAGAAGCCACCAAAGCCCCCCTAAGGGTCCTAAGTGCAAACCCTGCCCCAGTCACCCGTCCCCACACTGCTCCAGCCTGGCCAGGACGAGCGGCTCAGCTTCCTCCCCGCCACCATCCTCCCCACGCCTCCAATCCTTTTGTTTTTCCCCCTTTCTCTTTGAGCACTGAGCTGTGAGCACAGAAATCTGAACCTTGCCAAAACGCTTTGGGGACAGCACAGAAAGGAAACAGAAGAGGCAGCAAATCAGCAGAGGAAAAGGGGGGGACACACATCTCCTCCTCCTCTAGCTGGAGAGAGCAACAGACAGGAGAAAAGCAGGATTCTCCCCCTCTCCAGCTGGCGTCACACCTCATTAGGGAAAAGCCTGTTTAACGTCTTTCCCTCCCCCAGCCCGGTCCTAAATCCCCCCTGAGTCAGGCAAGGACTGTTGGGAAGAGGCGATGCCAGGGCCAGGGTGGGAGCAGGGGTGAGCACCTCTCCCAGAGGAGCCGGCCAGAGCGGGGTCAGCAGGGTGGGACAGGCACCCACCGTCCATCCCCACGCCTGGGATGGAGGGAGGGCTGGCACAGCAGGGCACGGTGCCCCACGCTGGGGCTGGGATGAACCCCACCGAAACCAGCGGTGCTCTGGATGCCTTTTTGATACCTGCCCGGATTTTGGAGAGAGAGGACAGCCAGCCTTCCTGAGGAAAGCAAACAAACGAGCCCACAACAGCGACGCCGCTGTTGCCAAGCTGGCGTGGGGTGAGCCCGGGGCTGCTGCTGTGTGTGGAAAGCAGGCAGCCTCCAGCTTCTGCTGCAGCAAGCTGAATGTGCAGAGGGCAGCTCACAAAGCCGGGGGCCTTCCCTGCAGAAGACTCCTCCAAAGCTGCAAGAGCCCAGCGTGAGCAGGCTGGCTGCTGAGATACAGGACTAGAGTTTAGAGGTTTCTTCCGTGCTGCAGCTGAATCATCTATGACTGAATGTGATGGACATAACGAGTTTAAGCACAGCTAAGCCTTGTCCAAGTTAGCCATCAGTTTAAAAGCCCCAATCCCCTCAGCTCTATTTCCATAGCGCTGCTGTTATCAGCTTTCCATTGCAGTGCTCCAAAGTGACTCAACGGGCTTTTGCAGAGGCTTTAGGAGATCACCAAAAGCTACAGGCAGGGCGTGCTGAGCCAGCCCCAGCCCATGCTCTGAAATTTCAATGCCGTCACTGAGTCAAGTCAGGATGTTCTTTTCCCCTCACAGATAATTAATGACGACAGGCATCTGGGCAAAAGTTTGGCAAACTCATGCCAAAGGGTACCGGGATTGGGCAGGAAGATGGAAAGTCAACTGCAGGCCTGAAATGCTTCCAAGAAGCACCATTTATCCCTGCCAGTGTGAAGTCAGTGTCTGTCAGTGTGCTCAGCCCCTAGCACCTTCTCAGAATGCCTGAGAGAACCAGGCCCCCACTCAGCACGCTGCCTGCAGCCCTGTTCTCCCTGCTTGGCATCCCTGCCATCATATGGAAATAGTTTCCAAAATATGAAGCGTGTTCTGTCCAACGAGCCAGGAGGGCACTGCAGGGCATTAGGGGCTCCTAGGTGCCCTGCAAGGGCAAACAGCAGCGGGTTTAGCTGGCTGCCATAAATTCAGAAAGAAGTGATGGCTCCTGGTCCTGATGGAGTCTCCCACACATGCCATCTTATATTTAAGTGGCTGTTGGAAACACTACGTGTGCAGCTCTCCCACCTTCCCCACAGTCCTGCAGGAGCCTGCATGCTGTCCCCTCTCTCTGTGATCCTCCAGGGCTTTAAGGTTTCCCAAGCTACAGGGATCCCCAGTCTCTTCACTCTGCCTTTCCACAGCAGGGAAGATGGGTGCTAAATGCCCTCCCTGTGCTCCTGGCAGCAGGGATGAAGTCAGAGCTGCCTCAAGGAAACATCATCATCTTCACCTCAGCCTCAGGACCACAAGCTGAGAGGGAGCCAAGCTGGCCGTGTACAGCTGAAGAGGTTAATGACACTCATCATCACAGTGGTCCCAGCTCCTCTCTGAGCCTCTCTTCTGGTGTGTGCAAGGTCAAGGCATGAAGAGCAAATACCTGGGGAGGAAAAAAGCTATCCTGTCAGAAGGGAACTATCATTTGGGGAGGGGAACAAAGAAACTAACTGTTCTTAGTATTCCTTTTTTCCTGTTTCTACAGGTTCCCCCTTAATGTCTGTCAGTGCCTTCTGAAATGCCTACCTTCCTCAGCATTCTGAGAGCAGGCTTTGAAGGCTATTTCCAACATGTTGTAAAATAGGAGCGTGATGTTACTCCAGGGCTAGGCAGAGGTGTGAGATGACGGCTTTGTATGAGGGAGATTGGCTATAAACAGAAAGCCAGGGAGAATTTGCTGTATTGCCTCCCCGTTATGGCTGTTTGCAAAGAACAAATCCCACACGCTCCCGTGCTGGTGCCAGCAGCACAAGGGGTAACGTCAGCCATGCTCTCCTCCAGCTATGAAAGGGGATGCAGCAGACACTGAATTCCACTCAGCTCAGCCTAAGAAGGGTTGCAAATGCAAACTGTTTGCCGTGCCAGTGGACATTTTGGTCAGGCTAGAATTTTCCAGACTTTGTTTATAAGCAAACTCACATTTTGTCTTCCCTTTATCCCCTCTATCAGTATGCTTAAAACTCTGAGACCACCGTGCTGTCTATGTACCATCTATCCCACTTACAGAACAGCTGGAGTTCTGCATCCACATTAACCTGCTGCCTGATCTCTCCCTTGGGACAGGGACCCTCCCCTGTTTGCACAGCACGCCGCTCCTTGCTCTCCAAGTGGAATTTTTCACTGCTGTGTCACACAAACACAAACGAGCAGCTCACGCTGGGTGGCTAAACTGTACTGAAAAGAGATTTCAGACTGATCAATCCAGTCTCCCTCACGCCCCACAGCCATGTACCAGTGCTAATAACGCTTTCTTCTCCTCCTAGCTCCTCTTGCCTGCAGTGCAAGTGATTTGAGAACTACATTTGTTATGAATGTATGCATTGTCATCACTTTACAGATGTAAAACTGCTACTCACTCCATTTCTTGTCCCTGGCAAAGAACCTTTTCAGATGGGCAGGGTGCATGTGAAGCTCTGAAGTAACAAGTGACTCTTTTCTGTTTAGCAGTTCGATATTACATTTTATGCCTCTAAAGCAGTTGCCATCCCAGAACATCAAAGCATTTTAAGAACATTCAGTAATGCCTTGCCACACCTGTGAAGCAAGGGGAGGCACACACCCACATGCAGATTTTACAGACAGCCCAGCTATGAGCCCCAGCATCCACACCATGGGTATGCTTCACTCAGTGGAGGGGCTAAGAGACAGCCCTGAGGCTTGACACTCAATGCCACTAATATCATCTTTCTTTCTCCGCAGTTTTATGAGCAGCCAAAGCCTTTGGAAATCGTGCTATTTCCCTCCAAAGGACAATTTCTCCTTTTTAAAATAATCCCCTCTTCCTTCAGTGCAGATAATCTATACCATTTACCATAAGCCAGTTACGCTGGCTGAGGGGCAAGCATGGCACTGGGCACTGAGCTGGCTTCACAGGAAATTTCAGGCTCAGCAGAACCTCCAGCCTTTGCTTTGCAGACCTCTTACAGGCCCCGTGGAAGATTTCCAAGAGGCCTGTGAAGAGCAAATAAGAAAAGCAAGCCTATCATCAGTCTGGTTAAATTTCTAATCAGGAGTCTTTGGCTTTATGGGAAAAGCATTGGCACTGTGGTCTTAAAAAAAAAGAACCAAACCAAAACACTGCCCTCATGCCCCTATCCCAAAGTGGCTGACTGCTATTGCCCAAGCCACAAGTTCAACTCCTCCAGCTGAAAACAGCCTCCAAACACAACAGTGTGAGAGGAAACACAGTCTGTTTGAATTGCATCCTGTTTGCCTCACCCTCAGACAGAAAGGTATCATTTTTTATCGCCTAGAAAGGCCCTCTCCCAAGAGCTGTGCTTGTCTGGAGTATCACAAGTATTCAGATCATTAAACTACTCGTAGACTGCACTGATTTAGGATTTTGGTTTTGTTTTGTTTTGTTTTTTTCTGGGAAGACAGGGTGAGAAAAGTGGTGAGCAGACACCTAGAGATTGGCACCATTCTGAAACTAACCCCAAATATTGTATAATATTGTATAGATTATATATCACTAAGCTCTTGCAGTCCCATGCCAGCAGTACCTTGCTGGTAAAACCCAACCAAAACAACCCCAAACTCTTTCTCTCCACATATACTGGATTTAGCATTCCCATTTATGGGCTAAGTACTACCAGCAGTTAAAGACTAAAAATTTCAGCAAGCATTTTTACACTTCACTTTGGGTGAGCACAGTCCTGCTGGTGGCAAACAGCACCAGCTCTACCTGTTTTGATGCTGTTTCTGGACACAACAGCAGCGGGTTGGCGATGGTCCCTCCCCAGACAATTCAGCTGCACGATAAATAAGGAACAGCTGATCCTGCCGTGTCACCATCTCCTGTGGTAAGAGGCTTCCTGGGTACCTAGTGGGAGTTCTGCTAAGCTTTTAAGCCCATTGGCAACGTGGGGAACAGTCTGTAGCTCCAAAGCCAAGAGGCTCGAAGTAATAATCCGATTTCAAAGCTCCTCCTCCTCTCCAGCCAAAGGCAGCAAGGGAGGATGAGATCAGACTGTAGATGCTCTTCATTTTAGGTCTGGCCATTGCACTCATCTGCTCAGCATGAGCACCGGGAAGGGGAAGGATGAGTGCCAAAATCTGGAATGGATTGTTTGGCTTAAGTTTCTGCAAAGATTTCAAAACTTACCGAGAAAGTAATTTTTTAAAGGGAATTTTCACAGCTTTTGATACAGCTGGCCTGGTCTATCTGAGCAACATCCACTTGTGTAGTTCATGCACTGCCCAAAACTCTTGGAGGGATTTACTCCCTGCCACCAGGCACTCCTGAGGCACAGGGCACTCAAGCTATGCAGCCTCCCCACAAAACTTCCCTTGGAACAGCAACCAGTGCTGCTCCTCAGGCATTTCTGTTGCTCCCCCCTCCAGGATGCTATTAGCTGCCAGGTGATATGCAAGCCATGAAACAACTTATCTCCACGAGCTTGGAGATAAACAGAAAGTCCAGATCATCCCTTAAGGAGTCAGGTGATTTCCTCGCATCCCTTCTGCCCCTCAGACAAAAACAACAACCTGGCTTTTGAATGGAGGAAGACAGGTCCTTGCTCACCACAGCCTGAAAAAGCAGGGTGAAACACTAAAACACATTCAGGTAGAAACAGGCTGGAAGGCCTTGCTTTTCCCCTTTAATCTGACCTCCACAGCCAGCCATTCTTCTGCCTCTCCTTGGATGCTGTGCAGAGTGCAGCCCAGAGCCTACACACCCCAAAAAACCCTGCCTGGGGCTCAGTGGGGACAGCAGAAGTTTGGAGGTGCTGCCAGCACTGAAAACTCTTCCTTGCTCCGGGTGGGACAAAAGCAAATCCACTGAGAGAGGGAGCCAGCAGCCACACACAGGTACCCCACGTGTTTCTGCCACTGCCCACATGAAAGGTGGGTGAGTTCCACTGCAGTGCTTGAAATTCAAGTTTCAGCACCCTTTTTTCTTCCTACTAATTTAGCAAAGAAGGATTTAAAAAAGCATGAAATAGCTGCCTACTGCTATCAGCCCTGACGAAGCAGCCAGGCAGCTACTCAGATGTGTGAGCTGCCTGTTTGCAACAGGCTTAGTCTCAAGCCCAAGAGTAAGTTTTAAAAACACATGCCTATTGCATGGCCTAAGAGTTGCTAGAACTAGAGCTAATAGGTCTTTTCCATTCTCTTAGATCAGTGCCTGCTCTCCTCTGGATTGCCAAAAGCATCATCTTGTTTATCTGTCAGACTTTCTGAACTTACTCCAAACTTATGCAGTCCAGACATACTCCAATACAAAAATTAATGGCTTTTATGCAATTTTTTTTTGAAATTATTACAACAAACACAGATGCTACCACTTCAATGAGACGAAGGGATAGGCTTGAAATAGGAAATGGTGTTTCAAGCCAGTTGAATATTGTAATGCGAGTCACACAGAGCTGGCTTCCTAAGGCACGTCACTGCAGGATCCAGTGTCAAAATAAACACAAGAAGTTATCTCTCCCAATTCACGCTCTATCTGCAGCCCTGTCCAAAAAGATCTGTATTGGATATGCGGGAAAGACCTCCCTAAAGCCTGGTTGGGGCTCAAAGCCTCTGCCCCAGGGACTACTACCTATTACACCTTCCCCATCTGGTGCTTGTTCTAAAATCCTGCGGTGCTGCCCCAGTGAAAGCCCAAACAGGGCCCTGCAGGGCTGCCTGGTGACTGAGAGAACTGCTCTTGGAGCTAGGAGCAGCCAGGAGCCCCACGGGAATTCCCATTCCCTTCCCCAGAGCTGGGGGAAAGGCAGAGGGGAGAAGGAGGTGCTCAAAAAAAAAAAAACAAAGCAAAAAAGCTCCAGGGTTTTGAGTTGGAGTAAAGTGCAAAAACTCAGGAGCTGCTTCTTGCAACGCACTGCAAGGAGCTCAACACTGTCCCCATGGCCAGAGGTGGCCATGAACCACCATCCACCTCCTCTCCCATCTGGAAGGAGCTGGGCTCACACGTGTGTTTGCCAAGGGAAGCAGCACAGAGCCCTTTGCGTGCTTAGGAGACACGCTCTGCCTTTTACTCCACATCTGGCAGGGCTGCTCCATAAAAAAGGTGATGGAGTGCTTGTGGCTCTCCTTCCAGAGCACGGGATGAAAATCTTCTTCAACACACACGCCATGCAGGAATTCTTCTCCAGCTTAATTTAAAGCTGTCTTTATAGCCAATAAATCTGCAGATTGCTACAACACTTGGCTATTTACACAGTAATTGTTATATCTGCCAGAAACAGCAAATAATTATTATTGTGATGTTCATAAATGTTAATGCTAACTACACTCTTAAAACACATATTATAAAAAGATAGTAATTTGAGAGAAGGGCAGTAAACTATTGCCCAGACCCAGAGGAAACCAGCTCTATTGCTATAATACTTATTCTACAGACATTAATTGGAGTAACTTTTTCTTCTAAATCTTCCTGACATCCAGAATATGAAAAAAGGAAAAAAACCCAAAAAACCAGACTTATTTCATTATACTTAAAAACAAACAAAAAAAACTGACCCAAAAGTCTCTTACATCTCCTGAACTGTAATAGCCAGTTTTGTTTCTGCAATTCAGTGCAGAACTGATGACATTGGATTATCCAAAGATCTGCACAAACCCTTTGGTTGGATGAAATAGCTGATCTGCCTCAAGTGGGGGGAAAAAGCTCACGATAACAGATAATTATATAACCAGCTTGTAAAAGTGTTATTAGTAGGGCATGGGATCAGGAAAGGCCTGGCTTTTATTCTCACTTCATGCATTCACAGTGATGAGAGCTAAATCTCTGTCCATCTCCCCCTCCTCCCCCACTCAAATGTTAGATAATTTTTAGCCAACCCTGTAAAACACTTGCAATCTTTGAGTAAAAGCAAGGCTGAGGTTAATGTACTGCTACTTCTCTAATATTTAGATGCTGTGTTCCACCTTGATAGCAGAAGAGAAAACTGGAAAAAAATTTCCTCTGCTGTTCAGATAAGGTAGCTTGAGGACTCAGGGGTAAACTCCAAAGTTCAACATTTTAGTTTGAAAGGACATTTCCACTCATTGGCTACTGGAATTCAGATCCTGAGATCCTGACTAAGTGATAAAATGCAATTAAAAAAAAGACAGCTTTGCCAGAGGTCTCTCTTTCTTTCAAGGAAGGAGTGGGAACATTAGACATTCTATACATTAAAATGTATAGCAGAGCAAAAACCCTTGAGTGGATCTTGTTCTGTTACCCACAGCTGGATGTCTCTGGAAATCTTTCCTCAGGAGTAAATTTTGCTCCTCCTTTCTCAGGAACAACAGAGTCAAATCCAACCAGGAGAAAAATTAAACTGGTGGCAACGAACCTTGAAGGTCTGACAGTGACCTGCGGCACCGAGGCCTCTGAAACCGCTTTCATTTGCCAGAACATAAATTAGATTCCTCACTAGGTATGGCACCGGGGTTAATGGGAGCTTTATAAAGCCTTCTTTGAACATACAGATTATCCTGTTCAAAAAAGTGGTTTAAAGTACAGTAGTGTGAGCCAGGAAACCCATTCCCAGCACTGCCAGGCTGGGTGACTTCAGGCTACCCACTTGGCTATTCTCTGCTCTTTCTCAATGTGCACAGCAGAGACAAATACCTTTATCTCCCATGAGGCTGAACATTTGAAGACAACGAGAACCAGCTTAACTCTTCACAGACCCCTCCAGGCAGATGAGTTTAGCCATTCCATACAAGCAGGGTTGCTCCAACTTCTCCAAACAGAAGGTCCCACAGACACCAGAAAAGGACACCTGCACTGGGCACCTCATACGGGCAAGAATCCTGAGTCACAACATTCCAACTACTGTTTTTTTTAGCAGTGAAGGAAATGTCTTATCCTGTCTGGCATTACTGTCCAAAGGAGGAGCTCAAAAGCAGCAAAACTGAGAAATTAGGGAAAATTCAAGTTCAGAAAAAGCCATGCTGCTGCCTGGACAACTCAACAAACAGCTTTCCTCTGCAGGATCTGATTTCACTGCAAGAATGTTAAAAACAACTTCAAAAGACAACAAAATAAATTCAATTAAAAGAATAATGAAGCATTTCAAAAGTGCAATACAAAAAAATACCAAAAGTGTGAGATGACACAGAACATTCAGTGCTGGGAGCAAGGGTCACTACTTTCCTCCCTAACAAATTCATCCTAGCCATCTCCACTGTGAAAACCAATACTGGCTTAGAATCTCCTTTTAGAAGGTGCCTGCCATCCCTCCCAGACTGTCACAGTTACATGCTCTTCATATTTTAGTATCTCTATAGTAGTTCCCGTCAAACTTTTAAATAAAATACCTACAAAACATTTGAGCATAAAACAATCCTATGATTTCTAAAGCTCCTTAAAAGAAATAGTGGAGAGCCTGACTTGTGCTCTGCACTGCAACATTTCAGGCTCACATCTTCCAAGACTGAGCACAGCTCTTTTCTGCTCTTAGGTCAATGCATTCACATGCTGCTCCTGTTTGAAAAAAACTTCTTGCCCACGAGTTCAGGTGACTCTGACCTGGTCACTCCCAGGGAACTCAGTCCCACTGTGTTGATGTCTGGCAACATTTCCTCTGACTCAGCCTTGCAAATGTAATAAAGCTTCAGTAAGAGGAACTCCAAAAACTGTTTCCCAAGTCATTCCCTTCTGGCATACAGAAATCTCAGGAAGTCGTTTGAACTCAATAACCTCCACGCCATTTCCACACAGTCAAAATAGAACAAGAAAAGGGACACCAAAAAAAATCACATCCTACTCTACAGCATACAAAATTTACTCATTCCAGGGTTTCTTGCACAGAAGACAATTAAGCAACTGCAACAAAGTAACGTTGCTTCTTTTTCCTCCAAAATAAATTTTAGTGTTGAAAAAATCCACCTATTCATTCACTGTGAGCAGCCTCAGTCAACACAGGAGCACATCCACAGCCAGCAGTCAAGGAATAGCATTCAGGACTATCCTTGTATTGATTTCCAGCTGGGGCCCAAAGTTAGGAATTTTCTTCCCCCCTCTTCCCCAGCTGTCCATTGATCCGAGAAGAAAGAAAGAAAGAAAAAAAATCCAAAAATGCTCAGACTCACTTTTGTATAAACTGAGATATAAGAATTATTTTTCAAACAAAACCAAATGATATTTTCCTAACAGCACTTGCAAAAGAGCTAGAGCAGTGTGATCCATTGCTATTCATTCCCTTGGACACAGATCCAATCTTTCAGTCACTCTGTGCTTATTGGCTATATGGAAGGTAGAGCAGCAAGGAGCACTAAAGGATTAATTCTCACAATAGTGGGAAGCAGGAGTCCCAGCTCTTGGGGGGGTGAGTGGGGGAGAAGGGAGAAAGATGAGTGTGTAGGCTGCATCCCTGCTCTTTGGACTTCCTTGCTGTGATCTCATCTTCTGCCTAGAGTTACCTTAAAAGGGAGCTAGCATGGAAAGAGTGCCCCAGTGGCTTAAAATGTAAAAAGCATTACAGGAATTTTGCTTTAAACCTGCAAAGACTACGGGAAGGGGTTATATGTGAGATAACTCATGGCAGAGCTCAGCAGGGAAGAGAATAGCTAAGGCACAAACAGTTCATACTCTGTTTGTTGTGAGTCACACAGCAGCTGAACAGATTTATGATTCAGATGTTTTAGTGTTGGTTATCAGCGATTAGCTCCAACTGTTAGAAAAACAGAGAAAGAGAAAGATTAAGCTTTTGTCTGCTCCAGCCCTCATCCTTCCTTTGCCTGGCAGCAGGGGTTACTGATTGTTTCTGTCCCTTTTTTAACATCAGAATGGCTCTGAGCCACACTCACTGCAGCAGCAGATCACACCATTGGTGGCCAATATCGCCACAACATCAGATTCAGCAGAAATCACTGGAGTGTGGCATCATTTGTTCAGGTACACATGCAAGTGCATTTGTGAAATCTGGTTATACGGCAACTTTTAAGTGTGGGGTTTTTCCCAACCATAGAAATCCTCTGGGACACAGAAAGGGCTGACAAAGAAGGCCTGGTTTTGCTAACTTTTATCTTCAAACTCTGTATGAGCCCAGTAATACACACGCAAGAAGATTTCATGCATCCTTATGGCATTTAACCTCACAACACCCACGTGGGCTTCTCACAGACAAGCTAAGTGACCTGCCCCAGATCACACAGGAAGCCAAATGCACTAAAACTGAGCACTACAACTCTCAGGCTACACCTCTGCCCATTGCAGCATTAAATCAGTTTCTAATTTAGTTTAATTGAACTTAATGCTCAGCTAACAGATTTCTGCCAACCCACTATTACGTGGTGTGGAGCTCAACATCAGAGATCTGAGCTTTTTCTGTGAATCACATCTTGATGTCTAAATGTAATGATGCAGCCTACAGGACAGAGTTATCCTCAGCACCTCCACAGCTGGAGAACCTGAAATGCTGCTGGCCTTCAAAACCACACTGCGGCTAAAAGGAGGAGAGGGGAAGGAGGACAACTGTTCCTTGATCACTGCATCCACAGGGTGATGACATCCCTGCCACACAGCAAGGTCCAAAGTCCTTACAGGAACAACTGAACACAACAGCCATTTTTACAAATGCTCAGAGCCCATCACAACTCCCTTCTGGAAGAGGTTCTACACTCTTAGGGCAAAGAGGGGGTAATTTAATCATCTGCAACGCTGATACAGCAGCTGTGGGTTAAACTGCTATGAAGACAGAGCTCCCCTGCAATAGCTTGGTCACAGTAGGAGCTCACAGCAACATCAGGACTCAGACCTGAAGGCAGATCCCTCTCTGACAGGTCCAGCCAGCACCACCAACCCAAGACAGCTCTGGACAAACGCTTACGTGCAGTGTTCAGCACGAGCAGCCAACGTGATGCTCCTGGCATGTCTCCAAGCCCCCACGTGCGTGTTCCCTGAGCACAGCCTGCCTGTGTGCAACACAACATGTGTGGGGGACAAACAGGCTGCACATCTGCACATCAGGCTCATTAGGCAGAAGTTACACGGATTACGTGAGTGATTTCTATCCTAAAGTTCCCAGACAGGAATAGAGGAGGCCCCAGACCTTCCTGGACTGCTCCTTAGAATCAGAGCTGCTTTCCTTGAGATGCTGTGCACGGTGTGAGCAGATTAAGCTCCATTAGCATGAGACACTTTTGAACAGTAGAAATTAGAACTAAACTTGGAATTAAGCGGACTGGTGTAAAATTATACCTTAATGCCCACAGAAGCCAGATTAGAAGACAGATGGTGAAGAGGGAAGAAGAAAAAAGAAGAGTGGATTGGATATACATATGTGGATTTACATTCTGTGAGCTTGGCACACATCTTAGAGACATTTTTTATTTCCAGCATAATAGAAAGTTGCCTGACAGTGCTGGTAGACTAGATAAGGGGGAAGAAAGAGCAGATGCTTTTGAAGGGCTTTGTACTATGACTCTTTGACAGAAATTTAGAGATCAAGGTGGGTAGGAGCACCAGAGGAAAAAAGCCCTTTTAGATATGGTTGGAGCACAAAAAGGCAGAAAAAACAGGAAAAGGAAAATTCAGGTGAAGCAAGAGTAACTGTCAGGGTCCAGATCACAAGCAAGAGTGCAAGAAGCAGAGATGCAGCTTGGACAGCAGTGTGCAGAAACCCAAAAGGAGAAGCAATATAGTGGAAGCTGTCAAAAATGAAATAATAATAGTAGGCATGCTGAGGAAAGGACATAAAACATCAATACATCTCTGTATGAATGCAGAGTGAATCTACAACACAAACCCTGTACACAGTTCTGGACCCCGGATTTGGGGAAAAAGAAGACACAGAAGAACTGAAAAGGTGGAGGAGGACAACAACAGTGATTAAATGCATGAAACGGCTTCTGCAGGAAAAACAATTATGGAAAACAATAAAAAGCCAGAAAAGGCACGGAGAATGAATGAGTGCTTGCAGTTCCTTCTGAAGAAATAATGGACAGACAGCAAATTAAATTATCAGGACAGAAACAACAAAAAGGAGACACCTCCTTGCACAAGCAGTAATTCTTCTGTCTCTTGGCCATGGAATATTATGGGTACTATAAGAGTACGTGGATTCACAGAAGAAAGGCAAGTTAACAGAGGGGGGGAGGGAAATCTTTCAACAGCTGTTAAGTACAAAATGAAGTTTTTGAGCTGCAAATGAGCCAGAGACTGGTAGCACAGTCTAGGGAAGTATCACTGCTTGATTGCCCTGAACTGAGACTCTTCCCTGGGTATCTGCTGTACAACAAGAGACAAGATGCTGGGCTAGGGGGACCTTTGATCTAACCCTGTACATCCATTTTTGTGTACAAGGCAGAAAAGGGTTTCTATTCCACGCTGAATCAGGCTGGGGATACTAAAATTTGACCAGGAAAGAACGTGACTTAGATGCTAAAGGCAGGAAATACTGGTTGGCTAGAGCTGAATGTCACAGAGGAAGGAAAATGTGAGGGTCCTAAAAAAAATAATAAAATCTTGTTACAGCATTAAAACGGAGGACAGAGATTAAACTTTTGATGGCAAGTATGTGCATGAATACAGAAAGCTGCATTTCAGATGTAGAAGGGAATAGAGACTTGATTTCACACGACTTGAGATGTAAGAAGGGAGGCAAAAAAAGGGGATAAAAGAACAGTATTGAAGAAGACTCCCAACGTGTAAAAACTCCACTCTCCTCCAGTGCCTCAAGCTGTAAGCAGAGTCAAGAGAAAAGAGATGAAAAATGCAGTTTGACATGCTGGTTCAACTTCAACAGATGAATCTGAGATGAAGCAGTGGAGATGATCATGTAACCAAGGTGCTGGACAGACACGTGGAGATCAGAGTTCATCCCCCAGCTGTGCCACACACTTCCTTCACAATGCTGGGCACTTCACTTTGCTGTTCCACAAAACCAAGAAAATATTTTCTTAATGCACAGGAAGGCTGAATTCTTTTAACATCCAGGGTGCACTGTGGGGTCTGAAGAAGCACAGTTAGGACAGCAAACACCCAGCACTCCCAGCGTGGGCCAAAACCACAGTGGCAGGGACAGGGGAAAGAATTCCATCGCAGGAAATCAGCTCAGGGAAATTAAACCCAAGAAGGTGTGAAGGGAACAGGTTTCAAAGCCAGTCAAAATATAAGATGCAGGAAGTGTGCTCAAGGAGCTGGCAAGTTTGCAATGCCTCTTGGAAGGACAATGCTGCAAAATACAGGAAGGAATCAGCCTGACACTAACAGGAGGGGAGGTAAACGGGATAATTTGGTACAACGTACCAAGTACTGCAGTGTCTGTCTACATCCAAGATGCACTGGAGTACTCAGAAATAAAGAAACAATGCTTAGCCTAAGGTTTTCAATGCTCTCTACTGATCCCCAACCCCCTCCCCTGCTCTCAGGAATATAAACTTTTAATCATTTGAATATTAACTGTATCACTAAAGCAAATATAAACTTGGAATCTAAACTTGGAATACAAGCACCAGCACAAAGTCTACAGGAACAGCAGTACAGGCTGTTTGGATCCTCTGCTTTACTCTTAAATGCTTAAGATAGACTCACACCTTTAAAACTTATCTAAATGGTAAATTTGAAACGACTCTAACCCGTAAGAGCTGAAGCTTTCCCTGACTTTTAATCAATCACTTAAATTATACTTAGAAACTCCCAAACTAAATATTTGCCAAGAGGTGTAAAACAACTCCCAGACTGAACTGGCAGAAAACACAGAAGAGCCCAGAATAGACCTTCCTGATAGGATAAATTGAGCCTTGACATGTGTGGAGCCCATCTGCGAGCGACGAGGAGTACGCGCCTCGTTTCTGTTTATTCCCTTCGCTCCGGATGAAATTCCAGGGGTAACTTTATAGCAACCCTGCCCAGCTCCTCCACCTGCATGACCCCTGTGCTTGCTCACAGCCCTGGCACCACCAATGCCCAGGCTATGGGGTGGTTTGAGGGTTTTTCACCCTGAAACGGATTATCCGGCCGAGTTTTCCTTGCTGTGTTGTTTTGCAGTGGATCAGCCTTTCTCTGCCCATCTCACGGTGCCCCTGGATGCTGCCAGCCTACCTACAGCCTGATCATGGACCTGAGGGGAGTGTGAGATGCTGAGATGGGCCACGGAGAACCCAAAGACTGGAAACAACCCAGAACAGCTGGCTAACTGCAGTAAATCAGCTTTAGGTGCTAAACATCTCATTTAAGACAATGGAATTCTAAACTTCATCATCATCAAACCAATTTTTAAAAAGTTGCAGTGCATTTTTTAACTCAAATTTTTAACCAAAAGCACTGTAATACAAGTCAAAAGAAACAGTTCATTCTGCAAACAGGAAGAAACAATTATTTTCTTGTAACATAAAACATTAAAACAAATTCAAGCAAATGTACATTAAAGCCACAAATTGCTCAGACACATACAGAAGAAAATACTGACTTGAACGTAAAGACTTAATCTGGCTGTAAACCTCAGATCACAGCAAGATCCAGAAATAATCCAGCTTTAACTAACATAAAAGGCAAAAATCACTAAAACCATGCTCAAACTATGCTCTAGTGGTTGCTTGTTTGAATTAAAAAGTTAAAAAGTTGGAGTTGGTTAAGCTTCCCAGAAGTTTGAAGGTAAGGGGCTGTGAAGATGCTTGGAAGAGCTTTTCAAAAAACATCTCCAGAGTGAGAGGCTGGGCTGGCTGCACCAAACAGGTTGGTATGGGAAAGGTATGGGAGAGGTATAGGAGAGATATAGGAGAGGTATAGGAGAGGTATAGGAGCATCGAGAGCAGAGCCCTGCAGGGGCCCTTGGCGGGCGCCGGTAACGAGCAGCTCAAGAGCAGGAGCTGTAAAAACCCAGGGCAGCCTGCCACTGATGCCTGGAGTCACATAAAATTAATTTAAATTGGAAACAAACTGGCCCAGGTAGCGCTCGCCCGAGTTTCAAACAACGTTAAGAGCTAAGCGCCACATTACGCATTTTGCTGGCAGCTTGATCATTAAAATTAAATAGGAAGTGGCAAAGCTGCAGGGCAGGTGATACGGTGGATTTGTGTATAAAAAGCAACAGTGAACTTGGGAATTACAGACACTTGTAAACCTTACTTTAGTACCTGGTAAAATGGCTCAACTGGGTAGTTATGAAAGTTAGATTAATGCCATGCAGCAGGCCCAGATTAGCATGGTATTTCCATAAGAAAAATGGGCACATCCGTGTTTTCTATAAGGAGTGCCAAGACAGTGGTTAAAGAAAAACTGGTAGATATAATTAATTTGAATTTTCAAACAGCCTTTGGTAATATTAATCACCACAGTCTATTAGGGAAACTAGTCATGGGGTGAGAGGTAAACATCTGTCAATAGATTAAAGCTAATTTAGGAAAAAAGAACAGCATGAATAAATGGCCAGTTTTCAAGAAGGTTAATGGGGGAAGTCCCAGGGGTGGATACTATGATCAACATTTAATATATTAAATGATCTGGAAAGGGGCATATACAATGTGAAATAGGGGAAAAAATTGTTGATGATACTGCTCCATAAAATAAATAACACTAGCAAGAATTAACAGTATGAATCTGAAGCATCCACCCAAGTTGCAGCAAATAAATGTTACTGCACACAAGTGCAAGGTTATGCAAATTGGCAAGGAGAGTTTGAACTAATTGTAGACACGGATGGGTTTCACATTAATTGTAACCATTTGGAGAAAGATCTAAGTGCCCTTGTGGACAGCACAGGGAAAACATCTGCTTAGTTTCCAGTCAACGTCAAAACCACAAACCAGATGTGGAGCTTTGTATTAGAGAGAGATAAAGAATAATATGGAAAACACGGGTTTTCTCTCAAACATTGCATTCGGCCTGTTTGCCTTTGGAACAAAACAAAACCCCAGAAACTTAAAAGTCCAGAAGGAAGCAACATAAATTTACAGCCTCAGAAAGATGCTCATCCAAGAATGCAGTTACAAAACACACAAATTACAAAACTCAAGACTGATTGAACGCTTGTTAGCATGACTTGGGATGGCCTACAGTCCATTAAAAAGTCTGAATAGGAACTCTAATGATTTTCAAATTTCTCAGCTACGTTCAATGGGCGGTAAGTAAGAGGTGAAGCAATCCCAGCATATGATAACATAAAACAGGCAGAGAAAACCATCTGGATGCACTTATTCTCCATTCCCACCCGCTTTTTCTCCCAATAGGACAGGACCAAGGAGTTGTCCAACTAAATAAAAGACAATAGATTTAGCAGTGATGGAAGAAAATATTGCTGCACCCATGCTAACAACAAATGTAACCCACAGAACTCTTCTCTGCTAGGTATTTATTGAAGCAATAATACTAATAAGATTAAAACCCACAAAACACCAACAGTGTCAGCAATCGGAGTCAAGAGAATTCTACAGTTTTCCCACTTGTCTTTGTAGGATTTTACTCTCTCTTCCAAGGTATCTAATATTAGGCTTGACTTGGGACTAGAAATGAGAACAAGCTGGGCCAGAGGCCTCATCCAGAACCTGCTCAGAGGGTTCACTCTGAGGAGGTGGATGGCTCGTACATGAAAGTAGCTTAGAATGAAAGAGGAAGGAAACTGGGAAGATGGGATTTTAGCTTCATTGTGTGAGTTACATTCAAGGAAAAGATGCTTTAAGCCACCACAAGAACAGCAGAAAAAAATGCTGAGAAACAGATATTTTCATCTTTAAAACATTCGACCTTCTGTGAAAAGCGGTAGGAGCCAGTTATCAACTCTGCAGTTACTATCACCAACTCTTCCATCCAAACCAAAGGGGAGACTTTTTCTGCAGGTCTTCCCAACACCTTCCTACCCACTCAGATTAGAGTAAGGACTGAAAAGCAGAATAGCTGTTGCTGAATTGCAACGTGCACAGTTCAAACCTGGAGTGGACACTGTTGTGATGTTAAAGAGGAGGAGGGCTGCACTTCTGCCCTGGAGGTCACGTACCATGCCCGCTTCAGGCAAAGAGAAAGGTGGCTGTGAGATTACCAGCCTGATGGCCATCCACCATTGGTGTAAAATAACAGTATTTAATGAGATGCCAACCTTTTCTCCCCGTTGGTGGTGAGGGAAAACATCTCCATCAAAAACCAGCCTCTGAGCACAGCTGGCTGGCTTCCAGAGCACAGCAAAACCACTGTGTTTGTGCCATCTAATTCCTTCTTAGACTTTCCAATAAATCCCGAGGCAGTTGTTCAGTAGCTAGCCCGAATTTGCCAAAGGAATACACATCTCAAGTGTCCCTATTCTCCCACTTTTCCAGATAATCCTAGCATTGGCTACTGAGATGAGCCCATGATACTAACCATCCTCTGCTTTCCAATCCAGAAATTGGGGATAAAACTCAAAGACACAAAAGGCATACAAAATTCTGTTTCTAACCCAGGACTATTTGGAGGCTATTATCTGCCAGACACAACGTATTTGTCTAGTTTAAGTGTTTCAGGAGCAGAACTTCCTGCTTAGGAACACTTCTTTGTGTTTAGAATAATTTTTGTTCTCCTTTCTCCTATTATTTCAATCATCCAGTTTCCTTATATCTCTTGGTGTCTGTCCTACAGATGCAGGTAAGTATACAGTATATTGAGGCCTTTCAATATTTCTTTCCATTCTCATGCTGTTATTCTGTTTGCTACTATTTTATAAATCTTTTTTGTACCAAAGTATCCAGAAACAAAGTTACACAAAAGGGCAGGGGCTACATTTAAGAAGAAAAACATCACACTTATACAACCTCTGTTGATCCATCCAGTGATCCGCTTTACTCCGTAAAACACAAACATGACCCATTGGATTCACAGTGTTTTAAAAATTATAATAAATACTGGGTGCAGTTTGGTTCTCTGAACTGGGAATACACTTGGATCATGTTGTCACAGGATCTTCAAGAAGGGAAGTTCAAGCAAATATGAAATATTTGGCTAAAAGTCACAAGACATGGCACACTTGCTCTCACGTCCGGAATGTTCCCAGCAACTAGCTCTGCTTTATATTATTTATGTCCACACGTGATAGCATCAACTTTCCAACTCGATTTTATTTATCCATACTTTTA
Source organism: Prinia subflava (assembly GCF_021018805.1). Lineage (NCBI taxonomy): Eukaryota > Metazoa > Chordata > Aves > Passeriformes > Cisticolidae > Prinia > Prinia subflava. Next base: position 1,762,590 of record NC_086250.1, on the reverse strand, counting down.
ATCCCTCTCTAGGCTCTTGTACTTTTGAGTAGTACTATTTCAGCATTTTTTTACATCGATGAATTAATACACTGCCTACTTCTTTCTCTGAATTGTCAGTGAATTGGAGATAGAAACTACTTCTGGTCCCTGTGGCACCCTGATAAATATCCCCTCACAGCACAGGTCAGTGACAGGCTTGCCAACAGGAGGGAGGGAGGGAGGACCTGAGCGGGTTTGATCATTGCTTTTATGGTTCTCAGTAGAAATTAAGAGGCACAATTGAGATAAATCAGGTGTTTTCTAATAACTAAGTTATAATCATGTGCTATCTACATTGAGTGACACCACTTAATACAATATCATATTAGCAGTGCTTAAATTGCTCAAGCAAAGCAGGAAGGCTAAATTTAAAGAAAAGGCTAAAAGTCAAGTTAGCTTGCATCTAAAGAATTACTCTATGAATTTACATGCTATTAATCAGCATGAAGTCTCATTTTAAGTCCTTTTTCAAAGGCCCCATGTTTTGGGCACACCAGAGGAAGCAGTTGGCTGATGAGGGCAGGTTATTGGAAGACAGGACTCACACAGACAAATTTTCTGGAAGCACATGAAGTGTCTGGAGCTCATCCACGAACACCACACCGTGAGAGCTCTGCAGACCACGTCATGTGCCAGCAGGACAGTGGTGGAGCAGCCTGGTTTCATTTCCTTCCCCACTGGCCCCCTCCCTTGCTTCTGAGCCCAGCTCTCTGTGCCACCAGAAGACCTGGTCTTGATTCTGCTTTCTGCTGGCAAAAAAAGACACAGGAAAGGGACTCCAAAGGATCCCTCACATCTCTACATGCTGTTAGCATTTCCTCAGCAAAGCTGGGATGCCTCACATCTTGGCTAAAGCACAACAGATGAATATATCTGCCAGATCAGGTCACACCAGAGGTCCATGGAGCCCAATATCCTGCCCCAGACAGGGGCTAGCAGCAAATGCTTGGCGGGTGCCTAAGAATGGTGCAAGCACACCATAAGGCTTCCCCCCTACCAGCTTCCAGCAAGCTGTGGCTTAAGACTTCCTGTGCCAGAGATTGTATCTTTGTGCTTAATTGCCCTCGATGAACTTCCATGAATTTGTTTAATTGCTTTTTGAACCTATCTCAACTTCTGGCATCCACAACATCCTGTGGCAATGAATTCCAGTTTAATTATGTCTTGCATGAAAAAAATACTTCCCTTTTGTGAAGGAAATTACTTCCTTAAAAAAAAGGAAATCACCAAAAAAATCTCCCCCAAACCCATCAACCAACAACTATCACTATGTAAGACTCCGAGTTCTGGTAGTTTTGTAAGGGCTTTAGAAGAAACCACTGCATTCAGTTGTCTCCTCCGGCCTTCTGCAAAGGCTACTGCCCAGACTATTAGACAAGGGTGCTGGGGAAAAAGGTGGAGTTCTTCATCATGATGGTGGACAATGGTCTAAACAAGTTGGCAACTTGCCCCAAGCTGAAAAAAACTGTCTGCCTATGCTCCTGACTGTTGTATACATCTTGCAAAAATCCAGTGTTTCAAGACAGGATTTGTTCCCTGCTAGACTGCAAGAGAGGGTCCTGCATTCTAAAAAGTATCCTGTGTTACACTTGCATAACTTTAGATGCTGCCACCCAATGCAAGTGATCATAAAGAACATCATTCCTTGCCTTGCTTGTACAATTATTTTTGTGGGTTTAGTGGCTATTTATTCTGTTTCAGGTCCACAAGAAATAAACTGAAGTACAGAATAAGACTGTAGAGATAAAATTCTATGAAGCCTCTTTCTACTCTCACCTCCTTTCTTGAAAATCCCAACCAAATAGCACAAACAGTCTTTCTACACATTGGGCTCTTTTGACACACAGGGCAACTTTGGCAAACTGTACCTGCTGCTTTCCAGAAGTGAAGTCCGAGGGGGTTACCAGGGCTGACAGCGATCTCTGTAACAAACCAAAGCACTGGTGGCCTTTGCCTTGCCAAGAGGGAAGCAGGCATGGCCATCCACAGTTCCTCCCCACTGCCAGGTAAAGCATTAACAGGGCTGACTAATTCCCTATCTCCTCTCCTCCTAATCTGCAGCCGTGCCTGAACCAGGCCACACTCCACATTATAAATAGGCCTGCTTAACTGAGCTGAACACTGCCTCACCTCACCCAAAATGAATGCCAGGGGTGACCCTGCAGTAACACTCTCCAGGTGCTGGATTCTGGCAGGGGCTGCTCCCACCAGCACTTCCAGGTGCTCCTCTCACAGCTTTCACACCAGAAATGTAGCTGTGAAAGAGTTATTTTCTGACAATCCATGGGGTATTTGGTAATTTTCTGGAGACACGAGAGCAGGTCCTAGAGTGTTTTGAAGATTCAGGTGTTTTAGGCTTTAGTGCACAGTCAGAGGGTCAGCAGCCATGGGAACACAACACTTCCACTGCAGGCAAGCCACCTTACCCTGTGCCAAAGCACTTGCTAAGCTCTCCACAGACCTGAGGGCAGGAGCGTAGAGGAGAAGGGGAAGGGCAACTCCCGAGGAGATCAAATTCTCCTGTGAAGACAGGAAGCTGACAGCTGGCCAGCACTGCCCTCCACATGTTTCAGAAGACTCCTCCTCACGTTTTACTTATTTTTGTTATCACTTACTGCTGATGCACCCCAAGAGGGGCCAACTTCTCTGGATGGGTGACAGCTACCAGAATGACAACAAAGCTCAGCATTCAGCTCTCCCGAGGCCGGGCCCTTGCTCTTCATCAGCCGAACACAGAAGTGCACTCAAACCCCATTTTATTTATTTATACACATTGCTGCACTCTCTATTCCTGGCAACGGGTGCTCATGACATCGTGGCCTGGGACACGCTGGAACAGGGCTCTGGGTCACCTTGCAAGCAGTGGCAGCAGCTGCCTCCTGGATCAAGCGCCTATTAGCCAGCAGCTCGGGAGGGCTCTAAATTAAGTTCCCTGCTCCACTCCCACAGAAGGGGAGGGAGAAAAACGCACCACCACCAAACCCTGACTCTCTTCTAGCGGGACTCCCTGAAGTTTCCCCCGTGCTCCCTCCTGTACTTGCCAGGATAAGCGCCCAGGGCCTGGTTTGTGTCGGCAGCCGTGCGGGCCGTGTAGGGCCGCTGGTTATCCCAGCTGCCGCGGCTTCTCACAAAACACACGGCCTGGGTCTGCTGGGTGCTGTGGCACACTGCTCCTCCCAGAGCACAGACCAGCCCCTGGACCAGCTCTGGATGGAGGATGCCTGCACAGTCCCCACAAACCCCGCCGGCAGAGCTCTGGGCACCAAGAGTGCTCGGGCCCAATTCCAGTCAGGAGGGGAGACTGTGTAAATAGCCGGTGTGCACAAACTGGAGGAGCAGCAGGGAAAGGAGAGAGGGAGGGGGAATCTGAAGTGTTGGGCCCCAGCTGTGCACTCCTCTTGTTTTTGTTTTAGGGTAATTAATGTTCCCTTGAATAGAGCCAGGGCATGGGCTCCTGTTTCTGCAGCTTTCAATGCTATCAGCGGCCCGGCCGGGGGGAGGTTTGTGTTTCCTGCCATCCCCAGTAAATGAGGTAATGCGAGCACGGGGGCTGGAGGCAGGGCACAGCCGGGGCCACTCACCCGAGCCCCCCAGCCCGACAGCCTGCTCCCCAGAACCCTCTCCAGAGAGCCACCGCCCCTCCCGCTCTGCTGGATTTATTAATTTTGCTGCCAAGGCAGGAGACCCTCGCGCTCCCATCCCACCGCCCCTTGGCCTGCTCCCCTCTCCCACCCCGAGCTCCCCTCATGCCTGAATTAGATACATTCCCCCTGCACTCCCAGACGTCTCCATCCCCTCGTCCCCTGACAGAGCAATCATTTATCAAGTTGTTTCACGCGTTGTCGGGGAGGGGGGCCCCGGGGGACGGGGGTTTGTTTCGTCCCTTTGTTGGAGCTCCACAGGACCGTCCAGCTTAGTCTCCAGCCAACTGCTGAGAGTTGCCGGAGTCCGGGAGCAAATGTTAAAGGGGCTGCCTTTCATCTGCGGGCTGATCCTGCTGCCTTTTCATTTTATTCTTCCAGCTTCTGGGATGTTACTTGCTTACACGCCCCCACACCCACCCCGCTATCACTCTGCATGCACTGCTTAGAGGGAGCAGGAGCTGATTTTCCATGTGCTCGTCCCCTCTCCTTCCCTCAGGAACCTCTTCTGTCACCAGCACTCTGGGAGTAACTTTTACCACTGGGCTTTTTCACATCCTAGAACATAAGATACCATAAACCAAACCTGGTTAGGGGCAAGTCCTGTTCGTGCAGCCCATTCCTTCCTCGCACACACACTTGGTGTATTGCAAGCTTTTATTCCCCATGTGCCTGGGAGATGAGTAACTACCTAGAGCACACCACCATCAAAACGGGGTAGTTAAAATCAAAGGCAAAAAGAACCGACCGTTTGGCAAAAGAACTAAGTAACGCTAAAGAAAAAAAGAAACGAGCGGAGCACTCTCGTGCTTTAAGCGCTCTTGTGTTCCCCACATGTAGGGCTGCAAGTCAGAGGATCTGCTCTGTGTTGCAGACTGCCCACAGTCACGCAGCAGGCAGGCTTGTGGCACGTCACCCCGCCCTTCTGCACCACACCTGCCACACCAGGATCCTGTCTGGCTCCCAGGGATCCTGCCTGGCTCCCGGGGATCCCGCCCGGCTCCCGGGGATCCTGCCCGGCTTCCGGGATCCTGTCTGGCTCCAGGGATCCCGCCCGGCTCCCGGGGATCCCGCCCGGCTCCCGGGGATCCCGCCCGGCTCCCGGGGATCCTGCCCGGCTTCCGGGATCCTGTCTGGCTCCAGGGATCCTATCTGGCTCCCAGGGATCCCGCCCGGCTCCCACGGATCCCGCCCGGCTCCCACGGATCCTGCCCGGCTCCCGGGGATCCGGCCTGGCTCCCGGGGATCCCGTCTGGCTCCCGGGGATCCCGTCTGGCTCCCGGGGATCCCGTCTGGCTCCAGGGATCCCGCCCGGCTCCCACGGATCCCGCCCAGCTCCCACGGATCCCGCCCGGCTCCCACGGATCCCGCCCGGCTGCACTCACTAACCAGCCACCGACACTCTCAGCATTCCCGGGTGGAAGGAAATGTGGGAACAGAGTGCCTTAGAGATGTCTACCTGCACCCTAAAGTTCATAGCTGCCAGCTGGGGAGAGCCCAGAGAGATGGGAATCCAAACACACCACTTCCTTCATTTACCAAAGCCCATACAAAGTGCTTGCAAATCTTATGGCTGCACATATTTTTGGATAATTATAGTTAGTTACTGTTTGTTTTCTAGCAAGCTGCCAAGACTGTCCTCTGTGCTTATGTGTGAGCATTTCCCAGCTATAGCTTGTTGTAGCCCGTACAGGATGGACAGGGCTTAAGGGCAAAAACAAAGTAGAAAAAGATCGCACTTGCTTAGCAGCTAAGTCACCATTGTAAATTCCACACATTTCACAGCACAGAGGGCAGAAGCTGCCGAGATCTGATGTATTCCTCTCACCACCTTGCCTCCATAACTCTTCCTTGTGGAGGAGAGCTGGATTCATTTGCTTCCCAAGTCAATCAACAGAGTTCATGAGTCAGCCAAGGGAATGCTGAAAAGCAAGAGGGTACGCTCCTGCCCCCAGGAACTGATTACCCTGCCTCTTAATTGTTCCCAGATTCTATTATCCCTGAAGAGACTGGAGCAGCAGCAGCACCAGCCAGCTTGTTGACAACATCCACCCCATACAGCCGACCTCAGCAGACACACAGAAATTTGCATTTCTGCAATCATGGATCTGTTGAGATCTACAATAGTAGAACTACAATAGTTAGGTTATTAATAAGAAAAAGTTATGTCTTACAGATGTATATCAGAAAAATCATCTGTCTTCTGAGTCAGAGCTGCATATCCTACAATTTTGAGTCTGCTAGTAATCACATAGTCAGAAAGCCATCTGATACCAGGACACTTCAAACCAACAACCAGTGAGGCACTCTGCATATTGCTGATCCAGGCAATTCCCTCCATTCTCAGCTCCCTCAATTCCAGTAGCCTCGGTACTCATTTTTTTCCCCCCTGTTCTCTCCTGTCCTCCCCCAAATGAGGACAACCAAAGCTTTATTCCACTCTACGCTCATTTTTAAGTGGTGTATTTCAGGTTTTACATTGTGCACAGCCTCCTTTAGTACAGTTTCTTTCCTGTATTCCGTGCAGGCTGCTGACTCTGTGCAATGGTTCAGGTGACAGCGTGTGAAGGGGGAAATGCTACATTCAGGACTATAAAGCCAACCTGAGGTCTGTCCCATCATTCAAACCCTTTACAATAGTAATAAAATGAGTAATCACATCTCCATTACGCTTCATTCAGTACATGGGAGTGTGAGACTAGGAAGTAAAGACAGCTGTTCAATATTGATTTTTATCCTTCTTATTCTTTATGTATCCCTATGCCTAATTTGCTACATTGCTTCTGAGCCTGGCCACCAAATAAGCTATTAATCGCTTCACAGACCTTTTTCTGTGGTGGCCTCCACGCAGCATCTCAATCCAATAAGCATTAACTCTTTTCTCAATCTATTTACAAGTTAATGATTTTTAATCTGATTTGACAAATGAGAAATTGGTGGGGAAAAAAATTGATCGACGCCAGCAAAACTCACCTATTTAAGAGGTGCACCTCTATTTGAGAATAGAAAAGAATCCCACGAGCCCCATCCCTGGCATTTTTATGGCAGTATTTAAAACACAACCGAGACTGAATTGCTGTTTTTCCCAGGGCTGGGAGAAGGTGGGAAGGCAGCAATACACCCCAGAGGCAGGGAAAGCAAGCAGGAGTGTGGTGCCTTATCCGAGGCCACCCAGAGGACCTGTGACAGAGGCTGGCTCTTCCCTGCAGCACTTACCAATTCCAACTTCAGCACCAAACAGTCCACCAAGCATCCAAGACTTTCTAAAGCTGAAGTTTGGCAACACAGCTCAGCTTCAAGCTGAAGGAGAAAAGTCAGAGCAGCACTGACATGAACTCAACTCTGCCATTTTTAATACATCCCCCTGTTTTGGCTCTCTGTACAGGCCAATACCCAGGGCTGCTCCTCAGCTGGCTAATTGAGCAAATTAAAAACATGTCTGGATCATCTGGATGACCAGCTGCTGGGAATGGAGACACATGGAAGGAGCCAGGGCCCAAGCTGGAGCTCCTGAGCAGAAATGGTGGGTGAAGGAGCCTCTGCCCCCTGTGCCTCAGCCAATGCAGTAACTTCTGCCAGTCTCCCTTGGCTTCACCTAAGCTCTTTCCCAACAGTTTGTGAAGCATTTTGTTTCCATAGCTGAGGAGATGCACATCTCCTGAGCTGCTCTGGGGGAAGAACACCACTGCCCAGCCAGGCAATTGAAGATTTCCTCTGAGAAATGAGGCATAAGCAACTCACCCAGAGTCATAAGTCTGCAAAAAATGGTGCTGAGACTGAAGATGCAACTTAACATCAGTATGTTTCAGCTGGAAAAACCCATCCTTATTCCTCTATTCCTACTCCTATTCCACTCATTTTAGGGCTTTATTGTAAGCCAGACAACCAAAGTAATTTCAGTTGAAAAAGGAAAACAAACTAAAATCTGTCCAAAATGTAGCTTCTGAAACACAGATCATTCCCTCTCTTCCCTGTACAAGCACAGCCTCACAAAATTAAACTGGTGGATGAAAAGGAGCTGTCATCTCTTAGGGCAGAAGAGGGGAAAGCTGTGGACCTCACATCTGCCTTGCCTCTGGCTAGACAGATATAGCACTACACCCTCATGGAACCAACAGACATCCTTTCTTTTCCTGTGGCAGCCTCCATCTCTCATATCCTGCCCATTTCCGAGCTTATTTAGCAAACAAGGTGAGAACCACACAGCCAACATCTTCCTTCAGTGCACAGCCTTGGTTTGTCCTCTCAGCACCACCTACCCTAGAGCAAGCCCATGGAAAAAAATCACACCACCCTGTAATTAAAACCAATCATCATTTACAGGTACAAGGCACTGAATTAAAGGTTGTGGTGTTTCCTGTCAAGTAACTGGACTTTTTATCATTTAGCATTGGTTTCAACACGAAAAAACCCAACCAATGATGTACACCAAACCCCTCACTATCATGTCACAGTGGTGATTTTAAACAGGCACGTTCTCTACCATCAGCGCCACTTGAGATCAAATACAAATTACATTAGCAGGCAATATTGGACTTTGAATGCAGCACTGCAGGACAGAAATGCTGAAAAGTGTGCAGGAACACCACCATTTTCTGGGAAGCCTTACCCAAAGGTAAGGCAGTCAGCAGTGGTTAGAAGTGTTTGGTTTGGGTTTTTTTTCCCCAGAGCTAATAGTTAGCTCTTCAATCACTTATATGGTTAGCAGCTGGATTTTCATGGCATCACTACTGCTCACAACTGCCCTGTTTGGAAGTTTGGGATTCTGCTTCCAGCTGGTGACATTTTCTATATTTACAATAGCACTGAAGGTGAAGCATTATGAACAATAATCAGGCATGCCAATACTTTCATTATTAAAATATAAGTATTAAAAGAGTCAAAAAGTGAAGTTTGAGTTTGATGTCTTGTCAGAGCTGGCGCACTCAGTTCCCCACCATCATCCACGGAGAAAAGAGGGGAACACCTTCAGAGTGATTCATGTCATTCTAAAATAGACTCCTCTCATCTCTCAAAGTTCAATTTCTTTCCACTGGCAGTGATAAATGCCTGCATGATCAGTCTGACATGACAGTCCACTTTGAACACTGAATTATTCTTGCTCCTTTGCTCATCCCCACCGCTTATCCAAACTCCACACCATGGTATGGCTGGCACAACTATTTGCCAGGCCACTCTGTAAGCCAGCTCATGGAACTAATCCAGGCAAAAAATAACTGGAGGGAATGGGAGTTGAGGTGTTCTGTGTTTTTTTAATCCACTGTCCAGATCAGCTGCCTGACCTGTTTCATTGTAGACCCAGAAAGAGCTGCACAGGAACACCTGTGAAGGTGCTGATAGGGATTTAGAGACTAGATAATCACCCAGATTTCAGGCATGTAGGAGTGGATGAAAACAAGCTATGGACTGAAAGACCAAAGGCCAGAACTCTTGGCTATCTGTTCTCAACAATAAAACAAATAAAAATCTTCCTGTCTGGCCTAAGGCATTTCTCTCAAGGCAACAGCTGCTATTTTGTGTGGTGCTTACCCACAGGTCCCATTTGGAGTGCCTGCATAATGACTCCTGAAGTAAGGTATTCCTGCACAACCAACAACCATTCCTCAAAGGCAAACTATTCCCTACAGAACGAAAAAAAAACCCGGCAGTTTCCAACTCTGACTTACTGTCAGTCACAGTTTAAACAGAGTTTCAAAAAACACTCTAGCAAAAGGTGTATCTCTGCTTCAGAACTAAAAGCTCCCCTTTTGCCCAAGCTGAATTTCAGCAGTTTTTGACCATGCATTGCTAAATAGTCTCTTAACTCTTTTCACAATTCTGCTCTCTTTTGGGGAAATGGAAAAAAGGAAAGGAACAGAGAAAAGCATTCAGAGACTATAAAAGAACAGAGCAATTATGGACTCTTGAGACCATGGTTAACCTGTCCTACTGTTGGTGACAGCCTGAATCGAACAGAGAGGTTGGATAAGAGACTTCAGAGGTCCACTCTGACTGTACATTTTTGTGATTCTATATTGGAGTTTCCTTATCAGTCTTTTCTGAAGTCAAGTCTTGGCTGACTTTCCTCTCATAATGCCCCTCATTGGTCATTTACACCTTCAAGCTCTCAGCCCCCATTTAGCATCACCTCTCTGTTCAGCTGCCTTCTCTCACTCCATTTTCCACGTACCACATAGCACAGGACCAGGTGCACAGCACGGACATTCAGGCAAAGCCAGGACACCAGGGAGGGACACCAGGGTGGCAATTCTCCACCCACCACGACCAAAGGAATGTCAGGAGCAGGCACTCGGGGCTGGGTTCATGTGTCTCTGTGCATGCCAAGAGATCCACACAAAGTTATGGTTGAGTAATGTTCAACATACCTTGGACCTCTGGATGGAAAAGGGAGGCATTAATGCACCCCACATTCTGTAGGTGTTACTCCCCATCCCACTTACTGTACCCAGGAAAAAGTAGAAATATAAATCGGGGAAATCAGGATGGCTCCTTACTTCCCAGCTATAGGAGAAAGGGTGGCTGTGGAGAGGATTTCTCCTCTGGCTGCAGAGGAGCCAGCCACTCTTCTGCTGCAGATCTTGTCTCTGCTGCAGGGGAGGAATGGAGACTCCCACCTGTCCTCTCTCCAGGCAGAAATCCTGGACTACAAATGAGAGGTTCTGTTTGGCAGCTGGGTGTTGGCCCTACAGGAGGACTCTGCCCTAAATAATACCAAGCATCTGCCTCTGAAGCAGGAAACATCTCAGAAGAAAACATCACCCAAGTACCTCAGCTCCCCTGCTAAGGAACCCAGAAATATCCCTGCACCATCCAGCATCTCCTCTCCATCCCCTGCCAAGCCACTGGGCCAGGGCTCACAAGCAATGTGCCAAGTTCTGTGCAGCACACACAGCCAGCTCCTCATCCAGGCACATCCCCTCTGCTCAAGGGTGTAGAGAGAGCCCTGCTCATTTTTGTGAGTGGCAGTGGGGAAATAACTCAAAAAAAGAGACAAGATGGGTGACTTGCAGAACCCCTGCCATTTGCTTGGCTCAGACACAACTTCAAGGACTGCTGTAATTGTCTAGAAATCAAACAAGTGGCTGATAGCACCAATTAACACCTTCCAGCATAACAATACCTTCATCTCATCTCTCCCCATTCTCTCAACAGCTTAACATATTGGCACCCTGAACGACCCCCCTCCCAGACAGCAGACAAACAGTGATGTGCAGGGGAGTGAGGAATGAAGGTGTGTGCACGGGGTCCTAGCATAAGTGAGGCTGCACAAAGCACTGGTGGTTATAAAATATATTAGAATAAAAAAAATCAGGACTTGACTTGAGGCACCTGAGAAGGTGGAACAAATCTAAAGAAATTTTTACACAGACTCAGACCACTTTTTGTTAATAGCTACAAGCTGAGAAGATTTTTTAAGAGTTCCAACCAAGAATACAGTGCCATCTTTGCACGTGGGGAGAAAAGCCACATGAATAATTTAATCAAACTGGGGGAATATTTCAAAAATATCTTCACGTTTTCTTCAGAATAAAGAAGCAATAAAGTAAGTTCTTATGCTTAAGCTACCTGCTCTTCAAGCTTCTCGTGTGAATGTAAGTTTGCAAGCTCAGCCACATGCAGGAGCCTTGCACTGCAGGAGCACCTAAGCCTGTTCCCATTCTCAGCATGTGGACGGGGTACTGCATGGAGCAGCAGCCAGCTCTGCTGAACAAACACAGAACCCAACGAGAAAATTCTGGTTTCAGAAGAGACACTGCCTTCTGCGATTAAAACATGAGTCTGGAGCACATTGACTTGAACCCACCGGACTTACCCTAAATTTGCACCGGTGTGACTGAGTAAAGCATAATGCCTGACAGGGAGAGGAAAAGGGCATGGACTTCTGTTCAATACACTGTTTTACTGAAGTAATAGGACTCTGCACTCTGAGATTCCAGAGGAATTCCCAGGATTAAAGCAAAGCCGAGCTGGTGGACAGGCAACACCTCTTAGACCAGCAGCCACAACCAGAAAAAGTCAACAGCTTCTGGATTGGGAGCTCTTAGGGGGTTATTTTTTTTATTCCCTCAGAACTTGTGCTACCATTTAAAACAATGAAACAATTATGCTTGCCTGAAAAGAAGGCTAATTACCCTTCCCGGTGACACTGCCCATCTACCTTCAGACCCGCTGGAGGGGTAGCTGCAGCTTGGTGCATTCCCAACAGGGAGAAGCCTCGGGCTTTGCTCCCCACAGGAGCTGGGAAGGAAGGATGGCTGCTGGGAAAGGAGCAGTAATCCCAAACCGGCTGAACTGCCTGCCACCACTGCCCAAGGGCTTTGCCTCCAACATTGAAATGCTAATCTGACTTTGTAAACCCATAAACAAAAACAAAGAGGAGGACACAAGAGGTAAAAAGCCTCCCTGAACTCCATCCCCAAACCCCATCTCCAGCATTCAGGCTCTGTCTGACCCAGCATAGATTTGCCCGCAGGAGTGAGTCCAACAAACTCTGATATCAGAATTGCTGGCAGGCAGCATCTTTATGGTCAGATGCGTTTAAATGGCCACTTCCACCACACGCTGGAATACCCTTTGTTTCAGAAATCTCTGCAAACAGCTTTCTACTGCAGCAACAGGCCAGGCACAGATCTGCCAGCCTTACTGACTGCCCTTTTACAACAGGACACCATCAAATATTCACAACACTACAGCCTAACTGGCTTCTGGGTCTGGGCTCCAGCCTGACCTTGCATGCACCGTACCCACTTTCCCTGCCTCCCCCAAAGCCACACTTTTAAGATCTACGTGTGCCCATAGCTCATAAAATAGGGGCAAGCACTTTCCCAGAGACCCCATCTGGGAGTCCCAGGTGGGAATCACGGACCCAGGAAGGCAGAGGGAGTGTAGGAAGGACAGCAAAGGTTGGCTTGTGGAGAGAGCAGATCCGAGGGCTTGGAAGGGGAGATGCTAAATCTCAGAGATCAGTAGGGACACAAGGACATCCCATAGCTCGCTGGCTCTTCTCTCTGCTCTTCCTTCAAAGCCTGCCAGCACACCCACATCTGTAGAGAGTCAGCACAGGGGGGTCATGTCTCACCAGCGAATGCTCCCTGCCAGAAGGAGCACTGAAACCATCTAATTACCCTGAAAGCTGCCCTTTTGTTTCCCATCCTGCCTGTTTTCTTCTGTCTCCTGACCTGTTTTCGAAAGCATTTTGGGCTGCCTGTCATGTGGAAGCCAGATTTTAAAGACAAAGCAGTGGCTCGAGATATTTATCCCTCTGCTGGCTCCAAGGACACTGCTGCTACAACCAATCTTCAGGGAAAAAAAGAGGACAGAGTCAGCAGCATGGACCACGGGGAAGGGGAAAGCTGTTCTGCATGCCACAGCAATTCCTTACTGGGCTAGCTGAAGCCAGCCGTGGTTAACTTAGGCCAGAAGGTCCAAGGGCTCTTCTCTGCCAAGTTTAGCTCTGGATGACAGTGAAATGTGCTTAATTTGACAGTTTCATTTTAACATGTATGGGCAAAGTCTAGAAGGAGACAGTGGCAGCAGCAAGGGAAGAGAGTTGGATTATTATAAGGTAGCTTTTCTGTTGCCTCAACCCAGTGCTTAGCACTAAAAATGGATACAAAAAAAATTATAGATGCTAACTCTTCACCCTAGCAATGAAATGATCAAACACGGAGTGTCTTCAACATGGCAACAATTCTCTCACACTTTATAAAAATCAGCCTTTCAGTATAAATTTCAAACTGCCACACCTCTAGCATTACAGAAGCTGAAAGCTTGGGCATAGCACCAGGACTGGAAAACAGAAGGAAACTTTCTGTTTATTACTCTTTTCACTTTTTTTTTTCCAATCTGTAATAAAAGAAAGTTAAGGCACTGACATGATTGCCGTGTCCTCCTCAAACTGTTGGAAATATACCCTTGGGAACATATGCAAAGTGCAGTTCCTGGAGTGGACACTGCAGCATTAGAAAGAAATAGGTGGTCAACAAAAAGTTTAATTGATGGAATCCTGCCAAATGCAAGGAAAGAAGCTGCCTTGTCCCTACGTGCCAGTGAGGACAGGGAAGAATAATGCTTCAAAAGTAGAGGAGAACATCATCTGGTCTCTGACTGTTTCTCCTCAAGAACTTCAGGTGCAGGTTTTCCTTCTCTCTGCTTTTCACCAGGGGATCCTAAGCCATGGGCTGGGTTAGTGCACATGCCTTGGCATCAGCTCCACGAGCCCAGTGCATTCTGTTGGCTAACTGGAGACAGGATCTGTTGGTAGCCCATTGCCAGACACACTGATCACACACCAGGTGTGCCAAACTCAAGTGAAAGGGTCTAAGAGTGCATCATCTCCTCCTCCCCAGGCTCCTGATAAAACCACTCTGGCAGTCCTGCAGTGGCCACTCCATGACCACCAGCCCCTTCTGATCACAGTCCCCACTTTGGGGAAGCTGCCCTCTCCATTTCACACAAGTGCATCCCAGGCATGCAGGGCAGTGAAGGGTTAATTTAATTAGTTCTGTGTGTGCTCAAAGAATTACAGGCAACTTCATTTAATTATTAAGTAGCCAATCAGGTAATCTCTGTATCTGATTAGCACGCTAATGAAATAATGTCTTCCAGTTCAAAGCTGTCATTCCAATCAGGAGACAGCCCTTCAGCTAGAAGGAAAAGCTGGCCAGGTTTCCATGGGCTCAAGGCTTTGGATTTTGAAGAAGGGAGCAGGGAGCAGGAACATTCCCACCTTCCCTCTGCCTCTGCACAGAACAGCGAGGCTCCCCCTTCCAGATGGGCAGAGCTCCAGAGGCTCCCTGATGCTCCAGGCAAGCGTCCTGCATCACCACCACCTCACATCTCACATCCCTTCTGTCCTGCTCCCAGATGCTCAGGAAGACTCGAGTCTACAGAGCCCGGAGAGTGCCAGGCTGTTAAGAGTATTGCCTGGGCACTGCCAGCTGAGAGATCTGCTAAATATGTGGGGCATGGCTGTGCTATGGTCGGCAAGGGAGAAGAGGCACACAGCAGAGCCATTATAGCACTCAGAGGAAGCCAGAAACCTCCCTCCCTCCCCCATGCCACGCTCTGCTCCTGTGTCATATGCAGTTATTTCCAGCCTGGGGAAAAGTGCAAGGCGGCAGCTGTCACACGAGGCAAGGACTTGCCCCTTTTAAACAGGGATTTCAGGACTAAATGACCCATTACAACCAACACAGCTGCAAGAACTGGGACACTTCCACACAGCCCAAGAGGGGCTTTGGGAGTGGGGGAGGAAAGCAGGACACAAGCAGAGGGTTGGGATCATGCTTCCAAGACCTGGCGCAGAGTCTCCCATCGCTCCACCTTTTAAGCATTAGCCCAGCTGTCCTCGTCCAACTGCTACTGTTCAGCCCAAGCACAGCAGGGTGGGATGTGCAGCCCAGGCCAAGCCTGACTCACACCTCCTCCTTTGGCCCCTTCCTCACAGACCTCTCCTGCTCAGACCCAGCTCAAACTCCCTTTCCCAAACAGCGGCACCAGCTACTGCACTACAGCCCAGCTGCTTTGTGCGTGGCTGCACACGTCCTAACTTTCAATCAGCCAGCCCAGGTTTATCAGAGGAGCTGCAGCAGGATGTGGTTCAGCAGGACCAAACCATCCCAGCTTCTACCCAAGGGGCCTGGAAGATGTTGCTGCCCAAGCTCCAGCCTGCTCCGGACTTGTGCATGTCCTCACTGCCATTTTAAACACTAACTCATCTCCAGTTGCCACAGCTGCCAGCGTGTCTTAGCCTTTCTGAGCTCCAGATCATCTTCCTGGTGATGTTTCCACTCTGTCGGTGCCTCTCCCAGGGAAGGGGCAGAGCCTCCAGGATGCACTAGTTTTAAGTCACCACTCCAAAAAATACTGAGAGAATCACCAGAGGAAGCAGAAAAATTGCAAGCAGTCCCCAGCAGCCAGCCAGCCAGCTGGCTTTCTATGAGAATGCTCAAGTGTTGACACTTTTTGTTGACCCTTCTTATCCTGAGTACCTTTCATGAACAAGAAACAGTGCTGCTGAGAGGGAAGAGACACATCTCCCTCTCTTCTCTCTGCTGACTACAGCCATTCCAACTGAAAGAAACTGGTTAGATCAAGAAAGTCAGGCTTGGAGAGCACAACGAAGCATCCACTAATAATCAATCCCTTCACAGCAGTCTTCCTGCCAACTGGCTAAGGACTAGGCAATGATTATAAACTGCAGTTGCTGTTCCAAGGAAAAACAACACAACATCATATGGCGGCCCTTAAATTCTGAAACCAGTCCTGCTTACAAATAAAGACAAGTCTTTCTGACTGCTTGTCCCCAAAAAAAATCAGCCCTGAAATCCAAAGCTGGGTTCATCCCAGCTTGTGTTTCACCAGTCACAAAAAAAAAACAAAACCAAAAACTCCCCAACCAACCAAAAAGCTATAAAGCTTCCACCACTAAAGTTAACAGAAGATTCTAAAAGTGCTGGGAGGGTGAGTTTAAGCTCTCCCAAGACACTATTGTCACCCCTCTTGCTGGCATCCCACTCACTACCTGAGGAGGTGTGCACAGGCAGGGCAGGGCTGCCCCAGCACTCATTAACCAGCACAGATGCAATTCGAGCCCGAGTTCAGCACAAGCCACTGAAGCGGCCACCTGGGGACCCGCATTCCTTGACAGCCCCACACATTCCAGCCCCCTCGTCCCCCGGCCCTGAAACCGGGTCAGGGAGGCACTGCATGACCTGATCTCCACCCCTGATAGCACCAAGCCCTGTCCCATCCCCTCCTGCCACCCTTGGCACAGATGTGTTGCCTCCCCGCAGGGAAAAGCGCGCATCAAGGACAGAGATACCCATCCAGGCATGTGCAGGGACACCCTCTCACTGCCACAGCTATTTACAGATCAGCCACCGTCCAAAACTTCCCAAAATGACTAACTCCAGGCATTTGCCAGGTCAGATGTTTACTATAGAGAGCAGTTTGTTCCCCCAAGGGACTCGCAGCACCCTCCCAAATTACACACTGCCCTTTACGGGATGCCACAGCAGCTGGAATCAGCTCGCTTCTCACATTCCTTAATAAGCACTTCCACTGGCGAGCAGGGAGGATGCAGGGCATCAGCTGCAGTTAGCCATGACTGAGAGCTGGGCTCCCTCTCCTCATGCTCCCAGCACTATCTGCAGTCTAAGAATATCCAGCACCACCCACCCTGCTGGGGCAGGGGGAGTCAAGTGGTCCGAGCTCCCAGGCATTGCAGGTCTCCCTGCTAGGAGACTTTCACTCTGCCTCCCCCCAAGCAGCAGCCTTCAGTGGGGCCCCTCGATAGCTGGTTGAGATCCTACAGATCATGGAAAGATAATCCATTGCACTACTAATGCACTACTGCAGCTGTCCATGGAGAAAATCCCCTTTCAACCAAAAAAACCCCCTCAAGCCCTTTGATCCTCTCCAACTCACAATTATCTTAAGGGCAAAATAGTCTTCAGTGCCTCGGCACCTTGTATCAGGCTGAAAGAAAGGAAATCGAGACTGCTATTCCCTGTTTATTCTACATGGCTGCCCTGTCCGACAAGGCAAGCTGCTCCAGCCTCTTCAGCGCAGGCAAACAAATCCTGATGGATACATATCTGCATTGTTGGGTGACCAGAGACACAGAGAAACATTTTTCTCGGGAAATTTGTTTGTTTTAAGAAAACCTGAATTTCTAAAAAAGTGTTTTGCACTGCTCTGGTTTTGTGCAAGACTCTCAGCTACAGCGAAGTTTAGCTGATTTCAGCTGCACGTTCAGGGCTGACTACAGAATGAACCATTTAAAGGCTCACCACCAAACTCCAAATTAAAACTTTTCTAACCAGAATGTTCACTTGAAAAAAAGAAACAGAGCAAGGCCTGACATAGCCCAAAGCCCTTTCAGGGAGGGCCTTACTGATAGTGCTCCTTCCCCAGGTGCCCTCATTGCTGCATGACCTCTTGTTACCTGTGCAGGCTCACTCCACCTGCTACCCAGGGCTGCAGTGCGATAAGCGTTTCTTTCAGCAGAAGTGTCAGCTATAAAAAGCCCTTCCCCTCCCCGCTGCCTGTTTCCATTCCCGTGCCACTGCTTCAGCCATGCTGGTACAACCCTTTTGTGGGGCTGTGGAGGGAGCTGCCCCAGGGGAGCTGCTTCTGGTGAGGCACAGCTTGCTTTAAAGAATTAAGTGTTGCAGGTTTTTAATCTGAGTTTTACTGCCAGCAGGAGCTGCTGTGGGAAGGCAGCTTGAGAATTGATGTCCTCGGGTTCCACCAGACACTGCTCATGAGTCCACACTAACAACACAGGGAAAAATAGCCACGTGATGGCCAGCTCTCCAGTGAAGAAATAAATATGAAAGAAAAAAAAGAGTCCCTTCTCTAATGCTGTGAAATCCTGTTAATTTCAGAGGTACTGCACTTTATATAATGGTTTTTAGGAAATTCATCTAAAACTCCCAACAAAGTACTAATCCTTGTGCACATTTCTCCATCAATCAAACACTAATAAGCTTTGAATCCTGCACTGACTCAGCCTAAAGCAACAGGAGTGCCGGGGCCTTGGACACGATTTCCTAGACAAGTGCTCAGCATTCTTGGCCATCCAATCATCCCAAACATGTTTACATGCCAATGCACACGTGTGGCCTGGGAAATGCACGGGACACGACGTTATCTTTGCAAGAGGAGGGTGCAGCAAAGAGGAGAGGCAAAGGGAAGCACTGAGAAATGCCCTGTGCAGGGACATGCAGGGCTGCCATCTTCCATGCTCAGATTGGGAACCCTTCTGAAACCAGGACTCACTTTTACTTACAAGTGCAACGTATTTTACATTTGAAAATGCATTTCAGTTCCACAGAGACCCATTAAGGCTGCATATTTAGGGGACATAAAGAGACATGAAGAGTGGTGGGCCAGTAAGTGTTAGGCATAAGTGAAGTCACAAAATACCCCAAGAAAGCATGGAAGGGGTCTTTTTCCTTGCTTATTTTTCAGTATTTGAACCTTCCCAGAACACCAGAAGAGGGAGCCTTTGACTCCTCTCCCATGCTCATCATTTGTTTTATATTAGCAACAATGACAAGCTCTATTAAGAGTCAAGCTCTTTAAGTGAACTCTCACCCTTTGCCTCCTAAAACAAACAAACAAACAAAAAAAAACAAGCAAGAAAAAAACCAACAGCCTCCAACCACAACCCTCTTTGCCTTGTGTTATGGAAATACAAGTATTTCTGCTGCCACAGAACTCCCTACATACAGGGCTCACCAGAAAGGAGAATACTGGGTCTGCCTTCCAACCCTTTGGCCATACAAAGCTCCGGCCCCTTTACAGCAGGCTTAGCTGGAGAGAAAGAGCCAGAGAATTAATGGCTTTACCAAAGAGGAGGAAAAAGACCCTCCAGAGCTCCTTTTACATCACCAGCCCCAGCAACCAGAGCTAAACTACGGCTAGAGTTTCAATAGCCACAGTGGATTGACCTGGCAGCTTGCAACCACCAAAAGCAGGAGGTCCTGCTCCCACCACAGACTGCAACCCCCACAGAAACCCTGCCAGCAGCTGGGCTGCTGCCAGCAAAGGGGCAAACCACAGAGGCAGAAGCGTGGCTGAAGCGAGGGCTTGAAAGGGAGCGAGATCTTCTTTCTGGCAGCCAAGATCTCTCTGGCAGGCAGCAGCCCCCAGGAGCAGAGGAGCTTCGTGTTTCACTGCCCCCTCAGCACTGCCTGTGCCCTCCTTCCCACCAGGCTGAGGGTGCCAGCTGATGTAAAAACCAACAAAGACACCCCGCTCTGTTACTGAGCCAAGGGAAGAGCTGAACCAGTGGAAGGGCACCCAAGGGTGAACAGCCTGCACTGGTTAAATCAGACCAGTTCAAAAACTACACTAAACTGGTGGCCTAGTCCAAGGTGAGCGTCCCTGAGGACCATTTTGCCCCTCATGTTTCAAATAATTTGGTGTTAACTTTACATTCTGCCTTCCCCAGGCAGCTCTCAAGCAGTCCTACTCCGGATAATACCAGCAGCTTTGCTTTTTCAGTGGAAAGCTGGTGTTTTAGCTAAGCATTTATAGTCTATAAAGAGTTTGTCAAGAAGTTGAGCCAGCACTGAAAGGAGCTGCCACATTGGGCTGCAAGACCACCTCTGAGCAAAGCAGAGACCTTGACTGCCATCAGCGCTTAGTGTCGAGTTATTCCTCCATCCCTTGTAAAGGCAGTCTGTAAACCCCCCTCCCAAAAAGCAGAAAAATCAGAGTTCTGGCAGTAGGCAAACTGCACTCTCACCACTTTCCCCCATCAGCTGTTTTCTGCTCCTCGCACAAAAGGCTGCAAGCCCCTCCTAATTGCAGGAGCCTTCCACCTCACAGACCCTGCTCCCAAGGCCCTCCTCCCCAGGAACTGGGGGAGAACTGGGGCACAATAGGAAGGAGACCGGCTAAAGGGAATAGATCTGTTAAATTAACGCATTTTCTGTCAACCAAATCAGCTGCCCCTAGTGCTATTGTTGGTGAAACAATGGAGACCCCAGGAATGGGCACCCATTAAAAGGAACAAGCCTGCTGAAAGGATACACTCTGAGGCACAGCCTTGTGTGTTTAACAGGATTCTCTACTGTAAGGAAGGAGGAATCACTAGGCTGCATTGTTCCCACCACCACAGCAGATGCTGTTGCTTCTGGTAACGAGGAGGGGGGGAAAAAATTTAAAAAAAATTCATACATACCTACATTAATGTTTACACGATCAACTTTTAATTCGGGAATTTTAACTCCCTGGCTGTTGTCATTTCTACCCACAGCCCTTTTCTTGAGGAGATTTTTGCCTGAAAGAAGTCTATGAAAGCATCCATTGCCATTACAAAAGTTAATTCTTCACCCTTCATGCAGGCACTTAACAGATGCCAGGGGCAGAATGGCACAGCTCTGCCGGCATTATGCGCCGGGAGAGAAAGAGCGCAGTTAAGCAGGTCTACATGTAAAGCTGCAACACTTTAAAGGTGTTACTTTTAGCTGGTTTGGTTAGAGCAAATTCCACAAAGAAAAACTTTTGAGGCCTGATTTAGATGCGCTATGCAGAAGTTTAAACCGGCTGATTGAGTTGGCACAGGTTTGTTTGTGGTGCTTGGGTCTTCTTAAACAAAGCAGACTGCAAAGTCATATTTAAGCTCCTACACAAACTATTATTTCTTTTTTTCTAGTGGGGAAAGACTTGCACCTGATTATCTTAAATCGATCTTAAAATAAACTCAGCTTAAACTGTTAAACTTGTGGGTACACAAACACTACAGCTAACACCAGGCATGATTTTCAGAGTCAGCTGTGCCAGTAGAAGAATTGTCTATACTAACACCATGGAAAATCTGTAATATCAGGCTCCATGTGCTCCCTCAAATCTCTGAAATTCTTATCGTGTTCCTCCTTCCCTTCTGCCTTCGACTGCTACAGTCATTCCCCAACTCCCCTGTCACCTAACTCAGATCCATTCAAAATGTTGCTGTCAAAATAACCTTCCTTATCCATTGTTCAGACACCCTTTGGCTTCGTGCAGTCGCTCCTTGTTTCTTTTCACAGGCTTAAGATAACGTTTTAACTCATGTATCAGCCTCCTGAACTACCTATCCCTTTTTGTTTGTTTGTTTTTGTTGTTTGGTTTGTTGGCGGGGTGTTTTTTTTTTTTTGTATCCAGTTACACTAGAGTATCTTTATATAAAATGTAAACGCTCCTGTAAAAGTTTAAGATCTACAGTTGGGAAAGATGTGACTTGCATTTGAAATGGAAACTGCTTTCCAATTTGCAGACCACTTGAAACAACAGCTCTGAGAAGTATCTCTGTGCCTCCCCCCTCCATTATTCTCAATGAGCTCTAGAGCCCAACACTGACATGTAGAGTGTTAATGATTCTATTATGGACAGAATAACCGCGACAGCAAAAGCGACCAGCAGCAAAGGAAGAAGCGGTGCTGGAACAGAGATGGGGAGAGGGATGGGCACTGCAGCAACAGAACCAAACAGCGGATGGGACAGGGAGAAAGAACAACAAAACCAGCACTGGCCCTTGACTTTGTTTGGTTTTTTTAAACAACAAACACCCAGCTCACACCCTCGACTCTGATGAAGCTGACGCTGCCCAGGGGAAGCAGAGCCATCACAGAGTGATCACAGTGTACAGCCCAAATTCACACAGTGCTCCATAATGGGTCTCTCCACACAACAGGACCGACACTGTCTTTTCAATATATTTCAATTCCACAATCTTTTCCAGCTCTGTCTACTCTCTGTACAGCGCCTCTCCCTGCACTGCAGTTACCCTACCTTTCCTCAGACAATGTGTTTTTTCTAAAGCAAGGTGCTTCACACGAGAGGGAAGTTTTAGTCAGCAGATTTATTGTTTGCTCTTGCTTCACTCACTGCCCACTCTCTTCCACTCTAATGTTGCCTACTGTGAACAGGCAAATGGCAAGAGGGATGGACATCCTAATGACTGAACTATTCTACTGAAAAGGCATTTAAACTCAGAACTACCCTCAATGAACACAGCTGACCTACACGAATTCAACATTTTCATCAGCTTGCAGCATCTTCTTGCTGCGCTGATCTTAGATTTTAAATTCTTCTGATCAGAAACTACCTGGCCATCTCAACTACCACAGAGCAGGATGAGGCACCAGCACACGTTGTATAAACTCCTTTAATACCAATAATAATGCAGCACCAGACCCGAATGGCTGTAGAGGGGTGGAGGCTGTACCTGGGTACCAAACCCTGATGTCTGTGCAATTAACCCCATACAAGCCACTGACAGAACAGGAAGCTTGTGCCATTTTGGTGTCATGGATCACAAGGGACACACCCAAAGGGCGGAGCAAGGGGATCCACAGAGAATTTTCAGCAGGACTTCACATGGTATGACAGTGGAGGTCAGAGCATATTTGGCCATCCCGTCCTCACTACGAAAAATTCTTCTTGAAGTATTAAAATTCTAACACACTGTTTAACACTTTTTTTTTTCTTTTAAAGCTGTATCTGGTTTGCACAGATAGAAGAAACGCTGTTCTGTGCTCTCTCCTCCTCCAGCTCTCCCTCTCTCCACACTTTTCCTCCTCCTGGGGGACCCGGGGGAGCAGCAGCAGCCACTGGTTTCTAACAGCCACATAATATTCCTGACAGAAAGAGCCTGTTCAAGAACTGGCACGGAGATACCACACCAGAGGAGGAAAAAGGTAGGCAAGAGCAGCAGTGCCCTCCCTGCCTGTGGGTGGGAGGAATGTACCTCAAGGCAGAGCCAGAGCCTGAAGTGCTAGGAAGGGGCAAGAGGCAAGGAAAAGCATCTTAAAGCCGTAGTGAAGTTAACAGCAGAGGCAATTTGCCCAAAGGTGCTTTTAAAAACCACAGGAAAAGATTTATGTTTTCCCTGTGTAATGTGGCTTTCCCCCCTTTTCCAAATAAACTAAGTTAACAACAATGTTTTGACTATTTTCAAGCACGTTCTGGAAAGTCACCTCCCCTCAGCCTACCCAGGCAGAAGTTCCTAAATGTTTGAGTCCACAGCTCCTGAGAGCACATGCCAAAGAGCTGGGTGGCCACGCCACACTGGCTCCTGTCCAGCGTTTTCAAGTCGTGCTGAAATACGGTTGAAAACGTTAAATATTCTCCCAATATTTTCGATACAAACAACCCCTACAGCTGCCAGGAGGGTATTTCAGTTGCAGAGGGGAAGGGCATATGGCCAGCAGATACTTTGACACAAGGTGTCCCACATTACAGTCCAGTCTCGAAGAGGGAAATAAATCACTCCCTATCATCACCTGCACTAACTTGACGGTGGAAAGCATCCTTTCTGTCCATCAAGGCAATGACAACCCAAAAAACCCGACAGCCACACCTTCTCCTGCTGCAGAGTAGGTAAGGACAAACTCACTGATGCAGGGAGGTTGGACCAGATGACCCAGTGCGGTCCCCTGCAACCTCTCCCATTCTGTGATTCTGTTTTACAAACAGATTTTACAAACCACCAAGAAATATGCCATGACAACCAAGCCAACACGACCAAAAGACCACTTCTGAAGTGGCACGAAAGTTTTGTACAGCAGATGGCTGACAAGGCAGCCATTTAAAAGGGGAGGATGGGGGGAAAAAAAAGCCAACCCACCCCAGAAGGCAGCAGTGCTCTCTGCCATCCTCAGATCCGTGTGCAAACACGGCATGAAGCTGAACACGTCCCGAAACACCCGCTTCTGTCCCACTGAACTTTTGACCTGCTGGCGGTAGCCGAACCCCTCCTGAGCCCACGGCCGGGTGATGCTGCAGCAGAGATTTAAAAAGAGGAGCCCAGGCGCCTGCATCTGCCAGAGGCAGCGTGAGGGCCAGCTGTGCCCACCCCCTCCCCAAACAATGCCCAGAGCCCAGCCTGATGGATGTGCCTCTTTCTTTCTGGACACCCCTTCCCCTGCAGTCTCTGGCTGTGCACTGGTCCAGCAAAAAGAAAAAAAATCAAAACATTTGCTTCCCAGGTTTCTGCCATCCAGCTGCTGATGGCAGCCCTGCATCTGGAAGCCTGGAAGCTTCACTTTCTTTTGGGCCAGTAAGTAGAGGGAAAAGGGTTTGCATTTAAAAAGTGAAGAGGAAGGAGGAAAAAAAAAAATAAAAGAAGAGCTCAATTCTGCCTCTCCAGACTACTAAAGACCCCAAACTTCTCAAATACCCTCAGCAAATCTGCTCAGCACAGGAGGGATGGGTCCAGATGGCCTATCATTACAGAGCCTTCAAGCTAGCTAGGGACAGACCCATCAGAAGAAAAAAAAATCAGGGGGGAAGGGGGGGAATGGGGTGAAGAACACTAAAAATACCTAGAGCTTTTTAAGTGACCAAGAGAACACCACAAATTGGAAGATCAGGTTTTGTCTGGTTTGAGGACTGCATGGTGGCAGTGAAACCTTAACTTGACCCACCTGCTGAAATTGGAGGGAGAGTGAGAGCAGGTGATATTTGTTTCAAGCAGAATTAAGGCTTGTTTAAAACTTCAGCCTCCTGTAACCATGTCGTGAGAGTTTAGCACTCTCTGGAGATACACTGGTATGAGAAAAACAGCAGAAAAGGTGCCACCAGCCAGAATTTAAGCTCAGAGGAGCTCACACCTCCTAGGAAGAAGAGAATATCCAAGAAGAGACAGCTGCATCCAGTGCAAGACCATCCCTTAGATATACTGGCAGAGTTGGAGAAACCTTAGCTGTGAAGCTCGAGGAGTTTGAGCGTGAGCATCCTCCAGCTGAAACACTCCGAGCCTGAGATCTCCATTTCTCCTTGCACAGACACAGATTCACTCAAAGCACCCGTTTTAGCCTGTGCCCACATGGGCTGGGGCAATCACCGCTGGTTACTCATGAGGGGCAGTAAGTTTGAGTAAAAGGACACACCCCAATTCGTTGGTGTTCAGCCGCAAACACACCTCTCCACAATGAGCAAAGCTAAAGCAAGAAAATATCATTCATACAAGAGCACAAATTCGCTTTTTGATGGCTAGCTACGGTTTTATTTCCCCTTAACGTGTGCTTTAAATCCTGGCATCTCCACAAACCCCTAGAAGAACAGCCATCTCCATTTGATTCAGACACCCCTGAAACTCAAGCATGTATCAGAGGTCACCAGTGAGACCAGTCAGAAGGGACACTGGTATTATTAGGTCCAAAATCATCGAAGAAATCTTCTTTATGCAACTAAATAAAACACAAAAAACCCCACACAGAGCAGTACTCCTAGAAAAAACAAGTCCCATCGCTGGCAATTGGTTTCAAACCGAGAACTATTTGAGCAAGCTCTTTGTGCAAAGATCAGTTCCCAGGTATCCCCGAAATCAGTGCTGAGACTGCAACAACTACACCAGGCGAGAGATAACAAGATGGTGAGCCCCAAGGAACAGCAACTTTTGAAGCAGCTTGCGCTGGGCTGCTCGCACTCTGCCGGGAAAGGAGATTTACTCCACGTGCCCGAAGGAGCAGAGCTCTGACAGCCGCATCCATCCTCTCGCAGCATCCCGATTTTAACCACGATTTCCACCGACCCTCGCACACACGCCATGCTTTAAAACCCATTTCTGCCGAGGGCTGCAGGCCATCCACGTGCACGGGGGTTTTTGGCGATGTTCTCGGCGTGCTGCTTCTGCTCTGCAACACGCCCAGCACCACCGCGCCCGCGCTCCTCCTGCTGCCGGGCATCCCCCCAAAAAACGCAAGTTCATTTGTTCCGAGGGATGATGTTAACTCCCCCAGCCTAAGCGTGCTCCGGGAACCAAAGGGGAGCCCACATTTACTTCATTTGTGAAGCAAGCCAGATGCTAATTGCCTCCAAAGGTGAAAGGCTAGTGCCTTGGCCCTTTTATCATTGTAAATTCAGGTTCCTTCAAGACTTTGCGCTGCTGGGCCCGGAGAGCCTCCCCCTTTAATGGTTTGGCATCAATAGGAGGGGGAGGGGAGTTCTCTTTCGCAAGAAGTTGCATCATTGAGAGATCTTATCCCCTTTCAAGATTTCGTACCGCACAAGGGATTCCCCCTCTTCAGAAATTCACATCCTGCTCGAGGAGTTTTGCTCTTTAGGGCTTCGCGCATCCCATTGAACTTTTAAGCATCTTTGGAATTCGCATTCACGGGGCAATTACTGTCTTTAAAAAACACACGCCACCACGTTATTCACCCGGTTTATTGCCAACGCGCTGGCAAGAATAGCTTTTCACAGCAAGCACAAAAGATTTCCTACCAGGACACACTTTGTTTGTAACATTTGTAGCCGGCGCGCAAAATATTTACGGGACATTAGCGGCGCACATCAAAATAAGAATTAAAATTAGGTAAGAAAGAAAAAGAAAGGAAAAAACCCACAAAACCCAAGCAAACGACACGAAAAAGTTATACGGGAAAACGGGTCAGAAGGTACGAAAGGCGAGAGCGTTCCCTTGGCGGGGGACGGGGCGGTGGTGAAGGCACCGCGGAGCCGCACAATGAGCGGCGCGGTGCCCGCGGAGCCCCCCGGCCTCGCCGGGATGCGGGAGAAAGGCTCGGCAGGACCCTCCGCGCCCCCGCCCCGCGCCGGCACCGGCCAGGTGGGGACCCCGCCCCCAACAAAAGGAGCCGAGCCGGACACAGCTGAGCGGGCTGGGGAAAGCCCCCCAAGAGCAGCCGCTGGAACCCCCGGGGGAGCTGGGGGTCTACCGGGCCGGGCCCGCCTCTCGCCGCCACCATTTTGGGCACGGGGGACCCACGGCGGGCTCGGTGCCGCGTCCGTCCCCCCGCCACCTTTGTGTGCGGACACCGGCCCGGCGGAACAATGCGGCCCGGCCCCGCTGCGCTGCGGCCGCCCCCGGGCCCGGGGGGCTCCTGCCCGCCGCAGCCCGGGACGGGCGCGCCGAAAGTTTGCGAGCGCGCCCGGGAGCGACCGGGAAGTTGCCGGGTCCGCCGCAAGCGGAGCGAACGCCCCGCGCCGCACCGCGCCGGAATCCGGCGGCTCGCCGGGGGCCGGGGGTGCCCCCGCCACATCGCGGGGCAGCGGGAGAGGCGTGCGGGGCCCGGCGGGCAGCGCGGGCGCAGCGGGAGCGGCGGCGCGGACACGGCCCGCGGGCTGTCCGGCGGGACGGGCGCGGCGCCCGCGCGGGTCTCACCTCGATCTCGAAGTCGGGCAAGCGGAAGGCGGTGCGGAAGAGCGAGCAAAAGTGCGCGATGGCCGGGACTTCCCACCAGGAGCGGAGCTCGTCCAGCGCCACCGCAGCCGCCGCCTCGGGGCCACCGGTGCCGGCTACGCCGCCGCCGCCGCCGCCGCAGCCGCCGTCCTCCTCCGGGCACATCTCCCGCGGCCGCCGTCCGCCCGCTCGGTCGCTGCCTCCCTCACTCCGCGGGCGGCTGCGTGTGCCGCCGCCGCTCGGCGCTGCGGCCCCGCCCGCCCCCCGGCGCCACGCCGCTCAGCGGCCGCCCCCCGGCGGCCCCGCGCTGCCCCCTCGCTGCCGCCCGCGCACGGGGCGGCTCAGGGCCGGCGGGGGCGCTGCTGCTGCCGCTGCCCCCCCTACCGCGGGCGGCCGCCGCTGCGCGGGCCCGTCCTCATCGCCCTCATCGCCCCCATCCTCCGCCTCCCGCCGCCGCCCGCGCCCCGCGCACGAACGGCCGCGCCGCCGGGAACAGATGGGCGCGGGGGGGCCGCGCGGGGCGGGGCGGGGCTCCGCGCGCGGGGGGCGTGCCCCGCGCCGGGAGAGCCAATGGGAAGGCGCGGTCGGGCGGGGGGCGGGGCGGAGCGGCCCGGGAGGGCGGGGCGAGGGGAGGGGACAAAGGGCGGGGCGGGTGGGGCGGCGCGCGGCCGTGCACGAGGAGGGGGCGGGGCCGGCGCTCATCACAACAACAGGCCCCCGGCGCCCGCCCGGCCACGCCCACCGGGGGCGGGGCCAGAGGGGTGGGCGGGGCCGGCGGGCGCGGCGCTGCCGCACGCGGCGGCTCCGCTGCTCCAGTCCCGGTCCCGGTCCCGGTCCCGGTCCGGTCCCTTTCCCTTTCCCTTTCCCTTGGCTGGGCACCGGCAGCTCCGGGGATGGCTCCTGGTGCAGCCCACCCTGGGAATCCCCCAGGATTTCTGCTCTCGCTTCGTGCCTCTCAGTGAGGGAGCCCAAGCGGCGCTTCTCGTTCTCCGCCTGCGGCTGCCACGAGGATCCAGATTCGCTCCCGTGCCCGGGGACACCGCTGTGTGTCACCCACACTCCCAGCCCCTCCGTCCCTCCTGGCTCGGAAATGAAGAGCAGCGGTGCCCTGATGGGAATTGTATTACAGGAACACATTCAGTGACAAATAGGTATTAATAAGTATTAATTACTTGCTTGTGGAACTGCCTGGATGGGACAGAGTTCCAGTGAAACACCAAGCAGCTGTGAGTCCGTGTGCTGTCACTGCATCACCTGACAACCTCTCTGTGGCCACCACAGTCCCGCTTCAGAACAGCTGCAAAGGATCTCTGTGCCCGGTGCTTCCTCCAGTGAAACCACTGTGAAACTGGAGTTCCACCACAGCCACGGCAGAGGGGAGATGTGCAGAGCTAGCCTGGGGCTGAGGGCAATTCTTTCAGAACTGGACTAACCCCACAGCCTGGTTTTAAGAAGCACTGATGTGAGGAAGCAGTGAAGTGGGAGTGGGATATCCCCTTTCAGGAGCAGCCTGAAGATCCAAGGGGAAAACACCTTGCAGGTAGCCTGCTCTGTCTCTGACCTGGTGCCATCAGTCAGCGCCATCCTGTTGCTGCTAACTCCTGCTGACATAAAGTCTGATTTCACAGCCTCCGACCAGCATGCACTTTCGAGATCTCCAGGGTTTCCTCTCCCCTTTTCCCTTCAAAATGAACATATCCACATAGAGTAAGGTGAAGCTATAACTCTGTGCTGTGTCTCAGGCCACTGCCTCACAGCCTGTCCAGGGAAAACTGGCTGAGGATGGGAACAGCTAGCTCAGAGAAGAAACAAATCAAGGAGCAGCAGCGTGGCTCAGCAAGAATGAACAGGCTCTAATTTCATTGCCCCTTTTCCTATAGCAGGATCAAGGGATACCCTGTGAAACTGGAAGGAAGTGAATTTAAAATGGTGCAAGGAAATATTTGTACCATGTGTAATTAACACATGGCATTTGTTACCATGAGGTTTCATTGAGGCCAGGAGATTAGCAGGATTCAGAAAAGGATTAGACATTTATATGGATACCAAGAACATTCATGGTCACATTAGACAGGATATAAATAAATTTTAGAAGGGATATAAACTGTCAGGCTTCAAGGCACAATATAACCACTAACTGATGGCGAGGGATTAGGGAAAAACTTCCCTTGTGGGTGGGTTATTCTATAATTGTCCACTGTGGGGTTTCTTGCACCTTTCTTTGATGTATCAGAGAGTAACAAGTGTTGAAGTGAGAAGACTGGATCAGGAGGGCCACCAGACTCATCTGGTGTGGCAACTGCTGTGCTCTTTGGGGGTCTGTGAGGGTCACCAGAGAAATGGTGTGGCAAAGAGGATGACACAAGAGGTGTCATCAGACACCTGATTTTTCTTCAGACACTGCTGACTTTGCTTTCCTTCACTGCAAATTTCACACAGAAAATACATTTCCTATGCCTTCCTTACCAACGTTTTTGCCAAAATCTGCTCTGTTTTTTAAGTGGTGTATTAGTTATGTTTCTAAGTTCAGCCTTTCCATCTGTTTTCCCTAAAAGCTTCTCACTTGGTTCATTTATTGTTTGAAGGAGACCAACATGTACTGAAACCCTGACTGTGTTTCAAGGCACAATGACTGCAAGAGTTGATCTTGAGCAAGGCAGTATCTGATCCCTTGTGTATTGTATGTGCCTGCACTGGACTGAGCCAGCTCCAGCTCCCTGCAGTGACTGAGAGAGGAGAGGCCAGGCGAACTCACAGCACTGTGTCAACATGCAGGATCCCTATAAAATACCATCAGTTCTGTGTGAAAGATCTAGAGGTGACAAATCCTCAGGCACACTTTCCTTTGGGCCACTTACAGAATTCTACAGTATTACCTAACGCCCAGTTCTTCCACGGAGCTAACTTCTGATCCCCTGGCCATGTAAGGGGAGTTTATGCTGCATTTCTGTCTTGCTCTGTGCTGACATTCCTCCCTGAATTCCTGTAATGTCCAGCTGTGGCTTATCTTACTGCTGCATCTTTGCTTGTTCTTGACACTGGGTCAAACAGCTTTGTAGTATTCCCCTCTCTCTACCCTGCTAAGAACTCTGTGAACTTTAAATGAAGACTCCTAATCTCTCTTTTTGTCAGAAGAGCTACGGTACCAATTTTGCCTAATGTTTTTTTGAATTAATTTGGCTCCCTCTATCGTCCCCATTATTTCTGTTTTCTCTTATATTGTTCTTTTTATTCCAGGATGCTAGGAGCTGCCCACAATCACTTAAGGTTGTTTCCTTTTTCTAGATTCTTACACTGCTCTTAAATGACTTCTTTAAACTTCTTATTCAAGCACAAAAAGCTCTGCTCTCCCACTGCTATTCAACAGTGGGCAGAGACCTGGTGAGAACACTGTGGCATTTCCTCTTCTTTGATCCATGTGCTCCTTCTCTTCCAAGCCACCTTTGGTCAGGAGTTTCCTGCCCCTAAGTAACAAAACCAAAGCCTGCTCTGACCAGTGTCCTTTCCTAGTATGCTATATTCTTCCTCTGGATTCTTTTTTCCTAGGCTGTTGGTAAGATTTCCCCTACTGATGATTTTTTAGCTCAATATCCAATCCTGCCTTCCAGACTTACACTCCTCCCCCTCTTCTGTGCTTTTTCTCATCCTTTCTTCCCAAACTGGCTGAAGGTTAAGTCTTTGTACCATGTAGAGTCACAACTGAGGCTGATGGACCAAATCAAAGCCCCTTATTTTTGTTGTTCTAGGTCATCTCTGGATCTGTGAGCTCACTTCCCTTAGGAAAAAAAAGTCAAATTCAAAGTGCCAAAAGCAAATTACGAAAAAAAGGTTGTAGAGTTGCAGGGATTGCATGTCCCCATTCCTGTACGACAAATCATTTCATCTAGAAACAAAAAGAAGGGAGGAATGTTTCCCACTTTCTCCAGAAACACCTGTCTTCTGTGCCTGATCTAAAGCTTAAATCTAATGTTAGGTTGATGACAGGCAGATCTCTTGTAGCCTGGCTCTGAAAGATAATAGATTACTGACAGGCACAGGTCAGTCCCTCACCAGCTGAAGTGACATTATCAGTAATAAATATCTCTTTTAGAAGAACTCTTAACTTCCCTGCACTTCCACCACCTGGCTTTAAGCTAAAGCCTGGCAGACTGTGTTCTTATAAACCAGGTTCAGGAGGAACTGCAGTCTTCCCTTGGAAGGAGTCAGAAGCCCTTGCAGAAGAACAAACCAAACCTCAGATTCTGTTCTTGCTGGCAGCACATTCTCAGAACTTGGCTTTGGGAAGTTCAAGTTTTCCCAATGCAGGGGAAGTGACTGAACAATAGATAAAGCCTAACATTTCTGTTTCTTCAAAACAGAACTTCTGCATTTCTGGCTGTGAAGAGCTTCATCTCCCTTTTCTAGCCTGAATTTTACTGCTTCCTTCTTTTGTTGACCTCCCTCAACAATCTAACACCAGCAAATCTCACAGCCTTTGCTTTTTTTTTGCTGAGTTATGAAGTAGAAGACAGATGTGATTTAGCCACCTACATTCACCCCAAGCTACTTCCACCTTCTAGGAATCTTCACATTTTGATCCATCTTCAAGTTCCTTGTTCCCTTTTCAGTGCCTCCTGAGCAAAGAGGTTTTGTGGGTTAGGTGGCACAGTTGAAAAGCCTTCCTGAGCCCAGCAGAGGCTGCAGTATTTAGCACTGGGAGGTCTGACTTTGACCCCTGGATCTGCTTTTCCTACTCAGACAACAAATCAAGGAAACTGAGGCACATACAGTGAAAATGAGGGCACAGATTTTTCTGGGTAGTGGTAGAGCTGGGGTCATGGAGGCAGCCGGAGGGATTGCAGAAGAGATGTGGAAGCAGATGAGAAAATTTGCTTCTTTTAACTAAACCAAGAGAGTAAAGAGAAAAAAAAAAAGGCCATATTGCATTTTGATAATTACTTCTTTTGAGCTACTAGTTATGATTTCATAAGAAGTAGGGAAAGTGGCACACAAGGGGCTGACATAAGAGGCATGAAAGCCAACAGGAGTGGCTGAAAGAGCAAAACAGATTTGAAATAGAGGACAGTGCTGTAGTCAAGAGACTGTGTAGGGTGAAAGAGACAGGGGAAGCAAGGGATGAGAGAAACGGGTAAATACTCTGAGAGGGGGCAGTAAATACATCTCCTTCCTAATTAGCAGGGAGTAAGGAAAAGTCTGTAGTCATAAACACTTGTGGAGTGGAAGGAGCTGGAATGCTGTGAAGGAGAGAAAGAGAGAGTGGGGAATATCTAAGAGATGGCAAAGTCAGGGAGGGAGAAGCTGAATAAACCAAGAAATGCACAGTGAAGGCAAATTCTGCTGCTGAGTGGGATGATGCAGGGCTGCATAAGAAGATGAGATGAGGAAGGTAGAAAATGTGCAATCTCAGCAGCCTAACAATATGAAGTTTTAAGTTATCAAGAGAAAAGATGAAGGAGTCAATAAAAAGGAGAGCCAGTTGTTAAGGCAGAGAATAGAAAAGAGATGGGTGGGCACAGACAACAGCTGTGAAATGGAGGCATGAGAGAACAGGGACAGGGCTGGAAAGCACAGGAGAAAGGAATTGCAAACAGAAGTAGAACAAGAGGAAACTGGCATTCCCACTGTTTTTGGCATTGTGATGCAGTGAACCAGCCTGCACAGGTCTGTGGCTGAAGTCAGATATGTGCAATCAATGCAGCTGCACCTAAACTTCAGCTAACACAAACAGGGCTGCAGGTTCAGCTGGGACACAAACACTTCTCTCTAGCTTTGAGTGAAAACCAGAAGGCTTTCCATGATCCCTGCAGCCTAAGCAGTGAGGGTTTGAGGTCCATCTGCTGAAGAACCTGTTGCTCTCGAGCCCCTCAGGCACAGACCTGTGTTACGTCGTGGACACTGCAATTGTGAAAGAGCTGTGCAGTATTTCCTCTGTCTCCTGGATGTACACATTCCATTTCCCCAATGTGAAAGCCAATGTGAAGGCAGCCACTCTGATAACCTGACCTAGCATCTGAGAACCTGATGGATGCTCTTTGTAGCATCCCAGACATTCACTCCACAACACTATTTTCAGCTGAATGAACCGCTGGAATGGAGAAGTAATTTCACACCACTGAAGTGTAGCCACACTTTCCAAGAAGCAAAGCAGCACTTGCACACATCACCATTGGTTTAGGCAGAAAATTAGCAACATTGGGCCTCTTTAGCTTGTATCCACTCTCTTCCTTGAAAAGCATCTCCCTGCTGGGAATTTGGCTGGCACTGATGTGGCAAAGCACCCTCCATCACAGCTCCTCTCCTGTGAGCTTTACTGAAGCACATATCAACAGATCTGAGCCGTGGGTCTCAGCAGATTTTCTGCTCCTAACCCACTGGGGCTGAAAACCACAGGTTGTAACTTGATGTTCTGTCCCCTAGAGAGCAATCAACAGGCGAATGAGAATCTGTGGCAATGGATTTAAAGCCAGGGAATGTGGATCTTTGCAAGTCTCTCCCCAAAGAGGAAAGGGGAAAGACTGGGGGTTTGTCTGTGGTCATCCATGCTCGCAGCTGCTGCCGGGTACCTCTGCCAGGGAGGTGAGGCAGACACGGGCTGGCTCGAACAGCCCCAGAATGAGATGGAGAGGCAGTGGTGTGCCCTGGAAACCTCCCTGGGAAGCAGAGTGGAGACACACACACATCTCTGCTCTTCTGTGCCTCCCCAGGGCTGCTGCCTGTGCTCCTGCTGTCCACAGCTACCCTGCAGCAGGCAGCAGCATTTCGGCATAAACAAAGAGATGCTGGGTTGTTTCCAGAGCAGCAGCTCGCAGTGGTGCTGATGTGTTTGCTCCAGGACTGGTTCCTGCAGGCTGCCCCCAAACACCAGAGAGGCTCACCAGGATTCCCCAGCACAGCCTGAGCTCCTGAGGCTCAGGTGCAGCTGCAGGGGAGGGAAAGCACTCCCAGGCAAAAGGCAGAGGATGCTGCACAGCAGGACAGTGCTCCATGCATACAGGGGTCCTCATCTGCCACTCCAGGAGAGATAGGCTCTGTTCCTAGAGGGGAATTAAAATGCCATTTTGCTCACAAGCCATGACAATTCCATTCTCTGTTCAACACCTTCCTAGATGGGGGTC
The DNA here is from genome assembly GCF_021018805.1 of Prinia subflava. Taxonomy (NCBI): domain Eukaryota; kingdom Metazoa; phylum Chordata; class Aves; order Passeriformes; family Cisticolidae; genus Prinia; species Prinia subflava. The sequence goes on along the minus strand of NC_086250.1, from coordinate 1,728,172 downwards.
AGTGGTGCCTGAGCAGAGCTGGCGGAGTGGCTGAAGGCTTCTCTGTCGGAATCAGCATTCCATAGTCGTGATAGGAGGGAAAGCTCCACTTCTTGTCTGAAGCTGCTGATCTCACACGCTCTGAGAGGTGCTGAGCACTGCTGCACAGAGCAGGATGGCTCCTGTTCCCTGCTGGTGCCCCTGCTGTGCTCCCCACCGAGGTTTCTGGGCCAGATGCAGCCGTGGTGGAAACCACTAAGCCCCTGCAGATTAAAAACAGCCTGGCTGTGTGCACACCAATTCCTGCAGCTGTGGAGGGGTTGCAAAGGCAAAGCCTGTGGTGGTTTCAGCCAGCACAGCCTTTCCAAAGCTTCATTTGACACCCACCTGCCAGTTGCTTTTCCTGCTGTGCTGCTTCTGTGGGGAGTGCAGCTCCCCAGTGCTAACTTGTTGTGACTTCACCAGCATCCATTTCCAGCATCACCAATACCTCCCCTCTGCTGCTGCCTTTGGCTGGAGACATGTTCAGATCCCTTTCCTTCCACAGCAGTCAGCACAAAGTGAAAGTGATTGATCTCTAAATCTTGTTAAGGATGGGATGCCAGCTTGTGCTGATGCACAGGTCTAGAAATAAAGCAGAGCCTCACAGAGGGCTGAGCAGCCCTCCCAACATTGTCAGGACTGAGGCATGGCTCTAGCTCTTGCACTGAATTGCTCTGTGTATGTGAGTAAATCAATTCATTTATATTTTCCTCATCTATAAAATGGGAACAGTCATATTTGGATACCTCAGGGAAGTTGGGAGGCTTAATTAGTTAATGCTAGTGCCTTGTCAGTTCTCATTACCATGGTATCTCTGTGTTTATTGCTCTGAAATTGTAAAATGCTACTTACATGCTAAACATTATTATTCTAGATGAGGTGGAATGACTTAATCCAGTTTCTCTGTAAATACCAAGCACAGGGAGTTGACATTCCCAGTATTGGCTTTAGTGTGAGCTCTGCCTTACTTGTAGAAAAATCTCCCTGACATATAACAAAAATGATTTATTTCCACATTCCTAATGTAGTTGCTCTTGAAACAGCTAATCTGCACTATTACTGGTTTACTTAATTCAGTACGTGTAAATAAACTCACCTGGGATAAACATAATTTCAACTGGTTTAGGCACAATGTTGGTTCCAGTATAAGGGAAGCAGAATGAGGTCCATGAAAGACTTTCAGAACCTGGCAAATCACTCAGAGGAACGTGACTGCAGGCAGCTCGAAATGAGGGATGGCTGGCAGATGCATGGACTGAGGGGATTTTGGGTGCCCAGCCTCAAAAAAATGGAGCTAGTGACTAATCCAGTGAGTCATCTCCAGACCTTTCCCAGAACAGTCCTGCCTGTAACTGGGGAGTTTTGAGATACTCAGTGTTTTCTGGCATGGGTTAAGAGAGACCCTGACTGCCCACAGGAGCAAAGTCTTGAACTTAGGGGCTGTTAGAAAAGACCTGGGATGCTGAAAGTGGGATGGGAGGCTGCCTGCACCCCTTCTCAGCCCAGCTGGGGGGCTGGGGAGCCAAGGGCTGCCTGGGAGAGGCTGGCTGCTCCTGCTGCATTTCCACAGAGGCTGGGAATTGGCTTCACACTTCTCCTTCTGCACAAATCACTTTCATCCTCCAAGCCACCAGAAGCACCCCCCTGCACCTCAGCCTGGTACTCAGCTGAGAAAAGCAGCTCAGGGCCTCCCCAGGGCTGGATGCAGCCACACGATGCCAGTGGCTGCTCACCTCTCTCAGTCTCCAGTTTAAACCAGCAGTGCAGAAGTGGAGAGAAAAGACCTGCTTGCACTGTCGGTGGCACTGCCATGCACTGGCTGGTTCACTTCTACCAGCTCTCACCAAACACCTGAGGCTCAGCTCCAGAGGTTCCCATGCTAGCAGGATATCAGTGCAAGCTGCCAGTGCTCCTGCAGTTGGGCAGGAAGGATGCCGCAGGCTCCTGAGCAGAGATCTGATAAACAGATCACAGCCTGGGCCAGAGGAACCTCGGGGTTCCTGTTCCCAGCTCCCCAGACAGCTCTGCCAATGCACTTCTGCTTTTCCCAGAGTTCAAGGTGAGGGTCCTGCTGCACAGCACCTGCCTGTGGTGGAACGGTTGTGCCTCTGGAAGCACTGACTTGTCTTAAACCTGTGACCCCATGAAAATACAAGCAAATAGGCAATGGAGAAAGGAGGAATTGGCAAGGAGAAGGGCCAGCTGATTTATTCCTTTGTCTGCACTTAACAGCTTTCGAGGTTTGGGGTTCCCACACCCAGCCTTCCTGGTTCACCTTCATGTCTAAGGCTCATTTTCCTGCTGGGAAGAGAGAGATGTGTGCCAGCAGCTCTGTCTGTGTGCCCCAGCCCCCAAGACACTCTCTGCCCTGCTAGATCAGGCACCTGAAAGACCCAGCCATGGAATTTAATCACCCAGACCAACAATCCTCAGCACCCAGCCACCCTGCCAGTTATCTGAGTGCCATCTCTCCTTGCCTGTCCCCAGGGCCTGCTCCCAGCACTGCAGACAAAACGGGGTGACTTTGCTGGCAGCTGGGTGACCCCACTTTATACCCTCACGAGGGCAGGATCTGCCCCCGAGCCCCAAAATGTGGCAGGAAGGCTTTGATTTATACATCCAGACAAAGCCCCATAGGGAACAGCCGTATGGAAATAAAACCTATTATGCTTTACAATTAGAGAGAGGAAAAGCTTTAGGGTTAAAATATGAAGTGGCCAAGCTATTAACCTTCTCATTTAGCATGAATGGTCACTAAATTACAGGGCACATCTCCTCCCTCCTCCAAAGAATAGCCTTATGAGGAATGGCTGAGGGTGTTCAGCCTGGAGAAAAGGAGACTCGGTGGGGACCTTATCACTCTCTAAAACTAGCAGAAAGGAAGTCCAAGCAAGGTGAGTGCTGGTCTCTTTTCCCAGGTAACAAATGATATATCAAGAGGAAATGGCCTCAAGTCGAACCTCAAGAGGTTTAGATTGGATGTTAGGAAAAAAATTTCTTCACCAAAACATTGTCAGACACTGGAACAGGCTGCCCAGGGAAGTGGTTGTGTCACCAGCACTGGAGATATTTAAGACATGTAGATGTGGCACTAGGAACATGGCTTGGCACTAGGTAATGGTTGGGCTTGATGCTCATAAAGGTATTTCCAACCTAAATGACACTGATGACTGGTCTGTTACATGAACAAGCAATAAAGCATAATTAATCCTGCTCTGAAAAGATGATCAAATACTGGCAGTGAGCCACAGCAGAGCCTGAGGGGGCTAAGAAACTTAAATCAGAGAACCAGCATTATCAGGCAAAGAGCAAACCCTGCCACCACAAACACCCAGCTAGGGTTTGTGCTCCTACCAGTGACACAAGATGTGCATCCTCACCTGGACTCCACGAGAGAAAGCTCAGTTTCCACAGTGTGTTTGGGGATGGAGTTCCCAGAGATCCTTCTTTTAAGAGGCTGTACATAGATTTTAGCCAGTCTTGCTGGTTATAAGTCTCCTTGGTAGTGTTTGGGCACAGTGAAATATAGTGGAGAAGCTCTCTCACCCACCTCGGGTGGGAGATTTTTGGTGCAGGATTTATCAGTTCTCTTTCTGATGCAGGGTCTCTGAACAACCATCACAACTCTACCCTCATCTTCCCAAAGCAAATGCTTTGTTCAACTGATTTTTCTTTCCCCTGAGAGAGGGCTATCACTAGTCTGAAGCAGCATCATAGAAGCCAAGTTGAAAGCAAAACCAAACAAAAATTAATCTAGCAAAACCTTCAGATACCATTACAACAGTGATATTAAATATAAACCAAACTGACAACCAAAATTCCCCTGCAGCCTTTCCAACCTCAACTTTGAAGACCATTCTGGGGAAGATTAACAAAGAGAAAGAAAAGCAAAGATGACTTGAAATAAAAGAGAAACCAGCCAAACTAAATCCTTTGATCTAGCAGAGAAAAAAAAGTAAACAGGAGGGAAAGAGCTAGCAAAAATAGTATTTTTTTTTCTTTAGTGCTGTTGGTATTAGTGGACATTCTGCCTCAAAACCCCAGTTCTGACAGGGGTGTCCTTTGTGCCAGGCTCCACCACTGGCCTTCTCTGCTCCAAATTTCCTCCCACCTGTGGGGTGGGGACACAGAGGGAGGCAGAACTCTGCAGTCCCAAGATTCAGCCAGAATCAAGATGTGTTTTAGGCACTCCCCATCCTTTTCCTGCTGTTGGCTGCTGCAGCTGCTGTGTCCCGTGCTGTTCTCTTTGTAACAGAGAGGGAAGGACAGAGGCAGAGTTTCTTTTCAGGACTCACCACTGCTCAGTGTTCATCACCTTCTCCTGTCTCTGGGCAGAGCAGGTACTCCCATCCTCCTCTCGTCCTTTCCTAGCGATGGTTTAGCACCAATTTCCTGAAAACAATAATGAACTTAAATGAACAAGGAACCAAACACTCATTTCTATTCCAAAACTTCCTCCACCTGCCCATTTTGGATGAATCCAGCCTGTAAGTGCCTTTACTTAAAGGCTACAAACAGCCTGAGAGTGATTGATTTGTCCCATATGTGTGTGTTTTACTCCTTGGGCTCTGCACTGGGGCTTGATGCACAACCACAGCTGAAAAACACAGCTGATCTGAGGAAAACCTTGATCTGGTTGTGTGATAGCACAGGGAATAGCTCTGGTGTTCACTTACCCCTTATGCCACAACTTCAGCAAAAAAACTCACCTCTAATTTTTTAAATGTAGCTGGCAGCTGGATGTGCTTGGCTGTTTGTGAAGTTATGGCTATGAAACAGCAGCTCAGTGTCGAGCCACACTCCCTCACTGCAGTCACACCCAGCGTGCCAGAGCCTCCCTGTCTGCCCACAGAGATCCACCCAGCAGACACCACCAGCACGGCACTCACAGCCCCACAGCAGCTAAAATTGCAGTGCTGGAACAAATGTTTGTCCCTCCAAATCCGAGCTGCAGGGCTCTGCACAGGAGCAGTGCCAGCACATCCACCCTCCCTGCAGGACATACCTGCCAGCACCCCACTGTCACCACCCAAGATGTCACCACCCAAGGGCACCCCGGGCCAGCCTGGCTGCTGCCAGGAGGGGCTGGCACAGGGCACAGCTCTGTCCCCACCTCTTTATTCTGGAGCCATGAGCGGGTTGAAGCTCCCTTTGCCCATTTCAGAGTGACCCAGGTGGGGCTAATGAGTGCTTGCCTTGCTTTGCTAATTAGAGGCACTGAGAGCAGCAGGCTGCAGTTCTGGGGCACTTACAGAGGAGATAGTGTGGAGGGGTTTTCTAGCTTTTTTTTTTTTTTTTTTTGTTATGGTCAAGTTAACAACCTCTGGCAGGATAGCACAGCACAGATGGGAGAGAGCAGAGGGAGGAGGTTCCACAGCAGCCTTCTCACCCACCCTCTTCTAATCTGCATTATTCTGTGCTATGAGAAGGAGGCAGGAGTGAAAGATAAGGAGGGCTGGGCCATTTGTTCCCATTCAAAGACAGATTTTCAGTGTGTGATCTAAATCCTCCAAAGGCCAGCCTGAGCCTCCCCACACCCACAGCTGCCCCCAGCCTCAGTGGAGCCTGGCACAGCCTCACTGCCCAGGGGCGTGTGAGGCTCGGGCATTCCGTGGGACACTTGTGGACCCCCGAGCTCTCTGCAGGGGCTTCACCCTCCTCTCCCCCTGCCATGCATCCTCCTCACCAGTGGGGCTGCTGCAGCAGAGCTTCCCCAAAGAAATGGAGCCAGAAACCGGGGAAGCCAAATTCTGCCTGCAGTCCTGCCCTGGCCCCTCCTGTCTGCACAGCCCAGAGGTTTTTGCTGTTGGGCCACAAGACCACAGACAGACAGACATTGTGCACTGTAGCATTTTATCTTCTTTTTGCCAGAATCAGGATTAAATGTGCAAGATGGTGTTTCTTGTTCAGATGGAGATGTTGATTAATTCTTATCTATGTCATAGTCTCACAAGCTGTGAGTTCTACAGAACTTCTAGCTCACAAACTAAAAATGGAGCCCCTTCTCTCTCTCTGCAAGGCCTTTTGAGGATAAACTGTCCAATTAAGAAATGACACCTGGATTATTTTTACTTTTAACCCAATAACCAACCTCCCCTGGCCTGCAATGAGGACTTTTCTATCCAATTACAAAATACCATCCAGACCCGTGGAGAAGGAGCTGAAAAAGAAGGACTGGCCTCTGCCCTAAAACCTCCATCTAGCTTTACATATCTATTACTGTATTCTAAAACCCTAAACCCTGAGTTTTGCACCCTGTGAGATCACACACTTCTATTCAAACTCCACACCCACAATCCCAGTGCTGTCACTCAATTTTGGAGCCCTCTCCACGGCCTCAGGTCAATGCAGTGTTTGCCTGGGGCTCAGTGCCTGTCAGCACAGACAGTCTGGAATTCCCAGTGCCCAGGGCTCCAGCAGTGCACTGCCTGCTGTCCCCACCCAGCAGCAGCAGGGCAGGGAGTGGGATGGAGGGGCAGCACTGGTGGGATGTTCTGCAGCATGGGCAGTGCCCACGGGGCTGAAATCCCCTGCTTGGGAAGGTTTGGGGTGCAGGAGCCCAGGGGTGATGCTTAGGGGGTGATGCTTGTCAGGGAGGCAAAGGCCAGAGCTGCTCCTGGCTGTCTGTCCCATGTGTGGCAGTGGCTGGCCAGCACATGACAGCTCCAAGGGATCTGGATTTTATTACAACATCACCTCCATCATAACACACCCAAAGAAGGCCTTCAGCTGCTGAGGAGCCTGCCCTGTGCTCGCAGGCTTGACCTCAAAAAGTTGTGGTCTGAGCTCTCTTTTCCTTGCCTGCCCAGCCCTTTATGAACAGATTTCAGCTGCTGCTGAAAGGTGCTTCTTTGTCACCTCTCTCTTGCAAGCTGCATTTCCCTTTTCTGTTTCTGTTATTTAGCTCCCTTCGTGTTGCTTTCCCCTGGCTTTTTCTTTGTTTCTTTCATAGGAAGCAGCACATCATTATGGCTGGTCTTTCTCCAGAGCTCTCCTAGCGAGGTCATTACTTAGTGGGGAGATCCAGGAGGTGGCTGTTTGTGTGGCTGTGAGACCTGGGAAAAAGCAGCTAATCAATTCTGAAAATCATCTGGGTGGTAACCCCACTGTCAGCTTGTTTTCTTCCCTTCCACTTAGACATCAAACTGGCTGAAGAGGGCTCTGGGGAGCCAGGCAGGCACTGAGAGCTCCTCCTCTGCAGACACATCTGTGTCTTTCATCAGCAGGGCTCAGGGAATACTGCTGACTGCAGAGGGGGAAAATCTCTTTGGAGCGGAGAGGCTGCATCCCCCTGCTCTGAGAGACCCTGCCCAATGGGGAAGCAGTGGTTTGAAGAGTGGCTAATGCACTAACTCTGTTTGGCAGGGACTGTCACACAGCAAGCAGAGCTGGGGGAGGACAGGGACAAAGCACACAGCAGAGAGGGCCACGTTCAGCTGTGCCACTGAGAGACCCTGGCAGCCACAACTGTGCCTAAGTGCAGCAGCAACTGCAGCAGGACATGCAAATGGCCCTGTGGTGAATGAACTCACTGATTGCTGCACTCTGCTTTCACTCAGGCCTCCTCTGGTTCGTGTCTTTGGGGGCTGTATCAGAACAGGGGACACCCAGAGCCACGAAGCCTTTGCTGTGGCCAGGCTGAGTCATTAGAAATGGAGATGCACAGTGCCTCGTGCTCTGGGACTCGGCGGGGTCATTCTCAAGAGATAACTCATATCAGAAAGGCATTCTCTGTCAGGCCAGGCAGCCCTCTGAAGGGAGTGTGCATGTGCATGCATGTGCCAGGGAGTCACGGAGTGGTTTGTGCTGGGAGGGGCCTTTAAAGGTTATTTAGCTCCAGCTGCCCTGCCATGAGAAGGGAAACCTTCAGCTCCATCAAATTGCTCACAGCCCAATCCAACCTCATCTTGAATGTTTCCAGGGATGGGGAATCAAGGACTTCTATGTGCAACCCCTTCCAGCATTTCACCACCCTCACCATAAAAAATTTGTGCCTTATGATCTGGTCTAAATCTAGTCTCTCTCAGTTTAAAACCAGCACTGCCTGTCCTATCACAACATACCCCACTAAAAAATGTGTCCCGTGTTTCTCTTTCTTACAAAAACCTCTATCAGTACTAAAAGGCCACAATAACTTCTCCCTAGAGCCTTCTCCAGGCTGAATAAACCCAGTTCAGGCTTTCCTCAGGAGAGGATCATCCTGCCCAGGGTGTGGGGCTCCTTCCACCAAGCTCACTGCCATCGACAGCCCCACTCCAGGCCAAAACCAAGCCCAAGGCTTTGCCAACCACAGCACACACCAGCCACCTCCAGCTCCCCAAACCTTTTTCCATCCCCTGAGGGATCAGGGAGGGTGTTGGGGACAGGGTGGGACATGGGGAGCCTCACATTCCATCCTGGGGGACCCCCAGAGTTCTTAGCAGCCACCTGCCACAAGGACCAGTCCTCCCTTGTGACCAACAAGGATTTTATCCCCACATCCTAAGAAAGGTGAGAGGGAAGAATGGGATTTTGTACTCCTTTGGACTGAAATGATCAAAATCATATAGTTCTGTTTTACTTACATGCAAGATGTGGTTAAGCAAATGTCTTTTCCAGAAAGCAAGGAACACACACAGCCAGGCTTTCCCCATTTTTCATGCTCATTACAGTGGCTCTGTAATTATTTTAGCAAGGATACTGAACCCTCTGCAAAGGTTTGCTGTAAGTTCAGAATGGGAGAGCAGGCTGAATTTGAGGTTTCCTTCCTTCTGCAAGGTTAAGTCACATCCTTAGGTCTCCTTTTAGAAAGCTAACAAACCGTGTTAGAAGAGAGAGAAAAATCTTTGATGGAGAAGCCTTGCACTCAAGAGAACACAAAACACTGACCCAGGCCACAGTTCAATTCTTGGGCTCATTTTCTGCAGTGACACAGACAACTGCACACCTTTTTTCCTGTTAGGAGCAAACTCTGATGCTCTTCACAGCCAGACAACTTTCTCAAAGGAACCCTGAGATAAGGGAAAGGCTTTAATGTTTGTGAAGAGTGAATAAGTGCAAACAGAGTCCTTGAAACTGCTGTTTTAAAAAAATGCACCTCAAATAGAGGGAGAAAGCAGGAAGCTCAACTACCTTTAAAGACAATGCCTTCCTACAGAGCAAGTTCTGTATAAAATCAAGATGTGTACTTGCTTCCTTTGGTATCTCCAGCACTTAAAATAAAATAAAGCTTTTATCCTAATGTATTTCAAATCATGACTGCAGCAGAAAAACAGTGCTTGCCTTATTTCCTCTATTTTACCAACATGAAATGCTCTACCCGTGGATTTGGCCAGCAGTCTGGAAAATGTCAGGGTTAGGAGGGGCTGAGCTTCATTTGCTTTTCACAGATCTGAGTAATGAATTTTTCATTTTTCAGTATTGTTCTAGCCTGAAAAGCGAGTCTGTAGTGCTGGCATCACAGGGTTCCACATCTGTCTCCTAGCTGCTCTGGACTACGTTTGCTCAATTTATTAAACAGGGAGGATTTTTATGTTTTGCAACCCTGCAAACTGATCAGGAGGCCTGAGGCTTCAGCAGGGTTCTCCTCTTCATATGCAATTATCAGCATGGCACAATTTGCTTGCTAACACTTCAGATCAATCTCCTACTCTGGCCTTGCTACTGCAACAAGAGTGGACAAACCCAAAGTGCAGGAAAGATAAGAGCACCAAGAAGTTGCTTTTGACACCAGGCAGAGTACTTACTTATAATTCTGAATGCAAATAGGAAGCAGAACCCCACAGTTAAAACAAAAGCAGGGTCCCCAGACACAGCTGAGTAAAAATCCTTGTGGCTGCAGCTTGATAAAACTCCACGAAGGAAGGAGCAGCTCAAAAAGATTCACTGGGAGCTCATCTCTGTGTTTCATTGTGTGAAAACCAGAGATATTCAATTACACTAGAAATCAGATGAGGGCAATTGGAGGCAATCCCTTTTCACACTGTGCACATTTACCTATGGAATGTGCTTCTGCCGAGTGTGATGGAGCCCAGGGGCCTCAGCAGGATCCAGAAAAGAGTTCAGCAGGTCTCAAACATTTTTGTAGGCAATATTAAAAGCTATAATTAAAGTAACAAAGGCTGCTAGTGATGTAAGCCCTGCTTGCCAAAGCAGAATTCAACCTTTCCCAGTGGAGTTTGGGAAGTGTTTCATCAGTAGGGATGTTCTCCTGCTCAGTCTACTGAAGATTTTTTGTGTCCCTGCCCACGATGCTGATCCCCGGCAAAAACAAAGATCTAGAGGGGAGCAACAGTTAATCTTATCTAACACAAATCAGTTTTTCTATTTAAACTGCTGAGCATCAGATATGCCCATTTAATCCTGACCTATCCTAAGGGATGGAGGCTCCAGGGTGGTGTCCACAGAGTCTTGACTCCTCTAAGGGCTCATGTTGGGCACTTAAGAAAAGGTGCAAAAACCCCTTTGCCTTAACAAATGTCTGGGGCAGCGAGTTCCACTTAGGTGGGAAGCAGACAGGCAAACTCTCTTCTCATTGATTCCTCCCAGGGGCTGATTTCGCTGGCTGTGCTGCAGCAGTGGCATTTCCAAAGAGAAAGCTTCGGAATGTTCTCTCCCTGGGAGTGCTTTCCCCGTTTGAGCACCCCTGCAGGGTGCACATCCCGGGGTTTATCAGCCCCCAAAAAGGGCCCAGCCTGGGGTTTGCCTGCTGGTGTGAGAACAACTGGAGTCACCCACCTCATCCTCACTCTGTGGTGCTCACACAAGCCATGGCCTGTGGCAAGCAGAGCAGGGAAGGGGGAGAAGAGCAGCCACAGCAAGAGCTCAGAGCAGGCACAAGGACTGCAGCCAGAGCAAGCCAAACACCACGTGTGATCCCACCTCAGCCCGCTGTATTTTGTGTCCTTCCAAGGCTCCCACCTGTTTCCTGTGGGACACAGTGGGGCTGCAGCCCTGCAGGAGGAGCATCCCGGGGGTGGCAGTGCCCGGCATTTGCAGGGGATGTGGTGGAGGTGGAGCAGGTGGCACCGTGCTGAGCTGCTCAGCTGTCCTGGGGCTGCACAGGGACAGGCACAGCTGGCTGAGGGCAGGGGAGAGCTCAGGGTCTGCCAGCCTTTCTGCTTTACAGCTCTGCAGCCTGCACAGGAACAGCAGAAAGCTGCTCCAGCTGGGATGCAGGGCCCTGCGAGGTTGTGATCCCAGGAGGGGCAGTGCCACCAAGCACCCTGGAAGGGGTGAGAGGTGCCCACACAGCCTGGCCCTGCTTTGTGCTGGGGTGAGTACCCTGTGCCAGCAGGGCCCCTGGCAGTGCTCCCTGGGGCCTGGATTTATATCTGCTCATGCAAATGCCCTGGAAGTGTCCCCGGGGTGGGACAGCTGGCCCCCGGCAGCGCTCTGGGAGCATTCTTTCTGTGCCCATGTAAGTGCCCTGGCAATCCCTTTTGGGGCTGGCAGCAGGGGCCCTGGCAGAGGCCAGCAGGCAGCCCCTCACTGCTGAAGCTGTGCCAGATGAAGCTTTCCTCTTTTTTCCAGCAGCAAAGCTTTCCTCTGCCCCCAACAAAGAGCCGGCGTGGCCGGCCCCATTGATCTGTTTTGTGACTCGCTGCTTTTAGCACGGCAGGAAAAGACTAAGAGGAGTTTTAATTTGTCCAAATGGTTTTAGACAAGGTTAATAAAACTCATCGATAAATGGCGCTTTTCATTAAGTTTTAATTACAGTGTCATTTCAACAGGCTGGACGTGCACAGTCGAGCTGTTTGATTTTTGCATTTAAGGTGCTTCCTCAGCAAAGCTGCTGGTGTTTGTTTTTTTCATTTAAGGTGCGCTTCCCTGAGGTCAGTGATTAATTTCCAAGGAGCTGCCAGGCTCCTTTGGCCCGCATCCCATGCTGGGAATTGCAGCTACTTAGGCTAAAATCTCTGATCCTAGCACACTTTTGTACCTTGATACATCATCAGCTTGGTCAAGAAAGGGTGCTGGTGGCTGCTTGCCGTCTCTCCTCCTCAGGGACCGGTGAGGATGGCACAAATGCTGAGAGTTTCACCTTTCCTGTGGTCTCCCAGAAGTGGGTTTTGAACACCTGGAAGAAATGCAGGATCTGGTTCAGGCCAACTGATAGCAGGGTGAATAAACAGAAAATACCAGAAGCACTCATCAGTTAGAAACTCAGTTTGGCTGATAGTTCTCCCATTCCTGAGTGAAAATGTGAATACTGTGTTAGCTTAAGAAGGTCTGTGTACACACATATTATCCCTGAGGCAGCATTTCCTCCTGTGCACTGCGCTGATTTCTGTCCCCAGCTTGATTTCCAGGCTTTGTTAAAACAGCTGTTTTTAAGCAGTTTACAATTTCATTATTTGCTCCCTTTCTTAACAGCAAATTTCTGTCATATTAGAGACAGTCACAACACTCAGAGTGCTTTGGGAAAACTTCAGAAGCTTCAAGCATCAGCACCTTGTTATTCAAAAGTCCTTCATACCTTTTCTCTGTAGCCTCCCATGAGCAGCTCCACACAGCTCTGGGTCTTTCTCTCTTTCTTCTCCCTTCTGCAGTTCTGGCTCGCTCTTTCCTGTCCCCAGCACGGCCACCTCACCCTGTCTGTCCCCTGTACAACATCTGACCCTTCCTGTCCCCAGAATGGCCACCTAACCCTGTCTGTCCCCTGTACAACATCTGACCCTTCCTGTCCCCAGCACAGCCACCTAACCCTGTCTGTCCCTGTACAACATCTGACCCTTCCTGTCCCCAGCACGGCCACCTAACCCTGTCTGTCCCTGTACAACATCTGACCCTTCCTGTCCCCAGCACAGCCACCTAACCCTGTCTGTCCCTGTACACATCTGACCCTTCCTGTCCCCAGCATGGCCACCTAACCCTGTCTGTCCCTGTACAACATCTGACCCTTCCTGTCCCTCTCACACCCTCCTGTCCCACCTCCTTAGGGTGCCCTGCAGCCCTGCTGGCTCCCACACCAGAACCTCGCAGCAGCACGCCACAGAGCCACTCTCAGAGCTGACAGTGACATTCAAGAGACAAGGCTCACCAACACTAAAAGAAGGTGGACTTGAGCTCTTTGTTCCTAGGTGGGCTGAAAAGTAGTTGTATGCTCATGGCTACCAAAAGACATGGGCTGTTTGTGTCAAAACCCCACAAGCCTCCCTAAAGTCTCTGTCTGTGCCTCACTTTGTGATTTCAGTGAGGCACAGCTTGCTGCTGAAGGTCTTGTGAAAGTGGCACTGCCTGTGTGCTCATGCCCTTGTCACCCTGTCAGGACTCGCCTGCTTGCTGTGGTGAGGCAGGCAGTGCTGGTGTGCTTTAGGGGAAGAGCATCCCTTGGGGACATGCAGCAATTTAGCCAAAGGTCAGGTTGTACCTATCACTACCTACAGGGCAAGGCTGGGAGGTGCCAGGGGACAAAAGTGTCTTGGGCTGGGCTGAAATGCCCCTGAAGAACAGGATGGACAGGTCTAGGCATGCCAGAAACGCCCTGAGCTTTGTCTATACCCATCACAAGTGTGTACCCCGGGCAGGTGGCTGCTGCTGGCATGAGCACCCTTCACCTTGCTTTAGACTCTGCAGCTCAGGTGTTGCCACAGCTGAGAGCAACACAAATCCCTGCAGAGCACAGCCCTGCCTAAGGAGCTCGGGGGAATGAGGATTTGCTGGCAGGGCTGCTGGAGCTGCCTGGCTTGAAGCCAGTGTCTGCATTTGCAGCATGGTATATGGAGGTACCTCTAAAGGGAACCATGCAGAAGCCTTGTTTTGATATCTCAAGGCTTTAATAAAATTTGGAGGTTTGCCTGGGCAGGATGAAGCTTGGCTACAACACAGGCACTCTTAGCCAGTCATGTTTTAACCCAAATGCTCCTCACTACCATTATTTTTTGAGTATAAACCCGTTCTAAATGCTGATTTGCTCATCCCGTGTATAGGAGGGAAAGAAACTGTACAGGGGGGTGAGTTCTGAGCAGCTGAAGGTTGGGTGTATCTGATGTGCTCCCCAGCCTTTGCTGTGCTCCCTTCCAAAATATTTCTGGAGCCTTGGAGTGTAAGACAGAGCCATAGCTCTGGGATGCAGTGCAGAATGTCTCTTCTGCTGAGACTTTCCTGACAGGCTGGGGTCAGAGACAGAGAGAAACACGGTGCAGTGTCACTGCAAGGCCTTGTACTTTTTACTGATTGGGCTGGAAGCCTGTGTGATGCAGGCACAGAGAAATGGGGAGGCAGGGAGACGAGGAGAAGGTGGGCATGGACACACAGGGTGTCCTGGCAGAGGTCACAGGGGTGCTCACAGCTGCAGAGTGACCAGGGGTGAACTCAGATCCTCTGTGTCCAGCTGTGATGGAGCCCAGGGGCAGAGATGGGAGGATTAGGACAGAGATGTGGTTGGCTTTTGGTTCTGTTTGGGGAAGTCAGATGGGTGGGGTAGGAGGCTGGGAGTGGGGAGGGTGTTTATATGGAATATAGCTCCTAGGAACAGGAATTTTGCCTGCCTTTATGCTAGGGCAAATCCCTCCAAAACCACACTAACCCCCCTGTGAGTCAGCACAGCCTGGGGGTGGACAAACACCATAGGTCAGGCAGGAAACCCGACAGGACTAATGCAAAAAGCAAGAAAACACTTCCCATGGTAGCACTGGGCTTCTCCCCTCCCTAAAGCCATCCCCCAGAGATGCACATGTCAAGTGCACTTGCTAATCCAGGATGTTTTGGTTGCCTAGTTTGCTCCCATCTTTGTCCCTGTGGGTAGGAGAGGAAGAGAATACAAGAATACAAATAATAAACTTGAGGCTCCGGGAATCTTTGCATGGAACACTTGGTGACAGCTTGGGACCTGCCCTGGGTGGCACTGAGCCCCTTTCCCAAACACCCCAGGCTCTCAGCTCGTGCCCTGGGAGCCCTGGCAGGCTGCTGGTTGCCCCCAAAGCAGGGGGATGTTAATACACACCGGCTCACTTGCTTTTGTACTTCCCCTTCCCAGAACTCCAGGGTGGGGAGACAGCAGCAGGGAATTGGGGTGGGCAGAGGGCAGGGATTGGAAGGAAATGATGCAGTTTCACTTATTTATTTGCACACTGAGCTCCAGCAGCAGCACAGTGGCAGCTGGGTTTGTGCTGGCTGCTGAGCCCCTCTTGTTACAGGGCGAATGCTGATGGAGTTGTTTGGCTCCTGGAGCTCTGAGCCCCGCTATTGTGAGCAAGATTTGAACTTCTGCAGGTGTGCTGGGAATAGCCCAGAGCACCTTGTCTCAGTTGCTGGTCAGAGGAATTCATGGCTATTATATTTGGGAGCCAGGCCATGATTACAAATCAATGACTCCACTCCCAGAGCGATCCATCATTAACCTGGGAATTCAGCCCTTTCCCTGCCTCTCTCCATCAGCAGCTCCTGCAGCATCTCAAGTGTCTTGTTCATTTTAAATCACTGGATGGTTATGGATGTAGCTGGGGAGGAGTGGAAGGACACATGCACTGAGACACGGCCGGGCAGCTAAGGGGAGGGAGGGTTTTTGAAGGGGCATGGGGCACCTTGAGGGTGAGCAGAGCTTGGCTGTAAACTGGGGAGCAATGCTCCCACTGGTGTCCCTGCTGGGCTGGGAAAGGACCAGGTTTTTGCCTGGCTGGGCACAAAGTGGAGTGGGAAAAAATAAAAATACCAACCTGTGCCCAGCCAGACCAAAGCAGGGGTTATGTAGCAGTCCAGTGGGGAGTTTTTAATGATCCCAAACATCCCAGGCCAGTCTATTCTTAATAATAATTTATAGCACTTAGCACTGTTACATGTGTTTAGCATTTTGCAGGCATTAACCAGAGACTGGGCCTGCTTCAGAGCAGGGATGGCACTGTGGTCCCACCCAGCCCAGCAGAGAGGCAGGGACTCTCCTCACTCCCCTGTGCACCTGCCCACCTCCTGTGGTTGTTGAGACAGCCACAACACTCAGAGGGCTTCAATAAAACTTCAGAAGGCTTCAAGTACCAGCACCTTGTGATCTAAGAGTCCTTCATACCTTTTTCCTGTAGTCTCCCCAGGGCAGCTCCACACAGCTCCCAGGGTCTGTCCATCTGTAGCAGCTGGTCTGCAGACTCCATGCCTCAGCCCTTCTTCACACACTGAGGAGGGAAATGTGCCCAGTTCCACCTAAATTCACGACCCCCTGTCCCTCCTCCTCACAGCAGGGTCAGCAGACTCTCACTCACTCCCTACAGCAAACTCATCTTTATCACACCCACCGTGTGTGGGCCAGGCTGTCCCCACTCTTTGGTAATTAACACAGCTGCAATGTATCAAGGGCAAGATTGTCTCCAGCCCTATCTCCCTCTGTGTCCCCACAACCTCTGGGTGTTTCCTGCCCCTTGTCCCACCTCATGGTTTCCCTCTCCAAACTAGGCCATGTCTCCTATGCAGACTTGCTTTACAGTAGCTGCTGATCCAGGGACTATGGCTACTGCAGCAGCAAATACAGCAATTAATCATTGCAGGTAGGCAGGGGATTGCTTCCATCTCACAAATGAGGCAGCTGGCACAGAAAGAGGAGCTAACTGGGGAGCTAGGACACATTTCCCGGCTCCAGCCTTCTCTTCCTGGCCTTACAGTGATATTTCCAGAGAACAGCTTCGATTACAACATGTCCAGAGAGGCTAGGAGGCTAAAAGGCAGCCCCAGCCTTGTGCTCTCTGAAATGTTCCGTGGTTTGCATTTGGCTTACACGAAAGTGGGAAACACACAGAAAGCACAGCCAGGTCTGCATCACCCCTAGGTCTTGCCTCTGCTGGATTTGTCCCTGCAGCTTTTGCTGTCCCCTCCCCACCCTGCCAGGCCTTCCCCTGGCTGGGAGCTGCAGTGGCACTCTGCCAGCTGACCCTCCACGGCGGCAGGATGGACTCTGCAGGATGCTGAGCTGAAAGGTGAAGTGAGAATCACCCAGCTGCAAGCCTGCTGCTGCCTCTGTGGTCCTTCCCCCTTCCTGCAGCCCCACACTGCCCACGCTCCCCTCTGCACTGCTGCTGCTGCTGCTGCTGCAAGGACAGGGTGGGGGGAGCCCAGCTGTGGCCACAGCAGGGGAGATGCGGGAGGGACAGGTGGGGACACCTCCAGGGAATGGTCCCTGTCACCTTCAGGAGGCTGGAAGGGTTTGAGGGAAAGCAATTCACACGTGGAACTGAAACTGGAGCAGGGGGAACTCGCTGTGAGCACTCAGTGCTATTTAAAGCTTCAGACGCATCTGAGGTGCAGCTGGGCATAAAGAAGGGGCACGCTGGCAGCTTGCACAGACACACCCAGGAGAGGGGCTTTGGAACACAGCAGGGACGGCTAGGAACCACCCCAGAAACCAAGGAAAAGCTGGGCTGGTCAATGAAGGGGCAGGACCTTGGCTGAACAGCCTGTGGGACCAGAGCCAGGGAGCTGAAGACTCTTCCAGGGGCCACACAAGGCTGGACAGGAGCTGCAGTCGTGCTCCTGTGGACAGACACAGAGCTATTGCAAAGCCTCCTAAGAGGCTGCTTGGTTCTCAGGAGGAATTCAAACAAGCTGGGAGATGTGTTGGTGTAGAAATGACAACTGTAGCATTCCTTGTTAGTCCTTGAGACGGGGCAAGTCTTCCTATACCATGCTCAGTTCCCAGGGAAGCCTGAAGCCGGGGTTTTGGCCTGCCAGTGAACCCAATCCTCCCCCACATGGGGCTCCTGCTTGTCCTCTTCCCCCTCTTTCCACCTTTCATGTCCAGACAGATCCCACCTAAAAGCAGCTGTGGTCCTATTCACCAGGATTTTTTATTTTTAGAGCATGCACCACATTTTAAAAGTGAGCAAAGCATCTCAAACACCTGCTTATTTCCTAGTCCAACCCTTGAACATCTGTACAAAACTTTCCTGGCCATGCCTGCAATTGTTTATGTGGAAAAGTCCCATCAAAGAAGTGTTTGAACACTGGACTTTGGTTTTGTTTTTCAAATGTGATTTGAAAGGATGAAGCACTACAAATCTGAGGCCCTCTGGCAGGCGTTTCCAAGACCCCTGCCTGGCTGTAGGCTGTTTGAGATCCCTCACACAGCATTTGGACCACCCTCAGGGCTCCAGGCTGGGAACCTGTCTCTAGCACCCGATTGCTCCCTACACAGCCAGTTTTCCAACAGCCTGAGCTGAATTTGGCTTCATGGAACTAATGCTAGGCTTTGCCACGACAAGAAAATTGAAGCAATTCCCTTCCTTTGCTGATATTGTTCCCTTGAAGGCATTTGGAGGTGGAACTCTTGTCCCTACTGAACCATCCCTTTTCACTCCATGCGCTTCCCTCCTCACACCTCCCATCCTCGAGCTGCTTTCATCAACCAGTAGTTGCTGCTGAGCATATTTGGGTCACCTTTCCACTCCACCAATCTCCCTTTTTGGGAGCAGGATCACCCAGAGACTCAGGGAATCCCCGTCCTGCCGAGGGGAACGCAAGGGGGTCGGTCAGGGTTTGGGGAGTGTTTGGGATCCCCGACTGATCCCTGCATGGATGCTGGCACTGATCTTAGTGACAGCAGACACTGAAGGGACCAGGACAGGAGGGAAAGCTGGCAGGTGTCCAGCTGGGACAGCCGGGGAGGGAGGGTGGGCAGCCCGGACACCCTGCTTCCAGTCCCTTGTTGTAGTGCCAGCTAATGAAATTCAACATATTATTGGCCAGACTCTACTGTCTGTGCCTCAAAAACAATCTCGGTGACTGCTCTGGGTTGTTTTCAATAGTTCTTAACTTACGAGATCTCTCTCTTTTTAAAAAAAAATATTTAAAATGGTTAAATTTTTGGACTAAATGAAACCAAGTGGACTTTGTTCCCCCCTGGAAGCTGTTTATGTAACATCTGTTTTAAGTGGTTTAAAACCCAGCCCGTTGCACTGTGTGAAATAAAACGCCGAAATTACTGTATTTGTTGTGATTTTTTGTTGTTTGTTTGTTGTTTAAGAAGTCCATCCCTCCTGCACCTTTCTCCCCAGGCTGGAGCTCAGCCCTGTGCCAGGGCAGCCCGGATCGGTGCTTGCCTCACTCTCAGAGCAGGCAGAGACCATTCAGGTACGAATCGCTGTTTCCTGAGCTGTAAGAGCAGCAGCAGTGCTGCTGGCCCTGAGCGCTGTGTATGAGATGAGATATCCAAGCATTCCTGGGAGCATTCCCGGGACACCCAGCAGGGCTCGGAGCTCCCGCAGCAGCAGTGCGGGCTCAGCGCTTCTCCCAAGGCACTGCAAGCTGTGTGTGTGTGCCAGGGAAGGCGGGACACAGCCCCCGTGCCCTGGCAGTCCGGAGCGAGGGGTTCAAGAGCCGGGGGGCTCCCCTGAGCCGCCCCGCTGTTTGGGCAGCCCGGCTCCCTTCGGCTGCCCGTGTCCCGCTTTCTCATGACCTCCCCTGCCTCCTCCTCCTCCTTATGTATTCATGAAGCTGGGGTGAAATAGCAGCCGGGCGGCAGCACAGGAAGAGGAACTCGGCGTGCCTGGCTCGCAGGGCCGGCCCGGAGCCTCCCGCATCTTCCCCGCCTGGGACAGCGCTGGCCCGCGGCTCCAGGACCGCGCCCGCCGGGGGACAGCGAGCAGTGAGCGAGTCAGTCCCAGCACGGTAAGAGAACACTCCTTTGGGATGTGTCCTTTGGGATGTGTCCTTTGCTAAGCTCAGAGCCTGCTGTGGGGCTGCACCCCCTGCTCTGTGTGCCCCCCCGAGACACACTGGCGGGGCTGGGGATGCCTTCCTGCAGCCACAGGTGGAGGAGAGGCTGGGAGCAGAAGACCTGTGCACAAGCAGGGCCTTTCTGTGTAATTCACATAGGCTTGTTTCACGATATTGAGCCCTTCTCCAGCCTGTTTTGCTCTGGAGAGATTGGCATGGAGGGTGGTGTCGGATTATATTGCAGTTATGCTTTTTGGGGGGAGGGAGAGCTCTCAGAGTTCACACATGCCTGTCTCCTGGGATCTCTTACTACTGCCATGGTCTCACTTCCATCCCCCTTCTTCTGGGACTGCAAGGAAAGGACACACCCCTGTTGCTGCAGAGGAAGCCCCAGGGTTAACCCTTCAGATAGCTGGGATGTACTAAAAGGGTCCCACTCAACTGAAGGGCATCGGGATCTGATGAGCTCAAGCCCCTTACCTGGACACTGTCAGCACAGCCAGCACCTCGGCCCAGGCACCCCCTGTTCCATGGGGGCTCCATCCCAGCCTGCAGCAGCATCCTGATGCCACCAGCCCCCCTGGCAGGGCTGGACCCTGGCCTTGCTGCATGGTGTGCTGCCAGTCTGAGCCAGGAGCGATGCCTCTGCACCCCACCCAGCCTCGCTGGGTGTGATCAGCAGCCAGGAGGAGCGTGCTGATCCTCTAGCCCCAAATTCCAGGGACACAGGTGCTCCTGGCAGAACTGAGCATCCCATTCACCCTCTGCTTCTGCAGGATGGGCCAACAGCTTTGCCTCCTGTTACCTTCTGACCTCTGCTTCTGCCTTTTCTCCCTGTCCAGGTGCAGCTCCAAGATGAAACCTCCACCTGGGCGAGGCCTAAGGCTGGCATACCTCCTCCTCAGCCTGGCTTCCCTCTGCCTTGCCAGCCCGCTCTGGAAGGACCGCGACTCCCTGATGCAGGAGGAGAAAGCCCAGCAGACAGGGGGCAACTTGGTGCTGAGCAGGCAGGAGCAGGAGCTCAGCACAAAGCTGGTAAATCTCAAGAAGAAGGAAGTGGAAGCAGCCATCAGGACAGGACAGTTTCCTCCAAGCATGCACTTCTTCAGGGCAAAAAGCCTCATTGATCAGAGCGCGGTGTTCAGCGTCTTAAAGCGCATGCCAAAAGGTAGGCTTGGCTTGAGGAGTCTCATCTTACTCATCCTTTCTCATCTTCTGCTTTCTGAGCTGGGACAGAACTCAGGATGTGGGAGACAAGCTTAGGAGAGTTGTAAATTGTGCTCATTGGGCTCCAGGTAAAGCCCTGACTGAGCTCAGGGATGGGGTAGGGGGAGAGAGGAAGAGGGGGATGAATTGGATGAATGCACATTTCCAGCAATTGTGGCATTTGGTTTAACTTACAATATGGATCCTTAAGCCTTTCAAGAGTGGAGAAGTGGCAGAGAAAGCAAAGACAACAAGAAATAACACATCCCCATTTACTCAGCCTGTTCCAGCCAGGGCCTCTCTTTTCCCCACATACACATTCCACAAACGGGCTACCAACCTTGTCTTACTCTGTATCCGAGCCAAAAGTGTTGCATCCCCCAAAAAGTGTTTCTGCAGCAGACTTGGAAGTCTTCTGGAAAGACTGGAAGCACTAGAGGAAGAAGGGGCTACTTCTAACACTGAAATCTTTGTTTCCTTTGCTTGTAGTGTACAAGTCAAAGCCTGTGTACTTCCAGCACTTAAAGGGAGCTTATAAAAGGCAGAGAAAGCAACTTTTTACAGGGGCAGGCAGGGACAGGACCGGGGGGGTCAGTATTGAATTAAAAGAGGAGAGATTTAGATTAGATATAAGCAACAGATTTTCCTCAGAGGGTAGTGAGGCACTGGAAGAGTTGCCCAGAGAAGTTGTGGCTGCCCCATCCCTGGAAGTGTTCACAGCCAGACTGGATGTGGCCCTGAGCAATCTTCCCAGCTTCTCCCTCCCAGTCTCTGCTGTGGGATGCACATCCAGCCTTGCAGCATCCTAATCCATTACTGTAAACAATGTCAGAAATGTCATTACCCTTTCATGGCTGGATTGAACAGTTAGGAATTCAAAAGCACACCCCTCTTCACCTCCAATATCATTGATACCAAGTGGGAGTCAAAACAATTAATGAACACTTTTCAATGCAGGTGATGCTTAAATGGGTTCTTGGAACCCTTGCAAGGGCTGTGAGCTTTTAGGGCCAAGATCACATCCTTGTAGCTGTTTGAGCAGGTCTTGATCAGAGCCCCCGGGAGCTGCTGTTGTGTCAGGCACTGTTGCAGTGCCTGTGGCTGCTCACACGGGGAGGGAGGTGACACTACCAGCCACAGGAGGGTCAGAGAGCTGCAGCAGGCCCAGCCTGGGGCAGCAGCTCTGCTGAGAGCAGCAACCACAGCTCCTCAGCAGCTCAACAGCCAGAGCCTCTCTAGTGGGACATCATAGACACAAGTCTATATTAGATTAGTCCACTGTAAATTATAGTCTGGAACTCAATCTAATGTCAAATACATACCAGTCTTGTGCCTTGCTCTTGCCATTTGTGTTCTCCTTTTACCCCTAAGGGCATCAAAGCTATTTTGACTAAGAGGTCTCCCCTAGACTAATAAAATACATATCTAAGACTTCAGCTCTCACAGCATCTTCCCTTTACAAAGGTGAGGCTTAGTTTGAGTACCAATAACACCAGGAGTCTTTGGAAAAGGAGAGATTTCAGCAAAATGAAAAGACAAGGAAGGTGAGCAGACAGAGGATGCCTCCTGTGCCAGGAAGACTGGCACTTGTGTATGCTGCACAATAACAGAGCAGCCCAGAGGCCCCTCGTGCTGGCCAGCAGCAGATGCACAGTGTAAGGGAGCTTTGGAGAAGGCACAGAAGTAAACTGTACTTCTGCATCTGAGTGCTGTTCCCCAGAGCAGCATGGTCTGGGATTTTGGGGTATGCCAGAGGTCCAGAGAGCTCAAAGAAGGGACACGGACTAGACACAGAAATGGAAGCTGGGATCCAAACAGCTTAGATACAGAACTTAGCTTCAGGTGTGCTTCAGCCAGCATGCCCAGTGAGCTGCTGCCTCTTTTATCTTTAGATCAGCAGGACCTGAGCCAGCTCACAGCAAAGTCTGGCTGGAAGACCTTTAATAACTCGGAGCATTTTCCATCCCAGGGGAGAGGCAGGGCTCCCTATTGATTTCCCCCTGCCTGTGCTCCTAGGGAGCTGTCAGGCTCTGCCTGCCCCGTGTCTGGTGTGGAGGGGGCCCATCCTCCAGGCAGAGCAGTCCTTGAGGGAGAATTCACTCACAGAATTTCCAGGCACCAAACGAACCGGTGTCACACGAAATGTCACACTCCCTCCCGGCTGCTCAGGCTCACCAGGCTGTCCTTGTCCCCGGCAGGTGCCGTTCTCCACCTGCACGACCTGGCCATGGTGAGCGCGGGCTGGCTGGTGTACAATGCCTCCTACCTGCCCCACTGCCACATCTGCTTCACCCCCGCGGGCTCCGTGCGCTTCCGCTTCTCCCGGGGCCCCCCTGCCCGCCTGCCCACACCCTGCTCCCGCTGGCTCCTGCTGGAGACCTACCGGGGACAGCTCCGCGACGTGGGCGCCTTCGACAGAGGGTGAGTGAGCAGCAGCACCGGCCTCGGGCTGCGGCAGCCTCGTGTAGGAGCTCTCTGCTCCAGCTTTCCTATCTGCTCTCTGCTCTGCAAGTGAGGAGCTCATGTAGGAGCTCTTGCTCCAGCTTTCCCCTTTACTCACTGCTCTGCGAGTAAAGAGCTCATGTAGGAGCTCTCTGCTCCAGCTTTCCTGCATCATCGCTGTTCTGGGAGTGAGGAGCTCATGTAGGAGCTCTCTGCTCCAGCTTTCCTGTCTGCTCTCTGCTCCAGCTTTCCTGCTAGTTCGCTGTTCTGGGAGTGAGGAACTCATGAAAGAACACTATGGTCCAGCTTTCCTGCTTGTTCACTGCTCTGCAAGTGAGGAGCTCACATAGGAGCTCTCTGCTCCAGCTTTCCCCTTTACTCACTGCTCTGCAAGTGAGGAGCTCATGTAGGAGCGCTCTGCTCCAGCTTTCCTGCTAGTTTGCTGTTCTGGGAGTGAGGAGCTCATGTAGGAACACTCTGCTCCAGCTTTCCCCTTTGCTCTCTGCTCTGCAAGTGAGGAGCTCATGTAGGAGCTCTCTGCTCCAACTTTCCTGTCTGCTCCTCATGTAGGAGCTCTCTGCTCCAGCTTTCCTGTCTGCTTGCTGCTCTGCAAGTGAGGAGCTCATATAGGAGCTCTTGCTCCAGCTTTCCCCTTTGCTCATTGCTCTGGGAGTGAAGAGCTCATGTAGGAGCACTCTGCTCCAGCTTTCCTGTCTGCTCTCTGCTCCAGCTTTCCTGTCTGCTCCTCATGTAGGAGCTCTCTGCTCCAGCTTTCTTGTCTGCTCACTGCTCTGGGAGTGAAGAGCTCTTGTAGGAGCTCTCTGCTCCAGCTTTCCCCTTTGCTCTCTGCTCTGCAAGTGAGGAGCTCATGTAGGAGCTCTCTGCTCCAGCTTTCCTTTTGTTCACTGCTCTGGAAGTGAAGAGCCCATGTGGAGAGCCCATGTGCTCTGGAAGTGAAGAGCACTCTGGTCCAGCTTTCCTGTCTGCTCTCTGCTCTGGAAGTGAAGAATTCCATTTAGGGCTGTGCACATGGCGAAGCAAACAGCAGTGTAAGAGCTTGAAGGCTGCTGCATTGAGTGAGCCAGAGTCAGGGACAATAAGCACTGAATTTTTCTGTGCACACTCACTGTGGCCCTCTGTACAGACATGCTGAGGACAGTGGCTGAAGTGGATTTATGAGACGTGTCCCCAGCTCTCCTCAGCACCCAGGCTGAATGAGCTCTCAGTGTGGGACAGGGCTGCCTCACCCAGTGAGGTATCCAAAAACTGCATGAGGAAGCCAGGATGATGAACAGGCTGTCCCCAACAGCAGAAAAGTCCTTTGCAAAGTCATTCTTTTGATTCAGAGCAAGAAGTTGGGCAAACTATTTATGTTAATTGCTACATTAGCAAAATCCCACAAAGTTCCCAAAATGAAACCCAACCCAACTCTCCCTCTAGACACCAAATGTGTTTTCTGTGACCTGGCACCCCTCACCTGGCAGCATGAAGCTCTCATTCCCCACAGCCCCTCAGGCACCAGGAGCTGTGCCTCACCCTCCTGGGCACTGGCTGAGCCAAGGAACCCCACAGACAGGATCCCTGCCTGCTCTGGGGGCTCTTTCCCCTCAAACACCCTCCTGCTAACAGGGCTCCTGCCTTACAGGTGAGGCTGCAGGAGCTGCCCAGGTGCCCCCACCTCAGCTGGCATCACCCCCCTCCTGCAGGAGCTCCTCTCCCTGCAGGCAGCTCCTGCCTTGGCTGCTGGCAGCCTTTTATCAGCACCGGGCTGCTCTGACCCACCTGGCATTTATTCACTCCCAGGTGAAGGGAAGAGCCCGGCTCCCCCTGCAGCCAGGGGCGATGGAAGACAGAATCCTGTCTCCCCATGCAGGGGCCATTGATCCCGGGACAAAGCCCCGCTGAAAAGGCCAAGGGGAAGCATGCAGTGGTGTGTGGGGGGCTGCAGAGAGCACGCTAAATAATGCATGAAAGCAGACACTGAGCGATGAGGACAAAGGAAAATATTGAGTAGCCATCCATTCCGAGGGCACCGCTGTCTGTGGCGCTCCGGGGGCTGGGTCTGCAGGAAAAAAAAGAGGCTGGGGTGTCCTGTAATGACAGACAGCATTGCCATGCCAACACACAGGGAGAGGGGTGGACTCAGGCAGTGCGGATGACCCTAATTCCAGCATTTCCCAAGTGAAACTTGGTGGGCTTTACTGCAGCACTCTTCAGTGGGGTTGTGTGCTCTTAAACAGAGATCTTGTAATTCTTAGTGAGCTGGTATCCCCTCTTTGGAAGCTGTGTGAGCTCTGTGTCCTGCAGATCTGGGAAGGAGGTCATGTTGGGAAGCTGAGGAGCTTCCAGACTTGTGGCATGGTATTGCCTTCCCCCCAAAAACCAGCAATGGGCAGGGCAGAGGGGTCTGACTCTCCACCATCCCTCTCTTATGGAGGTCCAGAGGGGAAGGAAAAAGTGCTGCCAGACCTGGGCTCTTGACCTTTTACATGCTGAGGCTCAACTGCCCTGACACGTGATGGACGAAATAAGAGCAGTGAGAAGTCACTTATCTCTGTCTTCCAAAGAGAAAACTGGTTCCCCATTAGCTCCCTTCCATTTCTGCTGGCAGTGATGGGGAAGGAAAGATGACAGCACCAGCTCTCTTCAGCCACACCAGGAGACCCATAAATAATGTGCAAGGGATTGGATTTTGAAACAGCTTCACTTCCTTAAAGGCTGAACAATTGCACTGGGCACTTGGAAGTGTCTGAGGAGCAACCCTTCACTGTGTGTGTGTTTTCAGCTGTGTTTCCATGGTGTGATGCCACTTTCTGGCAGTGGCTGAAGGGCAGGGCACCCTGGACACCCTGCACACCTGGGTGCTGTGCATGGTGTGGTGCCCTCTGGTTCTGTGTGGAAACCACTTGTTTTCAGAGGCAGTAGTGCCACATTTCTCTTCTTTTGTATTTTTCTGACACTGTTCAGTGGCCACAAGTCAGAGCAGGGGACACAAGACAGAGCCTCACTGCAAGGGGCCCAAATGTGGAGGGGAAACTGAGGCAGAGGCCAGTGAAGTGATTGTCCTCAGCAAACACGTGCCTGAGCCAAGAACAAACTCTGCTCTCTCTCATCCTGGGTGCTGACTTGCCCATTTGAGTGTGTTGTCCTTCATTTCTCGCCCTTCCATGCTCATCACCACAAAATCACAGAGGAGTCATTACCCTTAATGTGCAAACACACCAACAACAGCCACACTGAGGCACTTCCCCTCCCTTTTCCATCTAATCCCCGGGCACTAGTCTAAGGGTTAGGAATGTTTTTGGCTGTCTGCAAATAGGTCTCTAGCCAGGAATAGGCCCCAATCTGTTCTGCCTCTCAGTTTCTGGAAGCTCTCCCAGTCTCTTGAACATGTGCATCCCAGGCTACCTCTCTCCTGTGCTCCTCTTTGCCCTTGAGCACTGACAGGCTGAGAGAAAGCAGATGTCAGAGGAAAGAACGGATGGATAGTTGGGTGGTTTCAAGGAAGCGTCAAGGGACTATGGCAGCAGGGAAGGGCTCTCATGCAAGGCAGGGTGGATCAGCAAATGTGAAGGAACAATGGAAGTGTTTCTGAGAAGCTGCACCTCTTTCACCTGACAGCATTTCCGACCAAGAAGGGGTGGAAGAAAGGGGAATCTGCATGATTTTTGCTGTTTGCATTTTTAGGTACATACACGTGTGTGTGTGCTTTGGAAGGGACTCCTTTTGTTTGTTTCCCTCAAGAGAAGGTCTAATCATTCCTATTCAAAACACATATCACATGGGCCAAGACCCTGGAGTACTGTGTTACTGGTAAGCTTCCAAAAGGATGCTGTCAGGAGACCACGGGCCAAGGGACAGCGAAAGGAAGGGAATTTTGCTTTCATGCTTAAAAGGAAAAACAATCCTCACTTACTTTCTTTGCAATCAATTACGATACAGGAGAATGTCATTCCTTCCCTCAAGAAGCAACATAATGGCTGCCATCTCCCAAGCAAAGCATGCCCCCAGATATTTAGGGAAGCAGCTCTGACATTCAGGATATTTGTAAAATACCACTGCCCACCCCCCTGCAGCAGCCCGGGGATTGGGGCCGTGCCCAGCACAGCTCTCTATCACCAGGATGAAGTCATCTGTGAGGGAGCTGACACCACCCAGGCTTCAGGGACAGCTCCCCTGGGCACTGGTGGCTGCCCGGGCCACCATCACCTTCCCCTCCGTGTCCTCTGCCTGCCTTATCTCACAGAAAAATAGGGCAGGGAGTACAGTGTGAGGGGAGAAAGAAAGGAATAAAAACCCACGACAGAAACAAAGCGCTGCACCCCCTCCACAAGTCTCCCCTTGGGGAGAAGAAGAGGGGATGAGAGAGAGCGAGAGAGAGCGAATGAACCACATGTGACAGATGTTAGTCACACTATTTAATGCACCACTGGAAGACATTTAGATACTATGGTGAGGAGAGGGGCATAATTACCCATTGGGAACAGAAAAAGGAGCAGGAGAAAGAATCCCTTTAAAAACAAGGCAACAAACCCTTTCCCTTCTGTATTATACAGCACGGGAAAGGACAACGGGGAAAAAACCCAGGAAAGGAGAAAGCAAACCCAGAGCTGAAAATAAATAATCCTTGGCTGGTCATTTTAGCTGTGGCCCTTTGGGCAATATGCGTTGCAGTAACATTGTTCAGTGCATACATGACAGGACATGGAAGGCTATTTGTAGTCTGCACCTGATCACTGGCGAAGGCCCATTCCAGAAAAGAAGCAAAAAAAAAATGTATTTGTGGAGCTTTTCTTCATCTGCATGAGCTACTGATGGCAAAAGCCCCCAAACCCTTAGGAGATTATCTGGTTATCAAGGATGGATCACTATTATGCAATAAATCTTCAACAGTTGTAAGGATCAATAACCAGTCTCAAAGGGAAGGGGATTATAAAGAGAAGTACAATTTGATTTATGTGCTTTTAGGAGCAGGGTGGTGTGGGGATTTATTGCCGTTCCTAGCCCAAAAGCACAGGCTAAGTAAACAAGCACGAGTTTGTACAGCCAGATTTAAAGGCAGGGAGAGGAGCCCTGCGTGCGCTCCTTGCTGGAGGAGCCGAATTCTCACAGGACAAGGGGAGAAAGTGATGGGAGCCCGAGTGAGCACCCATCCTTATCTGAAAGGGAGCAGCCTGCGGTGGCGAGAAAGGGCTTGCAGGGCCTTTTGATCCTCAGGGAGGTTTTTCCCTGAGCGCTCCGGGCAGGTGCTCTCCGCCGGCGTGCCGAGCTACCGGGAGAAGGGGAAAAACCTTTCCCCAGCTCTTCCCACACGGAACCTCCCCGGTGAGCAGCAGCACAGCCTTTGTGCCCCTCCGCAGCTGCATCGGAGCCTTGGGGATGCTCCTGCATCCCCGGGTTCTGCGGTGATGCTGCTGCGCTCCCGGGTTCTGCGGTGATGCTCCTGCATCCCCGGGTTCTGCTCCTGCATTCCCGGGTTCTGCGGTGATGCTGCTGCGCTCCCAGGTTCTGCGGTGATGCTGCTGCACTCCCGGGTTCTGTGGTGATGCTGCTGCATCCCCGGGTTCTGCGGTGATGCTCCTGCATCCCTGGGTTCTGCAGTGATGCTCCTGCATTCCCGGGTTCTGCTCCTGCATTCCCGGGTTCTGCTCCTGCATCCCCGGGTTCTGCAGTGATGCTGCTGCGTTCCCAGGTTCTGCGGTGATGCTCCTGCATTCCCGGGTTCTGCGGTGATGCTCCTGCGTTCCCGGGTTCTGCGGTGATGCCGCGGTGCCCCCGGTGCTGCCCGCTCCTCCCGGCCCGGCTCGGTCCCCTCTGCTAGCCCGGACACTCGCTGGGCTTGCCCAGTGTCCTGTGTAATGGCACCACAGCCCCCATTGTAATGCACGGGAGGGCAGAGCCCAAGTTGCTGTGGAAACCTTATCTCTGAATTTTCCTGACTCTTGAGCGTTTAAAGGCTCGTCTTTAACAGTGGTAGCGACTCTTTTACGTGCGGGTTGGTTTCTAAAATTGTTCCTGGCAAAGAAATTAACAGAGTGAGGAAGAAAAGGAACTGCAGCCCCTGGAAGAGAATCCTTGGAGGGTGAAAGAGCAGGCAGATCCTGGGGGAACGGGCTCTGCTTTATGGGCAGGATGGAGGGATTCCAAAGGCATATCTGTCCAGGATGTCTCAGCTTATGAATCTGGACCAGATGACATTTTACATCTGTAGGGGGGCTGTGGGGGTTTAATTCCATCTACAGAAGTGTCCTGGATGAAGATAATAAGATCACAAATCAAAGCCACACCTCCCATATAACAGAGCAGAGCACTGCACGAGGATGGGGGCCAAGACATCAAACAGGAAACGCCATTAAAGATCAGTAGCTGTTATTGAGGGGAAACAATATTCTCAGATGAAAGCTGAAGCATGGCTGAAGGTATTTCTGTCTGAACCTGCTTAGCCCCCGACACGAGATAAGCACTGGGCCAGCAAGAAAACATCTGCAGGTTTCTGTGATGGCTTCCATTTGTCCACCCAGAATGGAGTTAATCACCCCTGCATTGCCATTTAGACTTTGCCCACTGGTAGGAGAAATTTACTCTGAACTACTCTTCAGGTGGGATGAAGGCTAGCAGCTTGCCAGAGGATGGTGGTGTGGCACAGATGCCCACCTGTCCTAAATGCAAGCCGTCACCCACAATTAGATAATCTTGCAATTTACTGCTCTCTTAAACTCTGCCTGACAAAACTACCCCCTGTCTTTGGGTATTTCTGAAAGAGGTTTATGTGCCAGCTGAGTGTATGGAGGAAATAAATTCATTTCCATCACACTAGGGGAAAGCCAGGGCTGAGATTCTTATCAGCTGTTTCCCTGAAGCAGCTATCAGCAAGGCACGAAGGGCATCATGTTTGTTCTCAGTGGTGGGGAAAAATGATTTCTGATTGAGAATTGTCTTCCCCTTGAATTTTTTCAGATGGCATATTTTGAGAATACAAAGGTCCCAGGACAACTCACAGGCTCAGCAAGCGGGTTGTGGTGGCCCAGTACATGGCCTCTCCTGTAAACTCAGCCTGCCTTTCAGGTGCTGAGCAGAGGGCCAAGTGTGACATCTGTGCACTGAGGACCTCAGGAAAACACATTGCAGGAGGAATGTGCATGCCTGCTTTGAGCTTAGGGATACCCTGGGTGGCAGAGTGTAATTGATGTGAAAGCACCATGCTCACTGTTGTAACTCTGCTTCTTGAAAAGGGCAGGGGCAGGTTTTAAGCACCTACTCCCACCCTGCTTACAGCTCAAGTGTGTCATACAGATTCTGTGCCAGCCATCAGAGGAGTAAATACATCAGAGAGGTGGCAGAAAAGTGCCCTGAGTGCTTCCTAGTTGCTCCAGTCACTGTTATGCCTGTTGTACTGCAGTGCCAACAGCCTCTGTTTGCTCTCCTCATTCCTTCTCTTCTCCCTTTTCTATAGCTTGCTGAGAAACCTGACCCTGGTGACAGATGCCCCCGAGCTGGCCTACCCCTCTCAGGCTTCCATTTGGAAAAGATTTGAAGAAATCTTTCTCATTGCCTCTGGACTTATCTGCTATGCACCTGTGTTCAAGGCCTATTTCTACCAGGGGCTGCTGGAGCTCTATGAAGATAACATACAGTATGTGGAGATAAGAGCTATCCTGCCTGCGGTACGTGGGGTTTGGCTGCTCTAATCATCTTTTAAATCCCTATTTCTCCATAACTTTTCTCAAGCCCTATCTTGAATTGAGCTTTTGGATGTTTGCATACCTGCCCTTCTAAGGATGCTGGAAAACCTTGATCATATTCAAACGTCTTTCTTGGAGATTTGCATAGGCAAGGGCTTGAAAGTGAGAGATTCTTTGTTCTTCATGGCTAAGGGAGGTACCTGCTGTGACACACACTGAACAGTCAGACTGGGAGCTGTGGCAAAATCTTGCTCATTGGGAAGATGTAGCTCACTTTTGGGGCAGCTACTCTGAACAAATTGCCTGTCTTCAATAGAGACTTACTCTGGAATAGTTATGTCATTTTAAATCCTCAGCTGATTTCAGAACAATTCTTCTGAACAGGCAAATCAATCAATTGGCAAAACACAACCTTCCACAATTTGCAGACAACCTAAAATTTTGGCTGTGTGTGTGCAGTATGAACGAACTGCTCCTTTCATTGCCACTAACACCAAAATCTGGCTCAGGCCTTTCTCCTGCGTGTCACCCAGAGCTGGTCAGATTGTCCTGCAAACCCTCTCTGCCCTAACACCTCCCCAAGCACCAGCACACCACACCACCCCGAGTGTTCCCATCTCCCAGTGCCAGTTTTGTCACTGCAGACACACCTTTCCCTTACAATTGTCCAGCCCAGCTCCATGCAGGACTCCCTGGGGGTAGGAGTTCTGTCATTCCATCCTCCCTGAGAGGAGGAGGATGTACTCAAAGGGAAAAAAAAGGGACCTGGAGAAGTTCACAAAGTTTACATGCATCTTTGCTGGGGGTTGCCATAAGGCAGTTGCTCTGAATTCAGCCACCACTTCTCCTTGGGGTGCCCGGAAAGAGAAAATAACAGCAAAGTCAAAATGCCTGTGCTGTGAGGCAGCGCTGGCATCCCCTCAGGCCACACAGGTTTCCAGGCCAAGAGCATCTGCCACGATTCAAGTGTGTGGGCCTGACTGGGAAACACCCTGCCTTTAGCATCAGCCCTTAGACACGGCTCTAAGCCCTTTGGAAGAGAGGCTTGGCAGGGAAG
Organism: Prinia subflava; assembly: GCF_021018805.1. Lineage (NCBI taxonomy): Eukaryota > Metazoa > Chordata > Aves > Passeriformes > Cisticolidae > Prinia > Prinia subflava. Next base: position 1,696,147 of record NC_086250.1, on the reverse strand, counting down.
ATTTGCTTCCCATCCAGCTCCTGATGCTGTGGGAGCCTGCAGAGCCCTGGGGCTGTGCTGAGAGCTCCAGGCAGGCTCCTGCAGCCCAGGCAGGGAATGCCAGGAGCTGCAGCCACGCTGGGATGGAGGGCAGCAAAGGGACAGCCGGGCTGGAGCAGGGCTGGGAGGGCAGGGAATGCTGCCTGGGGGCAGTCCTGGTGAGCAGGGTGTGAGGGGAACAGCAAGAGGCTGGTGTGGCTGGAGATGCCCTCAAGGCTGGGACAGCAGTGCTGATGCTGCAGAAGCTCTCCCTGCAGCAGAGGCTGCCAGGAACGGCCCCCGAGGTAAAGTAAATGAAAACTGGGATTTAGTGCGAAACAGCAAACACTGGAAAGGCCCCCTAAGCCCAGCTGTGTTTGCAGAGTCAGCTGTGTAAAGTCTCACATTCCCATGGGCTGCAGCTGGGGAAAATTCCCTCTGAGCATCCGCAGCTGCCCCACGGCCACTGGTGCCTGCACAGGGGACAGCACACTGAGATGGGACAGCACCAGAGGGGAAGGCAGGGCTGAAGTGGAGCAGTTGAAGGCTGGAGCAGAAAGGTGACAGAGAAAAGAATGGTGAGAAGAGTGTGGGTGCCTGTAAGCAGCTCCAGGCAGGGCCTTGGTGGGATAATGTCAGTGTGGCATTCAGGGTCTCCACCCCTGCTGAAAGCCCTGAGAACAGCCCTGGTAGTGAGGAACTCCAGAGCAAGGTGATGAGACAGAGCATGCCAAAAGGATTCTTTTTCCCAGTTTGCAGCCACAGACCAGGAAAGCATGGCAAGGCTGGATGACTGACTCAAGGTCATGGAGCAAACCTCTGGCAGAGGGGAGCAGAAGCGCAGCTCAGCTGGGAGCTTATGGAGCTCAGCCATCGCGTGCCTTGGGGCTGCCTCGGCTGACAGACTGCCACTGCGAGGCACAGAGCATGTGTGAGCTGCCAGACAGCTGGACAAAACACTCCAGCCTTGGATACAGACAGCAGGAAGAGGTCACGGTCTCCTCTGGGTTCTCAAGGGCGTTTGCTTGCCACGCCTGAACACGGAGAAACTTGTCTCACACAGGAGGGGGGAAACCCACTCCTTGGCTCTTGCCAGCTGGTAAAGGCTTCAAGAAGAAGATGTTCTGCACAGATTTGACTGCCTTTGTTTTCCTGTTCTCAGGGCTGCAGCACTTTGCTTCTCCCAAGGCTTTTGTCACTTCATTTCTGCACCTTCCAGCAGAAGGCCTCTGGTAACCGCTGCCTCTCCCACTGCAGGTGTACGAGCTGGATGGCACCCGGCACGATAAATCCTGGTCTGTGGCCGCCTACCAGGAGGTGACCAGGCAGTTTGTGAGGGAGCACCCAGACTTCGTGGGAGCCAGGGTTATATTTGCAGCGCACAGGTAGAGGCTGGGCAGGGCCGGGAGCGGCCGTGCTGGTTGGAGGTGGGCAGAGGGCTGGGAGCAGCAATGCTGGGGCTGGGCTGGAGTGCCAGAGTTGGCTGCAGTGTCCACGTGTGTGGTTAGGGCTGGGGTGGTGACTCCTGAAGCATTCCCTGGCGTGTGCAAAGGGCTGAGGGGGAGAACTCGTCCATATAAGTCTGCGTACGTGCGAAGAGAGCGGGGCAGGCTGACAAATCATGCCAGAGGAGCGTCCCTGAGCCCTGGGAGCTGGAATGAGGCAGGCAGGGCTCTGTGTGTGTGTCCAGGCTCTCCTCCTGAGCCTGGATGCACTCCCCCTCCCTGCAGAGACCGAGGCAGGGACACTCAGAGTGGCAGAGGTCCCTGCCCACGCCGCTGCCCTGTGTGCGGTGTGTCCGTGCTGCTTCCCGGGCAGGGGGGCTCGAGGCTGCTGTCCAGGTCAGCCAGATGCCACAGAGCCATGTGAGGAGATCCTCAGCCAGTGCAGCAGAGCTCTCAGCACCGCTTGCACACTCTGGTCTGGCTCAATCCCTCTCCAGTTCAGAGCTGGCTCGCCTCTCTGGCTGGCTTGAGCACGGACACAGCCTGCAAAATGCACCCAGAAGTTGAGGTGTGATAGGGCTGGGAGAAACCTAAATGGAAAACTCTGTTGAAATGCAGTTACTGCCTCACCTCCCAACAAAACAGCCGGGAGGAAAGAAGAGAAATTAAACATTTTCTCTCCACACTGTTGTGTTCCCTTCCCTGCTTGGTAAATGGGAAAGCCAGTGAGTTAGACAAGCATGCCTCAACTCAAGTGACAGCAGGGTCTAGCCAGGCATTTCCTGGTCATTCATGGGTTTCCTTTCATAATATCAATTTTCTACTGCTGGCCCTCTAGAGACCTGAAGCTGGTTGTCAGATTCAGGAGCAACTTGCATTTTGGAAATACCCCTGGGGGCCCCATTTCACAACTCAAACCCCGGGAAGGCAGGCCCACGGGAGCCAGCTTCTGCAGCGCTTTCTCTCTCTTGCTCTCCAGGATGCTGAATGCTTCCCAGATTAAAGAAGCCATCCTCACTGCCATGGCACTCAGAGCCAGCTTCCCAGACACCCTGGCAGGCTTCGACCTGGTAACTGTATTTTTTCTGGGCTCCACATTAACCCCTGGTGACACAAGCATACACATACCGTGGCATATGTTGTATACCAGAGCCAGAACCTCCACTGCTGTACTGAAATCAGCATTAATGAATTGCAAATCCTCCAGCTAAGGATTTTGTTCAGGGTAATTGGCAAAATCCCCTGAAAGAATCGGCTCCCACCCCACAGCATTGTAATTTCAGCACAGCTGGCACCTCATTTGTACAGAGCTGTGAGTCCCACCATCTTCCCAAGCGTGCTCAAAAATACCTTTCTGCTTTCTCCCAGGTTGGTGATGAGGACGAAGGTCATTCTTTATGGGACCTGAAGGATGCCCTGGCCATCCCATATTCCATGGGGGTCAACCTGCCATACTTCTTCCATGCTGGGGAGACTGGTGAGCACGAGGACTCAAGGCTTGTTCCTGCTTGCAGAGGCAGGACTGAAATCTTGCAGGGAGCAGAAGCAGCAAGCCTGGCCTGCTGGCTGGCTGTATCAGGAGGATGTGTGTGCATACATGTGCACATAACCAGTTTGCCCTGTGCTTCTCCCCAATCAGTTTGGAGCCGTGGCATTCCCACAGGACCCCTCCCTTATCTGCTCCCTGCTTTTGACTGTAGTGTCACTGCTCAGCATCTTTAACCTGGTGTGACAAGGAGCCACGTGTAGGAGTTACTGCTGGTAGCCATCTCCCCCTTGGAACAGCACTCACCTCCCATCCACAACGGCAGCAGAGTGCCCCAACCATCATTTTACATTTTAAGGTGAAATAATGTTTGAGACAGATTTGAGTCTTACCTGAAGAGGCTCATCAAAGTAACTGATGTACCCTTCATTCCTGGGGCAAGGTGTTATTATTGACAATGTATTATTCAGTCTGTCTTGGTGGGATTTATCCTAACCACGAGGCTCGTGTCTAACTTGTGCCTTGTGTGCTACACGTTGGCATCTACAGCAAAAGTGTGGTTACCTGGGCTCCCTTTATGGCCACGGGCAGGAGCAAGCACCTCTAAGCCACAGTGCATCTCATTCTGATGCACAGGCTACTCCCCAGTAATTGTTACTTCTCTCCACTGACAATTAATGGAGTGCAGCATAATTAGCTCAGCTCCAGAGCAATACTGTAAACATGGAAAGCCAGGTGAGGTGAGTGGGTATCTCTGTGTTGGGCAATATCCTGGGCAGATTTAGATCCCTGTTTCACTGAAAATGCCAAGTGGAATCTCTGAGCACGAGCAAGCCTCTCACCTCACAAGTGGGACATCTATTAACAAAATCACCTAGCAGTTTGAGAAGCTTCATTTCCTCACAGCACTGCAGTGATTGTTATCTGTCTCTGCTCAGACTGGCAGGGCACCTCTGTGGACAATAACGTGCTGGATGCATTGCTACTGAACACCAGCAGGATTGGCCATGGACTTGCTCTCATTAAACACCCAGCAGCCAAAAATTTGTCTCTGAAGAGGGATATTCCTGTAGAAGTCTGTCCCATCTCCAACCAGGTATGTTGTTAAAAGCTTAGCTCTTGTGGCTGGGTCACTGGAAAAGGGTTTCCCATAGCTGTGAGGGTCAGCTGGGGGACACCTACACGTTTTGATGCACACAGGCTGGCTTGGTTTCCTTTGCACCACCCTACTCTGCAGTTTACAATGCAGACATACACTGGGAATATATATAAGGCTCGTAATGCCAGTCAGCAAAAAAAAAATTAAATTCCTATCCAGAGGAACTTGGGGAAGGCAGTTCTCCCCAGTGGAGATGAGGCCCAGAGCCACAGAGGTGTCTTAGGAGACATAATTGAAAATACTTCAAACCAGGAGGGCCAGAGGCTGAGCAGCTGGGATTGTAACTGGAATTCCTTGAGTTTGCAGAATTCCTAACCAGTGGGAGCTCCTGTGCAGCACATTAGCGTGGTGCCATTGTCCCCTGGGTGCAGCAGGAAGGATACTTTGGGTGGAGATTTGCTGGTGTGAGCCTTAAGGGACAGAGCCCTGACACCAGCTCCAGACGCCTCAAGCTAAGCACCACAGCAAATGTGCAGCCACAAGACTGTTCCTGAATTGCTCACAGTCAAATTGTTCTAAACAAGCACAAGTTATTCACCCCACTGGCCTTGATTAAGGTGATCTATTTAAGAAATTAATGTCCTTGTACAGCCAGTGGGGACAGGCTGGTTCCTCCTGCAGCAGTTTAGAGCAGAAAACATTCTGAGCAGTCCTCTGTCCCCCTCTGAGCTGTCCCAGGCAGCCCTGGCAGCTGGCAGTGTGACCCAGCTGCAGCAATAACCTGGCCTGCTCTTGTCTCCTGCTCTTCCCCACACAGGTCCTGCTGCTGGTGGCTGACCTGAGGAGTCACCCTGCAGCTGAGCTCATGGCTGAGGGGCACCCCGTTGTGGTCAGCCCCGATGATCCCCCCGTCTTCGGGGCAAAGGGAGTCTCCTATGACTTCTACGAGGTGTTCATGGCCATTGGAGGGATGAATGCTGACCTGAGGACCCTGAAACAACTGGCACTCAACTCCATAAAGTGAGTTCATCACCTCCCTCACCTTGTCAGAGTAATCATAAGGAGATTATCAGCTTGCTCCCCTTGCTTGCATTTGGGTTTTTTTTTCCAGAGTCTCCTCTGCCACGAGCTGGGCTTCTGTTAATCCAGAATCTGCTCTGTGTCTCAGGGACCCCAGAGGCTCCTCTGCCTGTGCTCTCAAGTGCCTTTCTCTGACTCCATGCCTCAGCATATTCCTCCTTTTCCATCCTTTGTGAACTTGCCTCCCCCACTTGGTTCAGGGTTTGGGAGAAATCTTCTGTCTTTGTATCACTGTTCTATTTCTGCCAAAATTTGACTTGCTGCACTGTTTGCCATGACTCGCCTGGGAAACACAGGAAAACAATTAGCATTTAGTTTGGGTGTGTTTAGCCCCTTTTTCTATTAACTGGATAGTTCTGAATGTCCAGAAATAGTTTGGATATGATGCCCAGGGTCTTGCTGCCCATTCCTCAGCTCCTGCCTGTTTTACACCGTGCTACTCTGTGTGGTGCAGGCAGGTCCTGCAAGGGTTAATCTCTTGCTGCCTCCTGCCTTTTCATTTCGGTGCTGCTCTTGAGATAGCTGCCCCCTTGTCTCCTGCCTGATCCTGACTTTCCTCCTCCTCCTCACAGATACAGTGCCATGCCCCCAGACCAGAAAGCCAAGGCCAAAGAGGTCTGGCAGAAAAAATGGGACCAATTTGTGGCTGACCTGTCAGACAGCTTTCCAGGGGAGCTGTAGGGAGGACAGGGCTCGTCTCAGAAGGCATTTGCCAGACTGATTGCTGAGAGGGAGACTGCCTCTTCCATGTGACCTGAGCACATGAGTGGATGTCAAAGTCTCACCTGGCAGTGGGCGACTCTGCTAAGCCAGGCTTAATGGGCTTAAAGCTAAGAAGGAGCTGCACCATCCTGTGAAACTGATGGACTGGAGATAAAAGGGAGCCTTTAGAGCAACCACAAGAAATCGTCCTGCTCAGAAGAGTCAAAACCATTAAAAATCGCCAATCACCAAATCCTGACATCCTCACTCAGAAAAACACAATTGGAGTCAGCAGGAGAGTGCCAACACGAGGATCTCTGAATTTGGGCTCATCATTACAAAATGCAGACCTTGTCCGGAAACAGCTGAGACAAACACCCAACCATGTGGGCCACTGACCTTCAAGAGAGCAAGGACTGAAAATGACTCTTGTTATGTTTAACCCTGGGCCTGCTGCCAAAATAGCACTGCTAGGTCGAGGAACCAGTCATAGGTCTGGTGTCTGCTATTTCAGGACCTACCACGGCTGGAAACAAGCTGATGGAACTTGCTCCCAGAACATTAAAGCCTGGTTGCACAGTGATCATAAAGCCAGAAGAGAGGTACCTCAGTTGCCAGCAGTTGTTTTTTTTTTACTACAAAGTCTTTTCCTGTCCTCTGGTCAAAAGGAAAACAAAACACATTTCAGGTTAAGTCAAAAACATCCTGGCTGCCCAGACCCAGCTTGATTAAAAGCATCCCCCTGCACAAGGCCGTGTTAACACAGACATTTATAGGAAATACCTTTTGGTTTCAGGGAGTTCCACTACCAGCCTTTGTTTGCACATAGTGCAAATGTGGCTTTATTCAGCCTGTCAGAGAGATTTTCACCTTGGTAGAGAACTGCTGTGGATATCCACAGGGCTCACTTGGACCTCTGTGGTTTCCAGCTCCTTGGCAGAAAAAAAGCCAAAAAACCTACACAAGAAATGGCCTCTTGACAAGCTGATTCCCTAACATCATCAAAAATATCAGGAGAACTAACGGCAGGGAGACTAAAAAAAAAAGAAAAAAGAAATCTTAATCAGATGGCTAAACAAATTCAGAAAAATCTTTCAGCACACATATACCAAGCATACATCCAGGATCAAAGAGCATCTTTCCCTGACTTCAGTACAACCATGCTGGTTTGTGTCAGTCGAGGGAGAATTGAGAATTGACAAAAGTTCTTACTGAAAGACGTCTCCCTGCTCACAACCACAGGCTTGCAGAGGCTGCTGTTTCCCAATCTGAGCAGCCTGGGCTGTCCTCATGCTTTCTGTTAATTGCCTCAAGCTGCCTGGCCATAGTGTTTATTTCCACTGACCTTGGCTGGAACACCTCAGCAAGAGGCAAACACACTTATTACAGCAGTGGATCAAACTGCACAGCCTGTGTGCCCTGTGTTGAATTGCCCACAGCTCCCAGGCTGCAAGTTCCTCTCTGGTTATCCCAGAGAAAATAAAACCCCAGCAAACCAAACACGCTGCAAACCCCCTCACAGAGCACAAACAGAACCACAACAAGCCGCAGGTGTGTGCATTGCACAAACCACAGAAATGAAAAAGTGAGAACCCACTCACACCCCTGGCTAGCTGGGGGGGTTGAAGTGCCTCACACCACCAGCCCTTTTCAGCCACAGCTACCTCTGCTCCAGCTCTCTCTGCCCACACCCCCAACATCTTCCCTGGTGCCCTTTTTGCAGACTGACCTCTCCTTGCTGCAGGTTTGGTCCTGGCAAGGAGTTTTATACTGGAGGAGTAGCCAGAGCAGAGCCGCCCTCCCTCCTGCTCTGGGTGTTGCACACAGAGCTCAGACTGAGCCAGGGTAGGCTTTGGCCATGGCCAGGTTATAAATGCTGACTTGGGAAGTGCCTTACTTGTAATGCTGCTGAGGAGAACCACTGCAAACCAGCAGAGTGGCTGCTGGCCAGCAACCCAAAGCCCTGTCCCTCTCAGCAACACCATCTTTCAGCTTTGCTATATGTGGATGGATGAAGATCTTTATTTGCCATGAGTTGATTCTCCCTTAAATAAGCCTCTTTGCTGCCAAGGTGAAGCTAATCATTACAGAGCCTTTGTGGGAGGGGCTGAGCTCTCAACACACAGGCTCAGCCATGCCCCTTCCCTTTCTACCACCCCTGAAAGCTTTCAGCTCTTCCTGCACGCTGGCTCTGGAGGTCCTGGACCACTTTTTGGTTACCTGTAGTCCTCCTTTCTCCTCATTACCTGCAGCAGTTGCAGGGCTAGATCTTCCATTTGCCAAGGGCTTGCTGGAACCAGTTCTCCTGCTGTGTGCAGTTTGTTTTTCTTTCCTAGGACAGGCGTGCTGTGCACACACAGCCATTTACCTGCTCCACAGCTGAGCTGGGATGGGGAAGTGCCTGGAGCCAGCACTGTGAGATGCTGGTCAGGATTACAGCAGAATCAGCTTTCTGCAGAAACCCAGGGGGTTAAACTGGCACAGGTCTGATGCAGCCCTCCAAAAGGTGAGGGTGACAGAGGGAGGGCCAGCCTGCCCTGCTGCTGGGATCTGCCCTCCTTAGAGCACGCCTCAGTTGGGGGAAAGGTGCACATTGAGAAGCCCAGGCTGCATCCCCGCCTCCCTAACTCCAGGTGTGCAAAAAAAGGAGGAATTTAGGTTGGACCACAGCAGTTATAAAAGATCAATCCATTCAGTTCCAAAGCTTGGGGTAAATTTGGCTGCAGGGCTTCACTGAGACTTGGCTTTTAGCAGCAATATTCCAAGGGTTTTGCTGCCAGTCCATTCCCTTTTCCCCAGTACCTTGGCTCCCTGCTCACATTTGTTGGCAAATACATCACATATCATGCTCTCTTGCTTGTCTCTTTCAGAACACAGGCTATAATTAAATTTTTAAACCTGTCTTAGAGTGGGGGTTATTTTTCCTTGCTCTTTTTTTTTTTTCTCTCTGTTGAAAAGAACGGGATACCCAGATTTGATGGGAGGTTTTAATCTGGAACGTGCAGTGGAGGGGGATGTGTCACATCACCCAGCCTGGAGTGATCAGGGAGTCTGGAATGCCTTCACAGCGTGCTGCAAAGGGCAGCTGGATGTGTGGGGCTAACACAGGGTTAAGCCTGAGCCCCCTGGCCCAGGCACCTCACAGGTCCCTGTTCCCTCTTCCCCAACCCCACAGTAGCTGCATCCAGCTCAGGGCTGTGTTTTGAAACAGAGACACCTGACAGAAGGATTTGCTGGTGCTGCCTCTCCTCCCACTACAGTTTTGTACCATCTCTCTGGTGGTTACAGCACGGGAAAGTAAAGGAATGGCTGAAGGTCATTTAAGCTCCTTCTAGCAGAATTTTACGAAGGGAATAGAGGGAAACAAAGAGAAGACTAAATGATCAGCCCATTCTTTTCAAAGCAAGTGAATTCTTTTCAAAGAATCGCCTTGTGGAGCACCAGGTACAACGTGAGGCTCCTTGCCCACAGTACTGGTGGTGGGCATGGAAAGAAAGTGCCAGCTTGAGAGAGCTTCAATATCTGAGATGAAAGAGGAGGAGGCAGCCTCAAGGGTGGTGGGAGGCTGAGCAGAGCAGACATAAGAGGCAAAAAGAGCTTGCTTCAGACTCTGTCCGAACTCAGGAGCAAGGAAGGAGAGTAGAAAATCCATGGAAGTTTCTATTACGGTTACTTCAAGCAGCCACAGCAATACCTGAAGGCTTTTGCCTTTTATCTCCCCCATCTGTCACTCCCTGTGGCCTCTTCAGGTTCAATTTGTTTAAATGGGAGGTGGATGGAGCTTTGTTTGCAGCACAAGTGTTTGCTGCAGAGCATCTTAAACTGCCTTTGGGGCAATTTAGAAGATGAAATGTTTGCCTCCTGGTCACTCACCGCCAGGAAATGGCTGATCCAGCAGTAGTGGTTGCTGTCAAAAATCACGCCAATAAAAACAGAGGAGCAAAGCAAGGGGTTGAAGACAGAGATGGGCCCGAGCAAGCAGCTGGATCTATCTGTCATGTGAGCCTCCATCAGTGCAGTGGGACTGTGCAGGTGCCAGGTGCTGAGCAAAGCCCTCTGGCCATCAAACACAGGGCTGCAGATGCCTTTTCCACCAGCTCCAAATGATCAGCCTGCTTCAGGTTTATTTCCTATATAAGTCTCTGAATTAGCCTCTCCACAGGTAGCAGAAGGACATTTCTTTGGTCAGAAACCTGTAGCTCTAATTGGCTCAGTCCTTAATTCCTTTCTTTGCAGGCCTGCAGCAGTTGCAATCACAGCAGGTCTATGGAGTGTTTTCTGTGCACTGAGGGACAGGCAGGTGAAGGGTCTGGCTCTCAATCCTCCTGGCTTGTCATTTTTATCAGGTTGTGTCCTCCCCCTTGGTCATCACAGGATAAGAAAGGCATCTTACTGTATTTTCTCAACCTTTAGCTTGTCCATCATTCCGTGAGCAGGCTGCAGCATGGCAAGAGCAGAGATAAACCGTGGGGGAAGGGCTGGTCAGGCCATCAGAGCCTGTGCAGTGAGGAGAGAGATGGAAGGAAGGAAGGGCTGCTTTCGAGGGGGTGGGAGGAGGTCAGGAATGGGAGGGGGGTGATGACAGGGCTGTGAGTGCAGGGAAAACAGAGCTGCAAAGTTTACACAGGGACCCACGGGGGAAGGCTGTGGGCAGCTGCCTGCTTTGTCTTTACAGTGAGCTGAGAAAGGGGCTGGGACACACATCCAAGCATGGACAGGGGAAGAGGAGGGTGGTGCTGTGGGTGGTGTGAGAAGGGCAGGCAGACCATCCCTGGGGTTATTTCCTAGGGGAGATCACGGGCTCCGTCCAGGCGGAATGGGCAGCCCCAAGCAGAGCCCCAGAGAAATCCCCAGCGCTTGGAGGTGAAAAGGCACACCGGGGCATTCAGCCCTGGGGTGATGGGGTAAAGCCCTGCGGGGGCTGGGGCTCAGCGGGCTCTGCACAGCGGCCTCTGGCAGCCCCGGAGCCCGTGCGGATTGAAAAACGAGCGCTGCACTGGAGCCTTCCCTTCCCTTCCCTTCCCTTCCCTTCCCTTCCCTTCCCTTCCCTTCCCTTCCCTTCCCTTCCCTTCCCTTCCCTTCCCTTCCCTTCCCTTCCCTTCCCTTCCCTTCCCTTCCCTTCCCTTCCCTTCCCTTCCCTTCCCTTCCCTTCCCTTCCCTTCCCTTCCCTTCCCTTCCCTTCCCTTCCCTTCCCTTTCCCAGCCCCGAGCCCGTGAGCGCTGCGGGCCCGCGGAGCGGGAGCGCCTCCCGCAGGGATGCGCGGGGATAGCAACCCGCGTCGGGGGAATAAACCCCGCAGCCTCAAAACCCTCACCCCAAAAATCCTCACCCCCAAAACCCTCTCCCCAAAAACCCCCACCCCTAAAATCCTCTCCCCATAAAGTCCAGTCTCAAAATCCTCACCCCAACCCCCCCACCAAAGCCCTCACCCCCAAAACCCTCTCCCCAAAACTCCCCACCCTTAAAACCCTCACCCTCAAAATCCTCACCCCAAAAAGTCCAGTCTCAAAACCCCCACCCCAAAAATTTTACCCCCAAATCCTCACCCCCAAACCCCCCCAAAGCCCTCACCCTCAAAACCCTCTCCCCAAAAACCCCCGGCCCCAAACCCCTTACCCCAAAATCCTCAACCCCCAAAACCCCCCAGCTCCAAAATCCTCACCCCAAAAAGCCTCTTCCCCAAAATCCTTCAGCCCCCAGATCCCCACCCCCAAAACCTTCACCCCAAAAACCTCCAGGCTCAAAACTCCACCCCAAAACCTTTACTCCAAAAACACCCCAGCCCAAAAACTCTCACCCCTAAAATCCCCCAGCCCCCAAATTGTCACCCCAAAACCCCATTCCCCAAACCCCCACCCCCAAAACCCCCACCCTAAAAACCTTCACCCCCAAAACCTCCACCTCAAAAATCCCCCAGCCCCAACCCCCCCCTCACCCCCAAAACCACCAACCTCCACCCCAAACTCGCCCTGTCCGGAATTCCTGGATATTTAATACACTAGACATTCTTTTTTTTTAGCAATGAAATCTTCTCTGCGATAGGGACCGGGCTGGATGTCTCTCCCAGCCCTTTTGCAAGCCTTAGGAATGGGAAGAAAGGAGCAAAAGTATCCCTACACTTAAAATAAAAGGGACTGTCAGAGCCCCATAGTGCAGCTCAGTCTGGAGCCTCCAAAACCAGCAACCCAAACCACCCGTCTAACCTGCAAGTGGCTGTATCATTAAAAGCCCATAAATCCAGCCCAGCAAACACCCTGAGCAGAAATCACAGCAAATCAATCACATTTGCACCCTGCCAGGAGGGACCGCCTTGGTGGACGGGCGAGAAGCGCCCCAGACAAGGCTCCTGTGTTTGTCATTCATTTCAGAAAGTCTCTGCCTCTCTCTCTGACTATTTTTCATCAACAGCCAGGGCTGGAGGCCTCTGGTTTGTACAGAGTTGGGAAGCCACAGTTCAGAGCAGCTGCAGCTGGCTTCCTTGTGCTGGTGGAAGAAGATTTGAAGCCCAGTTCTTCAGGGAGCTAAATATTTTCAGTGCTGTCTCCAAGGCCAGTGTAAATTTTGCCAGAGCAGGATGAGCTGCAAACACTTCTGAGAAATTAAAGTGGTCCTGGCGAATTGAGGAAATCACAAAAAATAAACAGTAGGTAATTCACTTAAAGCAAAAGCACTTAAGGAGGAATAACCATCTGTACAAATGTATATCTCTGAGTTGCCAGTGCTTTAATAGCTCTGCAAATAGGGCTCTGGGTGTTAAAGTGGGTCAAAAACAAATTAAGGTTGGTGTTCATGGCAATGGAAGCGTAAAAACAAACAATTACATTGTGTAATTGACGCCTAAAGTCATACGTGTTAAACCTGCCCTGTCGAGAGATTCCAGAGATCCTAAGCCCAGTCAGAGAGCAAACAAACATTGTTTCATCTCCATGGATGTGAAATGAACCTTTCACTTTCCCCAGGTTTGGAAGGGCCTCAGCTGAATTCAGCGTCAAGATTTCTGCTTCATGGTGCAGGACAGAGGGACACAGTCTGTCAAAGAGCAAAAAAAGTGACCAGAGTTTTAGAGAACCTCATTCATCTGTAGGAAAAAGGGTTTGCATAGAAAGGGCCAAGCAAAGGCAGGGCAGCAGCTCACAGAATTTAGGTTGGAAAAGACCTGCAAGGTCAAGTCCGAACTGACTGATCACCACCTTGTCACCCAGACCGTGGCACTAATTGCCACATCCAGTCATTTCTTGGACACCTCCCGGGATGGAGATTCCACCACCTCCCTGAGCAGCCCGTTCCAATACCTGAGCACAGTCCCAGTGAAGGAATCCTTCCTGTCCAACCTGGCACACCCTGAGCCGGGGAGAAGAGCCCGACCTCCACCCGGCTGCAGCCTCCTGTCAGGGACTGCAGAGAGCCAAAAGGTCTCCCTGAGCCCCTTTTCCATCCCCAGCTCCCTCAGCTGCTCCTCACAGAACCTGTGCTCCACACCCCTCATGTGGGTACTGACAGCGGTCAGATTTTAGGCTTCAGGCACTGCTAAGAGTCCGTAAAGACAAGCGAGCAACTCTCTCATCCTGGGCTGGGAAAACCCTGAGGAGGAATCCAAACAATCCTTGGGAGGTGGAAAACCATTAGCAGGTGGTGTTTGTCTGACTTGTTTACTGGCAAGGATGTTTACAAAGAGGTGTAGGCTCTGAACGACCAATCATACTCATTTTACCCAGGCACAGTATAAAAAGAGGATTTGGAAGAATAAAGCTTGCTCTCATTTGCTGTAAGCTGAGTCGGGTCGTTATTCTCATGCTGTCCCTAAACAATAACAACACCTTCACCAGCTTCGCTGTCCTTCTCTGCACTGGCTCCTCACCTCAGTTTGTGCAGGGAGGGGACAAGGACTGGACACAGCGCCCAAGGTGGCACTGACCGCTGCCCACGGTGGCACTGACCGGTACTCACGGTGGCATTGACCATTCCCACGGTGGCACTGTCCACTGCCCACGGTGGCACTGACCAAGTGCCCACGGTGGCACTGACCATTCCCACGGTGGCACTGACCATTGCCCACGGTGGCACTGACCGCTGCCCACGGTGGCACTGACCATTGCCCATGGTGGCACTGACCGGTACCCACGGTGACACTGACCATTGCCCATGGTGGCACTGACCGGTACCCACGGTGGCACTGACCATTGCCCACGGTGGCACTGACCGGTACCCACGGTGGCACTGACCATTGCCCACGGTGGCACTGACCGGTACCCACGGTGGCACTGCCCATTGCCCACGGTGGCACTGACCGGTACCCACGATGGCACTGACCATTGCCCACGGTGGCACTGACCGGTACCCACGATGGCACTGACCATTGCCCACGGTGGCACTGACCGGTACCCACGGTGGCATTGACCATTCCCACGGTGGCACTGACCGCTGCCCAAGGTGGCACTGACCATTCCCACGGTGGCACTGACCGCTGCCGGGTACGGAGGAGCAGCCCCTGCCCGCTCGGACAGCAGTCCCAGGCCGGGCAGAGGTGACAGGCTGATTGTCCCTCGGCATGCGGACTGCAGGCAGAATTTGGGGTACCGAGTCACCGCGGGACGCCAAACCCGGCCGTGCCCGCCCGACGCCCGCGGCATCGGGGAGCTCACGGACCCAGAGTCTCCTGCCCTTTGCTTTGCTGAAGGGCTCAGATAAACCCGCTGTGCTCGCACTGTAGCGGTCAAAGCCTTTCGCTCCCTCCTGCCCAGATCTCTCCTCGCCCGTGAGTTTTGCACGCCTCTGTCCCGGCGGGGCCGCTCGCAGCCAGCGCATCCCCGTTCCGTCCGGGTCCCGCCAGCCTCCAGCGCCCGCTCCTCCCTCCAGCTCCCCACGGACCCCAAACCCCGCTTTGCCCCGGGGCAGGGGCAGCACCCTTCCCTGGAACACCAGTGCCCGGAACCGCGCTGTGGGCGGGCTGGCAGCGGGCTGGCAAGAGGTTGGCAGGCAGGATGCGGGCTGGCAGCGGGCTAGCTGCCCTCCGTGTGTCCGCCCCGGTGCGGCCCCGCGCCTCGCTGGGAGCTGGAACCCCGGAGCGCCGGGGTGCCCGGGGCGGCTGGGGCGGCTGGGAGCTGTATTCCCGGAGCAGCGGCGGGGGCTGATGGGAGCTGTAGTCCCGGAGCAGCGGGGTGCCCGGGGCGGCTGGGGCAGAACGGAGCTGTATTCCCGGAGCAGCGTGCCAGAGCTGCCATGGGCGGATGGATGGGAGCTGTAGTCCCGGGTGCCCGGCCCTGCAGGGGCTGACGGGAGCTGTAGTCCCGGAGCAGCGGCGGGGGCTGATGGGAGCTGTAGTCCCGGAGCGGCAGGGGCTGACGGGAGCTGTAGTCCCGCAGCATCGTGCCCGGCGCGGCGGGGGTGGATGGCGCTGCGCGGCTCGCTGCGGGCCAGCCGGGCGCTGCTGCGCGCCCCGGGGCCGCCGGGCCGCGGGCTCTGCAGCCGGGTGCGTGCGCGGAGGGGCGCGGAGGGGCGCGGGGCGGGCGGGGAGCCGGCTGACCGTGCCCTCCGCTCGCCTTGCAGCCGCCGGCCTTCGGGTTCCTGTTCGATGTGGACGGCGTGCTGGTGCGGGGCAGCCAGCCCGTGCCCGCCGCCCGCCGCGCCTTCCAGCGGCTGGCGGACGGCGGCGGGCGGCTGCGGGTGCCCGTCGTGTTCCTGACCAACGCCGGGAACTGCCTGCGCTCGGCCAAGGCCCGGGAGCTGTCGGGGGCGCTGGGGCTGCAGGTAACGGTGGCGGGGCAGCGCCGGAGCGGGCCCGGGCCGTGCCCCGGGAGGAGGCACCGAGAGCGCCCGGCTCGGCCCCGGCGGGCTGGAGAGGGGCCGGAATCCTCTGCGGGTCCCAGCCAGGCTCTCCTCCGGCCCGCAGGTGTCCCCGGAGCAGGTGGTCCTGTCGCACAGCCCGCTGCAGCTCTTCAGCCAGTTCCACCAGAGGTGTATGCTGGTGGCCGGGCAGGGGCCCCTGGAGGAGAACGCCCACGAGTATCCTTTGTGCCTGGGGTGCCCTGCGGCGGCATCCAGCTAAAGGCCGTGCTGCTGCCCTGCCCATAGCCCTGCTCAGCTGGTGAAGCACAAGGAGACACAAAGGTCTTTGGGCTTGGCGTCCGGGCAGCGTCCTCATGGACAGGCTCAGGTGCTGTTGATCTCCGTGTTGGTCACCTCCTGGCTCCCCTGTTCGGTGTTTGGCTTCTCACGCTCATGACTTCTCCTGTGCTGCTGTTCTGGTGGGATGTGACCACGAGGGCTCCATCAAGCTTTAGAGATAAACTTGTGCTCCTCCCGTTCTTTCATGGCAAAGCCCATTAGAGATCACTCCCAGCAGTCCCACGGATGAGGCTTTCCCCAGAATCTGACAGCAATTGAAGGAGGTCACATAAGATGGGGCTTTGAGCAGTCTGGTGTAGTGGAAGGTGTCCCTGTGTGGCTGGAAGCCATGAGGTTATGCACTACCACACTGCTCTGGTACTAGCACTTGCATTCCTTAATCCTACAGACGCCTCTGCAAGTAACTTAAAGACAAAATGTCACTTAAAAAAACCCCAAGTCGGTCTCCACAACATTCCTTGATGGTGTGAACCAGCCTGGGCTTCAAGCACGTGGTCACCATAGAGGCCCTGAGGAAGGCATATCCCCTGTTAGACATGGTGGACCTGAGCCGGAGGCCAAAAGAACTGGTAATTTCCTGAGGCTTCAGCACGAGGGGAGGTCACAGCACACAGCAAAGGGACAGGGCAGCTGGCCACTGCTGAGGTCCCTTGGCAAGGGCCTGGCACTGGCACTGAGCCACCTCTGCTCTTGCCAGTGTTGGCTCCTGCAGGAAGGGCAGACTCTCCCCTCTCCTGTCTCATGCCTGCCTTCCATTGCTGTGCCTTGCAGAGAGGGGTAACGTGGTTTGGGTGCCATCTCCAGCTCCAGGAGTACAAGATCTGTGAAATCCCATCTGGGACTGGGGAGGGGGAAAAATATCCCTTCAGGATTTGAGGTGGCTTTCTCCAGCCTTATTATGGAACTGCCTGGGCAGGTTCAAAGGAGGCATTTTTAGTTTTGCTTGGGAGATGGCACTAGGTTTTGCATTACTAATCCAGCCTTCCTTTTTTCTGGCAGCCTCCTCCGACCACTGGCTTCCCCACTATAGAAGGTAAGCAGTGGCCTGTGTTTACATTTGAGCAGCAAGCAGAACCAAGAGCGTGGCCAGGCCAGCTGGGATGGGAGCTAATGACGTGCTGTCAGCTCGCTGCTATCCCTGGGCAGCAGACTCAGAGGGTACAGCCAGGAGGCAGCCTCACTGCTGCAAAAAGCTGGATAGAAATGCAGCTTTTCCCTGTGCCACGTGGCAGTGTCTGGTACCAGTGGGGCACCAGGCATGTTCCACTGGCAGCTGAACTTGCCAGGGCAGCCTGGCAGAGGAGGGGTTTTGTTAGTGGGTGGCTTTTGGATGCTGTGAGTCTCCAAACAGCTCCCAAAAATCTTGCAGGGGTGATTCTGTTTGGCGAGCCAGTGAGGTGGGAGACGAGCCTGCAGCTCATTACTGATGTGCTCCTGAGCAATGGGAACCCCGGGGCAGCGCTGCAGGATGTCCCATACCCTCACCTGCCTGTCCTGGCCTGCAACATGGACCTCCTGTGGATGGCTGAAGCCAAGATGCCCAGGTGAAAAGCACGTGTGGTGTTTGGTTTAGCCTATTTCATACTCCTCTCATGCGGGTGATCTTTTCCTACTGTGTTTTGTTAGCATTTGAATGCTTTAAGACCTTGATTGTACGATGCAATTAGCAGCAGAGACATGAAAGCTGCATGAGAAATAAAAAGCTAAAACTTGGGGAAGAAGCAAAGGCCAGACCACTGCCTGTGGAGGTGTGTGGGGAGACCTTACCCCAAACAGGCAACAACCAAGGAGTGCTTGCTGCCTCAGTGGTGCTCCTGGGGGTGCTGACGTCCTCCTTTCTGGGCAGGTTTGGCCATGGCACTTTCCTGCTCTGCCTGGAGAGCATCTACAGGAAGGTGACGGGCAGGGAGCTGAAGTACGAGGCCCTGATTGGCAAACCCAGCCCGGTCACCTACCGCTATGCCCAGCACCTGCTCCAGCAGCAGGCAGAGAGGCAGGGCTGCAGGGCTCCCATCCAGCGTCTCTATGCAGTCGGGTAAGAGACTTCATCCTGCTGCTTTCCCTAGGGAGTTCATACTGACTGCTCTTTTGGTTGGTTTTTTGCTTACTTGCTTGTTTTCTTTTCCCTCTGGGTGTTTGTGAAGTTAATACCAAAATTCCAGAGGTGTCTCTGGAGCCTCCCATCCTGGAACAGAGGCTTGCTGGCTTTTTGTACCCTACACAGCAGAGCTCTGGACTGCAGGATGCAGAGTGCACGTGGGGTGACTCAATTAAAGACAAAATTGAGAGACCCAGATGCAGCACTGTTGGCTCAGTTAGGCCAAACGCTTTGGGAATGTAGGGAATATAATCCAGTAATGGCTGAAACTGTGGTGGGTGCTTGGGATGTGCTGTCTCCCCTCTGAAAGGTGCACGTGTCCTGAGCAGGACTCACTGGCCCGCTCCAGCTGCTCCTCTTGATGTTAGCAACTGTCTCCCACCCCTCCCTGCTTCAGTGCTGTCCTAATCTCCCTCCCCCAGAGCCAGAGAGGGGCTTGTTCCTCATTTGTGTTTCACGCTGTGCCCTTCCCCAGGGATAACCCGATGTCTGACGTCTATGGGGCAAACCTCTACAACAACTACCTCAAGTCAGCAGGGCACAGCCAGGCGCAGGCCGGGCTGGGGAGGAGCCCGCAGGCAGCCAGCCCCCAGGCTGAGGTTTCCCTGGAGCTGAGGAGTGAGTGCAGCAGTGCAGTGCAGAGCTGCGAGTCCATCCTGGTGTGCACTGGCGTGTACCGCCCCGAGAACACACAGGCACAGGCAGGGGAGGCAGTGTTCCATGGACATCGGGACTTCTGCTTCGACCCCAGCCTGCTGGAGGCCTCCCACATAGTGCAGGACGTGGATGACGCCGTGCAGCTCGCTTTTGAAAAAGAAAACTGGAGCTAGGTGTGCCTGAAGATCTGCTGTAAGGGGTTTTGTGTACTGGAAAGGGAAGAGGGAAAGAATGGGGAGGGACCTGGGCTGATTTTCTAATCCAGCTAATGTTAAAGAAAGCTCCCTGTTGCAGCACTGAAAGGCCCTTAATTTTATTGATGCTCATCTGCCATCCTGACAGCTGCTGACAGACTCTCAGCTGCGACTGTGCATTGCTGCTAGCCATAATTGAGCCATAATGGAAACAGGGTATAAGGAGCAGGCTTGTCCCAGCAATCCCAGTTTTGTTCAGCTCTCACAGCTCATTCTTTTCCACACTTTCTGTGCAAAGATCAGGGGAGCCCACCCTCCTCTTTGTGAGGTGTTTGAGGGCAAAGCTCTTCCCCACACAGGGAGCCACCATCAGCCATTTGTACAATGTGCTGTTTGTCCAGGCTGGGCTGTGGTGGCACCGTGCCAAGGGAAGGCTTTGAGTCTTAACATTCTCCTCGTGAAGAATAAGTGCCTACTGACTTTACCAAATTCTCTTTGCCTGGGGATTTGCCACTGCATCACTGTCAGCCTGAAACAGAGTTCTGTTTTGCAGTCATCTGGCAGCTGTGAAGAGGCAGGGCTCCTCAAAGGAAGCTGCAGTAGCCAGAGCAACTTGCTGCAGGGCTGAGGTGAAAGTTATATTGTTCCCTCTCGCCTGTTTAGCATTCTGTGAACACCCCTGCCTTTTCACATCCCACTAGGGAGCCAGCAGCCTGCTCTCAGAAGCAGAGGAAACCAGCACAGAGTTTGAATTGGCAGAGATGTCTTTGCCCAGAACTCGGTGCTGCAGCAAGAGGCTCTTTTGACACCCACCTGCTCCAGCTGGCACAGCTTCCAAGAGGGGCCCTTCATTGGAACAAGGGCAAAACAAAAGGAGTCAGAGTCTACCTTTGCTCCCTCCTTGAATGCAAGGATTCAAAGAGATCATCAAGCCAGGATGGTAGCAGAGCCCCAGATCCCCAGGCCTGATTTTTTAGAATACAAATGTCTCTGTCTTCCAGTTCTTTTGTTCCTCTCATCCCTCACGTGGTTTGCAGCTCAGGGATACCCCATCCAGTCTGACCTCTGGTCCCTCCCCTTTCTTTAACATGCAGGTAAACATAAATTAGCAGCTGGGACTTGCCTGTCCAGGAACATTTCCCTAACAACATGCACCTTCTATTGCTCTGTTCTAGCTCAGGCTATCCAGAGAAAGATAAGACTTGTGTCTCCATAGACATTCCAAAGAAGATAAGCAAGGTTTGCATGAGGAATTAATGTGAAAGATCTGCCTTAGTGAGGAATGTCCTAATTCCAGAGGAGCACTGTGATTTTAGAAGCTCAAATCAGCCTGTGTATATGATGAAAAGCCTTGGAGCCAACACAACTGAGTTTGGAGCCAACACAACTGAGTTTTTCTAATTACTGAGTTTTCCTAATTACAGTCAGCTCACACTACACTGAACTATCAGAAACAGGTCTGCTCTGCCTCTTCTTTCCTCCTTCCAGCTTTACCCAGCTCCATACTCCAAGATGTTCTGCACAGAAGTTTGAGTTCTTAATTCAAATCTCAGCATCCATATGCACTGAAATTCTGCCCCAGCAGCTCTCCACCCTCTCAATCCTGATGTATCTTCCTAGGAAGGTCACTGCAGCATGGGCTCTGTTCTTAGGCTGTGCCAGGCTCTGTGTGTGAAGCAGACCAGGTGCTCTTTCAGTTACCCAGGCTAAAGAGTTCCTTCTCTGTTTCTATATCCTTTACTTCATGAATAGGAGCAGAAAAACACCTCCTTGCATGTGTTTCCCTCCTGTGAAATCCACAGTGGGAAGCAGTTTCTTCCACTCTTACCAGCACTTGGGGTTCTTCTCCTCTGTCTCATCAGGACAAGAATTGCTTGGCTGCTTCTAAAAGCACGGGATGATTCCTTGGAATGGTCCTGACAGACCTCAGGGAGCAGGCTGCTGGCAGGAAAAGGGAGCCACACCCTCAGTGTGGTAGTGCTGACTGCAGAAATGCTGAGGTCTGTCCATCTGCAGCCAGCTCTGGCACAGCTCTGTCGTGTTGCTTGTCCAAAGTGTGGTGCCAGCTGCTCAGAGAGGAGCTGCTGCTGAGCCACTGTGCCCTGAGGGCTGTGGCACCCCTGCCAAGGGAGGAAAGAAGGGGTTTGCATTGCAGAGAGGCATCTCCATCTTTGGAACAGCAGCAGAGGTGAGCTGATGTGAATCTGCTTCAGATGCCAAATCTGCTTTTAGCTCTGGATTTGGTTTATTTCCCACCAATGTTCTGTGACTCTTAAAAATGCGTAGGAGGAACTTCAGTGATAAGGAATTATAAAAAAATGCTTTGCTTGCGAGTTGAAATTGAACAGAAGGGAGGAGAAGGAATCTAGAAATATCTTGTACCCTTTCCCTAATTCATACCAAGTAAAGTTGCATAAAAAAACCTCTGCTTAGTTGCTCTCTGCACTAATTAGCCAGATGGGCTGCCCTTGGTCTGAGCAATGCAAAGACCTTTCCCCTCTTCCCCTTCTCAGCTCCTTGAAACTGCACTTTGTCCAAGCCCCTGCCTGGGAATTGCATGGACCCACTGGATGGAGGAGGAAAATCTGGCTTCTCCAGCTGCTCTTGGACACTAACTTGATTCTGAAAGGTTTCTGTTAATTAAATTGCTTGGCAGGTCTCCTCTGTTCCATGAGTTGTGCTAGAGTGCTGTGCAGGCTTGTAGCTTACCTCCAGTTCATTTATGGACATCTGTTATTGCCAGAATTCAGTGAAATCCTTTTTTCCTTGGAACTGCTGCTTCCTGGAATTGGCTTCCAGTGTGGCTGGAACAAAGAACTCTTCCTGTGTCTCATGTACTGCTCAGAAGTGGTGTGTGAAGCAGCATTTCTGTCCTTTGGAGCAGCCACCCTTCTGTGCAGATTATGGGATCAAGCAGGGGAGGGGCTTCACTGCTGATCCAGTACCTTAATAATTCCTTGGTGCTCTGCCCTGTACAACAAACAGGGCAAAGACCTGAGCCTAACAACTCCATCTTCCAAAGATTAATGGGTTTTAGTCAAGCCAGAAGGGAGCTTGAGACAGCAGGAGGGAACCAAGGGATAGACCTTGCATTGGATCTGAAGCAAAGAGCTTTTGTGGCGTGCAATAACGTGGTGGCCACAGAAGTCAATTCCTTTATTCCACAGGACACGTGCAGCCACTGACCTGGCATTCAGGGCACCACATAACACTGCTGTCCCCTCCCTTCCAGTCCTAATCCTGCCATGTCTCCCTCCAATAAATGATAATATTTCAGATTGTATCGTGCACTGTAGAAGAGTGATTATATATCATTCGGAGAAATCACAAACTGTGATTATTTTAGATTTCGTATTAATTTCAATGCAGAGTTGCTACTTTGTTCAAGCATATATGTAAAATAATAAAATAATGTTTTCTTTGAAATGAATTTTAACTTCCTGTGTATTTAATGGGTATTATCCTGCTCTCTTTCACATCTTTACCTTAGAAGATTATTGGGGCAAATTCTGCTTTTTCTTTTTTTCCCTGTTCTTCAAGCTATTATCAGATTTTTTTGAGGGAACCACCCTGAAAGAAACCCCTTCAGCAATTAACTGGCAAACTTTCAGACTAGAACCAAAAGCTTCCCCTGATTTCAACAGAAAATTAAAGATTCATCATCTTTAATCCAGAAACAGTCAATTCACTTGCATTGTTCTTATATTTTATCAGAAAGTTTCCCATCCACAAAGTTCACAGCTCACAGGAAGCACATTAGACAGCAAAACAAGTGAGATGCAGAGTCCAGAGAAATTGATGTTGAGAGCAACAATCAGTAAAGCACTTTTGCAGGGACTGGACAAGGATTCCCATTCTCAGCAGAGAGAGCAATTGAATTATATTCTGCATCCTGGAGAAGTGACCTACAGCCCTGACCTTCAATAAATAATGATAAAAAGTTTAAATCAGCCTCCTCATTTTACCCAGTGCTCTGGTGGTTGGAGCACTCACCCAAGATGGGGCTAATCAAGGTTTAGTTAAGCAGGGAGAGATCACAACCTGAAGCTCCTGGGTGCATGCTTTTAATTTAAAATGCTTTTAATTTATTGTCAGAGCACACGGGCAGCCTAGGGTTAAGGTGTCCCTTGTAGGAGAGCTGGAAGTCACAGTGCCACAGCAATCCTTTCCCAGCCTAAGGTGCAGAGTTAAGCACTGGTGTTGTGAAATGCTGGAGAAGGACCAACTCAAACAAAGCACTGAGAGCCCTGGAGGAGTTTGCTCCCCGGGAATGCTGTGAGAAATGCCTGCCAGGGTAACCCTTGGCAAGTGCTTGGTCCCTGCTGCCCTGGTACCTTTAAGGGCCTGCCCAAACCCTTCCATTGTTAGGCCTTCCTAACCCCAATTATAAAAGCACAGGTTTTATGGGGGTTTTTTTACTGCCACAGTCACCTTGATGAACACTGTGCACTCACAGACCTTCCCAGATCCAGTCTGCAACAGTTTAAAACCCCACACCAGCAAGGCAGCTACATGTTCTCTAGGAACCAAACCTCCATCAAGAAAACACTTAATTCACTGTGATAACCCTACTTTTCACTCATTTAAACTGTGAATAACTTCCACTTTCTCCTCAAGGTCAGATCAATAGATGCTCTATGCTGAGACTGAGTAACTACAAAACACCAAGAGCAAACCCCAAATCCACTCTCCAAGCCCCTACCCTGCTACAAGCATGAAAAGAAACGTCTTGGCATTTCCTGCTGGTATTGAAAGCTCTTTGAACCGAAATGTAATTACAAGCAATAGACTGTTAACACTTCTCCATCCTTTTGAAGAGGATCTGCATTCCCTGAACCATAACACAGGATCAGCAGCTCAGTTACAAAGACTGCCAAGGCACCTCTGAATTTTGGCACTGGCCAGGTGAAACTTTTTTACCCTGTAACTTCAGCCGTGGCCATTTGAATGGGTTAGATAAGTGCAGCACAAAGCGTGTGTCAGAGAATCCCAGAAGCTTCCTTTCCCACACAAAAGGCATTTTAAGTATGGTTGGAGCAGATTATGCTCAAACTCCCTGAGATCAGCTTTGCCTCCTTCCCTCCCACTGCTGCCAGTTTCTGACAGCTCACTGCAGGGTATAATTAGGTATCTAGTTTCTGGTCTTTCTCTCAGGCATATATCTGCTTTTTTTTTTTTCTTTTTTCTCCCCCAAGAAACGGCGTTATTAATTCGTTTCCTCCCAAGTTCAGCCCTCAAGAAAGTTTTGCCTTCCCCCAGCCAGGGGTATTTTTGAGGGCACACTTGTTTCCACTTGTAGTGTAAACTAAAAATGGTAGCATTTTAGATATTTGGTATGACTGCTGCACAAAACTCTGTTGTCTGCTGTTTGCCTTTAAATACATGTATACACATACATCTCTATGCATACACATCAATACATAAAAAAGCCAAAAACATAGCTTGGGAGCTGCTGAAGAGTAGAAGCTATTTATAGTTCAGCTTTTTAATGTTTTAACAGGAATGGTAAAGCACTAACACATCCAAGCACTGCACATTGCATTAAATAACTGGATCACATGGGAAGCATAGGCTTGTCATATCTCATCCCACAGCGTGCTGCAAAAAGCTCCTCAGTGCTTTCTCGAGTAGAAGTCATTTCTCCCCTCATTCCCATTTTAAAGCAGAGGCACAATTTCTGCTTCCTTTCCTACAAGGAAGCTCCTTTCTAACCCTCACCTCTCTGGGTTGTGTTTGCACTGCTGGAGCCCCTGCTCAGCCCCAGGAAGCCCTTGAGCTTCCACCCTCCTTCCTGGGGTTCCCCATTCCTCCCCATAGCTCCCCTTGCCATGCAACCACAGGTCCTCCCTGTTCCCCCTACCTTGTGTGCAGGAACCTTGGCAGCCCCAGCAGGAATCCCGAGGTGTCTGTGTTCATTTTCACCAGGCTGCTCCTGCCCTGCTCTCACAGCCTGAGCCCGGCAGCCCCCTGAGCTCCCAGTTCACTCCCAGCTGCCTCCATTCCCTGCTCCCAGCTCCCAGTTCTCTCCCAGCTCCCTTCCAGCTGCCTCCATTCCCAGCTCCCTGCTCCCAGCTCACCTGGGTGCCAGGGGCAGAGCCCGTTTCCCAGGGCTCACACCAGCTGTGGGTGACAGCCCACCCTTCCCTAAGCCCAGGATCCCCACCCAACTCCCTTCACCCCAGCAGGAGGGACACCAGGCAGGCACACAGAGCTTTGGGGAACGAGGCTGCTTTGTGACAGGAGTGCCTGGGTGAAAGGCAGAGGTGTGAGAGCCTGTGGCAGGCTGCCAGGGCAGCTGAGGGAGCACGTCCAGCCTGTGGCACACAGGGAATTGCACTGCTCAGCAGATCCAGAGCATGACAGCCAAGGAGGCAAAGCTGTCACTGTCTGCTGCCCAGGTGGGGCAGGACCTGAGCACCCAGATGGATGCTTGACTTTCACTCCACATCCTCTTGTAGAGGTAGAAAACTCCCCTTGCAGCAGAATGTGGCAAGGACAATTCCAATTTAGCTAAAGCTGAGGGATGACCACACATGAATCACGGCAGTGGCACAAATATTGGCTTACCCTGAGAAGAGTCAGGTGAAGGTGCCCACCCACCTTGGACAAAAGCCAGGATCCAGAAGATAAGAATGTGGTTTTACCCTCTACCACACAGACTCGCTCTGCCATGGAACCCAGCCTTTCTGTGGAAACCAAATTAGGAGGCACAGCTGGTATCGTTCACACCTCTCTGAGCTGTCCTGAACTGGGCAACTCCCAACACCTGAGAGAATGGAACCTGAGCAACTCCCAACACCTGCGAGGAACCTGAGAGAGCAACACGGAGCAATCACCCTCCTTGGCCACGGACTCCAGCCTCCCTGTCAGAGACATCCACAGAGCCCTCAGCAAAGTGCTTGTACAAAAATTGCAGTCTAAGCAATTGTCTGGCCATGGATTTTCCTTTAGCAGCGAAGTCAAAGAGAGAAAGCCTTGCCCAGCAGAGCCCAGGCTCTCATCCCTGACAATCCACACAACCCTGGAGGCTGGAGAGCAAAGCCCACACCCCGGGAGTGCCTCTGGAAGGGAAGGGAGGTGGGCCACTGCTCTGTCTTGCCTCTTGAGTGGCCTCAGACCAAGCTGCTCGTCTGAGAGCTCACTCTGCTGCACTGCTGCAGGCACACAGGGAGCAGCCTGTGTGGGGGACCAGGGAACAGCTGCTTGTTGCTGTCCCTAGATGTGGTACCACTGCAGTCCTGTGCTGCCCAAATAATCTCATTAAAGCATGCACAGTCTCCAGTTACTTTCTCTTTTCCGCTCTGTTCTGGCCATGCTTTTAGAAAACTAATTTATCTGTGCCCCTTGCTCCAGCCTCCCCTGACAGCAGTGCTTTTGCTGTGACTTTCTCTTCCCCTGCTTTTCCTTCTGGTTGTTGCTGTGTGCCCGAAGAAATCTTTGTGTAAATCCACCCCAAGTTCTCCCTTTCCCTTACTCAGTTACCTCTTTGCTAAAAGTCTGAGCATGTATTCTCCTTGTGCCCCAGACTGGCTTCCCCTTGTTGCCAAGAGCAGCCAGGGACATTGACCGGAGCAGGGCTCCTCACCCTGTGTTAGATGGCTGTCACTGCTGTCCTGGATGTCCTTTCCCATTTGCTTTGTCTTTTCCCATAAGCAGCATTTGCTCAGGGCCACGTGTTGATTTAACAACATGCTCAAAACGTGAAGCTATTTTGGGTCTTTATAGCCCAGTGTAGCTAATACAGACATTTGTGGAGAGTTAGTTTGACGTGCTTCACATCTTTGTCAGGCAGCACCTGCCCCATGGGCACAGGTAGAGATGGGGAACTGGTGATGCTGAGCACCAAGCCACTTTGGAACCCTTTGGAGCACCAAGCCACTTTGGAACCCTTTGGAACACCGAGCCACTTTGGAACCCTTTGGAACACCAAGCCAGTAGTGCTAGTGGTGAACAGATCCAGCCAGATATTCAGCTCAATTCGAGGCCATTAGCACTGGGTCAATAAAGGTCCTGATTGTTGCTTTCAGCAGAAGTAAGAACTCTACAGCTATTCATATCAATTTAAAGGCTCTGTCCCATCGTGGCAAGCCGGGCAGGGCCCTCAGCATGTGGATTGGCTCAACTCGGAAAATTAGTGGGATAAAAGACACTGACTTAGATGAACAAACACACCAGACCAAATGTAGGGGCAGATGACTGTCCAGCGGCACAGACGAGCCACAAATGAGCGTGCTTCACTGTCGGCTCTGTGCCAGGCCAGCTGGTCTTTGTCTTGGCCAGCCCGGAGATCGGGGCGACTGAAGCACTCCGGTGTTGCCCAGCGGGTGCCGGGTGCTGTGGCACGTCCGTGGCCGCTCTCCCGGGCGCTGCCGCCCCATCGCGGGGGTGGCGGGAGGCAGAGCGCTCCCCGAGAGTGCAGGGGGAGCATCCCCGGGGACAGGGCGGGGGCGCTTCCTCCCCCTCCCCTCCCCGGCCGCGCAGCCTCTCCCCCATCCCCATCCCCATCCCCATCCCCATCCCACCCACCCCCGCCGCCGCCCGGCTCCGGCAGCTGCTGCGGGCGCCGCCCCCGGGCTCCCCCGCCGCTGCCGCTGCTCGGGCTCTCCGCCCGCTGCCGCCGGGCCCGGGGCCGGTGCGGCGGCGCGGGGGGCGGGCCGGGGGCGGGCCGGGGGCCGCGGCTCGGCCGTCGGGCCCGGCGCGCCGGCTCGGGGGCCGGGGAGGACCATGCACCGCGCTGCCTCCAACCAGCGCTCGGTCTCCTCCTCCTCGGGCTCCTTCCAGCCGCCGCCGCCGCCGCCGCCGCCGCTGCCGCCGCACGCCGCCGACCGGCAGCCCCTCTTCCCGGGGGGCTCCAGCAGCGGCGGCAGCCGGCGGGGCTCGGGGTCGAGCTCGGGCTCGGCGCGGGCCCGCCGCCCTCGCAGCCCCCGCAGCAGCAGCGAGGAGGAGGAGGAGGAAGAGGAGGAGGAGGACAGCAGCAGCATCAGCAAGCCCCTGGTGCCGCCGCCCGCCACCCCGCTGCCCGCCGCCGCCTCGCCGCTCCCCAGCAGCAGCAGCGGCGGCGGCGGCGGCGGCGGCGGCGGCGGCGGCGGGGGGAGCCCGGGCCGCAGCATGACGGCGGCGGAGCTGTACGGGGCGGCGGCGGCGGGCGGCGGGGCGGGGGGCGGCGGGGCGGCGGCGGGGGCGCTGCTGGGGCCCGGCGGGGCGGGGGGCGGGCGGCGCTGGGGCTTCCAGGCGCTGTCCCTGGTGCTGCTGCTGGGGCAGGGCGCGCTGCTGGACCTCTACCTGATCGCCGTCACCGACCTGTACTGGTGCAGCTGGATCGCCACCGACCTGGTGCTGGCGGCCGGCTGGGGCATCTTCTTCTGCCGCAACAGCCGGGCGCGCCGCCGGGAGCGGCCCCCGCCGCCCCCCGGGCCGCCGCCGCCGCACCCGCTGCTGCTGCACGGCCCCCCCGGCGGCCGCGGGGCCGGGGGCCGCGGGGCCGGGGTCCCAGCCCGCGGAGGCGACTTCGCCTACGCGCACCTGGCCTGGCTCATCTACTCCATCGCCTTCACGCCCAAGGCGGCGCTGATCCTGGGCACCTCCATCCTGGAGCTGATCGAGCTGCGCCTGCCGCTGGGCACCACCGGCTTCCGCATCACGCTGGCGCTCTCGGCGCCGCTGCTCTACTGCCTGCTGCGGGCCATCGGCACCGAGGGCGCCGGGCAGCTGCTCCTGCCGCCGCAGCCGCCGCCGCAGCACCGCGCCGCCGCCGCCTTCCTCGCCACCTGCCTCGACCTGCTCGACAGCTTCTCGCTGCTGGAGCTGGTGCTGCAGCCCGGGCGGCCGGCGCCGCTGCCCGCCCCGCTGCGCTACCTGCTCATCGCCGTCTACTTCCTCTGCCTGGCCTCGCCGGTGCTGTGGCTGTACGAGCTGAGCGCCGCCCGCCCGCCCGGCGCCGCCCGCCTGGCGCTGCACCTGCTGCTGCCCGCCGGGCTGCTGGACGCGCCGCTGCTGGCGCTGCGCTGCCTGCTGCTGCTGCGCTACCAGCAGCCGCTCTCCCTCTTCATGCTCAAGAACCTCTTCTTCCTCACCTGCCGCGGCCTGGAGGCGCTGGAGACCTGCTGCCTGCTCCGGCCCGCCGCCGCCCCGCCGCCCGCCAAGTACGGCCCGGCCGCCGTCGCCCCCGCCGCCGCCCCGCTGGCCCACGGGCTCTCCGACGTGGACGTGGGGCCCCACGGGTACGTGAACGCCTTGGCGGTCACCGCCCAGGGCTGAGCGCCCCCGGGCCCGCTCCCGGCAGAGTCTGTGTCTCTGCGTTCTGCTCAGGTTCCCTCCGCCGTGGCCGAGCAGGGGAAGGGGCGGTGGGCTTCCCTGGCAGACTCCCGCTCCCCTCCTCCCCTCCTCACGGACAAATCCAGCAGCGGAAGCTCCGCACAAACCCGACTACCTGCAGGAGCCCACGGGTGACGCTCGTCCCCAGAAAACGCGCCTGTCCTTCACGACGAGACTTCTTCCAGTGCTTCTGCCTCCCCACTGTCCGGAGGGTCCCGCTCCTCCCCTCCCTCCCAGGACTTTGTGTTGCTTTGTAACCATAAAGGTGCAGTTTTTTCCTTTCCGTCCTAAACAGGGACCAGTGCATTTTGTCCCCTCCTTTAAGAACTCCTGCTGACCACAATAACGAGATGCAAGAGGGGCCTGGCCAGCAGATGTTGCCTCCAGGTAGGGGAAGGACAGAAGGCAGCACAGCACGCCTTGGTTTCCCCGGGTATTGCAAGGCTGCTGCCCGTGTTTCCCAGGCCCTTGTGTGCCAGCTGAGGAACCTCTGGAAGCACGCTGGCCATCGGTCACTTCGAGCCCATGAGCCACCCTCTCCTAGCCAAAATGTCTACCTCTGTGCTTCAACCTTTTGCATCTTACATTGACTTCATGTGCTAAAAAAACCAATCCAGCATGGACATAAGCCGGGGCTCAGGCCTCATTCCATAACCACCAAGACATTTATTTCTGGTGAGAACAGGGTTTACAGCAGCCTGCTGCTGGCATCCCCAGGTGCTGGGGCTCTCATTTCTCTGTGAATATGCATGTTTACGGGATCAGCGTTGGTTTTCCTTTACACGGAGCGTAGGGTCTTCCTTTACACAGCCAGAAAGGCTGGAAAATTCCCTCCAGCCCCCTCCCATGCCTGCTTGAGAGAGCAGAGATGGGGCTAAGCCTGCAGAGTGCCCCCTCGGGGTGGGCTCCGTGCTCACTGAGCCTCTCTTCTCAGCACAGAAAGCAAAGTGCTGCAGGAACCCTCGAGGCAGAGGGGCTCCCGAGCTCTGGTGAGAGCCCACGGATCACATCCTGTCCTCTGTGTGCATGTGGTTTAGGGTAGGTGGGGAAAAATTGTTAGTAACCTCTCATGGGAACACGGTTTTCTTTGGTTTTGAGCTCCATGAATGTCGGGTGGGGTTGAGGCCTGCTCTCCTGCCTGGCTGCTGCTGCTCCTGGAACCAGCCCCATGGAGCAGGAGCACACGGGCCACGGTCTGAGGAAGGACTTTGCCCCTCCCAGGCTTATATTTTGTTATCTGGGCAAGGCTGCAATAATTGTGACAAACAAGTTTCCTGTTGCAAGTTTTTCTGTTTTTATTTTTACTTTTTTTTCCAATCTGTCCTGAGGGTAAGGGGAAATAAAGCACAACCAACCGCTACCCAGAGCAGGACTGCAGGCGCAGCCCAGACTTCTTCCGCACACTCATTCATCCTTTCCTTCAGGGCTTGGGCTTCAGAGCCTCTGTCCCACCTTCCTTTTCAGAGTGGGATCCACTGCCTGCTCCGGTGGACTGCTACAACAAAATGTTTACAGTCTGGTAACTCCCCCAGCAGCAGAAGTGGGGCTGCCATGGGGCTCTTCTCCCCCAGCTCTCGGTGGGGTTTTGAGGGGCTGGAAAAGCCCCTAGCAAAGATGGGTCAATAGTGCTGCTCTGTTCAGAAGTGCAGCTAGGATGGGTGGCTCGCTGCTCTCCTCACGCCAAATGGAGAGCTGGCAAAAGCTAGGCTTAACTTTCCCAGCAGTGCTTTATTTTTAACCTGAGCCCTTGCACGGGCAGTTGTGTGAATTTTGGCCAGTGGCCTTTCTCTTCGGTAACTTCTTCTTGTCTGGACAATCTTGGTGCTGTGAGTGACCGTGATTGTAAAACTTGGTACTGTGAACTTTTCCTATGTGATGTGAAATGTGTCGAGGGGATGCTAAGTTCCTGGCCAAAGGAGGTGTAATTACAGGCATATTATGCTTGTATAGATTTTTTTTTTCCTTGCACCTTCCTTTTTCAGCATTAAATAGGTAGTAGAAGCTCAGAAATAATTATTTAAGAGAGAATAAGGCCATACCTGAACCTAGGACTACTCCATTCTTAAGTGAAAGTGCTGAAGAAAAAAAAATCCCCAACCAACTTTGCAAAAAACAAGCTGAAGGAAAAAAAAACAAAGGTTTTCATCACCAACTATGTTTGGCTGCTCCTATGGCCCAGTTCCCAACAGCACCAAAGTGCTAATCCCTAATACACTGAAGCGTGAGCATAGTTGAGACATCAAAAGAATCACAGCACAATAATTAACAAGTCTTACTTCAGCACCCCCTTCATAGCCCATAACAAAGTTGCTGTTTCAACAGTGAGTGCCTTTTTCCAGTTAGGATGTTATTGAGAAAAATGGCATATTTGAAATTTATCTGCCCATGGCATATTTAACCCATTGGCAGTGAACTCACAGTTCTGATTTTTCCATGGATGAAAAGGTTGCCTGGGACAGATGACCCTGCAAAATGACACTTGTGTTGCATAGAATTCCTTTGTAGAAAAAGTTTTTCCTTGTGGTGCCATGGTTTCTAGGTTGTTAGGAATGTGTAAAGCTCTTGTAGTTGGCTATACAGAAGCCCCCTTGAAACTAAAAGGGCAGCTCGGCTGCTCCTGCAATTACTATGAAAAAACATTTAAAGATCTTCAATGTTTATAAACCTGCTCCTCCTTTTGAATTCTCTCCTCCTTGGTAATTGAGCTCTTGCTTCCACTTAGACCTTTCTGTTTGCAGGAGAGAGATGGTGGTACCATAAAAGTGCAAACAATACCTCTCCCAATGCACCTTGCACAACTCCTGTACTTTGTGCCAACATTAAATTACTGGTCCAGGTCAGCAAAGCTTTGCTGAACGAATTTGTGCCATACTGAGACACAGGTCCCTTGGGATTGTGTTACACAACTCAGCTATTTAGCATTTTATTGCTCTTTGTTTGCTATCCTGACTAAAGGGATGGCTACTCCCAGGAGGGGAAATGGGAGTGAGAGATAAGGCCTGTGGCTGATGGACACTTGGCATCCCTCTGGCATTAATCAGAAGTTGTATTTTTTAAAAAGCAAGATTGTTAAAATAAAATTAGAAACTTGTGACTGATTTTGCTCCTTTTGGTTTTCCTCCTTTGATTCTTGCTGGGCTATTCAAATTTGGATTGAATAGGGACCAACAGATGCGTTGAAGTCACTTGTTTTCCTCCTACTGGATTGCTAAAATAGTGTCTGGATCTTCCCCTCAAACAAAGTTTCTGTAAGTGAAAGCAAATTCTAAGAGCTGTAACACCAAGGGAGTTATTTGAGAAGGGAATGACTATGGCAAGGAAATTCAGATGACACTTCTGAGCTTCCTATTTAAGTGATTTATAGGAATTTATACCACTTGAAAAAGACTCATGGGGAAAAAAAATCAGATTTACATGTTAATTGCTGTAAGATAAAAGAAACTTTTAGAAGTGGGATCATCAAGATAGCAATTAGTGACATAATGTGGGAAATGGGTTCTCACTGGAGAAGCACTGAGATCACAGCTGCCTCTTGCTGAGCTCCTGTTGGGTTAGATTGAATTCCTGTTGGAGCAGGAAGGCTCCCAGCCTGCAGTCTGGATCTCTGCAGGGACTGTCCCTTTGTTAGCAAGCTGTCCTAGGAGTCCTGCATGGAAATGACAAACAATTCCTTTCCCACTTCCCATGGCTGCAGGCCCTCAGCTCTGCCCAGCTCGTCTCCATACTCTGCTTTGCAGGAATATTTTGACATTTGTGAGCCAGTTCAGTTCTGGCCTCAGATTTCTGTAACAAATACTAAGAACTTAACATAAGTCAACATAAGGAGTTAGGCAGAATCGAGGACACAGAAGTGTTTAAGTAAATATATCCAAAAAATATTCTTGGTTTTTAATTTAAGGAAGAAACCCCACAGATTAGACACAAAATTATAAAATACACACAATACAAAATAAATTGCAATTCAAAAGAACAGATTCTTTTCTGAGACATTAGATTTTTAAAAAAGCTGAGATAAAAGATTTTTTGACAAGTAAACTTAGATGGACGGGAAGATGACAAAGGAGAAAGGCCTGGCTGTATTTACATCTCACAGGTATTTACATCCAGTGGGCTGCAGAAACAGGCTGATAAAAATAGGAAAAATGCCAATCTCACCACCACTGCTCCTGGAAGATGAACCCCTTAGTCTGTTCAGTGTTCCACTGTGCTTAACCTCAACTACCTGTGCTTGAGCTCAAACCCACACAAGAACATCTTACAGTCGTTTTTGCTCAGCCTCCCTCAACTCAGATATAATTTCCACTCTGAAACAGCAGCTGCTGAGGCTACACTTTTGTCTCCTCCAAAATAGTCTTTCATTTCCTTGTGTGTCACTATCTATATCTTCAGCTCACATCCTTCTGGTGCTAAGATATCCAAAAGCAAACAGCACTGCAGCAGTGTGTCAGAATACACCAGACTCCCTTGATTCTGTGATTCTGTATTCAGCCCCACGTTTTTTAAAACTGTAAAAACCACACAAATTCCATTTTTTGGTCTCCTCTTCCCCCTCCCTCCCTGCTGTTGCTGGCACATGCCTTCCAGCAGAAAGGCAGGAAAGGTTATGGAGACTCTTAATTAAAACGTTAATCCCACTTATTCTGAGCTATTCTACTTGATTTCTGAATGACCATGGAAACACAGCTGCAAATGAATGATGAGTGGGGGGAAAAAATTCTCCAGGCACATTGAACCAGGTAGAGACAGCCCTAATCTAGCTGAAATTTAAGGCACACATCTTTAATACAGTATTTACAAGGAAATGTTTAAAATGAGTATGAAAATGGCAATGCAAATGTTACCATGTTATCTAAAGCTATTTTCTAAACCATGCCTGTGATTTTTATCCAGTGCAATAGCATCAGCACAGCTGGAGGGCATTTTGAAGGCACGAGTGGATGAGCCACAGTAATTTTTCTGCCATCCATCAGTGAGGATTCAGTGTAATGCCTTTCCCCAAGGAACAGAAGCACTGCCTGTTCTCTCACAGGGGTGGCCAATACTCGTGGGTTGTCTCCACAGAGACTGGAAGCAACATTCCACATCTGCTGGGCAGTGCTGCAGGCCAGCAGCACACAGGAAGACCCCAGCACAAAGCCATTTACCATACAGGGACAAGGACAGTGCTGGAAATGCAGTCTCAGTACTGCTCTGCATGGGACCACCTTCCACCCCTGTGTTTCAAACACAGCAGCTCCCAGGCAGAGCCTAGCAGTCCTCCAAAGAGTGGTCAGTGTCCATCACCTCTGCTGGATAGCTCCAGCTGGAGCTCCTCTGAATGTCCTGGAAAAACAGCTGCTTCTGGAGGCTCTTCAGGCTGTTCAGGACCTCTGGAGACAGCTCGTGGAAGCCCACCTGTTGTTCCTGATCCTCCTCCTCCTCCTCTTCCTCCTCTAGAAGGTCCTCAGGAGGCAGAGGGGAGCACCTGGAGATGTAGCCCTGGTCTGACTGCACCGACTGTCTCTGGTCTTTGCATTGGTCATCGAAGAGCAGCTGGGGCTGCCTGTCAGCCTCCCCCTGGCAGAGACACGGCTCTGCAGGAATGACACTCTGCTGGCACAGAGGGCGCAGGAGTCCATCCAGATGCTCACTCAGGTCATCTGAGAAGCTTGCAGGACTCTGCTCAGCTACTGAAACTTCAGAGCCGTGGTGGAGGATGACGTTATTCCTCATTGGAAAGCTCGTCTCCAGAAGAGGAACTCCTTCCATCCCGTCCTCATTGCTCAGCACGTGGTGACTGAGGATACCACGTGCAAGATTTCCATCTTCCATGGAAGACACTGGCTCCACCACCTGGATCCGAGGAACATCCACAGGAAGGACCACAGTCTGGGAGTTTGGATCCCCGCAGGGATTCAGCTGAGGCTGCAGCTTGCAGCCTGTGCTTTCACCTTCATGCATGTGGAGGTTGATGGTGTAACAGCAGCCGGGGTCAGGCTCACGTAGGTGCAGCTGGTGTTTCACAATTCCACCAGGCTCACTCTGCAGTGAAGGCACCTGGCTGTCTCTGTTCAGGGAATGCAGCTCCTCATCACTATCCAAGCAGACGGTTTCACTCTCAAACCAGTCTGGGTGCTCAGTCTGCCAGCTCTTGAACTTCTCTATGGCCTCTTTCAACTTCCTCCCACTGGGGGTCTCGATGTAATTTTCAGCTGTGATTTCCTGGATTCGATGGATCCGCCCAGGCTCAAACTTCTCCAGATCCTGAATCCGAAAATAAATATCCTCAAACTTGTCCATCAGTTGGTACCTGGCCGTGACATTGAACAGATCAGGTATATCCCTCTCACTGCTGATTCCCTCGAAGTAGCAGACTATGTACATCCCAAAGCAGGCTGGCCTCTTGAAATCTGGCAGGATGAGGTTCAAGGCTGGGGTGAACAGGTCTCCCACTGGCTTTTGCTGATCCTGCTTGAGACACACGGGCTCACTGCCCAGCATGGCCTGCCACTTGGCCTGGGTGCCCCGCGAGCACAGGATGATGATCTTTGAGGACAGCTCCTCCATCTCCTTCTTCTGCCGCGTGAGCCAGGGTAAGGGCCCCAGCTCGGAGATGTGGTGGTCCTCCAGCAGGTCCAGGGCCACGGCGGTGCCGCAGACCGTCATCAGGAACTCTGCAAACCTCAGCACCACGTCCACATAGAGCAGGTGATCAGCAGAGTACACGACCCAAACCTTCCGTGGCCGCAGCGGCGGCAGCGACAGCGCGGCGGGCGCAGCTGGGGGGACAGGAAAACACTGATGGAGTCGTGCATTCTGTGCCCGAGCAGGGGTTTCTATAGAAGGAAGTTAAGCTAGAATTTTCTATACCCTGCTCGTTGCAATGGGCTCAGTACCAGCACAGACACAGTGATAGGGCTTTGGAAGTGCACCTCAAAGCCCGGTGTCCATCTCATTGGGCAAAGAGCCAAATAATCCCACCTAGACCATCGAGTATTAAAGAGCCTGCACAGGGGGTGCATGGGGGCTTTTTGGGAATGCCTTAGCCAGTGTAACTGTGCTTGGTACACTGTGCTCAGCTTATCTCTTTTCATTTTGTAATGTTCGTTATTTTTGCTGTTATTAAAACCTTTATTTTACAAAGCATATCCTGGGAAGCCGTCTTGCTATTTTTTTTTTTTATTAAGCCATTTCTCTGCTGGCTGGACCCTCGGAGGTATTGAGAGAAAACTCAATACACTGACTGCAGCCACGTCCCCAGAGTGCCACGGTGTGAGGCAGCACTGACCAGCACAGGAGGGCACTAACAAAACTTCTAAAGCTGTTTTTTGGCAATGTATGTGGACAACAGCTCATTGAGTAAATTTAATATGAAAGTACAGACACAGTGAAGCTGTGATTTATAGTAGTGCCCAGAAGATTCAACTTTCACCTCACAAAAACAGCAGCTTCAAGAGGTTTGCCAATACTGCTGTATTCTCTGCTGGAGAACTGAGTGCATCCAAACCAATCTCCTACTGCTATGGCCTAGATGATTAGCAAAGCTTCTTCTGCCAGTACAGCCCCAGCTGAGTTAAAAATCTCCCCACATTCCAAAGCAATTACCTCCCATCTGACAAATACAGCACTTCAAATTCCATATACAAAGCTTCCTTTAGCTAAACAGGAAGATGCTAAGGCTACCCTTGGTTTCAAGAAGCATCTAGAAAGTAGTTAGAGCCTACAAAAGCTCCATCTGGGGTGAGTGAGCCCTGCTTGACAGGTGCTTGATAAAACACAGGTGGCATCTTACCAGCTTGCAAACCGTTGTGGTTGCACTTCCCTCGCCGGCGTCCTGGAAGAGAGAAAGTCACTGTCAGTTCTGAAAACATAAAGTAAGATTAAATGCTTAAAATCACACCACCTTCCACAGATTAGGTTAAAAAAAAAATCTTTAACTGTGTAGGGAGATAAAGCCATAAGGAGGGAGAAGCCTAATTAAAAAACAGACTGAATGAATAAAGACTCTTCTACAGGCAGTTCTTGCCACATTTTCCCTTTGAGAGGAGACAGAATGCACTCAAAATGAACCTTCCCCATCTCCCCCAAATCCTGGCAGGCTCAAGTACAGAACCCCCAACTGTTCTGAGACCTCTTTTTAAGGAGAAGGGGCTTTTAAAAATACATTGTTTTCTTCAGAAGCTTCTCTGAAGAGGTGACTAAAATGTTCCTAGCTACATCTTTTGTTTGACGTTAAGAAATTTCCCAAAAGATTACCAACTCTTCCTCTCATGTAAAAAGAAAACAAAACAAGCAGTGAGTTACACAGCTTCCCTGCTGCAGCACAGGAAACTAGGAGGTAGCCCTTAACTATCAAATTTTCCAACTTGCTTGATGTCAGTCTCTATGTCCTGTATTTCCTTTTTCCTTCCACTTTAATTGAAAAACTGTATCTAATCTCACAATAGTATAAAATTAATTTTGCAGAGACTTTGGGGAACGGGGAAGACTACAGTGTGGACAAACAGGAAGCTTCTGTTCTGCAACACTCTTATGCAATGCAGGGGAAAAATCAGCACAAAGATATCTGCAGCAATCTGCAGGAAACAAGGGGCTGAACTACCAAATTCCTTATTCCCCTCATGAGCTCTGGAGTGCTATGAACATGGAATATCAGACAGGACAACCTATGGAAGGCTTTACTTATTTACTGGATGGTACATGGACACTGCAAGTCCAAAAATGTAAAATAAGATGTTTTTGTAGGCATTATCTCAGTGGCAAGCATCAGAACAGCAAGGAACAACCACAGTAGGAACAGGTGCAGAAGGAGAAGCAGCATTCTTTAGCACTGGATTTTTCCTGCCTGGCTGTGGTATGAGTCTCACCTGCTTGTTTTTTGGTCATACACAGCACGGCTGTTATGACTGAGCCCACCAGTAACACACAGATCCCAGTGATGCACCAGTAGAGCCATATCATCATATCATCTGCAAAACAGAAACACTCCTCACACACTGCCTTACACAGAGTTTCACCAAAGAACAGGAGGTTCTTGAGCAGCAGAGGCCAAGGGAGGAGGACCCTGGCTTTGCTGAGCAGACCAGAACTTCCCCTTTACAACCCACAGGCACTTCTCCAAACCAATTCCTGCTTTCATGGTGCTGTTGTACACATAAACCTGCTCCACGCAAAGAACCATATGTGCAGCACACCAAAAACACAGATCAAGAACCTTCCTCTAAATAGCAATGTTTACCCAGCTTTGACAGGCATGCCGCCCATGTCCTGCCTGTTCATGTAATCTAGCTTAAAAAAAAAATTAAATATCACTCTTTTGGATCATGCATTTCCCTTTACAGGTGTTTTTCCTTCTTTTTTTTTTTAAATCTTGGGCCAAAGATCCTTACAGGTGTTGCAGCCAAAAATAAGATGTCAAATCATTATGCACAAGTTATCTTGACATTCATAAAAATGAATATATGCAAGCTATTCTCTCCAAAAGCTGCTTTATATTATGCAAATTTTTTAACACTGAGCAAAGTGACAGAAAGTATTTTATATTAAGACTCTTCTTGTCAAAACTGCTTCTCAAAGAATTCTATGCAAGTGAAGTGTCTCTCAAAAAATTGCTCTTCAAGGTTCACACTGCATACAAATCCTTGCCTCATTAAATCATGGTGAAGTCATCCTTAGCACAATTAATTCTGAACTCAGTGTTACAAGGGGACTGCAAGGAAATTTTAGACACCAGGCTCTCATCTCCACCACAGAGATTTATTGGCACACACTGATTATGATACCTGCCTGGTTGAGTTGGTGGCTCAAAAAGGGGACCCTGAACAAAGCAATCCCTGGACAATTAAACCTTTTAAACCCCAATTAAAAACCTTTAAACCCCTTTTAAACCAATTAAAGCCCATCCCTCATGTGACAGTCCACACCAAGAGCACCATTAGGGTCTGGGTGTCCCTGCCCTTTGTTGGTTTGGTGTTTTGTTACCACGTGCTGATCTTCACATCCTCTGAGGGTTCTGTGGGAGCTTTGGTGGGTTCCCAGTGTGGTTGGTGCAGTTCATACACCACCATCTATGGGCTGCCCACTTCACTATTTTCAAATAATATAAAATTTTCAACAGGGACATTTCCTGCTCTGTGTGTCTTTCCCAGGAAGGATCATTTCTCACTCTACACGACAGGAGAAGAGCAGCAAAAAACGTTTCAGGGTATTGGAAGAACTTCTTACCCGATGGTTCTATACCTGCAAAGGACAAGAGTTACGTTAAAAATTCAGTTCTCAGCTGTAAAACAATGGGAATCTAATTTACAGAAAAGTGGTTCTCACTTGGAACTGGTTCACATGGGACGGAAGCAGAGTGTCTCAGACAGTCTGTGCCACAGTCTGCAAAGAATGGCTGAATCTGCAGTTGAAACGAATCCACAAAACAGAAGTTATTCTTAAAAGAAGTTTTGTTCCCTGATTTACTTTCTCCCTGCCTCAATGCTCCTTGTATTTTAGAACAGAGACGCAGAATTCCCATTTCCCTTCAGAAAACAAGATAAATCAAGAGTTCTTACACCATACATGACAAAGGCTGTGAGCTCCTGAGGCTGCACATTTGCCATTCTCACTCCCATAATCTCTGCCTTGGCAGCCCTGTACTAAGGAAAAGCCACTGACTACAGAGAATACTTATATTAAAATTCTTTCAGCCATAACATTTCCCTGATGCAGGTAATTACAGATTAGCCAATCTCAGAACAAACTAAAAAAACCCCCTAACTGTGAAAATACCCCCTAACATTCCTAAAGTGCTCCATGCCTTGATTGTGAAGGAAGGACACACGGACAACAGTGTGCTCCCACCTGTATTTTGTATTTGCA
Source organism: Prinia subflava (assembly GCF_021018805.1). Lineage (NCBI taxonomy): Eukaryota > Metazoa > Chordata > Aves > Passeriformes > Cisticolidae > Prinia > Prinia subflava. Next base: position 1,656,087 of record NC_086250.1, on the reverse strand, counting down.
GCAAGCTTTTATGTTCTTCTCTATTTTGATTGTGACATTCACTCGCTGTTGTAGTCCATCCTGCAGAAATCAGATGCAAATTATAAGGGAAGGAAGAAAACTGAATGAAAGCAGGAAAAAAGAAAAAGCTGACATGAAAACATGGAGTGGCCCAAAGAAGCAGAAGCTTCTATTTTTTCCCTTTGCACAAGAAACCCACAGAGAACAAAACGGGTAAAGGATCTGGCCACCATCTCTGCAGGTGTCCTGTGTGACAGACATGGCAATAAGATTGCACAGGTAAAGGAAATAATTAGGGATGTATGTTGTACAACTTCAAAGGAGTTAAACTGAAGAGTTTCTTAACAATGTGGATGTCTTCAGCTCTGTAATGTGTGAACATTAACAAGCTTCCTTATTTAATGAAAAGCAGCTCTCAACACTGCTTCTGACACTAGAACAGGCAAGCAGTTGCTCTTGCTACCTGCTATACACAATCAATACCATGATAACCTAATTATTCACAGTTATTAGCAGATACAAGCTCCAAAATGAGGTGCATTCCCCTCCACCAGGGAAATACTCACACAGCTGTCCTATCTGTGTCAGCAACAGCTTAAACACAGCAGTGCATGCAGTACTAAGAGGTTTGAGTCTTAAGGAATAGAAACAAACTGAATGCCAACATATCTGTCTCACCCAAGGAAGGGTGGAGACTGGTTCCAAATATTCAGTGTTTCTCCTCCCTCAGATGCCTGAAGGGAAACATTTTTTATATTGAAACACAGTCTGGACACTCTGAGCTTCTCAGCAACAGACTGCAAGACCTACAGAAATTGATTCTCAGCTTGAATGAAGCATCTGTTACTAAATCACTCATTCTTTATATAAAAAAATTAATTAACGCCTTTGCGTGATCATATTTGATAAAGTACTTCAATGATTTATTGAAACTTTGTACCTCAATTTTGGTTAATTTACTTAGTCTTAGCTCCCCAGGCACTGGCTTGAAAAAGGTAATAAAGCCCAGATAGTCAAATATAAAATTTGATTTTGCAGCTGTTTATAGGCTGCTTCATGCATTACAAAACCTCTTTTTTCATCTTTTATCTGCCAAATTCCTCTTTCCAAAGACAATATAAATATAATTGTTTGAAAATTGCTGTTCAGATGTCCTGCTTTAGCAAGCACTTCAGATGTTTGCCGAAATCTCCAGGGAAGGTATGGCCAGGGAAGGTAATTACCTCTGTGAAGTCGTGGGTGATGGTTTTACACCTCTTCTCACTCAGGTAACTGGCCACGTGGATCTGGTACCGGGCTGGCTCCAGCCACGGGTTGAAGCTCACGAGCAGAGTTGTGTCATCCAGACTCTCACCCCGGATCCTGGGCTCCCACAAGCTGCCTGGAACAGGGCAGATATTCCTGTGTTTCCCAGCTGTCAAATATTCCAACAGAGCGCCCACCTCTACGTGAATGATGATATTTTACCTGTCTTTATACATGGGATGGTTCTTTTCATCAGAGAATCCCCGCAGTCTGCAAGAAAGACCATCAATAGCTAGTCAGACACATTGTACTTCCATTTAGGAAAAAAGCACATTTTTTTATCCGAAGCAGAGACCTAACTAAGTTCTCCTAAATGAGTAGACACCTTTGTTCCAAAGCAGTGGCAAAATTCTCTAGAAGTGCAGGATTGGTTTCCAGCATATAATCCAGTCCCTGCACTGATGTCATGGTGTGTTTGGTTCTTCTTTTTCTTCCCAGAACAGAGAGAATGAATGAGACTAAAATCATAACACGCTTAATGTGATAATGTAACACTACTGCAGAAAGGGTCACAATAGTGGAATTAAACTTCCTATTCATCCCCACTCCTTGTAATCACACCTCAGCAACAGATGCCTCCAGAGGCATTCTGACACAGGAAAATCAGAAGGCTGGAATCTTTCTTAATCCTAAAACACTGTTCCACATTTCTAATTGCCTTTATTTAGCAGATTGGCCCTGCTCTTTGGGACTTCCTTCGAAGTTAAATCTGAAGTTACATATTCAACATTTAGCAATGTGGGATTTACAGCTCTCAGCCTTAAATTATGTCTCTCCTCTGGGGTTTGGACAAAGGAAAAGGAACAATTCCCTGCCTAGACAGTTGAGATAAAACACTGCATATCTCAACTTTCCAACTTTCAAAGTTACCAATTTGAACTTTACAAAGTTTACAAATTTAAAACGTCTCTGTAATTTCATGTGTAAGCTCTAACCAGCTAAGCTCCCTGCAGCTGCTGAGCTTGACACCATGCATTAAGTTTCTGAAGAACAGTAGAGGATAAAAGCCACAAGTTCTAAGTGTGAACAGGCAGAAGAAAGGACAGGAGGGCTGAAAATGAAGTGCTCCCTCTTCTTTTCCAGCTCACATTGACTGACACATTCCATACTTTGCCATTTTATAACCACAAAGTCAGGTTGACAACTATAAGCAAGTTAAGGAAAAAGTTAAGAACAAGTTTTCAAGAACTGTATTGAACACCAAATATTTATGAAGTAGTCAGTGCAGCCAGAGGGCAATGCAGATGCTCAGCAACCTTGGGGAAAACAGTAAAAATTCTTTTAGCAACAGGAAAATTTTCACATATACAAGAAATGATCAGGCACCCAGCACTACCAAGTTTCTTGGTAGATCATGCCTAACTGTGCCTTTGAAATTGAACTCCACACGTCTAGGACTTAGTACTAGAAGCCAAACTTCTGATTTGGAAATTCTGGCCTGTACTTCCAGCTGCCACAAGCAGAGAGGCAACTCTGAAAGATTCTAACTTAAAAGCAGCAGTGATGTCGGTGCACAAACCACCACATTCCTAAACTCAAGGCCTAAGAGAACAAAATCCCCTCTTACCAGGCATTGTGAGGGATGTGGATTTGCAGTTGTAGTCTCCATTCACGCCCAGCTTGGGCAGGTGGTACACAGTCACTTGGTAAGTCTGGCCAGGTTCTACTTCAAAACGGTCAAATGTGAAATTCCACTGCAAACAAAACACATCCACAAGGACTTTAAAGGACAATGCTGTTCTTTAAGGCACTGAAATTCACAGCTGACTTGGCCCTGTTCCACTGTGTTCCCTCATCCCATATAACACTTCTACTGAAGCCTGACTACGATAAATTGGAACTCAAGTGTATTAAATATACCTGTCTCATTGTCTGTCTCAATTCTTCTGTTTAGAATTAGGTTTTTCTTGGGATCTTCGAGCAGATACAACAGTTTTGTGCCAAACCACTGTGTGGAATTTCCACCAAACTACATTCTGAACTGAAAGGAGGCTAGAATAAAGTATGCAGTTTCAAGATGGAAATTTCATTCTAGTATGAATTTTGTAGCACTGTGCAAGTGATAAGCATTTTGAATTGCATTTATACATTTGTAGTTCTGTACCTGGCCATTCCATACATATATTCTTAAATCTATACTGTTTTCTGCATCAGCAATGCTGTGCAAATCCTGGGAGAGGCACTGGCTCCTAGGCCAGTGGTATTTGGTAAGTGGTAAGCTAACTATGGCCAAATTCTGTGTGGTTAAGGAATAAACTCCTTATTGTTTGTATTCCTTACTGTTGTGGATGCTCAGCACTTTTCTGATGAGTCTCCTGGAAGGAGTGTAAGCTGAAGGACCACTCCCAGGGTTGGTGCTTTCCTCCACAGCAAGAGAGTACAAGAAAGAAGTAGAAGAAATAGGAAGAGTTAAAAAGCTATCAAATGTCATGCTCTCAAGCAGAATGCAAGAATGTCTAAAATTACTTACTCTAAGTAACCTCCTTAGTAGAGGTTAAGAGTGATGATACATGCTAGGCACTAAAAGCAGAAGTTTTTGAAATTTGAAGGATAGGAAGAGTGAGAAAGAAATGGGAAATGACAGCAGATCTCAAGTCCAATACAGACTCTAAAGCAGCCTGTACTTTTTAACCAATAAAACAGAGAAAGCAGAAACAATTCCAGGGACTTGAACACGTAATGTGGAGCCCTTTGCACTCACCCGGCCTCCGTCGGGACGGACCTGCAGAGGCAGATTGTTCTGGAAGTCAAACTGGGCACAGATCTGCTGGTTGCTGTTCACCTGCATCACAGCGAGCTCTGCTCCCTCCAGGCAGCGGATGCTGGCTGCAGGACAGGGACACAGGGACATGGTCACCTTCCCCTCTGCACACAGAGAGGCTGCAGCCCCACAGAGAGCACTGCTGTGCCTAGCCCTGCCACAGCCTGACTCCTTTGGGGTGCTGAGGATCCCAACTGCAAGACACCAGGCCATGGAAAAGCCAGCATGCAGGGCTGACTAACAGCTTAAAGGCTGTCCTGCATGGCAAAGCCACATCTGTGCAAAGGAAGGAGCAAAGGAGAAGGAGGCTGCACTCCCCACACAGCCTGGCAGCCCCACAGACAAGTGTCGTGTTTATTCTGCCTCTCAAAGCTCCCTCAGGGAAGGAGCAAAGGAGAAGGAGGCTGCACTCCCCACACAGCCTGGCAGCCCCACAGACAAGTGTCGTGTTTATTCTGCCTCTCAAAGCTGCCCCAAGGAAGGAGCAAAGGAGAAGGAGGCTGCACTCCCCACACAGCCTGGCAGCCCCACAGACGAGGGTCGTGTTTATTCTGCCTCTCCAAGCTGCCTCGTGCAGTTCGGGTGCCAAAGCAAACACGCCTTTATTTTGGCACCCACAGTCCCAGTGAGAGCTGACAAGCACAGCGGAGTGAAATCCCTGGGTTACCTGAGCCACACCTGCTTCTACACTACCATAGCTAGAGATCATAACTCTACAGCCCTCACACACAGCCCCTGCAGAAGGAAGAAAGGAATGTGTTTAATTCTGTCTTAAAGCAGTGCAAAACTTTGGATAGGAGTATGCAAGGGAAGCATCATTTACAGACAAACAATCAGAGATGTTTGGAGAGTGAGAAAATGTGACTTACTGGTAGTCATTTAGGCTCCAACAATGAGACAATTATTGCTTTATCAAAGATGAGATTACAAATCTCTTGTCTCCCAACAAGCAAAATTAAGCAGCCAACCTCTCAAATTCCAAAGGTCTTCTTTCATGACTTGAAGTCATAATTCTCCTCTCTACCCCTCCTAGATCACACCTATTTCCTCTGCTCCACACTCAAACAATCTCCACTTACCATCTGTGGCCACTTTCCACTCTATCTGAAGCACAGGGAAGAGCTTTCCATCCTCCTGACGGAAAACATCTGAAGAAACATGGAGACTGCTTGGAGCAGAGGGAGTCCAGGCAGGAACCTGCAGCCAGCTCGACTCCATGCAAGTGCCTGAACAGCAAATGAAACCCCCATTTAGAGCAGGGCTGAGGAAACTGCTTAATTGCAATTATGATCTGCTCTTTGGGTCAGGGTTACTGAGGGGAAAGCTGCGTGACAGACTGCTTCCAGCTCAGAAAGGCAGCTTCCAGTATGGAAGTATCCTGTAAATTGCCTGGAATAATCTGAACTTATTAGAATAACTTCCTCTTTTCCTTAAAATTCATTAGTACTTGTCACAATCAATGTAGTCAGGCTAAACAGGTCAACTAAGTTTACTCAGTATCTCCCTCAACCTTCTGCTGGAACAGACCTATGGTACTGCTGATTTCCAGCCTTCCCATGATAAAAAATCCATCAGATACCCAGGGAAATTGTTCCAATAGTTAATTACCTCGGATCTACAAACTGCTTTTCCTCAAATTTGGATGTACATCTGAATTCAGCTTCCAACAACTGCCTGTTATGCCTTGCCTAAATTAATGAGCTCCCTGGACAGAAAAATAAACTATGCTTGTCAACACAGTGTCAGGGAAAACTGGTTCTGTAAAGCCTTCAGAAAGTGAAATCAGGTAAGACAGGCATTAGACAGACATGATCTACTTAGGCTTTTGTAACACGTTTGATTTCTCAGGGCATGTTAAAAATAGCAGAGTCAGCCCCTTTAAAGTGCACTTTGGGACCATTTTGCAGGATATGGGATGGAAACAGTGGAAAGTGGGCACTATCCCTTCAGTCAAACAGTATGGTTTCAGCTTAGGAGTAATTAGACAATCCTCAAATGCTCACTTTACAAAAAATAACTACAAAAAGCCTGACAAGAATAAACTACTCTTCAGCAAAGAGTGTACGAAACACTACAAAAAAATAGATTTCCCCTAGAGCAGAAAGGCATAACAAGAGCCATAAGACAGAATTTAAACCAAATATTTAACTTAGGCAGCATTTTAATGGTGGTGCTGCAGTTTGGCTCAGCTGTGTTGTCAAGCTGTATTCCAGTGGCTGGTATAATCCAACCTGATCCCAGCCAAGCCCTCTCCTGCCAAAGAAGTTTTAAATCTGGTTATTTTCAGCAGAGTCCTCTCCCTGATCTGGCAAGTCAAACAAAAATACTGCAAAAACACTGCTGGCTACAAAACCACTTGTGCCAGTGTGACCCAGGGTTGGGCACTGAGGCAGGAATGAGCTTGATTAGAACAGAGACTGCAAGGAAAAGCCAAGGAGCTCTGCAGGGCTGCCCAGCTGCCTCCAGGTACCAAATGGACAAATTCAGTACATTTTCCTTTTTTTTTTTAGGAACATTTTTCAGAATATTACTCATGATCAGATTAAGGTCTTTCAGATGCATGCCACTGCTAAGATTTCACTCCTTACATCCAATAATTTACATTAATTGCTCTCAATTGCACCCCTCTATGCCCCTTTTTTAATTCTAGTTCATCCATTAATTTTTCATCAAGTACTATCATAATGAACATTTGCTGGCAAACTTGTCTTTCAATTCCCATTTCTTTAAAAACTGATGATCCCAGCTTTAAACAGAAACTAAACAAGTTGGGTTGGGTTCTGCTCATGCCACTGCCTACCCCCAAACTCTATCCCAAAAAAGACAAAAGTTTCCATTCCTCTTCTAGCTGGAACTTTTAATGGATTAAACTGGAAACTCCCAAAACAAGGCGTGATAGCAGTGTTTCCCTTTATAACTCCCCGATTCTAGCAGGAAGAAGATGCTGTATGAACCCAGTTAAAAAAAGGAAAAAAAAAGAAAAAAAAACAGAAAAAAAGCATGATCTGATGAGAAAACGGCAACAAAGAAAAAAAATACTTACTATTTCTTACGAGACAGTTTAAGTCCTGTGGGGAAAAGAAACAAGAATATTACTCTCAGAATAAAATTGACAGCAACTTGCTTCTGCTCAGTGTTGGGAGAGGGCAGAAGAAAGCACTTCATGATTGGAAGCATCAGCCACGATGGAAACACTGGACTGAGCTGTTAACCAAAAATCCAAGGACACAGGGCATGAAACCTGGACACAATTCATGTGACATCTCTGAGATCGTCCAACGTGTGACCAAACACCACTGTGTTAACTGAGGGAAGAAAAATCCACCAGGCTCAGACACTTTCCTATGAAGAATAAAAATTCTCTGGTCTTAAAGAAGCAACCAGAAGTTGTGTGGGCTCTGCCTGGCTTTTCCAGTTATGTTCTGTTGATACTGGAAGACCCCACGGTCACCAGGGAGAAGCATGTCAGCTTGCTTGGTTAGTGTGATGCAGAATCCCAGTGAGAAGGATTGAAGCTGTCACTGACATGGTAAATCAAGAGGAAGGTGAGGTTTGCCCTCACACACTTCCTATGCCATGACAAATAAAGCTGGGTATTATTGTCACACCACTGCCATCACAGAATTCACTTCAGTGGAGGCAGTCAGGTTTTTAAACTCTCTACAACTTCCTAAGGTCAGCTCCAAGTGTATTTGGGGCTTAGTGTCCTAGGGTGTATTTACATTTTTTGGGAAGGATGCTTCAATAAGTCATCTGTGCCTTTTTGGTAATGAAAATACTTCAGAGGTTAATGCTCACATTTCAGCTCATGCATCTGTGTTCCTGCAAACCTGGAGTGAAAGAAGGAAGATTTGGCATTAAGCTCCTCATGCTTATATAAAAAATAAAACCTGGAAATCTCTTCCAGGCTTTTGCTACACAAGTCACAACAATACAGGTATAAATCCAGCCTTCAGGCACCCTTCATGAGAAACACATCAACACTCCAATTACTGTACCACAAATGCACCCAAGATAGAGGTATATTGAAAAACAGCACCTGCAACCTAAATCCTTCATTAATGAAAAAAAAAATGAAACAGAAAGCAAAGAAGCAAATACTGATGAAACCAAACCCAAACTGGCTAACTACAATCACTGAAAAAGAGAAAAATAAAAATTGTGAATACCAGTATGGAAGAACAGAAAAAAAAATTAGCCCTAACACTTCAGACCCTTAATCAGACTTCTTAAGGTAAATTACATGGCCTGAGAAAGCCTCTTATGTAAAAAGGTGCAGTGGCTTTATCTGAGATGGAGTTCATTTTCTTCACAGCAATTGCTATGGTGCTTTCCACTGAGGGCAAAGAGTGGCTGCTCTGGGATGAACCCTCAAGAGGAAACAAAAATAACTGGCTACTAACCACAGGGATTTTTTGTAATGTAATGATTTCTGTTCAAGCCTATCACTTAATATTCATGTTGTCCTTGTTCTGTTGCAGTTATCAGTAATTATTGCACATGGCATCACAACAAAGCTCTTATAAAAAATATAAGGCTTTATTAGTCTGAAGAGCAGAAACATCTGACTTCATTTGAATGCTGGTGCTCTGTCACAGAACATGGTGAAGTGAGGAAATGCTGCATTTCCCTCTTTTTTGTTTAATGATCAATGTGAATATTGATCCAGCACAGCACACAAATGGATCCTCTGTTCCTCCAGGTCTGTTATCCCAGGTGAAGCATTCACAAGGATGTTCCCAGCTTTGATGAGGCTGTTGTGCCCTTTCTGACACTCATTAAAATCCCCAGAGCTCAATGAGGAGCCATCCATCTGTTGACGAGGATTCAGACCCGACACTTGGTAATTAAAGCCTTTCTTAGCTTTTCAACACTGGGTTTCTATGGGGAAAAACAACAATATTTTATCTGGTGTATCACCATACCCAACCCCACTCAGCGTTTGCAAGGGACTACCTACACCTGTGTTTTTCCTACCCTGCACTAACCTGTTTACCTGCTGTGCCACTTTTTTTTTATGTGTAGCTGACTATATTGAAGTGTTTTAAGCTGTCATCAGTTAGTGGAGCACTTAGCAGCTCTGCCACAAGAAGAGGGGAAGGATTCTCCCACCATAAGGTACAAATTATCTTCTTGGCCTGCTCCCTTCCCAGTCCCCAATGCACTAGAGGGATGACCCAAGAGCTGAAAATGCTTCCAAGAACAACTCATCCACACAGGAATTCCTCACTATCGGCATAAGGAAGCAAAGATAAGTGAAGGTATAAGAAGCTCAGGGAAAGGCAAGACCTAGAAAGGACTTGCCATGAAAATCTCCATCTCCTGTTTGTAGAGTACCCAGGTGAACAGGTCTGGGCAGCAGCTGAGGGCACATTTTTATACCAAAAAGTGTAACTCCAGACAATGACATTCAAAAGCCAGGAAGCAATCAGAGCAAAGACCAGTTGGGTTTGCAGCAAACTAAGTCAACCAGTCAGCTTTGCACTGGCTGCCTCCTCAGCACCCCAGGGAATACTTGTTGGTTTTCCCTTGTAAAAGTCCAACCAACACAAAACCTCGCTTGATGCACTGGCTCATCCAGAGTACATTAACAAAGCTCTGGAGAGAAGAAGTATTTAACCCAGTTTCCCTACTGGAGTGTGCTGGTTTTGGCTGGAATGGAGCTAATTTCCTTCGTAGTAGCTGGTATGGGGCAGTGTTTGGGATTTTGGCTGGAAACAGTGTTGGTGACAGAGAGATGTTTTTGTTCTTGCTGAGCAGGGCTGGCACAGGCCATTTCTGCCTCAGTAACACCCGTGCCAGCCAGAAGGCCGGGGGTGCAGGAACCAGGAGGGGACACAGCTGGGACTGCTGACCCCAGCTACCCACGGGGACACTGTAAGGCACCAAACTCAGCATATACAGCTGGGGGAAGAAAGAGGAAGAGGGGGAAGCTCAGAGTGATGGGGTTTGTTGACAGAGTCATTGTTATTCGTGATGGGTCCCTGCTGTCCTGCAGGCAGCTGAACACCTGCCTGCCCACGGAAGTGGTGAAAAACAACTCTTTGTTTTCCTTTGCTTGCATGCACGGCTTTTGCTGTACTTATTAAATGGTCTTTATCTCAACCCACAGTTTCTCTCACTTTCACCGTTCTGATTCTCTCTCCCATCCAGCGGTGGGGGAGAGAATGAGTGGCCTGACAAACAAAGCTACAGACATAAATATGAGATGATTGCAGAAAAGCAGATGATTGTGAGGTGATGCTGAAACCATTCTCAGCAGGGCAGGCACAGTCAACTCCTCATGTTTACTTGCTGTATTTTCACAAAAAGCTAAGCAACTCCTCCTTTCGCTCTTTTTTAATGATTTGTGTTTTGCTTTTGACAGAAAAAAGAACAGACCATATGCTGTGGAGAATGGTATGGATCTGAATGAAATAAACCTGGGAAACTGATAAACAGCACCATCCCACAACAATTCAATTAAAGTAATGGGAGGCAAAGATTTCCCAGCAGGATGCTGGGAAAGTAGAAAGAAACCACTGTGAGCCAGGCAAGTGTCCAGTTTTCCTTTAGAGACTGGCTGCTGAATGGGAAAGGCTCCAGCTTTCCAAAATCTGCCTTTCACCTTTGAACCATTCTATGTCTCTTCTGAGCCTTGGATGATTTGAAGTTTACTGCAGTTTCCCTTTTCCAACTCCTTAGTAAAAAAAGATCAACACATGAACACATGACAGGCGTAAATGCTGAAGGATGATTTGTTTAAGGCTTGTAGGAAACCAGCATCTTTTACAAAATTGTTTTAATTTTTTTAAACATTTTTCTCTACAGTTTCTAACTTTTTGTCCTGCCCTCATATCAATTCTCAGCAAAATCAAATCCAAATTCAAAAGTTAAAATTTCCTCACAACGAGTTCTAATGATGTCTTTATCATATTTTCATAGTTTTGACCAGTAACCCATTTTATGCTGAAGTTCCATAGTTTTGATCATAGATCCTGTTCATGCCAAAGAGTCCAGAAATATTTTAACTGCACTCTGTGTTCATGAGTTGTTAACATCCTACACAGCACAAAGATGACCCAGAGGGGAATGACAGAAGTCAGTCAGCAGCAAGGGCAAAATGAACACATTTGCAAAGGAGACCAGGGAAAAGTCATCCCCATATGCACCACTATGGCTCATCTCCATGAGAGATGTTACACCAATTCTTCTCCAGAGACTTCCAGTGAAGCAAGCTGGCAAGATAAATTTCAGAGACCAAACTATGTACAGCTACCCAGGCCCTCAAAGACAGCAGGGTTATCAACACTGCCTTCCTCCAGGACACCCAGACATGCCACGACCCCAAACAGCTGCAGCACAACAACTGAACACACTGATTTAACACTTGATGGTGAAAAAACAGATGCATATTTAAGCTGTGGGATGTTTTTTTTCCCTGCACATAGGAAAAAAGCCCCTGCAGATGACATTCAAGCAATGGTTACTGGTAAGAACTGGATTTGCAGCTGTGCTATTCAGCCCTACAGCTGGGCACTTTTGATGGAGTGGTGGTGAATAAGGCCCATTAAGTGCACTTTTTGGCATTTTAATAAGATGAGCTGTTAACAAGCATTTCGTTTTCCTTTCAGGTGTCTGTTGATACCATATATGACACTTTCCCTCCACCACTTCACCCAAACAGCCTCTGCCACAGGAGGGTTTTGCTGAGGAAGCTGCCATGGCTCAGCCTGACTGCTCCAAAGCTCAGCAACAGCAGCCTGAACACGCTGGGTTAGACAAAGGAAGTGGGTCTCACCCTCCCTGCAGCTCTGCTTTCGAACCACACCACAGCCACACGCTGGGAAGGTTACTAAACCATCCTCTGAAAACAGCACAAGCCACAGAGGGGAAGGGGGAACTGCGTTCAACTGTCACAGCCTCAGTTGATGGGGCTTTTCCTACATGAGTCAGCAGCTTCTCAACTGCTTCAAGAGGCTGCTCGCAGGCTTAAGCTGACTCCTTCTTCTAAAGTCTGTCTGCACTTTGGAAATTGGTTTTTTGATGGCAAGGGCCGAGGTAGCAGCCCTGCCACGTTCACTGCTCTGTGTGCACACCAGAGCACGGGGCAACACGGCTCCTTTGAGAAGGCTGGTGATGTTCTGGTGAGCCCCTCACCCGGCTACTGTGGTCACATCTCCTAAAAAACAGAGGGACACACACCAGGACAAAGCCAGTCAGAGCCCAGACATCCAAGGACTTGCAGAGACTCTTTAATATATTACTGTCAATCTCTGCTACTAACAAGGTTTGGGATATGGTTACATGAGATGCCCAAGCAACTTTGTAATTTTCCCTTTGCCGAAATTTACATTTTGTAACTCTACAATGTCCAGCCTGAAGTAAAATCGCAGAACCAGTCTGTTTTCTTGGGGACTCTTCAAAAAAGAGAGAAGGCAGCAGAGCAGAGGTCTGGTAAAGCAAGGGTAAGGATATATATAATCAAACATTAGAAGTGTCAGACTAGACAAAGGACAGGAAGTGGGTACAGGAAAAGATTCTAGAAGCTTCCATCCCAAAGGACACATTTAGTTTTACATTTATCTATAGCTGTACCTATCTGCCTTTTTCAGACTGCTGAAAGTGCACCACTGGCATATAAAGCTGTCCAGCTTAGAAAACAGCTGCCCATTTTCCCGTCTCACTGCCATTGTTAACAGAATTTAAAAGCAAAAACAGATCTCTTCCCCCTTCTATACACTCTTCAAATATATCTGAATCAAGAAAGCTACCCCAAAACAAAAAAGCGACCAACTAAGCAAGTCCGAAACGATCCTCAAGAGCCACCAGAGAGGGCGACCAGCTAAGAGTTATACTCAAGGTTCGCTCTGCTTGCTTGGTTCACTTTTTACAGACACTCTGCATCGGCAGCTCCTGTCCGGCCGGTTTCGCAGGCAGAAAAGACACCCCAAATCTGCCAGCTCAAAACCCCTCCTATCCATGTGGTGTTTACTTCCCCACGCTCTCCCAAAAACCCCTCAGCTGCAAGGAACCGGTTAAAACTTTTCGGACATTGGGCAACGCCAGCTCTTAGCAAAGAGTCACATCCTGCTCCGGGACTGCCAGCACGGCTCCGAGGCGCTCGGAGGTGCCCGCGCCAGCGCTTCCCGGCCGGGGAGCCCTGCCCGGGACAGCGGCACGGCCGGGCCCGCGCCCCGCTCCCCGCTCCCCGCGCTCCCGGCGCCGCTTACCGGCTGCGAGCAGGTGAAGGGCGGCGAGGCGTCCAGCAGCAGCCGCAGGGCCGCGGCGGCGGGCGGCCGGAGAAGGAGGAGAAGGAGCAGCAGGAGGAGCGGCAGCCGCGGCCCCGCCATGGCCCCGCTGCGCCGCCCGGCGCTTCCGGGCCCGGCCGGGCGGGGCCGCACCTGAGGAGGGGCCGGGCCCGGGCCCGCCCGCTGTGGGGCCGGCGGGAGCGCCCGGAGCCTCCTCCCCTCCCCGGCCGTGCGCTGAGCACGGGGTTAAAGAGCCAAACCTGCTCCGCCGGCGGGTCCTCTCCCTGTGTGCGCGCTCATCGCGGAATCGAGGGACGCTGGAGATGATCCGCTCCTACAGCCCTGCCAGGGCAGAGCCACCCGCAGCAGGTGACACGGGAAAGCCAGGTGGGTGTGGGATGTCTCCAGACAGGGAGACCCCACGGCCTCCCTGGGCAGCTGTTCCAGGGCTCTGCCAGCCTGGACCTGAAGGAGTTCTTCCTCGTGTTGAGGTGGAACTCCCCGTGCACATCCCTGGCTTCGGGTAAATGCAAAACTGACACCAGCAGTGCTCTGCAGCTGCTGAGCAAAAAGCATTATAGGTGTATGCTCTGCTTTTCCAGCTGCGGGGCTGTTCTAAGTGCATCCACTTCAGAGGGGACTGTACAAACCTGGCTCTCGTTCCTGATGCTCCCCCCGTTTCAGCTGTCTCACAGGTTTCACTCCAGGTTTCCACACTGCAGCACGCCCACAGCCACTTTCACCTGTTCTTTGCCGTGGATTTCACCTAATGGTCTCACACAGAGATGTAACCCAGCTGAGTTGCCAGCTCAGGGAGTTTCCCAGCAAAGCTGAGCCCTTGACCAACAGCCGTGAACACGGTGGTTTTGGGTGGTTTTGTGGTGGCAAATGTCTAACTGTGGTGGCCAGTCTGAGCCTGCAGATAACGAGATTTCTGCTGCTGATCCTTCTGGCATTCCTTTTGCCCTGCACTGATGACATCTACAGGTTTTCATCGCCTCCTAGGTTTTAACATTTTGTGCCACCACTATTTAATAGTAGCAGCAAAGCCCGCAGTCCTGACAGTTGTGTGCAAGTCAGGGAAAATTATCGTATGTGTACATGTGTAACTGAAAAAACCCCATTATTTTTTCTTTAGGGATTATTTTCCCTGATGCATTTGGGCTGAGCACACTGTGATTTATAATGCTGCGACACAAACACAGTGCTCAGCTGGCATTGTGGTGTAATTTCCTGATAACCGTGCTACAACAAATTTGCTCAATCGACAAGCAAACATGTGGAATGCTACTCGTTATCATCCCCTTAGCTTCATGGCTTATATATATACTAATTACACTGTATTTAAGCTGGGGGCTTTTTTTTTTCTGTTGCATGTGCTTGGTAAGAAGGAATCTAGTAGAGAAAATGTCAAGTTTGTGGTTGTGCGTGAATCACATGTTGGACATCGTGACCCGGCAGGATTTCTGTGGTTACAACAGTACAGAGAGTGGTTAGATTTCCTAAATTACTGTTCAGCAGGGCAGGCTGTGGCTGTCCAGACCATTCTGCAGCCCCTTAAATAGGGACAAGAGCCCCTGAATGGCAGTGGGGCTGCCGATGGGAAACTGGGGGCTGCAGGAAGCTGTCTTAAATTTCAGCCACTGCTGGCAGGAGGGAGCGATGTCAAAGGAGTGTTGATACCATGTACAATAGTGAACAGATCTGGACATTGTTTAGAAATTTATTAGCAATTTTAAAATAACATCATTCCTTAGATAAAAATGCAATCTTACAGGAATATACATTTGTCCCACACAGAGATGACCCTATAGCTCACTGGCGGGCCGCTCGCTCTGACCTTCCTCTGTTGATTTTAAAACGTGCGAGAGGGCAAGACGGACTCTGGCACTGATGACAGGCTTACATGACGGTTACAAACTGTACAGCAGTATTTACAAAAGCATTTCTGTGGGTTCATGAAAACTAGATATAAAAGTGTGGAAGGAGGTAAAGAATTGAGACAGGGAAGGGTTGGGTGGAGGTGCGAAGGAGGGCTGGGAAGGTGGGCAGGGAGTGTAGGGAAGAGTGGGAGAGGAGTTTTATATCTGGACTGATTTATACTTGAGAGAGGTCATTTTACAGCTCTGGGCAATTCAAATGAAGGCAAAACACTTATATTTATCAACATTTATAGCTGATGATCAGAGCAGGAAATGGTGCTCCAGGGCCTGAACTTAAGAGGTGCTGAGGAACCCCATCTTCCCTGAAGTCACTGGGAGACACTGGTACCCAGTACCTTGCTGGGCCGGACCCAAACCATGCACAGACAGTTCCCCCTGGACCTGAAACCCTTTGGATCCTGCAGTGCTCAGTCCTCAGTGCTGATGTGAATTCAGACTGAGATCAGCTCCTAAATTACACCTTGGCTCCTGAAACGGACTAGATTTCAACCACTTCTTGCCAGAATTCACTCCAAAGTGACTCATCCCTTGCTCTGTCAAGTGGCAATTGTTTGGAGGGAGATTCATCATTCAGAATTGATTTTTAAGGCAGTTTTATAAGTATCTCCCCCTTTTTTTTATGTGTGTGATGCAGCAGTGTTTGTCAGAGATATTTACAGTCTCACTCCTCCTCCTCTAAAATCTTCCCACATTCAAACTGTCAAGACTAAATAAGCTTGAAACAATCATTTCTATGAGCAATCATAAAGTTGATGATGTTTAGATAGTATTGGCTGCCAGTCTACCTAGGTGCTTGAGATGGGAGCAGACTGACTTAGGATGCTTAAAATACTGAGAGCATTTCAGCCTAATTGGGAAAGAGCTAACAGAAAAACACAGGTATTAAATCACCTGAATGATGATGCCAACAAATGGTGTCTGAGTCTGTGGTTCTGTCTCGAATAGGAAAAAGCTTTGGAAAGGGGCTGTTGGAAGGCTGGCAGAAAAACCTGTGGCTGAGTGGAGTGATGCCTGCTCTCGCCTGGGCCTGTCCCTGCTCCTCTGGCCTGGGATGCAGCTGCTAATCCTGGCCTAAGGAAAGGACCAGACAGCACTGCCAACTTCAGGCTGCAGGAGTGGAGGCAGAGTGCCTGACGTGGGGTAGGAAAAAACCAGCGTGGGAGTGTGGAGACAAGCTCCTGATCCTGCCTAACCAAGCCCTTGGTAATGCTAATGAAGGTTCCCTCATTACATCAGTCATTGGTGCTGCTCCTTTCAATTAGCCCTTTAGAAAGGGACTTGATTAAGTTGCCTAATTGTCCCCTGCCACCTGAGATCTCGGCCATGCTCTGGGGCTGGGGGCTGTCACACCAGCCCTGCCTGGCCCCGAGCTGGCAGAGGATGCTGTAGGGCATCTCCAGTGACAATGGACACTCAGGTTTAGGCAACTGAGTCGAGCCCTGTGCCCCTAAAGAAGGCCTGGTTTTTATGCTCAAGTGTTAAGTTCCCTGTAAGGGGGAGGAGAAGAATGGAGAATTTAACTAGAACACTAAAGTTTGTATCAGAAGAGGATTTTTTTTTTCCCAATCCAGTGTGATACTGACTTTTCTGAAAGCAATTGGAGCCCAATCTGTCTTCAGAACAGGACGCAATCTCTGCTGTGCTTCTGCCCTCACCCACCCAACCTCAGGGAGCTGTAGCAAGGCCAGAGTGGTTTCAGCTTTCCAGAAACACAGCAGGAGCAGAGATAGAAGCTCCACAAACTGCGATCCCATTGAAAACCTTCTCGATCCCTGGGCTTGCTCACCCAGAATAAAACTTTAAAAGTTTCACAACATTGAAAAGAAGAAAAAAAGAAACCCTGTGCAGCTATTGAGACTTGTATTTCTTAGACTTCTTTGAAGAAGAAAATAAATGGGGGAAAGATGTAATTAAATTTGTCAGGGCCCAGTTCTGTTTTCCACATTCTTTGCATCAATACAACCTCTTTGGCTTCTAATGCCCTCCAGCCTCATGTTAGCAAGATGGGAATTGGGACTTCTGATGGCCTGGAATGTTTTATTTATATGTACTACAGGTTTCATTATGGGAACTGATGAAATCTCACTGCTATCAGAAACCCTGACTGGATTCTACTTCAATATTGTTGTGCTCCAAGTTCCCCATTCGGTGTCCTCTCCCCCCCACTGCCCCTGCTGTGGGGACAGTCACAGCAGGACCGTGGATGTATCTCAGGATACTCAGTGCTGTCTCTGTAGGGCTGCTTCCCTCCAGCTCCCTGGACCAGTGGGTTGGGGTTTCCCATCTACACGTACGAAGCAAGGCCTCCAGCTCCGTGTGTGACACAGGTGACCAACCCCACGGGCTCGGGGTGCCGCCACCTCCTCTGCTTGTGTCAGTGTGCAAACGCGCATACATTTCATACAGCAATCTGAAACTCAGGCAGAAAAGACACGGGAGCCTGGCTGAGACCCATACAACTGTTATATTGGCGTCAGTCTAAAGAAAGCAATGATACATTGCTTTGGAAATTATCAAGAAATGTAAAAAATGCATTTGCCCTTTTTTTTTGTTGTTGTCGTTGTCGTCGTAGTCACTGGGGCAGGGTTGTGAGTCAGAAAACAAAGCAGAAATAGATGCGGTTCTGTACATGGCGCCTCTCTGGCTGTCCCTCCGTGCTGGGGTGGGGTGGGCAGGGCAAGAAAACAGGCGGGACCCCTGCAGCAGCAGCAGCATCGACACCATCATCGTCCACGTGTCCAGCTGAAGAGGCAGATGATGCACAAAAGGTCTGTGGACAACGAAACTCCAGCTCTGGATCGTGAGTTCCACTTGCTTTCCCATCACGTCAGCCACACAGAAATAGGGAAGAAAAAAAGAAATGCACCCGATGTGGCTGGCCCAGTACTGTCTGGACTAATGAGCAGGAGTGACACAGGGAGGAGGTTTGTTGTTTTATAAGAAACGTCTTTAGTCTGCAGTGTCCTCTTGCGAGTCAGAGGTGCTCAGAGGCAAACAGCAGATCGTTTCCCCCATTCCTTCCCTCCACGCCACTTCTCAGCCATCGGTTCCTTCAAAGCTTCCATCCACAGCACAGTGATTGTACCCACTGTCCACTCCCGTACACAGGGAAACACTCCAGGAATTAACCTGCCCCTCCTTCCCACTGTCCCCCAGACTCTCTCTGCCTCACTTGCAGGAGGCAGCAGCTCTTTGCTCAGGCCTGTCACAATGTGCACGTTGGAAGTACCTCAAATTAAAAAAAAAAAAAATAAAAAAAAAAGTCAAGAAAAAAGAAAAAAGCCGCCCTCCCCAGAGAGAGAAATTTGCACAGCTGGCACCAGCAATTACTAAATTTAACGCCTGCCCCTCAAACCACAGAAGTTGTTTGCATTCTCTGCTAGCCATGCGTTTTCCACTCTGCAGCACCTACAGGGTCTTCCAGCAGAGCGGGGTTTCCCCTGGCCACTGTGGGCTCTGACCCCCGGGGGAGAAGCAGCTTTCGCCAAGAATGCCTGGGGCACAATCCTTCCTGCCATCTTCCTTCCCATCAAGAAAAATCCTAAAAGATGGGCTGTCAAGCATCCAAAAGGCTCATTGTCACCACTAATTTAGGTAAGGGCTGTTTTCTAGGGGTGAAGAGCACCTGTCTTCCATTGGGAGGGTCAGATGGACTTTGCAGTGAAAGAAAATGAGTCAGGGAGCCCTTAGACGGCATTGTCAGGAACAGCCAGGCACGGGCATTTTTCCCTTTCAAGGACCTTTGGAGCACATCAGCACCAGCAGCAGCAAACTCACGGGGAGACACACATGTGTGCCCACCTCCATGCAGGCACCAGGGATGAAAGGATGAGACTGACTCACAGCAGCTGGTTACCTTCTCCAGGGAAGCCTTGAATTATGACTCTGATGACAGATGCTTGTACAAATGGATTCCTATTTCTCTGGTATTTGGTTTTCTCCAAGGTACCTTGAGCTGATACTGGCCGGTTCAAAAAGTACAGTCAAAAGTACCCTTTGCTATTTCTCCTTTATGCCCCAGAGAATCGAGAAGAAAAACAAGATAGTCACAAAAATAATGTAATCAGGGTATGTAGTGAAGGGTGTTCTCGGACATCTGCAGAAGCTCAAGATTTAAATCAAAGTTTAGCTCTGAGTCAGATCACACCTCAGAACTCAGAACTGATCTGCAAGTTTGTGAATCATCCCGAGGAGGGAGAAAAAACAGCAGTAGTCTAGACAAAAATCAGTTGCATAAAATCTAACGGTACGTGCCTGTTTTTTCAGCCTCTCTCAGGGTTAGGGCCAACCATCGGTGTGACAGTTTCACACTTACTAGTCAGGAAATGTGTCTGGAAATGCTGTGCTGCCAGATGTGTTGTGACTGAGTACCTGACCCATCCACTAATGTCTGGGAAGAGGATTGAGAGCATGCACAGGAACACCAAAAAGTCACTTGGCACCTGCATCTTGACCAGGCTGCAGCAATTCTCCTAATAAAGATCCACAGCTCTCTCCCTCTGCTTTCAGCCCAGACCAAGGGTAGATAACTTTATTTTGTCAACTCTTCTGATTCTTGCATTTCTTATCCCAGGATCCTGCTAAAATTGATCAGGGTTCAGCTATTTAATAAAATAATTCTGAAGCCAGATTTTTCCCCCCCTTGCTCCTTCAATTGCTGGTGCCAGCTGAACGTGTAGGATGGATCTGCCAAATGGGCTTTGGGGGTCTTGCCACCCTTAGTGGGACGAGACCTTTAGAGGAACTGAGCAAAAGGAAAGAAAACAAAGCCTGAATAAAATGTCCCAGTCTCGGGAAGAAAGATTCTCTACCGATAAAGAATCGTGCACATTAGAAGGGAGTGAGGAAGAAGGAAAATGAACACAAGATATGCAAAATCAGTAACGTTCAACCTGTCAGTGGATTGCAGAATAGTTACTTACAACAGGTACACTTTGTTCATCGTACAAATTAAAAAAGGAAAAAGAAAAATAAAACAGTACCCTTTCCCCAACCACACGTAAAAAAGCACTTAAAAGTTCAAAGGTAAAGCTTGGCACATTCCAAATACGAAATGATTCACTTGACATGCAGCAAAATATACAAGAAGTGATTCTTTTTTTTTTACTTTTTTTTTTTAAACAAACTTAATTCAATTCATTATCTTTGCTTGGCACAATTGCAATTCATTTTAAAAAAATATTTGAAAAATACTGAAACTGACCTGAATTCAAGTATAACGGTTTCTTCAACAGAAACATTGTCAATGCAATAAAACATCACACGGAATATATCGAAGCGTAACGTCTTCTGGTTTGTTGTTTCTTTTTTTTTGTTTGTTTCCCCCCACTCCCGTAAATTTTTTTTTTCTATACAGTTTTAATGCCAACACGACTTACAATTTTATTTCAAAATTAAATATTATTGCATTGTTTTTGCATATCTTGTGGAACAGAAAATGCAAAGTTGCCGATTCCCTTTCCGAAAGCAGAGACAGTGGTTTGTTTTTGCATTCGAGCGGCCGCAGCTCTCCCGCAGCTCGGGGAGCTGCCCTCGCACACACACACGCACGCACACACGCTCCCCTGGCTCCCACGCTCACAGACACGCTTAGCGCTGAAAAGAACCCAAACCAATCACCCAAATGTGCAAGACTATATCAAGTGCATTGCCTACTATCTTTAAATTATAAAACGACAACGGAAAAAAAAAGGTCTTCGGTTGCTAGTAAATGAAATTACAAATTCTCGGTGTACATAACGGTTGGTAAAACTCATCTATCGTTATACTTCTACCAAGTTCCAATGGAGAAACCACCCTCCCCCCGGTTTAAATAATACAGCATGATCAAACCAATTTAACATCCACAAAGGTGAAAATAAACCAAAACAAAAAAGGTAGGTGATTACAAAACGCTGTAAACACTCCCTTCTCCCTCAAAAATAATAATTATAATTATAATAATAATAAAATAGTCAAAATAAAAACTGCAACATGCTTTCAAGAAAATACCAAACTGCGAAACAAGAACTCTGCACAGGCCTGGCGGCCCTCAGCCCCGCCGTCATGCCTGCTCCCCCATTGGCTGGCACAGTTGGCGCGCTGAGCTCTGATTGGCCGTCAGGAGACCGCCTGAGCTCGGATTGGCTTGTGAGTGACCGCCCGAGCTCTGATTGGCCGGCAGAGGCCGCTGCCGGAGTCTCGGCAGGGCTAGGCTGCGCCTCGGGCGCCCGCGGGCTTCTCCTGCTTCCTCCTCCCCGTGGCCGTGTGGGAATCCACAGCAGAAGTCTTCCTCTCCTTCCGAATCAAAGGGCCTTGGCTTTATGGAGACGGTGAGGCTCATACAGAATATGTGCAAAATGATTTTTACAAGCAAGGTTGACAGACACCCGTTTGGCGCAGGTCCTTTTGGCTAGGGCCATCCGCAAGAAGCTGAGGTTCCCCTTGGTGCTCCGGAGGCAGCTGTCGTTCCTTGTGCAGGGACTGAAAAAAAGAGGGAGCTGGCTCTCCTCCTCTTCTCCTCCTCCTCCTCACTCTTCCCTCATGGACACGTGCTGGGGTTATATCCGCTCCTGAAAAGCTTTCTTACACCACCCAACTCTGCGACTCGTCCCAACAGAAATGAATGAAGAACGCTGTTCCGGTTACTCCAGGTCACGAGAACAGTGAGGCACTTCTGAAACAAACCCATTAGGAACATTGAAACAAATAAAAAACCAGCATCGCTTCCAGCCCTGGCAACTACAGGCTGCTGATATAAATCCTGCTGTCCTTGAGCTCCTCCTGACTTATCCTACAATCCGGGTTCTGCACCTCTTCCTCTTCCTCTCCTGCACTGTCCTGCCCTGGGTCCCTGCAGTTAGCAAAAGGCAAGAGGTTGCCATTGGGGCTCTGCTTGCTGTTACCATTGAGAATGTTGTCTGCTGCATTTTCCATCTCTTCTATCGTCATGTCGCAGGCGTCTGCGAGCTCATGGGTTGTGACCTCAATGAACTTTGGATCTTGAGCAAACTGCATCAGTCCTTCCGAAATCAAGACCTTCAAGAGCAGGTGGGGAACCAGAACACAAAGACACGTGTTAGTACCCTGCAGCGTCAACCCCGCCACACCTCCAACACAACCCGTTTCCTTCTCCCATTCACGCTTCTAAACCCCTGCTCGTGGTGGATCTGTCTCCCTGCCCTTCCAGGGCCGCGTTCCTAGCTGGCCGTGCCACAGCATCCCCGGTGCCCGTGTGTCCTTACCGCTTCCACCAGGCTGCTGGCGCTGCCGTGGAACTGCCGGCTGCTCCCCGCGCTCGGGCTGGGCACGGTCAGCGACACGGGCCGCGCTCTCCGGGGGCTGCCGCCGCTCTCCGGGTACCGGGAGCCGCAGTGCACGGACGGCAGGCTGCTGTTGAGTTTCTCCGAGGACTCGGCCCCGTCGAGGCGCAGCGTGGGGATGCTCTGTTGCGGCCAGCCCCGGTTGCAGGGCGTGGCCGGGGGTGTAGCACACAGCCGAGAGAACGTGGTGGGGGAATGGCTTCGCTGCAGCAGGGGACTCAGGCCGGCCACCGCTAGTGCCTGCGGGCAGAGGAGGGACAGCGTGAGGGAGAGCTTGCAGGGCTGGAGCAAGGACATGCTGGAGAAACCATCTGAGAAAGGCCTGGAGGGTTTTGGGGCTTGTGGAAACAGCTGCCAGTTCCTCAAAGGGTTTGGATGTGTGCTACAAACTCATTTTACAAGCATTCCTTTACATGGTGTACCCTGTGCTAGTGCCAGGATTGGAAATTTCCAGAACTGCAGCTCTTTGGCCTGGAAGTCATGGCACTGCCAGGAGGGATACATCCCATTGCCACGGCACTGCCAGGAGGGATACATCCCATTGCCACGGCACTGCCAGGAGGGATACATCCCATTGCCACGGCACTGCCAGGAGGGATACAGCCCCATTCCCACAAGGAATGCAGCCTCATTCCCACAGCATTACCAGGAGGGATACAGTCCCATTCCCATAAGGAATGCACCCCCATTTCCACAGCATTACCAGGAGAGATGCAGCCCCATTCCCCATGGTGCTGCCAGAAACACCACCTCCTCCACTGGGGGAGACAGCAACTCTTTTTCCCACCACTGACACCACACATAGCACAGGCTTTTATTGCCAGTTGCTGTTCTAAGAGTCTACTGAGGAACCCGAACAGATACCAGATGTGAATTTTAGATGTGTGTGCAGTTGGCAATAACTTGAAATCCACCACTGGATTTTAAGGCATCTGCTGTTGGTGGGAGGATCAATATCTGATGATTATACTTTCACCAATCCAGTCCTTCCTGTAATCATACACACAACCTCTGAGTCATCCAGCCTCCTCTTATAACAAATTCCTCAGGAGGCCTCTTGTTGCACAGGGCTGATCTGACGCCTTATTGATGGTGACTGCTTCCTTGTTCAATAAGCAAGACTGTCAGAGTCATAAGCTCATCTCACAGAGCTCATGAAGCGATGAAATAAATGCACAGGAGCTGCAAAAGCGTGTGCCTTGTGTTGTGTTGAGGCTGGGGAAGGCTCTGTGCTTAGTCTAAGCTAACTGTGCAGAGAGGCATTGGCAAACCTCCCTTCTCTTCAATGCCTGCCTGAAAATGCTGCCTCAAAGACATGACTTCCACAAGACTTAAACTTGCCCTTTGGTGATGCTCCTTCCCTCCATTGGCCACAGTGGGACTGAACTGACTAATTTAAACTAGACAGCTCACTTAAAGCTCTCTGGTGTTCAGTGAAGCTGAGTCCATCTGCCACTGAAATCCTTGGGAACTGATAATTATGTTGTGCTGATGACTCTGTAAAGAGGAATTAATTCTTAGTCACCTGCAAGTTCACCAAGGCTTTCTCAGGAACTGGATGTCAGACTCCTATCAAATTTCAGTGAGGAAGAAAGCCTGTAAAACTTCTTCTGAGTAAGTCATACCCTGCAGGCTATGACGGCCTCAGCACATCCCTTAAACTGCCAGGACTTCAAGGAGAGACCTGGCTCTGTCAGGCAGGACAACAGAACCAATTTTTCACCTTGTTGGCAGAAACTTACACAAAATGTTTTATCAAAAATATCAGGTTCTGAGGAAACTGAGAGAAGCTCTGTAGGATTGCTTTGAGCTTCAGCTTAACACATTTACATGTCATGATGTGCAGGTATTCCATGAGAATACCTCTTCAAGCATTCACAGCAACAGAATCCATTAGGTTTAGCAGAGGCCACCTTTCCACTCTGGTCTTTAGGCACTGTTGTTGGTTAACATTTCTGTAAATGCTGAGTGTTGTCAGCTGGCAGGCAGATGCCTCTTTCAGGGTAGCCCTTCAGTCTGGCTGAGTGACACGTGTGTGGGCAGAGCCCCTTCCCTCCAGGTTTTGGGCTGCACGGTGGGATGAGGGAGGGTGAAGTAGCTCCATCTTATCTGTAGAGGTTGGAGGGAGGTGATTCTGTCAGCTGTGTGGGCTGGGAGGCCTGTGTTCCCTCTGCCTGGCCCATGGCAGGGCAGCGAGTCCCAGGAGGGCTGTTGGTGCTCTGGTGAACGTGGGAAGCTGTTTCCTGACCAATCCTCCCTGCTCCAACACATTTTCTGGTTGTTCCTTCCACAGCTATAACTCTCTGCAGACCACTGCTCTCTGGAGCTCCAGAATTAAAGGATAACTCTCTGCAAGTGGAGGTAAGAAAAGCCAGGGAGCCTCAAGCCCACTCCTCTCTCAGTCCTCTGATTTCTCACTCCCATTCCTGCTATGTGGCATTTTCTGCCCTAAAGAAGTAGCAAGGCCACTCTACCCTGCCTGGGGGGACTGCACAGAGCAGGATGCCACACCTGCAAGGCTGGCACTGCCATCTGCACCCGTTTCTTTTATGGTGACAAAAAGTGGCATCGTCAAACCAAAAGACAAAGATCTCCTTTGGAGTCTGACAGCTGGCTAATCATCTAGGTACGTGCTTAAGCATGCATTTGCTAGGCTGCTGAACACAGTTACAAAGGGCTTAAGAAGCTGATGGATTACATGTAATCACTTTATGTTTTAAAATGGTTAATTACACTTACTGGTTACCTTTAATTACCTAAAGTAGACTGTGCACACTTTATTCATGTGCATACTGCCATCAAAGCCAGTGTAATTGCACTGCAGCATGTAATTTGGGTAGTTATATTCATCTTTTTGCTAGTATTTTATTCTTTCACAGGCATCAGAAAATGATAACTGTGGCTGACTCCAAGGGACATGTTCCTGTAGCATTCTGGGAATGATAAAAATCCTGCTAAACCCTGGGCCTTTGGTATGGGTGAGAATCTATCCCAAATGGTTCTTGAACAGTGGGTTGGGATGCTCTGGGGGCACTGCAGGTGGCAGGGGCCCCGTGTGGTTGTTGACACTCACCTGATGATGGACCAGATGCAAAGGCAGGACTGTCTTCTGTGAGACGTCCACACCCTGGTTTTTCTGTCTTTTCAAACACTCTAAGTGAAAAGATGCTCTTCGACCTGAAACAGCAGCACACACAACGTGTCCATCACTCATGATACACTCCAAAGGTTATCTGTTCTCAGTTTCTGGCAGTGCAGTCCCACTGGACACACAGCAAAGACACACATGCTTTGGGC
The DNA here is from genome assembly GCF_021018805.1 of Prinia subflava. Classification (NCBI taxonomy): domain Eukaryota; kingdom Metazoa; phylum Chordata; class Aves; order Passeriformes; family Cisticolidae; genus Prinia; species Prinia subflava. The sequence goes on along the minus strand of NC_086250.1, from coordinate 1,630,250 downwards.
TCTGCCCACTTTCCCTAACTCCCTGCCCTTTCCAAAGCATTGTGTTTACAGAAACAGGCATCAGGCATCACACACCAGTCAACACTGCCCTCCAAGCTGCTGCAAGGCAGGATCCTGAACACTTTCCTCCTTTCAAACACGTGCGGCTGGTTTCCCTCCCGAGCAGTGGCAGTGCTCTCACACCTCTGTGGCTGAGGCAGAGCCCTCACAGCATGGTGACAAGTCAGGGAAGATGATACAGGGAAATCTTATAAATATGGCTGCTTGGCAAAAGACTCTGAGAATATGAAACCTGTAAGTGAAATAGAAATGAGAGCTGGTTTTGATGTGTAAGGTGCCAAGCCAGTCAGTGACTGAACAACTGGAAAGGCAGTGGCTGAGTGGGCTGAAGGGAAGGTCCCTGTGGATTGAACACTGTCCTTGGCAAACAGAAGGGATGCTGCTGCAAGCTAAAGAGTCCAAGGGTCAGGGAGACCCTGCCAGTTTGGCAGAGAAGACAAAAAGGGGTCTAGAAAGGAGCTTTTAGGGTTTAAAATGTAACACAGTGTGGTAATGTAGAACTTCTAATAGGCCGTATGTAGATTCTATAAGATTTGTGTTTTTTACTGGTTGGATGTTGTAAATTAGCATATTCAGTACAAAAAAAGTGTTGTACCCAGAACTCAGAGGTCTCTCAAGCTCAGGCCTTCAGTTGTGACTGGCAGCTTTAGGCTGGCTCTTCTCACCCACCACCCAAGACTGCTGTAATTCCATCTCTGCAATAAAACAGCAGCTTTACTAAGAGCTGCCTGGGAGTCCCACATGTCTGGTCCAGGCTCTGACAGTGGCAGCTGAGGCTCTGTGGCCGTGCTGGCAGACGGGGACATTGTGCTGCTCAAGTGACACTGGTGGCCTGCCTGCATGTGATCTGTGTCCCTCAGCTGCCAGACATACCACACTTCATGAGACTGTGTCTACAGCAAGGTCAGGTGCAGCTGGGTGCACCAGTGGGGAATTTGGAAGGAAGGGAAGGGAAAAAAGAGATTTTAAAGGGAACTACTGAAATAGTCACGTTGTTTACTTGCTATAAAATGAAACTTTACTTCTCTAAATATGAGAAAGGCACTCCCACTGAGGAATTTAAAATTACTGAAAAGTACGTTTATGATCAAGTGAAAAAGGGCAAATAAATCCAGTATTAAAGATGCACACTAAAATATTTTGTGGTCTTCTTGATTTTGTTGACATTTTTCTAAAGAAGGAAAGAAAATTAGAATTCTGAAAATAGTAAGTATCTATAATATTGGATTGTTGACAAAAAGCCCTCTCAGTGTCGGAGAAAATATGTTATAACCCAGAGAATGAATGTTATGATGCAGGTTAAAAGTATTTCCTCTTTCTAGAGGAAAAAACCCAACCACTAAAATGAGAATGACATCAGTATATAAATATTCACTAGAATGTAGTTAGTGAAGCATTGTATCAAGGGCTGACTGCCTTACAAAGAGATATAGAAGTTGTCAGTGCCTAATATTTTAAGATTTGAAATAAAGTAAATGTTAGAACATTGAAGCATCCTAAAGGATTTCCATGAAGATTCGCTAGCCTCACTTTAAACATGACACTACCTAGTCTGTCACTGTTACTCTGTAAAAATGTATTTTATATCCAATTCTTTTTAGTTTCTCCCTTCAGAGCCCTTTTCTACCACACCAATACTCAGAAAAAGGCTGAAAAATGCTATACCTAAGGAGTTCATTTTGTCACAGAGTCTCTTGATACTTTCATAAAACCTTGTGATCCATGGATTTCACCTGACAGTGAAGCACTTGAAAATCTCCAGGTACAATTAGAGCAGAAGGCAAATTTATGTTGTATTAACTTAATCTGACATTCAGTGTGTTCCTGGTAGCAGACAAAGGACACAATCTCTCCTTTCTCCTTGCTGAATGCACACAGAGCAGAACACCGTAGACTCAAGTCTCACCTATTCAGTGACTCCCTGGTGATTGTTTGGAGAGTGCACAGCTCTCAGATAAAGTGCCCTGATTCACAGGCAGCCTTGATCAAACAGATCACAGGGACTGTCCAAACAGCCACAGCTTCATCTGTGCCAGCAGAGCCACGTGCCTGGTCAGGATTGTCTGCACGCCCTGGCATTCCTGACCTCACTGAATGCAGCAAACAGCATCACACAGGCTGGGATCCCTCCAGGGAGACGGGGAGCCCCACCAAAGTGGAGGAGACACAGCCCAGCCCTGCAGGGAGGTTACCTAGAGCTGAGGAGCACAGGAACCCCTTCTTCGGAGAGTGCCGGCTGTCCTCCCCTTTGTTGTTTTCTGGCGGAGTGAGTTGTCTGTTTTCATCATCTTGGTATGCAAGCCTGGGAAGGAGAGCAGAGGGATTTAGAGCAGTTAATTCTGCTGATATTGGGCAGAATAAGCCCTCTTCCAGCAAGGAAGCCAGGAAGGTCATGCTGGCAAAGGGATGCAAGAGCGAGCTAGCTTCAAACTATTACTGGCCCAGAAGCAGTAACAAGAGACCATGAGACAGAGAACCCTCTAAAAATGAGCTCTGGGAGCATCAGGAGGTAGAAGTGAATGTGGGGGGCAGCCCTGCAGAGACAGATGTCTCATTTAGAGAAAGAAAACCTAGGTGAAAAATATCCTTTTCAATGTTACTTCTAGGGCTGAACTGCCTTTTTAAAAAAAATTATTTTCTCATATTTGAGTTGTCTAAAATTTTCTGACCTTCTCCCATAGATTGCAATTTTTGTAGAAAAATGTCACCTCTTCCCACCTCTCCCCCTTAATTAAAGAACCACCCAAACACCTTGACTAAAGCTGCAAAGCTCACATTTCGGTAGAGAGCAGACTTGGTTCACTACAGTACTCAATGTCTTCATTCAAATTTTCATCATAAGTCTCATCCTGAGACACTTCCTCTTGGCAAACAATTGCCAGCTGGCTGTCTCTGGAACTGGAGCTAATGAGCAAAAAAGACAAGTCAAGACATGGAGATGGTAAAGACAACCTGTTACAAAGACAAGAATGACAGGCTCCATCTGTCTCAGTTTATTATAATGCTGGAGAGCCATCGTAGGAAAAATCAATGACTGAACAGAGCTACAGAGTTCACAAACACAAGGCAACAACCTCTGTGTCCTCTTTCACAGGATGAGTTTCTTAAACCAATGCTGAACAACACTGTAAATGTATTTTGTCATTTGTGACTACCTGTACTCCATTAATGTGCACATCACACCGTTTCCAAAGATACACCTCCCTGAACTCACTGTAAGGTCTGAGATGAGCTCTCAGGAATAAGCCTTTGCCCTTGTTGCAAAAGACTTGGTTATGGATTTCAGAGAAACCTCCTGGACACCCACAGTAACCTTCTCATCTCTGTGATGTGTGGCCTTTGCCTCCCAAATCCCTCAGTCTGCACCAGCTCTGCCCTCTGCCTCCTGGTCATATTGTCATCCTTGCTGGCTTTTCCACATTTGTCCTTTTTTTTTAACTGCAGAGTGCTTCTACAGAATCCAGTAGGATCTGTTCAAAGCCTTAAGTGTGCCAGCCCTTAATTCCCTGCTTGCCTCCTCTCTGTCCCTTTGTTTCACATTTCAACATTCGTATTTCACCTCAATTAGACTTTGCGTTTTCTGAGGAGTAAGGTAAAATCTGGAGGTGGCTTGAATCTTTGAGATCTGGACATAGAGGTATTGGAAACTATTTCAGTTTCTCACTAGCATTTGTAGAAGAGAGCAGGGTGGCTGGTTTTTTTTTTTTTTTTGTATCTTTTAGGGACTGGAGACATTATATTGTCATCTGGTTAAAGCAAAAACCATTGTGAGAAATGTGGGTATGCATTGTGTGAAAGAGCCTGTAGGACAGTGCTGCAGTGACCTTCCTCTGCATTGGGAGGCAAGTAAAACTGCTAAGGTGCACAAGGGAAAAAATCAGTACCTGGCGTCTCCTCCTGCTCAACTGTCAGTGTTTAGCCAAAACCATACAGAATTTTTGTATGAGCATGTCAGGGCGTGCTTCACTATGCTGTGATCAGAGAAGGTGTAGATGTGTGAGCCCAGCTAGAATCTCTAAAAAACCCCAAACCTAGAAAATAGCCAGAACAGGGATCGTTATGTGCCGCCAGTTGGGAGTATTCACTGGAGCTGTCATGGTGATCAGTATCTCTATTTCAGCCCTACTGACACCAAAAAGGAGAGCTCATATTCAGCATTGTTGGGGATTTGGAGTGTGAGCAGGGGGAGGAGGGTGGGTCTCACACCCAGGCAGCATTGGAGGGGAATGGAGAACACGTACCGTCCCAGTGCCTCGTAGTAATGTGTCCTAACGCAAGGAGCGTGCCCAGGGAAGCAAGGAGAGAAAAGAACACCCCGTTAGCAGTGTCACAGCAGCACGAGTCAGGGGGAGCAGGGAGAGGGGAACACAGGCTGTGCAGCTCCCACAGCCTCCCTCAGGAAGGCATGAAATAGAAAAACCACGGGACTCTTCACTTGGGCAATTCCACACCCACAGAAGTTCCTCTGTCTTATTGTCCTATTCTGTCCTTTCCAGGGCCAGCATTTGGCCACCTTTTCACACTGCACTGAAAAAAAAAATTCCATCTCTTTCCTGCTGTTTCTGAAAGTATTAAAAAAAATCTCCCACTGAGAAAAATTATATTCCTTTTGTGTTAGTCATCTGTGTGTAGAGAGCCTGAAAACTGTCCAGAGAAGGGCATTTTCTTCTCTTTGTTTCCAAAAACCTTGCCTCCCTCCTCCCAGAGTGTCTTTGGTGACCTCTGTAGGGATGTGACCTGCTGAATGAACAACCACTGACTTCAACAAAGCTCCCTGTTGGGCGATTAAAACATGAAGAGCAGTCTCCTTCACTTACCAGTTGGTAAAACACCTCCCTGTGGCAGAGGAGGGATAAATAAGGTTCCCTTTGGATCTTACAAAGGTTTCTTCCTGCTAAAGCCCACAGAAATCAAGTGTGTTGGTCAGTGAGAGTGCTGGTGCTCTGCAGTGACCAGCTGGAGCATATCTGTGGGCACTGTGGGCTTTGGCATGAGTGGATAACCAGAAGGCTCAATCCAGCTGCAGGCTGGGCTGTGCCTGGGAGTGACTCTGGCTCGGCAGCAGCGCTCTGGTGTTTGCATGCACCTTCCAACACCCGCTCCCGTGGCTCCCTCTCTGCTGGGAACCTCACCTCTTGGATGGGAGCTTCCAGGGAGCCTCCTGCACACAGATGGTGGGTGACAAGGGCGTCCCGTGGCCTTCCACCGTGCTGACAGTGCTGGGGTAGCTGGGCGGGCTGGGGAAGCGGCACAGGGCAGTGTTGTTGGCGTTGTTGATGTTGGCGTTGGAGCCTGAGGATGAGTAGCTGCTGGGAGTGAAGGTGGAGTCCACCAGCTTCTCGTGAGATGGGGACTCGGTGTCTCCGTGGTTGTTGCCAGACTTATTGATGTGCAAAGGTCTCTGGGTGGTGAACGTCTGGGGGAACCCGCTCCTGCCGTCACTTTGGTAATAGCTCACGTGGTTGCCAAACAAGCCTCCAGCTCTCTGTCAGAGAAACAGAAAGGAGTTTTCCTTTGTGAGTGAGACATGCAAAGGCCCTGGTGTTTTCCTGCTTAGACTGTTCTGGAGGGGAAAAAAAGTGAGGACCAAAGTGAGCAACATGACACTGGTGCAGAGGACTTCTCTGTCACAGGGATAGGTACACACAGGCTGGGGTTTCAGAGGACTGGCAGGTGTATCTACACCTCCCACCAGTCCTGGGAGCCCAGGATGGGGTATGGATGCAAGAACCAGGTAGCTGCTGTCTGGTTTTCCCAGTGCAGTTGCAAAGGGACATTTAGATATGAGGGGGAATTTGAGAAGAGCACCAGAAACTATTAAGCACCTGGAGGAAGAAATGAAGAGAAATTTAATGAGCCAGTTATGTACTATTTAGATGATGGGTAATAAAAGGGAGTGACAGCATCTTTCTGTAAAGAAAGGAGGAAAATGCCAAAGGAGACGAAAAGTTACCAAAGAAGACAAATACAAGAAACAGGAATGAAAAAAGAAAGAAAAGATTTAGCTTAGTTCCTTAGAAAATTTTCTCCTCCCATAGGAGCTCTGTTGGGTCCTTGTGTGCTTTTTGGAAGGATGCTACCAGTGCCACTGAAAGGAGTGAACAAAAGCCTCAAGTGTGCCTGGCTGCTGCTCTGCAGATTGCAAGATGGCTGCACTGATCTGTTCTTTAATTCAGGTTTCATGAGGGAATCTTCCATTGAGAAGTTTCCCTTGAGAGAAAGAGAGACGGAATTGGGATGAAAAGACCAATTAGGACCTTCCACATAGGACGTAGGTCCACCACTGTTTTCTAGTAAGATCTACAAAACAAGGAGGGCCCAGCTGAAATGCAGAATGAACACAAGAGAATGCAGCATTCTGAGCTCAGCCTCAGCCTCACAAACTTGTTCAGAACCTACCCGGAAGATGTCATCTTCAGAGGCTGCAGAAACTGCTTCTTTCATGGCCTTGTCCAGCTCCTCTTCAGCTGTCAGGTCTCCAGAAATTGCTCGTCGGATCTCGGGCCCGATGTCGTGGAGTGTGCGCAGACCAGCCTGCAAAACAGCAAACTATAGAGCTTCATATCTCCGAGTGGGCACGGGAGGGACCACAGCATTGCCCCTTCTGCCTAAACACTGCGGAACCCCTTTAGTTAGCACAGCACCCCCAGCTCCCAGAGAAACACCAAATTCTGTTCTTTCATCTCCATCTCAGAGAGAGGGAAACTCTTGGCAATACAGCCCATGGAATGTTTGTTGCTTGTCCTTGGCTTCATCACAGCAGGACAGACATAAATCCACAGGCTTGACTAAGCAGGTCTGTGGGCTTTCAGCTCTGGGTTCTCAGATCCACAACCAGCAGCTCTAGAGCAGCCACAGTTCCAGCTGAACCATGTACTCTGGTGCCTCAGAAAATCTCTTCTTTTTAATTGGCAGCTCAAATATGGATTTAATAACTAATCTCCTGGCATTTGGACCTGCAAAGTCCTCAAAGCCCTCACTGACTGGAGTCTGTTCCAAGGAGTCCATCCAGGGTGGTAAACTGTGGGTGTCCTGAGGCCTCATTCTGTGTTTGTGCCCACATCACAGCATTTTTCAGCTTGCTGAAACTCCAGAGTCACCCTTTTTTCTCAAGGTATCCTCGAGGGACATAAATAGTACTGCTTGTACAGTCAACAGGGTTTTGCGTCTCTGTCACACAGCCTGGAAATCTACTGAGTGGACATGTGAGGAACAGATCCCAGTCCTTACAGTGCTGTCCATTGGATGGCCTTGGCAGCCAGGTCTGCTTTTTAAGTGATTTTGCCTCCTGGTAACATGCACTCAGAATGGGCCAAATGTGTGTGGGAGTAAGCAAATGTCTGTAGGACACTTCATACCAGTTCTCTGAAATGATCCCAAATTTCAAACATTACTGGCAGATTGCTAAATTGTGATTATGCCTCACCTGTGCCTTCCCTTTCCAGAGCTAAGGGGCTGTGAGCCCACGGTACACAGGTATTTACCCAGAAGGACTGGTGTGACAATCCAGGGGGTCACCAACTCCTTTGGGGTGGGGACAGCCCATTGGGACCCCTGGGGTGGCTGAAGAGGGCAGTGGGGCCACCTGTCTCTCCTGTGCCCGCCCTGGCGCTCGGGGCCCGCTTGTCACCTGTAAGGAGAGCGCGTTGCGCTGCGAGGGCTTCCCCACCAGCCCCTGCTCCTTGCGCTTCTTGAACTTCCGGAAATACTCCTGGATCAGGAACGTGGCGTAGAACTTCCCGACGGTCACCTCGTCATCTGCAGAGGGGGTGACAAAGGGGATTCGACAGGCAGCGGATTTGGGAGCCTGTTTGCTCACACAAACCCTTACAGAAACGCTGGGTGCTGTGGTGCCTCTGCTTTTTTATGGTGTCAGGGTGCAGGGCTGAAGGAAGGGGTTGCTGCTCAGCCAGGGCTCGCTGTGCCTGCTCTGCAGGAGAGCTGCAGGTGGCACAGAACCCCCGCAGCAGGAGCACGCCTCACCTCTGCAGTCCCTGGCATTGGTTAACCACCAAGGATCTCGTTATAGCAGCAGCCTCACAGTCTGGGTCAACACATGCTGCTGTCTTGTGACAGCCTGGGGGAAGGCTTATTCACAGGCTGGCTTGCCAACAGCATCTGACTGATCATCCATCCCGGGCCTGCTCTGACCCTTCTCTGCCCTGGAATTCTGTCCCTCTGTGCCTAACATAGGTGTGAGTGAACAGAGCCAATCACCTCTCCCCTGAAATGCAGTCACAGCTGTGTTCCCACACAATAAAACCTGTCAGTCAGCCAAAACGAGCACTACGTTTTTCTCCAGGTAGCTCTCCTCCTTCCTGCAGAGCCACTGGAAATTTTAGAAGACATGGTCCACTGACTTGGGAGCAGGCTGAACAAGGCTCAGGACCTGGCTGCTTCTGGTGGCTGACTGCCAAGTGCTGTTCTGTGCCCATGGGGCCACCTGGGAGGTCACTGAATGCCACACTGGATGCCTATGCACCAGCTCCTCTTTATGCACATATTCTTCTGTCCCTGATTTCTCAGCAGTAAGAACAGCATATTCATGTCAGTATGGACCAGACCTCAGCCTGATGAAATACAGGTAGCTTGGAGAAGAAAGCCTGTCCCCCCATTCCACTTGATGCTCACAAGGTGCAGTAGGACAGGACAGGTGAGGTGAAAACCCAGAGAGATTCAGAGACAGGGACAAGATCCTGCACTCACCACCTGCAGGAGGCACCACCTGGTCCAGCAGCTTCATACTGGTGCGCTTCCAGATTTTCTTAATTATTGCTCTCAGCTCTTCGTTGGCTTGCTCCAGGTTACCTGCAGGGTGAAAATCATCAGAGACAGGAATTGAGCAGACCCTGCAGAGGAGCAATTTAATGTCTGGCATGGAGATCTCAGGAGGCAAATATCAGAGTGTTTTCAGCAGTGGAAAGTTTTGGGCCCAGAGATGCTCAGACCATTCCTAAAGCTCCCTCACAGCAAAAGGTCTTCTTCCTAAATATGCATAGTCACCTCTGGGTAGGGAGGTGACTTTCCTTCTAGAGAATAATTTCCTCTCAAATGAGTCACCTTCAGTTTTATTTCTTGATTTATGTACATTCAAACCCCTCTCTCCTCTCTCTAGGTGTCTGAAACCAGTCCTCCTAAAGATGCTGTTCCTGCAGTTTTTGTCATTTCTCCCCAGCCCAAGGCTCCTGAGGGTGTTGCACAGGGCTCTTCATGGCAGTAGTTCTTGTGATGGGCTGCAGTGAAGATAGGGACACTAAATAATGTGCTGAGGATGCAACACATGGACAGCATCAAAGGCAGAAATCTGACTCGGCAGGGCTAATTCCAAACTCCTGCCCTGACCACTTAAAAGATGCTGCTAAGGCAAGAAAGAAAGCAGTCTGAGGCTTTAGATGGCTTCCAGGAGCTCACTGGCAATGACTCTCAGACTTTGAGGCTCAGACAGACAAGAAATTGAGTCCTTTTTGGGTCTCTGTTTCATAAGACACAAGATGTCTTACAGGGTTTGTGGGTGGCTTTTTCCTCAGGACAGTCTCTTGTGCTACAGTCAAATTCTGTTTAGCACAACTTTCAAAGCCTTAATTTTTTTTTGTTTTGCCACTGTTTTTTGGCTCAGCTGTGTGCAGCTGGCAGTGTAAGGTAGAGCTCTGCTCCTCACTGCTTCCCCACTCCTGAAATGTAGTGCAGCCACTCCTGAGGCAGAGGTGTTTAGCTGTGAAATCACAGCCCTACACTCTCTTTTAATGCATCTCATTAATACATGAAGCCAGATTCTGACTCAGGACCAAAACCTTTCATTGCAGCAGGTGACAGAGTGCAACAAAGAGGACAAGCTGAGCCCCAAATCTTGTCTGCTTTCCTCAAATGTACCTGCTGATTATGCAAAGGTATTAACAGTCCCTTTGCTTCTCATCTGCCTTTACAGCACCACTGTTACTACAATGCAATGTTAACTCATGCTAATGGAAGCACAGGAGGAGCTTTTGTGAGATGAGACCCTCGAGTCCAAGCTCTTTTTTCTCCCTTGGACTGGAAGATCAGTGGCAACAGCAGTCAAGAAGTGGCTCTGCAGACTGGGTACAAAGAGGAGGCTTCCTTGCCCTTTGTCCTTCTCTTAATTGCTGTGTGAGCAGACATTGATCTAAAACTTTAAACTTTCAGACCACTGTGAAGAGTGTGATCAATAATTTGAAATTATACTAAAGGAAGCAGCAGCTTCCTATGTAGTGGGAAACACTGTTCTTTCCCTAGATGATGTTATTCCTCCAAACCTCTTTATACAGCCTTTTGTCCCATGTGCTGCATATGAGCAATTTGGATCATTTCAAATAAGATGCCCCTGTTGGTTTATTCCAGGACACCTTGGCACGAACACCTTTGTGTCCTTGCAGTCAGCAAGCTCCTCACCTTCTGTCTTGATCCTCAGTGCAGTTCTGACCAAGGCAAAGAGGGTGGCGTTGAACATGACGGTCCCATCGCTGTTCAGGGGCATGTTCATGGAGACAAGGCGCTGTGGGGCGAAGAGAGAAGAGACAACAATCACACTGCCACACAGGCACTGAGGCAGGCTCTTCCTCATGTGCTGCCCTGCAGACCTGCCATCCCTCCTGTGTGAATACCCATGGCCTCCTTACACAAGGAGAATGTCCTGGTATTTCCATCTCTCCTAATCTGTCTCGAGGTGGGTGTTTGGCAGCACAAGCAATGTTTGTTCCTGGTGTATTTAGCCCAGATGTGCTCTCCCCACCAGACAAAAGGCTGCTGGCCCTGAGTAGTGCACAGCCCAGCTGCCGGTGGCCCTCCAGCCCTCCAGTGGGTGGTTTCAGCCCAGAGGGGCTGGTGAGAGGCACAGGGCAGCCCAGGGGCTGTTCAGACACGCTGCTGCTGGCTCTGCCAGCTGGATGTGCCCCGGGAGAGAGGCAGGGTCGGCTGGCAAACACCACGGCAGGCTGGTCACTGTGTAAAACACCCGGGTGGTGGAAGGCAGCCCTGCCCAAGCACGGGGGGTGGAATTAGATGCTCTTTAAGGCGCCTTTCAGGCCAAACCACTCTGTTCTCTGTGAGTGACTCCCTGGCTGCGCTGCTGTGAGCCCAGCCTCCTGCATGCCTTACCTTGCAGGCCACCCGGTGCGGGCACAGCTTCCCGAAGCCCAGCGGGGGCTGGATCCTGCGCAGCAGCGTCACCACATCCAGGTGCTTGATCCGGCCCCTGCAGGAGAGAGCATGGTCAGGGCTGGGGCATCCTGAGCGGGGCTGGGGCATCCTGAGCGGGGCTGGGGCATCCTGAGCGGGGCTGGGGCATCCTGAGCGGGGCTGGGGCATCCTGAGCAGGGCTGGGGCATCCTGAGCAGGGCTGGGGCATCCTGAGCGGGGCTGAGGCATCCTGAGCAGGGCTGGGGCATCCTGAGCGGGGCTGGGGCATCCTGAGCGGGGCTGGGGCATCCTGAGTGGGGCTGGGGCATCCTGAGCGGGGCTGACCTGAGCGGGGCTGACCCGCTGGCCAGCCTGCAGGGCGCAGCTGAAAGTGTCACTAAGGTCCCTCCAGCCCTGCGCTGCTGCTCCCCGGAGCCCAGGCACAGCTCAAAGTATCATTATTTCAGGCCTCTAGCATCTGGCAGTTCTGCAGGATTTGCCCAGCACTTGTCTAACTTCGACCAGTGCAGAAATCCCAGCTGTCAGCCGTGCTTGAGTCAATACTTGCAAGCATTGACCTCAGCCTTTTCAATGTTGCAGTTTCTTAGTGCATGAAGAGATAATTTGAGGTTCTCTTCCCACCACTGACCTGCTCAGAATAAATGTCCACTTACATTCTTGCTGGGCTGAGGCCCGTAGCAGGCAGAGAGGTGTAAAGGGTCTATTTCCTTGTGGTTTACCTCCCACATAAATAGCCCCAAGCCACTGCCTTTTTATACCTGTTTATGCTTGGGGCTGTCACTAGAGTGAGCACAAAGCAAAGTACTGAAATTCCTCCACAGCAGCAGCTGGGTTTCTCTTAAGATTGGTAAATGGCTTCTCAGAAGAAGAATTCTCTCATGGAGGGAGGAAAGTCACCAGAGCCAGAGGAGGTGCATGGGAAATGGATGGGGAAGAGGAATAAAAGAGCTTCCCATTTATAAACAGGGAGGAACAGGATGCCATCTGAACTGAGTGGCTATCTATTATATGGCTTCAGCCACTGCAGTCTTGCCTTCAGGCAAGCACAAATAGTAGCATCTGTTTTGTTGACAAATGGTGTATTTATTAGAAGTCTGTGCTTATTCCCCATCCATATTAAAAGTCCCCAGCCTGGGAAGTCACCATGAACAGGAAGAAGTGTTTAAATTCATGTATCACTCTCATAATGTGACACACCCTCACACAGGGCAGAACCTGACCAGACTAACCTTGACACTATGTCTCCTAAAGAAATCTGCCTTTAGTTTACCCCCAAATCTCTTTCTACGGCTTTGCATTATGAAGGGGCTTTGCAATTACAATTGTCAGCTGTACAGTAATGCCACGGGGATCTAAATGCACTTTAAGCCCAAGCATGTGTCAAACAGAGCATATAATGCTGGATGTCAGTTAAGCCCTCCTGTGAGTTGTTGTAGTGTAACTTTAAATCCCTGCAAGTCTGCTGCTGTGAATAACCCTGCAGACAATGTAATGAGCCATGTGAATGTACAGCCCGTGATGGGCAGAGATGACACATGAAAAAACAGAGATTTGAGCACAGCAGATCTGCTGTGAGTGCAAAGTCAAGAAGAAGAGTCACAGCTCAATATCCTAAACAAGTACAACAATAAGCCAAGCCTCTAATCACCTTTCCTCAATCTCCTGCTGCCCCTCACTAAGTCTCTATCTCCCTGATAGAAAGTAAAGCAATGGCCTGACAGGTAACAGTGCAGCCTCAGTGCTGAGATTTCTGTGAGTATCTTGGCACTTTGGGCTTATAGATTCACCAGCAGTACCTTGTGGTGATATCTATTTTAGGGGGTTTGTACCAAAAAAAACCCCCACAACCCCAACAACAACAAAAAAACCCCAAAAAACCAACCAAACAAAAAAAACCCCACCACAACAAAAAAGAAAAGTTTTCTTGCAGGAGGAACATGGCACTTACTGCACTGAGGCTAGAGAACAGAAAAAAATGGCCCTGTTCTCCTGAGGAGCTCTGATGTCCAGGCTGGGTTACTTACTTAGCTTCAGGGTCATACTCTGCCCAGATCCTTTTAAACTCATCCAGGTGGTGTGGTCCTAAAATGGACCAGTCCCGTGTCAGGTAATCGAAGTTATCCATTATAACAGCTACAAAAAGATTGATGATCTGCAAACAAGGACAGAGATGATGTGATGGATGAGGCAAGGAACAGTAAATTTCACCAGGTTCTCCATTTAAGGTCTGGATTTGGACTCACAAAACTAGGAAGCCATTGGCATTAGCTTCTTTATTCCCCCATGCCATCCCCCCAGTTTAAATGGCAAGAGCCCAGAGGTGGAATACTCTCAGCTGGTTACATTTTTCACTACTAAATGGCTGAGGCACAAATTTTCTGAGTTCTTAGATGTGGTGGTGTGGCTATTTACCTGTGCCTTTGCCTGGCAGAATGGGGTGGGATTTACCTTTGACAGGCAGTGGGGCTGAGATAAAAGTCCTTTCTTCTGGCCTAAGACCAAAACTTTTAAAATGTTGCTGCTGCTCACTGGGAGCGTTTTGGGCTGTGCTGCCAGCTGCTGTCGCTCTGAGCAGTGCCACATTGCAAGCAGGGAGCAGATGCAAGTGGGATATGTGTATTCTCACAGTCATTGCTGCTGGCAGGGGAGGGAAAACCTGCTCAGCAGCCAGAAGGAAGGTGGGAGGGAAGGTGGGAAGTGTGGCTGAGGCGTTGCTAGCCTCAGCACAGCCCACAACACACTAATTTGGTTTTCTCATTGAGGAGGAGGGGGGAAGTGTGTGCACAAAGGGTTGGGATTGGAAGCAGAGCATCCCCCAGAGCTGCAGGGAGGCAGGGAAGGCGTGTTGTCACCAAAAGGGTGCTGCTGGCAAAGACCCCTCAGGGAGATTTCCCCTCTTTGAGATCACCCCTGTCGTGTGCATTGCTGACATCTGGGGAAGCAGAGGCTCCCCAGACAGAGGAGAGTGTGCAGAGGGAGGTTTGGCTGGGCACTCACCAGGAAGGCACAGAGCATGTAGAAGCTGATGAAGTAGAAGACGGCGAAGCTGCTGCCGCAGGAGTGGTCGGCTTCCGTGGAGTTGGCCGGCTCCGACTCGGGGTCACACTTCTTGTCAGGGAGACAGGCCAGCATGATCTCCTGCCAGGCCTCACCTGTGGCACACCTGGGCAAGGCAAAGGGCAGGGGGAGGCAGCAGTGACCGTGGATGTGACAGGGACTGCCACATTAGCAGCCTGTTCCTGATCCCATGAACATTAATGGGAATTTTGCCACTGAGGGCAGTTAAGAGCAAGTCAGGCCGATGGCTTTGACATCCCCTGGCATCTCCTGCTCTTCTGTTTGGTTCTGTTGCCATCATCAGTGCACCATTTCTGACTGGCTTTGGCTGCTGTGGGTACAGGGCTCTCACCTTCCAACCAGAATCATGGATGTGTGTGACATGGCTGTGGACTGCACCCCAAAAAGTCCTCCAAAATTATGACAGTGCTGAATCTGTGCCAACTCCCCACCCCTTCAGCCTCCCTCCCTGGCCCCAGCTGGAGTAGGATGATGTGCTGAGCTGAGCTGAGTTGGGCATGGCTGTGCCTGAGCACGAGTTCATCCCATCCCTCTCCCTGCTGGAAGTCACCCTGGGCAGATTTGAATCAAAGAAGTTTTTGATGTGTATCAGCACTGGGAGCACTGGGAACTGGCCACCTTCCTTCTGTGTAGGAGAAGGAAGGTGGCCAGTTGTGCTTGTGCTCCTCCCCAGCACTGAGCATTACCAGGGTGAGGAGATTACCAGATTCATGGACTGGTCACTCTCTCTGACACAGCCCCCAGGCTCCCCGCTGAAGCACAACCACTCACCTCAGAACATGACAGGGGACAGGGAGATAAGCTGTGCCCGAGAGCAGAGGATGGTGCTCCCAGGCTGACACAACCAGGGCTGTCACACACCCACCTGAAAAGCAGCAGCACTGCCTGGGGGAAGGTCTGGAAGTTGTTGTTGCGGTTGATTTCTGTGGTGTCGTTCAGCGCAATTTTACCAAACACCTGGCAGAAAGCAGAGGTCTTTTCAGATTAGCCATGCAAAACCTCCAAACTTCTTGTCACCCATAGCTCTTGGCCACACCCTGACTCTGATATTTAATGGGATCTGCTCTTCTATTAAAAGAAACTTTTCTGTGTGTCTTTCCTATGTGTCTTTCATATGTTGTTTCCCTGGCTTCTGCTTTATCGCCAGAAAAGCACTAATTTAGCAATAAGAAGCCTCTTGTGTCAAAACAAGGTGTCCTTTCTTACTCATACACAACACAACTTGTTTTAACAAGCACTCATATGGGAAGGGAGTCCAGCTGAAAGAAATCAGTAACAAAGAAGAAAAGGCTTCTTCCTTCATTATCTATGTCAGGAGGAAATGACAGTGAAAGAGCAGCAGCTGCAAAGCCTTGAGCCTCCATCTCTGTGGGGGGCCTTGGATCTCCACAAAAAATTGTAAAGTACATTTCCTTGGATCTGGAATTGTCTGAGAGCCTGCCCTTCTACAGTCATGCTTGTCACCAGCAGGTGTTTCGGGGTCCTCCCAGATGGCAGCAGCATGGAGATGATGACCAGATCTGCCCAGACAGGGATGCCCTGGAGCTTCTCCCCATGCCACACCCACCAGTTCATTCAGTTCATGTCCATCCAGCCATGGCATGAAGCCTGCAGCCATCAGCAAACTTCTTTAGGGGCTTGTCTTTGGCTGTGAAGTCCCCAGTGCAGCAGAGTTTCAGGCTCCTTTAAAATATCTTGGATAGCTGTGGCACTTCCAGGCAGAGGGACTGAGAACTTAACAAACCTTGTGTGGCAGAAAGGTCTCTGCACAGCAAAGTCAGGACTATCTATTCCCCACTGATAACAACGTGGCAGAGATCTCTGGGGCTGAGAGCTGTAACCTCTCTGCAGCCAAAACAAGCAGCAGGAACAGAGCAGCTCAGAGAGAACACCAAGCTGCTTTTCCAGGAAACGTCACTGATAATTAGCACCCCAAGAGAAGCAATGACACGAAGAGGAGCATGGGGACAATGGGGGGACAGCCTTGGCAGACAGGAGGGAGGGTCAGCACCTGGCAGTTCTCCTCAGGGGCTCCTCATGGTTGCATTGCTCTTCCCCACGCCACAGGCAGCACTGGCAGCTCCAGCTCACCCAGTTTGAGCCGTGGCAGCCTGTATCTTTCATTTCAGGCAAATGTAGGTGAGGGGCTTCCCTTGCACCCTGCAGCTTCCCTCGCACAGGATGCACTGGCAGCAGCAGCTGTGGGTGCTTTCATTAGGTACCAGGGAGGAGCTGAGTGGAGGTTCCTCCCTCATGGCCTCTCCCATCCCTGCCTCCTGGGCCATCCTAGGAGCAGCTTTATCCAACCTGGAGTTTTTCCACCTGAACATATCAGGTAGTGAGGTTTGAATGTTGTCATGCTCCAGGTCGTGGCAGTGGCTGACACAAAGTAGTGGGTCCCCTTTATGTGGGAAATTCTGATATTTGTATCAGTTCTGGTACATCCAGTCTTTCATGGTAGCTGTTTATGGAGTGAGGGATGATTTTCCTCCTATGTGTGAGGGACTCTGTGTGTCAGCACATTCAAGAGAGCTGCACACAAAATGTCTGAGATGCCATTTGGACAAAAAGTGAAAATCACAGCTCTGTGGGCTCTGGGCTAACAGAAAAAATGGAAAAGGTTGGTTTTCTTATTGGGAGACATGGGGGCATGAAGTGACCTAGTAATCTAGATCAATGTGAAAGACAGATGTATGATCTTCAGGCTGCTGAGATGATTTAAACAGAGGCTTGAACACAAGCCATGGGTTAAATAGGTAACTTAGAACTAGCTGACAGAAAATGGAGTAGAATTACAGAATAAAGCATCTGGCCCTGGTGGTGCCCTGATCACTGTGTGGGTGCTTGGAAGCCACTTATAATGCTTTGTACAGTGATGTAATACAAGCTTAATACTCCAAAGTGATTTTCTGTATGGCACAGATACTTCTGTAAGATCTTGGCCATCTTAAGTATTAAAGGCAAAACTGGCAAGTTTACAGTATGAGCTTAGTAGAGTAAATGACAGCTGTGATTACTGGGGCTATTGAGATAACCTGTGATAATTCCAGAAAACATTAATTTCATTTTTCATGGCGGGACAGGGTAGAGGGAGTCTGTGAAAATATGTGGTTGTAATGACAGGAAACAAATTAAAACAAGGTCAGAGAGGTCAGATGAATTTCATTACAAATTCTGCTGTCATTGTGAAAGCCTGTCGTGTTTGAAGGCCTCTGGAAGCAATTATGCCGTGCCTTTCTGTCCTGTGGCCTCTGGTCCCAGATGGCTGGCTGGTCTGAGAACTTTGATTAACACTGAGGTGGAAGGGGAAGCTTAGCACAGCAAATGAGGCTGGGACTCACAGACCATGCCTGTGTCATGTGCTGTCTTCAGTGCTCTCTGTTCAACATCAGCTCCTTGCACAGGTGAATGCTCAGGGTGATTCCAAGCACATTTTGCAAACTGAGTGAGCTGTTGTGTTCATGCAGCTTTCTGGAGAAGCTCTGAGTGTTGGTACATTGGGTCTGATCCCGTATTTACTTTCATGGGTGTAGATCAAAAGCTGCTCTTTACAACTCAGTGGAAGTTATGCCAGCGTGAAAGAGATGCAAGAGAACATTTTGATTTGTTCAGTGCAGCATGGCCATAAGCCCACTTAAAAAACCCCTGTTTCGAACCAGCAAGCAAGGCAGTAAATGTTCCTCGTGGATTTTCCTTCGAGAATATGGAGGGCAGTCATGGTTTTTTACTGTTTGCATATTGTGTTCTGCATTACATGGGTCAGTACTTTTTTGCTTTTTGTCTGGAGCGTGCTGTGCTGCTGTTGGAAGGACCCAGTCAGGCGATGTTCTCCAGCCCAGGTGAGCTGCCATCTCACCTTGCTGGCTGAAAACACTGCTGCAAGCCCCACAACCCCACCTGATCTAGCCACCCTGTGAGCCTGTTCCCTGCTCCAGCAGGAGGAGTCAGACACAGCCGAGCCCTTCGCGCATCACTCACCTGCATCCCAATCACGGCGTAGATGAAGAACAGCATCACGATTAAAAGAGCCACGTAGGGGAGAGCCTGGGAACGAAAGAAAGAGAGAACGGGAGCGCCGTGTCTGTGCCGGGTTCGTGCTGCTGGCTTTGGGAGCCGGGCTGGCCAGCGCGGCTCTGCAGTGCGGGCGGTGGCCACTAGATGGTTCTACAGCCCCGCGCTAGGCACGGCCGGCACGGGGAGCGAGCGGGGACCGGCCCGGGGAGCGGCCCGGGGAGGGGAGGGATGGATGGAGGGAGGGAGGGAGGGGTGGATGGATGGAGGAAGGGCTGGATGGATGGATGCATGGGTGGATGGCTGGCTGGCTGGCTGGCTGGATGGAGGGATGGATGGATGGAGGGATGGATGCATGGGTGGAGGGATGGATGGCTGGCTGGCTGGCTGGCTGGCTGGATGGATGGATGGATGGATGGAGGAATGGAGGGAGGGAGGGATGGATGGATGGATGGATGGATGGATGGATGGATGGAGGGATGGATGGATGGATGGAGGGAGGGAGGGAGGGAGGGATGGATGGATGGATGGGTGGATGGATGGATGGATGGATGGATGGATGGATGGATGGATGGATGGATGGAGGAATGGAGGGAGGGAGGGATGGATGCATGGGTGGATGGCTGGCTGGATGGATGGAGGGAGGGATGGATGGATGGATGGAGGGAGGGAGGGATGGATGGAGGGATGGATGGAGGGATGGATGGATGGATGGATGGATGGATGGATGGATGGATGGATGGATGGAGCTCCCCTGCCTTCCCGTCATTCCTGCCCTTGACCAAGGGAAACCCAGTGTCTACACCTGCCTGCCAGGAGGAGAAAGCTCTCACAGCCAGCATTACTCTGGCACTAATGGCAATGAGATGTTTCCCTGGATCCAGTAGGGTGAGATAAAAGCTGCAACAGCTGCTGGAATCTTAATTCAAAAAAATGGCATTATTTCTGCTACAATGGCTGGTACCACCCTAAGCCCTAAAGCAGCAGCAGCACCTTCCCTGTTCAGTGTTAGGGGTCCCTGATAGTGTCTGCCATGCACTGAGTGTCAGTGAGCAGCTGCTGAAGAGGAAATGCAGAGCCCTGATACGCAGAGCTGCCTCCCAAGGAAGAGGTCAGTGCAATCACCAGGTGCTGAGTGCTGTTTGTTTCCTCCACCATAACAGGGATCAAGGGTTCAGGAATTCATTGGCTCAGGCTTTTGAGCAGGAATATCTTGAAATATCTAGTGCTCAGATAGACCAGAGGCTTTCAGAGCTTGCTTCAGAGGAAATGGGTGGACTCATTCACTCAGAAAATGTGGGCACAGTCCCTGATCTAGATTTTGAACACCCAATTTCACAGAATACAATGAGCCTACAACATCATTAGAGGGCTGCAGCTCCTCTGCTATGGACACAGGCTGAGAGAGTTGGGGTTAAGCCTGGAGAAGAGAAGGCTCCAGAGAGACTCTGGAGTATCTTCCAATACCTAAAGGGAGCTACAATAAAGACATAGAGGGATTTTTGTCAAGGGCATGCAGTGGTAGGAGCAAAGGGTGATGGTTTTAAACTGAAAGAGGGCAGGTTTAGATTAAATATTAGGAGGAAATTCTTTACTATATGGATGGGTGAGACATGAACAGGTTGCCCAGAGAAGCTGTGGCTGCCTCATCCCCAGGAGTGTTCAAGGCTAGATTGGATGGAGCTCTGAACAACCTGGGCTAGTGGAAGGTGTCCCTGGCTATGGCAGAGTGGTTGGAACTAGGTGATGTTTAAGGTCCCTTCCAGCCCAAACCCTGCTGTAATCCTAAATTCAACACTACTAAATCCCAGAGGAAAATTGAGGGAAAATTTTCACTGGCCACCATGGAGGTTTGACTAAGATCTGCATAAATCATCTCAAAGAGATATGAATATTAAAATGGCAAAAATTAATCAAATTCTTTAGACAATGTCTGCAATCATCATCATGAGTCTCAGGACAGACTCCTTTGGCTTTTTAGGGGGCCAGAGAAATCGGTATGTTTGCCCCACAATGTCACTGAAGAGACCACCAGCTCAGAGCAGGGCTCCAAACATTTTGTGATGATTTAGTTGGGACGTGATGCACACAATTCCCAAGAGCTCCCGGGATAGTGTCCAGAGGTGAATAACCTTAACAGTGCTGCTGATTTCTGACAGTACTTCTGTTCCCATCCAAACGGGGATGGGGAAGTGCCTTCTCTCCTGTCTGTCTGCCCCCTCACTTCCTTTTGATATTCTTGTGCTCAGTCCATTCCTCTCCACTAACACACCTTCCTGCCCATCCCTGCCCCCTGCTCCCCGTGGCTCCTCCAGCTCCCCACCTCCCACATCCTATCCTTGTGTTTCTTGTGTCTCTGTCCTCCCCTGGCTCTGTCCTCCCCTGGCGTCACCACTGCGTCCTCATGATTCCCACGGCCCTGCCGTGCCCTCAGCACCCTCTCACTTCCCACTCCTCCCACCCAGTCTGACCCTGCTGCTCTCTGCAGACGGAAGCCCTGCCGAGCGTTTTCCCACCGCTCCGGCCATGCCCAGCCTGCACATCCACGTCCATGGCTGCAGCTCCATGGGCTCCTTGCTCCTGAGGCTGCCCTGTGGGAGCACAGACGCTTCCTGGCAGCGTGTGGGGACACTGAGGAGCCCGTGCCAAGGCCTGCTGGGATCCCACATCCCGACACTGGGGCTGGCTGGACCAAGAGCAGCACAGTGGATATTCTTAGCTGCCACAGGAGCCTCCCAGTAGTTGCAAGAGGAGGAGCTTGGAGCAGAGAATTCCATGTTATAAATGGCTAAAGGATTCCAAGGGAAAAGGCTCGCAATGCTGCCTTCTTTTTCCCTCCCCTGCTGTGGAAGATCCCTCCCCTCATGCCTTCTCCCACCACCCCACAGCCCTGTGAAGGGACTCTCCCATGAAGAGGTCTGAAGGTCACTGCAGGGAAGTTCCAGGTGCTCCCTTTCCCATCCACCTCCTCCCCTCCAGCCGTGAGCCGTGAGCAGTTCAGCCCAGGGCGATCTATTGCTAAAGAGGGGAAGGGGAGGAGGAGCAGGGGCTGGAAATTGTGACTCTGTCCCCTGCATCAGGGCTGGCCGAGCTGTGCCAAGGGAATCTCGTTGGAAATGGTTCCCAGTGACACTGCTCAAAGAACAACCTGGGAGCTGGCAACTCTGCCAGCAATGGAAAAAGTCACTGTGCTGTGGGTGTGCCAGAGACCTGCTGTGCAGGGTGAGGTGCTCTGGCAGGCGAGGAGGTGCAAGGGGAGTCCTTTGCATCAGCCTGGGGCTCTGAGAGCCCCGTGCTGGTCCCTGGTGTGCACATGTGCTTCTGAGAAGGGACACAAGGTGCACTGCAGGCTTTGGTCCCAGCTTGTGTTGACACTGGTGAGCTTTGAGTTTTAAAGTGTGGGTCAGTTCCTTTTCCATTGGAATCAATACAAAAGCCACTGACCATTTACAGCCTCAGTCTGATGGGTATGTAGTTGCTTGTGTGTTGCACAAGTTACTCTTTCGTGTTTTTTGTCCCCTGGTGTGTTCTGCGTATTTTCTCATGTTTAGGCCACCATGTCTATTCCTGTGCTGTGTTTCCCTGCCACTTCCTTTGGACATGCCCCAGCTAACATCCAGGTTGTGCTGGTCCAGCAAATCCAGGTCACATATTTTAAAATGCAGGAATATGCTATGCTTCATCTCTAATTATCATTTCACTGTATGTGGCTAGGTTTTTTCTAGCAAATAACGTGGTGGTTTTTTTCCTCCAAAGGTAATGATTCTTATCCAGTCTGGTCTCCTTCACTTCCTCCTATCTACTCTGGAACTTTACCTACCACTGAAATGCAATCTGTCTCCAGGGAAAAAAAAAAGCAGCAGCAATTTAATAACTTGGTATTGTTACCAGCTCAAAAGAGTAGGGCTAAAAAGGTGAATTCTTCCTGGATGAAAGTATGGAGGCCACACACCTCTAATACTCACTGGAAATCCTCAAAACAAGGCTTAGAGAAAACTTAATTGAGACCCAGGCCTTCCCCCCACAGCTGTGTACTTCACTTAAAGTTACACCTATGAAATACAGCTCAAATAAGGGAAAAAATAAAATAGATGGGATCAAAGGGTTATGGACGGGCAGTAATGGAGTTGAACTGAACTATTCAGGCTGTTCAGGAGGTCTCAAGCAATTACTCATGCTGTAAGGACGAAACTCACAGCCAGGCATTGGTGTGACATTCCCTCCCCTCTTGGTGCCACTTGTCCCTGGCGCCCTGGAGCTCAGCCCTGGGGTGACACCTCCCCTGAGAGGCCCGGGGGCAGCCAGAGGAGCCAGGTGTTTCCCAGGGGCGGGTGGGGGCGTACCTGGAAGGACTTGATGAAGGTCCAGAGCAGGGTGCGGATGCCCTCCCCGCGGCTCAGCAGCTTCACCAGGCGCATCACGCGGAAGAGCCGGAAGAAGGTGATGGAGATGCGCGAGTTCTCCTCTGCGTTCTGGAAGCCATCGGCACAGAGCAGGGTTACAACAGCACCACAGCCACCAGCGCCGCAGGGGACGCCCGCAGAGGGCTCACTGCACTGTTCCTTGTCCTGTGCTGCTCCCTGGGGACACGGGGGGCTGCTCCAGCCTGCCCTGTCTCCCGTGGTGCTGGGGCTGCTCTACAGGGGCTCTCAAGGCCAGCAGCCTCTCCCTTCAGCTGCTCTGGGCTTTCAGGGATTAGGGACAGGTTATGTTATACCCCTCCAATACATCTCACATCGAGAAGAGGCAATTCCCCTTTGACCTTGCACTGCAGGAGAAATACTCTTTCCCTTTTGGTCTGTCCTGAGTGTTGCACCCCAGTGAGAGCCTCAGCAGTTCTGGTGAATCCTTTCCCTTTTGGCCTGTCCTGAGCGTTTCACCCCAGTGAGAGCCTCAGCAGTTCTGGTGAATCTGGAGTGGGGCACCTGCCCCGTGCTGCCTGCTCTGCTGGGGAGCAGGAGCAGGTCCCAGATTTGCCCCTGGGTACAAAGCCCCACTGGGCACCCAGGGTGTGTGCTGGTGTCCCTGGCACTGCTGCCAGCCTGGCACTGCTGCCAGCCTGAATCCCCTGTGCTGCTGTGGCCGTGCTCCTGCAGGCTGGGCCCTGGTCCCTCGCTCCCACTGCTGGGCCTTTCTCATTTCTCATGACCCCTTTGTATTTCCCACAGTCTGCGCCCTGACTTTCGTTTTTTGGTTTTTTTTTAACGTTTTATTTTGGCCTCTCTGCTACTGTTCAAGCGTGGAGTATTTTAAAATAGTCTTTCTTCTGGCCTGTTTTTTCTCACAGCATCTGCTTTGTCCCTAAGCATTTTCCCCTGGGGTTGTAACCAGCTCTGACGTTCCTCAGCCTTCACATGTGTGAAGGCAACATCCATCTGAAGGCTGCTGCAGCAGCAGGCTCACCTGGCCTTGGCAGAGGGCTGGCTGCCTAGCTCAAGGGCACAGCAAATGCCATGTTTTCCAGTTTATTAACCCCCTAAAACACCCTGCCAAGCCTGTGCAGCTGGTGCCTTCCGGCAGCAGCACTGTGGGAATGTGACCTCCTGTCACAGGGGGAGATAACTCTGTCACCCTGCCACTTGACCTGCTGTGGAGCAAAGTGCATGGAAACCCCCTCTGTGTCCCCACCCAGGCTGCCAAGGCTGCAGTTGGAGTCTAAACACCACCGAAAGAGCAACGTTTAGGAGGAAGAAACAGTGCAGATCACCCCTGCTGTTAACTACTCACCACTGTGTAAACCAAGAGAGAACAGACCCTTTGGATTTCCTGTCACTGGGCAGTGAAAACAGCACTGCTTGCCTGTCTGCTTCTGATAAAACCCAAGGCACAGGAGCAGCCCGGGTGGGTGTTTCTGGGATTAAATGCCCAGATGCAGATGTGTACCTGTGTGTGCTCCTGTTTCTGAGGCAGGGTGGGCACACTGGTGCTCAGCTCTGTCCCAGCTGTGTGCTGGGTGTGACCCCAGCTCAGCACCACGTGCAGCACGTCAGGACTGCACCCAGCTCCTGTCTGTCTGTCTGTCTGTCTGTGGTGTGTCTGTCACCAGGAGGTTCCTCCAGTCTGCACCAAAGGCTGACACCCTCTGCCTGTGGATAACAGGGTGAAAAAGGGTAGGGGAGCAGGCTGTGTCAAGGAAAAGCCTGAGTGCCCCCTACACCTCACACCATCCTTGTTTGATTACCTGGACATCAGACTTCAGCAGATTGGAGGGAGTTGCTCTGGGGTAAAGGAGGGAATGTGGCTCCCAAGGAATCAAAAATCACAGCACTGAATACTCTCAGTGCTGCAGTCCCAGAGGGATAACTGTAAGGTCAAACACCTCTTCCAGTCCTACAGAAGCCAAGCTCTAATACCATCTAAAACAGAGCTGAGCCCCAAATTTAGAGGTTGTGTGGACAGCAATCCTGCTGTGGTTGTGACTGAAAACCCAGTGTTTTCTTATTCTACCTTCTTGTTGGCTTGGCTCTTTAGGTGGCAGCAAGTTGGGACATGGGTCTAGACAGAGGTTTTAGTGTTCCTTTGTCCTTCCTTGCTGAGAGGAGGCAGCTGCTGGAGGCAGAAATTCTTCTCTGCCCTCCCAGCATCCTGGAGCAGGCAAAGTCCAAGCAGCAGATAGAACAAATCCCTCCCTGACGCAAATCTGGCATCAAACCACCTGGCCAGAAACTCAGCGATGCCTCAGAAGATTACAGTCACTTTAAAACGAGGTGGCTATGGATTAGCTGGTGCTTGAGTAGCCCTGCTTACTTCCTGCTGGCTCTCATCCAGCCTTTTGAAGGCGTATCCTTGCCAGAGGAGGGAGGTTCTGCAGAGTGGCAATCCAGAAACCGGAGCCACTGCAGCTCTGTGAGGGCGGTGTGGGAGCTGCCTCGCACACCAAGGTTTGTGCACCACTGCACCACTCACTCTTTTCTGTGCAAAATACAAACTCAAATGTTATAATGAATCACCCCATTGAAGAGGAGTCTCAGAGCCCCAACCCTTTCTTTTCTGGAGGCTTGGACACAAAGTCACACTGAGAACTCACTCAGTGTCACGCTGACAGTGACACAGGGACACGGTTTGTGGCTAACAAGAAATCCTGCCGGGTCCAGTTCTCTCTTGGTGGTTCATTAGAAGGCAGAACAACAGTTAACTCGACCAAAGGAAAGCTCAGGATGCACAAGAGATACACATGTGCAGCATATTCACAGCTCATGTGAACACCAGACTCACACCAATACACGACATGGCAGCTTCATGCACAAATAACTAGGCTGGGCTTGGAGAGAGAACTTGTGACCACGGAGAAGAGGAAAAAGGAGTGTGTTAGAAAGAGTGTCACAGAAGCTGGGAGGGTGGGCTGTATTTTCGGTCTTACCATAGAGGAAGAGCATTGGGTATGTTCAGCTGGCTTTAAAGAAAGGCAGACAGAAATAAGCTGTAATAAGTCTCCAATCAAGAGCCCTAGTAAACTAGGTCTTGGCTAACACAGGAGCAACAAAATGGCAGAAGAGGGCAAAAGGGAATTTGAAAGAAATGCACAAGAGGCTGGGCTTATTCCCTAGGATGCCCAGGATCAAGGCTGGCTGTGGCAGAAGTAAATACAACTGCCACTGAATTTGATGTAAGCTCTCTGCACTCCCTCCACAAGTGAGTCACACCAGGGTCCCCTGAGTGCTGGACACCCTGGCAGTGGAGGTACTGTGCTGGTAAAAGGTTGTGTCACCACCACGAGCCCAATCCAGGGGCTGATTCAGCTCTCCAGCTGAATCCAGGCCATGTCTGCACAGGGACCAGCCAGCTTCTAGTGCATCCATCTGATAGGCAAACCCAGAATATCCCAGTGCTAAAGCAACACTTTCTGTTACACACAGGAATGGGTGAGGCAATCTCCCTGGGCTGGGAGAGCCTCACTGGCTCTTGGCACCCCTGCAGCACCCAGCACCAGCTGTGGGAAGTGGGCTGGTGCAGCTCATCAGCTCACCCTGCCCTCACCCACCTCCCAGCAAAGCCCCAGGGACCCAGTGGATCTGTTCTTGGAGGCCAGGCTGAGCTGAGCCCAGCCCTGGTCACGCCTGGAAGAGTCAAATTGCTGCAGACACTCTGCCTGATATTCCTTGATTAACCTCTGGGGCCGTTTCCAATACTGAGAGCAATTCTAAAATATACCCAAGGCTGCAAGTATCCTTAGGTGTAAGAAGCAGAATTGTAAATTAAATAAAACTGTCTTTATTAGGAGTCCTTCAGCTCAGTAGTACTGTAATCCTTCAGGCCTAACCTCTACCATATGCCAAACCTGTCTGCTACTTTAGCAAAGTGGGAACTGATGTATTCATTCTTCTCTCAGTGTCAGAATTCCCCTCTGGTGCCATGGAGGATCCTGCAGCATGCTCCTGCTCTCGGAGGATGCTGCAGAAATCAAACTGGCACTGTATTACCTGAAGAAAAACTGCAGTTTGGATGCACAGCCTATTTGGTGATACAGGCAAATGAGAGCAATTAAAAACCCAAGGCAGACCAACTCATTTAATAATTTGGATTAACTCATTGGTTTGGTAGTGTCAGCTTTCAGTGCCTTTATCCTCCTCTTTCACATGTTTGCTCTTGTGTTTGCAGATCACATACAGGCAAAAGTTGGCTTGAATACCAAATAAAGAAGCAGTGCCCATAGAGACATTTCTTACAGGTCAGGCATAGATTTTGATTTTGTGTTGCTAGGCAAACATCGTTCCAGCAAAGCATTTCTCTGTCCCATCCCCCTTCCTCTTTCTAGTTCTGCAAATCTCCTTTTCCAACAGTAGAAGGACTCTTACTCTGCTGCTTGCTGCATTCCTGCTAGAAGGTACAAAATAACTGAAAATAACTGAAGGAAGCCTAAACATTTTTGAGATTCTCCTTGCTGGCTGACAGCATTGGTGCATCTGTGACTGACAGGCTGAAGAAGCCTTTTGAGGTGCTGTGGGGTATTGTGCCTTCATTGTCATCTCTTCTCTTATTCCCTGAGCTAACTGGGTTGTGTTTCAAGATGTGGTCAAAAATGTACCAAATTATATCACTGCCTGTGGCAGGGGCTCAAAAGCAGCCCAGGAGAGGTTCTGCTAGTGCTGGCAGGTGGGATTTGCACAGACTGTGGGCTGAGGCTCCTGCTCTGCTGGTGCAGTGTGTGAGCTCATCAGGGGGAGATCAACCCCCAGCTCTGGGTTGCTGAATACATTTTCTGACATCCACAAAGGTTTTAGAAAGGAGACAAATCCTACCACCTGTGCAGAGGGGCACCCCAGGGACCTGAGCACAGGTATCTGAGAGCCCATTGCTGGAACTTTCAAGTGTGGCCATTCGGAACTCTAAAGCTGAGAGCTGCTGCTAGATTATCCAAGAATCTTCAGCCTTGCAGTGATGTGGGAATGCCAGTTTTAGGACAAGGACAGGCAACTGGCTCCTGAGAATGTAGTGGTCCCATCAGTTCCCAGAGATGGAGGCACAGTGACAAGTACTTGGAATTACAGCCAGTGTCCATTGCTCATCCAAAGAGGACAGGATTTCATTTCTACACATCTCAGAACCATGTGGAAAAACAAACCCTCCTCTGTTTAATGGCTCTGAAACACGAGCTTTTGGAGAAGCTACACCACTGAGCAGAAAGCACTCTTGGCTGTAATGTTTAATTTCCAGCTGTCTCTGCTCCTGCATGGGGTTTAACCTGCCAAGGAACTTCTGTCCTGCCCTTCTCTTTTTGGGCATGAACATACTGAATGGGCAAGGCCCACAGCAGGGAGATCAGTCAGAGATGATGTTCTGAGCAGGTTCCCTCATACAGAAAGGGATCTGAAGCATAAATCACAAGTCCAAGGCCATATTTAGAGTGATATAGAAGGGAACCTGCAGGCTGAGTGGGAGAAGAAATATCAAAGGCAGGATGCACCTGTGTAGAGACACTTGGGGGGATGAGCGCAATGAGAACCCTCTGGGTATTTTCTTTTCTTTTTTTCTTTTGTTGTTATTATATTTAACAAGACAACAAGAGATGCTAAGGAGCAGAAGAGGCCAAGAAAGAGAAGAGAAGGTTCTAGAAGCTCAAGTAAAATTTCAGTAGCATAAAGACTGAGTGATCCCTGCAACATGTCTGAAAACCTCCTCAGAATATTGTTGCCTGCATATATCTCATTTATATTCAGTGTGTTCCAGAGCACCAGCTTTTTAAAGAGATAAGTTGCTTCAGCTGCTGCAAACCTGTGAGCATCCTTAGAGCCACTACAGGCACAAAAGAGGAAGGCAAAGCTTATGCCTGTCGTGAAATCAGGATCCCAGGTAAGGAAGGCTCTGGGAAAGAAGCCAGGTTTATTCAGTGAAAAAAGACTTAAAATCTCAGAGACCACAGCACTGGATAAGGTAATTGTGTTCCTGCTAATTGTGCTCTGCCTGGGTAGGTGGGAGGGAGGTTTACTGGGAACACAACCCCTCCAAGTCCTGTTCAACCTCCACAATGTCTCACATACCAAACTTGGTGTCTGATACTGCCATCAAGTCAAGGAAAAAGTTTCTGATGGGTTGTGCTTTGGAAGCTAGGAGAGGATAAAATTCACACTCCAGGAGAACCAGTCTCAATCTTGCAAGAGCAATATGTAACAGAGTCAATATAGTAGGATATTTATGCTGTAATGCAACCCATTCTGAAATTCTGAGAAGGGATGATGTGGCTTTTCAGACCTGTAAAGACAGCAGGAAAAATATAAGGAAAAGGTTTTGTATAGTCACAGTAGTATCAAAGTTCACTGAAATATCCATGGCTTAGAAAATCTTATGGATAAAGATTTGGAAGAGAACAAGAAAGTGTGTTAACAGGCAGATTCAAATGACAGTTTCAGCAGGAAATTCCCGAGAACAGATACTAATCCCACCTCATCCTTGTGGAACACTGGGGAGGGAGGACCATGTTGGGAGGTTTGGGTTCCTTTGGGCTGGTTTGCTGAGAGCTGTGCTGGCTCTCCAGAGAAGCAGCAGCTGGAAATGCCTGGAAGGTTCTTCCTTAGGTCTGTGCAGTGTGTATTGAGCCCACATCACCACAGAGGGCCCTGGGCTGCTGGGTGAGGATCAGTAGCTGTTCAGTGGCTGTAGAAGGCTGCACTGAGGTGACAGGACAGGCAGGTAGCATTCCCACTGCAGCACTGCTGATGGAGCAACTCTTTTACACCACAGGACACACTGAAGGGGACCCCAACTCCCTTGGAGGGGACCCAGCCTTTGCTAGGAAGTCCAAACTGATCTTTTCCCTGATGTCTGAGGAGCTAAACTTCCTTGCTGATAGTTTTTTACTTTCTACCACTTTCATTCGTAGGGAGGAATCTCTTTTTGCAGGAGATAATTCAGCCTTTATGTTGTGGAGAGTATTTAAGCAGCAGAATGCACAATGTTATAATTGTTTTGCTGGAGTTGTCTCAGTCAATGCAGAGGTACAACTGCAGCCTTCAGTTCTGCCTGATAGCCCTAGGTTAGAAGAGATGAGAGGAAATGCAGTGTTTGAGATGCTGGCACCACAATTTGACAGAGTAGCTTGATATTTCTCAGGAGAAGGAGAGGTCAGATGCTCATGCTGCCTTTTGTGACAAATCACTTTAATGCCATTTCTCCACTGAGGAAACTGTGGCTCGTGGATGAAGCTTCTGGGAGCCCAGTGGAGCATCTGGCTGCTGGTGATGGGTGTCTGCTCAGGTGTTTCCTTGGTTGTTGTTGAATTTGGAGAACAAAAAGTTACCCAGGAAGATGCAGATACGGCATTGGTCTGTCAGCCTTGTCCCAGGAGGAAGGGGTGGGACATGTTCACTTCTTGCTTTTTTTCTCCTCACTGCAGGAATGGTGTCTCTGAGAATCTGCTCTGCAGAGCTTGCCTGAGCAGGCTCAAGTGTTGTGTAGCTCCTTTGCATTTGTAGGATATTGGCCTTTTCTAGCCCAAGGTCTTTGTACATAGACGTCTCCCCCAAGAGCTTTTTTTTAGCCATCTCTGACTTTGGGCACAAGGTGCAGGGTGGAAAGAGACATTCTGGGGAAAGGAACTCATCCAAACCACGGGTAAGATGTGGAGGGGCATTAAAAGCACAAATATGGCAGTGACAAACCACCCTGCTCTTCTGGAGATGTTCCCTGCCCATGTGGTTACATCTGCAAGGGTGTGAGTTTCAAGAAGAGCAAGGATTTACCAAAGTATGGGCAAAAAAGGGGTTTAGGAGTTATCTGTGCCATGGAGACCTGGCAAAAGGGACACCAGACATCCTCTTGTGTTTGTAGTGTCAAAAATGTGAAGTGACCTCGGGAGGCTGAGCTGCAAAAGTCTTTGTGGAGAGCTGGAAAAATTCAGGTTTCAAATGCCCCTGACTGCTGGCAGGTAAGAGCCTGGAGAGCTGCACAGCCCCTTCAGAGCCATCTGTCTGCCCCTGCTGCCTGAGCTTGCATCAAAAGCACCCTGGAGATAACCCACAGCCACCAAAAGCCTGGGAGGTTCTTACGAGGCCAGGCAGTATCTGGTATTTCTCTGACAGGGAATATGCTGGATTGCAGATGGCATAATTGTCAATTCCCACAGCCTTACAGTGAAATCAGATTATTAGCAGAGGGAAAAAAAAAACCCCAAACCTGAAAAGATTCTCAAACTGTGCATTCTTCCTTTAAGTGTGCAGCTCTTTGAGAATTTCTGGGAATATTTTGAATAAAACTAGACAAATTTATATTTTTTTTCCTGCAAAAATATTTTCTGTTAGAAGAATGCTGATGCTGAAAGTCAAAAGTTCTGTAAAAACATGCCAGTTTTGAAACAGGCATTTCAGAAATGCAAGGTTGAAATCTCACATTTTGTCCTCACACATTTTAATTTGGTATACATTTCCATTATAAATCATATATAACTAAGAAAAAAAAATCCAATGCCAGATTAAACTGCTTTTACTTTACTGAAGCATATGTTTTGAATCTTGATTATTTCAATAGAAATGATCTTTTACTGAAAGCTTTTCAACTTTAATTTTTCCTTCTATTTTAAAACAGAAAAAAAAAGTTACAGGAGGCTTTTGGAAACAAAAAAAATGAGCCTCCCTATAGCTCTAATGTGGGTGAAACACTGGAGGATTTTTTGGATCATTTAATGCCTGTTGGAAAAGGGCACCATCTTACAGAAAAACTGGGAATTGAGGGGTGTGGTGCTGCCTTTACTGGGGCAAGTGGTGAACACCTTTTTGATTTCCCTGGAAAAAGCTCTGGGTGCTCCAGTGCAGAAGGACAAGCTGGTGCTCACACAGCTCTGCAGAGGAGACTGAACTGGAAAATGGAGTTCAAATTCCATTTGTTGCAGGGAGGGCAATTAGGAAAAATGTGACATTTGCAATGAGGTTTGCCATTGCATTCCTGCCTGCCCTGACTCAGGGGGCCAGCAGACACCGAGTGTCAGCTCCTCCAAATGCAATATATCTGCATTTATACTTCACTGATTCCACATGATCTCACACCTCAGGGGAAACATTACCATATCCCTATGCAACAAAAACCTGGTTTGAAGACAGTTAATAAGGGCAAGGTAACTTTTAAAGCAAATGAGTCCTGCAGCTATCAGTTTTTTCCCCTTCATTTTCCTATGTATTCTAAGATTTTGAAATTCTGGAGCTTGCTTTTCTAATTAGCTTCTAATATGCAAATCATACCAATTTGAATAGCTCATTAATTAATTTCATATATATATATCTATCCATGAAATTGTCAGACAGTAGTCTTACAGTTCCAAGTGCTTAAGGTAAATATAAGAAAAGTCAATTGCATTAATTTGGTTATGCAGATTACCCTAGATTGACAATTAGAGCACAAGTAATGAAAGGGTTGCTTTTTTACACAGCTAAAAGCTCTATTTTTTCCTCCATAACTTTCAGAAAAGCAGAACAATTGGTAAAGTCTACCTGTGGAAATTATTCTTAATTTTCAGGATGTTTTAATAATCCTTCTCATTAGCTCTGGGAAATCAAGTCTCATGGTAATCAGGCCTGGGGGGCTCCTGAGAAAGAAGCAGTCACTAAGCAGAGATGTGGTGCTCATCCTGGGGTACAGCTACTCTGACTCAGAGAGGGAGGGCAGCTTGCCTGTGGTTCAGCATCTGTGTCCTGTGGGACAGGCAGCCAAAAGAAGCCCTAGAACATCTGGATGAGAAGGGGCTGAAGCTGAATTGAGCCATGAAAATAAGTGTTGAAAGGCTGCTTGTGTGCAGGGCCTTTTGTTTTACAGGTTGAGTGACTTTGAGGATCTTCTGTCTGAGTAAGAGAGGAGAGGTTTTGCTGATTTTTTGTGTGATGAATTTTTTTTCACTAAGCTTTCCTTTTCATGTGACCAGTTCCTGATTCACAGGGCAGTGGCTCCCAAAGGAGATGATCAGGCTGTCCCAGCCCAGAGCAGCCTGAGGGGGATGACCTTGGGAGCAGAACAGACCTCTGAGCAGGATGGGGAGAGAGCAAGAGTGAGAATTTAAGTTCCCATATCTCTCCAGCCTTCCTCACTTTATTACCATCTATGCCAGCAGTGTCCTCGTTGCTGTTCCTGAGCAATCCAATGTGCTTCACTGCATTTCCCAAGGCAAAGTTAACACGGCTTTTAAACATCAAATTCGGCAGTGTATTTATCACTGTGCTGGAAAGGGCAGGCTTCTTCTCCTCCACCTCTTCAGAAAGATTTATGTTCTGAATCATATCGTCCATTATTCCCTTCCCCCTTTTTTTTTTTCATTGTTTGGGAAGGAAATCTGTGGGACAGATTTTCCTAAAGGAGCACAGCCTGTATCTGGTTTTGCCTCACTCAGAACAACAGTTATTTTCACATCCAGGTTCTCCTGTCCCAAAAACCCAAATAAATCCATCCTCTTGACTTCTCATCTGTAGCAGTGCTGTGAAAGCACAGCTGCTCTGGAGGCTGCAGGCTGGGAGCTCTTCTCTGACACACTTGGCCTGCTCAGCTGCTCGTGTACTAAGACCACAACACGATTTTGATGTCAAAATAAAATAAAAGAATCAAAAAAGACTGTTCAAACCACTCACGCCAGTCCTAATGACTTTGAAGACATGCTGTTGTGCACTGTGTAAGAGCTGATTTTCCCATTTCTTGTAGCATTCCAGAGCCCACCTTGGAAATGAGAATGGCAACAGAACTCTTCTCTGGGAAGAGAAGAGGCATTGGTGGGCAGGAGCTTTGTGTCCTGCACTGCCCCAGGGGCACTGAGAGGGTGAGAGGCATCTGCTGCCCTGCAGACTGGTGATTTGAGGAATTAAGCAGACCCCCAGAGGCATGTCCTTCAGCTGCCATGGCTGTGTTTGTCTTCTCTGCACTGGATGTTTGAGCACTTCTGCAGGCATTTGTTAATTCTGAATTAGCTGACGGGATTTTGTGGTGTTGGAAAAGGATGAGGAAGAGGGAAAAATGAAGAACAGAGTGAAACTTGGTGCTCTGGGTGTGTTGGTGTTCCTGGGGTTCTCAGGCTGAAAGGAGGAGGGAGTCTTTGGGCTTTGTAGGGTTCCAGAAGGACATGACTCCAGAAGGAAACTTCAGCAGCGTCTTTGTCCTGCACAAATGCTGTATAATGATGGGGAATTACACTGGTGGTGCTAAGGCTGGAGGGAGGCCTGTGGTCTGCAGCAAAATCCCCACTCCTCAGTATAACTCTGGGGACTACTGGAGCCAGAAACTGGCTTTTCTGGGAGGGGAGGCAGGCAAGCAGTGTTGCCATCCTCTGGGAAGCCCAAAGGCTCTGGGGCAGTGTGAAGCTGGATGAGCCATCCTGTGCTTTGATGAAGGCACTCCAAGAAGCTGCACATGCTGGTGGAAGCAGGAGAAAACCCAACCCACCTTCCTCCCAAAGCAACAGGTCTGTGCCTTGCAAGAGGCTCTGGGTGACTGCAGGTGAACTATCAGCCCCTGTCAGTTTTGTATAATTAATCTTTGCTCAGGGGAGGATATCCAGAGACAGCAGCAGCCCAGACAGAGAGATTGTTATGGACCATTTTCATCTGAGATTTGTAGCAGCTAGTATTGAATTCCCAGTCTGTGTCTTTTCATTGCCTTTTAAATTAGAGAGTTATTTAATGTTGATGCAGAGCATTTCCTAGAAAAAAAACCAGCCTACAGATTCATACTGGATTTCTGCTTGATATTATGGGATACAATAAAGCCTACGTGTCATTCTGGGATTTGAAATGCCAATCACAGGCATTATCAGAAAACATTAGAAGTGGTCATATGGAGACTGGGAATAGATCTTACAAAGCTCCTGAGCAACGTTTTCTTGTTCTACACATCTTTCCAAGAATAAATTATTCTTGATTTGATGAATTCTTTGGTAGAGAAACCAAGGGTAGGGACTGTTTAGAAGATGGGTAATGCTCACTGTGTGTGATTGACCGTGTCCAAGTATGGTCAGACAGCCGAGTCTCAAATTCCGTGTCTCTAAACATCAATTTGTTTTGATGTTTTTCCATTAACAAGTGTTTCTGTACAGCTGAGGCAGCTTTGCCTTCATGCCTGTCCATCTCATGTGAAGATGCTTGGCTTTGGATGAAGGAGATTTCCTCCCAGGCACTCAGACAAGGCTCAGCAGGCAGCACTGCTGGCTGGTGTGTCTGAGCTTCAAAGTGGGGCTGGAGAGAACAACTGGGCTGTGCCCAGCTGGGACATCCCAGCACTCTGCAACAGCAATTACAGCCCAGTCCCATTTCCTGCCCATCCAGCAGCAGCCCAGTGCCTCCAGTTTGGTCACCTGGCTGGCAGCAGGGACTGGGCCCCATTTAGCAGCTGCTCTGGAAGATGTATGAAGCAGAAGTGGTTTTGTTGGCATCCTGTGCCAGACAGTGTCCACAGAGAACAGATCAGGGAGCAAAGCTAAGAGCACAGCCATCTAAAAACCAGATGTCTATTAAGAAATAATGAAAAAATCCCTACCCCTCTTGTATTTGCCTGAGAATGTAGAGGAAGCAAGGCAAGACCTAAATGAGGCTGCTATATTGAAGGGGTAAAATTAATTTATATGTGTTTACAAAGCTGGGTGAGCAGCAAAGCCCCCACAGCTGGGTGTGTATTTGATGGGAGTCCTGTACATTTGGGTTTGCAGACTGGCACCACCACCATGCTGAAAGGGTGCCCAGTGCCTGGCACAAGAACCCTCACCCAGGGGAGCAGCTCTTCCCTGCACTGGGGGGATCTGGGCTGGAGACAGAGAGGAGAATCTACTGCTGCAGAGGATAGAGGGGAGCTTCCTGCTGCCTTGCTGAAAATATCTGCTGCCCAAGGTGTCAGCAAGACTGTGAGGAGAAGATGGGGAGAAGAGCAAGTTAAAGAGGAAAACAAGTGAAATGCTTGTGTGCATCTTCCCTTCTTCCATCACCTCCGTTGCTCTCACTGCAAGTGGCAGAGCAGCCTGGGACCAGTCAGAATTTCTCTAAATATGCACAAGGGTACACGATGGTGCAGGCAGTGAGGTCTGCAGCACCCATGCTAAAAGCTCTGGTGATTTGCATGAAGAACAGGAGCTTCTGCAGCAGAGCTGAGTGAAATGAGGGTTTGTGCCCTCTCTGCTGCTGCAGTCTGTGAGAACAGCCACACTGGAAAATTCCTTGGGCATTCTCAGCAAGGTAGGTCTGAGAAAAAAGAGAATTAAACACCAGAAACATCTTTCCCTGCTTCATTGCCTAAGATGGCAGAACCATCTGGATTTGAACTCACCCCAGCACCTTTCTGACCATCTAACTTAGGGTGCCTAGAGATCATGAATTAACGTTAATGTATTCAGAGATGATCTAAGGAATCAAGAGTCAGAGCTTTTTCTGTGGATTCATATAAAGATACCATCTCTGTTAGAGTTCAGGGAAAGTTAAAAGAAACTTTTGCTAGGCAAAAGGAATGATTTATCCTGGCTAGCAAGCCAATGGAAAAATATAATCAGCTTGGGGTAGCTCTTTTTAATTTGAGTGTTTTAACTAGCTTTGTGGAAAACCACATTGGAATTAAAAGGAAGATGAAATATAACTGTACTGTATCACAGTAGCTGATGCCAGAATATTCTAGTGGGTTTTTTCTTCAAAGTGCTGTGATAGAAAAATGACAAGTAAAATTAAATACTGGTCAGAAAAATCTGGATGTAGGCTTTTTAAAGAGCTCTTTGTACTGAAATGTAGATGTCATACACTTATTTTTTATATTGAATCAACACAGGACAAGGTCTGTGGTTCTTTGTGTTCCTACTATTAGCTTTTACTGTTATTGTAACAATAATTTACAGTCAAATAAGTAAACAGGACTTCTGCTCTAGAGGCCTTAAAACCCAGCAAGGTTTTGGGTACGTGCAAGTCTGCACTAATTAAAAGCACAATTCACTCCTCAGGGCAGTCAGGGAGATGCTGTGGGCCACCATTTTAAACATTCTCACTCAGAAGGACTCCAGACAGGTTTATGCATCAGGTCTCACAGTCATTGGGCTGCCTAACTTTCTTTTTGCTGCTTCCACATTTAGCTTCTAAGAATTTGTTCTCCTGGATCCTTTATCTTCCATTTCTCCTATTTTAATTACCAAGGATGTGCGTGGCTGAATTTTTCCAGTAAGGCAAATTTATTTTTATGCTACTCCCTGCATTAAAATACATCCTGATTTTTCCGTGGGCCTGAAACAACGTCAAAAGCCAAGCATAACAATTTTGGGGAAATCACAATATTGAGGTACTTCCTTAAAATGGGGTAGTATGAAGAGTCTTTCAAAGTGGGAACTACTTGCCTTCTTCTTATGGTGCTAGCACTGCTAGCAATAGCTCAAATAGGTAAACTGAGGGAGGAGTCATTTGCATTTACTATCCCCTTTTTTTTTTGCAGAAAATACATACTTTTTCTGACTGTCCATATTTCATATAGATTCCCATACAGAAAAAGTTGTGCAGTTACCAAAATCACCTCTTTTAAGGGGCAAATCACATTATGAACTCTGGAAATGCACTCAAAATACCAACATTTTAAAGAAAAGAGATTAAAAAAAAAATAAAGAGGCCCCATTATCATGACAAATATATACATAAATAAAACCCAAAAGAACCCTGTTCAAACATGGTTGTGGTTGGATAGTCATACCATACTTCTTTCTCACCAATACAGGGTGAAAAACAGGCACTAAAATTGTTGATTAAGCATGGGAGGCGATCAAATTCAAATTGATCTAAGCCTAATCTGTGGAAGAGTTCAGGGCAGCTCTCCTGATGCTCTCCAGAGGCAAAATAAAGCACTTGGCCACTGCTACAGCTCCCAACCATGCTTGAACGTGGCTTCCTGCAGCTGGGCCCACCGTGGTGTGTTACCTG
This sequence comes from Prinia subflava, assembly GCF_021018805.1. NCBI lineage: Eukaryota > Metazoa > Chordata > Aves > Passeriformes > Cisticolidae > Prinia > Prinia subflava. The sequence goes on along the minus strand of NC_086250.1, from coordinate 1,592,613 downwards.
GGTTACTCCAATGATAAAAACACCACGGGATATTTAAAAAAAAAAACAAAAGAAAGAATAAAAGAAACCTAAATCCACCCACCCCACTCCCCCCATCAATTTTACCAGTAGCTTTTCCAAAAAGAAAACATATGTACACACATAGACACGCACACAGGGAGGGCTGAGGACCACGGACACTGCTGGGATGGCAGCGGTAAGGGGGTGACAACAAAGATGTCCAAAGAAGCCACGGAGCTTCTCCAGCCCTTTGCTACTTCTTTGGGAGGCCTCTGCTACCCAGAGGGTGTTTGAGGGGGCAGAAAGGAGAGGGAGACACCCGTAAAGTTTGGGTAAAGTTTGGGTAAAGTTTGGGTAAAGTTTGGGCAAACCAGCTGGCAAGGGGTGGGCACGGCCAAGGTTGGCGGCCGGCGGCAGCGGCCGGCCCAAATCTGAGCAGCAAAGGGCGCGGAAGCGGAGAGAGGCAGAGAAAGACAGACAGACAGACAGACAGACACAGCGACAGGTATGGATGGCAGTCCCAAGTGCTGGATGCAAGTCGTCCTTCCCGCGGTCCCTGCCCTGGGAGGGGGTGTGTGTGCCCAGGTGTGCCCCCACACACGTGGGCTGGGAGGGAACACGGGCCCGTGAGGTTTAGTGTGGCTGGAGACAGGGGGGAAAGCCAGGAGAAAAGGAAGAAAGGCAGGGCGTGGGTTAGAAGGGAGGGGTGCAGGAGAGGTGAAAGGGAGATTTAAGTACAGGCTTTCAGATATTCCAGAGAATGGGAGCAGGAGCCCATGGCAAATCATAGGAAGCCTCTTGACACCAAAAGCAAGATGATTGTAAAAGAAGGCCTCATGCGCCTGGTTTAAGCCTGAGCTGCTTCACATCAGAAACAAAACAGACTAAATGAGAAATCACTGCACAGGTCTCCGAGTGTTGGGAGCTCAATGCTTTGGTATTTCTCTGGCCTTACAGCACCAGAACTGAGGATTCAGTCAAGCTGCAACCCTCTGCTGACTTCCTAACAGAATTTGGAAACCTTTCCAGAAGTGCAAGGTATAAAGCACTCAGCTCTCCTGAATACCTGATGGACAAACACCAAACCATTCCCCAGCAGGCTGGGGCAAAACAGACCTGACCAATGTTTTTTAGGGAAATAATACACCAAGGTGGGTTTAACTTTGGGTTATTTGGGTTTCCCTAACCTTCTTCACAGGGGGCTATTCCTGAAGCACCCCAGTCCTGTGTTCCCAGATGCCCACATACAACACTGCACTCCCCTCCTGTCATCTCTGCCATTAAAACCCCCCATTTCCATCAACCCCCAAACCACCTGCAGTGCTCACTCCCAGGACAACCTGTGCTGCTACAACAGGAGGGCACTTTATGCACGGAAATGTTCCATTATTTCACAAAAACCCCTCAAATCACTGGTTCTCTGTCCCTGGCAGTTCTCATCTCGTAGCCATGCTGGCCCCCCAGCTCTGCTGCATGGCCCGTGTACCTGTGCTGGGTGAGTCCCCCTCGTGCCCTGTGCCTCCTGCAGGGCTCACACACTCACACTCACACTCACACTCACACTCACACACACACTCACTCTCACACTCACACGGGCAGCTGTGGCTCTGGATGAACAGGCAGGTGCAGAGCAGCCCGGGTTCTTTGCTCAGCCATCCTCACACACCCCCAGGCACAGGTGACAAAAGCAGAGGCACCTGCACATGCAGACACTCAGAGGCACCAGCAGAGCCCTCAGAGACAGGACCACAGACAGGCACAAACGCTCCCTCCCTGCATCCTCCCAGACAGACAGACAGATGGACTCAGGCACACACAGCCCCCTGTCCCTGCTCTGCCCTGGAGGTGCCTCTGGAGCTCTCCCAGCTCTGCAGGAGGAGCTGCCCTCACCTGCCCAGTCTCGCCCAGCTCAGCACAGGTGAGAGCATTGCTGTGCTGGCAAATGGAGAGTGAGGCACGCTTCTCTTTGGTCTGACCCTGGCAGGGGAAGGAGGATGGAAAAAGGACCCTGTGGACCGAGGAAAAATCAGTTTTCCTCTCTCACCAAGGGGAAGGAGGTCACTCGAGCAGCCTTCCCAGTGACTCAGGGTCTGGCTGCTTTTCTGTCATTCCTTTGGGCACTGTGGCACAGCACAAATGGAATTTGATTTCCCCATTTGATACAAGCAGTAATGAGCAGCTTTCTCTGCCTGGAGGAGGGGGCAGCAGGCTGTTAGTCACCCTCACAGTGCCCAGCTCCAGCCTGTGTCTGCTGATGTGCAAAGCAAGGAAGGGATACTCCGTGCTTGGGGCTACTTCTGGGATGATACAGTCCAAACCTGCTGGGTTTCATTCAACTCCTATGAAATTTATTTCCAATTATAATAGGCAATAATAATTTTTACCACCTTAATATTTTCTTCTAAGGAGCTTAAAGGGTTTTGCAAACTCTAATAACAATACTTCTTTAACATAAGGAATAATAACAGTCTCCAATGATGGGAAGACTGAGGTACAGGGATCTAATCAAAGGCCAAGGAATATAATCCACAGGCCCTACATTCCAGGCCTCATACATGATACCATTTTTCATCTTACTCCCCAGAAGTCATTCTTTGCCTTGAAGAGACCTGACACATGGTAGATGTGGTCTCTGCCTTGGAAGTTCTTTTTTTACAACTTTTAAAAGATTAAAAAGTCCTCTCCTCCCTCTTTAGTTACTTAAGAAATGGCATAAGAGTGCCCCAAAACAGAAACTTTGGATATTTTTTAAAAGTTTGGGGGATATTAATAATAATAATAATAATAATTTTCTTTTTTTTTCTTTTTTTGTGGCTAGTAAGTTAGTTGTACAGCAGTCACTGAGAGGAAAGCTCCGAAAATGCAGCTTCAGAGTCATGCAATTTACAGGTGAATTTGGCAGAAACTGTGCCTCTGAAGGTTTTAAACCCACCAGATTTCGACCTCTGTGTGTCTGTGGAGCTCCTTGGTGGGACTCAGGAGATGTTCCCACCTTGCAGGAAGCAAGAGGGCCCAACATGATTGGACTTATTGCTGGGAATAAATTGGAAATATTCTGTATTTCCCCACATGGAGGTGTTGAAGGACTCAGGAATGCTGAGGGGGCTGACCTTGCAAGCCCTTGGCTGCCCACTATTTAGCCATGCTAGTGAAGGGCTGCTGAGCTGGTGCAGGGGAACATTCCTGCATCCAGGGAACTCCCAGGCACAAACACTCATCCACAGCCAGGTCCAGCTGGCACAGGGAGACACTCACATGGCTCAGCCACACTCACAGCACCCCCTGGATCCATCAGCAGCCATTCCCTGCACAGATACACAGAAACACTCGTGCTTGCATTCACTCTCCTTGCCCCACACATGGATTCATGTCTGGACACTCTCCTGTGGGTTTGCAGCCCATACAGGCACACAAACACTTTCAGGAACATGGAATACAATTAATGCAGTGCACACACAAGGACCCACCCATGCACGCTCATGTGTGTCTTAACAAAGGTTTTCCTCTGGGAAATTCCCTTTCAAGAAACAAACAAACAAAAAAAAAACGGCAAAGGGGAAAATAAAAGACAAACCAGAAGGTGGGGGATCTGCACAAACAAATCAAGCACATACCTACACACACACTGGAGGCTGTCAGTCACCCAGGGCTCTCCTCACACTACAGCTCAGTGCCTGCTGGCTTTGCTCCCCCTGAGTGAAGCTCTCAGCTCTCAGGCTCAGGTGTCCATGGCTGCAGGTCCTGACCTGTGCCAGGATCTCCATCTGCCCTTCCAGCTGCCCACAGCAAGGGCTGACCCTGCACTCCAAGAGCAGCACCTTCCAAGACCCTACCACAAGCACTGCCCAGCCTCTAAGGAGTTAGCAGAAATATTTCACCTGCACCTGCCCAGTCTAAACCCCTCCTGTTGGTGGAGCTGGTTGGCATTTGAGGGCTCGCTGTTCCTGCCCTTTTCAGAGCCCTGGTCTCTCAGAACAAGACAAGACAGTGTACAGGAACATGGGGCAGGGCTTGCTCACACCCACACACAGCAAGGAAGCTCCAAGCCCCCGAGGAGACAGAGAAACCACCTCACACTGCTGGGGACGGTGACAACCCAGGGCTGCCACCTCCAGAGCCCACTGTCTACAGATGTGACACACCCAGTGCTGCTGGCAGGGAGGGGATCTGACAGGACAAACCGACACACAGAACATTCTCTTACTCCATACGGGTTATCAGTGCAAGGGGGATTTCAGAACATTTCAGAACAAACTCAATCCGGAGCTGCCGCTCATTTATCAGTGCATCGAAAGGTTGTTGTGCAAGTTTTTAGTAACAAACATTAGAAACTAGTAGCAAAGGACTTGCCTAGATAAAAAGAGAAGATTTAAACATGCCAGGTAACAAAAAGACGTGTGCAGAGATCTGTAAAACTGTATAGAAGGAAAGGATTCTTTAGAGGAAACAGAGGGACCACCACACAATGCTCTTCACAGCCCTTGCTAAAAGAGCCAGGGCCAGCCCTGCTGCCTCCTCACCTAAGACAGGAGCTGGCTGCTTGGACAGAGGCATGCCCTCGTTTTTCATTGCCTTCTGTGGCTGAAAACGGAGCTCTGGGCCTCTCCTGACATGAACTGGATTGAGAGCTGTGTCCCTGGCATCAGCCACAGCAGCAGGGACAGCCCTGGAGACTGAAGAGCACAACCAGCAGCAGCAGCACGGTGGTCTCGACACAATGCTGAGAGTGAATGTGATTTATACTGCCTAAATCCAGAATGAATGGGATTTATACTGCCTAAATCCAGAATCAATGTGATTTATACTGCCTAAATCTGCTGTCTGCGAGCTGGGTGTCTAGACAAACCTAGCAAAGCTAGACACTCACCAGGCAGTGGTGGGCACCTCCAAAAAGCAATTTATTTCCTGTGCCACTCCTGGGTGACTCTGTTCCTCTCTTCCTCTCACACAGTGGGAGTTAATGAGGAGATAATCTGAATTTCTTCAAAAGGGCCCCCTGGATTTTCCTGCAGGCTGGAATTTGTGACTAGTTATGTACCAAAGCACAAGGATTTCCTTCCTTTCTGCTTAGAAGACTGTTTAGAAGATTCAAGTACATCAGTCAGGGAAGTGTTATTGATATTTAATATGATTCATTTCCAGTTAACTGTGCTTACTCCCTCCAGTGCCATGTACTCCTCTATGGAGGAGAATTGAACTTTTCCACAGTCTGAAGGCTATTGCCAGCTTCCCTACTTTGCTTGTGACAAGTGTGGCAGAGAAAAGGTTTTAATTTCACTCTTAAAAATTATCAACTTCAGCCTCCTTGTAACATCCCTCTACAGTCAGCCTAATACTAATATCCACCTAGTAAAAGGGCAACCAAGATTGTTTACAGCATTATGTGGGAAATGCTGTAAGCAACTTTTTGTGCCCAGAAAGCAGGACATCTAAGAGATGCAAAATAAAAGTTGCTTTTTAGTTAAAAACTCTTTTCCATTCTTTCAAAAGACAAGGAAAATAAACTAGTTTAAAAAAATAAAAATTCATTTATTCAAAATCAAAATGTCACAGGTTGAATAAATATTCCCGTTTCAGAATTTATTAAAAAAAAAAAAGAAAAAAGAAAAAAAGAAAAAAGAAAAAAGTTGAACAGAAATTAAACTAGAACCAAGATACCAAAATATTTTGTTTGGAAAGTTCCAAGTGAGGCATTTTTATTTTTCAAAACACTACCTAATTTTTTTTCCCTAAACACAGCACTAAGTGAAAACTATGCTATCACTTTTCTGCTTGCAGTGGGTTGTCTTAGTACATAACAATTCCAAGATGGGATGTTTATTCAACAGCCACATAATTTTGAAAACTCATGACTAATTTGCTGCTCTTTAACATATTTACAGCAATTTTCTTTAAATCTTTCTATTTTCCTGGCCTTTACAAGCTGGATTCTACAGTGTAATTTTTGTTCATGCTCATGAACCTATCATAGTTTTTCTTGTGGAAATCTGTGCGTTTCCTGCCTGTCCTTAGTCTGTTTATGCCATAATTCTGTATCCATCCACCTCCAGAAAAAGAGAGAGCACACACTGACTGTGGGGTGATTTCCTGCACAACTGAGCTCACTTCAGTCTCCGTGGCTCCCTCATCCTCCTCTGTCTGCTGGGATGGGCACAAGTGGGGCCAGTCCTGTCCACTGGTGCAGTTTGAGATGGAGCAGACCAGGTTGCAAGCAGCAACAACAAAAAGGGTTGGAACTCTGGAGCTTTGTTTTCCTTCCGGATTTCTGCTTTATTTTTATTTTATTTTATCTACCTTTTTAAAAATGATTGTTTTCACATTTGAAACGGAACATTAGAGCAGGTTCCTTTGAGCAGACGTGATTTGGTCTTTATTTGTGTTGGAGGGAGCCTGAGTGAGGAGGCACAGGGAGGATTCCTGCCTTGGTTCCCTCAGTTCCACCTCGAAAGAACTGACCTTGGTCTCTCTGTGGGGTGGAGGGTATTGAGCTGCCATGGGAAGCAAGGCATAACACTGGGCAGGCCAAAAGTGCTGGCCTGGGGCTTTTCAGGCAGCTTCCCATGGCACAAAGAGCTTTTTCATTTACACTCCATGTCCCCCATCACTTTTCCTGCTATACAGTTTAATTCATGCCAGGCGGGTTATGAAGGGAAGAAAAATGATGCAACAGTCAAAAAAAAAGTCCTTCGAGTCGTTCCAAAAATTAAAGCAGAGTAAAACCAAACCAAATAAAAAAAAAAAAAAAAAAGAAAGAAAATGAAATAAAGAGCTTCGAAACGAAACAAAAAGTTCTGAAAATAAACTCAAAAAAAAAAGGAGGGGGGAGAGATTAAAAAAAAAAATAAAAAGAACCCGGGAAAGACAAATGAATGTTAGAGCAGGCACGATCATGGACAGACGCCAGCTACTTACGTTCACCTCGGTGATTGCTATATCAACAATGCTACCCACAACAATCAAGGCGTCAAATGTATTCCATGCATCACAGAAATAGTGCTGCATGTGGCAGAGAAGCCAAGGAGAGAGAGAGAGAAACAGAGAGAGGCAGGAAAGAAGGAGGAGGAAGAAAGAACGAGAGAGAGAGAGAGAGAGAAGGGAGAGAAAGAGGGAAAGGGAGAAAAGAGGGGAAAAAAGTAAAAAAAAAAAAAAAAAGTAAAATAAAATGAAATGAAAATAAAACAAAAGCATGAAAGAGGGAGAGAAGAGGAAAAAAATAAGAAAAGAAAGAGGTTACGTGGGCATATTAAATAGTCTCTTACCACTCTACAGTATTGGTTGCTCAAACCTCTGTAACGTTTCACATGATGGAGGGTATCAACAAAAGCCTGGTTAGTCAGAAAGTTACACTCAAGCATGTCTACCTTTTGGAGGGAAAAAAAGCACACACACCCCAAACTCTGTGCGCTTTCACCAGTCACAGCCTTGGGGCCAGCTCTGACAAGTGAAAAAGAAGGAGGCATTTCCCCCCCTCCTTTTTTTTTTTTTTTGTTTCCCTGGGAGAAGGAGAAGGACGACGGCAAGTTCAATAAAAGCATGACTAGAGGGAAAAAAAACCAGAAAACAAAAAGAGAGAGAAAAAAAGAGAGAAAGAGAGAAGGAACAGCAGAGGAGGAGGAGGTGGTGGTATCCTGGGGAGGGTAGAGTAATACTCACATTAGTTTCACTGAGAATGACGTCTATAATGCTGCCAATTACGATGAGGAAGTCAAAAACATTCCAAGGATCACTAAAGTAACCCTACATAAGGAAGGGGCAGGCAGGATGGGGATTAAAAAGGAATGTTAGACAGACAAAAACAGTTCAAAATTACCATTAGAATTTCTGCCCTGATAGCTCAAGGGGTTTTCCTCTCAAGTCTACTCGTTGTGTCTCGAGCTGTAGCCCAGGCCTGTGTTCCCTGCTCGTGTGAGCAGCCCTGCTCCAGCTCATGAGACTCCAGAGAAGCCACCCCTCCCCTCCAGCTCTGAGACAGGGGTGAAGGGAAGTCCCACTGATCATTTTGGGCATCAATGGCTGCTGCAGGAGTGGGCTTGCAGGACCAGCTCCTCCAGACATCTCCATTCCTGGGAGTGCAGCACCCTTCCCATTTGACTTAGAGGGGAGAGTACAGGAATAGGGAACGTGGTTTCCTCAAGGAATGGCTCCCCACTGTCAGCATCCATCCCCAGCCCATGTTCCAGCTGTAGAGCTCTGTGCTGGCACAGGGAATAGCTGCCTGCTGTGCCATGGAGGAGGAGAGGGCACAGGCAGGCTGGGGATGTGCTACCTAAATCTCACCTTACCCAGCCACAGTCAGTGTTGTGACAATGATCAGCCTCTGTTCAGTAATGCTTTAGGTCCTGTCTCACTAATACAGAGCAGCAGTGGTATCTCTGTGTCTCTGAAGGCACCACGGAATCGAGCTGTGGCTGTAGCCTGGCTCATCCCAGCAGGAAAGGCAGGAATGGGAGCAAAGCTGCCCTCAGCACTGCTCAGAGCTGCTCTCTCTGCCACAGACAGTGCCACAGCAGCGCTGTCACCTTGGCTGTGTCACCGCAGGGGCTGTCCCAAACATCTCACTGTCCTCAGGAGATGCTCACTGCTTACAGTCCTCACACTTGTTTGGTGGACAGGCTGCAAGGACACAGGCCCCTTTTGGAGAAGGTCCTGCTCAGCCTAGAAGATGAACCTCTGCCTATAAACCTCCTCTACAAGCTCACGGGCAGAGAAAATTCATCTTGGCTCTCTGAACACCTGTGCCAGTCTCTTGCCCTGGTTCTGCAGTCTTAAAAGGAGGCAAGCACACAAACCCCTTTCATGTGCTCCTCTCATGTGCTTGGCTCTGTGAGCAGGGGCAGCCTGGCCTCCCTTTCCCAGCTGCAGCGTGTCTCCTGTGAGACTGAACCCGAGCTGCACTGTGGCTGCTATTCTTAGTCAAGAGTCAGGTCATGGGTAAAGTGTGTGCCTGTGTTCCCAGGCAGCCTTGCAGAAAGCAAAAAGGAGAAAAGAAAAAAAAAATTAAAAACAAGAGAGAGAAAAAAATTATCCCAGCACTGGCACTGTACAAAGTCAGGCTTGGGAACCTCAGACGGTTCAACCATCACATGGAGCAGGCACTGGCAAAAAGTGTCTTTCTATCTGCTGGAACACTGCCTCCATGGGACTTTGAGACTCACATTTACGAACAACATCACACTTTGGGCAGGGAAAGAAAAAAAAAAGAAAAGATGAAGCAGAAAAAGCCACTGCCCAGCTGGTTCCACGCCAGTGAAGGGAGCTGGTGGAGGGGACTTTGAAGTCTCCTCAAAACCAGAATAAAACCCCTTTATTCTGCAGCCTGGAATAGGCAACTCTCTTAGCAGATCTACACTGGAAGGAGCAACCATCCCAACATTACTACACAATTAGCTACAACAGGGAGGAAGCGAACAGGAGCAAAAGCAAATTCAGAGAATATTATTATTCAGCGTCCAGCCTAGAAATACACAACAAATATTAGAATGAATTCAGCAGTGATGTCCAGCACCATTAGCAACCAGATGGACCTGGAATAAAACTGTAATTAGACTTCACCAAGAGGAAGGGGAGGGAGAGAACAGCAGATTAAATTGTAGAGGCAAACGCATTTTGAATAAATAAAGGACAGACACAGCTCATACAGAGTTACACAAAGTGCCTTTGCAGCCTGATGCAGACAGAGCACTTGCAGGATCAGAGAAGAGAGCAGAAGACAACAGACCCAATCCTCCTGCCCCTGTCCATGGGCACAGTCCTGCAGAAGGCACTGCCCACATGCCAAAGTGTGTTCAATAGCATGGTTCTCTTCCATTTCCTCTCAAATTTGTGCCTTAGGAACTAGGAAGGATTTCAGCAGGAATCCAAACTTCAAAGAAACCCAAGAGTTTGATTTTGGGCAGCGTGTTGTTTAGATGATGACTTCTAATGATTTTCGAATCTCTAGTGACAGATATTTGGTATTTTCATTATGATTGGCATCATACCGCAAAGAATGTTTTTGGTGTAACCAAATTTACAATTTCTTTTTTTTTTTCTGAGCAGCTTCTTACATATAGCCCAATAGTCCTTGCTCTGTTAAAGGAGCATTTGCTGTTGATACAGAGCCCAGGTGACAAGTGGCATCAAATCCTGTCCTCAGCTGACCACCAAAGCCAGTCAGGTATTTATTGCTCCCAGCAGCAGTAACACAACCTCACTGGAAGCAATGACACTGCTCTGACAGAGCTGGCACATCTCAGGAGAGATTCAGGCCTGGAAAGAAAAGCTCCCTTTTCCATTGCCACCAAAAATAGCTGCTCTGGGCCTCTGAGACACCACAGTGTGTCTGGAGCCACTCTGCTGACTTCAACAGAGTGGCTCCAGATTTACACTGCAGGTTCTTTCTGCTGGGATGCTCTGCTGAGGCTCAGCAGCAGGATCCTTGTGTGAAAGTCACAGGCTGGTCTGCTCCGGGGTCCCAGAGAGAGCATTATCCCAGTCTGCTGTTGTGTGGCTGCAAGGTGAGCTCAGGGAGCTCTGCTCCTCCTCCTGTGTCTCTCAGACGAGGGACAGAGAGGAACCATGGGCATGAATGCAGTTTTACTCAACCCCACATCCAAAATGCCAGTGCTGAATCAAGGAAACACATCAAATTTAAAACCTCCCTTTCCTCCTCACCTGCTCCCTCTGTGTTCCAAACAGAAGGGTGAAAAATAGGAAGACACTGTTCACAGTAAGAGAGCTCAGGGAGACAGAGAGCACAGACGCTTCATTGGGGTGCAAAGTGAGGGAACCCCTCCCTGAAAAGCCACCCACCCTCCTTGGGGACAGCTACCTACACAGGGCCACGTGGGCTCAGCTTTGGGTCACACCTCATCACCTGAGTGTGCCATGAGACTGAGCTACCCCCTCCAGGACCTGCCTCCTGTGGCCTCAGAGCACCTCCTCCAGCCACATTCCTCACTGGAGTGGACCAGGGGGGCTCATCAAAGACAAACCAAATGAAGGAAGAGCTTGCACTCTAATAAAGAGGTTGTATTTCCAAAATATTTTTTCCCACCAGAAAGTTCTGCATACTTTTCCCAAGAGGGTGGAGGTCTGACTGGAAATGAATTGATGGCACTGTTTGTTTTTGCAGTACAGGAATTTAGAGTGTAATACCATATTTTACCCATAAAGGGAGATGCCTGACCCTGGTTTAGCTGTAATTGCGTGCCACATAATGGCATCCTCAGGGGTTTACTGGGGAGTCACCCTCTCTTGGGGGATGTCTTTGGAGACCCATGAAGCTTTTGGGGAGAAAAGAGGACAGAGAGAGACCAGGAGGATTGGACTGAATATTCAGGAAGCATGGAATAGCCCCACCAGTAGAGCACATTTTTCCCCCATTTTTTTTCCCCCCAAAGGTAGCAAATGACAGTGTATCACCAATAATCAATAAGTTCATGAAAGGCTGAGCATAAATATGCAGTAGCTGACTGGAATGGAATCTCATTTGTGCCAGAGGAGCAGACATTTCAGAATGAGTATGCCAATCACTTTTAGGTTTCCTAGTTGCTGAGATTAGATGCTGAAGAAACCAGGGTTTATTTAGGTGCTGATGGAGGCATTGACATCTCTGGGCACCATTTCTTCTGCTTTTTGTGTGTGTGAGATCCTAAATGTGACATCTAAGAAGCCTCAATAATAACAGCAGGGAAAGCTGCCCAAGGGGGTCTGTCTGAAGCTCAGAGTCACCTGGAGCCCAAAATGGGAATCTGTGGAGTGCTGTGCACCCCTCTGAGGCACAGCAGCCCTCAGGGGAAGGGGCTGTTGAGTCGTGGTCCTGGCTGGGTTTGGGGCACCCTGCAGGGTCACTTGTGGGTTAGTTTGTGCGCAGTTTTTTATCTGCTTAGTCACAGGTTTCCATTCCTGCCTCTTCTGAGGTGTCTGGCAAAGTTTAACCACCCCCTCTGAGAAAAAAAAGGTCTCTAAAATGAAGAGCACAGCAAGGTGAGGGCTGTTCCCTGGGTGGGATGGCCCCAGAGGAAGGTGATGCTGCAGTGCTGCAGGGAAAAAGGGGAGGACGTGCAGACGTGCATGTTTGTATTCCTGAATACAGGAATGAAGGATCCACAGGAGAAACTGAGACACAGAGAGAACTGCACAGCCCAAAAGGAGGGCAGGCTGCTGCAGGATGACCTTGCCACCACTTCTCTGAAACAATCCTGCATGCTAAAACAACAGAAAGCAGCATCCAGTCCAAATTAGCTGAAGAGAGTACATAGGAAGGAGAGAGAGGGGCTGATACCCTGACACTCAGTGGGATTTCTTAGCAGAAGTTTCCTGCTGATTGAAAAGGGCAAAGCAGACTTTGCTGGGGATTTGCAAAATGAGATGGACTGCTAGTCTGGCTGATGTTTAGTTAATACAAGGATTTGTTTTTGAAAATGCTGCAGGCTGTTAAGAGCTGAGAGAATCAGTTCTCAGACTCATTAAAAGTGGCTTTCCCTGAAAGCACTTTTGCAAAAGGGACAGTATTGAATCAAAGGACATTTACACAGCTCCGTGGCTCTGGGCACACGCTCTCACAGCAGATCTGGGGGATTCACCTGTGTCCTGAACCATCTGACAAAGCTACAATAGCTCCTGACACGGAATGGAGGTGAGTGTCAGATGCAAATTCTGTTGTGCTGAGATCCCATTTAGCCATAACAGCAATCAGGGAAATTAGCAGAACCTAATAGAGAAGGAATCAAGTGGAGGATGCAGCTGCTCGGAGCTCCTGACAGGCTGCAGGGAAGCAGCATCTATTTGCATACTATCTATCAACTCCCATCCCCTGATGGATTAATTCTGAGCCAGAGTCCCTGCAGTTCACCTACAGGCACTGTAATGAGTCACTGCTGCAGGGAATTAAACAAGGCTCCCTTCTACTCCCTCACATCTTTCCACAGACAGGCAAAGGAAAGAGGAGTTTTCATCACTCCAGACTATTCTGGTGAGCTCTGAAGGAGACTCATGACTCTCTGCTTATTCTGTAAGAAAACAAGACCAACTCATAGCCCAATAAGACACTCATAAATGTTGATGCTTTCCTTTATTCTCCCTCACTTGTTTCATGCTCTCTCTCACAATGAGGGCACCTGTAAAAGCAGACAGGTGTCCCCTGAGGTGTGCTTGGACATCCTGAACACTCTGCTTGACAGAAACAAAAGAGTTAGAGGGCCTGAATGGCTCTGTGGTCTGGAAAAAGACCCCAGATGTTCATTTCTAGGTCACTGGTAGAAAACAGAGGTGCCTCCTTACTGCCCCCTTTGAAGTAGACACACCTCCTGATTGTTTGAGATCCTGTAGGTCCTAAAGCAAATTGCAGGTCCCTCTTGTGCTTCTGGGGAGCAAATAACTCCATCACAGGAAAAGCCCAAAAAACCCCACTGCCCGAACCAAGGTCCCCAAGCCACTATTTGGCAAACTTTAACATTTATGGAGGCTGGAAATGGAGAATCTCTTTTCTATGCTCTACACAGCTAATGATAATTGATAATTATCATTATCTGGAGGACATGACTAGAAAGGACAATATCATACCTGTGAACCGAGAGTTTCCATCTCCAGACTTTGCAATCCAGCTCATTTTAGAGCTGTATTTTCTGAAGAGCCCCAGGAGTGCCTCATGCCCATCCATCATGGGATGGTTTGGGCTGGAAGGGACCTTAAAGATCTTCTATTTCCAACCCCTGCCATGGCCAGGGACACATTCCACTATCCCAGGTTGGCCAAAGCCCCATCCTGCCTGGCCTTGAGCACTTCCAGGGATGTGGCACCCACAGCCTCTCTGGGCAGCCTGTGCCAGAGCCTCCACTCCCACCCTCACAGTAAAGAATGTTTTCCCAATACCTAATCTAACCCAGCCCTCTTTCAGTTCAAGGCCATTCCCCCTTCTCCTATCATTATGATTCCTTGAAAAAGACCCTCTCCAGCCTTCTGGCAGGGCCCCCTCCAGGTGCTGAGGGTGGTGGCAGGGCCATCTTACACCTCCCTCTATTTCATTTACTCTAAAGTGGTTAAAATACACGAGCTCCCAGCCACGGGGGAGGCTTGAACTGCACCATTCTGGTCCCAGGTCCTCCAAAGCCTGGGAGAGAAGCATGGCAAAGGCAAGATGGGAGCCTTTACTGTGAAAGCATCTCCCAGACACAGCCAAGAGTGCATTTCCAGGCAACAGGCTGAGGAGGCCTGAGGAAATGACACCAGGAAAGCATGCTGGAAGCAGATGATTCAACTAGCTGGTCCTGATGTAATTTTTGGCCTGGATTGCTCTTAACTGCCTTTGAAGGGAGGGTGAGTAATGCCTCTGAACAATAATGACTAAGGCCTCCTTGATAGAAATGCATGAAAATGGTGGCAGAATAGCTGAAAGCTCTCTTATAAATTTTGCTGTCCACCTAGGAAATAGGATAAACACTCCTGACCTTCCTGCAGGTAGATTGTGGCACAGCAATACCCCAGGAGGAGTGAGGCCCTTTTTCTCACCAACACAAGCTCACAGCAGTCATTTGACAACTGCTGCCCTGCAGCCAGAAACCAGACTTGTTCTCAGCCAAGAGAAACAAAACCAGCACCAGTTTCACCAGAAAGACTGAGAAGTGAATGTGATGCTGGACAGATCTTTTATCACAAAGTGCATTCCACGAGAACTCTGCTGTCAAATTCCATTTGGAAGAAGAATCTGCAAAGAGTTTGGAGGGTTTAGAAGCAGCACGTATTGATGAGAGCCTGTAAAGAGCTCCTGAAGAAGGCAATAAACCAACCCAGCAACATGAAACAGTCCTGTGAAAAGAGCTGAAGGATGGGCTTTATCATTTAGGATTGTCTGTCTCCTGAGGCAGGACTGGCAGCCCAGCCCAGGCAAGAATGGCTCAAAAAAAGGAAAACTCAGCCTGTGAGAGCAGAAGTGCCAGGGTGAAGAGTCACTTGAAGTAGAGGGAAGAGGAGACAGTGGCAAGCAGTGGGTGAAGAAGCATTTTGAATATGGGGCTGGGCTCAGAGTGGCTTCCCTCTCTCTGAATGAAGCATGGG
Organism: Prinia subflava; assembly: GCF_021018805.1. Lineage (NCBI taxonomy): Eukaryota > Metazoa > Chordata > Aves > Passeriformes > Cisticolidae > Prinia > Prinia subflava. Next base: position 1,577,577 of record NC_086250.1, on the reverse strand, counting down.
AGGAGGCTGTGGGCTGCTCTGGTGGGGCTGCTCTGGTGGGGCTGCTCAGGGGATGGGGGTACTGAGTGGCACAATGGTGCCACAAACACCACAGTGGGTATGAGCAGTAGGTTTTTTTACATGGTTTCTTTTTAAGTTACTCCATTTTCACAAAAGGCTTAATTTTATATGGATTAGAGCAGGTAATAATACCTATTTTTATGTGATCATAAATTGTAACTTGCCAAAAGAGGATGGTCACCTGTTGTTGTTTAAATTTTGGGGAGTCTCCCGGGGGACCCTCCCCGGGGACCCTCCAAAATTCCACAATCACCCTCATTCTACCCTTGGGGAAGCAGAAACAAAGAAAACCAAGATTTCCAAGGTCTCCAAAAGCCAGCTGCACGAGAGAAGGGAGATCACCTCTCTTAGATGTCAGCCAGGTGACCATTTGCCAGTGGAAATGTCACCTTCTAACATGATGAATGCTTCTTTACAGGTGCTGTATTACAGTCTGTTATCTGGTACCATTCCTACGTGAAGATTCACCTCTCTGAGAGCTTTTGACCCTTTAAAGCAGCCTCACATGAATTGAGGGAGGGTTGGGATTTTTGGTCTGAGAGAGAGAGCAAACTGCTTTTCCCTGGCACTGTTCCCTTTCCAGGCTGCTGCTGCTGCTGTGAGTGAGGCCCTGGTTCACCATCCCACTGGGCTTTTAACACCGTGTGGATAATTTTCTCTATTAAATAATTAAGTGCAATAGCTAATACAGTGCTTCCCACACTGTGGCATTGCGCAGTCATATAATTATTTTTGATCATTTATAACGACATTAAAACCCCCAAGTGCCAGACTGAAAATACATCTGTCATAATGTTGCAGCAATATTCAAAATCTCTGGGCATGTTTGCTGTGAAGGAAAAGGTCCTTTAGCACTGGAGCTCTTACACAGCTCCTTTCTCAGCCTTTTCTACTGAACTCTCCATTGATCCTTCAGAAAGCTGGAGGATTGCACAGCTCTGGCTGATCATTGTTAGAGATTTCTCACATTCTCTGTAGTAATTAGAGGATGTATTTGCAGAAAATTGCTGGCCTTGTCCTCCAGGAAAGGGAACATCCTGCATTTAAACAACAGATGTAACAGGGGAGCAGCAGATCAAACAGCCTTTTTGTCCCTCACCAACTGTTTCCACCACAACATGAAAGGACGAGTTCTTTTCTGAAGAGGGAAGTTTGTTCTGGATACTCATTTCGTTGTTGGCCTCTTTCTTAGGGGCAGCAACAAAGGAACCAAACAAGGTGCACTCTGCTCGTGTCCCTGTGACAGACATATTTATTTTAAATAAAATGGGAAAGAGCCACTTTATACAGGATGTCAACCAGAGCTGACAAGGAAGGCTTTGATGCCTCCTGACCCAGATTCAAGCAGAGCTATGAGCTGGGATCTAGGGTGAAAGTTTCATTTCTCATCACCCACCTCGTTCCCTGTGTTACATTCACCTACCCAGTGTTTTTCACACTGCCTGACTTGTTTAGGTTCAGTCACGCCTATGCCATCTCAGAATATGAGCATATGCACAATAGAACAACTTCAGTCTGGCACTGCTTTCTTCTCCTTCAAAGTGTTTGGAAGGGCCAGATTTCCTCTCCCACACACCCCCAGGAGCTGGTGAGGAGCTCAGTGAAATCTAGAAGCCATCAGAGAGGATTCCCTGTGCTTTCACATGGTAGAGAAGGCAGTTATCTGCTAGCTAACTCCCCATTTGTAGAAACTGCCTAAATCAGCCTCATCCCTGAGGATTCTGTTGCAAATTCTCTTTCTCTGTATTGGCTGGAAGGTTTATTATTCAAGGCTCTCCTCCATGGGCCATCAGTCTAAAGCAGGGATGTGGTTCCTCTTTCTTTAAATGTCCCTGCATTGGCAGCACTCTCTCCTGAGGTGTTCCCATTAAGGTATATTCCATATACCTGGAATAACAAATCCAGGCTTTGGCTCTTGGCTGGTGGCTCTTCCAAGGTCTGTGAGAACACCTCAGTGCTGAACAGCTGAGACAATGCTGTGGCACAGACTGGGCTGCAAAAGGCTCCCTTTCTTCCTTAGCCTCTCTTTCCCTGCCTTTTCCCGGACTTTTGGGCAGATGGAAATTCTGTCAGGCCAGCAGCTTCCAGGAGCAGGTCTGCCAGCTGGCTGTGCCAGCCCCCTGGTGTGTATGAAGGACTGGGATGACCTGGGCTTCTATGTCCAGAATAAATATTCCAAGTATTTTTTCCCACCAAAGTCGCCCAAACGTGCTGCTCTGACATACGGTACTTTTAGTATTTACTTTTTCACAAAGGGATAGAAAAGAGGCTCCTTCTCCCTCCCAGCCCCATGGACATGAAGGACAACATGGCCTAGGCTCTGCATGGTGTGTGCCTGTGCAGAATGCACAGCAGTCCTGGCAGACAGGTAATCCCACTAAGATGAGGCAGAGGGGTGATTAACAGAGGGTTATGATTTTTTCCCCTTTTTCTAGTTTATTTCCCAAACCCTGGAGGCTGGTTCAGCAATCCCTTGAGAGCCTCAGGCTGACTGCACACGAAATGCAGTGTCTGCTGTCTTTATCTGGGCATGGCAAAGGGGACATCAGGGATTTCTGGTCCTGTGGCAGCTGCTGGGCTCGCTGAGGGCAGTTCCAGCTGGGCTGATGGGGGTACAGAAGATCCAGAGGATTATACAAGACAAACTTCACCCACAACAAAATTTGGGGTGAAAAAGGAAAGCCTTTCTGAGGGGACCTGATGATGCATTTTGAAACAGGGCTGAGTTTAATCTGCAGAAGTAGGGAAACATACTGTACCCAACTTGTACTGCAAATTACCCTGATGAGACAGGGAGGCTCTGTGGCTGAAATTCTCATGTGTTTGAACACGGAGACCTGGGATGCCTGCCAGGGAGCTTCAGTAAAATGTAGAAGCACAAAAAGATGCTCATTAGCTTAAAAGGTATGGGGTTTAATTCAGATTTTAATTTTCTAAAAATCCCTTCCCATGTTTACTTTTTTTCCAGTCCTGTTTCTGTTTTTCTTTTCCTTCCATCACTTTTTGTCCAATCACTTCTTCCTCCATTTTATTAATACTTTACTATTTCAAGGTCTTCAATTTATTTTTTTTTCTTTCTGCCTTTAAGGATATTTTATCTTTTCTCACTCTTCATTGCCTTTATGGCTTTTCTTCCTCCATAGACTTGGGTTTTCTCTCTTTTCCTCTCAGACCTAGTCCTTCCTGTTATTTTAGTTCTTTCCTCCAGCTAACAAACTCTTACTTGATCATTCCTAGTTCTCTCCCTGCTTACTCCTTCTTACCCAACATCAAGCAGAGCTCACTCTTCCTTTTTTTTTTTCAGATGGTGTATATTATTCCCCACCCACAGGCTTTGACACATAATCAGCTTTTTGCTCTTTCTTTTGCCTTTTAAAGCATTTCTTTCACCCAAAGCCAGGGTGGTGGTTGGAGACTGCCCTTCCCCTTGCAGTGAGTACAGGACTCAATCATCAAATACTCCACGTGAGGCTGCCCCTCCAAACCAGAAAAGATCATCCTGAAGCTGTGGAAACAATTGGGTGGCTACCAAGGTTAAGGACCTGCCAAAAGCAGCAAGGGAAGTCTGCAAAGGAGGAGCCATTGGAGAAGCACACAGCCTCTGTGGAGGGAGGCAGCACATTTACACAGCTCCAACCCCTGATCTCTGCCACCACACTGCACCCCAGAGCACGGGATTCTCAGCTAAATATGATCCCTGTTGCACAAAGCTGATGTGTTCCTCAGCTCAGAGCAAAAGGCCACTCAGTTGTGTCCAAAAGATCACTCAGCTGATTTTTTTTACCAGTGCAGGATGTCTTTGCTTCCCTTTCTCCGTATAAGCTGGAGAAATAAAACACTGTGGTGAATGATGCCAGGGCAGCATCCTAAGCTATACAGGGATTTCTACATGTACTAGAATGAAAAAGTACAAAAACCATTAGATTTCCAAAGCTAACCAACATTCTCTCTGTGGTGCAAGGGGATATAAATTTCAGCTGTTTGTGAAAATGCTGAAGCCTCTATCCTGACCAAGGAATAACAGATCATGGGTTTGGTGAGAAAGAAGAATGCATAGTATGAAGCAGCCAGTGTGACTTTAGGAGAGGCTGCTCAAAGATCTGTTTATAGGCATAAATGTATGAGAAATGCGCTGGTAAAAAGGGAACAAAAACAGATGAGTCATTTTGCAGGTTTTAGAAGAAATATCTGTACATCAAATGCATGATAAACGCTGACTGAGGGGAGCTTAAAGAGGAATAAAGAAGTGCAAATGCATCAGGGGAGAAGGAAACACTGAGGACACGGAGGCTCAGAAATAACCACGGGTTGCACTTCTGGCTTCCACTGCAGGGAGGGTCACAGCTCCTGCTGGGATCTCATGGGATGTGTGCCTTGTGCTGGATGTGCTTGTTTGAAACAGCCCCTGAAGCCTGAACTCTGCTGCAAGGATGGCAAGGGTGCAGAGTGAAGCAGCAGAGATAAATGAGGGGCTGCAGGAGCTCTCTGAGGCAGGACAGATGGCGTTGTCACAGGCTGCTTTACAAGAGACATCCATAAACACCCAGGGAAGAAAGGTGCTGACAGTGTCTGGTAAGTGGAACAGACTTGTGATCTGCAGTCTCTCTGATAGTCACAATTCCACAGAGGAAACCCCCAAGATTCCCTTTCCACACGCAGGCACGGATTTGACAAGATAAATGATCATGTGCTTCACTTTCTGCACAGCAGCAATTCCATGGATGTGCCTTCCCTAGCTTGAGATGGCAGGCACAGCAGGAGAACATCCATAGCTCTTGGATTAGTGGTCCTACCCTAGCTAAGAAGGGGACAGAGGAGGAGTTTCCTGAAAGAAACAGTAGATGTGGCTCACCAGGAAAACAGCCCGTTCCAGGGAGCTGGGAAGAGCTGAAATTCCTGGAGGAATATCCATCCTCACATAAGCATGTACACTGACAGATGGTGAAGCTTCATGTGAATAGGAATTTTAAATCACTGTCTTGAACTTGAAAAGATAAACCCCAGGCAGGTTTTGTAGAGCAGCTGGGCCTTCACGGGCTGGCTCTTGTGGGGATTTCTTCTTTAAGAAGCTGGAACAGTGGTAGCTGTGAGCACCACAGGCAGCACAGCACCTCATTCCCTTTAGTAGTTTTCTCTGGAAAAAGCCTGAAGCAGCAGCAGCAGCTTTCTCCATGCAGGAATTGGAAAATAGCTCAGCAGACTGGCTGGAGAATTTATAAAATTAGAAAAACCAAGCAGCAAAAGTCCTTGGCTCAATGGTGGTACTTTTAGACTGTCTGTCTCTTTGAAGTAACTAGTCTTGAATCAGTTTATGAGCACCAGCCAAGACAAACACTGAGGTCCATTAGGGAGTTTTGCTTCAGAGCAGCATATTAAAACTCTGCAAGGGGATGCAGGGCATCTGTAGTGGATGTTTTCTTTATCAGCAGCCCTGAGCACCCCAAATCTCTCCAGCTCATTGTTAGCACACCCTCCTGACAAAAGTGCTGACATGGATGAGCTGTCTGGCACAGTGCTTAGATAAATCCTGCAAAAAAAGGGGGAAACTGCCCCTCTGCAGCAGAAGTGCCACACAAAGCCCCAGGGTCTTCACAAGCCTTGTCCCAGCCTGGCATGCACTGACTGCCCCGGCTCAGCAGACCAAGCAATGCAGAGCACTGCCCACAGAGGAGGGCAGCTAAAAGGACAAGTTTCAAAGGGACCTGCTGACCAGAGCAGCCAATCTCAGCAGTGACAGCTTCACAAATTTTCTGCAAGTGTGAGGAGAAGAGCCCTGACTTGGGCTTGGCTCCTTATCCCTGCAGCTGCCTTTCCATCAGTAGAGCCTTGCTCCACCAGGAGAACCAGGGCAGGGCTGGGTTATCCATGCTGGCTCTTTGGAGCCTGGCACGTGTGTGAACCTGCTTCTGTATCTGTGCAGCTGAGTGGGTTTGCTTTTCTCTCCTCTAGTGTCAAGAGTGGCAGCTCAGGAGGATGTCCCACAGGATGGGAACGAGGAAATAAAAGAGGGATACAGTAAAAACAATCTATTCAGTCAGGCTGCCACCTTTCCTGCTGCTCTGCAGGTAACACACAGGTAACACAGGGGGTGCACTGTGTTCAGTGGACCTTGGCAATGGCAGGTTAACAGCTGGATTTGATGATCTTGAATGATCTCGATGATTTTCCACCCCATTTCCAATAGAATCTGTGTGTCTGTAGCAATGGGTGCCACACCATGGGCAGCAGCAGGAGCTCTGCACTTTAGGCTTCCCCTAAAGCTGCTCCACGTGGGCACATCCCTGTGGGGAGTTCTGTGACAGGGCAGCACGACAGCAGCCCCAGCACCTCAGGGACCTGTCCAGTTCCCTTCCCAGCCCTCCCTGGTGAAGGTGTGGGTAAAAGCAGCCCGTCCCCCTGGTGCAGGGAAGCCTCATCCCTGTGTGGCTGCTGCTGCAGAGCCTTCCCCCCTTTGGGAAGTGGCTGTGCAGGGGGAGCTCTGTGGAGCCTGCTCCAGAGCCACAGCTCAGCTCCTGCTTGTCTTGCTGCAGTTGAAGGCTCAGCTGCAGTGTCCACCACTGGGTTAGGCACAAAAAAAGAGAAGAAAACAGATTGAATGTTGCCAGCTTCAGTTCTGTGCTCAGTTCTGTTCTGCCACATTCTCCTGGGGCTTGTCATTAGAACACAACACCTTCAGCTAACCAAGATCCTCCTTTCTTGCTGTCAGTCATAAAGCTTACAGCTCTTTTATTTTAGGGTATTCTTCAGACAGAAGAGAGTGATGTTTGGGCACAAATTCAAAATGAGACAAAGCAGCTTCAACAAAGGCTGGTTTGTGTTTTATTGCTCAGGAAATGACAGACAAATCTGTCTGCAGCAGAGAGGAGCATTTAATCTTGCCATTCCCCATCTGGGAAACACTAGTGACACTCAGCATCTCATTTCTTTGTTGGGGGAGACTTGGTTGGTTAGAAGGGACAGGTAATGATGTACTCCCAGGTGCCAAAGAAATGGTTTTGGACTTTCCCAGCTGGTGTTCCTGGGGACAACTTCCATCTACAAATGCAGTTTGGCCACAAGGTCTGGCCAAGCAGAGGATGGAGGTAACTGCTGCCTGCATGCTGGGAACTCCCACTTCAGGATGTGCTGGGAACTCCCACTTCAGGATGTGCTGGGAACTCCCACTTCAGGACATATCCCAGGCAATTCACCCTCAGTACTGGTGTGCACCCTGAGGAGAAGCAATGGTGCTCCCAGGGTTGGTCCACATCAGCCCCAGTGGTTGGATGGGAGAAGGGGCTGCCTCCTTTGGAGAGCAGGGAATGAGGGCTGCAGCCAAATCCTTGCATGTAACAATGACAGGTTACAAAGGAATTTGTCTTTCCAAACCTGAGTCACTGAACTGGTACTCAACATAATTCAGTGTGAATGTGCTGCAGGAGGAAAGTCTGTTTGCTGTGTTAGCTGTTTGCACAAGGTCAGTCCTGCTTTTCTTCCCTGTAATCCTTTGCTTCAAAAAAAAATTTTTTTTTTAAAATAAGTTATTTAATTACAATAGAGGTATGAGTTAGTACCATCTTTGGCACACAGGCCAGACCAGGATTTGAAATATTTACTGTTAGTGCTGGCTATTCTTCCACCTGAGGTTGTTGTCTGAGCCCTAGCCCAAAAGACTTCATTAAGACTCTCCTATTGTCATCATAAGGAAAATTTCTTTTTCACTTTCACTTTTACTATAGTGTAGTAGCTGGGGATTGAGTTTGGAAATTACAGAGTCATGGAAAATTGGGCTGAGAGGGGCTCTGTGGTCTATTCCATTTGCCTGTCTCAAGACAGATCATAGATTCCTAAACTGTCTTGAATTAAAGATTCTCCCAACTTAATTTTAAATCCTCAAACTGTAGAGATTACACAATTACTTTACGAAATCTGTTTTGATGTTTTGCCATCCAGAGATATATGCTTACTCTCAGCTGATTTTTTAAAATATTTTTTTGTGCAGTAAAACTTGAAAAGGAGCTTGAACAGAGGAAAGTAAACCACTTTTAGTAGAAAGGACTTCCACTATCATCAATGCCATTTTCTCACTGTTAGAAGCAACAATGTCAGGTAAAGCCTTCCTTGTATATTTACAACACTCAGTATTTGACCTGGCTGAACTTCTCCCCTAAATGTTCTGAACCAAATTCTGCTGAGAAGAATCTCCCCTCTCCCTGAAAGTTCAGAATCTCCTGTAAAGCAGAACTGCAAAATCAGAAGGACATCATAAAGCCTGTGAGATGCACTTCTGGGTACATGGTGTGCAGGTAAAACTTTTATGAAGTACAGAAAATTTGCTTGCTAACAGACACGGTGAAGTCTCAAAAATAAAAGGTAGATCTCTCCTGAAAATTAAAACCCCTGCTGAAACAGATAATGATGCTTCTAAATTTCCCAAGACACCATTTGAGGTCTCACAAAAACCCTCCAAAACCCAGTCTTGAGCAGGACTGCCAAGATCTTCTGACTTCCAAGAGAATTGCATCTGAGATAGGATAGTGATATTTGGCTTGGGTGAAAAACAAAATTGTGACTATAACAAGAGGAAGCCTTGGTAAAATTCTGACTATAACAAGAAGAAAGTGTGGAAGAAAGAGAGAAGCTGGCTGGGAGTAAAGTCAACATGGAGTTGAAAAGAAAAAAATAAGGCCAGATTCAGTAGAAATGGAGAGCAAAGTTTCTGAACTGAGGATGAAGAAGATGTTAGATTATTCCTGGGAGGAGCTAAATTCAGTGATCCCCTAACTTCAACATGAAGGACAAGCATGGCTCCCAGACATAAAATTCTCATTTTTACCAGTAGCATAACTGATGCTTCAGAGAGCATCTTGACCATCTCCACAATGCTTCAAAGCATCCTTCAGGATAAAACCCCACACCTCAGGGTACCACTGAGGATATGAAATGGTACCTTGAGATATGAAGATATGACACGAGGGACCTATATTTAGGTATCTGGATTCAACTTTTTATGGCACATCACTGAATTTAAACCCCACAGAAGAAAGTCTTGGGTAATTCTGAGAGGTCAGGATCTTTGTCCTTGTCCTGCAGCAGCTGTGGGAACTTAGCTAGAGGAGCTTGGAGGTTATAATCACACCCACAGTGCAGCTATACCAGCATAATGTCATGGCCCAATGCACAGGACAATACTTTCAGACAGGACCTGCTAGGGTACTGAATATTATCAATGAAGTCTGAAATTCCAAACTAGAGCCATCCAAACCATCACTGAGATGAAGCCCTCCCAGAAGAAACATTTTTTTTTCCAAAGCTCATAACTCAAAATGAGTCATGCTTGATTAACTTCACTCGGGTCAGGAGATTAATCATGAGATGCTATTTATAAATTATACAAGGAAAGTCAGGGAGAGAGCATTAGAATAACATTCAGAATGGAAGACATGTTATAGCCTTAGCAGAGTGTCACTGTGATAACTTAATGAAAACTAGGAACTGTCTCCATTAGCAGGTTTTTTTAGTTTTTTTTTTTAAAGTGTGTCTACTCTCCAGCGAAAAAGTTATTAAATATGAGTGAGACTCCAATCCAGAGAGCAACTGCCCAGCTCAGCTCTTGGTGGGGTGACAGATGAGCAAGTTTCACCTCCTCCTTCTCCTCACAGCTGCCCCGCACACATGCACACACACTTGGAGGCCAGGGGGCTGCTCCTGGAGCACCTACCTTGGGCTTGAAGGCAATTAGCTTCAGGACCATCTCCACAGTGAAGAGGCCAGTGAAGAGCATGTTGAGGATGTTCATGGCTTCCTTGAACATGCAGCTCTGGCCGTAGTGCTGAAAGAAGCATCCAGCAGGGTGTGAGGAAGGACACGCCGCAGTCAGGAGCGCGCAGGAGCCCTCCCGCCCTCCCTTCACGCCAAGCCCCTCAAGGAACACCCCAGCAGCTTTCATTTTCTCAATTAAGAATCCCCCTTTCCCTTCATAAATAAGCTCTCCCATGCCTCTATCCGTTTTTGCCACCTGGCTCTTGATCTCCTCTTTTTAGAAGAATCTTTTTGAGGGGTGGTCACCAAAGTCATACTTATCATTCCAATTCAGGGCTCATTATAAATTTCCACAATGTTACAATACAATCTCCATTTGTGTTTTTTATCTCAACCTCCCCTAGCACCTGGATTAATTTTTTGTTTGATTGTGGCTGCACAGTGAGCAGGGGTTTCACTGAGCTGTCCATAATGACCCCACGCCATTCCCCAAGTAATTACACTAAATTCAGGATTCTGCAAAGTACATGAGCAGCCCGAATAATATCTGTCCAATATGCATTATCTTGCATTTATCAACTCTCAATTAAATTTGCAATCATGCTGCCCATTCACTTAACTTTATTAAGATCTTATGAAGTTACTCTCCATCTTCTATTGATTAATTCAAGCAGTGTCTTCTGCAAGTGTTGCCACCTCAGTTTTCATACCCCTGTTTCCAGATCAAGACACTTGAACTGATTGCTTTCCTCGTTCTAAGGTCACCTTCCAGTTCATGTTACAAGACCCCATTTGTAGTTGCTTAACTTTAATAAACTTCAAACAGCTGGGATGGATTTTCATGTTCTGTATTTGATTTATTCAAAGCAGTTTCAGTTAAAACAGTTCAGCTGCAGCTGAATGCAAGGCCAGGGAAAATATAGTTTTGAGGCATTTTCACCATTTTTCTTGAAAGGCTCCAGTACTTGCAGGACTGTTTGGAGATGTGATATTTGTTTTTAAGGAGTCCAAACAGAAGTGTTGAAAGTGTCAGACATCAGCAGGAAGAGGGTGAGAATCAGATTCCTCATTTCAACTACACGTCCTCAGAAGTGAACATTGTACAATCGTTTTCTTAACATGCTCATCCCTCTCCCTCAACACACGGTGTGAGGGTGAAAGGAGGTCTCCACCTCAGCCATTTTTGCGTTTTCCCCACCAAATCTCCTACTTCATCCCCTGGAGGTTTTCCTTACCTGCATGGCCAGGCAGATGGTGTTGAGCAGGATCAGAACGAACATCAGGTACTCGAAATAGGTGGAGTTGACCACATACCAGACCTTGTACTGGTACTGGTTTTTGGGGATGTATCTCCGCAGGGGCCGGGCTTTCAGGGCATACTCTACACACTGGCGCTGTGGGAGAGGCAGGCTACATTTAAAACTCAAACCCAAAATGTCAGGCTGCTCAGCCACCTTCAAATGTAACAAAAACGTGTCCCGAGTGTTTTACTGAAATTAAAAAGCTTCGTAGAGGAATTTCTGTTAGGTCGCAACATTAATGTGCACATTGTACCTGCTAAAGAGTTTTATATACAATTACTTTGGTCATTTGCTTTGGCCAGACACTGCTGTTGTGCTCATTGTGCTAATCTCAGTGAAACAAATGGCACAGCAAACATTTTTAAGTAACTGTTGTTCCTTGAGAGAATTTTACAGCAATTTTTTTTTTTCTACCTGACTCCTAAAAGATGACTGCAAAGCCAGCTTACAGTTTTATCTTGTTGGCAAGCTTAACATTTTCCTCTCTGTATGCCTTTATCCATTAAAAGCTTATTCTCAATGCATTTTCTACCTTTATTGACTGCAAGGAATTGTAAATTACCTGGTTTTTGTCCAGCTCACAGTTCTTGTACTCTTGTTCTCCTTGTTCCTGAAATGTGACGATGACGAAACCAACGAAGATGTTCATCATGAAGAAAGCAATGATGATGATGTAGATAATAAAGAAGATGGAGATCTCAACCCTGTGATTATAGATGGGTCCCACATCCTCCATGTGGGAATCAATGGACCTATACAGCAACCTGAAAGCAAACAGGAGCCAAATGCAGAGAAAATCTGCAACTGCCTTGAGGCCTTATAGGTGATGATATAAAGTTTAACTTTGTGATATTCTTCTACGTGTATCAAAATTAATTCACTCAGGGATGTGCAGACTTGTGTCGATCTGAGTGCAAACTCTTGCAAAAGAGAAGACCTGGCTCTAACTAATTCTACACATTTGAACCTGTTGAGGGGTGAAATGTCTTCACAGTTGAACAAAATCCTGCTCTCCAGTTAAAAAAAGACAGGAGAGTCCCAACAGAGTTGTTGGGAACTGAGTTTTGTGACAAAGGGGATCCCAGGAGTCAGCAGTTGTTAACACCACTGTTGGCATCACTGGTGACACAGGTGAGGGTCACCCTGTAGGGACACCCTGCACATCCACGTCACCCTGAGTGACCCTGAGGGTGTCCCCAGCTCCCGTGGCACAGACAGCAGGGCCTGGAAGGACTCCCCATGTCTGCCAGAGGCAGCACTGCTGTGTTTCACACTGCCCTGCTGACTGATGGGGAAACCTGAAACCTGGCAGTCCTGGAAAGGACCTGACGTGCATTTTACATTCATTTATACACATAATAATTGTAACAAATACTGGTATCACTGCTACTAATGGAAATCATCTTTTAAGAACTAGAGACAGCGTTTTGCACTGTTTACAAGTACAGTAACAGGAATTCCTGCAGGCCCTGAGGAATTTACAAAGTACATATTACTCCGGTGCTACTATTGCTATATTTAAAGCTCTAGACTTATTTAACTGCTTAGAAAGGGGACGACTGTGCTCTGGCTTTGAACTTTCTCTTTTGAAATGAATGAGGACATTGCTGGTGCTGCAGTGGCCCCAGGGGCACTCACTCTGGCCAGCCCTCGAAGGTGGAGACGGTGAAGAGGGCCATCATGGCAGTCAGGACGTTGTCGAAGTCAAACTTGCTGTTCTCCCAGCTGCGGGGCTGTATCATGGGCTGGCTGACCTCCCCGTCCTTGTAGGTGATGTAGTACCCTCTGTGGGTGGAGAGTGGGGACACAATAGAGTGGGGACAGTGGCAGACCTGTGCTGCTGGGTGCCAGGGGCTGTGGGCAGCCAAGGGGAGGGGTTGGAAAAGCTCAGACCCACCTGCACTCTGCTTCTGTCTGCTTGGAGCTGTCAGTGCAGCTGTACAGCTTGCCCTTGGGAAGGAAGGAAAAGGATTGAAGCTTCTGCTTGTACCGTACTTTAATGTGCATGTCCTGAACACTTGTTGTCAGGGGGTGGTGATAGGCAAGGAGATAAAAGCAGGCACGAAGGAGTGAATGAACAACCCCCCCATGGCCATCTGGTGTGCCCCTTCCTTGCTCTGCAGGGTGGGAGGGGGAGAGCCTGCAAGGACCAACCCTTGGAACAGCCCCCTTCACCTTCCTGGGACCATGGCAAGGTGAAGCTGTTCAGGGAAGAACATCACAGATCATTTCTTCTGATCACAGAGATGGGCAAGAGTTCTGTACATGCCCAGCTCCAATTTGCAGAACTGCTGGTAGCAGAAGCCCAGCTAACACTGACAGTGCTCCAAATGTGTCGCCTGTTACACACAAAAGACCCCATTTTCCCTTCCTCAGGTTTTTCATGTTGTCTTTCTTCCCATCATGTTGTCTTTCTTCCCATCCCTTAATGGATGAGTGGATGGGCCCAGTGGTTTTACCTTGAACAGCTGGACTCCAATGCAGGCAAACATGAACTGCAGCAAAGTGGTGACAATGACAATGTTCCCGATGGTCCGGATGGCCACAAACACACACTGCACCACGTGCTGCAAACGGGAGGGGGAGAGGAACAAAAGTCACCCTGGGGATTGTTCTCAACTGTTCTGGCTAAGGCAGGAGCCCAAGAGTAAAAATACCAATAATAAGAAACAATTATTTAACCAATCCCCATTACCCAAGTGACGTTTCAGACTTGTTTCATTTCTTGCTGTACTTTTAGAAGCAGGCAGAAAGGGGTAGGAAAATACCAGAACTTCCCTCATAGTTAGGCACTCACCAGCACCAGCACACAGGAGGGAATTTATCTAATACAGAAAGGTTATATTTAGGGTTGTGGGCCCATCTGTAACCCCAGAAAACCACATCATTTCCCCTCTGTGCTGATGGGGCCCTTCAGCTGAAAAGCAGTTTGTCAGAAAAGGACCTGGACATCCTGGTGGACACAAATTGAATATGAGCCCTCAGTACAGAGATGGCAAATGGTATCCTGGGCTGCTTCAGGCTAACCTGCACTTTCAGCAAGCTGAAGAAGGTGATTCCTCCCCTTTACTCAGCACTGTGAGACCCTGCCTGTACTGGGTCCAGTTCTGGCTCCCCAGTATAACACACTGGAGGAAAGGCAGCAAAGAGCCACAGAGATGACTTAAGGGATTGGAGAATCTCTCCTGTGAGAAAGGACTGGGACAGCAGGGTCTGTTCATCCAACAGGAGGCTCTGGGGAATCTGGTCAATGAGTATTTATGGCTGAAGGGAGGATGCAGAGGAGGCAGAGCCAGGCTCTTTCCAGTGGTTCCCACTGACAGGACAATGGGCACAAATTCAAACAGAGTGAGTTTATCTGAACATTGAGAAACACTTCTGCTCTCAGGGTGACTGAGCACTGGAACAGGCCATCCAGAGAGGTTGTGGAGTTTCTCTCCTTGGAGGTACTCTCAAGCCTGGGCAACCTGCTCTCAGTGGCCCTGCCTGAGCAGCTCCCTTCCAACCCCAACCATACTGTGATTCTGCTGAAACATGACTTGAACCACTGCAGAAGCCCCTGCAGCCTGAAATAAACCTGAATTTATAGTTTGCAGAATGGACTTTTCTAACCTTGAGTCCTTTGGCTCTGTTGATGGCCCTCAGAGGTCTCAGGACCCGCAGAACTCGCAGGATCTTCACCACGTTAATGGCACTGGACCTGGGAGAAAGCATTGGAAGGTTTGAGAGCCACAGCAACGTGGGGAGTGTGCGGCAAGGACACATCTCTGAAATCCTGCACAGCCTGAGACTGCATAAGGTATTTAGTCAACTCTTTGCCATGGCACTTCAGGGACAAGGAAACCAATTTCTGATGTTTTCTTCAGAGGTCTGGCGTCTTGTTCTGGCTTTCATCATCTCTGCTGTGTTAGTGAAGGGGGAATGGAACATGGGCAAGGTGTCTTTTTAGAGCAGGGCAAACAGATTCTGGAGATATCTGTGATACAGAAATTGTGCCAGGATGTAGTCATCACCAAGGCATTTTCAGATAAGGTTCAAAGAAGTGCTCCATTGAAATACTCCTACAAAAGTGAAAAGTCCAGGAGACTTCAGCATTAAAGGGAGACTCTCCACCTGGAGTTTGATCCTAGAGTGTGTTTGGCCCCTGAACCCACAAATCATTTAAGTGTGAGCATAAATTTAAGGATGTGAAAACTCCCACCGAATTGATTAGGATGATTTCTGTGCTCACTTTTAAGTACTGAACACAGATATCTTCAGCACAGAGCCCTCTGTGCCTCCCAAGACCAAAACCCTGACTGAGAACCTCCCTTGTGCTCAACGACATTCTGTTCTCCTGATTTTGGGAACAGTTGTAATGTTAACACACCAAGAGCCTGACTTAGGTCTGTAAGAAGGAAACAGCAGGTCAGAACAAGAGCTGTGCCATTCTTCAGGTCGTGACTGAAAGCCCAATGGACCTTACAAATTGTCCTGCTTGATTTGGTGTGCTACATATGTGAGCTGCTGACCTATAATGGTAATAACTGGGAGCTTGTTTCTTATTGGGTGTGTGTTACTAATTAGAGAACTTCCTACCTGACACAAAGCCAAGTAAATCTACAAATTATTAAGCAAATTAACAAATGAGCCAAAGGAAAACAACATGACAGAACAGCCACTCTGAAGATTCTCAAACTCTTCAAGTGCTTGATGGCCTTCCATTGACTAAGATTCACAGCATCTTAGGAAGCAGTAAAACATTATCAACCTCATTTTCCAAACAGGTTATCAAAAGTCCAGGAGGGAACCAGAAGTCACTGAACTGTCCTGAACTGAGACAGAGAAACAAAGGCCATGGAACAGAGCTAAATGTCATGATTCCCAACACACCCATTTGCTGTTCTCATTTGCTCTTTCTGAAAGATTCCCCCTTCCAGGTCACCAGTGTAGCATTTCTCCTCTCTGAAGGATGAATTTTAATGGCCTTGATTCATGTGAGAAAAACACCTCATGAACACCCCAACAGGCTCATGAGAAAAACCTCACCCAGGTAAGAAGACAATGACCCTGAGCCACCCCTCCCAGCCCAGCCCCACAGAAACCAGGCAGCTGGGAAGAGCTCACTCACTGGATCCCAAAGGAGATGAGGGAAACGCTGACCACCAGCAGGTCCAGGATGTTGAAATAGTTCCTGCAGAAGGAGCCCTTGTGGAGGAAAGCCCCGTAGGCAGTCATCTGCAGGGAGCACACGGAGACACAAACACACCTTGCCATCAGCAGCTGCTCGCCAGCCAGACCCCCCTGGAGATGCTCAGGGTGGGTAACTGGGGAGGGGCAGGACTTCTATTGTTGGCAGACACCCCCAGACCCCAAAGGAGAAGCTGAGCCCCCACAGAAAGGAAAGAGAGTGAGAAAGACAGCGAGGTAGCTGTGAGAGGCCTAAGTAAAGGAAGTGAGGAGAACATGCATGCTGAGTGCAGCCAGTAAACAACATCTAGAGTTAGCAAAGCAGCAGAACAACTGCTTGCAAAAGCTACTCTTTGCAATCATATGCCTTTCCCTTTTTCTTCAGTGACAGAGGACACTTGTATTATATAAAGGCCTCTTTAGCAAAATTGAATAAAAATATAAAATAAAATGGGCTCTTCTGTGGTGCTTTTCAGTACTTAGACCAGCTGCAGTGGACAGTTGATTGCTCTTCCCTTCATGAGGGAAAACCAGAATCCCTCAGGGATTTGATGCTTTAGAGCTGAACTGAAACAACAGGAGGAATTACTGCTCCTTTCAGCTTGGTCCTTCTGTTCAGCTCAGTCCCACATCCCTTTTCCCATCCATCTTCATTCATTTCTACTCTAGATGCAGTTGCATTTTCCCTTCAGTTTTCCTTACAAAGCCCAGGCTGCATTCCTTGAAACAGGGTAATTTCTTTGTGCAGGTAATCATTATGAACATCACTGGGTATGAAGGGGGACTGAAAACCTGCTGGCTTTGAGGAGGATGTCACAGCTCCAGAACTGGAGTGAGTGACAGGGTAAACAGCAGAGTTTAGCCTGGGCTCTGTTACAGAATGTGGGTGAACTGATGGGGTATTTGTATCACCTACCTTAGACTCGGTGAGTGATCTAATGCAGCTGCTTTGAAGAAACCCCATCCCCACCACTGCTAATGTTCCTTCACTAGGAATTCTCATTCCCATCCAGGAATGCAGGCTTCTAAGTTTGGTCCTCTGACTCTCATCTGAGTTGGGTGTCTAAAGCAACCCGAGGCAGACACCATGAGACTGAGCTGCAGCCAGACTTCCAGCTGGGAAGGGTGAACTGGAAAGTCAGACTGGAGTCTTCTTGCCCCCACCAGCAGCTCAGGATGGTGTATTGGCTGGTGGCTTCCAGCCTGTGACAATTTCATTCAGAGCAGGGTGGAAGGGCACAGGGTGTATCAGATTATTTTCTTCACCAAGCATCCACGACATCAGGGAACTGACTATCAGTCAGACAGAAATTAGAGGGGGAGGAAGTATAAACTCTGGTCTTGGCTTAGAATTTATACTTGTGGACACATTCATTTGGGGAAGGGAGGAGGGGTTCTTGCCATAACAAAGGTGGTAAAGATGCCCTTTACTGGTCAGATTTTGCATGGCAATCTTGAAAGAAAGACACCATTGAAATCAGGAGGGGAAGCTCTGCTGAGTTCAAGTTCAGTACAAATTGTGGTTCTCTCAAGCCTGTTGAGAGACTTTGTCACCTCAGAAGAGACTCTCAGAGAGTGTAGAATCCATATCTGCCTCCCACCAAGGGCATTAAACAAGGTACAGCCTTTTAGGATGCCAGTTCAAAATCCTTGGCAGTCACCTCGCCAGCATCCACCAGAAGGCAGGTGCTGTTATCAGCAAGCTGAGGGCAGCTGAAGCTTGTTTCTCTGCAGCCTTGAACATCCCACGGCCATTCATTCCTTCTTTTGTTTTTACCACTTACATTAACGTTGCTGTTTTGCAGAACAATGCACCCAGTGCAAGGCAGCAGAGAAACATCACTGAGAAACCAAAGACTTAAACTTGTGCTCCTTGCACTGTTCTCCCAGTCAAACTTAGAGAATATCCAGGGTTGTTAAACAATAAATAAATCACTGAAGTCATCAGGAGGGCCTTGGGAAGGCCCAGGCTAATAGGCTGGGGTAACTTCTACTTCCACTGAAGTCATTAGGAGTGTCACCACCTCCTTCAGAGCAAGCAGAATTAGTGATTGTGAGTCCAAACAGGTGCCTTGAACCCTCAATTCATTTTTAAACGTTGCTGTTGGGATATTTTCCTTTCCTTGACAGGCCTTTTGGACCTGCCACGTGATCTGTGCACATTCAGATTTATTGTGCAAACACAGATGCAAACTGCACGCAGGCATACTGTGTACATCTCCCTGGAGAACATGATGGCTTTGGTAATTTTGAGTCATATCAAAAAAAAGCACGTTTCTCTACAAAAATATGCAGGGGCCACCCTGCTTGCCAGCCTTCCATATAGATACTGTTATTAGGGTCTTGAGCTGCAAAATTTGAGCAACTCCAAGGCACTGCCTGCCAGCACTTAGAGCTAGCTTGCTGAGAGAAAAAAAAAGCAGCTGCCAAGTGAACCTAGCATTTAGAAAGCCAGAACTTTGCTCAATTACTGTTATTTAAATTATTAGCCTACCAATTTGGGAAAATTAGAGCTAAGGACAAGGCAGCCTATTTTTATTTTCCTCCAAGCCAAACCATTCTCCTGCACATTCCCCTCGGTGTAGAGCACGTTCCTGGGAAATGGGAGTCTGGGTTTTGATGCAGCAATTTTCATTGGCAGCTTCTGTGCTTGGTGTGTCAGTGATTTGTACTCTTGGTTCTCTCTCTGCTCCTAAAGGTGAGTTTTGCACGGTGCTCCCTGTCCCTACCTGGCTGTGCACCCTGTGAAGCTCACAGAATCTCCAGCCACCCTTTGGGTTCTGCAGAACAGAGACCTTCTCTTGGGGTGTGGTCTGGGTAAGGGGTGTGTGTACTCAGAGCTTCTTGCAGAGCAGAAAAATCCCATTTTGGAAACAGGGCAGAGGGAGGAATTTATCAGGGGGTGGCCTTTTCCTTGCTCCTCTCTTACATTTCCCAGCATTGCATCCTTTCATTGCAATTCCTCTAAAAAGCATAGTTTTGCTGTAGGCCCTCAATTGCAAGCTGGAATATCAAAATTTCCCAGAAGACTGTTTAAGCAACTAAAAAAACGTCAAATGAACAGAAAACCAACCCTTTGTGTAGAGATAATAAGGGATTAAAATAAAAAAAAAGAGAGAGAGAAAGAGCGAAAGAGCGAAAGAAAGATAAAGAAAAGAAAAGAAGAAAACAAGTGCATTTCTCAGATTGGTTACCTTAAGAATAATTTCTAATGTAAAGATACTAGTGAAGACATAGTCTGCATTGCCTAGGATCTGAAAAATAAGCACAATTGGGTTAGTGGAACTGAGCGTGACCCGGGAACAAACAGGCTGTGTGTGTTAGCAACAGAGAGTGGCAGAGCCAGAGAGCCTCAGGACAAGCAATGGTGGAGAGCATGGGCACTTTACCTTCAGAGCAATTTCAATGGTGAAAATGGCAGTAAAAACTATATCAAAATAAAAGAGAACCTGTAAAAAACAAACGGGGGTAGGAAGCGGGGAGGGTAGGTCAGTGAGTGATGGCTTGAATGGGAAATCACAGTTAAAAATCAAGTGCATGAGTTCTTTCCACGAGGGAATGAGGATGACTCTACAGGGAATGGATTTGGAACTGTTGGAGGCAGTGAAGGTCCTGGCACAGAGGACAAGAAGCACATCACATGAAATCTTTCCTGAGCTGCAATCCCAGGAGCACTATAGAGGCAAAATAACTTTTTTGTTGCTGTAGGATTTTTTTCTTTTTTTAAATCTCATAAAGAACATTCAAGGGTTTTCCCAAATAGGATTCCAAATGGAGAATACAAAGAATGCCTGGTCTCTCAGTGGAAAACATGAGATTCATTCTTATTAACTTCCATTCAGTCTTGTCCTGTGCCTCTCTCAAAGGAAGAAAAGCAAACTGCAAAATCATACTCCAGCTATTTCTTTTCTCTGCCCTGAATTGCTCTGGATTAGGATGAATAACAAAGACTCTGCCAACTGAACAGAATCCCAGCCCTTGTACTGCAACCATAATTTGGTCATTTGCTAGAGGTGCCTAGCTTAGATCCTGCATCTTTCCATTTGCACCCTGAACAGCCAGCCAGCTGAAAAACCAGGAACCTGGGGCTGCTGAGGAGATGCTGTGGCACCACAAAAAGTGGTGTCCCAATGGGAAGTCTGGAAGGGTAAAGGGGATTTCAGAGTGGCAGCATCAAGGACAGGAATGTCCTTTACTGCCCATATGTTGGCATCCCCCAGTAAATGGGAACTTTCTCACTGATTTATGGGACCAGGACTGAACTCTCTTTGTTTCCAATATATTTCAGCATCCCCAGCAACTTCAGTGCTATCTACACTACAAATATCAAAAGTATCATGCCCATGGTTTACTGTTGTTTTCCTATAATAATGTTTTAAACCAGTAGGCCAATACATGGAAGCTGTAGAAAACTGGTAATCTGTGAAATTTAGACCTTTGCTGTTAAAACACTAATAAATATAGAACAGGAAGCTGCCTGAGCCCTGTGTGACACAAGAAGGACACAGGAAGCAGCAGCAGAGCCCCAGAGTCCCCTCTCTGTCCCTGCCCTGCTGCCCTGTGCCAGCAGCATCCCCAGCCTGCACAAGTCCTGCTGCACAGGCTGGTGCTGAGTGAGGCACAGGCAGCTTGGCTTTGCTTTCAGCTTGATTTCAGCATGATTTCAGCTTGATTTCAGCTTGATTTCAGCTTGATTTCAGCTTGATTTCAGCTTGCTCTCAGCTTGCTCTCTCCCTTTTCCTCCCAGCCCTCCGTGTGGGCACAGGGGAGGACAGGACCTTACTCTTCTGCTGCCACAGTGCAAAGGCAGGTCTGCAACCCAATCATCCCCTCAGTGTCCCCTTGTATGACACATTTTAGACACCTGTACCTGCAAAAATCAAACACAGATTTTCGTGCAATGCCGGTGGCTTCACACACACAAAACTCTGCCTTGCCTCCAACCTGCAGCTCCTTCATCCAGGACACCCAGCTCTGGCTCCTTTTACCCCTCTCATTTAAATCTCTCTGCTGCAGATGGTGTGGCAGTTCCTGTGGCATGCCAGGAGCCCTCCTGGCAGCTGGCAGGCTGCAGCACTAACACACACACACTAACACACACTGGCATTCAGCTGTCCCTGCATGGTGGGCACCCTCGCTGGGGCACCAGGGGTGGCACAGCTCTGACTGGATTATTTAGCATCCTCCTTCAGGACAAAATGCAAAGCCACTCTGAGATGTGCTCAGGAATAGACTTCCATTAACACCTTCTCTGCATGCACATATGTGTTCAAATGCGTGCTCAGGCCGGGATATTTTGGGGAGATTAAATTAAGGTTTTATCATTAAACAAGAAAAAAAACCCCATCCCACTCTTCAGTCCTAGCAAACTCTTCAGGCATCGAGGCACCAAAATGCCACTGCAGACACCAGGAATCAGAGGCCTTGAGTTTGTCTGCTGACTCCTCATTTTCCTGCAGTGACCCCTGACTAATGGGAACAACCACTGGCAAAGCTAAGGGAGCACTGAACATTTCAAAAGGCAAATAAGGATGGTCAGGAAAGAGGGCGAGAATGTATCTCTGTGCTGAATGCTTTCCTCTTCTCCCCCCAGGCAGGTAAGGAGAGGAGCACAGCATATTTTTTGAGGGTCATCTCAAATTTAATGGTAGCTTTGCAGCTTGAGGTCAAAAGGTCTGATTCTAACCTTGATGACATCAATTTCCCCCAGAGTGACAGCATCAAGAATGTTACTCCTGATTTACACCAGTGTGAATAAAATGAAAATCAGGCTCCAGACTTTTTAGTTTAAAAGACAGCATGTGGCAGCAGAACAAATATTCCAAAGGGAACCTGAAAATCCCTCAAAATTGAATCATCTGTATCCCCAATCAGTGTTTTTACAGCTCATTTCTAATGCTTTAATCCCAGGGAACAATTTTGCTTCAGCCTCCTGTTCTTCCTTTCCCTACACACACTTCTGAAGTGAACTAGAGGCCAAATCCTGCACTGACTCATGTTTCCTGCAAAGTATTTCACACACAGCCTACAAGAGGCAGAATCCAGGGCAGCCAGGCACTCCCCAAGCCTCTGCTGCAGCCTTTCCTGCCTTCACGGTGTGCCTGTCCCACACTTGCAGCCCCAGTGAGGGGGGAGCATGTGAGGCATACTTGGTTCCTGAAGGAGAGGTGTCTCACGGGGTCCTCGGCTGCCAGGGAGATGCTGCTGAGCAGGATGAAGAACAGGATCAGGTTGGTGAAGATGTTGTCGTTAACGATTCGGTGGCAGTGGACACGGAACCTGCAGCACACAGGGGAGGCACCACTTCATCTCTCAAACAGCAGCAAGAAACCTTTCCCCCCCTTCTCTTCTGGCAGCAGGACGAGAGGATTGCCCTGCAGAGCTCCTTCCCTCTGCCCCAGCACAGGGACAGCCTGTGCAGGGCAGTGCTGGCTCTCCACTGAGATGGAGATCCACAGGATGGAGAACGATCTCCCTCCTGGACAGAGCTTTTTGTGATTTCCACGTGGACTGGGACCTGCCAGCCCAGAATTATATCCCTTGCTTTCATTCATGGAACCATTCCTGATTCATTTAGGAGGAAAGCAGCAGAAACTGGCTTTGGGGTGCCAATGTCTTCCTCAGCTGGGACTGGAGTGTCACTTAACAGGGGGATATGCCCTGCTAACAGGACACAGGCCTGGCCAGATGGATGCAGGGCAGGCTGGCATCAGCAAATGCCTTCTGAGAGACATCACGCCATGCAGGTCATGTGCTAAACATAGGTGCTCTTAGTGGGAAACTAAAGGTGAAGGATGAGCAGTCTCCCATCAGACTGGCTTACTGGAGACCATTACATCACTTTCCATATGCTGGCAGCAGGCTGTGAGGAGTATAATAGCTCTGTGCATAATTCTACAGGCACTTCATTAATCTGTTTAGCTCTACTCTTGGCTGTTAGGCCTCCAAGTCCCTATTATAGCAATTTTACAGATGACTGCAGAGGTTAATTTGGTTCTACAAATGACAGGGGGTGGGTGGCAAAGCTGGCATCACAGTCCAGGAGCCCCAGCCATCGCCAGCCCCTCCCTGTTCACACACCCCAGGAGGAGTGGCACAGCTCTGCTGGGAGAGGAATGGCTCTGAACTGAGGGTGCAGGCACAGCCCTGCCCTCCTCTGTGCCTGGAGGCTGAGTCCTGAGTCCTGCACCCACAGGGGCTGCACATCTGCTGGGGAAAGGCAGCTGTGCCAACAGCAGACTGCGTGCAGGAGCAGTGTGAGGGAAGAACTGTGCTCCCCAGGCTCCTCTCAGAGCCAGGGACTCCCCTCCCCAGCTCATTTCTTCTTTTATGCTCATTCTTGACACACACCAACGAGCACAGACACTCAAACTCCCTGCTGGGTGTGGATTTTGGGCAGCCCTGAGGACAGGAAGCTGCTGCCTCCCTCCTGATTGATTGCATGGTGCCTCTCCTGCAGTTTGGACCTGGATATGTCGGGAAATTCCAATTACTGACTCGCCTCTGTGTCCCTTATTTGAGAAGCTTTCGTGATTTGTGTTCTCAGTCAGCCTGGCACGTGCCATGAGCTCCCATTGAATATTTTCACTGTACTCCTACAGTTGTGGTTTCACAGGATTTCTTGCCCTAAAGGAGAGGTGGGTCAAAGGAGGCCTCTGGCATGAGCTGCTCAAAGGGACCTCATAACTTTTGGAGCCCAGTGTGAAAGGAGTACCAGGTCTTCAGCTCCTTCTCCTGGCTAACCAGTCTCTTAAATACCTGTTGTTGGGACTGAAGATGAAGAAAGCACTGGCATCAGGCATGGGCACAGCCTTTTCCTTGAGGTGCAGCTCAGACATCGGGCGAGGTCGAGGCCCAACAGGCATCTCAGGTTCTTCCTCATCTTCCTCTGCTGCAAGAAGCATTTTTGTCTTTTAATGCAAAGTACAGCCCATTCCAAAGTGCTGGGGCATTTGTCTCTGTCACAACTAGAGCTAAAAACGAAGAACCATTAAAATGGGGTGCTGAAGCCTGGAGTTTCCCTGCCCTTCCCTCCCTCGAGGCAGTGCCCTTTGGCAGTGCTCACCCTGGCAGACACTGCTCTCATCTCTCTGTAAAACCAGCAGTGCTGGTAAACCCACAACACTCTCACTACACTCTCCTCAGATGCTTCACAGCTGCTTTTGCAAAAAAACAAACAGAAAGGCCACTTCTAATGGCTCATTTGAATCTTGTTGTGGCCTAGATCCATTATCTGTTTTCTTATTTTCCATGGACACAGAAAATTAAAAATTGCCTTCCTCTTGCAGAAAGCTTTTGCATGCTTGAGGATCACTGTTATGCCTCTGGGAGAATTTCTGGTGAGAGAATTTCTGGTTCCTGGAGCACACCAGCAGCAGCCTTTGTGAGGTGCTGTGGTCCCCAGGTCTGTGCTCACTTCTGTTTCCAGATTATCTGCAGGATTAACCTGCAGCTGAGGTTTTACTGCTGCAGAGGAAAGCTTCATGACTTCTTACATCTTTTAATTCTACCTTCCTGTTCAATGTGCTTCATGGAGACCCTTCATTCTACTCTGGCATTAATTTGCCATCAGTGTCTGACATGCCCAAAGCACAGATTATTTACCACAGAGCAGCAGCCTGGCACTGCCCTCTGCATTTCTGCTGCTGCCTATTCCCAAAAGTGGCACTTACACCTCATCCTTACTGAAGGGCACTTGTTTTCCTTTTGACCATTCCTCCAGTTTATCAAGAGTGTTTTTATTCTGTTTGTGAGCATCTCCATGGAGCTGCTGCTGCATCTGGGACTGCGTCTGGAAAAGCACATCAGTGCCCCAGGACAGACAGTGAGCACATGCACACTGATCAGAAACTCTGAGAATTGTCCCCTTTTGTAATTTAGTGGGGGCAAGAGCAGCAAGATGGGAATGAGGCCGAGACTCCTGAACCTGTGTCATGTCCAGGCAGAGCAGGGAGCAACCTTAACAGAGAAAATGCAGAGATGAAGGCTAAGTGGAAGAGAAGCCTCTGCCTTGGAGGATTTCCTCTACCTGCTGCAGTCAGGTGTTGTTTTGTGTATGACATGATGGGATTTTACTGTTTTAAAGATCCCAATCCTCTCAATCAGCAAGACAGGGAAAAAAAAACCCTTTAAGAAAGAAGCCTGACATGTTAGATACAACTGATCTTCCGGGCACTGCAAACGAGGAAACTCTAATTAAAGGTTCATCTTGAGTCCATACAGGGAGATAAGTTCCAGGAGTGGTGTTCCTTCAGGGTGAGGTACTGTACTTGGTGTGGTTACAGGACACATCAGAAGGAACAGATGAATCAGCACAGATCCTGATCCAGACATCAGAGAGAGAGAGAAGTGCCCTTTCTGAATGCATGCCATTATTACATGCAAATGGGATTCTTTCTTTACACTTCCAGTACCAAGAGTTCAGCTCCAACTCGCTTGATAGATCTCTGCATAAATGTTTGAGCTGGTACATAGAGTTTGTACTTTTTAAGTCAGTCTATTTTTTAACAGCTCAATTCTATGTGTAATATACTTCATAATACTCTTTCTACAGGCTTCAGTAGTTAAAGAAACATCTTTCAGAAGTACTTTTTTACACATGACATCTAAAATAGGTGTTAAGGTTAATGCACATGTTTATGTAATATAACCATACTTTGCACTTGCACCTTTTATCTACAGGTTTCAGAGGAGGCTGACAAAGAGTGAGGTAAGCAAATTCTTCTTCCTCTTTAACAGGCCAGAAAATCAACAGGCCAAATCCAACAGGATCCTGTGGGATTTCTGAAACTCTCACTTAAGAAGAGCATTCTGGGTCCCTGCTCTGTGCCTGCAATGTGAGATCATTTTTCTTTATTACTCAGAGGAATGCTTAAAATACCCTTTTAAATGGGCATGGAACAATGCCTCTGGAAAATGGACCCTTAGCAGAAGGATCAGCT
Organism: Prinia subflava; assembly: GCF_021018805.1. Lineage (NCBI taxonomy): Eukaryota > Metazoa > Chordata > Aves > Passeriformes > Cisticolidae > Prinia > Prinia subflava. The sequence goes on along the minus strand of NC_086250.1, from coordinate 1,551,365 downwards.
CCATGAACACCATAAAGAACATTGTTCCTCTCCCCTTTCTCTCGTGTCTGCCATACAGCAAGAGATTTATATTAATGACTCTGGGAACAAAATACTTCCAGACTGAAAACCACCTTTGGTTCCTCAGCCATAGATACAGGACAATGTTCTACTTTTCGCTTAGGGTCTAGGGCGCAGAAGAAGGGAAACACTGAGGGCCAAATTCACAAAAAATTAAAGATTACAGCCTCATCCCAGGTCACTGCCCATACAATCCACCTCCATACAGAGGCAGCACAGCTGCTCACATCTGCACAAGCAAATGTTCTTTGGCTGTGGAGACAAGCACAAACAGGCTACAGTGCAGCACCAGGGAGAAATTCGATGGTGGGGAGGTTTTTTTTTTGCTGTACAAAGACCAGAACTCTCGTATAAGGACATTATTTTGCTCCAAGCTCCCATGAATCATCCCAAGCTTTTACCTTCATCTGACGTGCCCAATTCTTTGTCTATTTCTGTACTAGACTGCAAGACTAGCTCCCTGTCTTCCTGTAATAAACACATCATCACAATAATCCTTCTAGTGTACACAAATCCCTGGGAGAACCTCTCTGTCCTTCTGGAAAAGAGGCCAGGTGATGTGAGGAGCTGCAGTCTGGGGCTGAGGAGGAACACTGTGCACCAGAGTCAGCAGAGGCTGTGGAGAAAACTGCTTTAAGGGGCAGAGACAAATCAGAGAATGAGCAGGTGGGTTAGCAGAGACCCTGCCTTTTTGGGAGAAACAAATGAAGTGACCAATTCCAATGGTTTCTGAACAGCGAATTTTCAGTCTTCATAAAGAATTGATAAAGGATTTAGGGCCTGATCAGGAATGGCATTGATGCCATACAATGGAAGGTGGGTGTCCCTTAGCATTTCTAATAATTCTATATAATTTCTAAATCAGGGGAAAGACTGATGATCCATTCTAATTTTAGGTTGTGTTCAAAAGTGTGTTAAGACAGGGATTGGCACCCCGAGGCAGGCACTAAAAGTGTTTTCACTTGATTTTCTGCAGTCTAATTCTATGCAGGACAAAAAAATAGTAGATGTAGTGTTTTGTTATATTTTTCATTTATAAGCTACTCTTACTAAGCTATCTACAGAAAGTAAATAAACCCCAATTCCATTAGCAGTAGACTTCAAATTGACATTCAAATGACTGTTATTTCCAGCTGAGAAACAGAAACAAAACTGCATCAAGCTGTTTTAATTTGTGTTTTTTACTAAAGGCTCCCACAAACCCCTTAGCAATTGGGGATGTGTGTCCAGTAAGTGCCTGTGCCCACAGGGGTGATGGGAAGATTAAATCCAGAGTGACCTGTCTCAGGCAGTGTTCAAATAGGATTGCCCAGAGTTAGAACCACACTCCACTCCTGATAAATTGGCTATAAATATGGAAGAATACAAGTACAGCAGATGTGAGGACTTCTTGTACTGAAAATCAAGTGCCATGAACAGTTTTCCATTTTACTTGTTTGAAACTCTTGTCCATCTAATCAAAATGAACTCTTGTGTTCCTTTTTACCCTGTCAGATCAGCCAATTATCAGACACTTATTTATTAGGAATCATGGAATAGAAGAGAAAGTGTTCTACAGCCTATTATAGCCTGTTACATAATCACAGAAACACAGCAGAGCAGGGAAGGATCACAAAGGGCCCTCTGCTTCATGCCTCTGCCAAGCCAGGTTCAATTAATTATTATATCTGAGCCTTTTCTGGGACGCCTTTTCCTGACCTGTCCTTCACAACATTCAGTGGTGCTGGGCTTCCACAATCCTCTCTGTGAACCTTTACAGCCTCACCATTAGAAAATTCTGTCTGCTGTGAATCTTAAATCTGTTACTTCACAATGGAGATAATTCTCCTCCTACCTGTGGAAGGTTTTTTATGCATTTGAAGATGTTTCTCCTGCCTTTCCTAAGTCAAATGACCAAGGTTCATTCAATCTCAATTCTTGCTACCTACTAGCATTGTTTTCACCATTCTCTTCTATACTCCTAATTCAGCCCCACTTCTCTTGACCAGAGCACCCAAAAAGAGCTGGGATATTCCAGATACCAGAGATCTTACCAATGGTGAGCACAACAAAACAATTCCTTTGCTCTGACTAGCTCTCACTGACCAGTTAAAACAGACCCATAACTGGACAAAAGGGTTATTCTTTCTCTGTGTTACAAATCTCACTACTTGCTTGCCTTTTCAAAGACAGCAAACTGTTGCTGACATCTGTTGAGCTTGTGGTCATAGGATTCAGATCCCTTTCTCAAGGACTGTTACCTAACTAGCTGTCACCTAAAATCCTTTATTTGTGAATTGTTTATTCCTGTCTATGCACAGAGCCTGGCACTTTCAATTTTATTTAGACCATTTATCCAGGACCTCAGGAGCTCTCAGAATTCTAATGCTGCCCTCCAGCACGCTCCTTGTCCTTCCCAGCTTCATGTCATCTGCAAATGCAATAAGCATATTGCCTCTTCCATCATTCAGGTCATTAACAATGCACTGAGCTGAACTCCAGGCAGGTTTTTGGGTTGTACAAACTCACTTGGGCTCTCACTGCTCTCCCCATAAAGGCTCTGATCATTCCTCTCACCATCATCTAGACCATATTTTTCTAGTCAGCCTATGAGAACACTCTAAGAGGTCAGAAGCCTCAGCAAAGTTAAAGAATGTGACGTCTATTTATTTTCTCCTGTCTACAAGTGTTTTCAGCCCCTTTCAGATGAAAATAAGGGTGGTTGGATGTGATTTGCTCTTGGCAAATCTCTGTTGGCTGGTCATCTCTTTATCTTACAGTCATATAATTGGTTTAGTCCTCTGTTCCAGCACTCTTCCAAGAATGGAAGTTGAACTGACTTGCTCCAATCCTTCCCCCATTCAGGGTCTCTGGAACGCTGCTTAAAGTTCTGACATTTCTTCAAGCAATCTTTCAAGGATCTGAGAATGAACTTACTGAGGCTCACCTGGCCTGAAAGCCAGCCTGACTAATGCTGCAGCTTGTTTCTTGCACTTCCAGCCTGAGATCTTATCCTTCAGAGTTTTGCTAGTGTCACACTGCCCTTTTTGATTAGAAAACAGTGCAAAAAGGCATCCAGCACTTTCCCTTTCATGACTGTCTGTTGTGAGACTCCCCAGACCACTGAGTACTGAAAAAGCACACTGAAAAAAATGTCATACGTATATTTTCAAACAGGGAGGTTTTTATATGATTTGGTTCTCTGTAAAGCTCTGTATTTTCCAATAAAGGGCTTTACAGAGACCCAAATCAAGTATGACTGATCAGTACAGGGATTTCAAGGGCCCAGGTCCACTCCTGTGCAAACAGGCAGGAGAACCACCCTGTCCCATCAGGACAGCATTTCCACAAACCTGCTGCCACAGTTTGGCTTTGGGGGCATTAGGAACTGGAGCTCCCTCTGATACAAGAGGGAGATGTTTACCTGGAGCTTCTGTTGGGGATACAAGAGGGAAACATTTACCTGGAGCTTCTGTTGGGTGAGGGATACAAAGGGAGATGTTTACCTGGTGCTTCTGTTGTGGGATAAGGACTCTTCTCTTCGCTGTCGTTGGGCTGATAATCATCCACATTGATCTGACAGAAATGGAAGGAGAAGCATCAGAGGCTTTATCAGACAGAGCAGACAGTTTTCCTTCCCTCAGAAACCCAGGCTGCTCCTGCCATCACTGCCCAGAGAGTGCTGGCTGCCAGCAGAGCTCACCTTGGTAGCAGGGGGGGACTCTCCATCAGCAGTGATCGATTTCAGCTCTATTTTCTCCTCCTTTGTCTCCTCCTCCACAGCTGTTTTCTCCATCTCCTGTTTCTTTTCAGGACTAGCAGTCCTGGGAATTTTACAAGATAAAAACCAAAGAGTTACAAAGGTGGAAAAGCTGCTTCCCTTTCAGGAGCTTCATGTAGCACAGCACACACCACGAGAACAATCGGCTGGCTGGCATCTCCACTCTGAGTTCAGCTTCCACACCAGTGGCTCCACCTTCTCCTCCTCTGCAGGCAAAGGCAGAGGCTCTGATCTGTTTTTATATAGTGCCCTGTATTTTGTAGCTTTCTCAATGGCCTGTGCTTGTGTGTGTGCTTGTGCAAATGTGTATTTCAGGTCTGTCAGCAGAGATCCGTTTGTTCACCCAATGACAAAAGCACCATTTTCAACCCATATCTTGTGAACTCCCTACTACTTTGCCTCCAAACGTTTTGCCCCTCCCTGCCCTCCCAGAGTGAGGGAAATTTGCTGAGCTGCACACAGGATGAGGCAGAGGGAGCTGCAGCAGAGCCCCCTCCCAGCAGCCTGGGAGGCAGAGAACAGGAATAACCAGCAAGGAGAGGCTTCCCTGCTGGGAATGACAGGGAAGCTCCTCATCCAGCCTGTGCCCCTTCCTTAAGAGTCTGCAGGAACACTGAAAGAACTGGCAGGAGAAGAACAGCATGTGGCACCAAAAGAAAAAGAAAGTCTCATCATGGGAATGACAAAAACTCTGCCTGGTGGCCCAAAGCAGTCAGGAGGTAGCAAGGAGATTCAAATGGGATTGAATTGCACACTCATTCTGTGCTGATGCTCTGGAAGCTCATCAGTAACCCAGCCTTCCTTTCCTCTGCTCACACCTCTGCAGCTGGGGGGGACTCCCAGCTCACAACACTTTCTCATCTTGTGGTTGGGATTCCTTGGCATAAAAATTTATACAGACATAATTCCTCATATAATTATATTAATCTCATATAGAATCTCTACACATGCAGAGAAGTTATATATATTACATAGACCCACGTGTATGTATAGGCATCATATTCCTATATATCTGTGGTGTGTGTCATTACAGGAATGTGTGCATATGCAAATGGATTTACCTAGCTAGCTTCTTTCTTTCTTTTTCCTCTTCCTCCTCCTTCTGTGCAGATGTTAAACTCTCAGCATCAGCAAGGTTGTCCACAGCAATGGCCAAAAATACATTCAGCAGGATATCTGTTTGTGTGCTACTTAAAGAAAACAGGCTTTGAAAACTGCACAAGAAGATTATGCCAAAGGTTTCTTAATTGAAAATTTTTAGCAACCTGTCATCAGATCTCTTGGATTTTCCAAACTTCCATTTCACACAACTGCATATCCATCATGCACAAACCTACACCTTCCTTCCACACAGATAACACACTTTGTGGGTTTTCAAAACCTCACAACAGAATGGCTGATGGAAAACATCTAAGCCCAGATTCACATTTCGGTTTCCAGTTTCCCAAGAGTGTTTCCCTTTGTGCTGAGAACCCCAGTGAACATAAGAGGAACACTGAATGCTTTGCATCCTTTGACAGTTTAGCTTGCATTAGTGGATTTTATCGACTGCAAGCACATGCTCTGATGAGCATTTCTGAGGTTAATTTAGTCTGGACAGTGAAGGGTTGAGCTGCCACCTCCTAGCAGAGAGTCCCTGCATGGCCAGCCATGCCCACGTAGCTGAAGGGCAAAGAATCACAACTGTTTTCTTGTCTCACCAGCCAGTGCTCAGCTCTCATGTCACAAATCCGACCATGAGGTTGTTTTATAAATTTCTTGAGTGTAGGTCTCACTACACCACAATAACTTTAAAGCAAACCCTGGTTCAAGGCTTAGTCTGGAAACACAGACATCCCCCCTGCCTGGGCTCCAAGGTCTAAGGGCTCCAAAGTCAGCCAGCACGTGGAGCTGGCTCACATTTTCACAAGGAGATCCAAGTTGTGGCTCTTTTTTTAAGCTGTCAGCCAGATTGCCTACCTTGACCTTCAGATAAGTGCAACTGCACCCCCTCACTTTGAAGTGAGGGCACGCAGGCCAGCTGGAACGTCAAATAACAGGGTTTGAGGCATCTGAATTATGGGCAAAGGCCAGAGGAGCTGGGCTGAGTCCATAAGGTGGCTTTATAGGAGCACCAGCATAAAAGGAAATGTCACCTCTGACACAGGAGGGCCATTTATTAGGGAAGCAGAAACCAAGCAGGGACAAATTTGGAGCGAACTGAGGTAGGGAACAGAATGGCAGCTGTATGTGATATGGAAATCCCTGTGAAGAGACACTCACAGCACAGCCATGCAATGTGCTCTGTGCCTCCTGGGGCAAGCACAGGGCTCTCATTTCACCCCAAAGCCAGACACAACTGCAGCACAGGCTGGGAGATAACAGCACAAACTTTTCTGTTTGAAGAGCACACAGATTGCAGGGACTGAAATGGAACACAGGTTGGTTTTTACATGACTTAATATATGATCTAACATAAATCAATTATGTCAAACATATGTTACTCCTGTTACAGCATTTGTATATAGCATATTGCAGATTATACATATTTTTTATTCCACATAAGGCTTGGAGGGAAGCACATGGAATATATTACTAAAAAAGCAATTAAAGTTAAAAAAAAAAAAATTGCAGTAAATACAGTAGGAACACCCAGAGATTAACTTGTGGAGAAGGCAGGAAAGAAAAACCTGTGAGAGAATTAAGGGGAATGAACAATTAAAATGCTAAACATGTAAATGGAAGCTAGCATGTGGAACTGGCACTGACTCTTACAACTGTTTACATGCCTTAGCACCAGCTAAAACAAATTGAACTTGTTTAACTTTTGGCAGTGCAATGCCAATACTCAGACGTAGGGAAAAGGCAAAGACATGAGGTGTGAAATTCACTATTTTCTGACATAATAAAGTGAACAGTGGTTTTAATTCACCCCCTCTTGCAGAAAAGAGTAGCACCAAAGGATACAGTTTCCACAGATGAAGAGGATGATGAAGTAAATACAGACCAACATTCCTGGAAAAGAGGGGCCGCCATAAGCCATGATCCCATCATACATCACCGAATTCCAGTCCTCCCCAGTCAGGATCTAAATGACACATTCCCACCAATAAGGGATACAGTGTTAGACCACACAGAGAATTTGAAAACCCCATAACACAAAACCCCACTGTCCTAGAGAACACCCCCTCCCCCAGCATGGAGCTGATGGAGACTCTGCTTGAGTCCATTTATAGAATTTAAAAAAAACCCCAAACGACAAACCACAGAACAAAGAAAATGAAAAGAAGGCCTGTGCTCAAAGTGTGGAAAAACCCCCCAAACTGTGTCCTCTTGAAGATGATGGCTGAAGGCAAATGGCTTTCCTGGACAGCCCTGCCCAAATCTCCCTGGCTCCAGGCATTTCCCTCCCACGTCCTGTTGTCTCAGGCTGCCCAGCCCCTCCAGGCATCTCCCTTCTCCTCACACGTCAGTGAAATCATGATTCTGGTGCTCTTGGTGGGTCACTGCCAAGGCTGCAGAGGGCTCAGAGGCCATGGGACTCCTCTGTGAGCAGGTATGGGGAGCACAGCAGTGGGCTGGGCTCTGGCTCACAGGTGGGACATGGCTGTTCTCGTGTCCTGCCCTGCAAAGACCCCGTGGCCTGCAGCACACAGGGGTTTTATCTTTGGTTCTTTAACTTTGGGAGGGAATACCCTGTGCCCTGGGTCTGTTCTGTGCCACCTTGGGGCTGCCAGGACCTGCCTGCCCCATGGAAACACAACGTGTCCTCCCCACCCGTGCCCCTACCTGGAACACGGTCAGGAGGGACTGGGGGAAGTTGTCAAATGTGCTCCTCCTGGTCTGCATCTCATCAAAGTTAAACTTGCCCCCAAAGAGCTGCATCCCCAGGAGCGAGAAGATGATGATGAAGAGGAAGAGGAGCAGCAGCAGGGAGGCAATGGAGCGGACTGAGTTCAGGAGGGAGGCCACGAGATTGCTCAGGGAGTTCCAGTATCTGGGGGAGAAAATAGAAGCAGTTAAATCCCTTCAGTTTGAGACAGGTGCTGGTGGCCTGCACAGGGTATCGGCTCAGGCTGCCTTCTGTGCAAAGCAGGCATTTGCAAACACCCTGTTAAGCAGTGAATCATTGATGTGCCTCCCTAAGATAACGAGACCTGCTGCAGCTAATGAGTAATTTTACTACCCCACGTGTACAGACACAATTCCCTCCACCCCCCACTCCACACACACACCCAGGAGATCATTGCAGCACTCTCCATCTAAGGTTCTGCACATCCTATATCAATATACAGTGATTAGCTCTTGCTGCTTCAGTGAGTTACATTCCAACCACCCTCATTATCACCCTCACAGATGTTATGGCAGCCAGGATACCTCACTCCAGAGAATGGCCTGGAATAGCCAACAAGAACAGATGGGGAAACTGTTTGGATGCAAACACAAACTTGCCCCAAATTTGGAGTGTGTGAGTGCCTGGGCTCACTCACAGAGAGGATGCTGAGCTCTCTGGGACTGGGAGGAATGGGAAAGATCTCAGTGCTCCTCTTACAAGGACCCTAAAGCAAACTCCAGATCTGCATTCATTTGGAAGAACACAACATCACTGGGTTTTTTGGTTTTCAGACCTACTCTACTTCTTCAAACAGCCTGCAGAACATTTCAAATGGCTTCACTGAGGGCACAGGGTGGTTAAGACCTGTTCTCCCAGTGTAGCCAGGCTTGTGCCCAGTTCAGACTCAGGTGTGATGCAGGGAGAGGATCCTCTTGCCCTCGTGGTTCCACTTTGGGGTTCAGAGAGATGCCAGCAGCATGTTTGCTGCAGCATGAAAGTTTGCATTCTTTGCCAGTCTGCAGAGTAGTCACAAACTGGAAAGAGGCTTTAGAAAAAAATTCTAAATAATTCACCACATCACCCATGAAGCAACTTTGGCCTTGCATCTGCTCAGTCACTCCTGATCTACCACTGAGCTGGTCATGACGTCTTCTTTTTTGTGCTTTGATGCTGGCAGGGCTTTCAGATTGGGCTGAAGATTAGCTCTCATCTTCCAATCACCTCATTTTGATGCACATTATTAGCAAAGCCCCAACAGCCTGCACAGGTCAGCGAGCAGCAATGTTTGTGCTTCTCCTTCTACCCAGCCTGCCACCATGCCTTGAGAGTCCACCCAGGCCAGTGCCCCCAGCCCCTTCTCCCAAAGCCCACAGCTTTGAACACTTCTTTACTCCGAGTTTCTAACCCTATTTTCCCTGAAGACAGAAGTTCCAGGTAGAAGGGATGGCAGAATGGTGCTCTGGCTCTTTTGTGGAAGCCTTACCCTTCAACTCATATTTTTCTGAAGGTAGTATATATATTCATTAGAGACAAGGTCCTACAAATTCCTAGTTAAATTAATATTTTTTAAATATCAGTCTAAATAGGATACTTTTCTTGTCCCGTGGAAGGCAGGACTGCCTGAGCAGCCCAAGCACTTCAGGAGGATTGGCTCTGATCTGCAGAGGGACATCACCATGTCCTCTCAAATTCAGCAGCTGGTTCATCTCCAAGGACTGAGCTTCAAAGAGAGCTCTGATGTTTTCCCTTCAGCCCTTCAGAGGAAGCTGGGATGCTTTAAAGTTTCACTGCAATTAAAGGGATGAGCAGTGAGAAACTCCAGAGCAAAGGTAAGGGCATGGGGGCTGTGGGCTCAGTGCCACCAAACATCCACCAGAATGTGCCAAGTAACAGCTCCCTGTGCTTGCAGTCATGCTCACAGCTCACACACTTTCACACCTTGGAAAGGAGGGAAAGTGACACAGGAGAAGGCAAAAAATCATTCTGATGAAAGTGAAATTAATTCAGCATCCTTAAAGCAGGGGTTGATGGGCTCCAGAATATTTCCAAGTCCTGCAATGTCAGCCAGGACATTTTCTAGGTCTTTCTAGCAATATCCTTCAGAAGCAGTAAAGTTGTCACCCATCTGAACAGTCCCAGTGACTCAATTTAAGCTTACAGGCCTTGCTATCCCAGCTCACAGCTGTGCAGGCTTCTATCAGCTCTGCATTTCTTACAAATGCCTCAATACCTGGGACTCAGATTCTTATGTAAGCATCAAGCTTCAAGCAATTAACTGAGATGGCCTGGTGGTAAGATTAGTGCTGTTTTATCCAGCTAGAAATGCAGTACCACTAGAAAAGTAAATAAACCAATCAGGGAAAAAAAAAAAGAAAAAAAGATACAAGGAAAAAGGAGAGGATAAGAAATGCTTGGCTGGTTAGGATGTGAAAATAACAATAGATTTATCTCAGGGTCCTAAAGCCTGACCTGAGGTTACCATCTGTCACATTTGGTGGCTGCAGAACAGGCACGAACTCCCTCAAAGTGAGATCTGGGATTGCTCAGTGAAACACCAGGGGTTTATGTCAGCAGTGGTTGAATCCAGACAAAGAAAAAAGGTCCCACCACTTCATCCTCACTGGTCAACACCTCACTGCAAAGGGAAAAACAGCCCTGGATGCAATGGGAGTTCTGGAGCAGGCAGCTTTTAGTGAGAAGCAGGAGAGAAAGCAGAGCTGCTGCCTCAGCTTTGTGGGGAGATGAATGTGCAGATCCTTGGGGTGCCAGTGAAGGAGGCTCTGCAAACCCAGGAGAGCAGGACCTGGCTGTGATCCCTGCTTCAGGCAGTGCAGGGGCTTGTCCAACCCCTCACACAGGAACCAGTGCAGAACTGGATCAGAACCTCACGTGTTGCACTCTGCTCCCTCTCCTCTCCTTCCACTCTATCTTTATAATCACATCTCTGGCAATGACAGATGCAGGGCTTAAAACAGCAGCAGCAGCTGGCAGACTCATTATTGGGAACCTTCCCACCCTCTTCATCCAAAACAAAACCACCCTGACAGGGATTTTTGACAGAAGCTACAAAAAAATGGGCACCCCCTTTCTCCTCCCTGCAATTAACAGTGATTTACCTAGTGGCAGGATTAGGTATAAAACATCAAATTCCTGTATGCTGTTGCAAATTCGATGATTTATTTTTTAAATGCAAAGGACTATAACACATATACAGCAGCTATTTATAATGAGCAAATAATCTGTCTTCTCGTAGCAAAGTGAGATATTCTGCACAGCACTTTAAAAATCAGGGAGGATAAAACAGATTATATTGTCTGCTTGTCTAATGTATTTATAATTTTGGAAGAATAGTTTGGTCTCGAAATTCCAAATGGTGTTTCTAAAATGATACATTGTTCACCTGATGGTGTCTTTATTTATTTCTATTCTACTATGGAGCTGTATTTGTGTTTCTTGGGGAACTCTATCATCTTGATGACCCAGAATTTGTTTGTTTACCATGGAAAATCTATGCAGATATATAAAGAATAGTCTACCTACTGATATATTCACAGCAGAGTAATTTTCCTGCTTTGTACCCTTTTAATATCCTGGATTATCATTATTCTCACCTCCACTGTTCCCATATGCTCGGGGGTGTGTGTTTGATATAAAACACACCACTCCTATTCCTCCTGCCCCTCCCAGCTTCCCAGTGCTGTATTTTTCTGAATGACCACTGCACTCAGGTGGGGTATTCCACCAGTGCTGATAATGTCATTAATAAATCCTCATTGTATTTAGAGCTGAGAGAAAAATAGAAAAATATTGTAATTTACTAGAGGAGGTAAAAGTTTGGCTTTAGTGCCAAAATATCCTGTCCTGCAGTAAGGCATGAGTGAGCCCAAAATGCTCCTTTGGAGGGTCGTGTCAGGGCCTTCCACATGAGGGTGAACTTCACCCACAGAGGGAAGGATTACAAAGAAAATGATGAATAATTACAAAACATATAAATCTGAAACTACTGCAGCCTACTTGTCAATATTTTAGGAACAGGAAAGAAAGAAAGAAAAATCTGATTAATGCATTATGCATCGTGAGTTCTTCCTTAGCTCTGTGCTTTACACACAGACCCATGCACAAATTGCAGGAGACATCTTCCAGGTAACACTTTTCCCAGGAAAAACTGTATTTTAATTGTGTGCAGAGTGATGGTAAACGTAACCAGCCCTGCTGCTGATTGGTGCCATTGCCACAGTTCTGCCAGAAGCTTCAGGGGTATTTGAGCACTCCCCTAGCTCAGGCTTTTGAAGGTATTAATGATATTCTCCCAGTGTTTGCCTTTCTACTAGAGAATTCTCTTAGCTAGGTTATATATTTGGTGTAGGAGTGGAGACATGTCTTGAAAAAGCAATGACCTCCCCGGGATGCTGTGCTGGAGCTTTTACAGCTCTTGGTGTGCTGCCCTGGGTGTATCTGATTACCCAGAAACAGCTCCTGCTGTCCTCAGCAGCCAGGGGCTTGGCAATGGATAGATCCAGGAAAAACACTCCCCAGACTGAGGTCCCCACTGTTTCTGAAAGAGCAAAGATGCCTTTCTTGCTGGAAACTCTTGTCTCCCTTCTCTGGCAGGGATTATTCTCCTCGGGAAGGTTTTCCCCTCTTCTATGATCACACATCCAAACAGGGCACGTTTTTCCCCCTTCTGAAATAGGCTTGCTTTGGCCTCTCTCTCTCAGACTGTGAACTGATTTTCTGTCTCTGCCATCTGACCCTGAGATCCATCCATCCTGCCAGAGATCTGAGGCTCAGAAGCTTTCAGGACAAATCTCGTATGCTGCACAAGTCCAAGCCTGTTGCTTTTTTTTCCTGCCTCTCAGCTCAGCCACCTCGACTATCTTCCAGTTTTGGACTTTTCTCATGTGCTGTGTTTTCTATCTCCAATTTTTCCGAAATTTCCTCAGCCAAGGGGTGTTAAAGCAATTGTAGGGACATTTTCATGGCTGAGCATGCAGGAAAAGCAATTCCACCACCTCAGTCAGGCTTTTTGCAAGGTGCTGGCTGGTGCCCACAGGGGAAAAGGCAGATCTTGGTGCTGCCTGGGGCAAGAGCTTGGACAGATTTGTTACAAGAGCTCTGGGTCAGTTTGGAGCTGGCCTCTCCTCCAAACTCCCCTCAAGCTGAAAAAGCCCTGCCAAACCCAGCTGGTGCTCTGGAGGTACCTGGCTCAGCAAGCAGGGACTGTTCATAGATATCACTGTGCCTTTATGCAGGGGGAGAGGGGAAAGAATGAAAAGGGAAAAGAGGAGATACTGAAAGCTGGGAAAAGCCTGGTTATTCATAAAGCTGCTTCCTGATGGACTCCTTGGAAGGGAATAGCTGGAACCATCCTTTGCCTGTGGCTGCTGGTGTTGACACAATCTCCCACTCAGGTCACTGTTGAGTCTACTGGAGCTCCTCAGCCAAATGCTGCTTTGGGCCAAAGCAGCCCCTCAGGCTCCTCCCTGTCACCAAAAATCGTCACAGCAGGTCACAAGGCTATCTGCTGTTTCGGTTTTCTTTGTCTTTTGCAGAGAACTGTAAGAGCCTGAGCTCCTCCCCATATTCAGATTTCAGTTTAACACTTTGCTGTCAGGGGTCTGCAGCTGCCTGTGCCAGACTCCTCACCACTTACATCAGGGATGGATTTCCAGTCTGCACAGCCCTCCCACCCTGCTGCAGACTTCAGAAGATTGATGCCTTAATCTTTATCTCTCATGTTTTTCAGGCTCTGTGCTGCCCAGGGTGCAGCTCTGAGCTCACACTCAGGGTCATTCAGCTCTGCACACCTCTGCACACAGCAGGGACACAAAACAAATCCTTCTCCTGCTGCACACCAAGGACAACTTTCAGCCCAAAATCACAAACAAGGGTGGCTGGAGGGAGGAACAAGAAGGATGGGACCTCACAGCCTGGAGCTGGAACTGGACAATTCAACCCCACTGTGCAAATGGACCGAAACTTATCAAAGTGTGAGACCTCAGGACCATTTGTCCATTTTGTGACCATTTTGGGTCCATTTTGTGACCATTTTGGGTCCACCTTGGGTGCAGCCCTGGCCAGGCTCTTGTTCTGCCCAAGGTGTATCCTAAAGGCCTTTCAATAAATCCCTGCTTTATTCTCCGGCTCTGTCCAGTCCCTGTTCCAGCTCAGCCCTCCCAAGGCATTAAGATGAGCACTGTTAATCTAGCACTCTCACTACCTAATTAGTGGTAGCAAAAGTGAAAGTGTGCAGGGATGTCAGTGACTTGCACCCACACATCTGTGCACCGAGCCCTCCTCCCGCCCCAAAGAGGCAATAAATACCTTGTGATTTTAAATATCCTCAGGAGCCTGACACATCTCAAGACCGAAATGCCCAGGGGGGACATGATCTTTGTCTCCACCAGGATGGTCTCCAGGATGCCTCCACACACAATGAAGCAGTCAAAGCGGTTGAAGAGGGACACAAAGTAGGCCTGGAGACCGAGGCTGTACATCTTCAGCAGCATCTCCGCCGTGAAGAGAGCCAGCAGCACCTTATTGGCAGTGTCTCATGAAAAGAAAAAAGAAACACGGTAAGGAAACTTAGCCAAAAGATCATCACAGCTAATCACCAGCCCATTGCTTCTAAGACAGCATTTTAAGGATCAGTCTTAAAAGTTAAGTTTGTGTAAGCTTGGGTCAAAGAAGGAACTCGAAAAGCGTGGGCATCTCATTCACAGAAATGTTTTAGCAAGGGGGTTACAGCAATTCTGTGTCCTGCACATCCAGCTGCAGGGTGTTACACAAGCTGCAGTGGCAGGGACACGCCTCCCTGTGCACAACCTGCCTTCACACCCCTCATCTGCAGAGCAGAGTGGGAACACAAGAGCTGCTCTGCTACCTACTGCTGCTTAATTGAGCCTTTTCAGCTGCTCTCACCTCCAGAGAGAATTCAGCTGTTCTGCAGACAGAAGAACTTTACAAATCCCTCTTCATCACCTCCCTCATAATTAGAATTTTAGGGGAGACCCTGGGCAATGTGGGGCTCCCAGTATCTATCCATAAATTGGGAATCCAGTTGCTGCAAATATAAAAGTGGCATCAGCTCCTGGTTTTGCTTACACCCAATGGAACACTGCTTTGGGTGGAAAGAAGGTATTTCCATTTTCCCTCTGACTTCTCCCACGGCAGGCAGATGAGTTTATTGTATTATTTAGGCTTCTCCACAGACACAGGACTGCTTGGAGCTGTGTACACTCCTTTGCCCTGTGTGGTTTAATGCACCAGCTCCTCCCTCAGCCCCCGTTTTTTAACACCAACCACAGTGAGCAGAGGCAGGAGCTGTCCTCACCTTGCACCTCGGTGAGCCAGTCTGGCTGGTTGTAGTGCTCGGAGGCGATGGTGAGGGTGTTGAGGAACACCAGGAAGATCACCAGCCAGTAGAAGACGTTGGACTTGACGGCAGCACGGCATTTCCTCCTGCAGAACCGATTCCAGCGGCGCCAGTAGCGGCTTGGGACATTGAAAAGGGAAAGCTCCTTTCAGAGAGGGATCCCAGGCTACTGCAGCTCTCTGTCAGGGGAGACTCTAGTCCTGATTTATTGTTCAAGAATGGCAGGGAGTCACTCAAGTTCACCCTGAGAAACACTCTCTCATCTGAGGCGACACTTGTGAACGTCCCTCCTAGAGCTAAAGGAATAAAGTTTTTCCCAAACCAATTTGCAAGAGCTTCAAGCAGTATCTTAATCTGAGTAAGACATCCACTGCAGAAACCCCAAGAGATTTTTTAGCTCAGCTGCCACAAAAAATAAATATTCTCCTTGTACTTGATGCCTGTAGCCTGCAACAGCACCTTGCCCAGCCTCAGGATAGTCAAGAGAAAGACACTCCATCACAGGGAGCTGAGGGATTAAATCTTTGGAGAGGTCAAATAAAAATCCAAAGAACATTTCCAGCATTCAGCAGCATTCAAGAGTAAGCTCAATACAAGGCCTAGTTCTGAAAAAAATCCCCAAACTTAGGGGACTTCAGCATCTCACCTTCATGCCTGGAACTAAGGGTACCATTTGCTAATCAAGAGAGTTTTTAAAGTTTGCCTTCCATGAACACATCCCCTTGTGTCACTGATTTCTCAGGGTAATTACTAACCACAGAAGATATTTAAAGCTAATTACACACCTCCTACTCGTCAGAATTTAACTTGCATAGCAACCAGTTTCCAGGCAACACTTGCCAGTGTATAACAAATCTAATAGTTTTATATAGGTACTACACACATATGTGTGTGTGTCTGAAGTGACACACACGGCGTTACAGGAGAAAGAACTTTTCTTGGCTGCTTTTGTCCTGTGTATAATTTGCAGTGGCAAACTACAGCCATGCTTGAGATCAGGATTCTCATCTATGGGATGAGACCTAAAGCCAGAGCATGTAAACACAGTGTGAACAAGAATTCTGCAGCAACATTTTAACAGGTGCTCAGATCTAGGTTGTTTTACCTATGCAATTTATAAAGGCAGCCAGTCTATCACAAACAGGTCATGGTGTGTTTTACACTGGATTTGGGACAAGAAATAATCCTCCCAACTTCCAAAGTGGGCACCACACTCAGACATTAAATTATTTGCAATCTCACATGCTCTTGTGTGTGCTTGTGCACAAATGTGCATGCACATGGCAATGTACATGTGTACACAGTGTTTTCTGTGCTTACACCTCCACTCTTCACACGGGGATGTCACATATGTGCTTCCCAAATTGACAATACTCATTGCTCCTCAGCGAGCAGGAGGACTCAGTTATGTACCTGCTCCAGCTATTCTGAAAATTCATTTAGTATTTTACAAAACTGACTTTGAATTCAGGGTTATGGAGGCAGCTGAGCTCCTACCAGAGGGGTAGGAATGGACCTGAAGAACCAAATTCCACGAGCTCAGTCAGCCTCTCCAGTGAAACCCCAGAAATTGCCACCGTGGGACTGCTCTAAGTCAGCAGAAACCCAAACACTACCAGAGAGGCTCCCCATGTCCCAGGGTAAATGGGAGAATTTCCCACACATGATGCCAGCTGCATCAGCTGAAATCTTTACAATCAAGCAAAGCAGAGAAGTTCAACAAAGAGAGCCTTGAGCTGACAGGGTTGATGCTGATGGATGTAGTATAATTATCTGCTTGAACTGTCTTTTTATTTCTGATTTTATATTTTATGGTTTGAGATACACGGGTAGCATAGATAGGTACTTCAGTAGTCAGTCAGGCACTCCCTGTGCCTTATTTCAGTGTGAAACTAAGAAAAAGTTTATGACTAAAATCTGACATATTTAGCAGGATCTCCTAGAATCACCACTGCATCCCAGTGATGCTGGTGTAAACCACTTCAGAAAAGAGCAAAAATGGTAGAAAGGAGGAAAAGCAGAAGCCAGTTTTACTTACCTAAATTTCGATTTTGAGATCCGATGCCTGAAAGACAAGAATTGCCATTAGAGCCTCTGAAGCTGTCCCACACCTCCCAGGCTTTTGTGGAAATAGCAATGAAAGAAACAAAGTTAAGCTCAATGTTTTTTGTAATCCGTGCTGTTTCCTCCTTGCAGCTGTTGTAAATCAGTCAGTGCAGGCAGTGGGCATGGCTAGAATTACCCAAAAACCAAATCTCATATTTTGGTGGGACTCATGAAGGAACAGTCATGCCATGGGGGGATTCCACCACCCACAGATATCAGTGAACTCTACAACTGCTCCCAAATTTATTTCTCAAGTAAGCCTATTTTTCTTTTCATTTTTAGTCGCTTTTTTTCCTTATATTAAAATATGTATGACTTTATACAGACAGACTTGTTGCTCTCACACATCACCTGTCACTTCAGGATCTATAAGCACATTATGAAATAATAATGGTGAAAATAATGCTTTTTTTTCAGTAATTGAAGGAAAAACAGTGCATGGCAAATATTTTCAAACTTAGATACGAACACTTATTTGTCTTGGTTGTCTATGTAACTTGGTTTGCATTCGAATGGGTCTGTACAATAATAGATTCTGTTGTTATCAGTGACACGCTGAGAATTAAGCATTCCTGAAAATTTGGCCATATTCCCACTATATATGTGTTTAAATATCTAATTCCGTGCATTTGGATTTATTCGCCTAAATAATCTCATTAATCTTTTATGAGAAGTCCCAGGCAAAGCTAGAAACAAGCCCCAGTTCCTCAACCACAACCTTGCTCTGCTTGACACGTGTCCTGTAAGGCCTTTGAACACTTTGGTTGTCTTTTGGTAAATCCATGACGGTGCACAGAGAGAAATGAATGTATTTGGGTAAAATGGAGCGAGTCAGAGGTGACTTGGGAAGCTGCAAAATCTCCAGCACTAGCAGCAGAAATGAGAATCTGGGGAATGGCTGGGAAAGAAGTGCTTGTGCCAGGCTGCAGCATCACTCCGGTTCCCTGTGTGATGGGAACTGAGTCACTGCTGACAGCAGGCACTGAGGCCTTCCTGCTCTGCCCCAAAATCGGGTTCACTGTCAGCAGGGAGGGGAGAATGTGCCTCTTCAAGCACCTAACACTCCTGGCTGTGACAGCCCTGTCCTGTCCCTGCTTGGGGACAGCAGTCACTGACAAGTCCTCAGTGGTAGGTCAGGTTCCTGATGGGGGAGAGGTTTTAGTCAGGGGAACCTTTCACCAGCAGGTGGGCTGAGCCAAACAAAAGGAAAAAAAGCCTTTTCACCAAATATCCAAACTCCTCACTGCTGCTGTGCCACAGGCAGCTCGTCCAGGCCACACACAGGCAGCAGTGAGGCTACAGACACCTGCAAGGCTCCTGAGGAAGGAGAAATAATGCCCTGGCAGAGCAGGATGCTAAACTGTGCTGCAGAGACAAAGCAGGCTCCAACAAGGATGCCAAGTGAAGCACTTACAAAACACATCCTCAGTGCTGAAGCCATTCCTACCCCTCACTGAGAATTCTGGCTTGATAATCACTACCTACAAACTGGGATGGAGCACATTCACAGGCAACAGGAAGGAAGGTTCAAAGAGGGGAAGTGAAAAGATGCAAAAATCACAACGAAGCAGAAAGCTGAGCACTGGGAAGGAGGTGGTGAGGATTTTGATAGGAATAGTTTGGCAGGGACAGAGGGGGAGAGAGAGGGAGAGAACAAGAGAGAGAGGTGGAAAGGGAAGGACAGGGAGTGTGAAATCCTCTGGTGACCTTTCTGGTTAATGGTTTTCCAGTGAGGCAGCGCTGAAATCTTTCATTTATTTAAGCAAAGCAGGTGTAGTACTCATCATGCATGTGATAATTATATCTTTGGAGCATTATGAGCAGCAGCCAAGTGCATTCAGTGCTCCCACAGGTTACCTACAGCCTTCATCCCCCTCCCTCCACCTTGCCTTACTGCTGTGGCAGAAGGCTTTATCACATGTGGGTGTGCTATATATATAGAACAGGACAAGGAAGGAGGATTGGATTTATATTTAGCGGTAGAATCAGAGAGTGAAATGGAATTTTGGAAATAAAATGTATAATAAACGTTCCTGAAAACATTCTGCACGAATCTGAAACACGTTTTTCAAATGACTCTTAGGATTAAATTTTTTTTTTCAGAACTTGGGTTACCAATGTCAGATAAAAACATGTTTTTATGGGGCTGTCAAACAGCCTGTCTGCGACACTCCAAGCTGGCACTTAATGGGTTCAGAGTGGACCAGATTGTTTGCTGAGTTTAAATAGGAATCTTTTGCATCTCTGCTGTCCTGGGAGGATTATGTCTTTGAGAAAAAGAGGGTGACTCCAATGGTGTCCAGCTCTGGAATGTCTTGAGAAACTCTTGTTTAAAATGATGGTATAGGAGCCTAATGAAAACCACTTCAGATCACTACTGAGTGCTTTTCTCACCATGTAACTCAGCTTGTCTTTTGGAAAGACAAACACAAAAATCAGATCTCTACTGTTTGACTAGCTGTCTTTGAAATTCTCTAGAACTCCTCCAACCTTCCATAGTTATGTACAACACACAGATAGGACAGTGAAATTGGAATGTGTTTATCAACATAAACTCTGGATAATCAGCATAACTCAAATGTAAAGAGATATCCCACATTCTGGGAGATAAAGTCTTCATTTCCCTGCTCATGGTGGACACCAGAGAAGGCGTTGGTGAAGGATGTGACAGTTTTGTGTAACAGGGATTGAGGGCTCTGTGGAATTGTACAGACAGCAGACAGCTCTGGAAAATTCTTGTAGGTCACCAAGCACGACACAAAGGCCACAGTGCAGTTGTTTTCTGGGTGTGGACACTATCAAACACGACCACTATCTAACACTCTGCTCACAACTACTTTTACATTGCATGATCCCAACTCAGAGGCAACCATATCTTCATAAGGGCTCACAAAAGCCTTTGGGCACCAGAAAAAGCTGTCAGAAAACCATTCAGCAACACAGAAATGGACTTTACAGTGCTTCTGGGTTATATGCCACTTTGGAGAGCATCCAAAGGGCCTCACTGGCTGTCTCTTACAGGTCTGAGTTCTGTGAGAGGCAGCCCTGCTGTGACTTGGATTCTGTTCTGGTGCATCCGTGCAGTTACTGGTGAGGTGGCACAGTAAGAACCTGCAGAATAGCCTTAAGAAAACTGGATCTGCCTAGCATAAAATTGAGTTGGTTTGCTATTCAACAGGCTTTCCTACAGGCTGGGAAAATAGGCCAGCATTTAAGCATTCAGTAAATAATCTTGCTCTCCCTGTGGCAAGTCACAGGGAGGAGCTGTCACAGAATCTGAAGGAGGAAGAAAATTCCTCTTCCATGAGGGCACGCTGCTGTCCTTTAGACACACACCTGGAGCTGACTGGGAATACTAAAAGCACCTTGCTCACAATAAGTTTGAGGGCAGTATCTGAGACTGAAACATAAGGGTTGATCCTGTGAGTTTTCCTGCTGAAGTCAGCAGTGGTTTCAGAGCTTTTGGCAGCTTTTCCTTCCCACTGTTCCTGATGTGAGGGGAGCTTTGGTTCCATCACATCACAAGGAGCCCACCTTCTCAGAAAGTGAAAACCAGCAGAAACTACAGCAAACCTGCAACAAGACTTTTACCTTTACCACTGGCTCCTCTGCTGATTATTGCAAGAACTGCACAGGAATTAACCTCCACACCAGAAAAGCACGAAGAGAAAAATCACTGACCATTCAGCCGCCAGGGAAACCTTCCCATGCTCATAAAATTCTCAGGACACACTGTTTTCAGTTGGAAAGCCAGTGCAGGTTGTGCATTTTGGCTTATCCTGTTTTATTGTTTGAGCTGTCTTTGGTGGAAAAGCAATTGAACTGTCCCCCATATGTATGGAAATCCTGGCCAAGGCGAAAATGCCAAGTGGGTTATTGTTTCAGTGAAAGCAGATAATTTTAAGCTCTCTTTCCCTTTGAGCTCAAGTGCTTCACTTTTCTATTGAGGCTCTATGGAGCATTAGTTTCCACAAAGGTCTCTTTTTTTAGCTAATGCATATGTATAAAAGCAAGCTCTATTGTGGCACTCCACATCCCTATGGTTGTATTAGAAAATTAACATTCTGCTTGTATTGGAAGATTATATATGCTGCCACCCTGCACAGAACACATTACTCCTGATTATGAGCCACAGCCTGTCCTCAGGAATCTGAGTCCTGCACAGCAGCAGCCCCAGAGGCTCAGGGAAATTACTGGTTATGGGGAAGCCCTGGCTGTAAGAACATCCTGTAAACAGAGCCCCACTGCTCCTGGCTCTGGGTTTGTCCCACTGGTGCCTGCTGCAGAGCAAACGTGTTCCTTGTGCCCTGAGGCAGCAGGTTAGGAAAGCTGTGACACACCCAAATAAGAGAAGCTCCTCTCCCAGATGCTGTCCTTGAGGATAAAAGCTGCAGGGCAGATGTCAGATGTCAACACCATGGCAGTAAAATACACCGTGGAAGCTGTGGGATGCTCTTCAATGTCCTGTGGAAGCCTGCAAACCCATTTTCAAGTTCAGATGCCTGATAAAGTGAATACCCTTAGGAAGTGAACTGTGCTGTGCCACAGCTCTCCTGTTACCAGCAGAATGAGGCCAGAAATTATTATGCATTAAATTGGGGTGATTTTTTTTGTTTTGTTTTAGTTCTAAACAATTCGTTTTTCACCAAGAGATGTCAGATTTTAGATTCCTCCTGAAACTCCTGCTGGTTTGAAGGCTGGCATTACTCCAGACAGGACAGCTGATAGAGGCAGTGTCTCTAGCATGGATACTAGAGAAATAAAAGCTTTTTGAGACAATTTATATAGGCAATAGTTTGTGTTTGAGAGGTACTCTGCTGATCTCACACAGGACATGTCTCTGTGGAGCTGAGAAAGGCTGTCAGAGAAGATTTCCTTTTCCAAAAGGCACGTTTGAGCCTGGCTTCTCAAGCAGATCTCTCTGTCAGTCACAGACCCAGCCTTCCAAAACTCTACAGGTTTTAAAAGAACACAGAGAAGAGTGAGTAATTCTAGGTTGCCTTCAATGAAAAAGCTTTTTCTTTCAGTCTCCTGGGCACCTTTTCCTTTTCTCAGGGGTGCACTTTGATGGCAAGCTCAGCCTAGAGCTGTGGTGGTGGTGCTGGGGTGGTTCAACGCCCCAGGCAGCCTGATGTCAGTAAAGAAATAAATATATTGCCTTTGTCTGGAAAGCCCCATGCTGCTTCAGGCGTGGCTGGGAGGGTTTACAGCAAAGCAGAGGGGACTCATGGCCACGGGATGCTGGTAAAAATACTGAGACTGATCTGCAAGAGACAAACTCAACAAATGCACAAAAGTCACAGAAACCATTCCAGCTGCCAAAACAGAGTGGGTGACTGCTCAAAAGTCCAGGCCTAATCTTCAACTAGAGCAAGTCAGGATGACATGACTGTAATTATTAATGGTAGTACTCCAAATCTAGTACTTGATGAGGAAGGTTTTTAAAAAGCTCAACCGACTTCCCACATGAATTTTCACTGTTCTTGAACACTGGAACAAATTCTGATTCTTAGTCAGGTTCCAATAAAAGAACACACTCATTCAAATAAATCCTTGCACATTTTATATGTTCCAGAAGTAATATTGACCTGTGGGGAGGGTTGAATGAGCACTCAGTAAAAAGAAGAGTACTTAATACTTCTTGAAACATGACAGCTGGTTTCTCTGTCTGCCTAAGTGTGTGATACAGCAACAGAAGAAACCAGAAAGTATTCTAAGCCTCAGAATCAGAGGCAGGTCTGAATTGGCCCATAACTAAGAAGTTTGAAACAAACATTTTATAAAAGCAGGCAGCACTGGCAAAATTTGTATCTCACTCCAGAATTCATAATCAATGATCCAGCCATTCATTTTCATGGAGGAAGGAGCCTATCCACCCCTTAGAGATGAAAAGCAATCTGAGGGAGGCCTTGAGGATCTCCACTGTCCTTGGCTAAGGACTAAACAAACCCTTCTCAATAACAGACTTCAATTTGCCTACCATACATCACCCTCTTCCAGATGAAGTGAAAAGTGGCAAGGAAACTGTTTATCTCTCTAAATCTTACGTGTCCTGCTGCTCTGCTGAAACTTTGGGCCCTGTTTTAACATTTACAACATGAGAAGAAAAAATGAAGCTCCATTTTTCCTGTAATTTTCCTATGTCTTTTTCCATAAAATACACTGGACTTAGCCATCCCTTCTCCTAATGCCAAATCAGGGTACTGCCATTCTCCCGTGAGCACGTTGGGCTATTTTAAGCAAACTCCATTCTAAGTCATGATTACATTTAGAG
This sequence comes from Prinia subflava, assembly GCF_021018805.1. NCBI lineage: Eukaryota > Metazoa > Chordata > Aves > Passeriformes > Cisticolidae > Prinia > Prinia subflava. The sequence goes on along the minus strand of NC_086250.1, from coordinate 1,527,976 downwards.
TTGGGTTTAACTTCAGCCCTCCTGGCCACATTCCAGCTAAGATAATTATGTTCTGGTTGCCAAAATTCCCAATGCAGCTTGGGTGCAAACCAAGTTATCCCTCACACAACCCCTTAAACACTTGTGCCTGTTGTTTTTAAACACCTGTCACTTTTTACCCTGAAGGTGGCTGAACTCTAATGCTGTGAAAACAATCCCTGCATTTACAGTTCATAAAGTGCTTTAGGATCCTGTGGGATTAAGAACATTAAATGAATGCAAGCTGTAATATTAAAAATACATGAAACCTTAGAGTAACTGCTGCCATTCTCTTTGGCGCTGTGTCCACACCTATGAGGGACTGCACTACCCTGATAAATTCTGGGGGAGAAACAGAGCAAAGCACAACCAGTCCAGGAGGTTCCTGCAAAGCAGTGGTGACACCTTCCTGACACAGGCAGGGGAGGTTCCCTCCAGGAATGGTGTGCTGCTCAACCCCGTGCTCGCAAACAGGGAGGGCCTTGTTGGAGATGTGAAGGCTGGGGTCAGCTCTGGCAGCCACTCTGGACCAGGTGAACCAGGGTGGTCCCTCCCAACCTGACCCATTCTGTGATTCTGTGAACCACAGCTCAGAATAAAGATGATTTTCCAAAGTGGATCCAGCTGATCCTTCCTGCGCTGCCCCAAGAGCAAAAGAACTTGGTGGAGTGCCAGAGAAAGGGTTACAACTGCTGTGAGTACATCTAGGCTGGTTCCTGCAGGAAAGGGAGCACAATCTGAACTAAAAGAGTCAGCAGGTCCCCATCAGCAGGCAGGTGAAGGAAAGTGATCACAAATTAATTTCTCCTGGGGCTTGTAAATCACTGACTGACTCTTAAAGGAAAGCAGAGATTGAAATGACAACATACTCCACACACCACATCTTTTAATGCAGATCACAGAATCACACTGAATTGAATAGGATGGAAAAGTCCTTTGGGATCAAGTCCAGTCTGTGACCAAACACCACCTTGCCAGCCAGACCAGGGCACTCAGTGTCACACCCAGCCTTTCCATAGCCCCCAGGAATGGTGACTCCAGCAGCTCCCTCCCTGGACAGCCATTCCAATGTCCAGTCACCCTTTCTGTGAAGAATTTCTCCCCAGTGTCCAAACTAAACCTCTCCTGGCACAGGTTAAGGCTCCAGGAAATTTGGAGGGAGCAAAATATTGCCCCACGGCATAAAGTCCATTCTTGTTTAAATAATGCAAAAGGGAATAAAGGATTCCTCTTGCCTATACTCACTCTCTGTGAAGCTAAAAAATATACCACATATTATGGTATTTCATCACTGCTATCTCACACGTTCTTGAGCATCTCCACTAATCACAATGGTGTAACTTCAAGGAGGCATTAATCCCTCCTAATTGTCGTGTTTCTTTGTCACTACAGTACTCTGTTGAGCGTTTGAAGAGTGTAATTCAGCCTGCAGGATGGGAGCTACCCTCAATGTATTTCTATTACAAGACACTGTAAAGTGTACGAGAATCTTTAGAAAAATTAAAATAGACCAGTCATTTCCACTCTTCAGTCTGCCTATACTGGTTTTGAAAGTCTATCACCAACGAGGGATTTTAAAATAAGAACACTGCTCTCCACCAGCTCCTCTTTTAGACATCATGCAAAAAACCAGATCTGCCTCTCCCGGGCCGCCCTTATTCACATCTGAGCAAAGCGAGCGGTTCCTCACTAACGTCCAGAGCGAGTTTACACCACAGTTAAGGTGAGAACCTGGATCAAGGGATCCCCTTTGGCCTCTCCCCTGGCCCTCTGGGGGTTTGTCTCCCCTGGGGGAGCCCAGCCCGTGCCCCAGCCCCGGTGTGGTTCGGGTACTCACGCCAGCCGCGCGCCGCAGTTCTCGCCCTCCATGTCAGCGCCGGGAACGTTGTCGGTGTTGACGGACTCGGTCTCACTGGTGGGCATGCTCACTGCAAGGGTCAGAGGGGGACAGACAGACAGACAGGGACATTAGAACCTGGAATGTCACTGCAAGGGTCAGAGGGGGACAGACAGACAGACAGGGACATTAGAACCTGGAATGTCACTGCAAGGGTCAGAGGAGGACAGACAGGGGACATTAGAACCTGGAATGTCACTGCAAGGGTCAGAGGGGGACAGACAGGGACATCAGAACCTGGAATGTCACTGCAAGGGTCAGAGGGGGACAGACAGACAGACAGGGACATCAGAACCTGGAATGTCACTGCAAGGGTCAGAGGGGGACAGACAGACAGACAGGGACATTAGAACCTGGAATGTCACTGCAAGGGTCAGAGGGGGACAGGACAGACAGGGACATTAGAACCTGGAATGTCACTGCAAGGGTCAGAGGGGCACAGGACAGACAGGGACATTAGAACCTGGAATGTCACTGCAAGGGTCAGAGGGGGACAGGACAGACAGGGACATTAGAACCTGGAATGTCACTGCAAGGGTCAGAGGGGGACAGGACAGACAGGGACATTAGAACCTGGAATGTCACTGCAAGGGTCAGAGGGGGACAGGACAGACAGGGACATTAGAACCTGGAATGTCACTGCAAGGGTCAGAGGATGACAGGACAGGGACATTAGAACCTGGAATGTCACTGCAAGCGTCAGAGGGGGACAGACAGGGGACATTAGAACCTGGCACATCACTGCAAGGGTCAGAGGAGGACAGACAGGGACATCAGAACCTGGAATGTCACTGCAAGGGTCACAGGAGGACAGACAGGGGGACATTAGAACCTGGAATGTCACTGCAAGGGTCACAGGGGGACAGACAGGGGACATCAGAACCTGGAATGTCACTGCAAGGGTCAGAGGGGGACAGACAGGGACATCAGAACCTGGAATATCACTGCAAAGGTCACAGGAGGACAGACAGGGGGACATTAGAACCTGGCACCTCACTGCAAGGGTCAGAGGAGGAAAGGACAGGGGACATTAGAACCTGGCACATCTCTTGGTGTACACGTGACTGGAGGAAATGGCTTCATGGAAAGACCCTCAGCTGCAGCTCCTGAGGATTTAAATGGTTTGCTGGGCAAGCCCAGTGCCTCCCTGTACGGAGCAGGTTGGGCAGGTAGACTTCAGGGACACAAAAGTCACTCAAATGCTAAAGGAAAGGGAAGAAGCAGCTTCCCTCCTTCTTTCAGAGTCAGTTCCTGGAAATTTTATGGATGAGAACAACTAGAAAGTAAAAAAACCCTGACAAACCCAACAAGCTTTTGTTTGATTCCACTGAACATTTTAAAAAATGCCTCTTTAGCTGCAGCAGCCCAACCAGCTCACTGCCCTCTCTAATCTTTTGTGCAGTGATTAGAACACAAATAAAAGGTACCAGGATTGAGATGCATGCAGAGAGACACCTCCTGTCAATGTGATAGCAAATGGTTCATCTGTCATTTACTGACCACGAATGTGATTCAACCTTACACCTAGAAACTGGACCTAGAGGCATAAAGGAGAAATTCAGACTCTCTGACCCACTCAGATATTACCAACAAAGGAGCTACTGAATATGGGCTATGGTGCAGTTTTATACTGACTCTCACAGCTCAGAACTGGACAGAACCTTCCAGGCTTTTACAGAAGTACCATGGAACAAACACCAAGTGAAAGCAACCCTAGGCAAGGTTGCTCACCCTCTCATCTAGATTCAAGAACCTGTTTCTAGCTGTTCTCAAACCTCAAGATTTTCTTTGCTTCTACAGACCATAAGAAATCCCTCAACCCCACACCATTTGCATTCCCCCAGTTGCTCACAGCTCTTGCATAATCCTCCAATCACTCTTTATACATAATCATTCACTTAAAGGTAGGAAAATGGATAGAATATAGACAACAAATGAAAAATTATACTTGAGACTGAATGGTGGAGGAGTTAAACAGATCTCTCAGGAGCCTGGTAAAATTTCAGAGCATGACCTTGGATACATATCTCAGATGAGGCTTTAGAGCACGTGCTTTTGGCTGTTGGAGAGATTTATAACAGCCTGCAGGAATATGTAACTCAGTAGTAAGAATATGTTTATTTGTGGGCCACTGGTGCAAAGTGAGCCAATGTAGAAGGAACAGGTTCTGCATTTCAACTGGGCAGATGCTCATGGGGCCGTGGTCTTCTTTCAGGGGCTAAAAAGGCATCAGAAGGTCCTTTCAAAATCGTTCTGGGTTACTGCTTTGGAAGCATTATGGTAGAAATGTCCCTCAAAATGAGCTATATTTCCTTCAACCCATCACAATAATTCACATACCCCCAACACACTTCTTGGGAAATCTAAGTCCCTGTACACTGTTCTTAGGACCACATGAAATAATGGACTCTTTAGCACTCTTGACTTTACAACTATGAAATATTGTACTCTAATGGGGCCTGCTCCTTTATGAAGACAGATGTTTTAATAATCTTGTCTATTTGGAAAGACAAATTAAGGAATAAACTGAATTCATGTTCTGATATACATGAAACAGTCAAGTAAGCTATGAGAAAAAACCAACATTCATAATTAATTTTTTTTTTGTCCAGAGTAAGCCCTGCAGGAATAAAACCAAAACACTGATATTTCACAAGCCAGTTTGGAAGATGAGGTAAAACACTTCCAAGACATATTTGAGCTCATTTGCAAATGGAAAACAGTTCTGAAGACATTAGCACGAGATTGATTTGCAGAGCAGCTTGTTATCCTGAGTGCATGAAGAGGACACTGCACAGGACAGACAAAGGCAGGCACACACATGCAGAATGCAAAGCTGATTTACAGGCCAGGCTGCACACAGACACACAGACACACAGACACATGGACACAGAGTGCAGGGGAACATTACCATGGCTTTCTGTGGAGTGACTAAACCAAGCAAACTTCCCTTTCTTCTCATCAGGCAAACCAGCTGGAGGGCTTCCTTTCACAGACAAGATGGTCAGGGTCAAGTACCAGGAACAAGACATCAACAGAGAACATGCAGCCAGTGACAGGCAAAAGGAAAAAACAAGGAACTCAGCTTACACAGGATATCCACTTCTGTCTGAAAACTTAATCATGTGAGTTAGAAGTGCAAAATGCAGAACAAAGGTACACAGAGGTACGAAAGATCACTAGGAGATCATCAAACTACAGCTGTCATTTGCTTTCTGTTCTGTTTTTATATCTGGCTCTCGAGAACATGAACTTCATGGATTTAGGTTCAGGGGTCATATCCCAGAGACACCTCAGAGTGCACCTGACCCTCAAATGGAGCTCAAAAGGAGCTCCCTGACCCTCCTGCTGCAGAAAGTCACACCTCAGTGCAGTGAGGGATGCAGCTGCAGTGGTGCCTGGGCTGGAGGGAGCCATGGACCACTCAGCTGGCACCACCTCCCAGGAGCTCATTACACTGCACCAAGGGAGAACGCCAAGGACAACCAAAGCATCAGGGTGGTACGAAATATCAGAGGAAGGATGGTCTAGAGGATAAAGGTCAGCACAGAGGGGACATTAGGGCTGAGCTCCCCAGTGCCTGTGCTCTCAGAGGCACAGTCTCTTTACCTGGCAGCTCACACCACCTTCCTTGCCACGGGACAATGAGGTGTGCAGTGCTGCGGGTTCATCCGGGCCAGGTAACAAAAAACCAGGAGAGAGGAGGTGCTGCAGAAGAGTTGTGCTTAAACTGGGGGTGAGTATGAGAGGAAGCAGACCAAATATAGCCCAGATGGCTTTCTTATCTGACTCAGTTCTCAGAGGAGCCAGGTCCTGTGCCCACACCCTGGCTCCAGCCTGGAAACAAGGCAGGCATTTTCTGCAGTCCGGGTAATTAATTACTGGAGCCATGTACCAAGAATGCTGGTGGTAAATCCACCACAGGAATGTTTTAATCAGGAAGAGATGTTTTTTTCCAAATGGTGGGCTCAAGTCCAGACCAGAGTTGTGTTTAGGACCATGGCATACAGACAATGCCATCTTAATGACCATTTCCTCCCTGTAATTTTGGGAGTTTAAACAAAGGCAAAAATTATGCAAAGGCTGATACAGATCCTGGTGGCTTTGCTTACACGGGAATCTCCTTTTTTTTAGATTTATCATTGTATCCATAACCCACTGGAATTGATGAAATCTCCCATTAGTTACATGTTCTCCAGGTAGCATAGATGGCAATTTTTTAAAGGGAAGCAAAACAACTTCTTAAAGGCAGGCAAGAATGTTGTGGTTTCAACAGAGTGCAAATCACAAGGACCAATAGGTTTGATATTCTCTCCCCAGTTCCTTCTGAAACCTTTGCATTTCTTACATCTTGCCACAGTGTGGCTCATCACTGAAAGCAGACTTTTTCTCCTGGACTACCTGAACTCCAATTTCACATCACTCCCACAGCACTCCTGCAGCACCTAAAGCTGCACCAAGACCTCTATAGCAGCTTCCTTAAAAACAAATCTGAAAAATGCTTCGTGTTGGGTTAATTCTAGCTCTGAGAGCTGACAGACAGAGAAATGAAGAGCAGAGTCTGCAGTCTGTGACTGACTGGACAGATGTGCAGGCCCCTCTGAGAGCCTCTGTTCCATGTCACTGGCATCAAGCACTGATACCAGCTCTGCCCTTGCACTAACATATGTCCCTCCTCCTATGAAATGCCCCCTGGGCATGCAATGAATTATTGCATGGCAGGTTGCCAAAAGAGCCAGCCACTGACACAGAAAGCTGGCACCAGCAAATGGGCAGTCCTGAGACAATTTTTCCTCCATACACTTGGAGAACAATATTTGCTTCCTGGTTCAGAAATATCATTTCCACTGTTGCATCTCGCATTTATGAAATGCTTGTCACTTTGGCAGTGCAGGTAATTTTAATATTCAGATTTATTTCCATGGATTATATAATGCTGTCACACTTCTTGCTGAATCTCACTTTAATACTCTGACATTTTAAGACTCAGAAGCAATCATGCTTGGGCAAAGGGTGCCCAACTCCAGAAACACAGACAAAACAACATTTTCAGAGATTTTAATGGGACATGTTACTACATGACTTTGCAGATCTGGGCATTAACTATAAAATTGGGTATATTGGAGGCTGTTCACACTGACTGACTTCCCTTCTCTGATTTAGCTGCTTGAGTTATGCTACAGAGGCAGGCAGATTCCTGACACATATTTTCTGAGTGCCATGCTGATGTGTCCCTCAGTTGCATGGACAGGGTAAAAAAGACATTTACTTAATGTCCTTGGCTTAGGTACCTTGAAGCAGTGTGACTGTCCAGCAGGATTCGCAGTGGAAGAGTCTTAAAAAAGATTTTAAAAATCACAATACATTTGATTGACTTTTGTAATATGCCCACTCAGACTGATTTCTCCGTTCCACCAATGTCTACTGGTAATGATTTACTTTCCAAAATATGGGTCAGAACAAACCCTTTTGCCCACACTTTTGAGGTGAGAGGGACCCGAAGTCACTTGGCCACCTTTGCTGTGTCCCCCTGGCCCCGTGTCCAGGCTTTCCCCCATTCCTGTGCAGTTCCCCTGCCAGGGGGGCTGTGACCCTGCTCCCCCCTTGCCAGCCTCTCTGAGAGGAGCAGATCAAGCACATCTCAACAAGTGCTCAGCACCACAGCCATTACTGATGCTAATGCCTCCCGAGGGGGCTCTGCACAACTGCAGATCAAGCCTGGAGAGCAAAGGAGCCCTGTGAATTCTCCAGCTGGGATTTAAGATTTCTTTTCCCATCAAGCACGACAAGAATAAATTGCAATACCCAGGCTGCTTCCTTTAGCAGTATGTGCATCAAGTGAATGACTTTGTCTCCAGTAAAACCCTGCTTCCCCTGGTGCTTTTCATGCCCATCATTTCATGAATGAGTCTATGGGCAGCTGTCAGAATTTCAATTGACTCGTTTTTTTTTTTTCATGGAGAGCTCTCATTTTAATTAATATGTGAATATTGCCTAGCTTTCCTCTTCTGCCTGTTTGGAAAATGCTGCACTCATTCATCTTATTCATTAATTTAAATAAGATACAGCTTTCATTCTGCTCCATGCATGCAGTGCCTTGGGAACAATCAGTGGCTGTGTTCTTAAATGCAAGCAGCATCCAGAAGATAAACTGCAGAGGTAAGGCATTGGCTTTCCATGGACGTCCTGATTTTGTCAGGAAAATATAGTGGATATGACTGGGGAATTCTTGAGTGTTTTCTGCTTTGAAAAGGAGCTCCCTGACAGAAAAGCTTCTACAGGAGAAGAAGAAAGGGAACTTGAACTGTGTGCAGGATCTTGGTGGTTGCGTGCCTCCCAAACCCAGACAACGTGTCAGTAAATCCAGCACAGTAAAAAATACCCAGAAAATTGTGAAAGCAGTTGGAAGAGTATTTTCTGAGGGCTCAGAGAACAAGGCTCACCATGGACAGCATTGCAAACTCTATTACATTGAACACATGTAACACAGACACTGAATAACCCAATTTTGGATTATGCACAGAGGAATGCAGTCGTGAGGAGAACGAGCTGGATTCACACCCTCACTGGAGGTCAGAGCACAAGGACAGAGATAACGAGCCAGGAAGCAATGGCCATTTGCATCCCCCCCAGTTAAACAGAGAAGGCTTTTGGTAAAAACACCTTTCCATCCCTGACAGGCACCAGGGACACTGTGCAGTGACAGGAGCTGTGGGGACAGCCAGCCCAGGCTGAGGCAGGGCAACCCTGATTTGCTGAATGGAGCAGCACAAAGCAGAGCACTGCCAACACTGAGAGGGAGCCCTGCATCATCAAATGCTCCATTCATAGACAGGATATCTGTTTTTCTATACAAATTGCACAGTGCATGGTTTATTTATACTGTTTAAACTTGTCCTTCTGCCCTTCCAGAGGGTCACCATATGTCCATACACCTGTTGAGGTATTATAGCTATGGACTACATAAATTTATACCTTACAGAGGGGGCACAGCAGAGAGAGTGAAATGTATTAATTGTGCAGGCCTGTGATTAACAGATATCTCATTACTACACACAGATTACTCCACACCTATGAATGCATTACCTTGCTACTAATTCCTGGGATTTATTTTACTGTAACAAACCCCTCAGCTGGATTGAAAAGCTGCCATTTCCCCTCTTTTTATAGCAATATTGACGGTAATGCGCTGCATTCCATAAATATTTGTTCATTCCAGCCAGTGAGTGGAATGCACATTGCACAGAGGACCAAGTGACAGGCACAGTCAGACTGCTGGCCCTGCCAAGTGACAGCCCTTGCCAGTGTCACACATGTTCTGCTCTGGATTTGAAAGGAAGAACTTAAAACCTCTTCACATTTCCTGCCTGGAGGACAAAGCTTTCCTTTGCATAACCTGTGGTAAATATTTCGTAAGCACAGGGGCTGGGGCTCACCCAAAAGCAGACTTTGCAGAAGGACTCTAACTCTCCTGAAAAGGGCAGGAGGGGCAGTGTCCCTGGATAACTTCTGCTGCTGCTGAGCAAACACCTGAGCCTGCTCTAGGAGCCCATTCCAGGCACAGAATCTGCCTGCAAGGGCAATGCAAGAAACTCTCACAGCCCCTGTGGCTGAAGGACAGATGGGCTGGGTCACGGGGTGACAGAGATGCCACCACAACACACTTGAAAGATGTCTGTCTGCTGAAGCTGGGTCCTCCTGCGACCTCCTGAGCTGATTTTCTTGTCTGATAAATGACTTGCATCCTTTGCCTTGCTAGGAGCAGCAGCTAAGGTGCCAAAGTGCAGGGCATTGATTTGCCAGGACATGGTTTATGGTGGCTCCTGTGCCAGTACAATATTTTTTAGCAACCTGCCTGGTTCCCCACAGAATTCTGAAGCAGCTCAAGGCTGGACAGACAAAATAAAGGAAAGGCAAAACTACTGAGGATGTGACTCTTTCAACAGCATTTTGCAAACCAATCCCAACAGCACATTTGTAAGAGTTCTACAAGTCTTCTCTCTCATTCCTCATGAGTTTTAGCAGAGGAACTTAGGACAGGCAGCAGTGCCATCAGATGCTCCTGAAACAACCCCACAGAATTCTGTGTGGGCACAAAAAGCAGGACCATCCCACCAGAAAATCAGAGGGATTCCATTATTGCAGGCACTTAGAAATGGGGGTGTGAGAGCTGCAAAAGCTGCAGATAATGTGTTGGGAAGTGATACAAACATTGATCATGAACAGAATAACTCACAACAAAGGAAGGGCTCTTGATACAGTAAAAACAGCTAAAATTCCCTCTGCTTTTCGTGTCTCTAATAATCATGAAGTTATTCATGTTTTCCCTGGCAGTGTTATGAATGAAAACAGACAGGACACAGGTTTTCAGCACAAATGTGGGTTTGAGGCAGCCCATGTGCAGCTCCTGTGCATGGGGAGTTCTGCATGAGCCCACCCACCCCAACACAGCCCTGCAGGGTGGACTGGGGGCTCTCACCAGGATCCCACCCCAGCAGCAGCAGAGCTTTGCTCCTCAGGGCATCCATCCTCCCTGCAGAGCCTGGGACAGGCAAACGAAACCACAGGAGCTCCTCCCAAGCTGATGTGCTGAGGTCACCAGAAACTCTGCAGGGAGTCCAAGTGTCTGATTTACACCTGGACTGCTGAGCTGCAAAGGCACTGAGACGCAGCCCTGGCTGCTCTGTGACATTCTTGCCTGTCAAAAGCCATTTCAAGGTGGGTGATGCCTGAGAGCTTGGTGAGTGGCCTAGAATTTGTGATCCAGAGCACAAAAGAGGATAGCTTGGGACAGCAGGGACTGCTTAGGTGGTGCAGTGGGTGGGAAATCATGCCCTGGTAGCTTACAATGGACATTTTCCTCAGAGGAAGCTTGCACACCCCTGCAACCAGGGGCCTCAGGCAGGAATTGTGCCAATGAGAAGGTGTATCTTCTCTGGTTTGGGAAAAGGAAACTATTCTCCAGGAGGCTGGCTCTTGTTGGCAGAAAAATCAAACAAAAAACCCAACCAACCAAACAAAAAAACTCCACAAAAACAAAAACAACCAAAAAAAAACCCCGAAAAAAACAACCAACCAACCAACCACCCCAAAAAAACCACCAAAAAACCAAACAAACCCAAGAGAAGTGAATGTGAGGGAAAAACTGGGCTGCATTATTTCAAAGGACAAGCAGAGAAACTGGGTAGTGACTGGAACATAGACAAAGAGATGGCAGAAAAGAAAAAGTGACTGAGATTTTTCATCTGAAATACCCCTCTGCACGCTGGAAGAGAAGTGTGTGCTCCCTGCACTTGGGAAAACTCAGTTTAGGGGTTGTGTTTAAAATATTTTAGCATTAATCCTACAAAGAAAAGACAGCAGCAAGGCCCTGTCCATCTGAACTGACAGTGTCTGCCTGAGATGAGTTGTCAGCAAGTGGAGACATTTTCTAATAGCAGGATTCATGTGGGAAGTGTGAGAAGGCTCGTGGCTGATGCTTTCCTTGACAGAAACAATCCAGCAATTCAGTTCACTGCTCAGCAGCACACACATGAGAGCTGGGTCTCTGCAGAGCCAGGGCTCTGTGACAGCACCAGCCCCTTGGAGGGGCTGAACAGATCCAATTCAGCCTCCTGACCCGAAATGGAGCTCACCTCTCCTCCTCCCAAATGGGCATAAAGCTCTGCTTTGAACCCCTGCTCTGTTGCATTTCTCCTGTGCCTAGTAAATGAAATGCTTGTGATTTTGTGTGCTGCTCCTGCATGTGGGGTTCTTTCAGACTCTTTTCCTGTCTGACACTAGACACTATTATCACAGTATCATATGAGTCAGAAGCATGAGACGTGCTAGCTGGGCAGGCTGTGTATCACTGTGCAGCCAGGAGAAAAGCAAAAACTGAACTTAAAGAGCCTTGCCCCTAAAGTCAGCTTGTCAAACATATCATTAAAGCTTTTCTACCTCTTGAGCAAGGCATTGAGAAGAGGCTAATTACTCTAAGCCAAAGAAATAGGCATTTTATAGTGGCCTTGAAATAATAGACTCCTGGTCTGCAAATACTTGAGCGTGCAGGAGAGTGAGGGACTGATAACAACAGCTTGAGTTAAGCTTGGTGTGGGCAGGTGTTATGCAAGCTTCCCTCACACAGCTGTGTTAAAACAAGGCATTTGTGACCTGGCACAGCCCAGTTGTTCTGCTCCTGGTTCTTCAAACAGCCACGGAACACACTTCCATTCTGATCTGCACATCTGCATCCTTGTTCTGATGCTTAACCCTCCTGCTGCTTCAGACTGGGGATTTTAATGTACCTGCTAACATCCTTACCCCCATCCTCGGGTTCCCTGCAAGTCCTTTATGGTTTGAACCTAGAGGGACCTGTGAGTGCAGCCCTTCCTCAAGTGGAGAGGGAGCAGAGGGATGCACCAGCTGGGATTTGTGAACCTGGTAAATGGGACTGGGGACATGAGCACCCCTATGAACACCCGTGGGCACTAAAGCTGAGCCTGAATTCAGCCCTCAGGCTCTGAGAGGCCAATTCTCTGATGTGCTGCTTTGTCTCTCCAGTCCTGCTGGCTGAGGAGCTGCAGTACCAGCAGGCAGTCTCAGTGCCACAGCTATTTTCAGTTCAGGTCCTCAGTTGGAAACGTTTTCCTTCCCCCGCCGCCCCTCCAGGCTCGATGCTGTCTGTGAGATGAGTGGTGTGGAGAGCCTGCATTCCTGCCAGGAGCAGGCACAGCAGAGGTTTTTACCCATTAGCAGCTGTACTGAGTGGATGGGGAGCTCCCCAAAAAGCAGAGGGAGCAGGACAGAGTGAGGGTGCTCCTGCTGCTCCCCTGTCACTGCTCCCCAGCACTCACTCCAGAAGCTGGCTGATGGAGATGCCTGAATTTAGCCCACCCCCCTCGAATGGGAGGATTTTCCTCATTCCTAGAAACACTTTTCCCTCTTCACCAAATTCTGTCAGGCCTTCTGATGCTCTGTTGGAACAAATTACTGCTGAATTATGGGTTGTTACAGTGGCTACAGCTTTGTCCTGAATAGCAGCAGCTCCTTCTTCTGCTCTCTGTTCAAACAAAGGAAACATTTTCTTCCTCATGCTGTGCTTTGACAGAAAATCAGGCTGGAGTTAAACTGCTTTAACATCTTGTTGGGTTAGGTGGGTTTTACCTGCTACAGCAGTAACTTATCAGCAGAGAAGGAAGGGGAAGGAGGTTTTCAAATGGTGGCTTGCTCTTTGTTTTATGATCAAAGCCTCCTTTGAGACAGAAGGAAAGAAAAGCTGGGAAGTTGTGAAATCTACAGGACAATGAACCTAAAAGCTGCTTTTGCTAAAGGCTGGGTTACTAAATTATATTTCTAACAAAAAGCAGAAAACCAGACCTTTGGATTCACTTAGATGGAGTGAACCATCCATACATTCAGGGGAAACAGAAAACTGTTATTTCTTAAAATGATTAACATGATTACTGTGAACTGCCAGAGAAGGAAAATAGTTCAAACCCACCCTAATCAAACTTGGAAATGCCTTATGTGGTGCAATCCAGGGTCAAAATTGTGCTCTTTCTGCTTCAGAGGATAGAAAATGGTATGAGAGCCTGTGCCACTGGCAGGGGGGGTGGGTGATCCTGAGAACATAATTTAGCTTTCCTCTTCTTTTTTTTTAATTGGACAGAAGAGTCCAGAACAAGATTTCACCCCTCTCCAAATATCACCCTGCACACACATATTTCAAGAATCAATGTTGTAGCTGAAGCATTTTAAAGCACAATTTAAACCCCCAAGTTTTAAATTTCACTTTGTTGAGAAGACAAACTTTTTTCCCAAATATTTCCTCTTGGAAAGGGAGAAATACAAACCAATCAAGGATAAGGATCTACTGCTTCCTTGTTTTTTCACTCACAATAAAAAAAAGAAAGTAATATATGAAGAGAATCATGAAAATCCACCCTCAGTTTTGATTTTATTCCAATTGGAAAAAGTCAAATCACAGTTTTGTTGACATTGATGGAAAGGTGGAAGAAGAATCTCCCTAAATGATTTGTTGTTGTTGTTGAGCTGCACAGAAATTATACAATGAAAGTGATGCTTGGAAATGGCAGCTTTATTTTCACCCACATAATTGAAGATCATTGCCCTGTGTACCCTGCTACCATTACTATAAATAGTAGTCACTATAAAGCTTCAGGGTCACTATAAAGCTTCAGAATTTTTTTTTGTTTGGTTGTTTTTTTTGTTTGTTTGTTTGTTTGTCTGTCTGTCTGTCTTTTTGGTTTTTGGGGTTTTTTGGGTTTTTTGGGGTTTTTTTTGGGGTTTTTTGGGGTTTTTTGGGGTGTTTTGGGGTTTTTTGGGGGTTTTTTTGTGGTTGTTGAGTTTTGTTTTTTGTTTGGTTTGCTTTTGTGGGTTTTGTTTTGTTTTGTTTTGTTTTTTGTTTTGTTTTGTTTTTGTGAGGGTTTTTTGGGGTGGGGTGTGTGTTTTTTTGTTGTTTTCTTTTCTTTCCCCCTTCTGATACGTACAGCTTTTCCTTTTTAGGATATCAGACTTTACCTGGATGTGATCACACATTTATTTCAGTACAGTTATGGAAACCACATGCCTGTAATGGCAGTGGGTCGAATTCATGCCAGGATCAGCTGCATTTTAGCCCCATTTTAGTGGGATGATGCTGGGCAAACAGCACCCAGAGGACTGCAGGTGATTGCAGAGCCCAGACAGCTCAATCTCCCTTTGGTGGGTGCCAGGTACCCAATACTGAAGTCCTGTGAGCCCTGAGAAGCCTCCAAGACCTCACCCTGGGCAACCTTTCCAAGTGCTGACAGCAGCAAGTTTTACTGCTGACCTTGGATGAAACCCACTGGGGCCCAAGTCCTTACCCAGGCAAAATCCCTGAGAATTTCAGAACAATTTCTGCCCAAGGACTGTAGGAGTGATTCAGCCTAATGTGAGAACTAATGTCCTAGAAGAATCCTAATTATAGGCTCAAGCTCGACATCTGTAGCACAAACCCAGGCTGAATCCTGCAACCTGAGCTTCTCTGTGAAGAGCCACACTACAGAAACAAAGCTGACTTATCATTTACAAAGGCCTTTTATTAGGTGTCCTCAAACTCTGGCACTTATTTTAAGAGCAGCTTTGTATTATGAGCTGCTTCAAAAGTTGACAAGGTAGGAAAATGCCACTGGGACTATTTTCTGCTGTTTTCTACACAGCTGGGAGCTGCTGTCACTCCTGTCCAAGCCAACCACGTGCTGGAACCTCTGCACATTAATACATGGGTGTTTCTCCCTAGAACAAACTGTGGCACAGTGTACACCACAAAGCTCCTCTGCTGTCCCTCTGTGTCCAGGTGAAAGAAAACAGATTTATCCCAGTTACTAAACTTGTGAAGTACCCCTAGGTGCCCCTGTGAAATGCCTACAAATTGTTGGCACTGCAGCTGATCTCTTCTGGGTTACAGATGATTATTTTCCACATCAGTGGACAATGATAAAAGGGGAAGAGATTGGGCTTTCTTCCTCTCTAGATGAGGTGTTGACAGATAATAAATCATTTTACAAGACTGGAATTGATTTCCTTGTATTTAAATATGGAAAGCAAAATGCAACCACGTTCTGTGATGCCTTTCTCAAGCCATCAGCTGGTATTGGAGGAAGTAAATGAATAAAGGCTTCATTTTCCAGCCTGTGCCTCTCAGAGCTTTTGTTAAGATGATCTGGAGTTCCATGCAAGCCCCTTGTGGGTTATTTTAAATTGCTTTTTGACAATATCTGCACCTGCCTGTCGAGGGGTGGTTGTCCATGTCCTTCCATGTGTATGTAAAACACATGAGGATGAAACTAGAATAACACAGGATAACCAATTTGCTCTCGACAGACAGGTTCAAGTATGCTCTGCTAAACAGAAATTAGCTCAGAACAGCATCTTTTTGCTGATACAGTAGGAAGACAGGGGGTTTAAGGCAGTGAGGGTCAACACTGGATGTAAAATAGATAATAAAATCTTTTAATCTCTTTATCTAAAATAGATAATAAAATCTTTTAATTATCCACTCCCTCATTTTCCCCTCTGCATCTTCCATGTTAATTCCCCAGCTGTGCACTTGCCCACTAAATTTCATTGCAGAAGATGGACCAAGAGTGTTTTAGGCCACCCTGACATTTCAGCTTGGAACCCAGCCTTTGAAAATCCTTCCTAGCCCAGACATTATCCCAGACACCATGATATTTTATTTCAGGCTGACAGTAACAAGCCACTTGCTTGTCAGTACATCAAACACTTTGATTTGGAGGCTACACAACAAATTCCCAACCTTCTATTGGAGGTCTTGGGAATAAAGCCCAGCTTGGGTTGAAATTACTGCGGCTTCTACTGAACTTTCCAGAGTTCTACAGCTCTTCCCTTCTCCTGTTTAAACACTACCAACTCTCCTGTTCTTATTTATGGCCTGATGTGCAGAAGCACAAAGGGTTTCCATGAAAGCTACAGATTTTCCAAAAGCTGTAATGCTCTCGAAGGTACCAATCTCTTCTGAAATTTTGTTTTTTCTGCTGAAAACTTCTCCCCTGTCTCAAAGTAATTTTTTTCCAGGGAAGACTCTCATAAACGAGTGATTAAATGTAGTCTACCTCCTAGCTGTGGTGATGTTAAAAGTAACAGTGGTTGAAAGAGTGAGACAAAACCTGTAGTCCATCAAAAAGTTAGGTTGTCATTGATTCCTTAGAGGCAGTGAACTCAGATGTCAGTGAACATTTCCAAAAATCACTAAGGCACTACAGCAATGCTCTGAAGGTGAAGATTGAAGGGTATTTCTTTTTAAACTGCTTAATTTTTTAATATATATTTAAAAACCTGTCTGTAGGTCTGTGCTTTTTGTCTTCAATTGTGCACTATTCCCACTTCAACGGGGGCATAAATCTGCATGTGCAGACACACACCTTCCATTATTTAACATTCCATCTGAAATAGGAAATGATTTTGATAGGCAACACACTGATCTGTACTGGGTTTTTTTTCTGCTGTGCTACATGAAAACTTAATTATCTGCAGCCATCAGTTCCATTACAATGGGGCCTTGAAGAATGATCAGACTTTTAATTTTAGTAGGGTAAGCTTACTTGCAAATCAGTTCTTGAATTTACAATACTAAGTTGGATACGAGTTAACATGAAAGATTCATTGTCTTGAATCATGGAGTGCCTTTACAAAGCAGTGGCTTTTTTAATTTTAGGGACTTTGTTGACATCAGGGAGGTGATACTCTCACTGCACATGGTGGCACCAAATAGAACTGAAACAGAAGGAAACAGGGGGAGGGCAAAATCTGAGCACTCAGAAACATCAAATTACTTCTCCCTGCCCATTCATAGATTATTTGTGACCCCACTGCAGTCTGTGGGAGTTTTGCCAATTAATTTCAATAGGAGGAGAATCTGGGTTGGGTTGAGGTTTCCTGCTTCTGCCCACAGCAGCAGATGCATTCCAGACCACTCTCAGGAAGGGAGAACAGAAGTGCAAATTCCCAGTAACTGTGGCAACAGGAGGGACAGTTTTCTTTGCTGTTGTGTAATTTTGAATTCAGAAGCTGTTCTGTGACACGACGTGTTTCTCCCCTCTGTCAAATTAATGCTTTCTTCCCGTGTGGAAGGCACGTCAGGGAAAGAGCACAGAACAAAACCATCAACACAAACAGCCCCCAGAAGCCTTTCCACATTTCCCACCTCACATCTGTCACAATGGCAAATCCGTGTTTGCAAACAACGTGGAAAAACTGCCTTAAATGTGGTACTTCCCCAAAAGACAGAGAATTAACTCAGCCTGCTCTGTGAACATCTCTCAATCCATGGATGAGCTCCCTCAGCAAATGCCAAGACCTCTGCTGTGGAGAGAAGAGCTAAAGACTGCACAGGTTGTCCAACTCTGGTTGCACTCATCCTCCTTTTTTACCCTTTCCTTCCCTAAGATCCTCTCTGTTGTATCCTTGGACTTAATAACTTCATTAAGGGCTGCAAACAGGCTTTGGGCAAGGTTTGAGAGCCTCAGGAAAGCAGCAGCATACACAAAATATGGCCAGTGATGCCCAAGGACTGTCCCAGGCAGTCAAACAGAGAGGGGAGTTTCTCTTCCCTTCCACTTTGTGTCCTCTGTTTTGCAGGAGGCAGTGCCTGTGCTGACAAGTGGGCAGCACTCTCTAGGAAGTTAAAAGACAGCAAAATCTGCCTGTGTAGGTGCCAAGGACAGAGAAGAGACTGGAAACATATGTTCTCTGTGTTTGGGATGACTCCTTTTAGGTAAACGACCTGGGTCAGAGCCCAGGTGGTGCAAACTGCTGAGCCTCAGAACTTATATTAGCTGAGTCTCTAGATTAATAAGGATTTTTAATTTGAACTTCTGAACTATTCTGATACTCTTTATAAAAAACAAAACAAAACTCCAAGCCCCCAAACAACCTCCAAGGGAAAGCCAAAGAAGCCCAAACTGACAGGACTTCTTTAAGTTTGGGTGTGATCAGTGCCAGAGGCAGGAGGAGATTCTGTCCCCTGAGCATCAGAACACCACTGCTGCCAGGGCCACACCTGAGGTTTGCTGAGCTAACACAGCAGCTCAGGGAGGTCTGAGCTGCCCTGGGCACTTCAGTGATTGCCTTTTGAAATTCTCAGGGCTGACACCTCAGAAATCAACATTAATTAGTCACTGAACAAAGTGTGCTTGAAAGGGCACACGGAGCTCAGGGTACTGCACCAGAACCAGAAAGGGATGAGCTTTGAAGAGCACTGGAACAAAAGACACTGGAGGTGCACAGGAGGCAGCACAAGGAAACAAGGAAGACATTGGAGCCTTGGGGATGTAAGCTTGGACTGGGAGTAGGTGGGATTCAAATGTCTTGGAACACTCAAGCCAAAGGGATTCATTCACATTACAACTGTGCCATCTGTCCTTCACTTGTTTCCTAGATGGGTTTTTGGAGAGAAATAATACCATGCTTCTCCTTCCATTTAACCCTACTGGTGATGGACTCCTGGCACGAATGCCAAAACATTCAACCCAGGAGATAACACACCAAAAATAAACCTCACCCTACACAAAGTGCCCTGCCCTGTCACTTACTCACAGCACATTTCTGTGGTGTTATCTGAAGCTGAAACCATTACTCTCAGTTCTTCTGACTCAGATGTGAGAGGACTAATTTTGATAAATCACCTCTTACAAAACTCACCTTATCAAATTGACCAGGAAGAACTGAGAACAAGCTGGAGATGCTTCACCTTTCAGTTCTTAATCACCACCCACAAAAGGAGCTTGTTAGCTCAAATACGGATTGACCACATTCAACAACACATGCAGTGAATCCTCATCTGATCTATTCATGTATCGTATGCCACAGAGCAGCAAATTTTGGCCATGATTAATAAATTAATTTCTGAATGACTGCTGAGGTTAAATTGTGAAACTAAACTACATGAGCTATGAAAAAACCAACATAAAAATCAAAATAACCTGATTTGGGAAAAGTCTGAGCAAGTCACCACAGTGATTTGGCTCCTTCAAGTCCAGATACCTAAGTATGGTGGGTAAAACCTGATATTAATAACCCAAATTTTTTTTCTAAAAGAACTTCATTATTTTGGCAGCAATAGTGGTTGCTGATATCCTAAAGGTCATGAACATCTATTAAAAATCTCACTGAAGAAAGAAAGGCACAACTCTCCCATAGGAATATATATATATATATATATTCCTGTTACTGGAATAGATGTTTGTGATGGGATCATCCCATAGATTTTGATTGTTTGGCGAGAAGGATGATACCTAGGGACATATTTTATATTCTCTTCCAAAATCAAAGAAAGAAAATGCACATTCCCATGATGGAAGCCACGAGCAGAGGCACTGTCCACTGGCTGAGTAAAGGTTCCAAGTCTGACATTTCCCAAGTGCATTCCCAAGTTTTCCCTTTCACAACCAGCAATGACATCTGCTAAATGCTGCTGAAGGGTCACACAGCCCGCGGTGGCTAAAGAGGAGGTGGCACAAGAGTCAATGCAGGTAATGGAATTTTGGGAAGCACTGCTTGCTTCCAACCCCTCCTTCTTGAGGGTTTCTAATAGGAGATTGTTGGTGAATTTTCACTTTGTACAAACACCTTGTCAGCTCTAGAAAAGAAGAGTAAGAAATAACACCCTTAGAAGAAATGTCTGAGGGCTCAGTCAGCCTGGCAAAAGCAAACACAAATCCACTGATCCCAGTGGAGTCACAGATGGCCCACACAGGGCACAGCAGAGCTGAGCTGGCCCTCCTCCCTCACTGTAGCACTGCTCTCCCTAAGAAACCTTTGTTTTCCAAGGAATCCACCACTGCAAAGAGACTGCAACAATGAGCTCCAATTAAATAAATGAATAGAACAGGTGTAAAATACACCTGTACTTTAAAACTTTTCACTGTAGTGGACTTTACCAGCAAGTATTGACCTTTTATCTGTTTAATATCAGGATCTAATGCCCCTATCACAGACTAAACACACTGACCTGCACAATATCAATGACTGTACTGGGTATTTCTGCTTCCCTTGGTTTCTACAAGCATTCAATTGGAAACAAGCATAAGCATAGTGCAAGTCTCAGGAAGAACTTGTTCCACCTCAGCACCACAGCAGATGGGCACAGGCTTTACTGCTAAAAACACAAAGAGAGACAGAAAGGAGAGAGAGAAAAAGAAAGAGAAAGTGAGGGAAGAAAGTTGCTTACTGTTTCGAGGCTTCTCCTCGTCCATGCCTTCATCCTCATTTTCTGGATCGATGTCTTCTGCTTGAGTTATCCAGTCCAGGTACCCCTTCAGATCCTCCTCCAGCTGCTGCTTCTCCCGTAGCTTCTGGAAATCCCCTCGAGCCTTGGCCTTTTCCCTTTCTTTGGAAAACTCCCTAGCAAGAGGGAGGGAGGGACAGGGCACGGGAGGGAAGGAGGGAGAGATGGAAGAAGAACAATGGGTTAGATTGGTTTCCTCAGCCTGTGCAGCACACCCAGCTGGCTCTGTTCTCCCAGCACACGTGTGGAGCATCCCTGCTGCACACACACGTGTGGGACAGCTGGATTTTCCACATTTCTATCAATACTTAGGAAAAACTGAGACCTTTTTCCAAACTTCCCTTCTCAGCATTTGATTGACAATCCAAATAAAACACGTATGTAACACTGATGTACAATTTTATGTACAATACCAGACATTTTCTAAGATTCTGTAAACACCTGATTTTCTCCAACAGTTATCTACAAGTGTCTGTATGAATAATGGATAATGATGAACTGTTTGACAATAATCTGACATCTGGAGAGTGAGATGGTGGCTCTAATTTCTAGCCAGGTTTCAATCTGTGTTTAGGATTTTATTCGTAATCACAACCAAATTGGGATAGTTTAAGTGTAATTAATGGTACTCACAACCCTTTATGCATTTAATTATGGACCATTTCACCCACACTACTGGAAGATACATTTAAAAACTCAGACCTCAAAGTTTTACTGAAGACTTTCAGCATTTGAGGCTGTTATTTGACATGAAATTTATTTTTCAAATCTCACATTGGGTGTACAAATGTGATAAATTATGGGTAGACAAAGCTAATAGATTCTGCCAGAAAGTGAGCAGGGTAAAACATTTGATGATAGTTTTATAAAAGAACACTGTTGGGAATATAGACTTAAAACAGGGGGTAAAACCAAGAATTTCCTGTTGCTTAGTTGTGATCCTGGGTTCTGGCTTTGCCTTCTTGTTGGCTGTGGAGCTGTTTCTTCTCCTCTTTCAGACACACCTATACAGCAATAATCTTCTTTCAAGAAATGCTGACCTCCCTTATTTAGAGGCACGTGTGGTTCTAAACCAGATTTTAATGCTTGTATTTTCAAAAGTAAGCTTAATGATTGTGAAAATTGCTGGGCCCAGAGTACTGAGCAGATCACTACACAGCAGATAACACAGGCCACTCTTTCTGGAAAAGAGAGGTAAAACCATTCTCCCCAGGGCATTATCCATCACTGTTGCTGAAGACTGTCAGCAATGAAAGGATTTAATAAAATGTTACTCCACTTGGCGTTTGTCTTAGGTTTGCTCCTGCAAAAATGAATAGATCTAGCACTGATTTTGGTGGCATGATATTAGGATAATGAAAATCCAAAGCCAAAATGTCAGTTTGTGGGTGCCATGTGACTGAGGTGGAGGTGGGTTTCTAACAGGGATGGTGAGGCACTTTCCTCCTGTCTGGTGCAAAACCTGCTGCAAGACTTCCATGGACCTCACAGGTTTTGGATCAGGTTTTCAGAGTGTGAGCTGTGACCAAACCAGCAATGCAGCAGGATCAGAGCAGGATGATCCCTTAATTTTGAGCCAAAAATGGGACACTGTACGCCAGTGCCATCTGCAGCCCTGCCACGCTGCTGAGGGCTCAGGTCCTCCCAGGGGACTGTGATAACAGAGGTGGAAATGAGGAGGAGAACCACTGGCTTCTCTGGCCTGAAGTTCACACTCAGCTCTGGGTCCAAACTCAGCCTCAAGGCAGGGAAAAAATGAAAAATGGAATTTTCTTATGCTGGGAGTGATATTTTACTGTTTACAATGTAAAAGAAACAAATAACCCCAACAGCACTAATAAAACCTGTACAAAGATTGTTAGGAAATCATCCATCAATGGTGGTTATATTTTCTGCTTCAGTGACACCTTTCCCCTGGGTCTGCTACAGTGCCGTATCCAAATTAATGAACTAACTCTCAAAAAATAATCACTGAATTAATCTATGTATTATTAAGCCTGTTTGTTAAATCAAATCCCAATATTTCAAATTTTAGCTCATGAAGTATTATTTTAGAATCTAAATGAATGGGCCCAATTTTGAGATGGGCTGAGCCCAGAGTTTTCTAGCACAGTGCAAAATACTGTGTAAATCACCTGCAGCTCCATGTCTCCTCCCTTGGCACAGCACTTGGTACAGATGCTTCTCCAAAGGAGACAACTGGTTTAAACTGTCTTAATTTCTATGCTCTACTAACACTGAGCCATTGAGAACAGACTTTTTTTTTTGCAATTCAAACCACCTCCCAGGTGGAAAGGCAGCCTGTTCCTCAAAACAGGCTGCATGACCAGGGTAAGGTCAGCACAGAACCAGCAAGCAACCTGACTCTTTTAATTGAGCCCAAAACATCAGTGTAAGAGTGGGTTAATCTGGTTGTTTTTACCACAATTCAGCTTGCTTCACTTTGGTTTGCTTCTCCCAGGGAATGCCTGCCAGTGGGAATGCCAAAGGGCAGGGTATTGTGGAGAGATGTTTTCTCTGTGTGGGGTTAGAGTGGGTCAAGGTCATAAACACCCAGCTCTGCATCTCGTGCTGCTTCAGAGGAAAATGTCTCTCTCCCGTCTCAATGATGGAATTTAGGTTACTCTTGTTGATTAAGATTTCTCACATTTAGAGATGGGAAGTGAGCAAAACAGCAGAATTTTAACAGCTCAAAACTCTTGCTTACTAATCAAAGTGGAGCACAAGGCTCCAAATCTCATCCACCTTCAGAGATACACCAAGGAATGGGAAGGGTTGGAAGAGCGGTCAGAGGTGTAGGAAAAATACCTGGAAGGTCCCAGACACTGCTCAAGGAGGAGCCACAGCCACAGCCAGCCTCCTGCTCACTCTGACCTCTTTCTGGGCAGTAAAAGCACCAAAAGCAGCCAAGTGTGTTTTGCAGGATCCTCCCAAAGCAGAAATGTCTGTTCCCCTGCCCTCCCTTTGCCTTAGGCTTGTTTGGCCTGTGCCCTGGGATTTGGATCAAAACATAAAGGAAATGTGGCTCTGAGTTCTCAGGTGTGCATGTCTGAGGGCTGAACCCGCACTGCCACTTTTTTCCTCATTAATTAACTGAAACAGATAACACAGGCATGAACATCTCTGACCTCAAGTGACTTCTAATCACTGCTCACAATGCAGCAATGGGGTGGAATTGTTTTGCCTGGGACTGGGGAGGTGTCCTGTGTGATCTGTTCCTTTGGAGTACATGGATTTTACACTGTGCTCAGCCAAGTCAGGAGGAGATTACAGCTCCACAGATAAATACTCTGACATGCCATTTAGCCTGGTATGTGATTAGTAAATTCACCAGGACCATGAATGGGTGACATACCTGAGGGAAAGCAAATTACAAAAGAGCTCTTTCAGCAGAGCAGAATCCAGCATTTCATTTTGCAGGTGCAATCAAGGTGTCTTTGTGAGTACAATTAATTACACTTATGAATTCAGAAGTGATTAAATTCCCCCCCAAGCTAATCTGTCATTTGTGAAGTCTACCTACACGACATGCCTGCTGAAGCTCCTGAAATAGATAAATGGGGAAAAACTCAGAGATGCCCAGAATGGATATTCAAAGATAACCAGGAGTGCTGCTTTCCATCTAGAACAGACAGGTGGATCATCAGCATAGATCAGACTAACAGCAAGAATAAAAGCTGAATGTGCAACGTGCAGACACTGTGTAACTCAGCAGAATTTAGAACTGCTGCAGAAAGTTAATTGTTTAAGAACTGCTTATTTAGACCAAAAAAAATTTGGAACATTTCTCCCACAATTTCTGGTTTTTTTTCATGGATGCAAATTCTTAAGTCTCCTTTTACTTTTTTTCCAGTTAAGGACATTTTTGCAGAAACAGTGCAGCTGTCATAACACTGTGAAGACAGCCAGAGAGAGTGACTCACAGCTTAAACAAGGTGAACTTCAAATTGATTTCAGTTCCCTCTACAGACTTTTCCATCTCCTACCATTCACTGTGGTGGTCTGGCAGCAGTATGGCAGGAGGTGGAAGATTGAGGTCTCAAAACACTTTCTTGAGTTGAAAATGAGAGAGAGAAGAAATTAAATTGTTAATTATGCACGGGTGCAAATCCTAGTGCAGGTAAATTGGATCAGCAGTGCTTCAGTAGTATGCACTCCTCGTGGCTGGGCTCACAGGCACTTTTTATCCAATCAGATGCCATTTAATCTTTACCAACATTTCTGTGTGGATCTGTCTGTCTCTCTGATAGAGCAGATCCCTTTCCCTGGCAGCTCTCACCATCCCCACTGGTGCTGAGCTCCTTACCTGCCGGGCAGTGCCCACCTGCAGGAATGAGGAGGGTGTGTTCCAAACCCTAGCAGAGCATCACTCTCCAGATGTGCAAGCACAGATTATTGCCCAACACTTCCCTGGGGGATTTCTCCACGTTTCCATCTCTGGGTGGAGGTGGAAGCCCTTCTCCTTGCAGCAGCTCTCACAGGGCTCCTCTCCCTCAGTGGAGCCGTGAGGACAGCAGGAATGCCCCCTGCACACCTCCTGTTACCTGTCTCTTTGCCAGATGGCCACAGGTGGATGCTTTTCCCCAGTCCCACTGCTGCCCTTCATCTCTTCTTGGCCCAAGTACCGAGGACTTAATTTCTGTGAGGCATCAACTCCTCTCTCCTGCTCAGAGATTATTTTCCCTCTCTTTTGATCAAAGGGGCTTCAGGGATGCCTACTCAGGCAACAGGTACAGGCCCCTAATCAAACTCATTTAGAGCTCATCACAGGAGGCAGGGTGGTGGAAACAAAATGAGGATGCACTAAAGTCCTCATACCATATTTATCCATTTACACAGAATGTCTGTAGCCCCCAGACGTGCCCAAATATGGAATTAGAAGCCTAATTCTAGAAGATTTTTTTTTTTAATCTTGCAAGGAATGTATGCTGGCTTGATTCCTTTAATTATGTGGCACCCCAGGGGCAGTAAATTTTTTAACTACTGGGGACAATATCCATTGTTTTTAATCAAAGCTGCTAAAATGATGCTTTGAAGCGAGGGTTATACTCCAGAGCTGAAATACAGCTAAATGTCTGGATGTCTTAAACATGCTTAAACACTAAAAGGACTTCTCCTGCTTCTCTGTTCATTCCTTGGAAAGGTCAGGGGGAAATGATCTTTTCTCCCTGCATTAAGCCAGGTTTGTAACCTGCACAAGAGAGAAGATGGGCGTGCTGAAGAAGAAACGTGCCCACGGCTCTCTCCAGGGAAAATCCTCTCCTGGCAGGCTGTGCTTTGGATACACTAAGCAATGTGAGAATTTCTCCTGTGAGAAGACATAACTTGGCAGGAATCTCATCCTACAGATGTAAGGGGATTTGCCTCATGCTCTCATTCCTCCTTCAGTCCTACTGACTTCCAGAAGTTTTACTGCGATCCCCTTCTGTGCATGGATTGCTTTGCCCACAGGAGAGCACAGCGCCGTCCTCTTCCCACAGAGGGCAGGTAGAGGAATGTTTTACTGACAAAAAATTGTCTTATATTCCTTTGATTTAGCCCAAGGGCTCCTTCTGTGACACTAGGAATGAGCATTTTGCTTTGGCACAGCAACAGCCCAGGCCTTCTCTTAAGGTTCCTGAGATCAACCCGCCACTGACCGTTGTTTTGGTAACCAAGAGAGTAGGAATAGAAATACAAATCTTTAAAAAAAATAAACAGTAATAAAACATTTTCCTGGTACTGCTTACCCGCTAAGTACACCGAGAACCAAGTTAAGTACAAAAAATGACCCTATGATGATTAGTGTAACAAAATAGATCCAGGGCCAGTCCCTTCCTATGGCATCATTGACCTGGAAGAGTGGAATGATAATTAGTGAGACAAGCTCAGATTCTGAGCACTGCAAGGCTCCAGCCAAAGAGATCCCAAGTCACCAGCAGTAAGATTCTTCAATAGCCAGTTTTCTGGAAATTTATGACAGGTTGACATAAATAATTTTGAAGGCCCTGAGGTTGAATTTCTCTGTCAGGGAATAACACAGCTTTTGTTACCTGTATCGTTATTTGCAATATTTGAACATTTTGTCAAAGTGTTTCAGAGCTGATGTGAAGCTTCCTTGGGTTCAGATTTTTAATCCCTCTGAAAGAATCCTGGTGACAGGGAAGAACCCTTATTATGGAGTCTTGCCCTGTAGCATTGGAAAAAGGACACCAAAACTGTCAGCTTACCCGCTCAACACACCAAGAACCAGATTTAGAACGAAAAAGGATCCAAAGATGACCAGACTGACAAAATACACCCATGGTAACTCATAGCCCATAGCGTCCTGCATCTGGAAAGATGAAGGAAAGTTAGAAGACAGAGAGAGAAAGCAGAAATGATTAGGCAAAGGAGCAGATGGAAAGGTTTGTAAACAGAGCCTGTGGTTGGTTTACACATAATCATACCAAGGGTTTCTGTGTGTTCTGCCTGTTGTGACCCCTCCTTTGATTGCTTTTTTCATCTATTTCCTCACAGTCAGTGACTAATACAGCCTCAGATACAATGATGTGCCCTACTGGCACTTCCTTGGACGCTCAAAATTGTGGACTGACTTTTTGGAATTAACTTACAACACCCCAAAGGTTCCACCCCATGAATTGTGCACTTGGCTGCCCACACACAGGGCCCTCTGCTGCCAGGGAAAACATTGCCAATTTTGGGGAGGCATTGCCACAGTGCATTGTCAGATCACATTTACCTCCCACAGGGAGCACAGGTACCTCAGAGGGGAGCAGGGGGGGACTGGGGGCAAATCCTGCTCTTTCCCTGGATGGGAATATTCACAGTTTGCCTTCACAGTGAGGGCAAACAAAAAAGCTTTGTTCTTTTGAGGAAGGTCTTCTCAAGGTGTTCTGACCTGGTCAAGAGTTTCCTAAAGCTTCCCCACAAACTTTATTTTCTTGTCTTGAAGGATGATTCACTTCTCAAAACACAATTCCTACACAATGGGATACTAAGGGAATCTGAGACTAAACTGAATGATGTGGATTTCACACTACTGCAAACATCTGCACATGAAGCAGGGAGACCTATCTTAGCACCAGAATCTGATAATGTGAGGTCCAGTTCTAGCTCATAGTAAGATCTTGTATATATTCTAAAAACATCTACTACATAAATGCTATTTCATCTTGAAGTTGCCTTCAAAGTTCAAAATTTTGGGAAGTTGCTGGATACCTTAACGGAATCTCACTTTCATAATGATATCACAGATACCAGAGTCCCTTCTTTACTCTTCATACACACTTATCTTTGGATCCAGACATAGCATCATTAAAGAAACAGATGGTGGTTAACATTTTCAGGAGCACTAAATTGATTTATGAGCATAAATTGCAGACTTTAAAGTATCTAAAGGCATAAAGCAATCTACATTCCTTTGTTTTCAACTCTTTTGAAAATTTTGTCTTCTCTTTCCAGGAAAATGCTCTTTCCTTTGCAACCTAAGCATTTTTTGGAACCACAGAAGAAATATCCTTCCCTGCACGGGCGATGAGACTTCAGAGGAGGTAATTTCACTCAGGATTCATAACAAATCAGGAAAGAAATCTCAGATTACCTTCAGCAAGACAAGGAGAGTAACACTAAGACAATCAGCTCCTTGTGGATGGAAGTCCTTTATCCATTTTTCTCCCAAAGTAGAGCCACTAAAGTTCTTGTCTGGCAGCAGTCCACAGGCAATGGACCGATCCAGAACTCCATCTCAGGGCTCCTTCAGCTGTGACTGAACCCGAGCAGACTCATTAAAAAATAAACTCAAGATCTGCCTCTGTGAAAGCAGGTTATCAACTCCTTCCTCACAGGATAAATACCTTTGGTGGGCAGAAGAGCACCCGAGCTGCTAACACTCCCTAAGCATAATAAACTTCTTCCCTTTTTATGGTTTTGCAGGATTTTTCAGTTAGTTTATAAATCATGCTAATTATTCTTTATGCTTGCAAGGCACATTTCATCCCATGTGACCAAAAAGCAGCACCCCTGGTGTCTACTGCACATCAGGGCTTTAATGAGAACAAAGCAGCACGGAGTGTAAAGATAGAAACAAAAATTCACCCAAGACCCCAGCTGGGAAACCAGGGAGGCAAAATGTAAATGCCCAGGTTGGAATTAAGTCAAGAAATGAGATTTAACACCCTCTCTCTCCTACAAGGAATACCAGTATCTATATAAATCAATCTGCACAAACAATGAGAATGGATGACTCTGAAAAACTACCATAAGAATTTACCTTTACTGTGGGCACAATGATGAATTGACACCCCTCTAATTATGAGAGATGGTGCTAAAAAAGCCTCAGCTGCATGGCATTTATCTATCATCTTTGGGATTTTTTCTTTGTCAGCTGGAAAAGTAGAACTTCTCAAAGCTGTGGTAGAAGAGAATCATAAAGAGCAAATACCAGGTACAGAGGTCAAGAGCATGTCAGGAGGAGGACAAACCTTCCCAGCATGAAGGAATTTCCAGATGGCAAGAAGAAATTTCCAGCATGTCCTGGTAAAGTATAGGACTAGAATACAGTGTGCAGTGTTATTCCCAATGCCTGCACAATTGCATAACAATTGTACCAGCTAGCATCAGCACAAATGAGCCCTGTAAAACAGACCTGCATTCTGGTACAGCAGAGCGTTTGGGACTTCTCAGACTGAAAATTTCAGAGGTCAGCTTTTCATCTCCTCTTTACTGCACAGTTATACACGTAACAGGGAAGGGGCAGAGACAGCAGGAGCTTCTCAAGCAGACAGAACCTGCCAGTGTTTGGCAGATGACTGAGTCTGTCCCTGTGGCTGGACTTCCCTCTGATGCTCTCATGCCTTTTTCTCTTTAGCAGCAGGTGAGATTATTCCACTGTTATGAGATTATTCCTGTGGGACTGACCCACAGGTGACAGGAATGTATGTTATATGATCATATAATGTTAAATGTTTGTTAAATTGTGTTAAAACCTCCCTGCAGTAAGGAAGCAGCACACTGTGAGCCTACTGCCTGCTCCTGAAAAACAACTGCAGGGGAAATGCAGAGAACGAGGTTGGTGAAAGTTGGGAGAAAAAGAATAGGAACAGACTTCCTCAAAACAGCAACAGCAAGGCCAGGAGTGTTGCCATTTGCACCCTCCTGAGTGCAGACAATGAAGTCTGCAAACCATATTTTGTCCTGTTGCCCCCAGTGACCAGGAACTGGCTCAGGGACAGGTTTCCTCTGTAGGATGAGCAGCTCCTGGTGCACAGCTCAGCTTTGCGGTGCCTGAGTGCAGCCCTCCTCCCCGAGTGCTTACTGCTGATCCCAGGAATCCCAGCAGAAAAGGTGGATCACGACCTAAATTCACAGTTCTGAACAAAGGCTGCCATGTCAACCAGTGTAGGTCTGAAGTACAACTTTCAGTCCAGGTAACTGCAACCTGCTGCCAGCTTAAGCATGCATGGAACAATTGCTACGTCAGCTGGAAGCTCAGGATCAGTGGGAATCTGCAGATTGTCATTTCTGGAAATAATTCTGCTCTCTGAGTCGAAGTGCCCGACCTTTCACAGCTCACATCCCAGCACATCCACATCACTGTTCTCAGCAGCCAGGAGCTGGCACATCTCAGAGCATTCGTGCATCATCTCTCAGAGATCTCGAAGATAAGGATTCCTTCTCATTACTGTTTCCCCCTCTGGCACTGTGGGGACATCATTTGGCTCATTATGCTTCAGCTTTTCAGTCTGCAAAGTGGGATTCTACCTTGCCTCGCTGGGCACTGTCAAAGAAGCCACTCAGTTCCATGATGACAAAAAGAGGTCATTTCAGCACATATGGGGTCTGTTGGAAGAGCTCTACCTCTGCCAAGCCTCCTTAATTGCTGTCATGCCCACAGCATTTCAGCAAAGGCTTTTCTCTCAATGGCACAGGTAACCACCCAGAAATAACACCAGGTTTTTAATTCTGTGTTCTGCTGGTCTCAATTACTACCAGCAGTTGCAAAACAGGAACAAAACTCTTTTTTAATAGACCTTTGTGCCTTTGTCTTCTGGTTCTTTAGAAGGCACAGGTGAAGCCACATTGGCAAGGCCACAGGAGACTTTCAGGCATTGGTTGTTTGGTCCTTTTTCTGCTTTCCCAGGGGTAACAGTCTGGCACATTTGCAAGTGTCTCACTCCTTACACAGGCACCATGGCTCAAAGGCAGTGCTAGAGGCACAAATCCTATTACCAAAGTGGTGAGCACCACCAAGCACAGGCTTTCTGTCACTTAATGGGACAATTCCCTAAATTCTGCTGACTTTACAATCCACACACTCACACCCTGCCATTCTGTGGTAAATGTCTTTCAAAAACAGCAGAGGGTGACAGGAAAAGTTTAATCCATCAGAGAGGGGCAGCTGGAAATCAGTCACTGGAAAGCAGCAAGCTGAAGAAAAAAATGAAATCAGTGTTCAGTGCACAGTGCTGCAGAGCTGCAGCCTAATGGAAAGTAAGTTAGGGCACTTGAGCCAGGCTTCTGTTCCTCGAATAAATTGATAATTGATTTCTAATTACCATAGAATGTTGTGATATCATTTTTTAAAGTACTAATACTACAACTATTCTATAATGCAGTGTAGCATTCTATAAGGAAATTTATAACCTTTCACAAAGTAATATTCATTGAGAGGAGCAGCACATTTATTAAAATTAAAGGGCAGCAAATTTGGAAGTTTTGCATAGAAATGCTATTTTCTGTGACCTATGTGTGGAATTTACTGCCTCAGAAAACAATCTAGCAAAAACTAATGTTTATGGCCAGTAGGAAGATCTCTAGCTGAAACCAAGTCTTTCTTGTGACAATCTAAAATTGGAGAGGATTGGGAGCAGGAGACAGCAGAAATAAGAGATAACATTTAACTGTCATTAGATATATCCTCCAGCTTGAAGCCATAGACACAACATATATTCATCTGACACCACCATTCAGAAAGGGAGCAAGGAAAAGATCACATTTCCTATTACCCAGCACACACCCTAAAAAGGGGATTTAGTGCCTTATTGCACCAGGGATGCAGATTCCACTTTGCAGATCCTCCATTATTTAAAATCTAATTAATTGTCTTTGCCTGGCTGGTTTTTAATCCAGCAATCATGCATGTGCATGATTTAAGGCACATAAATGAATAGTCCCACTGAGGCAAATGGTCAATATTATTGTTACCAGTGGAAATGAGCTGATGTGCACAAGTGCTTTGCTTGGATAGGCTGGGGCACAGGACTGGGAGGAATGTGTGATCACGAGTTTATCCCCAGAAATTCCTTGGGAAAAAAACTGGAGCTCAATGTACAAAGTTACTAAAAAATTACAGAACACATGTAAGCATCTCCATCTCTAAATTCTAGTGCTAATTCCAGTTCTGATCATAAAAAGTATTCTCATCTTGTTGACCTGGAACAGTCTTTCAGATGTTCTGAGTCTTTAGGACAGGTGAAAAGGAGTGGGAATTTAAAGTCTCAGGGTTGCCTCAAGAGAGAGAGATGGGGGCAAAAAAATTACACAGTCCAAACTTTTAAATAAGCAAAAATGTAATAACTAAAATAAACTAGACTTGGTTTTATTGACTTAGAAGCAATGGCTTAAAACACAGGCAAAGGCCTCCAGATGTTTTTGCTCTTAGTTTGGGTAGAATTTCATCCTAAGCACCAGCACTGTAATAATCTTAGAGGCACTCTAAGCCACAGTCACTCCCCAGAACTGTTCCTAAATGGTTCAGATTTTGTAGCTGGTGCTGCTGGGTGGATGCAAAGGAGACACCAGAGAGTCCAGCCCAGCTCCAGTCTGGACAGATGACAGCCAAAGGAAAAGCAGCACTTGATCAGCTGGTCCTGCTCTGGCAACCACAGTTCTTTTAATTTGAAATACTGAAGGAAAAAGGAAATTTTGAGCTCAGTTGTTTCCTCCAAGCTCTTATTTTTAAGGCTCTACTTGCTGTGATACCTCAGCTATGGAATTCTACAAATTCTGTATGTGAATTCTCTAGGTACATATAAACACCTGTAACTTTTTTGAGGTCTTCATGAGAAAGGCAAGACAGAGCTGGGCAAGGACAAAGGCACAGAGGTTGTGACCAGGGCAGAGAATGCTCCAGACAGGTTATTCTGCTGTACAGTCACCGTGGGATAAAAATGAATAATACAGGCAAGATTCATCATACGTTGGCAGTAGGAAAATAAGAGAACTCCCATGTGCAGCTTGGTTCCCCAAACATTCTGTATACTCTGCAGTGATGGAAAGAGCAAATTAGAATTCCACTCTGAGGCAGAAACATTGGCAATTTGTACAGAACTCTCCGCAGGAGCTAAATGGAGCCATTAACTGAGAAAGGACTGCCTTGATGAGGACAACAGAAACATCAAGATTAATTTGCAGCAGAGAACCCTTGAGAAGGAATCAAAGGAACTGCAGCAATGGAGGATGAGCCCAGAAGAGAGAAGGGAATGTGGCAGACAGATCTGAGAACGTGGAGTCTGCAGAGGTTGCTTCTTCACCTCTCCTAACAAAGCCTGAAGATCTTCAAAGATCAAAGATGTTGAATCTTCTATAAATGTCCTCACCCCGGTACACCTGCCCTGATCCAGATGAACCATAATTTGTGGTTATTAATGGAAATCTTCTGGTGTAGCTGCAGTTCATTGCTACAGTGCCTGATCCCTGACAGGAGTGCACGCTCCAGGAGTGACCCCCACAGCATTGCAGAGAAGACAAATGGAAGCAGCGCTGGGCTTTTGAGAGAACAAAATCCTGCAGGAGATACAACAAAACCCTGGCCCTCCTGGGGAGACTGCAAAGGCAGGAGCCCTGAGGAGCTCTGAGCTGCTGCTACCTGCTCAAGAACAAGGTGGGAGCCAGATCAGCTCTGCCTTAGAACCCTTTCACTGCTTGATGGCAAAGTGAAAACGTGTAAAATAGCTCATATGGCCTTCTCTAGAGTTATTCAGGAATGCCATTTTGCTGTCACAGGGAGCAAAGCATATTTGCTTCAGTTGTACACAGTCTGAGGGAAGTGCATTGCTACCAGGAGAATTTGCCACACTTATTTTTTATAGGAGCACGTTTTCCTCACTCATTAAATACAGGCCCCTTTCCAAGGATATGCACATTTTATCAGCTGGGAAAGACTGTACAAAGTCAGAGAAACACAGAAAAAGGCCAAACTTTCAACTATCTAGTCCCAGATGACTGATACTGACTGTATGTTGTCACTGAGTCCTTCCACTGCGTTTTTTAGCTCTCAGTATATTAGCCCTGAATTCCACAACGTTATTTCACTTGTTAGTCAAGTTCCACATTCGCATTTAATCTGTTTTCAGCTTGGGTGCACATTGTTTTTACAGCCTGACGTTCTTCACCAGACTGAGGCATTATGGAAAATCCAAGGTCTCTGTCTGGGGGTGAGGAGGAGAATTACAGCTTGCATTCAAATACCAGCAGGTCACAATGCTTGTGGCACACAGGGGTTGAGCTGAGCTGTTTTCCACTGCAGGTTATTTCTGTTGAAAATGCTTCCTGATCTCCCTGGACTTCCCCAGTTTGTGCTTGCTGGAAAGGCAGGGGATCACAGAACCACTGGGACTGGAAAAGGCACCCCAAGATCGAGTGCAACCCCCAGCCTGGAACCAACACCCTGCCCAGCCCTGGAGGGGAAATACTGAATTTAGTGTTTAGCAGTGTCCCAGTCAAAGCTGTGATTTTGAATGGCCTTCACACGAGTTTACAACTCCAGCAGATGGCAAAGGCCATTTAACTTCACACTTCTCAAAACAGAGGGAAAAACTGTTAGGCTCTCCCTTCACTTAAAAAACCCCAGCAGTGTGACTGGCTTTTGTTTTCACAAAGCTGCAACTTTTATCAGCACAGTAGTGTTCCAAAGGGGCATGCATCATCGTGGCATATCAGCTGTCTGGAGAGTGGATCTGCTGACAAAATCCCAGCGTATTAAATGTTGTTAGTACAACTACCCCTGGGAAATTCCTCTAGTCAGCTAGGGGAGGGGAAACAAAAATAATCAGGATAAATAACCATTTATACATCCTCCCATCCCACCTGTAATTTTGTGCTTTCCAGAGGGACTTCTCTGTTTTTCTGTGAAAAATGGAGGGTGGTACATGTCTCTGCAGTATGTTTGGCAATGCAGGGACTCTGAACTCCCACTAAAAACATCAGTTACACAGCAAGAAACCCTTACATCAAAGAAAAATTCTAAGCTCCAATGAAACTCTTGCTTTGCCACCACACTCACTTTCTCCAGGCTTAATATGTAAAAAAAAGAAGAAAAAAAAAAGTATCTCAGTTCAGTTTAACGCAGAACACGTTAACCAAAAGTGAAATATTGAAATTCAATTAAATCCAATTACTGCCGAGTGATAAAGCCACTCACACTTCTAGAGCCTGCTGAAACTGCTGCACTTTGAGGATGTAAAAACTTCCCCTGGAATGGTTCCCTCAGGAGCTGGGAGGTTTTTCCCAGGGGTGGCTCAGGTCACTCTGCTGCTCTGAAGCTGTGTGGTCACACAGAGCAGGGAAAGGACAGGCCAGGCTGAGCCAGGAGGGCTCTGAGCAAAGCCCTGAGCAGGGTTCAGGGCTCTGCACAGACACACCCTGCAGCCTGCCACATCCATCTGATGCAGATGCAGATGACTGACAGAGCATTTTCCCTTCCTCTCCTGTGCTCAAGAGCCGACAATACCAACAGTGATGTTGCTTTGGTGCTCAGCTCCTCGTGGCTCCTGCTCAGAGGAGCTTCACCCATCCCTGCAGCTGCAGTGCCCCCAGCCAGGCACCCATGGAGGGGCCCTGAGGGCTCTGCTCTCTCCTGGGCTGCTCCCATGGGTGCTTCTTGAGCCAATTTACAGCAGTGCCACACAGCCACAACAATCCCTTGGGCTCGTGTGACTTCGTCAGGATTTACAGAGGTAAAAGTCACAGAGCTTTATGTGAGTTGCCTCATTCCCACTAAAGTGTGCACAGCTTTTGTTTTTTTCCCTTTAAAAGGAAAAGGTTGGGCTTTGGAAAAGTCATGCAAGAGCCCAAAGGCTGCTTAACCACGGTCCTTTCATTACAGATTCTGCAGCAGTTCCATCTCTTACTGCTGCCCAGTTATGTAGAAAGCTTTTTGCTCTTTAAAGTCTTTGGAAATTCCCTCCAAAAGAACAAAGTGCTCAATTCAAGCATAAAAATATCCCCTATGATGGTGGGTGTCCAAATGTAAGAATTTAATTTCATCTTAGAATTCTGGGCTATCCCTTCCTGTCTCTGTTTATTTTGTGTTTACATTTGCAGGGCTGATTATCCAGAAAGGATTTTCTGCCTGTATTACTGCACTGCTATTTTATAAAAGCTTCTATTTATCTCAGTGTAGACCAATAGCAAACTCTTCCTCAACTACATCAGAACAGTACTGATTGCTGCCTGCACAGGGATACACAACCACACACCATTCATTGATTTCCATAGTCAATTAAGTCCTTAAAAATAAAGATTATGAAAAACAGCACTGTAAGATTTAGATAATCACTACCTTCTTTAATAAGTGAAGGCAAGACTGTCAATTATTTTTTTGCAGTTGATGTGTACATCCCAAGTTCCTCTGTATCCAGTTTACAGCCGAGGAATCCTAGGAAATTTCTCCATTTTTGATAATTAATCCAGTTTCCAGTTGCGAAATCACATCTAAAATTCTCAAATAAAACATAAAATATCCAGAACTCCTACAGATAACAAACCTTTGTCTGACAGGCACTCAGAGATATTGCAAAAGCTCCAGGAGAAATTACTACCAAAGAGCCTGACTGAGCTGCAGCTGCAATGCTGACAGACAAGAGTGCCCCTTCTCCTTTTCCAGTGAGTCTCATAAGCAGCACCACTTAGGCAGGATCAGCACAATATCCTGACTATTTGCTCTAGATATGCTTGCTTTAAAAGTGAACAGAGTGGGTGCTCTGTGGTGAATATTCATAGAATAGTTTGGGGTTTGAAAGGACCCTTAAAGGCCATCTAGTCCAACCCCCTGCAATGGGGAGGGACAAATTCCACGAGGTCAGGTTGTTCACAGCCATGTCCAACCTGACCCTTAAAGTTTCCAGGGATGGGGAATCCACCACCCCTCTGGGCACCCTGTTCCAGAGTTTCCCTACCCTCCCTGTAAGGGTTTCTTCCTTATATGTGATCTAAATCTGCCACTTTCCATTTTCTGCAGCCCAGGACATGGCTGTCCTGTTTTTGGGGTGCACACTGCTGGGTTGTGTCCAGCCCCTCACCCACCAAAACCCACGAGCCCTTCCCAGCAGGAAGACTGATTCCTCTTCATTTCACACTTCTGGTCTCTGGATCTTTTGGAAGATGTGCTCACTATTGTTTTTAGGTCTCCAGTTTGTGGGCAGTTCAGAGGACTGGAGTGACAAGGAGACAGCTCTAGGGTGGGCCACGGGAGCAGATAAACTCCACTCTTGTGATGGCATGGCCACTCATCATACTGAGCCCTCAAACCCTGCCCAGGCAGAAATCCCTCTGAAACCAAGGAATAAAGCCAATATTAATGGACCAATTCTCTTTGCAGGCAGGAAGGACTTAATAGTAACAGCAAGACTGGTGAAGATTTAGTTGTAGTGCCCTTTGTCTTAAAAGCAATGTGTTGGAACGAGTTAAACTCAAAATAAACAATAATTTAATAAATGGTTCTAGACACATGACTTGTGTCCTGACTTTGGGCATATTTCCTTGTCTTTTTCTTTCCCAGGATCTAGATAATGAACCAGTCTGTTATTTGGGAATTTGTCTAGTGGACATGGGTCCACAGCTAACAAATCTGATTATATTTTTTTTTCAGAAGTCATCAGTCATCATTTCTTGATAAAACTGGTGGTAGGGCTCAAGCAGTGCACCCACAAACAGAGGCACTCAAAATCCTAAGTCGTGTAGAAATGTCCCAGTAGTTTGGCTCTTAATTTTATAGCTCTGGGACAAAAGATTAAAGATTAAAAACAAGAAAGGTCTCTGTGGTGATTAGACAGCAGCAATTAGGATACAGTCTAAAGAAGAACAAAAGAAGAAAGAAAAGTGAAAGGGCAACAGAAAGACAGGGCTATTAAGAAGGTCCTTCCCACACAGGAGCACTGGGCAGAGGGTCTCTATTAACACCTCCCATCACCAACCCAAAAAAGCTCATTTTTAATAGAGAGTTTCTTTTTATGTAGAGGAAGAGGGCTGAGAAGTCCAAAGTTGAGTTCTGAAGGGCTCATCAAGACTTCATTTCACACAACAAGTGTGTTGAACAAATGTTCAGCAGCAGGTTTTCGTGGCAGGTGCCAATGAGTAAGTCACTGCTGTTACTCACTTTCCAGTCAGTGCTACAGCAACCACCACAGTTGCATGTGAAGTTGTTAACGAGGAAAAGGAAAACAGACTGAGGTCAGCATTTATGCAAATTAAATGTGGAAACTGCTTTTTTTTTTTTTTTTTTGAGTGCATTGATGCTGTGGCCCTTCAGTGCTCTGAACCATGGCCCCTCTCCCCTTACCCACCACTGCTGGAGCAGATGGAGATGAAATAACCTCTGCAATCACACTGATGGGCTGCTCATACTTGCGTGCTTATTCTTTGTAAATGTTTCACATTCATGCAAACCCCTGCCAAAAAGATGATTAAAAAACCCTCAACCCCACAACAATAAAAGCCCAGCATTTTCGTGGAGGGGCGGAGGTGGACGGGGAATAAACACCATGGAAACATGTAGACAGATATATTCTTAGAATCAGATCATTCTCTTTTGTGGAAAGCCTTACTAATTCAAGCTTAAGTGCTGCAAGAATAAAGGGTTAGAAGGAAAAACACAGCTGGGGAAAATTGGGGGTTGCAGCTCTGCGTTTAGTGTCTTCCACTTTGTGGCAGTATCTCTGAATTTCTCATGTCTCCCTCATTGGCTGCAACAGGCTGGAGGAGGGGGGTGAGAAGAGCTCACAGAATCTGTCAGTGCTGTCAGCAAAGTAAATTACATCTGTTGTTCAATTTGTTCCATTTTGATCTCACGATGGGAGCTGTAAGGGTGACTGTAAGCCCGTGTTTGGAGCTGATTTAGAGGCTCATGGAAGTGTGATCCCAAAGGCTGAGAGGAGCAGGGAAGTTCCAGGACAGCCTGTTTAACACACTGCATCTCTGTGTGTTTCCCTCTGCTGTCCCTGGGGATGTGATGCCCCTGGGTGTTTGCACTGGTTCAATCTCACTGCGTTGTGTCTCTCACTGCACTGTTTCAGACTATTAACTCATTTTCTTGCCCAGGGGCTGGGCAAGACTAGCAAGGATTTTTTTAGATCTGAGGGAGTCAATTTATTGTGTGCCAGTTTGGACATCTCTTCCAGGGCCAGGTTAGTGCCTGGATGTCATCCAGGCTTGGCCTTGGTCCATCTACAACAACACCACACTCTTTAGTTTACACTTGGAGCCTGGAGGTGAATTGCTCATGGAGGCATTGCAGGTTATTTTCAGAGTCTCAACCAAGTATTCTGAAGCGTTGTCCAAATGACATGGGTCAGAGCCAAGGCTCCAAACGTGATGGCAGGCTCAGGGTTGCTCATTATTAATAATCCTCAAGCAGATCAAGCAGAATTACTCAATCCTCAAGCTGTAAGGGCAAGCAGAACAACTGAGGACCAGCTTCTCCACTGCCCAGCAATGTGAACAGCCCCACACAGCCACATGTGGTTGTGTTTTGCAATTTCTCTGTGCTTTGTTCTCATTTGTACCATGGCTGAGATGCAGGGCAGTGGAGAGAACAGGCAGAACTGAGGCTGCAGTGGATGGATGTGCAGGCAGTGTCACAGGGCTCCAGCTGCAGGGAGCGCATTCCACACAAAGATCAAAACCTTTCCAGAGACAGGGCACTGGCCAAACTGTGTTTAACTCAGAAACAAAGCTTCCCTGAAGGACAGTAACAAACTGATTAAAAATAATTAAAAAGAAGATCCATTCGGGAAGGTTGAAAGAACTGAATCTCCTCAGATTAGAAAAAGATTAAGTGAAGACAAATAATGCCTACAAATATTTAAACACTATGCTATAAACTGCTCAGAGATTAATTTTCCTCCTTAGTCAACAAGACAATACAAAATAATGGACTGCAGCAGAGGCTGATTACAAAATACAAAATGATTCCATTTGCAACGTTTGGATTTTCATCTGCTGCTGGAAGTTCCCAGGATGGATGGGTCCTCAGGAATGGCCCTTGGTGCCTGCACCAGGAGAGTTGCTGGTGCTGGCTGATCACACATTAAGGAGAGTTTTGAGAATAATAACCTCAATATATATTATTTTGAGAATAATAACCTTCTATAGAGCATGGGAGGAGTTATGATGTGACATATCACGAGAGGTGCCTGTCTGCTCAGTGGCTCTGTGGACTCACTGCCCATGAGACAAAGGCTCCTGCCATGGGACAAAATCAACTTGTAAGACTGAGGCAGTACAGGAGATGTGTTTCTACAAACACCCAATGCTCCCTTCAACAAAGATCAGTTCTTCAGAGAAGAGTCAGCAAGGCTGTTTGCACAGACTTTTGTCCTGTCCAATACAGTTATTTCACATTAAAATTTTGGCTCTTTTAAAGAAATTATCCTACCTTCCGTGACAGCAGTGCAAAACTGTTTTCCCTAACATTTTTCTTTCTCATTTCAAAATAAACTAATCTACTCACAAGTCTTATCTGCTAAGAGAGAGAGAGGAGATTGGAAAGTGTATTGATCTTAGTGATGCCAAGTCCTTCCAGGGAATAAAAGCTTATTGAAAAAAAGCTTTCCTGTCTCTGACTCTCTTTCTGTGAGGATGTGGATCACAGGCTGGGAAACAGCACTCCATGAGAGGGGAGGCAGCTTCCCTGCACTGGAGGGAAGGCTGCCCTGGGAAGCACGAAGAAGGAAGCAGGAAACTCAAGTTCAAATCTGAAGAGCTCTTAAGTGGATTAGGAGTCTGGGGCTTGTGGAAGGTCACAGCACTCTGACTTTCAAACATGCAGCTTTAACCTTGCAAACTGTGGCACAGGACAGACACTGGCTTCATGAAATGACTCCTATACTTTTCAGGGCAACATGCTGAAATGTGCTAAGCTCCCTGCATTCCCACTGAGAGGAATGCAGAGATCTAAAACAAAAGCTGTTTTTCTGTTTGTTTCTTTTCTTAAGAAAATAAGAAGATATAATTGGGAAGCACTTATAGAAAAGTTCAAAGCAAGGGAATTGCTCCATCATCTCAACACTTCCAGCCAAGTAATTCAGCCCAGAGCTTTATCTGTTGTTCTGCTGAGTTCCAGGCCAGGCACACATTTCCAGATTTAAAAAGGGAGCAAAGAAAGCTCTCTGCAGCCACATGTACATCCTTGGAAGGCTAATCTCAACAGATACCAGGGCCCTGATTAGGCATCTGCAAGTCCTCATGTTGTACTATGACTTCATGTGAGAAATCTCAACAGCATGATCAAGATTCTGCAGAATACAAAGTGAGATCCTGACCTTTTGAATTTAATGAGAATTTTGCCATTGACCCCAGCAGGACCCCAGATTCAAATCTTGTTATCTTCCCTGAATTGCAGAGGAGCTAAGAACTTGACAGTCTGCTTGAGCTTTGAATGCTCAGAACTTTTAAATATCAGCTCATTAGCTTATATTGTTAAGTGTAATGAATGACCTCTGAAAATCATCATTCAAAATTTTTGTCTCCAAAACTGTCCAATTTGCAGCCAAAATTTTTTATGCTGTTTTTTAATCTGTACTTTCAATGTAAAATGGACAAAACCCCCTCTGTACTTCTAATTTAACTAACTGTGCAGATTTCATTCCTTATAAAGCAAAATTTAATTTTTGTGACCTCACTGTGGGTTCAGGGGATCTTTCAGAGCTGAGAAGAGAACAGGCTCCTATCTCTGCACCCTGTGGGGATGCAGCTCCCAGTGGGCTGCCTGTGACAAGTCCCCTCTCCCTCAGCCAAAAAGGCAAAGACCAGGGAATAAAGTTCTGTATGAGTCAGACTGCAGCACGGGAACAGTGGCTCACAGTAGTTTAAGATAGATGTTTGTACCCTACCTCACTAAAATTCTTCCTCCAGCAACTGAAATGTTGCATCTTTCCTCTTCTTTGCTATCCAGAGAACTCTTCCTTTTGATGTGGCTAAATTAAGCTGGGGTGCCCTTGCCATGGACTCTAAATCTGACTGTGTAAACCCCAACAGAAATGGTTGGAAATTAATGACAGGAATTGACAGTGTGGGTGTTCAGAGGCTGTTTCTACATTTAATATTAAAGCAGCAGTGTTTCTCCTG
This sequence comes from Prinia subflava, assembly GCF_021018805.1. Taxonomy (NCBI): domain Eukaryota; kingdom Metazoa; phylum Chordata; class Aves; order Passeriformes; family Cisticolidae; genus Prinia; species Prinia subflava. The sequence continues at coordinate 1,485,965 of NC_086250.1, read as the reverse complement.
GGTGTGCCCAAGCAACCCCTGCCCCAGCGTGGCACAGACCCCTCTGCACAAGGAAACACCTCAGACACCTCCCTCAGCCAGCAGCAAACACTGATCAGAGCTGGATTCTGCCTGCTCTGTCAAACAGCACAAAGAGCAAAAGTCACACAGGACAATAACATCCTCAGGATTGCTTCCAGCAGCTTAAACAGGGATGTCTGCCAGCTCGGGTGTTCAGGTATTTACTCAAACTTGGTATTTCATGGTCTTTAAACAGAGGTGATGCTTTTTTTCTTTATGAAATTAATTTCCTCCTCCTCAATTACTGACATTTTTCTCTGCAGTGCTAACCCTTATCTTTTGTAGTCTTGTCTAGGAATAACTGGGAACTGATGGTAACAAATATTTCTGCTCTTCCCAAAGCAGGCATTCTAACAATGCCATAATCTAAAAAGCTCACTATATGCATGCCCCTAAAAGTAATGGCCATCAATCTGTATTAATTTAAGGTTTAAGTTCAGCATTCTGTCTCTAAAGAAAAGAGAGGAACCGCTCAGGAAATCAGTGAAAAAAAAACCTGGCTGAATATCAAACAAAAGCCAACAACTAAAATCCAGTTTGCTGCAGGGACACCATAAAAATCAGACTGTCTGCTGCAGTCATGCTAGAAAATCTTTTGGAAGTGAGTATATGCTTTTGGCTCCTGTTATTAGATAATTAAAAATGAGTTAAACATGATTTAGATCAAGTCATGAAAATGACACATGGGCACTAAAGGGTGGGAATTGGAAGAGTCTTTCACAGAACATGTCTTTGAAGAAAACTGGTGATAACTTGTGGAGAGGTTTTACAATTCTGAATGGTGTACAGGGCCAAAACTATTTTCATTTCTTCTTCTGATATCATTTAGTCTCTCCTGTTTCCCCTGTAAATGAATCCTCTCAGTCACACTCAGCATGGAGAAATGTGAGCCAAATGTGGTAAAAAGACAGATATATTATATGTAGCCATAGTTGAACTGTGGAGCAGTTTTGCCCAGTTCCTCTTCTGACTTTAACTTCCACTCTTCATTATTTTATGAATTTATACCCTCTTTTCTAATAATGGCAATTTCTCTTCTCTGAGACCCAGACTCCCCTTGTGGTTAGATCTCTGCCCTTTATCTCAGGCATTAAAAAGAATCTGTAGCCACTATTCTAATCTAAGCTTAAGAAGATAAAGAGACAACTTCTGGCTGTTCCACACAGAGACCGTGCTCTGCAGATAAGCTCAATCTTCAACGGGAAATGGTGCAAACTCTAAATCACTGGTGGTAGAAGGCAGCTTCAGGCTCATGTTTAAGGGAGAAGCTTGTTGACTAAGAATGCAAATTGTCTCAGGCCAGATTATCCCTTTGTGAACCCTCTCACCACTCATTTGAGCACATCCTGCCATGGCACACCAGACTCACGAGCTGGGGAGAGCCTGGGTTAGTCTTAGACTAGGTTAGTCTGGGACAGACAGACAGGACTGTGCTGTGTGTGAATGGAAGTCCTAGGTCATCACACACGGCTGCAAACACTGATGGCCAGAGCTGCATGCAGAAACACATTTATCTGGGATTTACTGAAAGTAATTTTTTTTACAGGTGAAAGCTAAACCTGATACTAACTCGTATAGTATAATTGTATTGCAATGAATTCCCCAATACATTAGGAATTAAAAGGTACAAACTAAAGATGCTGAAATGCCCAAATTAGGCTACAGGACAAGATGAGACTCCATTTATATTACAGGTAATACCATATTTTGGCTAAACATGCGACCATGATTGATACCAGTCTCAGAGCTAATAGCATTAGCATAAATTATTCTATGACAAAAGTCATAATCAGGAGTACTGCTGGAATTTGTGAGGCCTTTCTTACAGAACCTACGAGCTGATCAGTGCAGTGCCTTTGTAACACAAATGCCATGGGTAGAGCACATGGCTGTCTGTCACAAATCCTTCTACATCAGTAACCTGGAGGTGTTTGAGACATTTCACTCCTGCGGAGAGGGTCTTTCAGTGACTTTCTGCTCAGCCAAGGTACATTGCAAACCTTCAAATCAACAAGCCACCCGCCATCATTCAACATCAAAATATCAATGCAAAGTCAACATTTACGTTTGGTTTCACTGATAACCCCTCCATTTTACCTAACAGTAAGCTGAGTTAATTCAAGCTCCATGCCAGCGACCATGCCTTCACTCTGGAGAACAAGCAGGAAAGCTCAAGAGTTCCAACAGAGCTGTGAGCCCCAGCCCGTCATTTTCGGATACGTACCCAGTACAGCACGTCCGTCCAGCCCTCCATGGTGATGCACTGAAACACGGTGAGCATGGCAAAAGCAAAATTGTCAAAGTTGGTGATGCCGTGCTTGGGCCCCTCCCAGCCCGCCTTGCACTCGGTGCCATTCTGACACTGCCGCCCGTGCGCAGACTGGGGCGCGCACGGGGAAGGGTCGTCCTCGGCGGGGGTATCTTGAGGAGAGAAGGGGAGAGAGCAGCTGAAGGGAACCGTCTGAACCACCACAAGCAAGCCAAGGACAGCGGGTTTTAACAAACTCAGTTCACAGCGGGTTTGGCAGATTTATCGGGCAGCCGCTCGCTGCCACGCTTCGCTCTCTTTTTGTGAGAAATAATAGCCAAGCTGTCAAACCTTACAGTCAAAACTGAGGTGGACTGTTTCTCCCAGAAGCATGCCCTCCTGCCAGGAAGAACGTCACTTTGGTTTTGAAGACTTTTCTAAGCTGTCACTTTGGTTTTGAAGACTTTTCTAAGCCTTCTGTAATGCTCTTCATATTGGAGTCAGAATTTTTACTTTCTCACACTATAAACAATGGCCGTGGTTTTGCTACCTGTCTTTCATTGTTTACATATTTTTAGGTGGGAAGAAAAAGTTGATGGACAGCTGGCTTGATCAGTGTGGTTTGAGAGGTGGAATTCCATTCTCCAATCCATGGGCACCATAGGAAATGTATAAAATTGAGTTTTGTGAATAAACTCAGCCCTTTTCCTGCTCTGCACACCTGCGTGTCCTGGTGTGGTTCATTTTGTGTCATCTGTGACAGAGGAATTCACGCCTTTCAAGAGGACAGCTGTACATACAACAAAGCAAACTAAATGCTTTGGTATATAAAGAATGCTGCAGAAAATTAACCACAAAAGTTTCTGTAAGCACAAAAACTTCTGCAAAGTGATCTTTTTAAATATGCAGATTTCAGATCTTAGTGCCACACTTTCAGCAGTTGCAGGTATGTACGTGTAGGGGAGCAGGTAATAATGTTTGTTTCTCGTCTCATTACATGGTAAACAATGTAATTTTCCAAAACTGTGATCACATTCTGATCACGAAAGGTTGCCAGAAACAATAATATCAGAATTAGATGCTGTAATGTAAACACTTCCAGACAGAATGGAGAAAAATACACCCACTTCAAAGATGCAAACCAGAGTGACAGTTCATTACAGTTCTAGCATCGTTTCCAGAAAATGAAATCTGCCAACATTATAAAAGCAGAAAATGCAAAACTTCTGAAACAATTTTCTGCTGTACACTATTTTCTTATAGTGAACTGGGTACTAGGAATTTATACCCTCTACCACATGAGAAATAGCTGCTGTTCAAGAACAATAAATCAAATGAAAATGAACAGATGGTTAGATGAGTGACAGTGCAATTGAATTATTTTGAAATGTGAATATTTCTTTCTGCAAATAATTTGAAATAAATAAATTTTCTGATGGGTTTGATGTAAAAAAGCTTCTTCCTTAATTAATGTAATTTTGTTTTCTTTCTGGTTGCACTTCTAACCAAAGATGTAGCCTGTGACTAAAAAAAAAATACTGCCCTGAATTATGTATTTCTTTACAATGATACTGGTTTAAAACAAAGTTGCATTTGTGTATGAGATTAATAATGAAATATATGAGTTGCTCATTTCCGTGACACCATCTCCTGTGCCAGAAATGCTCAGTTACACATGGGAAAACCTCCCTCTGAAAATGTTTGTCTGTTTGTGTGTGCTCCCCTTACCTATCAGTCCCCCTTGCACATGGTAGCAGGTCTTATGCATCTTCCCCATGAATAACTCCAGTCCAATGATGGCATAGATAATAATGACAAACAGCACCAGCAGGGCAATGTGCAACAAAGGGACCATGGCCTTGATAATTGAATTTAAAACCACCTGGAGACCTGCAGAGAGAGCAGAGGGAAGCACTTATCAGCAAGAGAACAAAATTCAGACAGGCTGTAAATTGCACAGTAGTGTTTCAGTTTCATTTTGTTCCCTCTCCCCTGAACTCATTATCTTGATGATGCAAACGTGTACATTTACAGATTACCTCCCTCCAGAAGATCCCCAACATTTCAAAAATGTATCACTGCTTCCCAGACCACGGACCAAAGTGAAAGGGGTATTACCTTACCTGCCACCACAATACCCATCCTGAGGAGGGAATATGGCAGCATGCTTGCTTGTTCTTGAAAAACAGGCCTAGGGTGCTGCACACAGGGTATTGAGGAGAGTTAAAGCAGGGGAAAAACAAAGAACAGCCAGGCCTGAAGGGGACAAGAACCACGATACACAGCAGAGGGCAAAGGCTGGGGTGCACAGAGCTGCACTCAGAGCACGGGCAGAGCTGGAAAACTGGAGCCATGTCCCTACTCTGCTGCTGCCAGAAGTCAACCAGTCCCAGGCAGAGCCTGAGATGCCCCAAAACCACCAAACCCATCCTGAGTGAGAGCTTCCAGCCCTGTCAGGACCTTCCTGTGCTCCACATCCACCTCGTCTAACCTCAGTCCCAACAGAGCGAGAGTCAGGACCAGCAGAGCTGGGTTTGTCCCAAGATTTATGGATCACCTTTTAACAGAGCTTGCCCAGAAATGGATTTGAGTAAATATTATTACATGATTGTTAAGGTATGAGACTGTTGAAAGCCCTAATCATGAGCAAGCCAAACACTCCCAGAATGGCCCAGGGAAGGTGACTTGTAGCCAAGTTTTGTAAATCACTCAGCAGCTGTACCCTCAGATGCACTTGACTGGAGCTGCCTCCCTCTGTCTCCTTCCCTTCATTTTGTAAAACCAGAACAATAAAGCCAGCCTCATAAGCCTTTAGTAAGGATTTGCATTTACAAAGACCTTAAAGTTATCACTTTGAGTAGGAATAATGGCAATCACTGTCACTGGCAGTTATTAAGGATGGAAGTATTGAGAGACCTCTAGAAATCTACAGTCTACAAATAGCCAGATCAGAACAATTACAAGCTCATGATTTTGCAATGACTGAGAGCCAGAAGTCATTAATGTCTCCTGCAAATGCTGTCATCTCCTCAGAGAAGTTGGTATTAGCTGTGATTTTTGAAAAATGTGATTCATGAGTTGTAAATGTCTGTTATACATCTGCCAAGAGAGCTTGTGATAACTAATAATTTTAAAAATCTATCATCTAAGATCTTAGACTCTTTTTTCTTTCTTTCTTTTTTTTAAACTAATTTAAATACTTTCTAATGAGGATGACACATCTCTTGACAAGCTCTTTCCCTTGTAGGCAATCCACTTGTCAGCTCACAGCTCAGGCTGAGGCTGCCTTTGCTCCCCAGCCCTGATGGGACACAGCAGAAGCAGCCAAAGGTGGCACCAGCTGCCTGGCCAGCAGCATCCTCAGTGCCTGCTACAAACCCTGGCTGCATTCTACCATCCCCAGATGTCAGAACACTTTTCCAGGTGCCTACAGGCAGTCCAGCTCTCTGTTATCAGCTATCAATCCACAGGATACGCCGCTATCCAAGGGCAGTGCCATTCAGCATGAAACATTCTGCATTTCACAGGCTCTAACATGAGCTCTGACATGAACTACATCACTGACAGCACCAAAACATCCTGGACAGGGGTGGGCCCCTCTGCTTGCTCAGTTCCCTCTGGATGCTTTCCTTGATAAGCAATATCTCTGGAGGGAAAAAAATGCCGTGCTTACATGAGGCAGTCAACTTTTTCTTCTAAATGTCCACGCCTTTCAGTCTACTAATCCTAAATATGAACAGAAAATGAAGTGCAGTCCACACCAGCATTGCTTCAATTCTTTACATCGGTCAGGAATGTTACATTCCCCAGAAGATTAAAACAATGTCCCACCTTCTCCCAAACAAGGTACAACACTACAAGAAAGTTAAAAGGCTACAGACGGCTGCAAACCTGAAAAAAAACCCCACAAACTTTGCAGATTGAAATATTTGCTGCCTCAAATAAATCTCCACAAAAGCAAATAAAGGCTCTCCTTTCAGTGACTTGAGGAGTTTTGTTATTCCAAAATGTAGCCAGGCTTATGAGGCTAAGTGTTCTGATACCAGGTTTTATGTCATTTACCCCTAATTATTATCATTATTATTAATTAATTTTAACATTCATTGTAGGCTATACCCAGCACTCTTGAGAGGGTACTGAGGACAGACAAAAAGACAAACAAAAAAGCTCTCTCACTTTAAAAACAGCTTCATTAACACCCACAACATGAAAATGCTTCAGCCTACTGCAGATGTCCAGGGTGTGACATCTGCACAAAGCCCTGCCCTTGGTGTTAGCAGAGCAGTGAAAACAAAGGGTTGCACCACAGACTTGAGAGGATGTTTGGATGGTCGAGGGGAACATGTACCACCAGAAGAGGCACAGCACCTTCAGCCAGCCTCATTAGAGAAAAGCTTCTCGAGGATAATAAGGCAGCTTTGAAGAGGACATGAGGGTCTGGATGCTTTTAGCATGAATTGATGTGTGTGCTGTGCAGCATCCCCTCAGGGCAGCCTGCTTTTAGATCCAGATGATTCCAATAATTAGCAAACTTAAATACGTTACCATCGAAGTATTCGGAGAGTTTCTGAAAGTTAAAGAAGCCCCAGCCATGCAGCAGCTGCACAGCTGCCTCAGGAGAGGAGATGGATGCTGCTGCAGAAGGGCAGGGGACCCATGCAGGCCTCCAGGCTGCCCACACTGCTGCAGCACAGCTGCTGCAACCTGCAACCTGCTTGGCTCTGCAGGCAGCTGCTGCAACACAGAGCTGCAGCTGCAGGGAATGCCACGGGGAGCTGGCCTGGCACCTGGAAAACTCCCTGTGCTGGCAGGGGCAGGGCAGGGAGAGAGGATGAGGAGGGAGGAGAGGATGGGGGAAGAGCTGTGGGTACAAGAACAGAGTCACTTTTCTAATAAAAACCCTCACACGCTTCCCAGCACATCAGATGTGTGTGCTGAAACCCCAGAGGTGCAGGAGCACTGCTGATCAGAGCAAACCAAGGTGAACCACCCCTCACAGGCAGTCACAAACACTTTTCTAACCAGTGGTGAGAATTCTACACGCTTTCAGGGGCTCTTTCTGTGTGCAGAGGAAAAAAGGAGAGCTCAGCTCATGAAAGGAGGATTTCTCTGTCCCAGCTCATGTATGTTTGCTCAATCTTTGCATGGTGCAGCTCCAGGCATCGCCCCACACGCTGCTCACACCACTGCATGCCTTGGGCAGTGTTTTCTCACTTGTGGAGGTAAGGCTTGCCCTGCTAGCAAGGAGTGTGCAGCTGATAATTGTAATTAAATCCTGACGAGCTGATCAGGCTGCAGAGCTGTCAGGATTAAAGGAGGTGGTGCCAATAGCTGCTCTCCACAGCAGAGCCAGGTTTTTACAGTGCTGTTTGCTGGCAATGTCAGCACTGGCCAACCATAAACACAGGGCCTTCAGCTTAAGTCCTGAGAAGTAAATATAAAAATTTAAAACCCTTTTAAAAGGGCTTTCAAATATTTGGCATTCTAAATCTGGTTATTTGTGTGCTGGACTCTCCCCAGACATCTGTTTAGGTGCAGCATCTGCCTCGCGGAGCTCACTCCAGGCTGGACACAGAGAACTGCTCAGGGATTAGGGAAAGTGCAAGGAACGGGATTGTTTGCTCTTTTTCAGCCCACACTTTTCATCTGTTAATAATTGAAGATTTTAAACAACCCCTAGTATTTATTTTAAAAGCACTTCAGTTTACCTTTAAGAAAATCCTCTTGGCTGTGTTCTGACACCGGTTCCATAAATGTTTCAGCAAGCAAAACACGTTAATGCCATTCCCTGGGCTCACAGATTTAGCATTTATTTACACTGATGAAACGTTTCAAATATTTATTACATGGGAAAAACATTGCTCTTTATACCAGGTCAAGCCCTTTTTAGCCTCTAGAGGACTGCATTAACCCAAAAGCTTAGAATACAACTGGAGAGAAGAGGGACCGTGGAAGAAGAGAGGGAAAAAGCTTAAACTAAATAACACAGATCTTTCTCAAAGCTGTGGGAAATGCACTTTCAGGGCTGCTGCAGGTGTTTCTGGGCTATTATATTTTGCTGTGTTTTTCTCTCAGGAAGATGAAGAGAGGGGCTGGTTGCTGTCTCATGCACTGAGGCAGTTCTTGAAGAATACACTGTATTTTTAAACAGGTGAGTGTCTGCACCCAAAGCAATGGGATTACCTGCACATCCCCGTGTGGACTCACAGGTTTTCTTTTGGATTTCAACCAGTGCTTAGCAAGGTGGCACAAGAAAAAGAAGAAAAAGACCCAGCTGCTGAAATGCACTTGGCATTGTTGCATTGTGGAACATATCCAAGGAAATTAAGGGTAGGTTTGCTAATATAGAATTCCTTTCAAGAAAGACATGCCCATAAAAAATTAGACAATTCTTAGAAACACCCAGCTTGCCTTTTTTTTCAAGACTGTGAACTTTGCGACCCAAAAAAATCTTCTTTCTGAGACTGATTCTGACAGGTTTTTTCTCAAAAAGACGATATCTCTTCTTTGTTGCACAGTGGTGTTCATAAATTCCCAATTAATCAATGCATGAGTGGTAATTACCTCACATTTCCCACCCTTTGTACCTTTGGTTTCCTGTCCTTTGGTACCCTCATGTGTCCTATCAGTTTTTCTCTCTCTTTTTCTACCCTTTCCCCCTTCATTTAAATACTTGAAATGTTGGCAAAAGGAGGATTTCCTCTGAATTTAAACCCTTAAAACCAAGGGAAAACAGGGATTCCCTTGCAATTTAAGCCTTAAGATGATGAAGATGGGGGATTTTCCCTCAACTCCAACCCATAAAACAGCAGCAGAAAGATTATCCCCCTCCATTTAAACTAGAAAACACCAATTCCTCTGCAATTAATACCATTAAATCATGGAAATGTTTGGTTTCCTCTAAGTGCTACTCTCAAAATCACGGGTGAAGGGGGATCCCCTCCAATTTAAACACACACAATAATGAAAAAGGAGGTTTTCCCCTCAAATTAATCCCCTTTTCCATCAAACCCCTCTTTTTTTCCCAGGGCTTTTTTTGAGAGGAGAGGAGAGGAGAGGACAGGACAGGACAGGACAGGACAGGACCATCCCTTCTCTGCCCTCTTGTACACACAGAAATATACATTTTTTATACATATATAATATACAATTAGGCAGTGCCAGGGGTGTGGGAAGCAATTCTTTTCCTGCTAATACAGTTCAGAAGAAAACTGCTGCTTTGTGCAAGCAGGGAGGAAGCAGGGGAGGATTTGTGACTCAGCACAGGGCCTGAGTCAGATCACTTCTGGGAACCACTCTTAAATGGGAGAGTTCATGCACCATCCCCAGCCCCAGCAAGGCCTGCCCATAAATCACATTTACCTCTGACAATGCACCAAGAGACTGCCACTGCAACTCTGTTTCCAAAGCACAAGCCATATAACCAGAAATATTCCCCAAAGTGGACGTTTATCGCTTAATAAATGTAGGCATTGGCTAAGAAAATTGAAATGTATTAAATATTCATAAATATGAAAGGTTTTATAGCAATTTCAAAAGGAAGCCTGGAAAACAACAGACAGTTTTAGCACAAAAAGGTCCACGGCCATGGCAAGATATCTTAGATAAGTACATCTGCAATGATTTGTGAGAAAAAGCATTGAGGGCCCTCTTCAGCAGCGTTGCAAAGGGAAATCATATCACAGAGTTCATTTAGGGACAGCTGTACAATAGCAATTTGGAGAGGCAGTCTTTGTCTGTCTGGCTGGATTCTCAAAATATTAGTGGCAGATTGCTAGATAAAGTAAATTCTGTGGGTGTAGCCCAGCATTCTTGGGGCTGCAGATGTCATTTCCATTTCAAGAATAACAGGGAAGGTCTTGGGATAGTAAGGAAAGACACAACACAGGACAGAAGACTTGCTGATGTGAAAAGAAATAAGAAAGCAAATTCTCAAGCTGCAGGGTGACTATTTTGGGGCAGGCAATGCCATTTAAACATATACAATCACTCCATTCAAAACCACGTGCTGTAAAAAAACAGAAAAAAGAAAGTTTTGGCATCTGCTCATGATTGTTCTCATTGCTGCATTTTCAAACCACGTCTTCACTGACTTCTCAAGCCAAAACAGTGACACTCAGGGGGATTCACACAAATGGGCACGGGGATGTGAACACAATTGCTCTGTGCCTGCCAAGCCTTGCAATACCACCCCTGGCTCATCCTTTGAGGGGAGAGAGGATCAGCAGAACAAAACCAAAGCCACAAGAAAACCCAGCTCTTCTTTCTGGATCCTTTTCTCTTGGGAGGCAGCTCAGCAGAGCATCCCCTGCCTGCCAGAGTGACCTGACTGAGGCACACAACAGAGCTGGTCCTGAGCACGGTGTCCACACAGCCCCGGCTCGAGGGGATGCTGGATAAATCAAAGATAACTGCTGGATGCTGGATAAACGAATGGATAACTGCTGGATGCTGGATAAATGGACACATGGCTGGCAGAGACCTCTGCTACCCCTCACAGAAGCATCCCTCTCTCCTCCTGGGGGGCTCTGACTTGTTTTAGTAGCCTTTCGTTCAAAGTGTGTAAGTGCCCACTTATAAAGATGCCTGATGATTAATAAGACTTTCTTCATCTTTCCAGTTCCAACATGCAGCTCCTGCAAATTCAGCCTTGCTCTCTAACCATTGGATTTTAGCTCAGTTCAGCTGAGGAGAAGAACCAGGCAAGATCTTCAGACTTTAAATGTAAAAAATTCAAACCCCAGAATGGAGTTGTGTCCCTCCCATGCAGCCTGAACACAGAGGAAGAGCAGGGAGAGAAAAGCAGCAGCTAAGTGCCTGCAGAAAATTCCACATTACAGGAAAAAAGGGCACCTTGAACAAAACCAAAGTGAAGTTCAGTGAGCAAACTCCAAAGGTGTTTTGAACAAAGACCACAGTGTGCTGCCAGGTAATCTTGCACAGAGTGGGGAGGCTGAGGTCGAGTTCTCTGTGCCAGACAGAGACTTGTGAAGATGGATTAAAGTTAAGGCAGGTAAAGGACATTCAGGAGCCCTGGAAGTTCCTAGGCCAGCAGGGATCAGCTGGATTTCCCAGGAAACAGCCTTGATTTTCAGCTGGCAGGATGATCATGGACTGAGAATCCATCCCTGGGGTCACTGTGAAGGTTTTATCCATTCTTAACCACTCTGAAGGATCACAGAAGGAGGAATTTTTCTTGGGTCTTCTTCCTACAGAGCAATCCAAACCCAAAAGCAGTCTGGCCCAAGGACTGCCCCAGCTCTCAGTGACATGACCCATCACATTTCTAGTTTTTAAATTTCTTCATGCACAAGCACAGCTATGACAGGAAATATTTACAGGGGAAGTTTTGGTCTGGTGCTGTGCCACTGGATTCAATCACAAAATTTGTGCAGAGTATGTCAACACACTGTGCTGTCCTAGTCTGGTCAGGTGAACACAAAAACAGAACCCAAGCCCAAAGTTAAACACCCTCTGAACTGAGATAATGATGGAAAAACCTTGTTTTTCAAATGCTGTGGTATGCAGCTCTGAAAATGAATACACTTCCTAAGGAAACGGTTTTGCAAAGCAGGAACTTTGAAAACCTGGAGGAGCTTAAGCCTCATGGTAGCAGAAATGGGCTCAAAGCAGGTGGGTCTCAATCATTTGAGAGGAAGATTAATGACTTTTGGGTTACAAACATCTTAATTGTTAAAATAAAATCATAAAATTGTAAAAGTTTTTTACAGTTTATTGACAGAATTCCTCAGGTAAGTGGACATTAGTCTCTTTTCTATATTATAAATAATAAAGATTTAAATAAACTAATTAAATAAATTAATAAATTAAATTAAATTAATATTTTTATTTGTTTGATGTCTTTCTCCAGATATTCTAACTCATCACTTGTGAACAGGTTTAGAAAAGGCAAAAGCTTAAAAGATAACAAATGTTAACAGGGATTCTGTAAATGTAGAAGTCCAGCCAGGGATGACAAGATTAAAGTTTTGTAGCATGTAAAGAAAAATATATTGATGAAAGAAATTGATCTTCTTGGAAGTTAAATACTCCAGCAAATAACAAGGGGCTTCCTATGAGCTACCAAGTTTGAACTTCTCATGATAAAAGAATTACAAGAAACTATCAAACCTCCAACTTTCTTTCTTTTTCCACATCAGTAAGAGAGTTGCTTTTGATTTCTCACAAACCTGATTAGACTTAAAACTCTGCTTGCACACATCAGATAATAAAATGCTTTAAAGGGAAAAATGCTTCTGACATAATAAGGAAAATGTCCTTTAGCTCACTAGGCAGGCCCAGTGTGTTTGGACAGAAAATTAATGGTTGCTGTTTACACAAAGTTGTATTTGTCAGAAGAAAGAGGGGTTCTTTATTGGTATTTACTTTCTTTGCAACTCTCTTTACAACTTGCACAGTTCAAAGGGTTTTTTGTACAGACTGTGTATGTGTTGCTAGAATGCACTGGAATTAAACGTTTATTTATTTTTAATTTTCTTTTACACATAATAAAGCAGTCAAGGGGGAATCATAAGGTTCTCCTGCTGCAATGTGAACAGCTAAATAAAATTCCTAACAGATACAGAAATATACAATAATAAACTAGAGAAATTTTACTTCCTCCAAAGTAAAGTTTTAAAGTGAAATAATCCCAGCACTGGAATATGAAAAGGTGAGTTAAAGGCTGAGCTTAAATTTTCACTGGGTGAGACTCAATGCTAATTTCTTTCATTGGGTACTGTTTATATTAAAAACCAGAACTTTCAGATTTTGAACAGCCTTTGTAAGGCCTGTGTGTGTTCATACCTGGATGTATTGGTTTGACTTCTGACCAAGACATCAAGCCTGATTAAAAGGAACTTTATCCTTTGGTGCTTTTCAATACAAATAAAAACCAATGCACAGCAATAACCTGAAAGAAAATGTCAGTTGCAGAAATGTCTTGAACAACTTATTGCAGGAAAAAAACCCCGATAACAAATCCAACCAAAAAAAAAAAAAAAAAGAGAGAAATGTCAGACAGGCTGCTTGCTTAATGTTTGAGCAACAACAGAAAATAACTTCCCCCAACAGATTATACTTCCATGGTATATAGGATTTGATATGCCCCAGTTCTCACACCACTGCAAGGCTGTGTGATTGGAAGATGAGATGCTTGAAGAAGGTTTAGAGAGGTTGTTTTGTAGTCCTGTAAATAAACTGAATTTCTATAGCCATTTCCCCTGCTAAAGAAAACAACGTTTAGTAAGGCCTATGGAAAGAAGTGACAAAAATAGAATTTTTATAATTTCTTCTATTTCTTTTATCCTGTGAGCTACATTCTGTCAAAAATGCTTCTGATGTAAAACTGTTGAGCAGCTTTAGCAGTACAGAAACCAAAAAAAAGAAAAGATTCTTTGTAGAGGGTTAGCAGATGTTTTGTGAATTGTGATTGATGTGGCAGGGCAAACCAGCAGAAGATAATCTAAAACTGAAGAAACAAGAGGCACAGCTACTCAAACAACTCATAAAAAATAGTTGCAACAGAGGGCAAGACACATATGGGATAGGTTATTGTTACATGTGTTAAACAGGAATTGGATTTGCTTCTGGGAAAAAGGGAGATCAAGAAAGTTCTCTGATCTCCTTCCCGTTTCCCTGGCACAAGGAAAACTTAGATAAAATGTTAAGAGGCTGGGCAGGTTAGGTGGGCTCTCATTTCCACACTTCCCCATGATCAGAACAGCAAATTATTGGTTCCATCAGTGAACAGCTAAAGCATGGAAAAGTTTATTGGTTTTCATGCCAGCCAACGTGCCTGTGCTCTCATCTAGCACAGTAACAGCAGGCACACAGAGCTAAGAAGGCAGTACCTAATTCTGGAGAAATCTACATTAAAGAGAAGAGGGAGGCTCTCCCACAGATTATGTACACATTGAAACTTTAAAATATTATTTCCTCTTTTTTGCCTGTACTTAATTCATGCTTTGTGAGTTTCTTTGTGGTTTTTTTTTTCCCTACTATAGCACTTGTACAGGATGCAATATTATTATAAATTCAGATCATCACTGAAAAAACCAATATTGGCAGGCTTAAAATGCATTCACTGGTTGAGAGCACTGTCTGACTGTGCGTTGCTGATAGTTTGATAATGCTTTGTGAAAATCACACCAAGGACCACAGGCATCCAACAAGGCTTTTGGAAGGCTTGGACAGGCAGAAGGAACTGGGATGGTGCCAGAGTTGTGGCACATCCCTGTGGATCTTGTGTCCTGAGCAGAACCTGGGCGCTCTCCTGTGTCCCAGCTCTGCTGCCCAGTGTGTGCCAGTCACAGCCCTGGGACAGGGTGGGAATGTTAGAGTCCCACCAGGGCACAACACATGAAAACACACAGCTACTCTGGAGAAAACAAACAAAACCATTGCCCACAAGATCTGTAACTAACCAGCGATGCAAAATTCAGCCCAGTGAAACCAAAGCCTGCACTGACATTTGCTGTAAGCTCGGGATGACACCAGATGCAGCAGAGGTGTCAGCTGGGAGAGAACACACGAAAAGCCCAGAACAGGCTGTGCCATGCTCTGACGTGGGACAACAAATCCAAATCCCCCTGCCCAGGGGGTGACAGAGCAGCCAGGAGGGGCCAGGGAGCAGCCGGGAGCACCAGGCAGCCACAGGCTGCACAGACACACTGCAAACTGCTCTCAGGAGACTGCAGATGCACTCCTCGAGGTTCAGATGCTGCAGGACCAGCAGCCTGGTGCCATGGGCTCCCTTCAGACCTCTGCCCCACAGCCAGTCTGAATGAGGACTCTGGGCAGTACTTGAAGAATGAAAAAAAGGTTCTAGAAATGTCTGATCCATCCAGAGCCCTTCTGGAAAGTCTCTTTCTAAGCCAAGAGAGATTTTTTTTTTTTTACTGTCTCCCTGTCTGCTCTTTGATGTCAGCATGGGGTTTGTTTTCCTCATTTGGAAGGGACTGCCTACACTCTGATGTGGTCCCATATTATGATATTGGGATTTTTTCTGCTGTGAAGGCATGCTGAATAATCATGCCAGCATGCACAGTAACTGGTAGGATAAAGGCTGAGGCAGTTATTGGGTACATTTGCAGCCTGTGTTATTTTTAAAAGAGCTACATAGACGAGATCAAATAAATATTTCCCAGTTTTCATTTGCATTCCTAAAATATGAGGGAAATCTTTCTGAGAGCAGCAACGTGCCTCTGTGAGTAATCTCCCTTAGCAAGATAAACCCCTTTTTGCCACTGCTACACAGAGTTAACTTCTTCTGCCATAAATTACATCACCCTGCAGGCTGTACCTCCCAGGGAAGCATGCTTTAGGTCCTGATTGTGTAATCCTTGCTCACAGAATGATCCTCACCTAAGGGAGATGCTGGGCTGGAATCAAATTACTCCCTTGAGTAAGGGTGACCTAAGTAAATAAAGGAGTAGCAAGCACGTGTAGAGTTTGCAGTTACCTCTGAAGAAAAAAGCCTAATGAGGACATTCAGTTCAGACTGTTCCAGCCTTCCTAACCCACTCCCTCCAAATCTGTAATGAAAGCAAAACAAATTGGCCACTTGAGATGAAACCCAGCGAGGCAGGGACATGGGAAAGGTGGTGCAGCTCGTCCTCTCAGGGTGCTCTGTGTGCTGGGAGGTGGCACAGAGGGGGAGAAGTCTTGCTCAGGAATGGAGGAGAGCACCAGGGATCTGCCCGAGAGCACGTCTGCCACAGCTTCTGACCTCAAGAGAAAAGGAAGGAACCGGGCTTGGCAAAAACTGACATTGTTTAATGCCACAACAGTTTGGGGCAGAACTGATATTGGGAAGCCAGATTTTGCCTAAATGTACATGAAGTAATTCCCTGTGTTGTCAGGGACCTTTCTCTCCTAGGTTTGGTGGCAGCAAACCGCCAAGTGTAGTGTTTCCTCCTCATAGAGCTTGCTGCACTCTTTATTTCCTCCACACAGACCTTCCACACTTGGGGAGCTCTGGGCAGGCCCCTTCTCCTCCCCCTGAAGGCAGCCACAGCCCTCCCCTGTGTGCAGGTCACAGCACAAGCCCAGGAGGGCAAATCGGAGTCCCTCGCTCCACCAGTGACACTGAACAAATGCAAACCACGTACAGGACACCCCTGTCAGATGTACTTTGCCAGAAGTCCATTAATTGTAAAAGAAATTGGACCTCCTTACTGCCAGTTGGCATTTCCTTGAGACTTAATGCTATTCAACACATAGGAACAGTCAATGGCTCAACATTTCTTTGCCATATTCCAAAATCACATAGTTATCAAGAGAAATGTCATTTTGGATTCCTTGAATTCTCTCTGTTTATTACCTCAATTACATTATTTCCTCAACTTTTCAACATAGTGTTAATTTCTTGTCACAGAACAGAAAATAATGAGAAACTGCAGTTGAAAAGTTTGACTGGGCACTGAAAACAAAATAAAATAAAAAATGCCCACATAAATCTGTGCTGTCAGCAGAGGATCTCTTTCAAAACACAAATATGGAGCACAGCAGCTACTCAGATCATACAACTTCCAAATTGTCTGGAAGAGCTTATCAATTAAGTCTGGCAAATATCAGGTAGACAATAACCAGTGGCAAAAATGCAGTTACACTGAGACGAAGTACCACATGAAGAGAATGAACAGGATGGGTGAGGTGGTATAATTGAGCAGCAGGAATAAAGGTGATAGAAGTGGAATTAATAAGTTAAAAGGGCATGAGCTAGCATGCGTAGGAGTAACGCATTGCCCTTTCCAGCAGCCAGGAGTGAGTCTCTTTTTTAATTGGATCATGTTTCTTCATTGCCCAATTGGATGCCTCCTCTTGCCCTCCTGAAGTACAAAATGTTTAAACAAGTTTTAAATATGTAATAACATAAAGCCGAGAGAGAAGAGCAATCAACAGAAAACTCTTAGCACAAAAGGGCTGGCTTGATTCTGTCCCTAGAAAGCTTTACAATGCTTTACACTCCTGCCAAAGGAGATGCTGGGTTGGTTTCCAAGACACTAAAGTGATTAAGTTTTGGTAGACATGCTGATTTTGCACTTGTCTACTCATGTCCATCAAGGGAATTGTTTTCCTTCTCCCTCCTTTCTCAAACCATTGTATTGGTCTTGGTGCCACACATTAAGACAGGTGCTCCAAAACACGTGTGAAGTTTTCCTTCCGAGAGACTGCTTTGGTGCTCCAGCAGTAAAGTTCTTTCAGCAGCCAAAATAAAGTGTGCACTGCAAGAACCGTGTTCATATGACAGTAATAGAGCAGCTGAACAGTGAAATCTGGCCTGTGTATCAAGGATATCAAGTGCTTGGATCTCATTTTCAAAAGTGACTTAACTATGATAAAACCTAAATCATCCATGTGCTCTGCAAAATAATCACCACTCACCTACACATTAATGCCAGGCTAGAAGGACTGAGTGTGGACCATTATTCCTGAAGCAGTAGGACTTTAAAAAAAAAAAGTGGTGGGGAAAAAAGAGTTTACCTAATTAGCTCAGAAACTCTATTTTGTGCACAAAATAACTGGGATGACAGCTGTGGGAAGTATCTAATCCACTGCTCTGCCACACACCTCACACAGTCACCATAAGAACTGCACCTCTCACTCAAAAAAAAGTTTTCTGGAAAAGAACTCAAACTACTTTAAAAAAATATCTAATGCACGAAAATCCCCTCAAGCCAAACCCAGTTGATCTCTATGGAATTTCTTGGAAATGTGTAAATACTCAACAGTATTTTTTTAAGTAGTTCTGGGAACCCAAAGACTTTGAATTCAGTGCCTTTGAAGGCTTCTCCCATGATGGTAGAGTTCTTTTTGTGACACAGATAAAAAAATGTTTGTCTTACCTTTTGAACAAAATGTCTATTTTCTTCCTTATGACAAGTGGTCTTGTGAGTGTCCACATAACCACAAAGCATAAAAGTGTCATCTGTTCTCTCAAAGATGATGAAATATTGATGTGCCCACTACCGTCATCCAGATGTCGTCTTCAGGCTTTGTTGAATTCATGATCTCAAACCCTTTTGATTTTAGGAGGCACCAGTGTAATTTGGAGCCTTAGACAGTTTGATCCTAACAAAGATTGTCAAAGGTACCTTTGTGCTTTTGGCTTTGCTTGCACATGAACCACTTATTGCACTGGACAGTCCCCACTTCTTGGTTGAGACATTTAGTGGCAAGAGACAGCCAAATCCCAGGAATTAAGCATGCCTGGGACTTGGAAAAAAGGGATTGTGAGCTCTTAACATCCTCCATCCATCTCTCTGAAGCTGTCGGATTGTCATGTTGACCTACATGTCTAGCATTGGTGGCCAATAGGAGACATGAATAATTAGAAGCCACTTCTGGAGATGTTAAATCTTGAACTTTTGTTTCCACCTCTCAATCTGCAAAATGCAGACACCAGTGATTTACTTCAGAGGGCAATTAAATATGTCTTTCCCTCACATCAAATCAAACTTATGTGGAAACTCTTTGTATGCTGAGACTGGTCTTTAAGTGCACCAACCTGAATAAAAACATGTTGCTCTGAAATTGTATTATTTCCTATGGATTGAGCCAGAGAGAAAAAAATCCACGTAAACTTCTTGTGACTCAGAAAAAATGATTCCATGCTGCAAGCCAGTCTCTCCACCTCAGACAAACTATTTCCCAAGACCAATCCTAACGAGTTTAAGATTTGCACGCAAAAATTCACCATGTGTTTCACAAATTTGTTTCGTAGGAATCATTGTGTTTTACACACTTTTTTTCCCCCCAAATAGTGGCAGTGAGATGTGGCCCTCAAGCCAAGCAGCAGATGTTGGAATTTCTGTGCAGAAGGTGGCTGCCAGTGACCCAGAGGATCCCTCTTAGCAAAGAGATGCTGCTTCCACACAGAGTCTGGTGAGTGAGAAGGAATTGCAGCGTGTGTGACATTCATGTAACTTTAGGACAGATCTCTGCAGGTTTTCTCCTTACAGGGGAAAGGCCTTCTGCATTTTGGAAGGGCAAGGAAGCAAAAAGCATTTCTTTACAGACAGCAAAACACTGCAAGTGCAAGGTTGGTAACTCTCCCACTGGTGTTTATGATGCCTCAGGGACAGAACTGAATGGGACCTGAGACTTGACTTCTAAACCTCTGCACTAAACTTGTACAAGAATGCAATCCTGTAATGTGCTATTTATGGCTAGCTTAGGCAATCTTATCTAAAAGGCCTCAGGAGAGAAGTTACGCTCTAATACATATGGATGGGATGACATCTATTCCAGGCTAATCAACAGGCATTTGTACAATTAGAAAATGCCCAGTCAAGGTTGAGGCTGTGTGAGCTGCAGATCTCAGTAGGATGAGCCCCCAAGAAGCCTGGTTTAACAAAGGGGTCCCTAGCCAGAACCAGCATTAACAGAGGCTGTCTGTCAGGTGAGGATGATGGTTTGCTTGCCTCACACTGCATTAGCATTTTGCTGTCTAGACCAAGTGTTTGTTAGTCTGCACCAGGCTCAGTTCTGGTACAAATTAAATACTCCCTGATGAGAAAACCCACAAATGGGCTGTTAGATAGTCTGTGCTGGGATGGAGATTGCACCTGTACATGGATACAAACTGTGTCAGGCTTAGTTCCTTCAGCTTCCCCGAGCCCTCCAAGAGCACCAAGCACAGAGCTAAGCTCAGTCTGCACCACAACAACTGACACATCACAGAGATTATGGCACCTCCACTCAGGGTCTTGGTGTGACTAAGGTTAGGAATACTTTAAAATACCAGATCTAGCCAGATCCTAAAATAAAAACAAAGTGTTACAGCTATTCTGGAGAAGATTAACTCCTTTTCTGCTCACTGCATCTCTCTTTGCTATAATCATGGAAACCAATGAGTTTTCAACCACCTCTCTCTCCAGAAGGTAAACAGTTCCCATCCATAACAAACTCTCAAGCCAAATGACACAATTTTCCCACATTGTCATGTCCATAGTCCACCTCCACAATGGAACTACCAGACTTAGTTACTCATAGCTTCATTGTAAACAAGAAAATGGATGAAAGACTATCAAATTCTGCTTGAGGACTTTCTCAGAGGCATGACAAATAATTTAAGCAAATTAGACTAACAGAGAACGTGAGTGTGTCATTGTCCTGTATTCTACATTCTGTTGCTTCTAAATTGTTCTCAGTTCTCTTGATCTGAACATCACATGCAAAGAAGAAAATGCAATTTTAATGAAAAAGTTCCTCTCCCTCCAAAATCAAAACACATGACCATACAGATTTTCCATCAAAGTCAAGAATTTATAATACCAAAACTTCACTATGATTTCACAATCATTTAAAGGATTTTATGCTTGAAATCACAAAAATCCTGGATCTTCCCCTTCCACTATTTGAAAAGGCTGCACAATCACACACAGAATCACAGAATCACAGAATCACTGGGCTGGAAGAGACCTCCAAGATCATCGAGTCCAACCCAACCCCAACATCTCAACTAAACCATGGCACTGAGTGCCACATCCAGTCCTTTTTTAAACACATCCAGGGATGTGACTCTACCACATCCCCAGGCAGGCCATTCCAATACTTTATCACTCTCTGTCAATCAGACTGACACACCGTGAGGCTTCCGCTCCTTTTCAGCTCCGCTTCGGTCATCCTTTGATTAACATCACGTTTATCACAAATGCATACATTTGGGAAAAAAAGTCATCCCCCACACACCAAAAAAAACAACCTGTATCGTGCTCTGTCTTTAAAATTGTTACAAAACCTTCCCCAGGCCCAGCAGAGACACAGCTGAAAGGAAAACCGTGGCGTTACTTACTGGGAACTCCAGACACCAGCCGTAGAGGGCGTAACACGCGGAAGGCCCGCAGCGCTTTGACATCGAACCCGGCTCCTTTCCCTCCTATTGAATTCCCCCCATCTGCTTTGGTTGCTTGTTCTAAAATTGCACTAAAAAGCCTGCAAAGAGAAAGAGGAAATGATCTGTAGGCAGACAGCAAGGCTCGGGCTAAAGAGGAGCAGGGACTGTCGCCATCGCGTCGCCCGGAGCATCTCCCAGGCCCGTGAGGGGTGTCACAGCTCTCCCTCCACACTCACACGTGGTGGAGGACAGACAGACTCTTCCCACATGCAGCAGCCTATGGGGATGTCCACACCACTTGCCAAACACTCGTTTCTGGAGCAGACATAACCACGACAAAAAGCTCCTCCCTCACGCTCCTCCATGGCCCTCGCAGCCGGCTATGGGCTACCAACAATTTGCTGTCTTTGTTAACCAGCAATCCACCTTGGGGAGAAAATCATCACCCTTAATTAAGCCAATCTGAATTATCTGTCACCTGTTTTACAAAGAGTTAAGGTTCTACTGCAGGTAGAACTTGGTGTAAACTCGAGGACCCTTCAAGGAGCAAGCTCTTAGTGTGTGCTCACTCTGTGTGATTGTGGATGCATTTGAAAATCCCCTGATGCTCTGGCTAAACTGTAGGAGCCTGATTATTAGAATGTTTTATTATACCAGCCTTAATGTTTTATCTTGGCTAGTAGGAGTAGATGCTTTAAGGAGAAGATGTCTCACTCAGAATGCATTTAAAAAGGCAGAGAAAGGAAGAAAAGGCAATGTTCTCCTGTAAAAAGCTGAAGGCTCACCCCATCTGTTAATAAGAGCTTGATTTAATAAATTAGCTTTCAGGAAGCAGCTTCCACTTTTTTCTGGTAAAACATTAGTACATTTGGGGAAGGATGGATTCCTCATGAATTTGCTAATGATATTGCTTTCAGCCTTGAAATCCTCAGCTTGAACCCAGCCAAATTCAGTAGAGGTTAAAACCTGTTCCAGCCTAAATGGATGTTTGGCGCTCTGTAAATAAGGCTTGTCTGGGAGTGGCTGCCATGGAGGGACCACAGGCAGCTGGACAGAAACTTCCTGGGATGAGAGAAGATGGAGAGGCCTGGATAGAGCAGTGGATTCTCTGCAGACCTTGCAGGCTGTGGTGCCCCTGTCAGGACCTCACCCACATTCCACAGAGAGCCCCCAGACCCGGGCAGAGGCTGAGCTGGCTGATGGCCTGACAGGGAGCTCCAGTGCCTGCAGATAAATCTCACTGACGGGGTCACAATCACAGGGAGCTTGCCCTGCATGTTAAAATGAAGATTCATTTATTGAAACATCTAAATCAACAGATTCCCCAGCACTAAATCCACACAAACACGTGGATTAGGGGACTGCAAATACGAAATCCCTTTCATAAGCAAGTTTTTGTGGTTTTTTGGGGTTTTTTTCCAATTCATATTGAGAGCCTTATAAAACTTGTCAGCTGTGACTGAGGAACTCCTAACTGGATCTATTCAAAGCCTCAGCTCCAAGCACTGCAGAAAGATTTAACAACTAGGTAACGAGCATGGGAAAAGCTGTGTGTGGGGAGGTGGGATGCTGAGTTTGTAGGTGTTGCAGAAGCAGGATGCAGAGAAGACAAAAACAGAGCCTGTGAGAAATACTGCATTGACTGCAGATATCACAGAGAGAGGCAAAGAAGGGTTGATGCAGAGAACGTGAATTATTGGAGTGTGTGTATTTCTTGAGCCGTGTACACAAATTATGCAGCTGCAATTATCTGCTGGTCTTCACAATAGAAACACTGTAGGTCAAATTTGGCCTAATGTATTTGCAGTAAGCCACTGATTAAGCTCTAGCAATGTGCTCTGTTTCACATTCAAACATTTCTATCTTTCTAGCCCACAGAATTCCCACGACAGGTGATGAGTGACATACCTATACAACAGCCCCAGTCTCCTGGGATCCTCCGAAGGAAAAAGAACTTACTGCAAAAAGGCTTCTAACACTGTTTTTCAGCTCCAAGACCAGGAATCTCGAGGAACTCTGAGCCAGCAGTCGTGCAAAATTGAGGGTCCATTTTCCTGATCCACATTTTCTCTGGCCCCATGCTTTCCCAAAGGGCAGCTCTTGGCATTGGGCGCCCAGGCTGTTTCTGCTGCCACTTGTACCTGAGCAAACCAGACTGCTCTGGAATTGTGCTGCCCAAGCAATGTCCTAAATTAGTTCAGGAGGAGCAGAAACACAGCCAGCAGGACAGCTCACTGCTCTGGAGGCAGAGCCTGCCCTCCCAGACTGGAGCAGCTCCACTGCAGGCCAGCTGGCCTTTTTTTTGTGCTCCAGCACTGGTGTGCTAAATGTGCTCTTTTGAGGCACCCACAATCATCTGCTTCTGCACTTCAGGAATAATTTGCAGTAATTCCTGCTGCTCCTCATTAAAACCCCTACATTTAAACCTGAATTGCATTACTCCTGCTAATCCTGCTTTAATGCATTTACTGCATGTTTAATATCTCCCCTGAACTAATCCTGCTTTTTACTAACGCATTACAACTTCTTATTTCTCTCATTTATTTCACTCTCTTTGCCTTTTGTACTGGGGTATAGACTGTGCCCAGGGTGTCCTACTGAATCTCTACTCCACTCTCCAAATTTATTTAGCACATTTTGTCAATTCTTCTTCTTTGTCCTCTCCACCTCCCTCAGCCAGGGCATGGGCAGACATCCACAGTGGACAGCTACCTAATGCTCTGAGCTTTTGCAGCTAATTGTTTTCTAAACAATTAAAACAGCTGGATGGATGTCAAGCTACCAATGCAAAAGATGAGGGCAGAGCCCTGCTGTTGTACATTTATATAGGAAATTCTGCTCTTTGCTGAAAGCTTCTGGGGAGGTTTTCAGTAGGTGTGGTGGAGCAGGGTGCAGTTCTTTATCAGCAGGTGAGTTAGCAGGCTCCAAGCACAGGCTGAGAGAACACTGCTGACAGAAATCAGAGTTTGGGTGGTACAACAAGGCAAGAGGGGTAATCTCTTGTGGCCACTGAAAGTCTCACCATTAAAACCCCCCTCCAAAAACCAGACATCAGCCTTATTTCCTTCTACCTGCCTACTTTCTGCCAGCCTCAATTCGTGCCCCATTTTCATTTGGGTATCATACTTTCCACTGATGAAGCACAATTACCATCACCTGGATTTCTGAACTTCACTTGTGACCTGACTACACCTTCACTAAATTCATCTGACAGACATGAACTGTAAGAGCAGAAACCCAAATTTTTATCACAGGCATGTATGGACATGCTCCATGTTTTGTTTGGGTTTTTTTGTATTTACCTCTGAAGTAAGAAGCCAGCTTCATTGGGTTTTTTCCTTGTATTTTTCTATTTCCCTTTTGATATATCAAAAGGGTTTTCATTTTGCTAGATGACCCCAGCAGCAGCATGATAAGGCTGTAACCTGCTCTTCATCCCTTCCTCTGTGGGGAGTACACCGTGATTTTTATACCATAAAAAAGGACTTGTCAGGGGCCTCCAAAATACAGAAAGAAAACAGAGGTCTTGGTATTTCTAAGGCAAAAAATCAGCAGAAAAACATAGCTGAAAAAAAATCCTCTTAGGTATAAAAAAAGAGTAAAACACAAAGGTTTTTTTCACAGTGTTTTACAGTTCACCTGTGATTTGTGAGTGTGAAAATGTTTGGATCTGCCCTCTAGAAACTCCCCACAGGTCTTCAGAAAGACATAAACTGTGACCACATTTTCCAGTCTGCTCTGACTTCAGATCTTGTCCAAATATCTTCACTGCTCACCTTCCCAAGTAAGACTATAATACTGCCTTTCAAATTACAGCACCTCTTTTTTTTCTGGCAATAGTTACAGGTCCTTGGAGAATGACTGTGCTTGGCAGAAAAACCACAGCACTGCCAGGAAAGACAGATATTCTTCCATCACAATATTGTCAAGCTGGGCTTCTCTCAAGAGAAATTTCCTAATATTAAGGTACATCATAGTGATATCTGAAAGTTTTCGTGTTTTCCTACAAAGGAACAGCAAAAATGAAGGAAGTGGGAGACAATTTGCCTAACCATTAGTGTTTGTGGGCGGTGCCTCACTGAGCAGCTCAGGGGTCTGGTCTCTACATTTAATTAATAATGTTGGTAGAGCCTCTGACTGATACCCTCACACATTCTTCAAAGCAGCATTTAAAGTGCTGCTATAGCAAGGTCAGAGGCTGCTTAAAGAGAAGCCAGCTTTAAGCTCTAAAAGGCACAGCTGATGAATAAGCAGGTCTCCCACACTTCAAGAATGTCCAGCCTACAGAATAAAATGCATCCTTTCACCAGAAAGCAGCAGCTGTGTGCAGTGCTTCCCTCTGCTGCTGTTATATATTCCTGTGGCCCTGTGAGAATCCCTCTGAAATCCCTTTGGACACCAGGGGACCTTCAGAGGGCAGGGAAAGCATGCAGGCACATTGTTATAGGAACTGGGACTCCCCTCTAAAATTCATACCTGCTCCTACACGTGTCCATGTCCTTCTTACTCTGCTGACTGGTTCATGTGAAGGTAAAGGAAGCCAGATGTGCTATCATCAACTGAAGTTTTATATGAGGTGAACTCAGAATAGGTGGATCTGAAAGATCTATAACCTCTGGGTTTTTGTGGTTTGGTTTTTTTTGTGGTTTTTGGTTTTGTTTTTTGGGGGTTTTTTGTTTGGTTGTTGTTGTTGTTGTTGTTGTTGTTTTCTCTTTTAACTTGCAGCAGTACTTGAAGAAGAGCTTCCCACCCAGCCTATGTTTTGTAGCAAGGGCAGTCATCCTTGAAAATGAAGACGATTGGCAAGGAGCAAGCACAAATGGCAATTACCACAGTCACAGCATCCTTTGCCCCACACACCAAATAAATCTCTGCCCCAGCTGTGTTCAAATTACTCAGCTTTCTCCAACAGCTCCATCAGTAGGCAGCAAAAGGCACCACAAGGAAATGTTGTTATCAGCACTTGCATCCTTTCTCTCTCTTCAAAATTTATTTTAAACCTTTTCCATGGGGCTTCCTTCCTGGCAAAATACTCAGATGCACTGAAGTTTAAACATAATGTCACTGAGGGATTTCAGAGAGCCCCAAGGAAAAGAAGCCAGGGCAGGAGAGGAACAGATGGTTTCACCAAGTAGATTTTGCAGAGGGGCTGTGAAGAGCAAAAGCAGCACACCAGCCTAGGCTGTGGTACTGAACCAGTGAGTTTAAACAGATAAACATCAAAGGAACCCATCTGGCCTTGAAGTGGAATCTGTCACTTGAGATTGTTACCATTTAGCAGAGACCTTGGGGTCTTGGCCATGTTTATTATACTTGTGTAATCCTTCCCCAGTCACATTTTTTGTTCCCCATCTAGTGACTAAGAGCTGCTGGAGGCAAAAGCAGATAGAAGAGCTGAGAGCTGCAGCTTCTGTCATTGGCAAGGGAATTAATTTCAGCCTGAATATCATCTTGCTGATTAACTGCCCTAGTAGGAAAATTGGAAAGGACTGCACTTAAACTAGATATAATGCTGCTCTGTGATTTCTGGAGTCCTGCTTTCTCACATCCAATGGAAAAAGAGGAGGTAATGTGTCCTTCCTCCAAAATGCCTCTTTCTCATAAAAATGAAATGGGAATATTCACATTCACAGGAGTTTTGTTCTTCAACCTTTCTTCAGCTTAGGCAGCAATTTCCAAACAGGTGAGATATCTGAGGGCATTGAAAGGCAGAACCAATGATGGAATTGGACATCAACACCAGGGGAAGGGGATTGGGATTCTCCAATTTTCAGGTGCTGATGTGCTGTGGGATCCTCTGTCTGGGGTAGGAAGAAAGGAGAAGCACCATTGCTGTGAGGAGAAGCTTTATGCCCACACGGAGCTCAAGAGGTCTTGAGACTAAGAATAGGTTCCAGCCTGTTCTCCCTCCCCCTCACTGGGAATTCTCCTTCCACCCACCCTTATCCACGGTGATGGGAGGTGGGAGTATTGGGAAGCACACAGCGGTTTGCTGATTAAATATTTTGGGTGGTCACAGAAGTGGCCAGGAAGGCGGATTGGTTTGGGCAGAGATTGTGAGGGGGTTTTTGATGACTGGGGGTGTCCCTTTTGACGTTTTCCCCAGCAGCTGATGCAGGGTTTCCTTGGTAAAGAGGTGAAAAGACTACAAGGTTTTGTGGGCGATGAAACCCTCTAACAATGGAGTGGTGGGAGGATGGGACAAATTATTCAGGCAAAGAAATGCTTGTTCCCTTTTTATTCAGAGGCAGTTTATCCTTCACCTCTTCCCCTCAACAACCACAATTCAAATCCCTTGCTTATCTCTAATCCTTAGGTAGAAAAAGCAGAAGGTGTATTATTTTGCTTTTATTCAAATAAATTAAATGCCAAACTCAAAAAAAGTGGAGAGGAATAAGAGAATTAGAAAGGTTGCAGCTCAAACTAGCAATTTGATCTACAATAGTAAAACAAGTCTTTTAAAAGGTTAAAAGATTAAAAGGGTCAAAATTAAAAGTGTTGAAATTACCAGCTGAGCAGTGCAATTGAACTGAGGAACTTATTTTTGTTTGTAAGTAGGAAAACCTGGGATTTAAATTTTTCTTCCATCTTTCAGAATGAGAAACATCAGCAAAAGTTCACAAGATGGCAGAATTTATCTGTCACCAAATTCTTAATTAAGGGACTACCTTGATATTCTTTTTTAATATTCATACAGATTTAAAACCCAATGCATTTCCTTGCAGTTAAGCACATTCAGGCTACTGACTTTATCCAATAGCTCTGGACTGCTGTCTCTTTTTACCCCTGGTTCCCAGAGAGCAGTTGAATTTCCGTGTCTTGCAAACCATCAAAGCTCTGTTTGTCAGAGGAACAGGACGGGTAGAAATGTCTAACGTCACCCATCTGTAACAAAGCCTTCACCCACCCCCGTGCTCCCAAAGGGTGCCAGCATCCCCACGTGGGCAGGGCCTCCAAAAACAAACTGTTGTACTCACCCTACTACCACAATTATAAAATCTAGTAAATTCCAGCCATTGCGGAGGTAAGCGTTGGGGTGAAAGAGAAGTCCGTAGGCTATTACTTTTAAAAATGCTTCCACTGTAAAAATTATGAGAAAGAGATATTCCACTCGTTCCTGGGGAAGACAAGAGAACAAGAGAGACACTGGTTAGTGCGAGTGACAGATCACGGGTCAAGAGGTTTCATTTTGGGCCAGTCCACCCCTGCAGCCTCCAGACTCCCCCAGGGCACAGCTCCCACTGCCAGCCTTGGGCTCTGTCCTCAGCCCTGCAGGGCTGCAGCCACCCTGACTCTACCACTGGCACGAATTTTTAGTTACATTCTCATATTTGCTGCCCTTGCCTCGGCAGGGACTGACCCCTGAACAGGTTTGTGCAAAGCAGGAGGGGAGAGGGTCAGGAGGAACTTCCAACCCTCAGGGCAAATATTGTCAGGAATGAGCTGCATCCTTTTGTGCCTCTGGAGGGGAAACTCTGTGTGCAATGCTGTGGAGAGAGGTGGGGAAAGCTCAGAGGAGCCCACCTGAACTGCTGTGTGTGTCAGTGAGCACTCTTTGGGATTCCCTTTGCTGGGGAATAAGGAGCTGGATGCTGGTGATCCGTGACTCACAGAGCAGGCTGACTAACGCTGGAGGCTTTGAGTCATCCTGTCAGCACATCCCTGCAAATGCAGCCTGCAACCAAGCACATCCAAACAAAGGCACCCCCTGCTCAGTTCAGCCTGCTCTAGGACAAGAGAGCAGGATTTGGGGTCAGTGCACTGCTCACCATCCCTCATCCTCGGGGCTTTCAGCCCCAGAGGGAATGAGGACAGCAGTGCTGCAGAAATGAAGGGATCTCCACCCGAGTAGGAGGGGAGCTGCAGCGTTAGGTAATCACCACACAAGGGCTGCGTGGCAAGCTGAGTGGGAGATGAGTGCATGGAAACTACATGACAGCAGAAGGAGACCAAGTCCCTGCAAGGTTAAACTACAGAGTTATTAAAAGTTCACACTGAAGAAATAAAATCCGAGATAAATACAAATTGAAACATCTAGGCGTTCCTGTCATGTTTTAAAGGGTACCCAGCCCAACAGTCAGACAGGTCACTCTTTTTCTTTTCAGCTCCAAATTGAAACTGTCCTGTTCCTCTGTCCAGCTGAATGCATGTGTGACATTTTCATAATATACAGCAGAGCAGAATGAGCAGGATTACAAAAAAAATAATTCCATCATTTGACAGCTGCCCATTCGAATACCTTCCACTCAGCTCCAGGTAATTAACAACTCTCACTAGAAGCCTGCAGATCAAAAAAAAGCAATTGCCAGTTCATCTGCATCATGTTTACGTTAACGTGATATTTTAAAGGGCTGAGAAACTCCATCTGACAGCAGTTTGTGCTTTAAAATATTGCTGGCTTCCCTCAGACAATGCTTTCCCAATGCCTGCAGTATCCCCCAGTGCTGAGTACCAGGAACACCTGAAAAAAGAAGAGGTGTTATCTGCAGTTACCTGAGCCAGCAGCAAAGCTCTGGAGCACAGCCCCAGCAGGGGATCTGTCTGCCCCTGTCCCAGATGGAGACACAGCAGCACGCTGAGGATTTCCCTTCCCCTGAACTCAGAAAAGGAAATAACAGCATACAGTACTGTGCTCCCAGCCCCACAAGCAGTAAGTGCTTGCAAGCAGGGGCTTGAGCACAGGAAAGAGCTCCAGGATGGCCTGCATGCTCCCTTCTCCTTCCACTGCAGCTGGGCACTGATACACAAATCACAGCCAAACAGACCCAAAGGATCCAGCCCCACGCTCACTGTAAAGCAGGACCAGCTCCTGTGAGATCTCTCAAACAAACCCAAAAGAAATGCCAGTGACCCCGTGGATGGGAAGTCCATGTGCCCTGCACCTCTGCCCTGCCAGTGCTCTGCCCCCATGCCCGTGGCACAACCCTGCACACACAGCCCCTGGAGCAGTGCCCCTTGCCTGGAAGGACAGGGCAGAGCCTGTGCAGGGGCTGGAGGAAGATGAAGATGGGCCCTGAGGGGGAGAACCTGCCCTGAGCTGGGGATGGGAGCAGGGAGTGCTGTGCCTGAGATGCACACGGCCTCACCAGGGCCAAATGAACACCTCCAGGATGGAAACAAAGATCCCTCTCACGGCAGCCCAACGCAATAATTCGTCGTTCTCACTCCCTGTTTCAACCAGGGGCTTTGCAGGGCTGTGGCTTTGCAAGCTCTTTTTCCCTGGCACAATGAGGGCCCAGCTGCTGCCCAGGCTGCCCTGCAGGCTCAGCTCACACGGGCTCACCACAAAGCGATGCCAGCCTGAGAAAACCTCGCACGTGCCACAGTGGAATAAAATACCTGAAGATTTATCAGGTCTGATTTATCTGGCCTGCAGCTTCCCAGAGTGGCTTAATGACAGTGAGACAACTTCCCTGGGCATGCCTTGTAAAACAAAAGGGTTTAATAGTGACAAAAATAACAAACCTTGTAGATAAAGGAAATATAAGTCGAACACAGTGCGGAGCACTCTTACGCTGGCTAAGGCAGTCCAAAAAAGCCCCTGAGACCCCCTGTGCAGTTTGTTTAGTTCTTGATGGTCCAGGTGGGCTATCTGGCACCTTGCCCAATGACATTGGCAGGGGCTTTGAGGTACATACATTTCCAAATCCCAATCAGTGCTCCTGTGCTGGCTCTGGGCAATTACAGCGAGCAGGGAATGGAAAATTCGAGTTTAACTTCCTTACATGTTTAGAGGTAAACTGAAACTCTTTTCCTTATATAGAATCACTAGCTTGGGTGTGGAAATGCATTGCAGCACAGGCCCTGAAAGCTCTCTCTTAGCAGCCACAGCTGAGATGGCACAGGGGCTGTGGAGGTGCCAGGGAAAGAAACCCATGAAAGAGAGGACTTGGGAAAATTCTGGAATAACAACTTCTTTTTTTTTAATTACTGTTTTAAAAATGTTTAGTGCTGCACAGAGCAGACAATATATCAACAACTAACACGTTCCACTTGGCTGGCTTTAGGAGCTCAGACCTTTTCTGTCTCTAAGGATGCCTGTGGGACTGCAGACACCTTTTGTTATTGTAATAAATGCTGCTCGTTGAACCATGCTGTTATGGGGGTAATAATATGCCAAAGGATTGCACACACATGCATGTATATGCACCTATACATTTTTATATATACATATATGCAGCCACAAGCTGTTTGAATAAATTCCTTACAGTGCTTCAGGTAAGGTGGAAAGATCCATAAAAAAATAAAATTCTATAAAAGCTTCTGAAATTAACATAAGATACAGAATGTTGAGCAGAGGATAGATTTTATGATGCTGTGCACTTAAATTAATGATTTCAGAGTCTAAAACTGAAGGAAAAATACTGCTGAGATTAAACAGTGCAGCTGCTCCAAGACCATTTCAGAAAGCTCCTCCTGCTCAGACTCAAGAAGAATTTGAAAAGTCTACTGAATAATTTGTGTTCCCTTTTCCTCCTATGCTATAAAACTAAAGAGCCTTTATGAACAGATCATAACTCAGTAATGACTTAGCACAACTGAGTCCCAGGAATGGGGACTGCAGCCCCAGTCCTGATGCCACCTTGCCCAGTGAGGGCAGAGATGTGACCCAGCCTCAGGCTGGAAGTGACAGGACTCTCTCAGGCACAGAAATAGGAATTGTCTCTGCCAGAGGGGGATCTGCACTCCTGGCTGCTCACTGGGAGCTTTGCTCTCACACATGAGCTACACCAGGGCCCAACCTCCCCAGGGACACAGCCCTGCAGAGCATCCATCATCCCAGCTCCTCTGAGAAGCTAACTTGGTGCAATTTTAGAAGAAGCCAGGCTAGACAAATATTGGTATTTCTCTCTGAGAGAGTTCCCTGCTGCCAGGGAGGGAGCTGAGCACTAACTTTATGGCACTTTTTCCCCTTCAAACCACTGCCACTGCAGAAACAAGTGGTCACATCCATTTACCAGAGAGAGAGGGATGATGAGATGTCATACTGCTGTCATACATGTCATACGTATTTTAACAAAACCTGAGGTAATTTAAAATTAAACAATACTTAAACTCAATATGAAAAAAAATTGGCAAAAGATTCTTAAATTGTATTAACTTAATAAAACGTATGTGTAAAAACTTTGAATTAATAGGATATAAGTCTATTATTACTTAAACTTTATAATAACTCCATTTGCTGCTATTTCTGGTCTCCTAAAACACAGCATCTTTTCTACACGTTCCCCCAAAAGAATAACCTCAAAATTAGAGCAGAAAAACACAATCTGATTTTACCTGACAAAACAAGCCCAAAGAAGAAAGTGGGTGACTACCACTGAACTCAAGATTAACCCATCATTTTGGTAAACAGAAGTCAGAAGGGCTTCTGGAGGGCTGGATTTCCAAATATGAGCAGCACTGCCTTCTCTCCACTCCAGCCAAAGACAGTGTCAGCCTTTCAAATGAGCAGAGTTAAATTCACACCAAGCACTGCAGAAATACCAACTTTTAATTAACCCCAGGTAAGTGGGGGATTCGCTCACACACGTTTGCTTTAAAGGTGTCCAACACAAGAATAAATGGAATATAGAATTCTCACTAATGTGAAAGAGGCAATTATAAAACAGGAATATAGTGCAAGCCAGCCTCTGGTATTTAATGATAATTCACAACGTGCCCACGATGTATTTAAAGAGCTTCCCCTGAAATGAATAGAAGAGAGAACATAAATAGATTTAAATTATTACAGGCCTCATACACACGCCCTATATTCAGGGGTTCCTTGGCAAATCAATGAATGCTTCATGCAGAACTCTTCAGCAGAATTTAGTCTCTAAGATCCTTGGTTTTTTACAGCACTTTGGCAGGGATCAGGTTGAATTTATTTACAGGGTTAGTGGAACTATGCTGTGTGTCAGTCCTGTTGTAATGCAGAGCCAAGGCTGATGGGGTTTGTCCTGGTTTAGGGCAAATTTGGGAGGAAACTTCCAAAGGAGTCCCTCTAGAAAGCAAATTCAAGTGGACTCTCCTCCAACTGGTTTGGGAAAATATTTCCGTGGAAAAAAAGTGGAAAACCCCTTTATTTAACAAGCAAAGTATTCACAAGCATAAAAGAAATGACAACTGGGGACACAGGCATCACTCTGGGACAGGCTCAGCCCCCTGTGCTCATCACCCTGTGCAAACACACCTTCCCTTCCAGCCTGCCCCTGCTCCAGCTCACCCAAACCAGAACACGGATGATGAATGCCCCTGCTCTGCTGATTTATCATCATTTCTCCTGCATTGCTCACTAACAGAGCAGGAAAACAAGCCCCAAGTATGCAGAAATAATGTCAATATTGGGAGTTCTATGCTTCAGAAAAGGGTGACATGCCAATAATATTTGGATAGCAATACAATAGGAATATTGTTTTAAAACCTTTATGCTGGAGAAGGTTCTGAACAGCTTTATTAATTTTGAAGACAGTCCTGCTTGGAGATGGAATTTGAACTAAACCTACAAAAATTCCTATTCAAGCTATATTTTTCTGAGACTCTGTATGCATTTTTTATAACTCTAAATGTGCCTCTGGTCCTCAGAATAATCTAACAAACTTGATATTTCCTTTCCACTGTACATCAGTATTTCCCAGTGGGATGCCTCATTGTTCATAGTAGAGATGGTCAAGCAAGCACCTTTCTGGACACACATAAAGGATTCTGCATAATTCAAACTTAAAACTTGAACTCTGCTGCCAATCAGACAATGCCTAATGCTCAGAAAATATTCTTTACTGTCTTTGTCTAGCAATAGCCAAAATCTCTTGGGTGTTGTTGCTCAATATTAACTTTTTCTCTTTTTTTGACTGAAATAGAACAATAGGATCCCACTGATACATGAGTCAAATCCAGAGAATATGTTCCTTATGGGATCAGATTTTCTTTGGCATGGCCAAGAACTGAAGCCATACAAACAGGCCACCAACAAATATTCCAAACTGAACAGCTCTGAAGAGGCAGACAAGGTTGTGTCCTAATTTTTTTCTTTGTTTTGGTCCACTACTCTGATTAAACTGAAATGAACTGTCACTTTATATTTTGATCAGACCAATAAGAGATTACCCTTCGAGGAGGAAGCAAAATCAGGGGAAGGCAGCATAAGGTTTATGAGTGAGAGAGCCTCATTTAGGATCTCTGGGTAGAAATTAAAAGGTGGCAAGCTGTTGGTACCATGCCTAGGAATTAAATTCACCCCTGGAAGCAGCTTTTGCTGGTTTCCTCTATGCATTTTTGGGGCAGTGAGGCAGCCCAGTGCCTTCTCCCAAGGTTAACACAGCCATTAGGAACACCCCCATCATTTTTCCATCTAGCAGCCCCTGATCAGGACCTGGGTACCAGAAATATCCATTTAAATCAGAGCAGCTGCACCTAACAGATCCCCACGAGGCAGATGTGTCTCACCAGCTCCCAAAATGGCCCAAACAAGGGAGAAATTGGTACCCACAGGTGCCTGCACTCCGTCACGTAGGCAGCCAAACACACAGGTCCAGCAGCCACAAAGCATTGCAGTGCTCCACTTGGTTAATCTTTAAAATCATTATTAATCTTAAAGAATACGCTGGTGCTAAATATTGAGTGTTCTGTTGCCGTAAAGAACTGTGCGTGTGTATTTATCTCCACTCAAGCAGGGATTCAAGAGAAGTATCTAATTAAATAATGATTCATTAGGACAGCTTCTCAAAGGTCTTCTCCACAATGCATCATTCTGAGCAGGGTGCCCAAGCACATTTGATTTTGGAAACAGCCTAAGTGACCTCAGCAGCAGCCCCAGTGATTTTAGAGTTTTGCACCACCTCTGAGCTGAGTCCTACAGGGGCAGATCTGGAGTTTTTATCATGGTATCACTTTAATCTGATCATCATTACCCAATCAGTACCTTCAGCTCATCATTTTTCATTTATACACACTCATTTTTCAGTCTCTAAAATTCCTGGTGGTAGGCACACAGCTAAACAAAGGTGAACCCCAACAATCTGACTGCTCAAAAGTCACCCTGCCCCACGAGATTTATTCATTTCCAATCAATCACTGATTTCAGGAGCTGATGATTTAACTGCTTGCAATCAGCTTTATGGCAACTGTGGTTTGTCTGCCCCATAAACTCAGACTTGCCACACAAACAGGCACACTGGGAAATATTCATGGCTGTCCTCAACCTTTCCAAAAAGATAACCAAAAACTGGCCTCCAAAATGAGGGACTGAATTCCCAACAGGGCTCAACATGGGGTTAGTGAGTTCCCTTGAAAATATACCTGTAATGAGACTTTCTACGTGCCAAGGACTTTTTACAGTCCCCTCATGGATAAGTGGTGTGGAAGAGTTACATTCCATACCCTTAACTTAATGAAGAATCATTTCTCTCAGAAAGCTGGGGATTTGGTTGGTTGTTTTTTGTTGATGGTGTTTGGTTTTTTGATTTTTTTGGGGTTTTTTTTGGGGGGGGAGAGGTTTTTGTTGTTGTTGTTATTTTGGTTTGGTTTTTGGTTTGTTTGGGTTTTTTTGTGGTTTTTTTGTTTGTGGGTTTTGAGATGCTCTAATTTGTGTTTTTAATCTACTGCGATTCTTTTATAATTGTTTGTGCAGTGATGCCTGACAGGGAATGCTTTATAAATAAATCGAATTTATGACTATTTATAACCTCTCCCTCTTGAAATTTCTCAGCCAATAAAGGGGTCCCACAGCTCAGCCCTTCAGGGCTGGGATTTCTCTGTACATGTTCATACAAACACACGATGTGCATGCATGAAAGAAGGAGAGAAAGGGACAGAGAGGGTGCACGTGTGTGTGACCTTTTCTTTCCATGAGAAACTCAGGGGCAGATTTAACATTCTCCTCACAGTGCTCACAGCAGGCAGGGAAAACACAACTGCAGGGGATGAAAGATGAAAAGTCCTTGCAGCTTCTTCATCTCAGGCTCCATCCTTCCCTCTGTGGGACAAAGGTTTCCATGTTTTGTTTCCTCCTCCTCAGTAAGTTTCTCTTGGGTTTCTTGCTGCTTGAGCAGACAGGACACATGAAATGAGGCAGATATAAGGACCTCTGACAACCAGCACATAAAACTCATTTTGTTTCCTTAATGGAAGGCTAATTGGTAATTAAAAACATGACTGTGACCTGTGCAGTACCCAGAGAATAGAAATTGATTTCATTTAAAACAGATAAAGCTCCCAGGGCTGCAGCTCTGCAGAGCAGCAAGACTTTCTGGGCAAGGAGGAGTGAAAGAAGGGCTGTAGGTTTTTAGCAGGTTTTGCTAATTTAGACAAACCAAAGAAACCCAAAGACCTCTGCCAGTTCTTCAGTCCTTGGTTGAGTCCCTGCTGACCCCCACTGCAGCTGCTGCTGGTGTGGAAGCAGAGCCAGGGACAAGAAGATGGAAAATGGAAAATGGCATTGATTTCCATTCAGATTTTCATTTCTCGTGGGGCAGGGGTGTGTCCATCCTTCAGGTGTGAGCACTGCAGGGGTGGGGAGAGCCTGGAGCCCTCACTGGAGCCAGCAGGACACCCTCAGCCTGCAGGACTCCATCCCAGAGCTCTGCTGGGGCTCACAGGAACGCGGGGTCACCCATAAAAAATATTTGGATTTGCTTCACACAAGCCAAACACGCAGATCTGGGATTGTTAAAACACTTCTGTTCAATAAAGATGTTTAAACCTGAGGCTCTGCTATTTCTGCACTGAAACTCTCTGGGAATTTCCCTTTACAGACAAGGTGAGGGTTGCATTTAGAATCCTGCCAGCTGCTCCTTCTAATTCTCAACAAAATACTGAAATACTGGAATTTTTCAGACAATACCTAGATTTCCACCAGCCTGGCTGGTAAATCAGCAGGAATGAAAATTGGGAAAAAAAAGAGAAACAGCTAGGAAATGGGTTAATACATGCTAATGCATTTAATTAATTAAAAACAAGGAAGAAGGATTTCTAATTAAGTCCAGGCACTAATAAGGAATGAAGATTGCACTCATGCCATTTTTGCAATTGAAAACTCTGTAAATAACTATGGTGAGCACTAATTATCATGCCAGAAGAGAGGAGAGGCATCCCTTGTACCTGTATTTTCTTTTACTGTGATAAACCCTGAGGCCAATATTTATTCTCATGCAGATAAACTTAAAATAAAAACTAAGGAAAATATTACAGTCTGGCTAATGAGAGGTCAAGAATCTTATTAATATCCTATAATGTCCTTTGATTAAACTCAGTTTGATTAGCATCTGGCTGCTTTGCAAAAGGTGTATTCTTCCCATATTCCCTGGCTGCAGGGGTAGCTCTGTCTCATGGCAGGCTGTGGGATCTCTGTCTAAAGGGAAAATTAGATTTCAGCTGGCCTGGAAAAAAAATAAAATAAAAAAGGAATCTAAATCCCACCCACAACCAGAATTTCCTTTTATCATTTGAGTCAAATTCTTCTGACCCCATCACTGAGGGGGGCCAGTCCTGGTGGAAACATCTCTAAGAACTCAGATTTCCCCTTTGTCAGAGCGCTGCTCAGGGCTGCCAAGCATGCTGCCAAATGGACTTGAATTTCAAAGGTTTTGTGTTCACTTGATGAAAATAAGATGTTACACTCTGTGTTTTCACTCCCTCTGCTCCCAAGGCTCCCCTTCTCTTCAATCACCCTCAGGCTGGGAGCAAACAGGATTCATATTGATCTGTCTGAAAATTATTTTTAATGCTATTAATGCTATGGGCTGCTGTAATGGATGTCTTCCAAGCTTTTCACCCTGACTGGCTGCTCTGACTGATCTGCAACACACTAAACCCATCACTTGCCTTGCTGCTGGCCAGAACCCAACTCCCAGCACTGAAAAAAATATTAAAAACTTAAATTGGACAAACACGATGAAATTTCTCCTGAAACAAAGACCTGATTTTGAAAAAAGCTTTTAAATCAGGTCTTTATATGGACATAACTTCCACCAAATTCTAGAGAATTAGAGAAAAACAGAGGACAGTAAACTTTGGCCTAGTAACACCAAAAATATTCTGCACTAACACAAAATCAAATTGCACAGATTTGTGGGATTTTAGCATTTTCTTTTAGTCGTCTACAAACTGTGCTAAGGCAGTGCTGTGCTAATGTTTGAGTTCAATGGGGGAACTAATTAAAAACTATAATTAAATGCAATAAGCTGCTATTATTTATGAAACAGTGAAAAGAGTGTTAAAAGAACAAACATAGACATGGAAAAAATAATTCTGATATTGCTCCTTCATTCTGTTTTGACTGCCTTTGGTGCTGTTAGTAACACACAGATGGAAGGGGAAGCAGTTTTGCAGGTAATAAGCATTGCTCAGTCCACAGTTTGTCCTTATCCTTTGACAGACTGCAAGAACAAACACAGCAACCTAAAATTAACTCACAGAGTATTTTATGAATGAAAAAGGAGCCCATGAATCAATTTTCACAAACGCTTTTGGGTTTTGCTGAAGTCTTCTCATTTTAGTCACTTGGTCTAAACTGAATTTTTCCAAAATAGTTTCTTCTCTCCTAAGGATTTCTTCTTTAATGAATCCATCAGGGTTCATGAAGTTGTGGCAAAACATTCCTGGGACAGCACGCAGCAAGGACCTGTCCCAAGGCCCTGAGCACGACTCCACAAGCTGCTCCCCACACATTCCAAACAACTCCGTCCCTTGCACATCCTCTGTTTCACTCTCCTGTGCTGTCTCACTCTGCTTTGTTCCCAACCCAATTTGTTTTCACAAGGAGATTAAAAAAAACCCCATAAGCAATGAGGACTATGAAACCAGCGGCCTATGGCGAACGCCATCAAATAAAATCAAATAATTAAGGGGAATTCTTTAATTTTAATTAGCTTCCCTTCTGCAATCATTCCCTTCATGAAAAGTTCAATTACCAAGAAGCAGTGCTGTTAGATTCACTGCTCTATATTGTAGTTAGCTGGGCTGTTACACAGAAATGGGAAGTGACAGTGAAATCCCTGGTACAGCTTGCCAGATATGAAACTAATGGGGCTGAATTATCCCACAAGTCCTGTGCAGCTGCAAGGAGGAGATTTCCAGACTGCCAGGATAAGTTTGTCTCATCGTGTGAGTGCTCTACATCTTCAGAGAAGGCTGCAGGGGTCACACAGTCAATCACACACTGAATGTGGCTCAAAACGAGAAAAGCAAACACCACGCCAGGATGTGTAAACAAACCCAAGAGCCACAAGACGCAAGGAAAACTCCTTCTGCTCCCCACAGCGGGGGTGAAAGCTTGGCTGAAATTCTGTGAGTGGAAGGATGGACTGGGGGTGATCCAAGAGAGATCAACAGGGATCTCCTGAAGGGTACAGAAATTACGTGAGAGGAAAAGCTGCAGCGAGATGAGGAAACCTCTCCCTGGGATGGCAGTGTTGGTGAGAGAGCTGAGACAGGGAATGCTGCCTGGGAAGCTGCAGACTTTAAATCCCTGC
Organism: Prinia subflava; assembly: GCF_021018805.1. NCBI lineage: Eukaryota > Metazoa > Chordata > Aves > Passeriformes > Cisticolidae > Prinia > Prinia subflava. The sequence continues at coordinate 1,446,364 of NC_086250.1, read as the reverse complement.
TGTTGGAATTCTGGAAACTTGGGGTTTGAGATTTTGGTATATAGTAATACATGTGCAGCGATATGGAAGACTTTGGGAGTTGTCTGGGTCCTTCTTCACCTTCTTCTTTCTTTGTCTTGGTTTCGGGTGATTTTTTCCTTACTGGGTGGAAGGGTCCGCACTGCAGACTTGGAGTGGTCAATTGTTGGGTCAAAAGAATAAATAATACAGGTGTCATCTCGTTATTGGGTAATTATTGCCTAAATAACTTTGGAAAGAGTTAGAAGCAGCCATTTCTACCTTGCTAGGTAGAGCTCACACCCCGTGAGACTGCGCTGTAGATAAGAATTAATAAACTCTGAGTCCAAACACAAAACTGCAACTCCTGTGCATTAATCCCGGCTCTGACACGAAGAGAAGAGGATAAGAATCCTCACACCCCAGAGGTTAAATCCTCCTGTGGGGTAGGATGACTAAGTGGCCCACCAGGGTATCTGCTAGCCCCAATTTCTGCATTCCTGAGGCTCTCAGAGATGCCCATGGCCTCGAGATCCAGGCGGATTTGCCTCATCAGGGAGGCAGCTGTCTGTGGGGTTTGGACAGAACGACTCCAGGGTTATTCCCTCTCTATTCACCAGTGAAAAGCCTTTCAAAATGTTCCTGACACCCATGCAGCTAAGGCAGATCGAGGCAAGAAATCTATTCGTCATTTGGGATTTCAAGGAATGCCTCCATGTGTCATCATTTGGGAAAAAAAGAGCTCAGTGTCTCTCTTGGGGGAAGCAGAATTCAGGCTTCTCCCCAGGGCTGAGCAGGCTGGAAATGTCACTGCAATTGCACTGGGATGGAGTGAGTTTTTCTGCTCTTGTGTTGCAGTTTCAGGGTTTTCAAAGATTACACTGCAGAGCCCAAGCTGAGAGGAGGGATTTTCCCCTCCCTGAAAGGAGACTCAAGCCCCATCATTTGGGCTGATTCTCATCTAGGCTGGTGGTGTTTTTAACAGGAATTCCTCCTCCTCAATAGATCTGGTTCTGAAGGGCATTCAGGAACACGACCCTGAGAATGTTTAGTCTGCTTTTGATCTCTCTTGCCTTGGGTCCACAGAGCCCCTGCAGCAGAAATCTGAGATTTGCTGAGCATATTTGTAATTAATCCTAGACTTAGAGAAACGTGGGGATTAGTGGATGGCTGAACTCCTTATGTCTCTGGAGCAGTGCTGGAGTTTCCTTGTTACAGGCAGCAGAGAAAGGGTCAGAATTTGGCTTAGGCCACTGATTTCCATAGATCAGAGAAGTCTTCAAAGCAGCAGTACTACAGCTTGAATAAATACAGCCTCCTTCATCCAAAGGTTGTAATGAGACTCCACAGACAGCAATGAATGAATTAAAATATAAATCACACCCCATGGGCAGAAGAGAAACTGTCTCTATTTCACAGCTGGGAAAATTGAGAAATACATAGGATGAAGGTATTTGAAGGTTTGAGGTCTTCCAATCTGTGAGTACCCACTTTAGGACAATGACAGCCTGATTTTACTCCTCCTTTTTCCAGACACCAAGTGGTTTGTTGACTAATTGGAGTGATGATGCCTCTAGGGATAGGAGCTTGGCACAGTGACTTGACTGATTTAACCAGCTAACAAGCTAATAGCGATTTACAGAAGACAAACCTCTGACAAGCATGAAAAGACCTTGTCTAAATGTTTAGAAAGCTTTGATTAATTCCTGGTGGATGAAAACTGAGATGTTGCTGTCTCTGCCCCTCTTTGTTGCTTAGACTCCACCTCCTGCCTCGTGTTTCTGCCACCTCTCTAACCTTTTGTCTCCTCCGTTGCTTTGATTTGCACTCCACTTTTCTTTTTGGACACAGGGATTTCCAGAGGTTCAGCTGAAGGGGCAGACCCCTGGGTCTCCATCTCTGAAACAAAAGCTGTTCAAAACTGAGAGACGAGTTTGGAAATTGGACCCACCTGGTGAGAGAATCAGGATGGTGGAATCCTGGGGGGATACTCTCCAGGACTGCGACAGAGCAGTGCAGGAGGGCTCTGCTCTTGAAAACACAGAATAAAAACCAATTATCTAAAGAGATGGTGCACCTAGTGAGTGCACAACCAGGGGTACATCCCTCAGTGTCTCCTGTAAAACAGGTACAGTACAGCTCACTGCAACAGCAGTGATGGAAATGGAGATTCCAGATCAAATTCTGATCAGGTCGTAAGTAAAAAGAGAGAATATTGACCTCCTATTGACAGTAAGCATTCTTCCCTCCTTCAAGCTCCCCACACTGCTTAGAAATCCCTGCTGGTACACTTTGGGCAAGGCTGGTGCTGCTCTAGAGCAGTGCAGTGTCAGCAAGGAAACCCTTCCCAGGGAGGGAGATCAGGGCTCTAATAACCAGAGAGACTGGTGGAGCTCCAGGATGAGGGATGTGGGCTGGTGGAGCTCTAGGATGAGGGATGTGGGTTGGTGGAGCTCTAGGATGAGGGATGTGGGCTGGTGGAGCTCTAGGATGAGGGATGTGGGCTGGTGGAGCTCCAGGGGGAGGGATGTGGGCTGGTGGAGCTCCAGGATGAGGGATGTGGGCTGGTGGAGCTCCAGGGGGAGGGATGTGGGCTGGTGGAGCTCCAGGATGAGGGATGTGGGCTGGTGGAGCTCCAGGGGGAGGGATGTGGGCTGGTGGAGCTCCAGGGGGAGGGATGTGGGCTGGTGGAGCTCCAGGATGAGGGATGTGGGCTGGTGGAGCTCCAGGGGGAGGGATGTGGGCTGGTGGAGCTCCAGGATGAGGGATGTGGGCTGGTGGAGCTCCAGGGGGAGGGATGTGGGCTGGTGGAGCTCTAGAAGGAGGGATGTGGGCTGGTGGAGCTCCAGGGGGAGGGATGTGGGTTGGTGGAGCTCCAGGGGGAGGGATGTGGGTTGGTGGAGCTCCAGGATGAGGGATGTGGGCTGGTGGAGCTCCAGGATGAGGGATGTGGGCTGGTGGAGCTCTAGAAGGAGGGATGTGGGTTGGTGGAGCTCTAGGATGAGGGATGTGGGTTGGTGGAGCTCTAGAAGGAGGGATGTGGACTGCTGGAGCCCCAGGATGAGTGATGTGGACTGGTGGAGCTCTAGGATGAGGGATGTGGGCTGGTGGAGCCTCAGAAGATGGATTTGGACTGCTGGAGCCCCAGAATTTGGGATGTGGGCTGGTGGAGCCCCAGGGGTGGGATGTGGTGTTGTTCCAGCCCCAGCTGTGCCCACAATACCCTTCCCTTCACCAGGACCCCTACTCTGCACTCTCCCAAGAGGAGCTTTACAGCCTCTAAAATAAATTTTATGTGTCTGCATTTTACCAGGCAGTAATTTCTGAGAGAAACACTGCAGCCTTAGCAGTTATTCTAACTGTTTAAGACTATGCTGGTGTTTAGGTAAAAAAGAACCCAAGAATCACAGGTACTATCAATTTCTGATTTTCACTCCCTGGAATTGAGGCCATTTAGCAGGAAAAAAGGAAATGCTGTCATGTATGCAAGCTTATGAGCATCAATACATTTTAATGGATATATTTCTCTCTTATATCAATCCTCTGAGTTTTCCCACCTCTGAGTGAAACCTGAAAATGCACAGCATCATCTGTATTGCTCTGTAACCCAAAATCCCAAGCCTCCTTAGGAAACTTTCCTTTCAGAACAATTTAATATGATGTGATATTAACATCCCCACAGCTTCCCCCTCATGAATTAGAAGTGTCACTCTCTGGTTTTCCACTAGATAATTTCTAATTTCTGCTAGATAAATAATTCCTGCTAGATAAATAAGGTCTACCTCGATCAGAGAAATTCCCATGTTCTGCACTTTTTATTTGACTGGTGAGGCTTTCTTTACTTTGCACCCTGAGCTCTTCAGTGGCTTTGCCTCATTTAAAATCTGTATTTCTGCTCAGCATGCCTGCATTCCTGTGGAGAGTTGCTTAATCCCTCTGCAGACTCCCAATCTGCCTGCAAGGAGCACACAGAGCATTCCCAGATCTTTAAATGGAGGCAACACCAAAACCTCCTTCCTTTTATTAATGGAAAAGAATCCCCGTACTATTTAAAAAAAGAAGAAAATAAAAATTAGCCAAGCCCCCTCTTTTTGGGTTTTATCCCTCCTTTCCTGTGTTTCTCAATGATGGCTGATTAACTGCCATGACATATGAGTCACACAGGATCTGGGACACAGGATGTGTTCAGAGTTGCTTCATCATGTTCTAATATCTAACATGTACACTTGTTTACTAGGGAAGAGGGCTGTGTGTGATATTTACATTGTGCTAACTTGGGATGTTACAACTGCAATGGACAGGGAATGATAAACAGGAATGATACAGGCAAATAAAGAGGGGGAAAGAAAAGATAAACCAAAGCACAATGAGGAACAGACTCCCAGGGCATGGGAAGACAGATTTCACATTCCATTTCCTTTTTTTGTTATGTCACTTTTAGATTTTCTCTCAATGATATCAATTTAAGCTCGAGGTACGTTTCTTTTCATGATGAATGTCTGGTTTTACCCTCAAAGCAGGCAACCTTTCCATACCTCAAATTTTCCTCATAAATACCCAACTCCCAAATGCCCCTAAAACTCCTTCAGTATATGAGGAAAGCCATCTGTGCACCAAATAATGACTTCTGCTGCCTATTTTGAAGTGCTGACATCTGCCTCTAATCACTTAAGGAAAGGAAAAGGACATCCTATATCCAAAAAATGACTTTTTCCTCCTCTCCCTGTCTCACTACAGCACTCAGCTCTTAGTCAGCACATCAGACAGCTTTCAAAAGAGCACACAGAAAGAAGCCAAGCTGTCTCTAGGTGAGGCAGAGGATCACAGCACCGTGTTCAGTGGTGGGCCATGAATGGTGCTAAAAACAGATGAGCCCGAGGATTCCCCTCTAAAGAGTGAGTATCCTTTTTTAGTGGGTAAAAGACAATAACTGAAAAAGAACACTTGGCTGTGAAGCTTACCCAGGAATAACAAAGCTGCAGGGAAGGGCTGGAAAAAGGGAACAGAAACAAGACATGCTCAATATAAGCACAGGATATTTGAATTCAGAATACTTAAAAAAGGTAAGGGATATGCAAAAAAAATAATTTCTATTTGGCCAGCTCCTGCTGGAGACAGCTGGAGGTGGTTCTGAAAGGGCTGAGTGCCTGCAGGAGAGGGGACAGTGGCATTCTGAGTGCCTGCAGGAGAGGGGACAGGGGCATTCTGAGTGCCTGCAGGAGAGGGGACAGTGGCATTCTGAGTGCCTGCAGGAGAGGGGACAGGGGCATTCTGAGTGCCTGCAGGAGAGGGGACAGTGGCATTCTGAGTGCCTGCAGGAGAGGGGACAGTGGCATTCTGAGTGCCTGCAGGAGAGGGGACAGTGGCATTCTGAGTGCCTGCAGGAGAGGGGACAGTGGCATTCTGAGTGCCTGCAGGAGAGGGGACAGTGGCATTCTGAGTGCCTGCAGGAGAGGGGACAGGGGCATTCTGCAGGGCACACAGGGCAGATTCCTGCTTTGGGAGGTGCTGTGCTGCTCCAGGGACCCTCACTGTGGATGCACACAACAGGGAGCACTGCAGCAGGCACAGAAATAGAGCTGAACTTGGAAACTGCTTTACAAATTAATTGCTTGTTACTTCGGCTCCCCTTTGTTTTCCTTCCTCGCACTTGATGGCTTTTGTCTCTTGTCCTCCTACCTGTGACTTCTCCCATTTTCATCCCACTTTATCACCCCTATTTAGAGACTTTTCTCTTTTACTTCTGTCACACTCTGACAGAGTTCCCAAGCTCCTGATAAAACACTGCCAGCACCCTGTAGTAACGATGTTTTTAATCCCTAGGCTAGGGGTTTTTTAATGGAAGCTCACAGGAAATATGTGTTCCTTGGGGGTCAGCAGAAGCTGACAATGAGGCAGGAGAAGTCCACACAAACTGATTTTTCTGGGTGCTCTGGGCAAGGCTGATCAATTCTGCAGGGATCCCTCATGCCTGGTCCCTCTCCCTAGGCTTCATTTCTGGTTTTCCTCTTTTTTTACCATTAGCCACTCAACAGTTTTGTTGTTAAGTCTTCTGAACAAAAATTCCCAACTGTTGTTCCAGACCTTTGGAAGAAAGAGCTGCTAAACTTCTAACCCTTATTATGGTCAAAATGACTCCCTGGCAATTCCCAGAAAACCCCAAAATCCCACAGCCACGTTCTCCCTGCTTTTGTCAGTCCTGCAAAGGGCACAGCAATGAATTACAGCCAATATTTTAAAAGCCACCCATCCAAATTCTGAGCTCCCCTGTTTGTAGCAAAGCACCCAGCAACATTTCCTGAGCTAATTCAGCAAACTCTCACTGTTTCATGGAAAAAAGATAGAGAGTTTTCTTTTCCAACCAAGCAAGGAGCTTTGTGCTTGGTGCACAAAATTTTACAATCGTTTTTGTGGCAGATATACATCTTATTCTTTTCAATTCCCCTTCATGTCTCATTGCCAGGAGCTGTCCAAAATTGGTCCACTTGGCCTTCAGTCCAGCTGCCCACCTGCCTGCCCAGAAGCTGCTGCTTGCTGCAGAATTGATCAGGGCTGATCAATTCTGCAGGGATCCCTCCTGTCCAGTCCCTCTCCCGAGGCTTCATTTCTGCTTTTCCTCTTTTTTTTTACCCTTAGCCCCCAGCAGTTTTCTTGTTAAGTAACCTCTGAACAAAAATTCCCCTTCCAACAGCACAAACATCTCAGTGACAAGGCAGAAAAGCACAGAGCAATTAAGAGATCACTTCAATTTATTGCCCAGCTGAAGCTATCAGGGCTCCAACCCTGCACACAGTTCTCCACAAAAACAGAACCTGAAGGGCACAAAACTCAAACCTCAGCTCTGCAATGCTTGTTCAGAAATGTTACATCACAAGTGATTGTAAAAACAGCGTCTCCAACACCAAAATACAGAGCAGCCTTCTAAAAATTGTTTAGGTACAAGGGGGGAAAGAAAACCGACAGATCTGGGCTGTCCAGCAATCTGCTGAAGTAAAAAAGCTTTAAGCATGCTGATTTACAACATTGGAAAAGAATTAATCTGACTCATACAATTACTAAAGGACATTTGTCTCCATAACCCAGTAGGCAACTTCATTTTTCATCCTGCTGGACAGTGTTTCCAAGTTCTTTCCTTTCTTTTCTGGATAACTAAATAAGCCTTTTTAGTCTTGTTGCTTTTTAACTGTTACTCAACTAAAAGAAAAACAGACCAAAAAACTAAAGGCAAAAAGTAACCCAAACATTAAATAACCAGAACATCTATGTAGGATATTTGCAGATTATTGAGGGAGGACACTGAAATCCCCTCAGCCTGATCCCTGCAGGGAAAGAGGAACTCTACAGCCTTGAAGCTGCAAGACAAGGATCACAGGAGTGACAAGGGCAGTGGAAACACTGCAAAGATGCAGAAATTAGGGAATGCCAACTATCTCTGGTGTGCTTTTGGAAATATAAATTCAACCTACACAACATAGGTACAACAAGAGCACCGCAGAGGGTTTTTTTTAGTGACAGGACAAGGGGTCACGGCTTTAAACTGGAAGAGGGCAGCTTTAGATCAGGTATTTGAAGAGATGCTTTATTGTGTGGGTGGTGAGACACAGGGTTCCTGGAGAAACTGGTTTCCAGGAGAATGCCCCAAGAATGGGGCTCTGAACAGCCCAGTCTAGCAGAAGGTTCCCTGCCCGTGCTGTGGGGGTTTAAACTGCATGATCTTCAAGGTGCCTGACAACCAAACCATTCCATCATTCTATTAATTTTTGGTTGGTTTTTTATTTTTTTTTAAGCCAATGGGGCTCCTCACAAATCACTTTTGTTTGGGTATTACCTGAACAAACTTATTTGTCTATATGAAATTGGACACCAGCAGGAGTTTGGTGCTTTGCATGGATGGTAGCAGCAGGGTCATTAAAAACTCAGCATTGACACCCAAGCTCCAAAGAGAGAGAGAGGACTTCTTCTTTTTTTTTTTTTTTTTTTTTTTAACTCATTTCTTACCAATTTGCAGAAGAGACATCAAACTCTAGTCCTCTAAAAGGCCTCTCTACCCAAAACATTCAGATCTAATCAAAACATTTCAGATTTCTGAAGCTACAATGAGAAGGAGAGAGGGGAAATGTGGGTGTTTCTCCTACCCTGGGCTCCCACCAGGCACAGGGATGGTTCACATGGGCCATTCAGCAGCACTGAATCAGGGCAACCTTTCCATACCTCGAATTTCCTCATAAATACCTAACTCCAAATACCCCTAAAACTTTCAGTATATGAGGAAAGCCACATGTGCACCAAATAATGACTTTTAATGCCTATTTTGAAGTGTTGACGTCTGCCTCTAATCACTTAAGGAAAGGAAAAGGACATCCTAGATCCGAAAATTATTTTTTTTTTCTCCTCTTCCCTCTCCTCTGTTCCTTTCACTAAGAACAGCAGAAAATGGCCAAGTGCTGAGAGACAGGTGAGTGTCTCCTCACATGTGGTCTCCTCTGGGCAAAACAAGCACACTGGCTGGCTCCAAGCTGCAGATATTGGCAAGTTAATTATTGCCAGCTACTTAATTATTGCTGCTGCTCCTATTATTCTGCACTCATCATCTCTCCTGTAACGATTCCCTGGCTTCCTTGGAGAAAGGAGCGTGGCTGTGGGTAATGATTTCACTGCTTTTCCTCCTCTGCCCGCCTCTCCTTCACTCTTTTATATTGAATAATCATTTATGTGCTAGTTTAATTAGCTAATTATCAACGTGTTTGGGTATTTTAAGGAGGAAATATCATTGTTTACTCGTCAGTAATGAAGTGGGTCCCATTTGATTTTGGTGCTGGGAAATTTACAAGTATCATTTTTCTGCGCGGCACCACCAAATATTAAAAACGTTAATTATTTGCTTATATCTTGCTACACTGAAAGGAGAAGTAAATTTCCATGACTGTAGGCTTTGGGCTGCTGGATTATTATTAGTATAACCAATCTGAGTTTGCTTAGGGGATGCAGGAAGAGCAGTCAGGAAAGGAGATATTTGCATTTTGGAGGATTGCACGACCCCAAATTCACCCGTCTGCCCCCAAAGGCAGCACAAAGAGCTCCCAGTCCCTCCTCTCCCTGGAAAGGAGCAGGAAAAGGGGATCATCCCCGTGGGTCACCCATGGTCCATGAAGTTTAGACAGTCCCAGGCAGGTTTTGGAAGGCACAGACTGAAGCGGGTCCAAAGAAACTCAGCAAGCCTGGGCACGGCGTACCTTGGACATTGGTAATAATTCCCAGGGTCAGGGAAATTATTCCAGCTGTGGCCCTCATCCTTCTCTTCCAGAACGGGACAGCATGGAATGAGAGGAATAATGCTGGAACAACCCAGCATGAAGGCTTTGGCCTCCTCACTTCACTCACTTGGAGAAACACTCATTAATCAGCCATTCCAGCTTAGCTGAGCATGGTTTAAACTTCCCTTCAGCAGCCTCAGGGGCAGCTGAGAAGATTTTTAGTCTTTGGCAATGCAAAACGTGCAGTGCACTGTTTCAGGGTGAGAGAACCAGTTCCTGCCAGTGCACTCTGTGTGGCAGTGTGTGGAAAGGAGGGATGCCTGTAGGATATCCTCACCTCAGCTCCCTCCCAAAGGCTGACTTCAGTTTAAAAACCCCAGCACAGCTCCCACAGTTTTCACAGCACTGCATCCAGCATGATTAATGGGTAGGAAGAATAAACAAACCAACCTGCCTTGTAATGTGTCCCCTTTGTTGTTTTATTTTTCAAATAAATTTTAGGGTAAATCACAAATCAGCTCTTCCACGCTCCATTTTGTACTTTGTGGTATACTGCTGGTTGCTCTTTTCAAATGATTTTTTTTCTAAGAACTCTGAATCTGTTTCAAACCAGGACGTACTATAATGAACAGCACTCAAATACACAAATCCTGAATTTCCCTTAAAAGGGCCTAATAAGAACAGCAGAACTGTGTTTATAGACGTTTTTCCTTGATTTATCATTTCTGAGGAGTTTTCAAACTACAAAAACTATGCAGGCTAGAACATCAATGTTTCTAAAACTAAAGCTGAAAGCAATGTAGCTGCAGAGGACTTGGATATCATAAAATAATCAACCACTGTGAAACTCAAGGTAAAATCACAGGAGTTAGCAAGATGTGCAGATTAGACCAGGCATGCAACACCCACTGCAGCTCTCCAGAACCCATCCATGCCTAATTCCTATTTACAGAGGTCCCCAAAATGAAATCCATGTCCCAATGTGACCTGAAGGTCACTGGAGATGGGTCCTGCAGCTGCAGGGGAGGGAGGCCTGGAGTCAAGGACCTGGGCTAAATAAATATAACCTGCATCAGCCTCATCCTGCCCTGACCTGCCACTGGCACAGCATTCCCGGGAATCTCTGGGTGTCATGTGAGAGGAAAGCTGCTCTCAGGTATTCCCACCACTGCAATTCACAGCTTGGCAGCTCATTAATGACATTCATGTCATTAATGACATGTGTGAAATTCGATGTATGAGCCCCAAGCCTCCATGCCCTCAGCCATTTCCTCACAAGTAGGATTTTTTTTAAAACTAGAGTGGAGTTACAAATTGAGAGCAGAGCCCAGTCCAGCATTTCATTGCTAATTAATATCTTGCCTATATGAACATTTTATTGCCTAAACACTTTAAAAATCTAGCTTATCTAATTTTCATAATCTGATTTTTAATTATCAATAATGGTTCTTCCCTCAGCCATAGGACCCATCTGAACTGACTAATTAATATTAAAGGCTAATACTTTTTCAAACACCTTGAGGTAACAGATCACCAAGATTCCCAGCACCGTGACAAGTATGTGAAACACAAGTGTATATTCAATAATTTGGAGTTGTGTTCCCTCCAGGGCTGGCCAGACTGCAGAGCCACAGACAACTGCTGCACTCTTACACCTGGAGATTTGTTCACAGCTGGGACAAAATCCTCCAAAATTTCAGATTCCTTGGAATCAAATAATGGCACTTGTCTTGTGCAGAGCCCCTGATGAAGGCTCGTTGCATTTTAAGTCAGCAATGTTTTAAAAAGATCACTTTGGAGCCAGAGAAAATGTTGTAAACTCTCAGCAACATATGTATATGAACAAGAGCCAAGAAGACTCTCATGTCTCATGATGTAAATTTACAAAGCCCCACCTTAATTAGGAAAATTTCTTAGTCTGTCTAATCAATTTAGGCACAGTGTCCTTCACGTTTCAGCCCAAGTATTACAGTCAGTGTGACCCAAGATCTGCCGAGTTCTCTTAAATTTGATTTTTTGCAGATCATAACTGTCTGCCAAGGATAGAAAAAAATCCACAGTACCCCATTAACAATTGTTTTCCAGCCCCAAAACCACAGCAGAGTGTGCTGCCCAGCACAGAGGCCCCACAAATGCTATATATAAAACTTAGATTTCTGTCCCTATTGTTGACAAAGAGTAGGGGAGACTGAGGCAGAGCAAGGGGAGGTAAAATCCCTTCAGAGATGGTCAGAGAAACAAAGAAGTGATTTACTCATTTTCTCACCCCTGGCCTTGAAGGAACCCCCTTTTTCTCATTTGATGGTTAATACCACACAGAGACACAGCTTATTATGGCAGAAGCAAAGCTACCAATAGCCCAGACAGGAAAATCAGAATAATTGTGACAGTGGCTGGGCTCTACAGCACATTCTGCCCTGCAATATTTTTATTATGCTCACATTATACAGATGGAGCTCCCACTGTTTGATTTCCCAGCCTCTTCTCCAAGGCAGGCACCTTCACAATCAGAATGTTTCCTAATACTTCAGCCTGTATTTTATTTGTAAAATACCACTAGTTTTTACTCTATCCCCTTTTCCAAATCAGCCTCCAAACCCAAGGAATTCTCTTTTGAGTCTTTTGGGAATATGCTGCAAAAGTGTTGCAGTTTTCTGCACCAAGAAATCAACCCCGTTTTATTCATGGCTTAGGGAAAAAGCCTACTAAAATAGGATCAGAGAAGTTTGAAACCAGGGTGGGAAAGGGAGTACAGACTGATCCCCAGGGTATGCAAAGCAGAAATGAGATTGGAAAGTGAACTGGGCTCAGGTAAAGTCACCTTGTTTCAGATGACACCACTGCACACTCCCAGGGAAGAGCTGTGTGCTGCCCAGGCTGCAGATTCCATCTCTGCTCCAGGTTTATCAGCTGGGGTAAGGATGAAATCAGCCCCAGGGTAAGGGAGACCACAGCAAACACCAGAGGCTCTGCTGCTGCTGCTGGGGGAGCTGAGCCCCCTCCAGGGCTGAGATCAGGACAGGATGGAGGAGCAGCACACAGGGCTCAATCACAGAGCACTGCTCAAACCCTGGGAACCCAGGATTTAAGGGTTTAGTATACAGTAATATAGATGGGGCAAGATGGAGGATTTAGGGCATAGGCTAAGTCCTTCTTCTTCACCTTCTTCTTCTTGGTTTTGAGTGATTTCTTCTTATTGGGTGAAAGGATCCGCACTGCGGACCACGGGTGGTTGGTTATTGGGTTAAAAGTATAAATAATATGGGTGTCATCTCATTATTGGGTATTAGTGCTTAAAAGACCATGGAAAGAGTTAAAGACAGATCCATTTCCCCCCTTGCTCGTTAGAGCTTAGGACAGTGAGACTGTGCTGTAGATAAGAATTGATAAACACTGAGTCCAAAAACGAAACTGTGACTCCTGTGCTTTAATCCAGGCTCTAACACAAAAAAAAGAGGATAAAACCCCCCAGTGCACCACGCCTCAGCCTGCTGGTCCCCCCATCATCCCTGATTCCCTCCCCAGGCCAGGACTGCACACCTCCAGGCACAGCCTTTGGACCCAAAGCCTGCAAAGCACATCAGACCCCACTGTTTGCTCAGGGCTGGAGGGAACACAAGGATGGATGTGCATGAGGCAATGCCCTGAGGACTGGAATTCTGCCCAGTGCACTTCCCTGCTCCCTGCCATTCCCAGGGGAACAAGAGTCCTCAGGGTCAGGGCTTGTTGTGCAGTCTGGAGAAGTGGTTACCCTAGAAAATGTTTCTCTTCACTAATGCACGATTAGGACTTGTTATTTTGGGTTATTCTAAGTGGAAAACACATGAAGCTGCAGATGAAGCCTGTTCTATGTACAGAGTGTGTTAATAGACACAATTTTCATACAGATGAAAACAGTTTGCAGATAAGTGCATTGACCTTTTCCTTCTGAAGCCTGCTCTTCAAAGACTGCAGGAATCTGGGTCTGGAGAGGACAAGTGAAATTCTCAGAGGTGGGCAGCACGAGCATTTCAACATCTTAATCAGTCTCAGGTACAGGCACCTCCCAGGTTGCACAAAAAAGGACATCAGACCATAAAAGATGCAGCTGACAGTCATAAATTCACATTAAATCCATTTCATTCGGGACCTTGAGATTCTGGAATTGGAGAAAGTTGTAAAACTAGCCACAGTGATTTGGAAACTGCTGCTCCTGGACAGGAAGATCAGAAAGAGGTCAAGCTCAGCTATTTGGTTTGCCTTTAGCCCCTCCGAGGTGGACTGTTCTGGACACTCAGTCATCATCAAGTAGGCATCCACATGAACTGTCTCACCAGCTTCAGGACGTGCTTTGGAGGCCCCCACTGGCAAAAATTGTGTGTTGGGGGGTCCAGAGCCTCTGGGGCTTTCACATCTCCCTGCCCAAGGTGGCCTGGCTACAAGAACATGTCTGTTCTCTCCAAAATCCCACCACACTCACACCAACATTTCTTAACAGGCAGCTGAAAGGCAGAAGGATCATTTCTAATCCCCCATCTCATCATCACAGGTCCTGGTGACATGGAGTGACCCACAGGGAGAGTGGCACCCTCCTCTTCAACCTTCACCCACGCCAACAGGAGGAAGGACAAAGTAACTGAGTGCAAAGACAGCAAAATAAAAATGCAAAATGCAAAGTCTTTAACTTTAGACCAGAAAGGCAGAGCCTGGAGGGAGGGAGCTCAGGTGACCTAAACAAAGCAGCACAAGGCAGAGACAACCTGGACTTTCCTCTGGCTCATTGCTGATGCAACGAGTGCCAGCAATTTAACGCTGGGCAGGCTCCAGGGCAGGGCTCAGCCGAGGGTAGCAGCCCCCCAGCTGCCCTGGCAGAGCAGGCTGGCACTCTGCCCTCCTGCTGCTGTCCCAGGGTGGCTGGGTGGATGCAGCCCATCCTGCTCACACAGGCCAAGATGTTCAACCCCCATTTCCCTGACCCAAAGCTGGTGTGTGCCCTTCTCCCTCACGGTTCAGCTGGGGCATGTCTGACACTGGAAGGTTCCAGACCAGCCCTGAGCTGGTGCAGAGCCAGCAGCAGCTCCAGCAGAGTCAGCAGCACTTTGGGAAGCATCAGCTGCCCCTCTTCCCCAACCCCTGACTGACAGGATGGTGCTGGGGCACAAGCACAGAGACAAACCCAAGGTTCTTCTGCTTTGAGACCATCCTGCTCACCTGCTCTTCTTGGCTCCCTCTGTCCCTCCCAGGACATCCCACACCCTCTCTGAAATATCCTTCTCTGTGGCTCCAGCCAGCTGGGAGAGCTCCCCAGGGTCTCCCCTCCCCACTGACTCCGTGCGAGGCACAGCTCAGGGAAATGTGTGTGTGGAACAGGGAAAGCTGGAAAAGGATGTGCAATCCAACAATTCACAAAATTCACCTGCCAGGGCACAAACAGCAGGGAGGACAATTTCTTTCTACCCTGGAGCTTCAGCACACGGGGCAGGTGTTGGCCAGGGGACACCCAGGGAAGGAGGGGCTCTTTCCATCAGGGGTTAAAAGTTCACCAGCAGAGAACACCAACATGCACCAGACAAATCTCTTAGGATTGCAGTAATAGGAACAATAATATAAAATTAGAGATACCAGCAGGTGAAAAATCTACGCAGAAAAACACAGGGCAGCAAAAAATAAGACAAAGGTATTCTGGTTCCTGGCTGAGGGGAGCTAACTGGGTCAAAGCCATTTAAAAATGTTCTTTATGTGGCTCTCTTATCTACCTTCACTTGGGAAAGAATTTGTGCTGTACTTGTGGTAATGGAAGACAAAGATATGCTAAGAAAGGGTTTTCTTTGCCCCAAAATTTATCATCATGATACAAGATTTTATTTTGCTTATCTAATTTATTTTTACAAGTCTTCCCTGGTCAATAAGGTACTGATATTTGTCCTAAACAAGATTTAAAGAACTAAAGTCAACAGAAAGTTTCACTCACAGTTTTGTGATTATATTTGATGAAGAAAATTAAGGATTAAAAAGTAAAATAAATCTTATTTTTCTCATTTGCAGGAGATAGACCTTGCAAAAAACCCTGTCCCACTCGGGGGAAATAGAATAAAACATTAAGTGTAAGTATGAATATCAGAGGAAGGAAGAAAATAAAGTATATTTATGTTCTGCAATATGAGAATTCAAAGAGCAATTTTGGTCAAGATGATGAAGGTTTGAACACGTGCTAAAAGTACAGGCCATGTAGAAAGTTATAAGAAAATAAAATTTCCACTATCTGAAGTGACAAATCTAGGGATCATAACACTGACTCTTTGCAGGGCTTCACTTCAGTACTCATGCCAGAACTGTAAAATTTGTGGCTGTAGGGAAGATAGTATACATGATGCATCTGAAGCACCAGCATTTGACAAAGCATCTCAGGAAACCTTCCTCACAGAATTAATTTGCTTGGATCTCGATAGGAACAAAATCAACCCAAGCCAGTGCTGGCTGAACAGTGAACAAAATCTGAGTTTTGGCTCTACATCAGGTTTGCACACTTAGCTTACTGGAATATAATATGAAAGTTGGGCCACTTTTCACCTAACATCTTCATCACTGCTCCAGAGAAAGTGAAGGGTCTAGCAACAAAGATTGACATGGTTATAAACAAAAAACACCCCGAAAAACCCAAAAAACCCCAAAGAATGGTTAGAAAAGTTAGACCAGAAATCAGAAAGTTAGGAGAAAGTGGATTGAAATGCTGAATAACAGCTGAAAACCCCAGGCAGATGAGGACAGCAGGTGGCAGGGTTCAGACAGGCCTCCCCACGAAATTCAACCCACCAGATGTGCTCTAAATGCACAATTTATTGCACAGGTACTTCAGGAGCCTTTGCAAGCTGTGAGTGCTGGCTGCCCAGAAACAGAGACAGGATTCTGTTCTACAAGGTATTCCATTTACACGGGAAATCCTGTAATAAACAGAATATCTGGGAATTCCCACCTTGATTCAGGGATCTTTTGACCTCCTCAGACTCCCATGAATTAAAATGGTTTTGCAAGACTCTGTCCCTCTTTCCAGAACACTCAGAGATATTTCATTCACTCTGAGACATCTCATTCACTTAAACAAAACCGGAGCTGAAGCAGTAGCAGAAGGGAAACAAGAACATTCAGGGGCTGATTTAAAAGAAGATGTTAAGAAAATGAAATATGCAAACCTGGCTCAAAGACAGCAAAGAAAAATAACACAACCAGAAATGACAAATACTTGAAGGCTATAAACACCAAGAAAGGAGAGGAATTTGGGGTTGTGCAAGAAGTAGTAAATCTATGAGTAATGACATTAAATTATGAAAAGATAAACTTTCATTGAAACATCAATTTGTTTTTACAAGTAGTTCTAGGCTGATATCAAGCAGTCTTCCAACAGCAAGTTCAAAAGATCCACTGCTAAGGGTATTTAGAAAGATTTTGGACAAATAATTGAAAGTGCTCTTTAAGGAAAATATTCCATATTAGGAGCCAGAGAAGTTTCATGATTTAGTAAGTTTTTTCCTTACTCTGACTTCTCTGAATATCTATTTTGAAACAAGCCATTAGCACAAGATTTTCTAGCTCACAAAGACAGCAAAAGCCAATTTGTCTTGTCTTGCTCAAGAGGTCCCACAAATTACACAAGTATTACACATCACTTACTGAACACTGTTTGACATCACTGCATCTAAACTGGTGTAACCCGTTCAAAAGAAGGACCAAGGAAAAGACAAATATGCAGACCTTGGCAAAGGGACAAAGAAGGAGAGCTCAGCAGATATATCTTTTTTATGTCTGCAGGATATAAACCACAAGGAATCAGGCACAAAAACACACTCAAGAAATGGTCATTTAAATGAGTTCCTGAGAGTCCAGAACCAGGCAATGGTGAAGCCAAGGATTGGTTCCAGGGGTGTCTGGAAGAGGGGCACTCTGGATTCCCTGCTTAAACCAGTGGGACGTGTACCTGCTTATGCCATCACTAAAAGCTCATTCCCTCTAAAAAAATGTACTTTCAGTAAATCCAAGCTAATCACAGAAAATGAAAGGTGTTCAGCTCAAACCTGTCACGTGCTGGAATGGACACTCTTAGATGTATCAATGGAATGTGGCAACAGAAGCACAAATATGTTTATATTAAAGCTGCTAACAGCACTTCCCACAGATCACAGAATATTCTGAGTTGGGAGGGACCCACAAGGATCTTTTAAATGAATGGGACTTACAGCCTGAAGGGTCAAAAGTAAGAGAACTGCACCTGTTACACCTGGCCAAGTCTGAATCCACAAATCATGTTCTCGTTCAGGCATTGAAATATTTGGGTGATTTTTATAGCTACTGGGGAACTGAAGGAAACTT
Source organism: Prinia subflava (assembly GCF_021018805.1). Classification (NCBI taxonomy): domain Eukaryota; kingdom Metazoa; phylum Chordata; class Aves; order Passeriformes; family Cisticolidae; genus Prinia; species Prinia subflava. Next base: position 1,428,770 of record NC_086250.1, on the reverse strand, counting down.
TTCTGATCTTAAATGAGGTAGTTACTTTGCAGTTGTGAAAACAGACTCAATGCAACTAAAAAGCCCTTCCCAAACTTCAGTCTCACAGAGAAGAAACAGCAATGCTTGTTTGTTTATGTAGCTGAACACTCACCATGCCCCTTTCTGCTGAAGGTTTTTGTGTCAGTGTTGGCAATGGATGCAGATAATCCAGGCAGCTAGGCTTGGAAATCTTCTTTAAAAGCCTAATGATTAATCAAGTCTGGGTTTGCAGTATTAGTACTGTCAGGGGTCACAGCCAGCCTGATGAGAAGAGCCCAATCCCTCAGAAATTAATCCAAGTGCTCCTAAAGGGATGAGGCAATTGCATCAGCAGTGGAGCAGGAAAGCTGTGAGCTCCTGCTCACTGGGGGAACTGCAGGGCAGCAGCTGGATCCCACAGCTGGATCCCACAGCGGGATCCCACAGCTGCATCCCCCAGCTGGATCCCACAGCGGGATCCCAAAGTGGGATCCCACAGCTGCATCCCACAGCTGCATCCCACAGCTGGATCCCACAGCGGATCCCACAGCTGGATCCCACAGCTGGATCCCACAGCGGGATCCCACAGCTGGATCCCACAGCTGGATCCCACAGCTGGATCCCACAGCTGCATCCCACGGCTGGATCCCACAGCTGCATCCCCCAGCTGGATCCCACAGCTGCATCCCACAGCTGCATCCCACAGCTGGATCCCACGGCTGGATCCCACAGCGGGATCCCACAGCTGGATCCCACAGCTAGATCCCACAGCTGCATCCGACAGCTGGATCCCCCAGCGGGATCCCACAGCTGGATCCCACAGCTGCATCCCCCAGCGGGATCCCACAGCTGGATCCCACAGCTGCATCCCACAGTGGGATCCCACAGTGGGATCCCACAGCTGCATCCCACAGCTGCATCCCACAGCTGGATCCCATAGCAGGATCCCACAGCTGCATCCCACAGCTGGATCCCCCAGCTGGATCCCACAGCTGGATCCCCCAGTGGGATCCCCCAGCTGGATCCCACAGCTGGATCCCACGGCTGGATCCCACAGCGGGATCCCACAGCTGGATCCCACAGCTAGATCCCACAGCTGCATCCGACAGCTGGATCCCCCAGCGGGATCCCACAGCTGGATCCCACAGCTGCATCCCCCAGCGGGATCCCACAGCTGGATCCCACAGCTGCATCCCACAGTGGGATCCCACAGTGGGATCCCACAGCTGCATCCCACAGCTGCATCCCACAGCTGGATCCCATAGCAGGATCCCACAGCTGCATCCCACAGCTGGATCCCCCAGCTGGATCCCACAGCTGGATCCCCCAGTGGGATCCCCCAGCTGGATCCCACAGCTGGATCCCCCAGTGGGATCCCACAGCTGCATCCCACAGCTGCATCCCACAGCTGGATCCCACAGCAGGATCCCACAGCTGCATCCCACAGCTGGATCCCCCAGCTGGATCCCACAGCTGGATCCCCCAGTGGGATCCCACAGCTGGATCCCACAGCTGGATCCCACAGCTGGATCCCACAGCTGGATCCCACAGCTGGATCCCACAGCGGGATCCCCCTGCATCACTTTGCAGCTCTCATGCAGTGCTTAAACCTCTGCAGAGAGGCCGAGGCTGTGGCTGTTCTCAGCTTGAGGCAGAGGATTCAGTGCAGGATGCTCAGAACACGGGGGCAGGGCAGACAGGACCCCAGTTCAGTCCCATTTAGGGAATCAAACACCTCTAGGAGCACGGTGGTGCTGGGTTCATGCTGCAGAGGGTGCCTGGCACAGACACTGCTGTCACAAGCACTGCCACGAGCTGAGGCCTCCTGAGGTCCCCAAACACCAGTGAGGGGACAGTGCCAGCCCTTCCCACCCGGCAGATGGGAGCACTGCCACCATCCCACGGGCACTCAGGGCTCCCTGTGCTGGCACCCCTGAGGGTCAGGGGAATGAACCAGGGCTGAACCACGCTGTGCTTTCCCCACAGCCCATCTCTCTGAGAATGAGAGAACTTCTTTGAGAGAACTTCTCAAAGTTCTCTCTTTGAGAGCTGAGGTCTCCCAGTGAAAGAAGCTCTGGGCTTGAGCTTGGAGGCTTTCTGGTCTCTGCAAAACCTGCCTTTTCCTTCAGTTTAGGACTCACAGTGCAGCTGAAAGGATGGGGAGTGGAGGGAGAAGCATCACGTACAGCTATTGCATCAAAGAAAAAGAAAAAGAACACTGAGGTGTTGGGGAAAGAGAAAAAGAACACTGAGGTGTTGGAGAAAGAGAAAAAGAACACTGAGGTGTTGGAGCCATGAGCACACCAGAGCCCAGGGCTGGCCACGGCTGTGCCACACAGCCTGACAGCTGCTTCCCTCTGACCTTGTGCTCATCCTCAATTTCCCCACCACAGCCCGTGCAGCCACACGTGTCCTTTACAAGGCCGTGGCACCAGGCATGAGCCTGCCAGACAGACAGACAGACAGACAGACAGACAGACAGACAGACAGACATCACTGCAGGCTGCAGCCAGGGGAGCAGGGGTGGCTGTGGGTCTGTGTGTGCACAGCTCAGCCTCCCTCACCCTGGGACAGCTCTGCAGTGGAACAAGGAGCTGGAGGCAGGGAAGATGGACCTCACTGTGTCTGTCACTCTCTGGAAGGACACTGGGGAATTGTTAAAAGTAAATATCACAAAGCTGGCTTTTGCAAATATTAAGATGAATGCTATATGTACGACATAAATAATTTTGCTTTTATTTCTGCTATTAACAAAAACTGAGGTATGGTAGTAGTGGTAGCTGATATAGTTATGAGAATTGTCTGTCTGGTCAGGAAAACACCACTGAACATGTGATGAAGACCCTGCTATTGATATGCCAACTATCAGCATCTGCCATCTGAAAAAAGTATGGACCAAGGCCCAAACTGAAGGTGATAAAAAAACACAGCCAAGAAATACACCTGCTCTAAAAAGGCAGGCCTAAGGAGTGCCCATGCTAAACAGTTCCTGGAAAAATATGAATATGCATTATGGTTATAAATATGCAACAGGCTGCTGTGACAAGAAAAATATTTAAAAGGTACCTCCAAAGATGAAAAGTATGCTCTTGGCTGAATGCCAAGCACCCAGCCCTTTTCACCCTTTATTTGTGTCACCTATTGTCTTTTTATTAAACTTTTTAAGTTTCACCAGCAAAAGTGAGCCTGGTTTTTCACAGAAGTGACTGGGCAGGGCAGTGGCCCTGACTGCACTCCCCAGCCACTCCTGGCCCCAGCTGCCTTTTCCTTCTGCCCTCCCCACCAGTGCAGCGCACAGCACTGCACAGCTCAGGGCAGCCAGCGGGGCAAAAATGTGAAATATCACCAAGCACAACATCCTTAATGAAAACGCTGAGGAAGACTGGAGCCTTGGCCAAGGCATGAATCACCAGCACACTGCACTTGCAGAGATCCCCATAAAAGGGAATGTAAACAATCGTGCCAAGCCCCCTGCACGCTCAGACATTTGTGCTGGTGTGCGTGCCAGCCTCAGGGGCTGGGGGCATGTGTGGGTGTGCACAGACGTGCCCGTGCCTGGAAAGCAGGGAGAGAAAAGAGCAGAGGGGAATACAAGAGTGATTTTGGACAGGAGAAGAATACAAGAATAATTTTTTCCCACCTGGAGTGGGAAATCCACAGCAACTCAATATTCCAGCAGGGTCTGGGGGTCTCAAAGAGAGCTGGAGAAGCCAAGCTGGCACCCAGCAGGATTCCTGGTGAGAGCTCTGCTGAAAGCACTGGTGTGTGAGCTGTGCTGACCCCACGGCTCCAGAGATGTCACACACGGGCTGAGCACAGGCACAGCCAAATCCTGAGCACTTTCCTCAGGAAAAGATCCCCAAATAAGGAGATGTGAGGCTTTCCCTGTGGGGCTGAGGCTGTGCAGGCACTGCACACAGCTCGGTTTGGTGTTTAACCCATCCCTTGGTGAGGTGTGCCCAGAGCTGCTTTGCCATTTCGGTGCCCAGGGTGGTGCAGACGAGGGGAAGGGGTCCGAAGGAGGGCTGGGCTGCCCGGACAGGTGGCACTGCCACAGCTCAGGCACAGCCTTGGCTGGCCAGGCCCCCGAGCAGCCCTGGCACTGCAGCCTGGAGCCACTCCCGGCAAAGGCAGGCAGAAGGGAGAGGCGCAGGGATGCAGCCGATCCCATCCAAACTGCTATTATTGGAAGATGATTTCATTAAGGAATTGTCCCCATTGCAGCTCAGCTAGTGGGCATGTGGGAAGGCCAAGTCATGGGCTGGAGCTGGAGGGATTTTCTTTTGTTCTGTAATTCAGCTCCTTGGGAGGTGCCAGTGAAGACTTTCCAGGCACACAGAGCTCACTACACAACCCACAAAGGGAAGGCACCTCCCATTCTCCAAAATGCCTTCTTGGTGGAGTACAACCACATTGACAGGGCTGGAGAAGGGGAAAGGGCATGAAGAGGAGGTGACATTGATTGGAAGTGGAAAGAAGAGACATTCACAAAAAGAATGAAGGAAATATGAGAAGGAGGGAAGGAAGGAAATAAAGCATTCAAAGCACAGAGTCAAATGCAGATGTACGACAAACTGCTAAACAAAAAACGTGTTTTAAGGATGAGTTTCAGTTTTCTGAACAGAGACATTTTGAAAAACCTGATTTTTTTTTCTGAGGCAGCCCTGCTGGGCTGTGAGATCTGCCATGGGCCCTAATGAAGAGCCAAGCTCTCCTGGAGGGCGGGCAGGATACTCTGGGCACCCAGAAGTGCCCAAGCTTAGGCAGCTGAATTGCACTCTAAATGTGGAAGACCATTAGGCAGAGCCAGACAGTCAATGAGAAAAGAGAACCAGGATCATGAGGAGCAGTGGCACAGTCAAATGTTCTCATTCTCCAGCAATCTCATCAGATAAAAACATCCCTGAGCTGTTCGAAAATTAGCCACCATAGGGTGGCCAGGCTGATCAGAGCTACCAAAACCAAGAAGAGACATATTTGTATCAGGCCCTTCTGGAACTTCAGTGAACCTTTAATATCCATGACACCCTGCATGAAGGAGCTCCACAGATGCCTCCTAGGACATGTTAAAAGCCAAGTTCTGGAGACTGCTTTGAGCCTGCCCTGTCACTTGCTGGTTTCATGTGATCCTTTGCCTGTTGGAATTCATGCCCAGAAAAGACACAAATGGCAATTCCCCTGGATTCCCACCTTGTGGCAGTTGTAATAACACAGCACAACCACTCCATGCAGAAGCCCTGGTGTTTGTGCTTCCCTGAACGAGCAAGCTGCCTTTTATTTTCCTTCTGCACAGTTGTTCTTGTGCACGGTTAACAAGACAGAGGGTAGTCAGATAATCACACTTGATGAAGCAAGCTGGGGGAAGGCAATCTAAATGTAATTTCTCTACATCTTCCCCCTCCTCAGTGGGCTGATGCTGCCTTGTTAACTGCAAACCTCATTGAGCAGCTTCCTGCAGACTTTCGTGTCCTTCACTAACGCAGCCCAGTTGCAGATGGCTTTTGCAGGCTGGCTGTACTGCAGTAGACTGCACGAGCACCCTCCTGTCCCAGCAGATATCCTGAACAGGGAACAGGCTCCTAACACTGCCAGCAGCAGGAGATCTTCCTCAGCCCCAGAATCCACGCCTGCCTCTCCCCTGCTGTGGGAGAAACGCCTTGGGTGGGAAGGGAAATGTGATTTACCACAAAAGGAGCCTGCCCCTACACTCGCTGATGCATTTGCTGTCTGCACATTCCTGGAGGAGGCACCAAGGGCACCCCTCATGTCCATCAGGACATCAGCACACCCATTCCCAGCTCCCTGCAGCAGCACTGCTCCCTGGGCTGAAGCACACCAGGATTTTTGGTCTTTCCTGCACATCCCTGCTCAGAGAACCACAGAGAAGGGACAAAGAACCTCCCGTGGAAGCACAAGAGTGGAGGCTAAGATGGGACATGCCAACATGAGGTGGGAAGAACTGATAAATCAAGCAAGGAGGGGAAAAAGAATGGAGAAATGAAGAAAAGGAGATACGTGGAGAGAGCAGAGAGGATGGCTGCTCCTGTGGTGCAGCACAGTGAGCAGTTTTAATTGGGTCAGCTCCATGAGAAGGCAAATGACAGTCTGTTTTTACTGTGTATTTTTGAACTTATGTAACCTTAGCACGCTCCATTATTGCAATACATTTTATTGCTAATCATTCCCATCTGCAAAACCATCTCTTTGTACAACAAACTGTATGCAGCATATTGCAGCCCAAGTTACAGTCCCTGAGCTTCTAACTGAATCTGGATTTCTGGGGGACTGGGAAAGCTGATTGCTGGGTTTTTGCACTACTAGGTAAAGAAATCCACAATTTTAAAGCACTTTAAAAACATCCTTCACGAATTCCATGCCTCTATTCAAAGTTTGAAAAATTATAGTAGGAAATAATTTTTAATGCTTTTAAACCAGGGCTGGGTGTGAAGATGCAATGCCATAAATAGCCTAAGAATTATAAAATAAGACAAAAGTATACTGTTATGCATGCACAAACACATATGTGCAGAAAGGACAAGCCTCCCTAGAAGACAGATACATCTTTAGTCAGCTACTACTACTAGTATAAACAAAACAATAATACAAACACGAAACCCTCTGTGGGAGAGCTTCTTCAATCATTGCATATGCATGTAACTGCTTAAAAAAATCCATGTGGGCACAAAGTTTAGATTTTGACTGCACAGAAGCCAAGAAACTTGGTTGTGGCAAGATGTGGCTTATTGGCTTTTCGTAAAGCTGCTGACCTTGTATAAATCAATACAAAACCCCAAGGCATTTGTTGGAGGTGTGAGTGAAGAATAAAAGTACCTGAAAATACACTTTTACCACTGCAGCTCTACAACTGCTCAGGTTTGAACCTCTTTTGTTTGGGCTGAAACAGCACTGTCAGTTCCACAGGTTTTATTTTTAGAGACCTGTGCACTCCATCTGGACCTGAGCTGTGTGCCCAAAGGATTCCTCCTTTGAAACAGCCGTGGCAGGAAGGAAAAAGGAACCAGGGGTCCAAACACCAAGCTACAGACAAAGAAGAGTGAGGATGGAAAGGATTCTCCCCACTCTGAGCTGTTCCTACACAGCTCTTGGACAGAGTTTATTCCTCTCTATGGCACCAGCCTGACTTACATGAACCATGAGGGTTATTTTGGTGGGAAACCATGGCAGAGCTCTCCCTCAAAATTGTCTTTTTTTATTGGCAGTAGTCTGCCATTAACATTTTATTTCTGTTTGAGCCCTTGTTCAAACTTACACCCATTTATTGCATTCAACAGAGAAACCTGCTTCTTTATCTCATCCTCAAAGCTTTGAGACAAATAAACCAGCAGAAGACTAATAGACCAGTCAGCCTCTTTCAAAACCAAGGTAATTAGCACGACATGTAAAATAAAAGTGAGAGCAGAAAAATTGCACTCCTGCAGAGAGTCTCATGAGGCAAGAGGAGACCCAAGAATTGTTCTTAGAGAAAATGACAAAGTGAGAACAACACATTGCTCCAATATTTGCCCCTGGAAATGCAAAAGAAGTCAAAGGGCAAAGAAATCCCAAACTGAGGGAGCTGTTTCAGTAAGGACAGAGGCAGGATCTGCTCCAAAGATCCCCAGAGAGGATGGCATGTTCTTGGACAGGTGAACATGATTTACCTTCAGCCTTGACCACTGCACGAGCTTCTAATTGCTGTTATTTGTTCTGGGTTGGGGTTTGAGAGCTGCTTTCTGGAAGAAGCTGCTGGGAGTATCCAGAGCTGCAGTTTAGCTGTTATCAGGCATGAGTAGGTGACAAATCACTGATGATGCTCTGGGATGTGCACCTACAACACCCCACACCAAAGTGACTCTCCTGTCCTTGGAATTTGGTTGGAATCATCCCTATCAACACGGGCCACTTCAGGGCCTGTGTGCCTCCTGTTACTGTCAGAGGAGGCATCCAGACAGGAATTTGTGAAGGTGAGGTCACACAACATCAGGAATTTCCTCGCTCATCGTACTCAATCTTCAGCTTCTCCCTGTGGGACTGTACAAATCTACAGTGCAGCCAGGGCTGCTGGCCTGTGGCAGAGGAATCCAGCTCTCCAACACTTAACCACATACTCAGCTGAAGCAAGGAACCCCAGAGCTCTTGAATATTCCCCTAGAAAAATGAAACAAATCCCTTTCTCTTCACAGCGAGTAAAATCTTTCATCCATCCTTTTGTTTTATAACATCAACATATACTGAAACATGAAATGAACATTTCCTAGTGAAGAATCAAAATATTCTGTTGCAAAACTCTGGGAAGAAAATGGTAGGGCGCTCTGCTTCTGTTCTTCCCATGTTTTATGTATTTTGTCTAATTTAACACACATCTTTTGAGTGTTTCAAGTTTGCTGAAATTACTTTTGGAGAAGGGAAATACTTCCAGAAAACCTCTGACCAGCTGCAGCAGTTGTGTCAGTCACCAGCACTTGTCTGTCTCTGCTGGGTTAAGATGCCCAGTGAGAGCTGTAAACCCTGAGTTTGAGATGGTAGCTGGAGAATAACTGCTGCTGATTAACCAGAACATGACATTTAATTATCAGCACATTTGGTGTGAGATGGAAACACCAAAAGAGTTGTTTGAACTCCAACCTTTCCTTCTCTTTATCCAGTTAGCTTGGATTTTGCAGAAATACAGGCCAAATTTCACAGGGATATTGAATATTTTGTCTTTTGTGTTCAGCATTGCGTGGCAGCAGTTATCCTTGAAAGGTGCACCAGGTATTAGATTGCCCAGCCAACAAATAAAACATATTTCTGTATATGAAAACAGCATGAACTTTGAATTTGGAGGAGGATTTGTTTAAATATCAAAATAAATCACCGCTCTCATTTGTTATTTACTGTGCTTGTCCTAATCATATAATGCCAATGCATCCATAAATTGCCTTGTCACAAAGTGCCTGCTGAAAGTGATGAAAGCTGTCATTGAATCAAAAAGCCTAAATTAATCAGAAGGAAAGGAGAGCAGGCCCAGCCCTGCCATTGAGGCTTTTTCCTGCTCCACCAGGAATGACAGATGTGACAGACACAACTGAGGGAGCACAAAGTTAGCAGAGAAAATGACAAAAACACAGAAAAGCTCCCGGGCCCCAGAGCCAAGGCAGGCGCCCTGGCTGGCCCAGCCTCTTCTCCAGCACGTCAGGGTATTCTGCAGTTCTAAGAAATTTCATCTTCACCTCCTGTGTTCTCAATAAAAACTTGTGCTGAGAAACTGCTGCATCCCACCCTGGGCTGAGGCTGCACTCCAGGAGCAGACACAATCCTCCTGTGAGAGTACAGACCCCTGCACAGACAGAAACTGCTCCTGGGCTGGGCAGGATGAGCAGCAGGGCAGAGTGAGGTTATTCCTCCATCATCCTCCTCCTCCTCCTCTGTCCCTGGAGCTGCAGGCAGCCCCAGGCCTGGGCTGGGCAGGAGGAGCAGAAGGAGCAGGAGGAGCAGGAGGAGCAGGAGGAGCAGGAGGAGCAGCAGGGCAGAGTGAGGTGACTCCTCCATCCTCCTCCTCTGTCCCTGGAACTGCAGGCAGCCCCAGGCCTGGGCTGGGCAGGAGGAGCAGGAGGAGCAGGAGGAGCAGCAGGGCAGAGTGAGGTTATTCCTCCATCCTCATCCTCTCTCCTGGAGCTGCAGGCAGCCCCAGGCCCGGCTGTGCACAGCACAGGGACTCTGAGCATCCCTTCTGCTCAGAGGGGTGGAACAAACAAGGCTTGACCAGCACTCAGAGTTGTTGTAACTCTTCAAACCCCTCTGCCAGTCCCAAAACTCGGGGCTACAGCATCTCCTCTTGGAAGGGAAGGCATCCCCACTCGTGCCAGGGCAGGTTTGTGTGGGATCCACTCCCCTGTCAGCAGCAATAACATCACACCGTGGGATGTCATTGCTGTCTCCACACAAATCTTGGGAAACATTCCTAGCCTTACACGTGGCCAGAGTGCAGTGAGCCCCTGAAGCTGGATCAGCTCCTGAGGGCTGACCTGCAGCCTCCCAGAGTGCTCAGTAATATTGCTAGAGGGCTCCTTGGGTGTGTATTGTAAAGCAAAGGTTTAATAAAAGAGAAAATAACAAATGATACAGAAACAAAAGAACAAATGCTGTGCACAGGTGCCAGAGAAGCACCTGACACCTGGCTAAGGCACCCCAAAAAGCCCTGAGCACCTCTGTGCTCCTTCTTAATTATACAGTGATCAAGGAGGGTCAGTCTGGCTTGCAGCAAATAGAAACAGCCACAGGTTTGGGGAAACTTTTCCAAAGTCCAACCTGTGTCCCTGTGCTGGCACTGGGCCAACCACAGTGAGAGAGACAGAAAGTTCTGATGCTTCTCCTCTTCCCTATGTGGAAACTTTGGTTTGGGTGTGGAAATGCACTGCTACAACATTCTAGGGAGGGAAAAGAGCTATTTAACCAAAAGGACACCGTGGCTCAAGAACCAGCCCATGCCTGTGACCTCAAACAGGAATTAGAAAAAAGATTTTTAACCAGAAGAGAATGGAGATCCTACAACAGCCTCCCAGGTAAGAGAGAGCTGTTGTAAAATGGGTTTCACCAGCCTGTGAAAGGGATTTCTCTGTGGTTTGACTGCAGGACTGGGACACTTGGCTCCAGTCATTATTCACAAATTTTGCTTTAAGTTTTTCTTTCCCCAGAACGGCAGCGAATACAGACAGAAACACTCCAGCAACAAGGTCAGCTACTCCCTATGCAAAAGCCAAAGAAGAGCTATAGAAAAATCTAAATCTAAGTGCTTGACCTCCACAAAGCCTTGAAGATCTTGGTAACATAAACCAGCTGCATGCATGATTTCTTCCTGATGCCAGCTACACATCCCTTAAAGCACAAGGAGCTGGCATTTATTCTTTTGTGCAAACCAGACTAATCACTACTTTTATTCAAACACAAGTCCAATCTTCTAACCTATGTGCCCATTTCATGACAGGTTGAATTGCACGTTGCACAGAAAACCATCTTACTTTAGCATCTCCTTCCTTTCACCTAAGCCAGGACATCCAGCTGGAGCCTGACACCAAACTATATTTTTTCACCCAGACTGCCAGTGAGGATGCTGCCACGTGATTCCACAGGTTCCAGGCAGCCTGCCCGTGTTTCAGGGCCCAGAGAATGGGCTAAGCTTCACCAAAGCAGAAAGGATTCCAAACCAAACCCTCCCTGCTCAGCCCTTTCAGGATACCCTGGAAAAGGCGTCTCACACAAGCAAGGACACCTTCGGTGTGCCAGAAAAATAATTAGGGATGCCCCAACATTTCTGTTTTCCACGGTGCACCTTTCAGCTTATTTGATCTCCCCAACTGCTTACACCCTTCTGATTCAGTCTGTTACAGCTTTAAACAAGAATTCCCCTTTCCTTTTTTTTACAATTCTCCCACTCCCTCCTTGCCAGAGCCCAGGCTCGTGTGCTCCTCTCCTTTCTCCTTCCTCACAGGCTCCTCTCAGCACACGAGGAGCACTCCTTTCTCTCCTCACATGTGTCAAATATGCCCTTTGCTGTCCCACTGGTACAGGGAAAATCTGTTTGCTCTTCTCTGCTTTCTGAAGGTGTCACCAGTAACAAACAAGGCAGCATCTGCTCCGTGGTTGATGCTAACAAAGGTTTTTAGGGCTCAGTGATTCCTCCATGCAGAATTCCAAATTAACAGCATTCTTCCATTAATAAGTGATGGAAGGTCAAATTGCTTGGTTTATTTGCTCTTGGAGATGCCCTACCAATCTTGTTTACAATATCCATTCCACATCCACAGGCTAGTGCTTGTTCACATCACAAAACCTGGGAAAGTGGAAATGCTCTGCCTGTAAAGACTGCTGCAACTTTCCAGCTTCCATCGTGGCACAGCTCTGCCTCATCTGTTAAGAAACTCCTATTTGCTGAACAGAAAAAGGGCATTTTCATTTAATTTTAGTTGTCATGTTACTCACTTTAAGGTTTCTTGGTGGACCAGCCCCCTGCCAACTCCCTGAAACAGCAGTGTGTATAAACTCAGAGATCTTCCAAAAAACATTCCTGCAACTGCTGCCAAAACTTGTAATGAGGCTAAAAGGATCCTGGAATTTATGGCACGCTGTCCTCAGTGTCTCTAAGTCCAGCAGGGTGTCCTGCTGCTGGAATGACTTGGGAGGAGAGGATCCTTTCTGACTGCCAGGTTCCACTCCCGGAGCACCCAGCCCGCCCTGCTCGGGAGCCAGAGCAGGGGACTCATCCCTCTTTCCTTAGCTATTCACAGCTACCACCTCCCGAGCCCCCTTCCCTCTTTAGGAGAGAAAGGGTGAAAAAAAACAACCTATAAAACCAACCTTCCACCCAGGTAATGGGTAATCTGATTTACTGGATTTATTCCTCTCTCAGAAAGACAAAGATGTTACCAATGTCTCCACAGCCTCTGGTGATACCGACTGCCTAACTGTAAACTTTCCCTGTGGACAAGAAACAACTCACAAAAATAAAGAGATTTGAATTTGTTTCTGCCACACGTTTGTCAAAAATAGCTGCAAACATTTTTGGGGGGCCCTTTTCTTTCCACTTGCAAGAAGCCAGCTCTACCAGACAACAATAACTCAAATGTCTCTGATGAGCTCTCCTGCTCTGACAGGCAGCTGAGAGAGCCAGGGAGGACAGAAGAGGAGATTATTTGTTCTGGTCAGCTGAATTAAATCATCTAAGTTCTGAAAACAGCCAAAGATAGCCTGAAGAAATTCTCAGTGCAGCTCTGGAACAGGCAGAGTGGTACAATGGGACAGCAAGGTCCCAGGTACAGGGACAGTTTCTGACTGCAAGTCACCGTTAATAAATTTTAAATTTTATCAGCCAAAATGTCAGCGGGCATTTTCCTGTCACTTGTGCCATCTGCATTCAAAGCAAACAGCACATGAGTGCATGGGACACAAAAATCCCCAAACAAGCAATCAGAATAGACTGCAAATCCTTCTCCAGACAGACACAATCACGTGTGGCTCTCCTCTCCCAAATCTACCCCTCCATGGCACAAAATCCAGAAGATTATGGAACAAGAAAGACTTTTCCACATTGAGCAACCAGGTAGGGAAGGTGCAAAGATTCAAGCAGCTGTTAAATAATTCACATTAATTTATTAAAGAGAGCTGGGGCTTCCAGAGTTGATGTAATGCACACACACCCCCCTAACACTGAAAACGTGCCCTGAGGTAGCTAAATTTGGTAACATACGTGAAAATTGCTTTTCAGTCAAAGAGCAAATATATTTTTACTAATAATTGTTGACAGAAATCAGAGTCTCTGCCAAAATATTTACACTCAATTTGATTACAATAATGATCAGAGAGCATTGTTTAATTTACTGTTCATTCAGTTTTGGCAACAACAACACAAATACGAAATTATTGTCTCTCTCCAGATCTTTCATATGTATTTAGTGCATGTTAAATTATGTATTTATGTGTGTCCATAATTGTGTGTATTTTTATATACAAACGTGTGTGTATTTTGTTAAACGTTTCCATTTAGCAAAGCCACAATCATCCCCAATATTTCTGATGTAAAGCAGCAGGGGTAAGTTAGAGGTTCTGCACCCTCATTAAATTAGCACTAATCAGATCTGCACCCAGTCCACGTTTTTTGCTACTGCCTTGAGAAATGACACGTTCCAACAGTATATGAATTTTTAATTCCACAATATTACTACGTAGATCTATTTCCAGACAACATTGGACAGAGTAACAGAGGGGATTATAAACCTTTTGTTTCTAATCCTCTTCACCCCTCAGCCTGTGTGAAAGCCTCACTCCTCCCTCTGGAGAACAGAGAGGCTGCTGTGGAGAGAGGCAGCTCGTGGCCACACCAGGACACCTGGCCAAAAATGCCACAGCCAACTTTGTGGAGGAGCTCAACAACCCAAGAATTCAGACTGAATCTGCTGCACTGCACTGAGCCTCTCTCTGTAAATAACCCAAATAGCAGAAATCAGCTTTGGGTGCAGCGTGGTTGCTCTGGGTGTGACAGTGGCAGTGGCAGGGCTCACCTCCTGCCCTGAGGCAGAGGAGGGACAGGGCTGTGCTGCCTCCCAGAGCTCCCCTGGGGAAGGGGAGGCCAGGCCATCATCCCAAATGTTCCCTGACACCAGAAGGGAGGCCAGGCCATCATCCCAAATGTTCCCTGAGATCAGAAGGGAGGCCAGGCCATCATCCCAAATGTTCCCTGAGATCAGAAGGGAGGCCAGGCCATCATCCCAAATGTTCCCTGAGATCAGAAGGGAGGCCAGGCCATCATCCCAAATGTTCCCTGAGATCAGAAGTGAGCCCTGAGTCCACACTGATCTCTCTTCTGCAGTGTGCTGTTAACCAACACATCCAACAAGCACCAGTGTGCACTTCAGAGGGAAAAGGGGCTGGAGCGGGCAAGAGTTAAATAAACTGTCAGGAAAGAGAAGATCCAGCAGTGGAGGAGCTTTACTTTGGTGCAGAAATAGTCCAGAGTGCTGTGGGGTTTTCCTCCTCTATCTTAGGGTGGCTGCCAAACACCTCCAAGCGATTTGGTCACTAACAGGAGCTCTGGCATCGCTCCATCTCCACAGCAGAGTGATCTTTTAAAGAGAATTTCTCACCTTGGGGGGCATTTTCTGCTCTGTTTACAGCAGCAGCCTGTTGTGAGATCCTTAGCTCGGGGCCTTCATTTCTCATTAAGACTCTCAGCTTCATGGAGAAAGGTTTGAGCAGCAGAAGCTCCAGGCTCTGTGCATGTCAGAATGGTTTCATGGCACGTTAAATCCAAACATGGCCATAAACTGAAACTCCTCTTGGAGCGACTGAAGTTCCTATTAACTGCAGCAATTACCAAAAAGTGTCTGTAAACGTCTCAGTGTCTGGCTCAGTTCTTTTTTCCTGGCTGGAAGGCTAGTGTAGGGTGATAGAATAAAGCACCTTGCAGCAAAGGGGTTTTTTTACAGTTACAAATAAAATAGAAGGAAGGTATATGCAGTGTTAAGAAATAACAGCAGCACTTTCCTGTGCCTCTATCTGCATCATCCAGAACAGTTTTGAAACACTAATTCATTAAACATTTCAGCAGCCTGGAAGAGGTGTGAGAATGATTCTCCTTTATGGATGGCTGAGCACAGGCTCAGGGAAGTTAGGTGTCGTGTCCCAGAACACAGAGCCTGTGTTCTGCACAATTGCAAACCTGGCACTGATTTTGTCAGTGCCAGACTCTTGCCAATAAAATCATCTCATGTCTCTTGGAGACAGAAATGTGATGAAATGATTTCTGGACATGCTCAGTTGTGTGATCCCCTCAGCAGTGCAGGAACCTGTCACAAACAGCACTGTTGATGGAGGTGCTGCTGTGTATTAAGATGTACAATTGCAGCAGGTCCTCCTCTAGATATTTCCCTAAATCATCTGCCACATGACTCAGAGAGAGTATCATCCCAAATAAGTGTAATGTTCTTCTACTGGATTATTTCATGTCCCTTCTTTAAATGTATGGGGTTTCTTTTTCTCTGCCTTCACCACCCCAAAAACTTCCACAGCTCCTTTAACATTATCAAGGCTTCCCCTGCTGTTGTGTGTGCCCATCACAAAGATCCTCAATGTAGATGGCATCTCATGGGACATTGCAGGGAGACCTAAATGGAACAACTGGCAAGGATTAGACAGGAGAAAACACTTGACTTCAGCTTTCTTATATAACAAGTGTGTCAAGGTTATCAGTGAAGGCACAGTGCTGGAGAAATGGAGTGCTGGGACAGCACGGACCTCAATGACACGCACACACAAAAGATGCAGAACAGCAAACTCTGAGTTAGAATCTGGGTGTGTCCTGTGGCTACCTGACATTGATTTTGTCCTTATTTTCTAGCATCAGTGCTAATGTGCTGCTGCTGATAAGAAAATGCAGGCTCAGCTCCCTAAGTCAGCCTGGTCTGGCATGGGAGAGGGAACAAGAAGAATCTCTGGCCATGAGCTCTAACTATGTCACAGAAAGGGGAATGTACAGCAGCTGCTTCCTCCTCTTCCTCTCCAGCCTTGTTCCTTTACAAGCTTTGACCTTTAATGCCACTCCTCAGCACCCTCATCTCTTCCTCCTACTCCCAGGATCCTCCAAAATACAGATTTATCTATATGATTATCAATTTTAGCTTCAGCCTTAAGACCAAGAGGAATCTACCCACCTAAGGATTATTATTAACCCTGCAATTTGTGATCTATTGGATGCTCCAGCACTCAAGAGTAATCCCTCATGTCATTGTGTACCTCCCAGTCAGGGAAAATGGGAACTCTTTAAACCTCAATGCTTCCCTTGAAGAGATGGCCAAAAGCAGCTTTCCACAGACTGTGTGCAAAATGCTGGGACATGAACAGAGGTGAACATCAACACAAGGGGAAAAGGAGGTCAGAAATTGGGCCTTTATCTTACATTTGACAGACACTGAGAGAGATGCAAGAGACAAAAAGACTCAAAGACTCTTGAGCACACCTGGACCTGAATTTAGTGCTCAGAGGCCTCATGGAGCTAAAAAACCTGCTGGGCAAGGAGGAGTCTAGATAGTTTGTGCAGAGGGAGACCAGATAAATGCAGTAAATAAATAAGAAATAAATAATACAATAAATACAACAAATCCACAGATATAATGAGAATCATCTCTGTGCTTCAGTTATGCACCACTCAAAAATCCCTCTGTGAATTTCCACACACATCACAAGTACAGATACAGAAAAGGGCATTAATTAGCAAGAGCAAGAAAATACCAGGGTTGAAGGCAGGGAATGAGTACTCAGCGCTGATCCTGAAGAGAGAATGAGTTGCACCCTACAAAGAGGATCAGCTGACAGTGAACTTCCACCTGCTAAGTACCGAGGAATTTACAGCTTCATTAGCTCTGGGGCAAGAAAGAGAGGCTCTAAGAGGTGGGATCAACACAGCAACCCTAAACAAAATGTGGATATCGTACCCTGCTAGGAAAATACAGGCCATGGTTTGATGGGCTAAAGAAGTTTTGTATTTTCTAGACAGAGTGCTTTGGAAAACTCAAGTCAGTCCTCGCCCTGGCAGATGTTCCTTGAGAAATATAAGATTTTGGAGAGCCTAACAAAAATAGCTGTGGCATTTGCTGTTGGATAGCTGAGTTCATTTAGAAAAGCTCTTCCTGCAATAAACACTTGCACATCTTTCTGATACTTACTTACTTTGCAGAATGCAAGATCTTTTGGATCTCCCATAGGAATTGTTCAAACGTTATTATAACAGTCCAGAGCCTGGTAAGCACCCACAAAACACACATGAAAATCTCATGAGAAGGGGGAAGAGGAGGAAAAAGGTTTCTGAATGCAAGTTACAGCAAGTTATTGCATTTATAGCAAGCATAATTCTCAATTTAGGGGTCAGATTTGTTACTGAAGAAAACACTGCTACCAGTGTTAAAAGGGTGCCTGATCTGCAATTATAAATACAACTAAAAAAGGGCTACAGTAATTATCTTCTTGTGTAACAACATGTTCTTTTTTCCCAGATTATATAATTGAATAGAAAAATACTGGAAGTTTCTCACCATAAAACCCCCCCTAAACCCTGTATGATGCTTCAGTGCAGCCTTTTAGCTCCCATGCCAGCCAGTGGCAGGCAACATCTGTGGCTGTGCAGAAATCTAATTTTCTGTCCCAGAAGAACTAAAAAAAAATAATCTGTTCAGGTTACTTAAACTATTAAATATTAAACTTTTCACTTTTGAAAAGTTTTTAATGATAATTAGCTTAACTTTATAATGGAAAGGTCATCTTGAAATGAAAAAGAACTATTTTTAAATCTAAAAAAGGTCAAAAGAGATGTATCGCAAGTTTGGAAAATTTCTTCATCCCCAAAAATATTTGTCTTGAAAAATTAATCAAAACTAACTTGTGAACATGAACTGGTCCAGTTTTGATGGATCCATTTATTTTAAAAAGATTGTTTTAACGGAAATATTAATGACAAGATCCATGGTGTTCCTAGAGGTACAGAACGTGCTGTGGTGTCTCAGAGCTGGAGTCACCAATCTCACTGGGTTATGTCTTGCTGACACAGGAAAAAAAAGTATTGGGGGAAAAAAAGTCTTTGCTAAAATGGCCCCTCCCAATAAACTGAGAGGGTACTTCCAGTGAAATGAGCTTTAGAAATTCTAGGTGTGTGGGGTGTTCTAAAGCATCTAATTTTAAGCATATTAATTTGATTACTTCAAATTGATCTTGAAACAGTCGAGAAGTTGGACTAACACAACCAAGCAAATCCCTAAAGGGAGAATAAGGGAATCTCGAAGCACAGGCATCTCTACCATGAAACAAAGTCAAGAAAACTCTTAAATCGGATTAAAATTGGAACCCCAGGGCAGAGCCAGAGGTGCTGCTTTCTGGTGCCACAGAGGTCTCAGATGCACACAGGAAAGGCAGCTCCCCTTTCCTAAGCATTTTGCACATTCCATTTACTGTTTCCCTGAGATGCACAGGACAATCTGTCTCTGCAAATGCTGCTGATTGTTTTTCTTCTCTTAAATTGCCTCCTAACGTGATCACCCTTAACGTGGCCGCTCTCAAGAGCTTTCTCCATTTATGATAAAACGTGAATAAAAACTGACCAGGAGGTAAGAACTTTTTTTTAAAGGTTTCTCTAAAAGGCTGAGGAGCCTAAACAAAAGGTCTTACAGGGGAAAAGATAGATGTGCTCAGAATTTTTCCTTTTCCCTCTCTTAACAGCCTAGAAGAGGAAGGCAGCACAGGAAAGTCAAATGAAAGGATCTCAAGGGAGTGCACTTCAGCAATCCTAGAGGATTGTCAGGAAAGGTCTCCAGGGTATGGTCTCAGAAAAAAAAAGGCATTTAGGAGAGGTGGGAGCTCTTTAATGAAATAATTCTTCTGGCCTTATGGGCCAGCTGTTCCATGATGGAGAGAAGACAAGTGACACAGTAACCTTGGCTAGACCATGAGCTCCTGAGTGCCCTGAAACACGAGCAGGAAGCAAACCAGCAGTGAGAACCAAATCAAATTACCAGGAAAACATTCCAAAATCCAACAAGATTCCATTAAAATACAGACTGTGGCTCACCAGCAGTGCTCAGGGCACAAAGCTGGATGTAACCAGCAAGGAACGTGGAGAAATCATTCAGTAAAGGCATGAACAACAAAGGAGGGCTCGAGAGTATTCTGCCATGGAACTGAGCATGAAAGTCATTGATGTGTGAGGTCAAAAAGGCCAAGCTGTTAATGCTTTTCTGTGTGTTGATCAGCACCAAAGACAAGCTTTCATCAGAGGGGTATCAGCTCTGATTCCAGCCACAAACGAGCAAGAGCCAAGGCTTTGAATGGAAAAAAGCTCCCCCAATTAACAAGTATTAGTGAAATTCAATTGTTTTCAAATTTCCTAGGTCTAATGAGCTTCATTCCAGACCAAACCTAAAGGTCTGACTGATGAGATCTAGAGCTTTTAGCAGTTATTTTGATAACTCATCAAGACTGGTAGATGTGATGCTTAATACCTTACCTATTCTCCAGTTTTTTATTTCTTAGAAGACATTAAAGGAGAATTAAGTGAATTAGAAGCAGCCAGTTTAACTTTAATTCCTGGAACAAATTATGAGATGTTTGTGACTATATGGAAGGTAATTACCAACATCCAGCAGAAATTTGTTGTGGAAAAAATCCCCTCACAACAATCTAATTTCTTTTTAGGAGCTGGTAGCAGAGAGAGAAAAGCCTAGAGATGTCCAACTCAACTTCAGTAATGTATGTAAGGTGTTCTTGTGTGCTGCAAATGTAGAAAAAGTAGATGAAAAAGGGTTTAAACTGGTAGGAACACTGTTTTAGAGATCACAATATGGCCATAACTGATATTGAAATATTGAGTTGTATAAGAGAAGTTAATGTACAAAATCATCCTTCCATTCTGTTGAAGGTCTGGTGCTCGTTTCTGGATGCCACACAAGGGCTGATTAAAGCAAGTAAAACAGGAGCAGAGCAGGACAGTCCCTCCCCTGCCTGGCAGTGCTGTGCCTGGTGCCCCTGGCCAGGGATGTCCCTCCTGGCTGCCAGGGCACTGCTCACTCCTGTTTGTCACCCACCAGCACCCCCAGTCCCTGCCTGCAGGGCTGCCCTGCAGCCTCTCCTTCCCCAGGTGGGCAAACGCCCCTTCCCTGCCCTCTGGAGCTGAGCCCCTCTGTGCTGCAGGCTGAGGGCTCAGCTGGTTCCCTCTCTGTGCCCCTCTGTGCCCCCCAGCAGCTGTGACAGGGCTGTGCCACCCCAGCCCTCCCCGGCACGCCAGGCTGGAGCTCTGCTGTCACTGTCACGGAGGATGGCAGCAGAGCCCCGAGCATGACACCAGCAGCAGCAGGTGGGCAGGGAGAAGAGGCCAGATCACTGTCTGTGTGATTACTGTCATTTATCTCCAGGCAGGCAGAAGGCAGAACACGCTCTGCCTCTGCTCCTTCCTCCCTCTGCTGCCACAGAGCAGTCCCTGAAAACTGCGCAGGGATGTCGTGCACTTGTTAAGCTTTGTTCTAGGCACTGAAAGCCACCACTGTCACAGCAAGTAATTGCCCCTTAGAGCAGTCCCAGGTTTTTCTCAAACACATCTGCTCCAGGAAAATAAACAAGGAGGCATCCAGTGTTAGAACCGACTGGAAAAGCTGCTGGATTTCTACAAACCCACCACGCCGTTTCTCTGCCTTTCAGTGCACTGGCCAGAGCAGCACTGAAATGAAACCAGGAGATTTCTCCCTCCAGCTCTGCCTTCTCCAGGAGCAGCAGTGTGATGCTGCAGGGCAGCTGCCTGCTGCAGAGCTGCACGAGAGCTGCTGGGCTCCAGTGCAGAGCACAGGGCACAGGTGACAGCAGCAGCACCCCCTCCAATGCTGGCATCCACCTCAAACACACCCCTGCCTCTGGTTCCCACCTTGGCTAATCCCTCTCCCTTCTCTCCCTGATATTTAACAGAGTAATTCTGTGTCACAGCTAAGTGTTTTCGATTCTGGCTGTCAGATTTCCAAATGAAACCCATATATTTAAAAGCGTATGGACTTATGTATCAATTCTTTATACCAAAAAAAAAAAGTCATTTCTGTGTCTTAAAACAGACTTGCTAAATTTAGCCAGAGAGCTTAACACCATCACAAACACAGCCCTCATTGCAACACATACTTCCCTCCTCCAAAGCTGGATCCAAACTTTGCTCCTTGGCCTCATCATTAAGTTAAGAACAGATGATAAAATAAGACTCAACCAAAGCCTGTGTCCATATGAAATGTAAATCTATTTTGAGGCCTGAAAATATTCTGTATGCCTTGATTTTCATTCCATTGGTCGTGAACTAGAAACAAAATTGAGAAAAGATTTGATTTTTGGAGGGAAAGTTTTTCCTTTGCACATTAAGGGAGCAGAAAACTCTGTAACCCAAGTGAGGTTTAACAGAAGCCTTCTGCATAAATCTATGGGCCTCCTGAGGGCTTTTTCATCACCTGCTCAGACAGGGGAGAGAAAATACAACAAAAGGCTCATGGGTCGAGATAAGGACAGGGAGAAATCATTCAATTACCATCATGTGCAAAACAGACTCGACTTGGGGAAATTAGTTTAATTTACTACCAATCAAATTAGAGGAGGATAATGAGAAATAAAACCAGATCTTAAAAACACCTTCCCCCCACCCTCCCTTCTTCCGGGCTTAACATCACTCCTGATTTTCTCCACCTCCCCCCCAGCAGCACAGGGGTTGGGGAAGGGGGGATGCAGTCAGTGGCTCCTGCCTTTCCTTTTCCCCAGGGGAGAGGATTCCTCACTCTCTTCTGCTGCTCCAGCATGAAAACCTCCCATGGAAGACAGTCCTGCCTGCACTTCCCCTGCATCCTTCCCCCAGGGGGCTGCAGGTCCTCACAAACTGCTCCACACGAGCTCCATGCTCAGGAGCTGCTGCTGCAGCGCGGGTCCCCAGCAGGGTCACAGCTCTGGGGGCAAACCTGCACAGGGGGCTCCTCCCTCCGTGGGACCACAGCTCCAGGAGCCCAGGCCAGCACGGGCCTCCCATGGGCTCACAGCCTCCTGCTGCAGCCCCTTGCTCTGCTGCAGGGTCCCTGATGGGCTGCAGGAGGATTTCTGCTCCTCTGGGACCCCCAAGGGCTGCAGGGGCACGGCTGCATCACCATGGCCTGCAGGGTATTTCTGCTCTGGCACCTGCAGCGTTCCCTTCCCCTCCTTCATCTGTGACCCTGGTGTTGGCAGAATTGTTCCTGCCACATTATTTTCCCTCTTTTTGCCAGCTACAATTGCTGTTGCTCAGCAACATCTTTCTCCCTGCCTTTTTAAAATTTGTTATCCCTGCTGCTGGTGTGCTGAGGCTTGGAGAGCAGTGGGTCATTCTTGGAGCTGGGCTGGGATCAGCTCTGTTGGGCTGCAGAACCTTCTGGGAGCTTCTCATGGAAGCCACCCCTGGAGTCCCTCTGCCACCACAACCTGTCCATGCAAACCTAATGCAGGCACCAGTGTGAATGCAAGGCAATACCTGGAAAAATGTGGGAGCACTTAAAATGTGTTGTGATGCTCATTTGTCTGTTCTAAAAAACTGAAGTTTTTCAGGGCTGCCGGTCTCATGTGAACAATCCACTCAGCACTGAAAGCAAAACTTACTTGCCCCTGCTGTTTGCAGTATGTTCTGCTTTAAAAACAGGCAGCTGGGGAGAGCTGCACTGGAATATTAAGGAGGCTCCTGGTAGAGCAAGCAAACACTGCATTGGACCTGAGGCCGTGGAGGAGGCTCCCAAAATTGAGTGACAGCATTGGGATTGTGGGTGTGGAGTTTGGATAGAAGTGTGTGATATCACAGGGTGCAAAACTTAAGAGTTTAAGTGTTTAGAATATAGTTATGCATATATAAAGCAAGGTGGAGGTTTCAGGGCAGAGGCCAGTCCTTCTTTTTCCTCTTCTCCTTCATGGGTCTGGGTGGTGTTTGGTAATTGCGTAAAAAAGTCCTCATTGCAGGCCATGGGTGGTTGGTTATTGGGTTAAAAGTAAAACTCATTTAGTTGTGATTTCATAATTGGACAGTTTATTGTTAAAAGGCCTTGTAAAGAGAGAGATATAGGCTATTTTCTACTCTGTTAGCTAGAACTCACAGCTTGTGAGACTGTACTGTAGATAAGAATTAATAAACACCTGAGTCTGAACATGAAACAATGTCTCTTGAGTTTTTAATCCTGACTTTAACAGAAGATGAAAAGCACCAGGCCTCGATGGCACTGGGTGGCAGATGCTGCCAGGGCTGGTGCCAGCAGCGAGAGGAGGGATGGGTGGTCTGGAGATTTTCTCACCTCACAGCACACCCAGGACACGCAGCAGCCCTGCCCAGAGCCCAGTCCCTGCAGGAGCTGCAGGCCAGGCTGGATGGGCCTTTGAGGAACCTGGTTGAGTTTTGATTTTTCATATTTTTCTGTCTCTGCACTTTGTGCAGGAGCATCAGGAAACCTCAATAAAGGCTCTTGGGCACACTCAGGGACTGTGATAAGCATCAGACATTGCAAATGCCCCTCTGAACCTCCAAGCCCTGTGAGCTTTGCCCATGACCAGTTTCTGCCTGCCTCTGCAGGGAGCAGCCCAGGATGACAATTTTCCTCTGGTAATGCACCTGAAGATGCCATTTTTTCACCAGAGAGGCTTTTAAGGAAGTTTTCTCCCCTCTTTCGGGACATTAGTTTGCAAAGCATTCCTTTGATTTTTTGATGTTGAAGATGTCCCTGCCCTTGGCAGGGAGGTTGAACCAGATGGCTTTGGAAAGGTCCCTTGCAACCCAAACTATTCTGTGGAAGCTTCTTGAGTAAAACACAGAGTCCAGAGGACCAAAGGCACCGCTCCTCTCCCGGCAGGGTCAGCACAGAGCCACCCAGAGCCACCAGCTGCACAGGGCTCCCCAAAAACCCCACAAAGCCGTGGCTTTCCAGCTCTGCAGGAGGGAGGGAAAGCAGGAGATTCCCCAGGAGCACCCTGCCCATCCAAGCACCCACCAGGCACTGCCACATCCACCTGCCCCTGCACAGCCTGATGAGCGATAATTAACAGACCTACCGAGATTAAACGGGGGGAAATAAAACCCCAAAGGAACCCCCAAGCCCCACAGCTCTCTGGCAATGGCTCTGCCTCCTCGCTGACACATCAACTCCAGATTCCACACACTCGCTCTGCACAAGAGGAAAGGTGCGACAAGCCGACCTGGGGTTGCCATGGAGACCAGAGATCCTTCCCAGTGCCATGGAAACGGGCTCGGGGATGTGCTATGAAAAGCTGACTGCACACCCGAGCTGAGCTGAGCGTATTTTTAAACCAATTAACTGAGAGTTCTGTTAAATTAGCTGCTGCTTGAAGAAAGGCACTGTCAAAATGTAAGGCACATTAGTTGGTGTCTTTTTTTTTTTCCTAGTCAAATAGAAGAAAACAAAACCTTAGGGAGGTTACCGAGCTTTATTTGATTGTTTCTGAGAATCGAAAGCCTTATCTTTCCACTCAAGAAATTCCATCTTTATATATTTATAGCAAATAAGAAGGAAAGAAAGGATTGGACAGCTCTAAGCCTGCCTCCCTTCCTTGCTTGTATGTCCTTGCATGTCCGAGTCTCTGACGTCACTGGAAGTTTTAAATGGACAAGAAATAAGCTACCAGAGGAGAATAAACAAGGCTCCATTAATATATTTGAGATAAACATAACAAACTGTGATGGCAGCTGGACATGGCACAGCAAGCACCAGCCACATGCAGACCCTGCTCAGTGGGAGTGGAAACTCAACCAGCCCTGGCTTCTCTGTGCCTCTGCTTCCCCACTTCAGTGAGCCACGATTTCCCCCTCTCCTCACAGTGATACCAGTGATATTCTGTGATACCAGTGGATTAAAACCTCCCAGATTCCATCAGCAGGCATTTCAAATCTGAGGTTTTTTTCTGTTTGGGGCACATGCATCACAAACATGCTCCTTACTGTGAAACTTGACCCCCAGAGCTTTCTGCTACTGATAAACCCAGAGTTTTTCCATGATGCTGCTCCACCCTCTGATGGCAAACGTGCAGCCTGTAGGTGCTGCTGCTTCAGGCTGGGAATATAACACAGCTTAATCTTTATCACCTGAGTGGGAAAGAGCGGGAACAGAGGCACAGGAGAGGTAATAAAGCTAAAATAATCCCCTGCCTAAAACAATCCCCTCTCCAGGGTACTGCAGAAAAGGCTGAGCAGCACCTGGGGAACACCTGCCAGTGCCACACACCGTGTGTGCAGCGCTGGCTTGGTGAGCTCAGGTGGAGAGAGCTCACTAGGGCAGCCACGTCCCCACGGCTCCTCCAGGGCCCCCCAGAAAAGCCTGCTAACTCAGAAATCTGCCTGGAAGCCAGCTGGTGTATTTTGGGGGTCGGAAATCTGGCCCTGGAAAGCGAGGAGAGTTAAAAAGGAACCAGGAACGCGCTCGTTTCGGCGGTGTAGGTGGCAGAGCTCTCCCACTGAAATCGTGTGAAGGTGTCCTCGTTTGACCCGGGTGTAAAAGGATAAAATCACCGTGCTGGGGACTCAGAAATGGGCAGTCCAGGTAGGGAGAGGTGAACCCAACCTTGCCTCACCTTCAGGTTTGCCTTTGACCTGTTTGCCTGCATTTCAGCCTCGTTTTTATCTCAGCAAAAGCTCCAGCAAGGAGGGTCCCTGGAGCACAGCAGAGCTGCACAGCCACTCTGGGCTCCCAGCACGTGTCCTGAGAGGGGCCAGGAGAAAGGATGCTGATGCTGCAGGCTTTGCTGTGAAAAGTGCCATTGCTAATAAACAGCTGCTAATAACCAAGAATATTTTCTTTGAGTTTAGAGTGAGCAAACTCATGTTTCTATATAAGGCAGCCACTGCATCAGGAGCTGGGTAGGACTGAAAAAAAAATGAAAACCAACTCTACACTCTTTGTTCAGAAGACAATTCCTCTCTCATTTGTAGTTATTCTTAAAAAAAAAATAAATCCCATTGCATTAAATACAAAGAAATGTTGTTTTGACAGAACCCCTGCGAGGCACTTTCCTGCAGAATCACAAAAAGCCACGCAAAGACAAAAAGGGATGGCTCACAGCGAGGAAATGCAAGGCAGATACTACAGTAAACATGTTGCAATCACCATGGCAATACACCCCTGAAGTCTTTGACAGGTATTTACTCAGCAAGTCAAGAGCCTCAGCAAAAGACACCCAGAGTAGCAGCTAGAATCCATATGTCTCCTTCCCTCAGAAGAGGAACACTTGCTAGGAAGTAAATATCACGGGTATTGAATGGAAAAATCAAAATAGGTGAGTCAAGAGTGCCCAGGAGGCAGGTCAGAGATATTTTGATGGCAGCTACTGGAGAACACAGCATTGGCAGATCAGCAGCAGGAATCCATCGCTGAGTTTTTCAGGAGATGCTAAAAATATCCCCAAGTATAAGATGCCAAACCAGCCAGCTAGTCGAGGAGCAGCAAGAACAAAAGAGGAAAAATCCCAACATGCTACACAGATGATTTATGAAGAAGCCAGCAGAAAAAGCAAACGGAGAATGTACTTCCAGCTCCTGCCCATATTCTCTTCTGCCTCCTATTTGCTGCACAATTTATTTAGAAAAGCTTTTCTAAACACAAGTAAAATCGTGGAATTGGCATTTGGTGCTAGAGCAGAGTCGTCAAAGAGGTTCCACACTGCAGGGACAGTGTGGAACCACTCCAAACACAGGATTTAGCCACAATGCCTCAGTACTCCTCAATGCAGCCTCACCTCAACCCTGATTTGTGCTCTGCCACTCCAGGGACAGCTTGGAGTGGTTTCTCCTCTGGAATGTGCAGCTACAGCTCAGTTCTGTAAAAAAAGTAAATTGTCATCCTGGGTGGCTTTCCTTTCATCTGCCTAGGATACCAGAGGAGTTTGTCCTAAACCAGACCATTAATAAGAGGTTTAAGCACATGCCAGGCTGAAGTGCAGATTGAAACTTTGGCTGGGAGGGCAGATCTGTGCCTCACTGCAGAAACCAAGCCTTATATTGTACTGTAGATTATATTTCTTGAGATTCCAAATTAAATAACAGACGGAGATGGATGAAGTGGGCCTGTCTCTGAAAATAGCAACCCATTCTTCTTTATCATGCTGTAAAGTCAAACACAGGCTTTTGAAAATATTCTGTGTCCCCAATTGCTGTGGCTACGTGGGGAAATAGTTCTTTGTCTACTCTGAATATTCTAGAAGGAGAAGCTTCCCAGATGCAAGAGAAATGACAAACAGGATTAATAACAATAAAGAATTCACAGCTCCATTTCCTCCTCTCCTGACTAAATGCAATGCTAATTGTTTGTAAGCTGGATGAAAATAGTGCTCACTTGGAAGACACAAAAATTTCATTTTCAAGAGTTGTCATTTCAGCAGAGACACACAATTCCACAACCAAAAAGAAATTATCTGCACTTTGGTTCCCATGTAAAGCAAATCCAAAACCTTCCAGCTAGTTTCTGATCAGTCAAATGTTTATTCTGCTTTTATTCTACGTTTATTCTACAGTTAAATGTTTATTCTACTTGCGAGTTTCTGCACTTCCACACCGATCTTCAAAATACCACAAAAATTCCTCCTGTCCAAACACACTAAACTCCTTGGAAAGAGGTGATTTCCCAAGTTGTTGCTGACACATTTTCCCCTGGAGATTTTGAGCACAGTGCCAATGGCAGGAGCCTGGAGCTGCAGTCTCCCCAGTGCTGTTATTTGGATTTTCAACAAAAAGGTTTGGATTTTCATATCCAGGTGAAGTCTGCCCCCATTCCCACCCCAAATCTTTTCAACAAAACACATCCAGGTGGAGTCTGCCACCATTCCCACCCCAAATCTTTTCAACAAAACACATCCAGGTGAAGTCTGCCACCATTCCCACCCCAAATCTTTTCAACAAAACACATCCAGGTGAAGTCTGCCACCATTCCCACCCAAATCCTGCCCTGCTCAGGCACGGCTGAGGGCAGAACTCCCCTTGCAGTGCTTCATCAAATGAACTGACTGGGCTGCTCTTTTCCCCAGCTCCCCTGACATTTTACCTGTTTACTCTGAGTGCACAGTAGGAGCTGTATCAACAGCAAAAGGGCACAGGCAGAGCCTGTGCTGTGCATCAGCAATCCCTGCAGCACCTCAGGCAAGCAGATAAGGCAGAAAATAAGGAATTACAAAGGTTGGATGTTGGAGGTTTTTCCTCCCTGCCCCATTCATGTTGTGGTAGAAAAATCAAAGGAATGCTTTGCAAACTGATGTCCCAAAAGAGGGGAGAAAAGTTCCTTAAAAGCCTCTCTGGTGAAAAAATGGCATCTTCAGGAGCATTACCAGGGGAAAATTGTCATCCTGGGCTGCTCCCTGCAGAGGCAGGCAGGAGCTGGTCATGGGCAAAGCTCACAGGGCGTGGGGGTTCAGAGGGGCACTTGCAATGTCTGATGCTTATCACAGTCCCTGAGTGTGCCCAAGAGCCTTTATTGCGGTTTCTTGATGCTCCTGCACAAAGTGCAGAGACAGAAAATGATGAAAAATGAAGGGAAAAGAGTGGCCAAACGTTTCTGCATTACAGAGAGCTCCATTTGAGGTTTGTGGGAGGACTGCAGTTAGCTGTTATTTTATCTAAACTGCCTTATGTATTCCTAAACAGCTCTCATGGCAGGACAGTTTGGAATTCTTCTAAACCTTTCAGCTACAAACACCACCTTAATCATATCCTAACCCACTATCTCCAAACTCCTGGGTACCATTTTTTAATACAGCAAAACAAAGAGGAATTGCATGGATTTTTGTGTGCTAGCAGAGATTTCACTGATTTGGGAAAAAGACAGGGAAAATGGTCACAAATAATGATTACTGAAATAATGTCTTATAGCAGTGATTCAAGGGAAGGAACCACTGCTGTGTTCCTACAACATCTGATTATGGGGAACACTAAAAATGGCCAGAAAAAACCAATTCTACACCTCAGTACAGAAAGACACAAGAGTGAATATTAACCATACTTGTTGCACCATCCACATGCTAAATTTCACTCACTGGACTTTATCCAGAACACCATGCAAGCAAAATGGGCTTCAGAGAAACACAAAACACAGGCTTTTATTTATCCATGGCTCATCAAAACTGTACCAGTGCTCACAGATCTGCAAAATGACCTAAAATATGCAAAAAATGGGCAGATAACCGTGGGCTCAGAAAGATGCTTAAGTGATGGAGGAAAACAAAGTCTCCCACCCTGATAGATCAGTCTCTCAGACAGAAATATTGATGTTTATGTTCCACGGGGAATTCTGTATTATGAAGAGAAATTTCAAACCAGAGCTGGGGCAGTGATGTATATGAACAGGGGAATAAAAGCAATGGGGAAATGAGGCAAAAAAAGAGATAAAAGAGATCACAGCAGGCCCAATCACTTCCTCCTGAGAAAGTTTCTGAGATAAAAACTTCCCATGATCTATGTTTTGCTCCAGTTCTGCCAAAACCAAGAAATTATTGCATTATTGTGTTTTAAAGACAAGCCCCCTATGAATTCACAGGTAAAGAGGAACTCACTGTATGCAGGGCCACAAAGTTAAATATTATATAATCAATAGTATTAAATATTAAATATTATATAATCAATATATAAATATTGATTTATATAATCAATATTTAACTCCTGGCACTATCTAGCCCAGTGTTAAATATACTCACTCATCTATTTTGGTATCTTCTTTGCACTCTTCATTTATTTCTTCTAAATACCTGCTAAGTTTACCTGAATATAATCTGTCTTTGAAAAGTGTTGTACTGCTTTAAAAAAACAAAACAAAACAAAACCAAAAAAATCCTGAGACTTTAAATAACTCTTTATCTAAAACAGACAAAACTTTACATGGAAAAGTCAGAAGCCTGAAGGAAAACCCATCTGAAACACAAATATTGTAATCTGCATGGTTCTACTGGCGAGCCTGAAGAGTTGCAGGGAAGGAATCCCAAACCCTTCCAGTTTGTCACTATGATGGAACAAAGTAGAAAAATTCTCCCTTGAGAGTCTAAAATTTACTTTTTGAAGCAACAGATCAAATAATGGCACAAACTTAAAACGAGAAAAACGGAAAAAAAAATCAACAAAGTCAAGTGCTTTAAAATTTAAAAGTGACCTTGAAGAAAGATTTGCTTGTACCCCACTATGGTTGTACCATTTCTGATATTTAGAGAACCAGACAAGAAAACCCAACCCTGTGTGGCAGAATTCCCTCAACTGGTGTCAGATCTCCTTCATTCAGAACAGACTTTTTTTAAGTCACATGATAAATAAAAATATTACAACCAGGAGGAAAAAAAAACAAACCCAAAAACACAAAACCAAACAAAAGCAGGCTACAATACTGCTGGAAGGCTTTAAATAAAATGCTGTGGATTTTCCTCCATAGATTTAACAGCAGAAGCTCAAAGTTATTTTGAAATGGACAACAAATGTAGCTCTATTTCACTGGCAAAATGAAAATAAACAGCCTGATATTACATGCCTTTACTGAGAAAAGAATGACCAGCCTTCATTTCCAAGCACCAGAAGTTTATGAAACACAGCAGGAAAAAAGAAATCAGAGCCTGTGACACCAGGGCAGGGTGAGCTCATGTGTAACCAAAGTTTAGGAGTTTTTAGCTCCTTGGATGGTCCAGTGGCCCAACATCATGGGTGTTCTTCATCCTACCTAAGCCTCCTGCAATTTGTTAAAGTGTTCAAAAATTCAGGTTCCAGAAGAGGTTTAAAAACCCCTGCAAATCAAATCTTCTGACAGCACTGAAAGCAAACCCTGAGCCCAGATTATTTTGGTTAGGAGTTGTTAATGTGGTGTTTCCTTGGAGGACACAGCTGCTCCTCACAGAACAATGAAGAATAGTTTTGTCTCTGTATTTCTACACCTGTAGAATTTAAGTTTCATAAGATTATCTAAGAATAATTAAGGACAAAACTGACTTCATGCAGTTTTTATTCCAGCTGTCTGTACCCAAAAGGTATATCCAATTATAAATTTGCATCCATTCCTGCTTTTGTTGTACAGGAAGTCCAAAAAAAAAAAAAGACAAGGAAAAAAACCCCAAAATCTTTATTGTGTTTGAAGTATGTGAAAACAGATGCCCCAGACAGTTGAGAAATGGCCAACTCATGTATTGTTCAGGAAAATTTAATTATAAACAACCAAAGACCTATTTAAGCCACATGTTTTGATTTAAAAAGGGGGTAAAAGAACAGATATGTTCCTCTTGTTACCTTCTTGCTTCAGGCCTCTGCATCTATGGTAACACAATTACCATCTCAGGGCCAGAATTGATCAGAATTTTTATAATTACATTCAGCCCTAACAAATCAAGTAGCTTGTCCTCTGTTTGGTGGGGAGGGGTTTTTTTCCCCCATTTAAATTTTTTAGAGTTACTGCCTCAATAATCTCCATCCCACCACAAACTGTTTTAAAAATAATTGCTGCTAAGTGGTTTCTTTTTCTAGTTCTCTTCACTAGGAATCCAGGAAAAGAATATAGAAATACAGAAATACAGAAATACAGAAATACAGAAAACCCTGTACAGAGCAGGGTCAGCTGTGGATTAATTCCGTGTCTTTCCTGTGCCTCCTCTGATCATTCCATTTTTTTGGGAAGCACATCCTGGGGTTAGAGGAGCAGAGCACAATGGACCAGCCAGGGGGGCTCAAGCCTTGCTCTGCCACTGCCCCTTCTTCAGGTGCCACATTAATTTTGCTGACTTGCAAACTCATGGAAAGGCCAGGAAAAAGTGATTTTGTGTTAACTTCCCGCTCTCATTCTCTATTTAGTGGCTTTTATTTTGGATGATTAAGCACTAGTGTCATCCATGTAATCCTTTTTATAAGGGGATATCCCTGGCAGGTTCTGCCAGACCAGGAGCCTGCAGTGCCTACCCTTATTAATAGGTAGAACATAGAGAGAAAAAATAAATTTTAAAAAATAGAATTCAAAAAATAGAATTCAAAAATAAATTTTAAAAAATAGAAAACAAGGTGGTCTCTTTCAGCTATAAAACATAGAGACAACCACAAACCTGTGCTAAGAAAGAAAGAAAGGCAGGATTTATTCTGTAATATATAAATATATTTATATAAATTATATCAATTTAAATGTGTATCAAATAAAATTTTATATATAGAATATAATTTATTCTGTAACATATAAAAAATAGAAAAGGAACTAATTTATACCAGGCAGCAGCCTCAGAACTGGCGAAGGCAAACAAAGGAATGTGAAATACAAAGTTATGTTTCGTGTCAGGGAAATGAAGAAAATCTGTGTAATCATAGTGGTGGAACACAGCCATGGGACAGTTATAAAGATGAGTTCTAATAAACAGCTGAGGAAAGCATGGAAGGAAGTTTTTGAATAAATCTTTTGCTTGCAATTATCTATTATAAGTCTCAAGCTATTCTGCAATAAGTGTCCTTTAATTATAACTTTAGAAGCTTGCTTTGTATTAAAGAATTTTAAACTGTAGTTTTAGAGTGCAAAAAGGGTTTTTTTGACAAAAGAAGGAAATAAGGAGGGGGCTCAAGCCTCACACAAAGTGGGAAAACATCCTAGACATGAAGATATGACTTCAGCTCACTGATTTATGGCTCCTGGAGAGGGAAACTGGACATCAGCATTGGAGATTGATGGACTTGAAAATAGAGATGGGGGACCCCACATCTAGAAGCCAGATCCCACCACCTGGAAAAACATATCCTGGAAGTACATCCTGGAGTATTGAAATATCATAATAGATCACAATGGTCTATAGAATTATACAGGACAATCTATGGATTTATAGCTGTTAGGTATTGAATTGTGACGTTAAAACTAGAAATGGAAACTGCTGAGAAAGCTTATGAATATGTATGAATATAGCAAATAAAATACCATCAAATCCAGCAATGGGTGTGCAGTTGGAAGGGAAAACCCCTACCACTGTACCCAGCGCTGCCTTTTTGCTCACACTTTACCATGTTAATTAATTAATTATTAAATTGCTGCTTGATATATTGGCCGTGTCAAGCGTCCTATTTTTAACAGGAACACGATTGTCTGTGGCTGTGGGTGGGAGCCAGGGCAGGAGCAGCTTGGGAAGGAGCAGTTCAGCTCCCTGTGGATTGCTGAGGGGCACATCACAAACACACAAAATCCAGTGTATCACTCACCCTGGCTGAGCATTCCTGAGCTGAGCTCACCTCGCCTCCCTGTGCTGCCAGATTGCTTCACTGGCAGCACACGTGCCTCAGAAATGAGTTCAGCACATGGAGCAGAGCCCTGCAAACCCCCACAAAAGCAGGAGGAATTCTTGGCTGCTGTATCAGCCTGCACTGTCTGGAACACACTGCCCATCAACCAGGAGCACAGGGAACAAAATCTGTCCATTGGAAACCACTGGAACCTCCCCAACACCCAGGCACACAGGACTCGCCAGGTTTGAGAACAGAGAAAACAGATTTTCAGTTCCCTCAGCCAAATTCTCCAAGCTATTGAGGAGACTAAAAGGGCTACTAGAGCCAAGTGAGATTTTCAGACACAACTAACCACGTCAGGCATCCCTCTCCCAGCCCTAACCTGCTTCTGCACTTCAGGAAATCTCATTAGGCACAGATCTGCATTTCAGATACCTGCCTGCTTGCAGCTCTGCTTTCTTTCCCCTGCAGCCCAACCTTTGTTATCTGCTGTCTTGCCTGCTCTTCCCCACATCCAGGTTCTCACAAGATGCAGCAGGCTTCTGACCTTGGAGAAGGGATGCTGGAAAGCTTTTTTATGGAGTGGTTTTTAAAGGAGGGACTAAGCACACAATAATACCTCTCAAAAGAAAGGGCTGAGCAGCTTTTTTCCCCCTGTTTAACCAGCACAGCCGTAGATTATAAGGAGTTTGGTTTCATTACATAACAACCCATCATTGTTCCCTAATACATTATCTCATCAGGAGGCCCCATTTCAGAGAGGCCACATAGACACACATTTCTTAATAGCAGAGCTAAGTGGCAGCATGATCTAGTGGATTAATTATATAACTGGCAACTAGGATTTCCTGGCTGTAATACAATTTTAAATTTACATCTTTAAATCAAATTTTTAGACAACTAGCAGCGTTGGCTTTAAGAGATCTGTGTGTAGCTTATTCGTTGAAAGAAAATAGCATTTGCCTCTTTAGGAGCTTTTTTAATCATGCTTATCCTCACTATAATCAGAAAATTTTGGGACAACAGTTTCAGAAGCCTACACTAAACACCTCACAAATTTTAGATATTGAAGATACACTAGAATAGATGAATTAAAATGAGACGTTTTATACAATTATTCTCATTAGTATGGAAAAACAAAAGAAGGGAAAACCAAGAAGCATCCTAGAGTTTTTACCATTTTTTGCCTTCTAATGAGTCTAAAAACACCCAAATGAGTAACTTCAGCCAAAGGGGTACCCAGCTGCTGACTGGAGTAGAAGCATATCTCAACATGTACACTGATATTCCAAGAGCCCCCTGGAAAAGCTTTACACTTTCTGTTGTGGAATATCACACAGGACTATGCATTCAACACACACTTTTATATCTTCTCCATGTGGTTCCAATCCTCCTATAAATGCAGACTGTGTGGCTACCAGGATTTGTGAACAATGTGTGCAAGTCAGGCCACTGAAGCAGATTCTAAAATAAAGCATGGTACATACATCCCACATGAATTCTTCTCCAGACTCTCTTTTTTTTTCCCCTGAGATTTTTATTCGAGAGCAGCTAAGAATCAAACAGAGGACTTCTACTCTTCTGGAACCAGAGCACCTTATCAGATTACCCTAAATGGTTTTGCTATACAATTATTTTAATGCCCTAGACATTGTTCATGCTGAGGTTTATGAAGGCTTACAACAAAATCTCACTTTTTAAACAATGCTGCGATTTGGCTTTGTACGGTGGAAATGGAAGACAGCAGAGGATTGTTCACTCTGATTTTCACATCAGCAGTGGCAGAGGCAGCCTCAGGAACAGGAGTCAACCCAGTTTTGAGGGCTGAAAGTTTTCCCCCTGCTCTTTCCATCACGTACCCTCAGGTGTTTGTTGGTTCTGTTCTGGTTCTTTTTACTCCCTCTCTGCTGGGGTTGAATCTGAATATGTGGCTGTGCCTCTGTCACACCTCCTGACTGCCTGCAGCTCCCATCTTATCCTCTCCAGATTAGTGACAATAATAATTGTCATTACTAATTGATTGATGCCCTTCACAGCAGGAATTGTCCTGTTGGGTCAAAATTAGGAATAGCTGACAACAACAGCTCAGGATCGAGGGGGCTGCTGCCAACAAACCCAAGCCTCTGCTTGCCTTAACCCATAACCAAAGCCTGGGTGTTCATCAGAGCCATCGTCCTGGCCCCCAGCCCACTCAGAAATCAGGCCTGAACCTGTTCAATCTGACAGGAAAAAGATCATTTCCACTGCCCCTGGTTCTAACCTCGCTTGCCTTGACCCCTTCACTAGTGCTGCTTTATTAGGACTGCTCCTAATCACTGCAGATAAAAATCAGAACCTTGTACTGCAGGTTTGAAGTCTGAAGATCTTTTTCCATCCTGAAAAATTTGCAATTCCCTCTAATTCTATGTATGCTAGAGAAAGTCTGGAGTGGCTCCAGCTGGAGACTGTAACTTTTTGGCAAGCAGCTAGCAAGAGGAATTTAGCAACAATTTCTTTTGCTCACGTAGCAGAGTGCAGCTCCAGCAAGGAAAATAGTATTAATGGTCAAAACTGTAAATTCTGAAATCTTTCAACTCTTTTAGCATGAGAAAGAAATTGATTTATCACTATAAAACTTACAGAAAGGAGACATTTTTGTAGTTAAAGACTGACTTGACATCAGTTGAGGGATAATGAAACTTTGAGAAGATGCTTTTGCCAATTCAGATTAGTTAACAAATTCTAGGGAATAGTAGCACAGCATATCTAAGAGGAAAACTGTAAAATTTTTAGCAATAATTTTTATTATCACAATTCATATCATTCTGTTAGAACCTGCTGCTAATTTTTGCACAATGGAGGGGAAAGAAATGCTAAAAACGTTGGCTTAAATTGAAAGCCAGCCCTCCCACAGAATCATTTTAGATAGCTAAGATTATGCACAGTATGAGTTACAGGGTTAGTAATGTAATTTGAATAAAACTTAACAATTATCTCTGAGCTGCAGATTGTCACAAAGTAATGCTTGATGGACAGAAGAGAAGAGATGGAAGCGATAATATTTAATAGCAAGGAATCCTCTGCTTGTCTAATATTTGAAAATAATCTATTAGGTCATCTTCTCCTTAGCAGATGTATTGGTTCCTGCTATTATCATATTCAATTTTCTTCCTTTGGGATGGAAAAGGGTTTTGTCCAGGAATGAATTGAGGCTGAAGGAGCAGAGAGCAGCCGTGCACTGGAGCTGACAGGACCACAGGATCCCACTAATGGGTCCCAAGGGAGGGGAAGGGAGCCCTAAACACGAGTCCTCCCTCCATTTCTTGAGTGAGTTGGAGTCCCAAAAAATATCTTTCTTTTGGTTTGTTTTTTGTGGGGATTTTTTTCCCCTTTTCTTCTTTTTTGTGGGGATTTTTTTCCCCTTTTTTTCTTTTTTGTAGGGATTTTTTTCCCCTTTTCTTCTTTTTTGTAGGGATTTTTTCCCCTTTTCTTCTTTTTTGTGGGGATTTTTTTCCCCTTTTCTTCTTTTTTGTGGGGATTTTTTTTCCCCTTTTCTTCTTTTTTGTAGGGATTTTTTCCCCCTTTCCCCCCCCCTTTTTTTTTTTTTTCCCTTTTTTTTTTCTCCTTTCCTTTTCTTTTCTCCCAGATCTGGTCTGAACACATTCATTCTCTTTTCCACCCTCTCACGTGTATCTGCCCTCTCCCATTTTGGTTTGTTTCATTGTTTTGTGGTTTGGGGTTTTCTTCTTTTACTCCTGTGGGTCTGGAGAACTTTTCCCCTGTTGTTGCCTTCACTCAGGTGTGGTGCAGGACAGTGCTGCCTCATTTCTCTAATAAAAGAGCAGTATCAGTATTTCTTAATGAATTTACAAACAGATACAGTTCAGGAGAGAAACTGCACTAATCAAAACCAAACAGAGTCCACAAAAAAACTTCCAAATGCTATTTCTTGTAATTTTCCTACCTTCAATGACTGTTTTTGCTTAAGCCTGGCCTTGATATGGGAATTGTGATTTAAGTGGCTTTGGCTTGAGACTGAATGACAGATAAAAAGAAGAACGTCAAGCAGGAAGTCACATGAATGCAATAATTTTGAAATTGTGCAAATAATTAAATGTTCAACAAAACAAGGACTGGCCTTAGTGTTAAACTGCAGGGAGCTTTTAATATTTCCTTTATCCATTTCATTGGAATGTGAAGCCAGATGACATTTGTGGTAAGATGCTAGGTTGGTTGAAGAAATGAGCCTTCAGTGACACAAACTCGATTTCCTTTCATTAATCACTGCATGTCACATGCTGATCAGTCAAGAATTGCTATCCATTGCTCACAGACTCAAAGAGCTGCCATTTTAATGGCACTTTCATGAAACAAACCTGTGCCAAAACACACATTTATTACAATGCTCACAAGTTCCATTTTGGGGAGAGAACACAAACACCCCTCAGGAACTCTGTACAGATTTTCTGTTACACTCAGCACTCTCAGCAGCATCTTTGTGGAGATTCTGGCTCTGCTCAGTCCTCTCCACAGAGCCAATGCTTTCCAGAGCTTTTACTGAGGGAGAAGAGGCAGCTGGAACTCAGATGAGTGGCACCAGTGCAGCCCAAATGCCTGTTCCAATTGCTGTGTGGGAAAGCACTGAACTCACACGAATTTTTGTCACACATCTTAATCCCCCCAGCAATGAAAAACTGATGTGCTCAGTAGTGATAACAAGACAATGTCCTTTTTCAGGGAGCCTCTCAGTTTGGGCATTCCTGCATTGTCAGCTGAGGGCTGGAAATGCTGCTGGGAGCAGCACCCGAGTGGCCACGTGGCAGAAAAAGAGGAGGCTCTTCAAGGTTTTCTTGCTAGTAAGAGGTTTCAACTTTTGGTCAGCCCTAAAGTGGTCACACAGTTGGATTAGATGGTTATTGTAGGTCCCTTCTAGTCTACTCAAACCTCCTGGCCATGTGGAAGATATTTGGCTCAAAAGAATCCATGAAGAAAAAGATTTGGCTCAAAAAAATCCACTTCAAGTTCTAGGAGAGCTTAACAGATAATACAAATATTACAGACATCAGAACACAGGCTACATGGAAGACCAATTGCTTTCATTTTTAAAAAAATCTAACTGGAAATATTTTATTCCTGTTTCATTTACAGGCCATTACATCTAAAAAGCTCCATGAGTTCACTTCAAATCACTTCACGGGCCTTCTTAGTCCTGAACCAAATCTGAAGGGTGCTCTGAGCTTGCTGGGAGCTCGCTCAGCTTAGGAGCCCATGGAGGCCTTTTGGACTTCTCCCTGAATATTAGAGAATTTATTTTATTTGCATCACATAGCAACTCATTCTGAAAACAAATTTCTGGATTCCTGGAGATCCCTGTGCTTTCTTACCCCAGAGGAGATAAACTGAATCCTTATCCTACATCTCCTGCTGCAGGTGACCAAAATGCAGCCAGCCAAAAATGTCTGTGTACCAGATAGGCCTAAGATCACCAATGGCTGTCCCTCTGAGCTCTGCCTTGCATTTTAGTCTCCCATAATTTACCTTTTACACCACTGACCTTTGAGTAAAAATACCCTTGTTTCACTCCTGAGCTGCCAAAGCACTGTTATTCCATTACTGAGCATTCCAGCCTGCACTTGTACCTTGCATTTCCTTGATCCCCAGCTCAGAACCCATGAAATTTTATAGCTGGTTGGACATTTCTGCCTTCCACAGGGAAATTGTGCAGAGGCTGGGGCTGGACACCAATGTGGGATCAATGTGTGACAGTCATTCTTTGACAGTCTGCTCTGACACACCTCAATTCCATGGGCAGCTCTAGAGCTGCTAATAATTGGCCACTGTCAGGAGGAGACTCAGAAAGGTGTCAGCATATGAAAATAAAACCCAAAATATGCTGCAGAAAGAAAGTGCAGGACCACACACACCCCTCTCTTTGCTATTTTAAGGCAATTTGCCCTTTGCAGAGAAACTATTTCAGAAGATAAATTCAAATTATTATGAAATTCTCCTCTCTGACCCACACCCCTTCTCTAAGCTTCTTACATATTCCATTTCTTCCTGTGGGAATAGCTGTGTCACAGTGGGAGGATTGTCTGTCCTAGAAATGCATTAACGAACCAATAGGCAGGGGATATGAAGAGAATAAAAAGGGTGACAAGCTACCCATTTTCATATACAAATAGATTGTGTGGTAAGTAACAGTTTTGGGACAAGAGTTTCCTGGGAAAAGAATCCAACGTGAAGGGTAAAAGGATTTCTATTTATATATTATGCTTCCATTTGTATTGTTCAGTAAGTATGAAACCTCTTTTTAAAATCCACGTCTCCTGGTGTCTTGAGGAGGAACAGCCTATTCCTGCCTGTCTGACTCATGTGTCTCTGGGCAGTCAGACCTTCTGACTCACTGGAGAGGCCAAAATCTCACATTAATAACCGTGGTGCCTGCTGAAAATAGGAGCCGTGGACCCTGAGCGTGGGCAGGAATAAACACATTTCCTCTAATACCTGCAGCCTGCAACACAAACAGAAGGGTTTGCTCTCTGCTCCTCCACCTGCATCGGGCTCAGCTTTGTTGGGAGGCTGGGTCTGAAATTGCCTCTGCTGCTGTTGCCAAACATCAGCACAGAGATCCAAGCAATGACCACGTGTGTTTCCAACTTGGACACTGCAGGGAACCTGGTTAAATTCAATAAGGAGTGCCCAAACTCCTTTCTGTTGGGGTCACACCTCACCACACCACCCCAGCCTCAGCATCTTTCTCAGGACACACATTCCAAACACGTTAAAAGAACTTTTCCTTACTTCATTCTCTCCTTGCTTTTGGTTTGTGCCTAGAATTCAGCCATTCTTGAGCTGATCAGGACAGATTTCATGGGGATACACTGAAAAGGATGATCTGTCTGTAAAACTGTGCATATGTGGTTCCTAACTCTTTGTGATATAAAGTACAAAAGTAAACTGAACACCATAATCCAGGATTCAGTCCTACAGAATTTCCAGGAAAACTCATCACAAAAGGCACAAGGTTACTCACACTGCCCTTTACCCTGGATCTGGTGCTGATGCTGAGACTGACACTTCACTTGCCCAGCAGCATGATGAATTTATATTAATAGTGTTTCAATTATATTCATTTAAACCAACAAAATAAATTGGCCTACCCATATGATAAAATCTGACAGAATTGAAACTCCAACTATCTTCTGAGTTGATTTGATGAAGGAATTCTGATCAAACACAGAACTGAGGCACGTGACCAGCAGAACTCCTGAAAGCTGAACTTTGGATCTCCTGCATCAGCACATTTCCTTGCACAGCACCTTCAATATCCTTCTGAATGCTCCTGCCTCGTGAAATGGCCCCACACAGGTTACCTGCAAACCAGGATTATCAATGCCAAACAGCATCTGACTGCCCAGCTGAATGGTTGGGAAGGTTAGGGAATTGCTAACTTCAAAGAAAAATTAAGCATAAGAACTTCCAAAAAATCCTATCAAACAGCCAGCTTTGGAAAGCAAAATTTTAGGCTTGAAAAAGAGATTAAAAAACCTGTCAGAATGGAACAGACAGCAGTGCTTTAATCAGGTTCTGGATGCAACTTAGGAAAAAAACCCGAACCATACGAAATAAAGAACTAAAGCAACAAAACCACCCAAATATAATTAAAAAAACCCAACCAAAAAAACCCCAGCCTAACATGTAGAGAAGGAAATGGGCCCCTAAACACTTTAAAACCTTTTCTTACCCTAAGTGCTTGCACTTGAGCTCACAATTGCTTCTACTGGGCAAGCTTCTTTTAAAAATACTTATTCCACATTGTTTCAAGGAGTACTTTTGGGCTGTAATTAGAGATAATGCTTTATCTGGCAACCCATTTTTGCTGGTCCCTGGAGCAGCATTTTAAAAGAGGCTGGGCCAGGGGGAAACACAAAGGATGTGGTCATGCACAGCCAGCAAAGCTGCAGGACAGATATTGAGGGAAAGGTGGGGAAAATCCATAGAATTCTGAAAAATGAAATAAGATTAGCAAGGATTAAGGTGATTCAATGCCAGAAAACAATTCTGCAACCCAGGGTGTCCAGTGTTTGACTTCTCCCTTAATTCCTGTCAAGTCTAAGCAACATTGCTTTGTAAGAGAGTGGTAAAACCCTGATGTGGCTGCCAGAAGTGACCCAAGACTGGCTAACAGACTGAAATGGTTTTTATTCAGTGCACCATTGACCTGGCTCTGCAGAGATGGGAGCACACAGCTCTGGGGACATGGAACCTTTGACAAGAACAGAGCTGATTGTATTTGTGTCACAAGTGACAAACCTGAGGGGCTCGTTCTTAAACCTCTGGTCTACCCCAGGCAGGAATAGCACAGCCATGAGGAGCATTCATAGTGAACTAGAATCTCAGCTTTCCATCATCTTCAGATAGAATTTAGGTTGAAACTCTAATCTTTCTGAATTAACCCACATTTTTCTCAGAGCGTGATGGAATTAAAAGCAGGAATTAAAGCTTGCTTATTTTGGCTCAGTCTTTGTTAACCCTTGAGAGCATGCTCTCACAGGTTTTGAAGCCTCCATGGCACGGTACTCAAATGACCTTGAAATATTTCTTTTTTATTCTTCTCTTCCCTTCCTTTCCCTCCAGGTTTTGTTTTCTGAGTACACTCTGAAATTACAACCACAAAAACACTTGTAGAAATTACTAGGTGCTGTCAAATTTATTGATTTGACATTGGTTGAGAGAAGTGTTTGGATGAAATGAAAGATGCAGAAGTCCAAAGAAGATCCTTTCTTGGTGACTGCACAGAAAAAGTGAATGCTGGGAGCAGCAGGATGCACCATCGTTTTCTAACAGGTCTTGTACTGGTTTTGAAAAAAGAAACTTGAGCTACTTCCACCACCTATATCTAGAGTCACCATCTATATCTGGATCATGTGCCAAGGAGATCTGACCTGTTACAAAGGGTTTGTCTAAAGTATATTTTGGGGATTTTTACATTACTATAAACAAATAAACTGAATTCTTATTCTCCTTTCAGTTCCCACCACACCCTTATCCATGTAACAGGCACCACTGGTGCCAAATGACCTTCCTGGCACTCTTGGCAAGAGACAGAATTGTTAGGCCAGTAATGATAATTTCTTTGTGATTTATGCCAGGGGAGCTTTTACTATTGCAGACTTCATCCTCTCAAGAGCAGACACCGAGCGTGAAAAGCTCAAGCAGAGCAGTAGTACTAAGCACACCTCAGAATAGATAATTCAAGTGCATTTTAATCTTTCAGGCAACTTTAAAAAAAAGAAAAGTCACTTTAGAATGAAGTCTTTGCTGTATTTACCACTGTATTAGAGTGCAATTCCAAAAAATGACAGAATCAGACTGCTGAGCAGATTTCCCAGAAAACCTCTTTGCAACAGAGCCAAACTAGACATAAATACCCCAAACACACTCTCAGCAAGAAAGATTCAAATGTCTATGAAATGATGAACCTCCTCCTGCCAGGTTCAGCTGTAACTTGGTCCTGTATAAACACAATCAGTTCAGTCACACACCAGAGTCTCCACGTGCAGCAATGAAGACTTTCCTGTGTCCCAAGCCAATTAAAACATCTGCCATCTTCACTGGGACCACCATTTTACAGCCCTGAAATCCCTTTTTTGCCATCTCCCAGCATCAGCTCTTTTCTGCTTGGGAGGAAAGCCCTGAATTTTGCACTGGAGGCAGCCCTGACCCCATCACAGAACGTGTCACACCTCAGCCAGTCCTGCCACTGGGGACCAGCCCTGGGCAGCTCCACAGCTGCCCCAGCTCCTTCCAGCACCTCCACCAGGAACTCTGAGCCCTCATCACCTCAAAGCTGCAGCCAGGGACTGCATTTCCTGCACCCCTGAGCACACAGGGACACACACACAGAGCAAGCTGAGCCAGCAGGGCTGTGCTGCTTCTGTTCCCAGCTATCAGTGCAAGAGAACACTGAGAAAAACCTACTGAAAATCTGCCTGTGTTGAGAAAAACCACAACGAAAAGCATCCTGCAATAAAACAGAGAGCTTGTTCTGGAACTTTGATGCAACTAGGACTGAATGTTTTCCTTTCTCTGCCTGGGATAAGCTATAAAACAGGAATTACTAGGGTCTGAGTTTATTTAAATATCCTGCAAAGATGCTAAGCAAAAATACCTTATGATAGGTATGAATAATAGGGAGAAAAAACCAGCTCCATCAGTTTTATCCACATCAGCTTTTTTGGAGAGTATTTTTTCCTCTAGAGAGGAAAATTTCATCCGTAGCTCTATACAAAATCCCTTCTGATTTCTCTGGGATATTTTGTATATCAATACATATAAAAAATTCCATGAATTCATTATACTGACTACAGCAATGTTCAACCAATGCATCTAAGATAAGAGACCACAGATTGCACACACTTTTGTGGAAACAAGATAGGCTTGGGAAAGAAAAAAGCTTAAAAAAAATCAAGAGACTTCTTAAACAGAGGAAAGAATGGAGGAAAAAAAAGATAAAACACGATTTTAAATCTCATTTGAAAATAAAATATACAGGCCTAAACAATAATGGGGATCCAAACACCTCAGAGTGCTGAAAAAATCCTCAGAAATCCAATCTTGGGCGTAAAACTAGGGGTTTGGATCTTAGTAACTAAATGAGAGATACTGGGAGGTAGTGAGCTCTGTATTCAGAATTATCTCTGTGAACCAAATGGAAAGAACAATTTCTGCATTGTTGGGGGCACTGATGTCATTTTTATTTTATGAAGACACTTGGCACTGCACCCTCTTGAACTCCAAATCCCTGCCAGCACCAGAGGGACAACGTGCACCTCGTGTAAAACATGAGTTGTACATGGTTAACCAGGAGGTGAGAGTGAGCAGATTCTCAACATCAGCTCTCTTTGCCATGGTAAAATTTCACAACTAGACACTGAAGTTTGGTGCTAAGAACAGGCAGCTCTACCAGGAGTCCTGACCACTCCCCAGTTCCCATGAGAAGTGATCAGAAGTGTTAACCTGGACACACACCAGCACAACTCACAATTAACTAGCAGTATTAACTAGGAGGGAGTCGTGGTTTCTGCTTTTCTACTCAGAAATTTGTGTTCCTTTTGCTGTGCACAGATTAGAAGCCATGGGAGATGAACCATTACAAAAATCCCAAGTGCCAGTGATGCAAAGTCCCTTCCCCAGGGTGGGCAGTGGGGCTCAGCCAGGCATTGTTCCACTAATTAAACTGAGTGCTTCATGCTCCACTCCTGCACTCCTGCAGATGTTTTCATTTGTGTCCAAGCTTCAGAACCAGCAGCCTTCCTCTGTTACTGAGACTAAATTTGTTCATGGTCGGCTTTCCAAGCTTCCTGTGCTTTGCCATGCTCTGCCTTACACAAATGACTTTTTAGTAAAATGTCTGCAGGGGAGAACATTTTATAATTATGCTTTGTCCACAGCATTGAGCAAGTTGTTCTGCCCTTTTTGTAAATTACATGAAGAGGAAAAGAGAATATTTTCATGTGTCTTTCTTCAGAGACATTTTGAGCAGCTATAAAAAATTACTACAGCTTTAAACACCAATGGCCACTTAGCTTTATTTTTGACAGCAAGGTCCATCATATTTGTTGGTCCATTAAGAGT
Organism: Prinia subflava; assembly: GCF_021018805.1. Taxonomy (NCBI): domain Eukaryota; kingdom Metazoa; phylum Chordata; class Aves; order Passeriformes; family Cisticolidae; genus Prinia; species Prinia subflava. Next base: position 1,383,910 of record NC_086250.1, on the reverse strand, counting down.
GAGTGATGGAGATTAACCTAAATTGAGATCTGAATTTCAGATCTGCTGTGCCCGCTCTGCTTTACAGTGCTCCAGCAGCAGTACTGTGGGATCACAGAGTCAGAGGGCCAGGAAGAGCCTTCAGCAGCCATTTATTACAGTGATTTTCATCTTCTGAAAAGCACAACTCCCTTTTGGGTTATATATCTTCATGCAACAATTATATGAATAGGGGCCAGAAACATCAAGGTCAATGCTATTAGATATAACCACTGCTAACACTTTAAGGTTCTTTGAATTCAAGAGTAGCGTGACCTAGAGTTTGAAAACCACCAGTTTATTTCATCTCTTTAACCATAATTTACTCCTTCTCCATGTTCCGAGGGAGAATCAAACATACTTACATCATTTTTAACAGATGTTTGCCCAAGCTTTTGGAAAACTTCCAATGAATAAGACTCCACAGCCTTCTTTGGCAATGTATTTCAAAGCCTCACCATCCTTATTGTCCAAGTGTCTTTCCTAATATCCAGTCTGTGCTTCCTGTCTCTAGACTAAACATTCCTGAGCTGCAAGTCCTGCTTTGATCCCTCTCTGCACTGGTGCACACCTCCCTGCCTTACCATGCCCTGCCCAGCACTGCCTCAGAGCTTCACCTAAAGCCTTTCCAGTGCTCAGCAGAGCATTGAAGGGTGCTGGGCTCTCCCCTGCATCCTGTTTTCCTGCTTGCACACCCAAAGATTGCATCTACTCCCCTCGAAAGAGCATAAGGGGCCATTTGGCTTTGTGCTGATTTCCCAATATCACTTCCTTGCTTTTCCTGTCAGAGATGCATCTTGCCTTTGCCTCAGCAATTCCTGGGTGCCAGGAGAGCCCCCAGGAACAGAATTTACTCAGAATTTACTCAGAATTTACTCCTGCTGTGAGCTGCAGGACTAGAGCAGCTCCCAGCCTGCCCCGTAGCAGAGCTGTGACCTCCAAGAGCACCAGTATTGAAGGGGATCACAATCCAGTGATTTCCAGACACATTAACTCCTGTCCTGGTTTTGGCTGGATAGTTAATTTTCTCCCCAGAAGCTGGGACAGTTGTGTGGTTTGGATTTAGGGTGAGAGGAGCATTGATAACACCCAGAGTTTTTAATTGTTGCTAAGCAGTGATACCCCTAAATCAAGGATTTTTCCATGTCCCATGCTCTGCCAGTGAGGAGAGGCAGCAGAAGCTGGGAGGGAGCATGGCCATGAAAATAGCTGTTCTTTAGGAGCTAATTCACAGGTGCACATGGACACACAAGGACTCCAAGACACCCAGTAGGTACAGCAAGATGCAGAAAAAGAAACACCTTTCTATGGTGTACATGAGCCCCAGAGTAAATCTGGCAGTCACACACTTGATTCCTGTCTGCAGGAAGTGATATTCTGCAATTCTGCTCTCAAGTCTCTGATATTTTCTTTTATTGCTGAAAAGAAGAAAGCTCTTTCTTCTTCTCCTGTACAATCCAAGGGACTATGCTGGAACTGTTTCCATTGACTGAGTTTGGGGCAAAATATATTTGTTATCAAAAGCTTTACAAGACCTGTATGAATAATAAGCGCCACGTGAAGGATCCCAAAATCAAACCAGTTACCATTCTGGAGGAAAGGTTTGGGCCTCTCTCTAACACATTCACTGGTAGAGGAGAACCTGGGGGCTTTAATCCTCCCACAACTTCAATAAAGAAATCACAGCACTAAATCCCACACTCACTGCATGCCCTTGGCTGGGGAGAACCAGCAGTGATCAACAGCAGCAGCTTTGTTCACTTGAGCACCAGCAGCCCGGGAAATTCTCTTTCACTCCCAGAGTCCCCACTGAAGAATCCACCCCTTCCTCCTGTCTGCCCCAGGAGAGGCAGTGAGAGCACCGAGCCCGTGGTGCTGGCAGCCTGTGAGGTCCCCAGGGCTCCTTTGTGTCACCTGTCCACAGCCCCATCCCTCAGCTCTCTGTGCAAGCAGCGTGTGGGGGCACAGCACCCACCTACAGCTCAGGCACCTCCACAGCCCTGAGCAGCCGTGGAGAGAGGCAGCTTCTCCCCCTCCCTTCTCAGAGACATTTGTCCTCAGATTTTCTACCTGGGGTTTGTTCAGCCCCACCTGCATTCCCTGAGGCACCACCCCAGCAGCCCCACGCTGTGCCTGTCCAGAGAGGAGAGCACCACCCAAGCACCCATAGGTGCTGCCATGGTTATCGCAGGGATTTGTGCAGGTGGAGGCACAAATCCCAGAGGGGCTTCCCTGCAGTACCCACTTCCTACCAAAACCCTCTGCCTGGCACAGAGCTGAAGGTCCCTGCTCAGGAAAATGAGTTTTTCTAGGATTATTTTTGGTCAAAGCATATCTACCATTTTCCCTTGTCCAAACCTTCCTACAACACCCAATTTTCACTGACACAGCTAATGAAGTCACAGCTTTCAGAGCAGCTAAGATCACACTAACAAGAGCAGTAGCTGCTCATAATTTCATTAGTTTCAGAACAAAATTCAGTGCTTTTTTTCTGTTGAGCTTTCTCTTGACAAATTTTTACCCATACACAAGCACAAAAAAAAAAAAAAAAGAAAGAAAAAAAAAAGTTAACAAAAAACAAAGCCCTGTGACTAAAACAACTCCTTTCTCAAAGTGGAAAGGAATTGACCAAGACCATCAATTTTCAAATATTTCTGAGATATTCACCTACATAGACCATACAAACACTTCAGTGGATGGTATCCAAGTTCCACAGCCACAGAGGAGAGTACAAATACCATCAAGGAATATGTGAGAGCCCCACTGCAGCAGTCCCAGAGGAAAGACAGACCCTTTCATCCTGGAGAAATCTAGTTTATAGATTTATAGTAGTTTATAGCAACTAGGTCAGATTAGTGGCTAGGAAGGGATTACTTTGAGGAACCTTACAAAAAACAAAGTTTTAAGCAGAGCCAGTGGTTGAGATTTATGCCTCCCTCGTGGTAGGGATCAGCAGAGCTTCTGCAGTGCCCTTCATCACAGAGTGCAAGCCAGAAAACGTGGACACAGGCAGATCTGCTGCCATTAAAATATTTAGGGAATGTGCAGTTCCATAGGATCAGGCTGCAGTCCCTTCCACACTCAGCCATGCTGCAGATGAACCAGCAGCTCCTGAAGCTTCCAAATAATGACTCAACTCATGAAAAGAAAATCACTCACTGTCAAAACCTGTGAGTAGGAGCTCCAGGAGTGGAAGGCCTCCCTCTCTTCCTGGTGGCTTCACAAGCACTGGAGTTGGTTCATGGCAAAAGGGGCTTTGCTTGCTTAGACACAGCTCAGGCTCAGAGAGAGGGACAGGTAGAAGTCAGTGTACACAATTCTGGCTTCTCCTGATGAGAACCAAACTGACTGGGGACAACTCGGTGGGAAAGTGTTTTATTTATGACTGGCCCATGGATATTCTATAAAGCCTTCTGCTCTTCCAAATGGGTTTTGTGAGAGGACTTTAATAATAGTGACCCAAGAGGGACAGATTACAGTGCTATTAATGCCTCAGAACATGAACATCTTTCACACAGCAATGGATATTGTGGACTTCTGTCTCTGTAAAGTGCCAGCTGGGTAACAACTTTAAGAGACCAGAAAAGAAACACGTCACTGTTTTGCAACAAAAAACTTCTGAAACCCCCCTGACTAATTTTCTCTGCTGTTTTTATCTTTCATAGCTAAAACTATTTACAGATTAAAGTAATTTCACATAAATATTTGATGCTAGACTTCATTATGAATCTGGGTTTAGTAACAGAGACTAAGACAGAATATCTCACAGACAGCATTTTCCAATACAAAATCATTTAAGCATCTGCCGGCTGCAAGAATAAATGTCTCAACCAACTTGTCAGAGCCTGTCAGGCCTATAATTATGTTCTACAGCATTAAAAGAAGCTACTTTTGATTGTGTGGGTATGAGCTGCAAAAATAACAATACCAAATTACGAAGGCTACCAGCAGAACAGCCTCAGTGGGGATGTGCACGGTGCTCACTGGCCACGGGCTCCTCAGCTGATGTCCCCTCTGATGCCAAAACCCCCACAGTGCTGTAAAATAAGCAAAGAAAACCCCCAGGAAGTCACCCTGGAGAAAACCCCTCCCTCTCATCTCCATCTCAGGCTGTCCCTCACCTGGAGCCTGAGTGCTCTTGCACAGAACTCAGTGGAAAAACTCAGCAAGTGCCTGCAGTCAAAGGGGAATGAGGCTGCTAACACTCAGGACCTGAGGGCCATCATTTTCTTTCAAGAGACAATTATCACTCAAACTGGGTCCATATGGTCTTGTTTTGTCACAATTCTGCACTTCAGGAAGTTGCCTGCTCTGTCACAGGGCGCTTATAAAGAGATTTTAAGAATGGTGTCACAGGTAATATAATGTGTAAGTCAGAACTGCAATCTCTATCTGGAACCAAGAGAAAAATCTATAAAAGTAGCTGCACAAAATACACGGAAGAAAAGGATTTTATTTTCTTGACAGTTCTGTTATTCTGTGCTGTGTTGGCTGGATTTCAGTCTTGGCACACAGTCAAAACACTGGTCACGGCTACATTACTCACAATTTCATTTTTCTTGTTGCATCACCAGCACGGGCCTTTACAGCCTCGCATACAGCTGAATAATACCCCTTAACTATTTCTAAAAAACCTTAATAACTTAAAAAAAACCCCAAATGTGCAGTAGGAACTACTTGCCTATGACCAGGTTAAGGAAAAGAGTGTTTGGATGGGGAAGAAAGGCTTTGTCCTTTTGGCTGCACAGGATAATTCCATCAATTCCATCAATTCCATCAATCCATGGGCTGATCCTGGTTGTTGGGCCAGCCCATGCCTTGGGAAGTCAGTCCCAGCCAAGGGTCCTCTGCAGGGAGGCAGCCCTGCTTTCCCAAATTCAGGAATCACTCAGGGGTGGGCAGGGGACACCTGCAGGGACCTGCCAATCCTCCCTGTGCTTCACTCAGGGGAAAGGTAAAGACAAAGCCTTGATGTGCCTGCAAACACCCAGCCACATCCTTCCTACAAAAGAGGTGGAAGAGGCTTCACTTTTTCCTCTGTTCTGCGTGGAGGAGCAGGCAGTGAGCATCACTTCCCTCCTTCACCCTCCCCAACCCCTGCTCCAACCACGGTGTCTCCCATGGCATCCAATCCATCCTCCCCAAGCCTATTCCTGCCTGTGTCACACACATCAATCTCCACTCACACCCTGCCCACAGCACTGCAGAGCCCTGTCCCTTCTGCCAGCCCTGGGGACACCGTGAGATGCCACCTCCCCTGGTGGCATCCTCCAGGCTGCAGCAGGAGCAGCAGGCAGCACACCCAGGCAGGCAGAGGGGTGCTGGAGTGCTCAGATAACATATTCTGCTCAAACAGCCATCCCTGCCTCCTCAGAGAGAGATTTAATAAGTTGGATGGACGTGTTTTCAGCCAGCAATCAGGCCTGCTGCCATGAGTGATCAGAGATGTTTTATTCCAGGAAAAGCTATTCTTCCATTTTGTCATCAGGGATTATGTGAGATGCACCAGGAGAATCCCAGAACTCTGTAGAGAAAGGATTCATCTTTATTAAAAGTCTGCATCTGAAAGAGTCACTGAGATTTCTTTAAAAAATTATTTTCCAAGTTGGCAGCAAATAAGAAACAGTTCTAAGCTAAGAGTCCATCATTATTTGAGATATCCACCTTAAAGCAGAGGAATCTTATTTCAGACACAGACTGCTCAATCCTACCAAAAGGAGTTGGCCAAGGGAGCACAAATGGAAGCACTGGGTTAGAGAGGCATCCAGGCAGAATTCTGTTATTTGTTTAAACAAAGCTGCTAAAAAATTGAGATTTCAGAAATTGTTCAGGAGAAAAAACCCTGAAGTGGATCAGTAGAGCAGTTAAATTTTTATGTTTTATTGGACAACTGTTCTATGTGAGACTAATTTTCTAGAGTATCAGGAATAAAACCTTTTAGAGATATTAACTTGGAATTCTGTTTGTTTCAAACTGGTCTCATATTAGTTAGGTCAGCTGAGTTATGAACAGGCAGCAACAGATAGTTTAGATTTTCAAGAAAAAGTTACATTTCAATTAAAGCTCATAAAATGGCATGAAGACCACGGGCAAAAAAATCTCAATTTTCAACTGTGCTGCAGTCAAACTGGCAGAGGATAAAGAGACACAGTAGAAACCAAGAACACAATGTGAATTTCTCATTTTATTGCTTGTGCAGCTGTGTCTCAGGGGTATTTTTTGCATGGGACCTAGAAGCTGAATGTTATTTTGCTACTAAAAGTCTCATTAGGAAGGTAGAAAATGTACTAGTCACACACACACACAAAAAATCACCATCTGGGCAGAACCCTTGTTTCTCAAAAAAATGGGGTAGTAATTAATGTAGAGATGTGTGACCTTGGCTGAAATATTTGACAACATGCAAATATTCAGGAAAATGTATTCAGGAAAATGCATGAGTCCAGCAGAGAAGTAACAAAGTCACAGACAGTGACAGTCACAGAGGTTAAGAGAAAATGGGATGCTGTGGCTGCTGGGGATGGGGTGGGTGGGAGCAAAGACCAACAAAGGGAAAGGTGAAGCAGCAGCAGTTTGGTGTGAGAGCTGAGATTGGGCAGCTGGAGCTGGCTGAAGAGACACATTTATGAAATGTTCTGATCTGATGGGAGACATCCCTCAGGCACGCTGCTGGTGCCTCATGCCCTGCTACCAGCACCTGCCATGTGCTACTCGCTGTTTACTACGAGTTGGGAAAGCCAGGTCTCCTTCTGTTCCTGTAGGAACACACAGAATTTACTACAGACACGCTGGGAGTACACAGAATTTACTACAGACACGCTGGGAGTACACAGAATTTACTACTGCCATGCTGGGAGTACTCAGAATTTACTACTGCCATGCTGGGAGTACTCAGAATTTACTACAGACACGCTGAAGCCTTGACTGGAGGGAAATGTGGGGTTTTGTGATGCTGCAGAGCAGACACTGAGTACACCAGGGCTGGAATAAACAGACCAGAACCAGTCAAAAATGGCAAGTTCAGAGTGTCACTTGATATTTCAGCTCTGGCTTTTTTTTGGCCAAGTAGGGTGCCAAAAGTCAGTCAAAAAGCCAAAACATCGTGCATGTTTTGAAGAACGTGAAGTACCACTAAGTTCCCAGTGCAATTTTTTCGTTTGTTTTGTCAGTAATGTGAAATTGAAACACAAAGCTATACCTTGAATAAAAAGCATTTTGTTTTGCATGGAATTTATGAGTACTGTAATATACTGCAATGGTTAAAAAAAGGGATCACAACAGAAAAAGCCCAAAGGAAGGCTCCGACCAGGAAAGGAGCAGGGGCATGCACCATCTCCATAGGAACACACACACAGGACCACAGAAATTCAGGTGAACAAGGATTAATTGACATTGATATAAAACTTTTTGGTTCAGCAGCTCTAAATAAAATGACATTTCCTCATTTTTCACATATTTGTTACCAGCACTAAGCCTTGCTTTTGGTCAACATTTGTTTTCACTAGATGATATTTTATCGTGGGCCTTAAGATTTTCAATTTTTTTTCTCCAGGAAGATTTTCCATGTTTTTTTCCTGTGGGAAACCTGCAACACACCACTTGCTGGGATTGTGCAGGTCACAAAAGAGGAGGTTGGGAGCCCTCTCTCTTTAATGTCAGAGCTGGCTTTAGTGCATTTTTCCCAGCCATCATCCCTTAAATAATCTTAGATCATCTCAGCCCACAGATTGCACAAGTCTTGAATGGGAGCAGGGATTAATATTTGGGAGTTATTTACTTATTTGCAATGCTGGTCTTTAACTTTGTTTCTTGAAAGGAAAAAGTAATTATAATTATTTAACTTGGCAGAGCTGGAAAGCCTGTGTTTTGCTTTAAATCTCTCCAACACTCCCCCTACCCTGTTATTTATTCTGTGTATGCTTGGAAACACTTAGGCTGGCTCTTCATTCTGCATGGAGGAAGCAGAGCATGAGGCAAGTTGTACAGGATCTGAGATTTCCTCTCCTTTTTCTTACTGGAGACAGCAACAACTCTTACACAGGGCTGGGAATTTAATGTAGACGGTGGTCAAATGGAAGGTATGGGTGTCAGGGCACCCATTTTATCCTTCTTTGGGGCTGTCACCAAATAGTTACAGAGAATTTTTTATCAACAAGAGGAAGCTGGGTCAAACTTCAGTAAGTGGAACTTAAGTACAAAAGAGTAGACCAAAAGAGATTTCTTTAACCTACAAAGACCAGGCTAACCCTAAGTGCACTGCAGTGTTTCAGGTTTAAAATGCCATGGAGTGAAATCTATTGCCCCAGCACCAGAACTCAAATCCCACAGGGTTCTCCTGGAGCCTTGGTCTCCTACAATGTGCAAACTCACACTGAAGTCATGAGCAGGAGCCAACAAGCAGCAAACTGAGTAAAAGACAATTTCTCTTTTTAAGTGTTAGGTAGTTTACAGTGGGGAGGGGGGTAAAAATTCCTTTTTTTTTTTTTTTTTTTGGAAGCTGTAACTTTGCCTGCATAAGGGGCCTGCAGTCAAAGGCAGCCTCAAGACCTTTGACAACAGGGAGATAACGTGGTTATCTCATGGCACCAGAGAACTCAGGCTTGCACTTGAGACCAGAGCTCCTCAACAGGTTCTAACCAGATCCTGGTTTTTCCTCTGCTGGCAGAGAAACTCAGGAGCATAAGGCTGGGCTCAAGTGCAACCCCTGCCTCTCTGGGCAGCTGGCTCAGAGTCAGCTTTGCTCTCTGCAAAGTCTGATCTCCAAGCACTGCCACCAGCAGGAAATCAGACGTGTCCTAGGTCAAACACAGGGGTACAAATCAGACATATCCTTGGGCAAATACAGGGGTACAAATCAGACATCTCCTTGGCTAAAATCAGGGATACAAATCAGATATATCCTTGGTTAAAATCAGGGATACAGATCAGACATCTCCTTGGGCAAATACAGGGATACAAATCAGACATCTCCTTAGCAAATACAGGGGTACAAATCAGACATATCCTTGGTCAAACACAGGGATATAAATCAGATATATCTTTGGTCAAATATGGGGGTACAAATCAGACATGTCCTAGGTCAAACACAGGGGTACAAATCAGATATCTCCTTGGTTAAATACAGGGATACAAATCAGACATCTCCTTAGCAAATACAGGGGTGCAAATCAGATATATCCTTGGTTAAAATCAGGGATACAAATCAGACATCTCCTTGGTTAAAATCAGGGATACAGATCAGACATCTCCTTGGTTAAATACTTCATGGAGCTCTGTGATCAAAGCTCATCAGCACAGCCCCAGCTTTGCAGAGTGGCAGACATGACACAAAAAAAGATTTAAAAAAAGAGTACCCCATGCAACCATCAAGATACAGAGCTTATTTGAATCCACACACATCAAATTATCTCTCTCTTCCTGCCCAAATCCCAACTTCACTGCAACAGTATTAATACATGACATGTGCTTGTGAATCCATGCTAGAACTTCATGCAGTTATTGCAGAAATGTCTCTGAAATGCCACCCTGGCCTGTTTTCAAATGTGAAAGACACAAACAAAATGGGTGAAAATCTGAGTTTTCACATTGGGGAATATTTACCGAACAGTTTGTATATCCTGAATGAACCTTATGTAAGAGTCAACATGTTCAAACGGCCAAAAATAGATCTGAAAAACTTTAGTGAGCAAATTCACAATATTTCTTCAAGTTCTGTTTTTAACCCTTTAAAGGCTCTGTGTTTCTGCAGCTTTTGTTTCCTTCCAGCAATCTGTAAAACCCCAATATCTCTCAGGATTTCAGCAGAATCCTGGGTTAGAGATCTACACCTCAGTGCTTGGGGTGTCACCTAACAGAAATGGAATTTTTCCCATTTATTTTAAACAAACCCAAGCCCACCAGAAAACCCTACCAAAGCATATCTCAATTAAGTGAAATGAACTTCACAAGGAGGCATTTTATCCTCGGGGTGGGAGATACACAAAACCTCCTGTTTATTGTCTCTTTACTGCATTTCTTGAGCAAATGGACAAAAAGTCAGAGACCTGAGAAAATCTGGCCAGCCAGGACCCTTCACTCCCTCCCTGCCCCTTCATATCCCATTGCCACCTATAATATCCAAACATTATTATAAGTGAGCAACTTAGAAACTGCAGAAAGTCTGCCCAGAAAGCAACCAATTAACAGGAGAGTTTGGATTGGGGAGGAGAGGGCCAACACATTCATTAAAGAAATAACAAAAGCTCTCCCTGCCTCAAACCTCCCGACAGCTTTAAATGCAGCCTCACCTAGAGCTCTCAAAGTGACAAAGGCATTAGCAGACCACACTCCCCATCCTCTCAGCTTCTATTTCCAGCAGTGCTGGGAAGAGGAGGATTTATAGGTGTTCTCAGAAGATCTCACATGTTTTCAGGTAAGTGGTGTTCATACCAAATTGATTTGCTGCACACTCAAAAGTAAAGGGAAAAAAACCCCAAAAAACATAATATGAGGGATTAAATCCCCCTAGAAAACAGTAATTGCATTGGTTACAAATTGATGTGATGTAATTCCTAGATGGAAAAGTTATCAGCAGATTATGCAAGAGAAGAAAAAAATATTTCCAGTGGCTTGTATTAGTAACACTTGCTGCAGAGTAAACAGCAGCATTTGCTTCAGAAGCTTTTAAATTACTTTACAAAACATACTTCCAGAAATCCTTGTTTTTTCCCTTAAAATCTATCCCCCCTGAGGTGCAAAGTGACCACAGGAAAGGGAGTAACTCTAGGTAGGTGAGGGATTGGTTCAAGGCACACTGAGCTGGTATGGGTGAGAAGGAAGTCGAGCATTCTCCCCAAAAATACCTGATAAAATCCCTGCTCGTGTGTAACCCTGGGTGGAGCTAACCTGTATCCTGCTCAGCTACCAAAAGAAACAGAGAGAGCCAACAAGAGCTGCTGAGGTTTGACACAAAGATCTTCATCCTGGCAGAGAGCATTTCCCAGCACACGTTCCCATGGAACAGGCTGATGTCCCCAGAGAACTCATGACAATTCCTGAGAAACATGCCCTTCCTTTGGGAAAAGGGGCTTCAACAACACTGCAAAATTCAGTGTGTGCACCTTAATTTAGTAAAAACATCATCCTCTTGCATCATACTTCCATTTTTTGTCATACAAGTCTTCATTCTGGAAGCATATTGTGAGCAGAGGCATTGGAAAGGTTGTAAATTTGGGGAGTGGACAAAAGCAGCTGGCTCCATGCACAGGAGCTGCAATGCTCCATGCACGGGAGCTGCAAGGCTCCATGCACAGGAGCTGCAAGGCTCCACACATGGGAGCTGCAAGGCTCCATGCACGGGAGCTGCAAGGCTCCATGCACAGGAGCTGCAAGGCTCCATGCACGGGAGCTGCAAGGCTCCACGCACAGGAGCTGCAAGGCTCCATGCACAGGAGCTGCAAGGCTCCATGCACGGGAGCTGCAAGGCTCCACGCACGGGAGCTGCAAGGCTCCACGCACGGGAGCTGCAAGGCTCCATGCACGGGAGCCTTCCCAGCAAGGGCAGGGCCTCAGAATTGAGGTTCTGACCCCCAAAGCAGCCCCAGGAACAAGAGCTGCAGGGCATTTTGGGGCTGGAACTGAATACAGCTGCACATTCCCGTAAAATGGAGCAGGAAAATTGACTTTCCTGAATTAACAGTGACTGGCATGGAGGTGTGTGTGTAAGGACTCCTGTCCCTGTGACTGCTCAGAGGTGTCAATGACAGCCAGAAATTGATCCTGGGTTCTGTTAGGTCTCCAGCAACTCAGGAAGTCCATGGAGACATTAATTCAATATGTGAATAATTCAAACAGTGTAATATTTTATTTTGCTATCCCCAGTGAAAAATTTGGAATCAAGTTTTTATGCATTTTCTTATTTTGCTCAGGAGGAGTGATTGCCCCTTCATGGTGTGCCTTAAGTATCCCTTACAGCTCCTGAATGCTTTGGACATTTATTTTACATGTGCTGGTGGTAGTCTGGGGACAATCTGTAAACCAAAGGGCAGCTTCTGCTTGTATTTAAAATATTTATAAAAACCAATTATTTTAGTCCATTAAGGATGTCACCTTGGGCAATTTATTCTGTTCAGCCATAGCCATGTAACAGGGGAATTCCCTCAGAGAATTGAGCACAACAGGAGTAAGGAATGTTTTACTGTACACAGCTAGGAGTTTCTTAAAACCAAGAAAGAAAACTGTACATATTCATAATATTCTTATATTAGCTTGCACTATTTCTTCTTTTATATAATGCAATTTTGTACTTGACCCAAATTGTCCCTTAAGGAGTTTTGTCAGCAGGTTCCTGTCAAGTTTCCATTGTCACCCTTTGTCAAGAATTTTCTTGCAGTTTCGCCAGGGAAACAGGTTTGTACATCTGTGTTGGTGGGACTCCTGAGGAAAAACAACAACTGCACAGCCCAGATTCAACCCCTGATTCAAAATCACTGCCTTCAGAGCAGCTCTGAAGCTGGAAGGCAGCAAAATGCCTTGTCCTTGTTGCCTGGGCTGCAGATTGTCTGACCCAATTTCTTCAGTCCTGTTAATGCTCTTCAAATCCTCCTTGACACCTGCATGAGCCCTTTCACTTGCCACTCCAGCAAACCATAATCTTGTGGTACCCCTGCAAGCTCTCTCAGGCTTTCTGCCTGTTCCACTTGTCCAAACAGCTCCAGACCAATAGAAAAACACCTGAGAAGTGCACACGGATCACAGACACACAGAGCCTGCCAAATCCAGGTGTGCTCACAGGTCAAATCCTGCAGGAAAGGACAGAATGTTGGGCTTGCCTCACCCACGACACCTGAGCCCACAGGACACTTCCCACTGATGTAAGGTGGCACTTCAGGCACCTCCTGGGCACCAGGGGAAGCTGCCCCCACAGCCTGTAGGAGCCCTTTGCAGGGTTTCTCTCCTTTATTTTTGCTTTCTTCCTAAGTATAAATTACCCTCATGGTGCCTTGGGAGGGCTGAGCTGGAACAGGGACTGGACAGAGGTGGAGAATAAAGCAGGGATTTATTGAAAGGCCTTTAGGGTACACCTTGGGCAGGACAAGAGCCTGGCCAGGGCTGCACCCAAGGTGGACCCAAAATGGTCACAAAATGAACCCAAAATGGTCACAAAATGGAAAAATGGTCACGAGGTCTCACACTTTGATAAGTTTTGGTCCATTTGCATATTGGGGTTTAATTGTCCAATTCCAGCTCCAGGCTGTGAGGTCCCATCCTTCTTGTTCCTCCCTCCAGCCACCCTTGTTTGTGATTTTGGGCTGAAAGTTGTCCTTGGTGTGCAGCAGGAGAAGGATTTGTTTTGTGTCCCTGCTGTGTGCAGAGCTGAGTGACCCTGAGTGTGAGCTCAGAGCTGCACCCTGGGCAGCACAGAGCCTGAAATACAGGGAAGAGAAAACTCAAGGCATCACTCGAGTTTCTGGCATAGATCAAACTTGTGGTCTTGGTGGTAACACCCAGCAGCTCAGCTGGAATGGCTGTGCTGAGGTTTAAATTAAACCTAGCACTAAACAGTCTGGGAACTTTTGAAAATGTCACGGCTCAGCACATGTGAAATGTGAAAGCCACATTCACAGCTTCCCTTGCAGCTAATTGTAGGAGATGTGGGGCACACAGGACAGAGGCTCCTGTGGATTTCATTAGCACAGTCAGTCTGATAACCAAGATGCCATGGCAAGAACAAACAGCTTTGAGGATTGCAAGATTGGAAACAGGAAAAGAAGATAGAATCAACTTCTGCAAGCAGGAGATGCTGTAAAATGTGTAAGTTTGTTTGCGTGACGTTTAACCTAATCATTGCAGTGAAAAACTACTAACCTTCCTAGAATAGTATGCAAGCATTTGGAAATCAGAGTAAAAAACAAATTCTGCTCATGAATCACTCTTCCCATCTCTCTCTCTCAATCGTCAACAGCTAATCACAAAAGGCAAAATTGTATTCTGAAATTTGAGGGTGATTTATACTTAGGAAGAGACCAAAAAAAAAAAAAGGAGAGGAAGCTCTCCCAGGCTGTGGGGCCAGCTCCTGGTTCCCAGGAGCTGGACTGAGGTGGGACACGGCATCAGTGCTGCTCCTCAGCCAAACCCAGCTCCGGGGCTGCTCTGCCCAGCCCTCCTGCTCTCCAAAAGGCTGAGAGCATCCTGAGAAAACCCTGCTGTCCCCCGAGAGCAGCGTTTCTGTCAGAGCTTTGTGCTTGTCAGAGCTGGTGTGAGCTGGTGTGTTCACAGCACGGCCAGGCCAGGCCGGCTGATGGAGCAAACACCTTTAAACACAACTGGAAATGCTCCTTGTCAGCAGTGCAGCTCCCAGCAATGACAGCACGGGGGATTCCCCTGCTCCCCTTCCTCCTCCTTGGGGCTCACTGACATTAGGAATTTAAACATCAAATAAGAGTTCAGAAAAATTGCAGATCAAAGTCACCTTGTCTGCTTTACATTATCAGCATTTTTTCTCCCAGCAATGACCATGCCCCTTTCCATTCCCTTTCCCACTTGTGAGATCACAGGGTCACTCACAAGACGTTCCTGAGGAGCACTGACACAGATTTTTGGGCACCCTACTTGGCAAAAGCTCCTTCCTCGAAGTTCAGAGTGGCCAAGCTGCATGAGCCTGGTTTGTGCATCTCAAAAACCCTCAGGGAGCAGAAGAATCTGACATGCCTCTTCCCAGCAAAAATATTGGCCTCCTTAGCTATTTAGGGGTGCAAATTCACGAGTTTCTTAAATACCTGTCCCCAGGATGGTTCATTAATCCTCTTTGAGCCAATTATAAACAAGCTAAAGTTGTTTCTCCTCTCTGTCCATCCTTCTCTTCCCACTTCCTCTAGTCCCCAAGCACAGAGATCACCTCACCAGTCTCAAAGCACAGAGCTAGTTGAATATCAGACCTGCAACCCAAGGCACTCATACATCGAGGATATTTCCACCAGCTCAGAGCAATTTCACTGAGCAAATGAGGATTACTCAGTGCTCACAGGTGCACAAGTTACACCTGCAGTAGGGGATCTTGTCCCCACCTGGCACAGAAGGTGTTGACAATGACAAAGCAAATAAATGCATAAGCTGTCAAAAATGATCCTTTTGAGCACATCTTCACTCCTGACAGCGCTGCTCCCAGCCCTTTAGCCCTTTAGCAGGGATCTCCTCACCTGTTTGCCAAGAAGCTCTGGCTCTTTCCTGGCTGCCCACACACCCAGCTGTGGGTTAAGCTGCTTTTAGCACCTGGGACACCCAGGGACACCAAGCCCTGTCCCCTCACAGGGCCACCACCCCGTTGTCCCCCCGGGATGATCCCGCTGGGTGACAGCAGCTGCCCTCCCAGCTCACTGGCATTCCTGGAATCTGCTCTGGATAGGGTTTCACTTCCCTACTACTCATATTTACGTGTTTTATATGGACTGCTCCCATTATAATCTCATTTTTCTGTTCTAAACCCCAAGGCAGAGCTGCTGCCAGCAGCAGGGATTTGGGGAGCTCGCTCGGGCTCTGTTGCAAAGGTCCCCACAGAGCACACCCAGGGAGGTGAGCTCCTACCTAAAGCATCCTCACTTCTCTGCCCTTGTTAATCACTACAGGAGGAAGGAAGACACAGATTTTTAGCAGAGTTGAGTCAGTTTTTAACTAGCCATCGTAGTGCTCCTCATGGCTAGAAAATTCTGACTCAATGAAACCGGAATTTTTCATAGAAAAGGAAGCTCATTCCCAATTGAGAGGTTTTAAGGACCTGGATGTAACATCTGTGTCCCTCTATTTCCTTGGGAAGCCATTTAATAACACTTTAACAGGTGAAAGAGAAAGGTCTCCAGGATGCAAACTGGTTTTATTCAGCCATAGAGGTTAAAGAGTTTCTCTCTTTGACACTGAAACCAATTACTTCAAGCAGCCTTGTGTCAAAGTCAAGGTAGAGATTTGCAGGGATTAATATTATCCCATCCCAAATAGTCAACCAGTTTTTCAGCAGCTGTGAGGAGCCCTATACAGAATGTACCCATTTAAGAAATAAAGCACACTCTCTATTGCTCAAAAAATTAGATATAAAAATGTCTGATCAGCCCCCTTCAAAGGAGAATATAATTGATATTAAAAGTGGTAACACTTCAGGCTCAGATGCGTTCTGATTACACATTATCAAATATTTAAAACAAAAGGCTGTAGGCTCTTGTGCAAAAGTAATGCTGGGGGGAAAATGACAGTCTTCCCTTTTAAGTTTATACATAAATATATATTTGGGTGAGCTATGACTTTCAGTACTAAAAATATGCATCTGAGCAGTTGTAGATATTACAATAGGATTAAAAGAGAAAAACTTGTGAGAAATTCAGGCTCAGTTAAGCTCCTGCCATTCATTCCAGTGGCAGGGGTCATGTCACACCTGGGGTCACCAAACACAAAAAACCCCCTGAACACATTCAGGAAAGACAATAAAAATATTCAGAGGTAAAATCCAAATACATTTAAGTAGCAAGGCACCAAACAAGCTGCAGTAGCTGGCATATCATAGACACAATTCATGGGATGTGTTACCAAGGAGATCATGTTAATAGGGAAGAAACAAGGGAGTAGGAGTGGAATTAGGTAACTATTCTCTCTGCCTGTCGAGTCAGTTGTGTTCGTGTACATGGGAGGATAAATAATCTATTTTTAAGGAGCAGTGAAAAGCAGAGCTCTGTTTCAAATATAGTTCCTGCAGAGCTGGAGCTCGGTGTGAGGTTTGTCAGAGAAAGCAGCTCAGGCAGGAGGGGCTGTCTTGTTTGTCCCGCCCCTCCCCAAACACCTTCTGTTGATGAGAAAATGAGTACAAACGGCTTAACAAAAAGCAATTTCCGATAAAAAAACCAATGGATGCCTGGGGCTGGCAGCCCTTCCTCCTGTCCCCAGAGTGACAGCTGTAATATCAACCTGTGAACAAGCAGCAGCTTCAGGTGCACTCCCAGCACACAAACCCTGACATTTCTCAGTCCCCGCAGCTAATTATTAAATTACTGTATTTATTGAAAGGCTGACAAAACAAAATGCCCTTCTGAAAGCTGGCTGCCTGCAGATATTTCGGCTTCAAATGGATACACGGTGCTTTTTATTGTGCAGAAATTACCGGGAGCTGTTTAGATTTAAGGGAAATGTCTCATCCGATAGGTGGTGCTAGCAAGTTCTCCAGTTATCTGAATAGCTGAGAGAAGTACTGCTAAAAAGGGGAAAAATATAGAAAAAAAACCACAAAACCCACTAAGAGCCACCAAACACGATATTCTGTCAATGGCAGGCGTCTGAAGTACACTTATATTTACTCTTTTGGAATTGTTGCTTTCCTCTGAAATGATCCAGTTGCTTTCATTTAAAAATTTCCCTGATGATCTCATCCAAACTGCATCTGATAACACCAGCCTGTGTGTGGCTGTTTGATACAGTGACCAGATATTCTACTTTCAGATTTCTGCTCTGTTCCATACATCCACCACTCCCTACAGTGAAAGGGGATTTAATGCTCCTCCAAAATTTCACAGTGATATTACATTCCCTCTTCCAAGGCACTGGGCTTTTTCTAATCTTCCTATTGTAACACATTATTGAACACAGGAACTTCTTGAGGAATGCATGAAAAGTGAAAACTAGGTCCAAATCACCTGGTTTTGGATGTATTCTCATTATGTTCATCTCCCCTTCAACAAATGAAAGGTTCATATTTATTCAGGTACAAGGCCAACACTAAAGTGCATTTTCATGGGAGCTCTGTGCCACAAGTGGGAAAACTAACTCTGGTTTTCATGAGATGAGAAAGAGGTGATAGAAGGCAAAGGTAGAGCCAGGTTGTGGCAAAATACCCCATGAATGATTGGATTAAAACACCAAGCCACCCCAAACAGAAAGAAAAAAACAAATAAAAAAAGATAATATCGAAATACTTGTGTTCAGAATATTTCATCTTGTTATTAAATTTCATAAAAAGCATTTAATCTAAAAAAAATCATGAAGTCTACATTACACACAATGCAATATTTTAGAAAAATTCAGGTCCCAAAACATTTAGTTTTGCATTTTCTAGTTATTATTTACATTGCACAAAACCTTCTTCATATTTTTGCCCATATTTGTAATTTTTTCAGCATTAGTTGGACACTGAGTAAAACTTGACGGAAGTCACTGAACTTTGCCTGTGTGACTAAACTGTAGCCTTCAGATAGTAAATTTATAAATTAAATTGCCATTTCTCAGCTCTTTCATCATGAAATGGGGAAAATTCCTGAATTTTCTTGTGTATTAGGTAACAAATGGCACTAACACAAAAGCAAGCACAATGCACATCACACAGAGTACTTTGATAATTCATTTCCCAAATGTCATTTATGGTGCTGCTTATTTATGATAATATTTCTTACGGTAATAGTAAATGCCCTTGAGCATACTTTTATTACTTAAGACTCTTTTGCTTTTAAAAGACCTCACTGCAGCACTCCACTGTTGAATTTTTGCTAAGTGGCAGGAAAAGCACCGTTTTTCTGCTGGGCAAATAAACAAAAATTTGATTGCTCAGGTTTCTTGCATCTTTTAAGAGCACTCTGGCTTCTTACACTGCTTTAAATTCAACTGCTCCTAAATATCTTTGAATCATTGAGAAGCACTGAATCCCTGAGAAGCAGGGAAGAGATAAAGAAAAAAAAAAGTTTAAAAAAATGAATAAAATCTGTATTTCACCCATTGCTGAAGCCTCCCCCCGCTCAGTTCAGGGAGAGTTTTTGCAGCAACACCGAAAGACAACACGTGGAGCTCATCCTGCCCAGGCAAGAGTGATTTAGGAGGGAGGAATGCATTTCCCCGAGTTCCAGACATCCCAAACCTTGCAGAGAGGCACAGCTCATGGCCATAAACAGGGAGAGCCTGCAGGGCTCAGTGCCAGGGTTTGGGCACACCCTGGGGTCCAAAGGGGCACTCTGCCCACCCAGCTCCTCACCCCGGGCATCTCCCACCCCTCTGCAAACCAGCACAGCTCTCTGCAGCTTCATCCTCCACCCTCATCTGCCTCACCACCGAGATGCACACGGGGGGGCACAAATACACAGTTAAAGGTGAGAAAAATCCAAGTGCACCTCCTTGGCAAGGTCCACAAACGATAACTGAGCCACAGTTTGGCTTTTATTTGTCCATTATCACCAAAGAAAACAAAAGCCCTGCAGTATTCAGCCTCTCCACAGCCCCAACAGCCTGAATATCATTTTTGTGTTCGGCATTCTTTAGGATTGCAGCACACTCTGATGTGGCTGTACTGCTCTAGAAAAACACCTGAGAGTGGATCTCATGCAGGGATCATGGCTCAGACAAGAATCTGACTTAGGCTGCAGTCACAGAAAGCAAGAGCCAACAATATTATATAATCCAGGTGTATACTGCAGTTACCAAATTGAAACAGCTTCACTACCTCAAATACTCATAGTTTGGGGTATTTTTTTTACCTTTAAAGGTACCAGCAGATTTTTTTTTTTAGTGGAGAAACATATCCCACTCCTACTTGTCACAAGTAGGAAATCAGTGGATCCCACACTGTGCCACAGCAGGCAGCAAGTGGACCTGCTCTTTCATATTTTCCTGGACATCAGAGCTGGTGGTGGAGAAGAACTCTTGTGAAACAAAGATAACCTCAAAGGCTTTAGTGAAGGCATTTCTCAGCACATGTGAATGCAAGAGGAAGCACGCCCAGAGGAGAGAGTACAGGCTGGGCAGAAATTTCCTGCAGCTTTGACAGCAAAGACAGAACGAGAGGAGAGGGGAGACTTCCCTGGCTCTCAGAAGAGAGGATCAGATCAAGGGAACAAAGCTGGTGGGGTGACCTGCACAGCTCCTGTCACCCTCTGTGTGACAGCTGGGGCAGGCTGTCCCCGCAGCCTCTCAGGCAGGGTTTTGTTCCTCTTTGTGACAACCACTGAGGGGACATGAAACACTCAGGCCTTGACTCCCAGGCTGGAGAGGCTCCATCAGCCTCAGAGAGCCCATGCTGGTGTGGAGAGTGTGAAAAAGGCTTGTTGTGTGTGTGGCTCTATGCAGATATTTACTATATACAATAATGCTAGGTAGAAAAGTTATGCGGTATTGACATTTGAATAATATAGTAAATGTAATTTTTAGCATTAAGTTTTAGTAATAAAAGAATTGTGTGTAAGATATTTTCTTTAGCTCAAGAAGAAAAAAAAAAAAGGAGAGGCCCAGAGGTGTTTCTCAACAGAGATAACAGTTACAACAAGAAGAAGAGAACCCCCCCTTAGGACTTTCAGAAGACAAGATGCATATCTCCCTGCATCCACAGAAGCCACCTGGTCAAACCAGACTGAATCCACACGAACCACCTGGTCAAGCCCAACTCCTGAACGCCCAGGATTAGAAGGGGGACTCTGGGCAAACGGGTCTGTCTTAAGATAAAGATTGCACAATCGTGAAATTTTGGTCTTCAAAAAGGGGACATTCCTCCCAAAGAGTGCCCTTCTCCTTCTCAGCCTTTGTCTGGGAGGGAGGGGGGACAGTAGACCCGGGCTACCTACTTTGCTCTTATTTGCCTCATTATTTGTCCTGTCTCTGAAAACTTTTTAAACTTTTATTATTGTATTAATTTTTTTGTAACCAATTTTTATTCTTTATTAAATTTTCATAAATTTCAAAAAGCGAGTGATTGGCGTTTATCACAGAGAGGCTGTGCCAGGAAAACCCAAAGGTGCACCCTCACCAGAGGAGGAAGCAAGCTGCCAGCACGATCAATGAGGAATGAATTGTTTCCTGCTGGGGCTGTGTACATTTGAAGCACTCTGACCATAATGGGAGTGACTGGAATGAAGACTGACATTCACTCTGGGGAGCAGCAGCTCCTCACACCACAGACTCACCCTGTGCTGGTGACCACATGAAACTGCAAATTTCCAGATCACAAACAGAGTTTTTGCAGCTCCAGGGTGTTCAGGGCTGGGCTTTGAACTTGGAGCAGCTCTTTAGAATACATCTTGGGAAAAGATGGCACGCTGTTATGTGGAATGACTGACATAAAAAGGATAAGGAAGACTTTCAGGCAGTTCCATCTTCCACAAAAAGAATTGTGTGTGCTCATGCAGCTGCAATTGCTGTGTGCAGGTGGGTGTAAAAATGCACAGTGACTGTGGGTATATGCAAGCAGGGAAGAAACAGATAAGAAAAAAATATTATTACTAGATAAAAAAACAATTTTCAGATGTTTTTCCATAAGGTATCATTATTAAAGAACACAATACTCATGAAAAAATGAAAAGCAAGTGTTAAAAGTGCTAGATATGGAGGAATCATGAGAGAAATCAAAGCAGCAGCAATGGATCTCTTCCATCTCCTGTTGCAACTCCAAGTTCTTTTACCATCCCAGATAAAAAAAGTTCACAGCCATTCCAGAGACCACAGACTGATCAGTACATGCAATATAATTAGGGCTAAATTTCAGGTTATGGATCAAGAGCAAACAGGCCACAAAATGCAGAAGCTCACTACTGGAACTACTGGAAGAAATGAGTGGTAAGATTTCTGTAAATCACATTCATACCCTCAGGAATCTACCCTCAGCCTTCAGGAGCCTGAAACAACATCTGAGCTGAAATAAGTCAGTAAACTGAGGATACAAATACATCCCTTCCTGAACTCGTATCCCATATTCCAAACGAGTGACCATGGAAGGAGACACACACGCTGGGCAAGGCTTTTTTGATATTCTGACAGCAAAAGTCCATCTGAGTCAGTCAACTAAAAATACAGCTTAAAAAATGGAAGAGGTGTGACTTACTGACAAGTCTTCTCACCCACTCTTTTATAGACTCAGAACATGATAGATGGAAAATGGAAAAACATTTGGGGAAATTGTAATTAGAGCTCTGCACACAAATTAGCAGGGGAACAGTGAGGGGTGCAGTGGCATGCAGCAGCTCAGGTCCCAGCTGGCAAACACAGCAGGGGCACAGGAGGAGCCAGAGGATTCTCCTTCCCCTCCAGGGCCAGCTGTCCTGCTGCAGAGCTGCTCTGAGCAGAAAATCTCTTCAGAATGCCAGGAATACAGAGGTGAAGCCTGAAGGACTAGGCCAGCTCAGATCCTCACACAATTATTTTTCCTTTCCCTTCTTCTTTTACATTTTGACAACTTTTAAGATGGGTTTTCCAAAGCCACCCGTTCTGGGACTCCAGATCTTTTAGACAACTTGAAAAATCTCCCTCTTGCTGTCTGCTTTGCTTGCTTTAACAGGCATTTCAGTGGTCTCAGGAGGAGGGCTGATAATTCAACTTCTTCTGCTCCAAGTACCTAAAAAGCTGGCACCCACCTAAAAACATCTCAGGTGTTCCTGCTCAGTTGAACATTTGGAGAGCTGTAATACCAAAGAGGACGCTGTTTGTAAATTATTTGGAAAGATTATGTTCTCTTTCCAAATACCTAAATTAAATCTGATCTTTGCATAACACATACAAGCACTAAAGAATGTGGACTGAAGAGGTTCTTTGTTTGTTTGTTCTACTTTTCTTAAGTTTTTATGGAGGCAGAGAAAGTTATTCTTTTCTAAATAACCTATTTGGAAAAGGATGCAGTCCTGGGCCCCAAATTCTAGTTTTGCAGAGAAATCTAGTTCACTGAGGGTGGAATCAGGTCACCATGATAGTGAAAACTGTTCAAGAAGAGCTCAAAAAGAGAACTGGAAAATTAGAATTCTCTGCACAGAACCACACTGCACTAGAGCTGTGTTAAAACAAGTGCCCAGGACATGCTTAGTGCTGGCAGGAATCAGGACAACACACTCAGCACAAATTCAAAGCAGCAGTGAAATGCATACAAGGCCAAAGGAAGATGAAGAAATTTGACAAATATACAACCAGCTCAGGAATAATGCAGTGTGCACAAGCCATTTGAAATGGTTCATCTGCTTTAGGGAGGGAGCCCTCCTACCTGCAGCCTTTGGTGTGCTAACATGAAGGTTCTGCATGTCTGTACTGGGCTGGCTGGTGCTGGGAGCAGCTGAAGCTGTCACATTGTCCCCAGAGCTGTCTCCCTGTCCCAAACAAGGCTGCAGACTGCTGCCATCTGTCCCTGCAGCAGGTGAGCCTGCCCCGTGCAGAAAGGGCTCCTTGTGAGTAACACCCTGGTGCAGCAGCCTGACAACAACAGAAAGCACAGACTTACCTGAGAGGGGAACTGCACCTGAGCCAGGCACAGGGAGCTTTCCCCAGAAATTGGTGCCCACAGCAGGAAGATGAGCATGGCAAGCACAGCATTCCCCCCCTGAACACAGAGTGGGGTCAACCCCAAGCAAATCTTGAATGCATTTCCCAGTGTTGGGTCAGCATTCTGCATTTTGGGCCAGCCTAATAAACAGCTCCTAAAATGCAGAGGAAAATGTACTCTCAGGGAGTCACAGAATCAGCTAGGTTGGAAAAGAACTTAGAGATTGAGTCCAATCTTCAAGCACCACCTTGTCAGCAAGACCTTGGCACTGAGAGCCACATCCAGGGATGTGAACACCCTGAACACCTCCAGGGATGTGAACACCCTGAACAGCCCCAGGGATTTGAACACCTTGAACAGCCCCAGGGATGTGAACACCCTGAACACCTCCAGGGATGTGAACACCTTGAACAGCTGCAGGGATTTGAACACCCTGAACAGTTCCAGGGATGTGAACACCCTGAACAGTTCCAGGGATGTGAACACCCTGAACAGCTCCAGGGATGTGAACACCCTGAACAGCTCCAGGGATGTGAACACCCTGAACAGCCCCAGGGATGTGAACACCCTGAACACCTCCAGGGATGTGAACACCCTGAACAGCTCCAGGGATGGTGGCTGCACCACCTCCCTGGGAAGTCCATTCCAAGATTTACCAGGGTGTTCCCATGAGGTTCTCCCTCCTGATGAGGAATACTCAGAACTTCCCCTGGCAGAGTTTGAGGCTGTGTCCTCCTGCCCTTTCGCTGTTCCCTGGGAGCAGAGCCTGAGCCCCACCTGCTGCTCCCTCCTGCCAGGGGGTTGTAGAGAGAGCAAAAGAGGAGTTTCCATCACCTTTCTTTTTGTTGCTTAGTGGCAAAGCTTTAGAGCTGTCCCAGCAACACAGTTAAAGGCTCAAACAAATGGGAGAAGCCAATTAATACACAATGAAAATAATATCAGCAAATATCTGAGGAAAGAGAAAAGTCCCACGGGTAGCTAGCTAGTGAACCAGCCACAAAAATCTATATTCTAACAGCAATTGTGTGCTCCAGAAACTGCAACTACCTGCCAAGGCGTGGTGGTCAAAGGAATTTGAATCATATTTATGTCTTCTAATAAGCATTCTATTCCATGCTGCAAGATTCCATACCAGTAAATGCAAGTCCTCTTGTATTTTTTTTTCTATACCTGTCCATTCAGAATGACAAACAAGAACCACCTCCCCAGCACTGTTGTACCTAAAACATGCTGGAGGTTAAGGCTTTAATAACTAAATATTTCCAGCCATTGTGTGAAGATGCTAAAAAACGTTCAGAATTGTTGCACTATCTATGTTTGACACCAGCTCTTGACAAGAAAACTCTTTCAGTTGAGTATGACATGGGTGGGAACTCCTGCAACCTGAGATATTTCATCTGAGCTGTGTCTGGTGTTTCACATCACATTCCAGGGATTAGATCTCCTGATGGATGCTCAGTGTACAACCCCAGAACGGGCTGTGAGAGTGCTGCAGACCAAGGCTAATCCCTGCAGAGGAGAGAGGCAGCAGACACTGCAACTGTTTCTCTTGTGAGGTGTTAAATCAGCTCAGGAAATCAACAGCAAAAGGAAGATGTTCCTGTACAGTTCAACACAACAAAAAAATTCTTTCAGATTAACCAGAGTCAAAATTAAACAGTTTGCTTTCTCTTCCAAAGAAAACAAAACACTGGTAACAGTTTTTTGAAGCAAAATTTAAGTTTTTCAAAAGACAAGTTTTATTACAAGTTATGTTTCTAGAAAATGTAGCAATAAATAATAACACAGACCAAAGAAATCCTCTTTCATTTGCAAACTGCTTGAAACTGTTGCAAAACCTAATCCTCTCAAGAGATATCCTGTTCCTAAACCATAAAAACAAATCACTTGTGTGATTCTCCCTAAAAAAGAGAGTTTCTGAATTGAAAGCTGCAGGAGCGAGCATAATCAAAATTTTAGTTACATATCTCCAATTTTACTGTAAGCCGGATCAAACATATTTGATGTGCTGTCAGAAAAGTTCAGATTGTGTCTTGTACCATCCCAGCAGCCTCAGGGTGTGTTCTCAGAGCACGATGTGAGATCCAGATTTGAAAGAGAGGGACGTGTGAGCTGCCCATTGCTGTGTTAACAGATGAGAACCAAAGCAAATGTCCAAAATGAGATATTGCTGCTGGGACAATGCAAAAAGAACCAGAAAGGTGTCGTGTACACAAACAGCACTGAGCAACCAAAACTAAGTGGGAAAAATAGTCAAGACATTCTGCAGAGGGCAGGGTAAAAATCTTTTCCACTGTTTTGGCAATAGCTGTAATAAATATTCAAGGCACCTTTAAAGCTGCAGATACCAAGAGCCCCTTCTTTTGCCATTCCTTATGTATCCTACAGGGGAAACACCTAAATTTGGCTTTGTGCCTCTCACCCCAAAACAAAAAATGAACAAAATAATGTGTTTTCCTGTATATATCTGTGCTACATCCACCTTCCAGTTCTGCACCCACAATTTCTAGTACCATAGGGGAAAAGCCTTCTGTTCCTTCAGAAACAGATTCCTCTGAAGGACAGCCCTCAGGGCCATGAGAATATTTATGGGTGATTAAAGTATGCTTAGAGAATTGTTTTTCTTGGTTTTAGTTCAACTTGGATTCCAGCTCAGTTCCCATTCTGAAGAAAGGACACTTGAACCAAAGAAAACCCCAAATAAAGCTTGCTGGGAGCAGTTGTCTCTTTAGTTCAGACATTTTGACTTCAGCACACTCACAAAAACAAGTTGTGCCAGACACTCTGGGTATAAACATTTCAAAATCAATCAAATTAGAGTTTACAATAGGAGTTGGAACAATATTTAGGTAACAGCATTATGACCAGCCTAAAGGTTGACTGTGCATTTCATTTTATGTTTAGCAGGTCCCTTAGCTGGTCTCACTTTTAGTGCTGAGGTAACAGGATCTTCTTTGCTAATTAAATCTTAATATGCACAAAGGAGAAGCACAGGAAAACAATTCCATTTTGGGGCTTCATGTAAACAGGTCTGTTCAAAGAGAATTAAAGTGTGAGAATTCTACAGGCAGCCTTCATGTTCTGGTGAGGAGGGGGATAAACCACAGAGCCACTGAGGGTGTCAAAGCTGCTCAGCTCCCTGCAGAGCACCAGGCCAGTGCAGCGTTATTCCATAACCAGGGTGTTTCCCATTTCTAAAAATATCTGCAATATTTTTTAGCTAATTTCATAGGTGTAGCACGTGTTGAATGCTAGTACAGAGCTAAACAAACATTTGGTAAAAGGTGCTGCTGCTGGTTGTATTAACAGCACAAGGAGTTCTCACCTGGATTCACATTCAGGAGTCAAAGCACTTCACAACACACCACAGGATAAAGTTCCCTTACAAAGAATCAGTTCACACAAATATGAAAAAAGGGAATACTGAAAGGGGAGAAAATAGAATTGGGCAAGCCATACAGGCAGTTTTCCACCCAGAAAGGAGACGTGAGCAGCCAGATTCTCCAGGAGAAGGCCTTGGGAAGAGGGATAAGTGAAGGTTCACCATGGCTGAAGACTTTATTATCACACTCCTCTAGGTAAATGCAAAAGAAATAGAGACACATTTTTAAGATGTGCACTAAAGTATTAAGGATAATACTTCACATCTACTTCATCCAAAACTGTTCAGATATTTAAAGATGATAAATGGAGCCATCACACCTTTGAGACATAAGAGATCATTATTGGTTTTAGAATAATTAATGAATGTAAAATTAATGTGTTCAGGTGAGGAAGCCATGGCTGTTGAACTCAGCACATCTGCCACCAGTTTCAATCAAAGCCAGGATTTCACTCAGTGCTGGAAGGCTGGGAGAGACTTCTACAATTCAACAAAAAAACCCAAAAAAGAAAGGCTGGGCTTGACGTGTTCATTTGAGAAAATATTAAATGAGGCAGCCACGGCATGGTGTAGGGACGAGGAGATTCCTTGGGCAACAAAACATTTTGGAGGCACAGCCATTCACACTGCAATGAAATACTGCCTCAGAATGTGCGAGATGACCTCACAAATAAATGCAGTCAAGTATTTGTATTAAGTTGTTTAGGATTCTGTTTGGAGATTAGCAATTTTCCCAGTGTGGGGTCAGCTTTTGACAAGTTTTTCCATGCAGACACATGTTGCTAGCAACGTAAACATGCTAAGCTTCTTTGGTTAGAAATTACACATTTCATTTTTATTATAGTGACTAACACTCCTAGCCTATAAAAAATAAAATCAAATTAAGTAACTCACTCCAGCTGCAGTAGGTATTGTGGAATTTCATGAAATAAATCAAAATAGGAGGCTGCATGTGCCCTTTCTTATTCGTAGCTTGCTTTCTTAAAGAAATCTTGGGGCCTTGTGCAGCCTTTCAGATTTATGCTCTAAGAGCTGTGAAAGCTCTGGTATTCTCTGGAAGAATGACAAAATGTCAGCTGATCAGTCATCTAACAATTTTTAAATCTGAAATAATATTTTAGGATGTTTCCCATTTTCTAACCTTATTAAAAAGAGGATCCTTTACCTGTTAAATTCTGAGATTATCTGCAAACAATCCCCTTTATTTTACTAACTACATCCACTTAGTGACCTTGTCCCTATTTTAAATTACGGTTTTCAATTATTGAGACGTCACAAACCAGGGCTGAGCTGCCTGGGTAGCTCTGACAGCAGCTCTGACTACATAATAAACCAAGCCACTACAAAAACATCTTTATCCTAAAAATGTCAAAGAGGAGAGACTGAAAATGCTGTTAAGTCTCATAGTCCAATGATGAGTGTTGAACAATGACACAAATTCTACTTATAGAACATATGGCAATAACTAATTCATGGGCAGATCAAAATAAAAAAAAAATTAACCTGAAAGATATATTCCAAACAAGGCTATCAGCAAATATATTAAAATAAACCTATATAATATTCTCTCTCATTTCTCTTTTGAGAGTTTCTTTTCTCTGCCTAGACAGCCACTGATAGACAAGGCAAGTGTATGGCACAATCAAAAATTCCAGGTGACTTCCAGAGGACTTTTTAATTTCAAAACCAAAGTGTCCAGGGCCGTGCTAAATTATACTCCCTGCTCATCCAGCACCAAGGCATCCTGTATCCCCAATAAGTAATATATTTTCAGTATAAATCATCAGATTCAGTATCTCCATGGTCGAACCAAGTTTAAACAAGGCAGGGAGTGAGGGAGAAGGAGGCGTGGGGCAGCACAGAAACAGCTCAAGCACACGAGGAAAAAGCCAGTTTCTAATCACAGGAGCAGGGCTCAAAGGGTATATAATCTCCCCGTCTGAGCTGTCATGAATAGGGCTCTAAAATCTCTGTGATAAGATTATGTTTTCTGACAAAAAGAAAAAAATCCTTTAGATACACTCTGCAGATGAAAGTGGAGCAATTCTTCTCTAAGTATTGATAATATTTTAAAAATACTCCCCAATGAGAGGCATTCAATGATCTTTTCAAATGAATTCTCACCCCTGTACAGAAGAAACTGAACTAAAAGATTGGCAGGATAGAAGAAAATTAGGATGGAAAGAAGAAAATCTGCGATCGTCAGTGCACAAGTGACTCACAGATTATCCTTCCATCTTTTGACTCTGTTCCACAAAACGTGGCAGAAGAAACATTGCAAAGCAGAAGAGCAGAGGGCTGAGCATGTCAGGGAGCTGCAATTAAATGAGGGGTCAGCAGAATTCCCGGGCTGACATGCCAAAGTGCAAGTTCCTTTTCCAGGCTGGAGGTGAAGTGAGCCGGGAGAAACTCCACAGTACGGGAAGGGTGGGAAAAGGGGGAATGGGAAAGAGAGCAGAGGAAAACTCCCCTGGGAATGACACACCCGAGCAAAAGGGGGCAGGGTGGCAAAGAGGACAGGAGATTTGTCCACAAGGAACCTCCCGAGGCTTTAATGAGGGCAGCTGCTGCAGCAGAGACAAAAGGAGGAGGACAGAAGTGGTTCTGCACCTTGGCAGGCTGGGGGAGGCGGCCCTGGGCAGCACCTGAGGGTTTTACCCAGCAAGTCCTCAGGTGAGGCACAAGGTGGAAATGGGAGGGGCAGACAAAGTCACAAAGAAGTTGTTTAATTAGAGGAAGAAAAGAAGAGGGGCAGAGGAGGTCAGAGCAGGCAGTATGAAGGCAGAGTGGGTGGATAACACCTCCCATTCTGAACTGTGACTGCTGCTTCGTGCACACACGGGCAGCAGGTCTGCTCTGGCTGATTCCTATCGGGCCACATCGTGAAACAAGTAGTAATGCCTGTTGCTGTCTCTCTGAATTAGTATTCCCCCACGGCATTTAAATTTCTTCTGCATATTGAAATAGCTTTGCTCCTTGCTTGCTCTCCAGCGAGTCACTGGCTGGAGCCTTTTGTCACTGTCACTACTGTGACAGAGCACGAGCATTTCATTCTGTGCTGTCCTTACCCTGAAAGGTGATTTTGCTCCAAGATTTAAGCCAAGTCTCACCAAATTCACCCAACATTTTGGTCACCAACAATGGGGAAAATAAAGGCGTTCGTGTGCCTTTGCAGGATTAAATCTATGTTTGTATTCCTGGTGAGAGAAGTGAAGACAGCAAACAGATATATTCAGTTCTTCAGGAAGGGAATAAAAGGATGTTTGGATCTCACAGAATGAAACCTCGAGTGTCTGTGCTTGTGGCTTAGCAGGAAGAATCCACCCCGGCTCTGCGAGGGATTTAGAAGTGGATTCCAGCAGGGTAGAGCCAGGCAGGCAGGAAGAGGAATCACAGCCTGGATCCTGGCAAGAAGGAGGTGATGCACATCACAAAAGCGCTTTTTAGCACTGACATTCACAGCTCCTTTGTGCGTGATGTCCCTTACCCGTGCGGTAAATCAGCAGCGACTTGGGTGTGCATCCCCCTCCGGCTCGGTAGTGCCCTACTCATTTTAGGAGGCAGAGCTGGATTAGAAATTGGGATTTCTTCACATTTCTCCTGCATAGGAAACTTGCTGCATGTGTAGGAGAGAATTTTCAAACAGCTGGTCCAAAAGGCTTTCCTTAGAGAACAACAGCACACCACCACTTATTATTTATTCTGAAAGCAGCAAATTCTCCCTAACAGCGAGGATTCCCCAAAAGTTCTCAAGCAGAAAAACGTTCCATGTGTGTGCAGGGCTCTGGTCATTCTTCATTTCTTTTATATAGTTAGGCAAGCTTCAATATTGCAATGACCTAATTTCAGGCAGTTTTGCTTGAGAATGCTGGAAAGTATGATTTACCTGAGCTCATGGAGCAATTAGATAGAATAACAATTGTCATGGGTTAACGTAGCTGGGTTTTTAGTGAAAGGGAAATAGAAAATATTTCCCCTTTCACTCAAAGCCCAGCTACATTAGCCCATGACACCAATTTTTACGTTTCTCACCCTTGTTGCCCTGGAATACAGAATTCCTCCCTGCAGAGTGGAATACATTTCCCCATGGAAGCTGTGCCCCCACTGCCAAGCAGCACACCAAAGCTGCCCCAGGAAGAGAGGAAGAGCTCTGCATTTCGTTTGGTGGGCTGCAGTCAGTGCAACAGTGTGGGGCACTCATCCTTTAATCTCCTTTTCACAGCAGCAGAACGCTCAGGGAGATATTATCCGAATTTCCCCTCTCAGGCTGCCTTTTCTTCTCCCTGCAGCTGCACTTGCAGCAAGGACGGGGTGGGAGCATCTGTGTTTCCATCCAGAGTGACCTTCCCGAGCAGGAGCAGTGGCAATTACCTGTTGTCACTACAAGCCCTCCCACGGGGAAAGCGTGTCAGTGTTTTGTGTGCCATTCAATTTTGTTTCACGGTGCCAGCCAGTATCTGCTCTTTGCCTGCAGAGCTGGAAGAATGGAAAGCTATTGTCCTATGATAATATTTCCCTTTTTTATTCCGTGGCACACCTTATTTTCCTCCATCAAGTGCAGCTCTAGAACGCAGTACGCTGTCTCAAAATTTGGAGGTAGAGAGCAGAATGAGGAAAAGAATGGCTGGTGGGAGTTTAATACTGAGAACCCATGGGTTCAAACCCCACATTTTTTTCACTATATCTGCAGGAGAAATTTTCCTAACACAACAGAAGAGGATCAGTAGGTCACAGCACTTGATGCTCAGGCCCCTACCTCTCCCCCACTTGAAGTTCTGCTGTAAATTCAGATGAAATTCAATGTGTTTCCCTGGATCAAAGCAGCCCCACTCTGTACAGGATGTAAAGTGCTCCAGCAGACTGATCCCTGGTTCAGACCCCCACGTTCCCTTTGGGATTTGAAATCCCCTGGACACACAGGCAGATCAGAGCTGCTGGTGTGAGCAGAATCTATTTAACATGAACCAAAACCACACAGGAGAAATGTGGCAAGAGGGGGAAAACGTGGGCAGTCAGAGAATTTGTTTCAAACCTGCACTGCTCCTCTGGACCAAAATGCCAAGGTAAAGCCACCTTTCCTTTGGGCTGTAGTGGGGTCATTAAAAATAAAGAAGTGACACTAAAATAAATACTTAAAAACTGGGAGTGGGTCTGGAATGGATGTGGAACAGAAAGGCACAGAGCTGGGAAAAGAGGGCTGGCCTGGGCACTGTGAGCACTGTGTGGATGTATTTATATCACATATATATATATATATATATATATATATATCACATTTATATCATATTTATATGGGATATACATCACTTAATCCTAAGGTATGGCTCACTTCTTTTATCTGACAGTGAACTCAGTCTTTCTCTTTTTGGTCACATTTTTTCATCTGAAAAATTACTGCCTGAGGAGATGGGTACAAAGTTTTACAAATATTTATCCTGCATCATTTTATGACCAGCAAGGAGAAACTTCTACAACCTGAAAGTCCACCCAGCTGTTATAATCCTCTGAATATGATAATGGGAATATTGTTTTCCCAGTCTGGTGTGCAGCAGTTTTCAGTCCTGTTGGTTTTCCAACTTGTTCTTTTCCTGTCCAACAGAGCCATAATATTTACTGAGGGCATTCAACCCTGATGGGCTAAGACACTGTGGTATGTAAGAGCTAAATGATTTGGCTTAGTAATTCTCAGGACCACAAATCACTCCCAAAACTAACTGGTGAAATATTTTCAGAGAGATATCTGTAAAAAAAAAGAGCATCTATCAAAAATATTCTTATTTGAAAAAAAGTTCTTGTTTGAAAAAAAAAAAAATAATTCTTGTTTGAAAAGAAGTCTTTTTACCCTTACAGACATTCAATTATTTCTTTTTAGAAATAGCTACAGCAACAAAGTGAACAAGCAATTGTTAATAAATGGGGTCAAGCTGGCCCTTTATTTGTATATTAAAATGTTAGTCAAGACTCCTGTTATCAGATTTTATGAATGGACAAAAGCTTACGTAAATGGGATTTTTATGTTCTCCAAAGATTGGCAGTGATTCTGCAGGATGGGGAAAATGTAATTCAATTGATACAGTGCTTAACACAGCCCTTCATAGACTCAATTCAACAGAAAATTCAACTATTCAAAAAATCTTTTAAAATTAACTCACACGTAGTAATTTCATTAACGAGGCCACTGGAGGTGTCTGTGCAAGTTCCCTTTAAAGCAGAAGGATGGGAAGAATTCTGTGTGTGAAAGCCCAGCTTAAAGCTTGAGCCCTAATACATCAATATTTAGCTTTATCCATAACACATTAATATTTATAAATAGATGTAATTAATGCTATTAACATTTAGCTCTAATGTGAGTGTTGTGAGCAGTCAGGGTGTGATGCACAGGCCTCAGGCTGAGGGAGATTCTCTAAGTCAGAGTTCCACTCGTGTTTGACTCATCAAATAAGCTGCAAGGGCCTGAAAACAATATTTTCAAAAAGCTGAGCTTAACTTCCCAGCTTTGCCATCCAGCCTGTGCTCAGCACAACACATCTGAGTCACCCTGTTTATACAGAGCACATCCAAACCACGGAGCAAAGGACAGCCTGGAAACCCTCAATAAAGTAACACCAAATGGAAATGTGCACTTAACACTGTAACGTGACTTTCCACAGAGGGAGAAAAGAGAGGGAACAGCAGAGTACCAGCTGGGAATAAATAGGCTCTGCTCCCATTCCAGGTGAGGTTTGCTTGTCTAAGTTGTCTGATCTACACCGAATGCACCAAGAGCTTCAAGATATTTAAAAAATCTACTTACCAAAACTCTACCTTTAGAGTAAAATATGAGATTCAA
This sequence comes from Prinia subflava, assembly GCF_021018805.1. Classification (NCBI taxonomy): domain Eukaryota; kingdom Metazoa; phylum Chordata; class Aves; order Passeriformes; family Cisticolidae; genus Prinia; species Prinia subflava. The sequence goes on along the minus strand of NC_086250.1, from coordinate 1,350,454 downwards.
TAATAATTTAAGGCAGACAAACCCATCCAAATGTGCAGCCAGGAAGGGCACAGGGAAAAGAGAAGCATGCAACAATGCATGCAAGTAAACAAGGAAGAAATCTTTCTAATCCAAATCCATAGTTCTGATCCAAATGGAGTCAGATCTGTGGCTCAGCTTACTGCATTTGGAAATAGAGGATGCACAGGTATCACTTACTGCAGATATGAAGAAAAGCAGAAGGAACTGTACAACTTCTAACACCATCTGAAAACTAAAATTCAGTAAATTCAAGAGAAACTGGATTTCTGAAGCGAAGTATATTTTTTTCTCACTCTTTCTCTACTAAACTTGAGGAATTAATTCCTCACATGGGGAAGCCAAAGGACAAGATGAGTTGCATAACTTTATTAACAACATCTGGAACAGTACAAGCTATGTCTGGTGTCCAGAATGCACTTCTGTGGGAATAAGAGTCTCATTCCTCACCCCAAATGGTCCCTGCACACCTTGAATGCTGGTGGGGTTTTGGGGGTTTTTAATGTTTTTCTGATGCCACAAATGATCAGCATTCCTGGGTGAAAACTGCAGGAACCAACAACGGGATTCAAGGCAGCAAATCCAACCATACCCCGCCTCTGTTCTTTAGAAATCGTTCCTAATTCCTACAAAGCCACTGAAAATCAAAACATAAAGGAGATAGGAGAAACAGGTCCCTGGCACTGAATTCAGTCATTGTTTGTGCATCTAAAAACAGTTAACCCCACTCTTCTTTACATCTCCCAGTGCTGCAGGAAGATTTTTTTCTTTTCTTTCAAATGTCTAAGATGACATTCAAGGGAATATGACCAACAGACAAAGAATTCCAGATGTGGGGGACACACACACTGTAAGGATGCTAATCGTGTCAAAGAGAATTTGTGCTATTTTCAGATATGTATTGGGCATATTTTTTATTCTGCTCCCTGCTTGGGGTGTTTATCTGAGAGTGCACCAGGTGCATATTAACCATGGATAAAGTACTTCCAAGCTACTGTGCCAAAGCAGCAGCTTGTTTCAGCTTCCATTTCACTGCTTTTATTGTTACTGGTGGTGCTGGGAGTAAAAGTCAGTGAAATGGCACAAGGCACTGCTGAGGAGGCTCCTGTACATTTTAAATTCTGCAGGGTTAGGAGGGCAGACATGGAAGGACAAAGGCTGTTTACAAGTTGCTGGGATCACAAATTCCCACTGAGATTCCAATTTCCAGCAGAGTTAAGAGACAAACCCTGCTTTTCAGAAAGGAGCTTAAACTGCCACGTCAAACAGGTGCCAAAACAGAAACTGGGCCAAAAAATATCAGCTTGCCACAAAAATGTCCCCGTGTCCTAAGTGTCCCAGAGGAGTGCTTGTTAGTGTGTGTGAGCACACACCTTTTGAGAGCAGAGTGAGCAGAAATGTTTATTTTTGGACTCTGGAAAGGGCTCCATATCCCTTCCTATTTCTCTGTGTCCTGACCAAACATTTTCTTTTCTCCTAAGAGAAACAGGGGCACTTTCTTACTGAACTAAAAATGTATTTGAAATTTCTTAGAGGCTTTCCCATTTTGGAGAACCAAATCCAGCTATAGAGCCCATGGTGTTGACAGAAGGAATTGTTCATCCTCCTTGCACATCACTTCTGCATCGTGTCTAAACACAGGTGAACTTTCCTAACATCATGACACTTTCTTCCATCTTCTCACCAGGAGAGCTGGGAAGTATAAATTCCAGTTAATGGAAGCCTCTCCTATTTCTTCCTGTTTTTTTTCTTGTTTGTTTGTTGGTCTGTGATGAGAACAGAGCACAGCCCCTTCCTGCAGAGGCTCTGGTGATTACAGAGATCACAAACCCATCAGAGCAGCTCTGAGTGCCCAGCCCTGAGCACACAGAGATGGACCCTGAATCAGTGATTTCCCCTTGCTCCTCTCTGGAAGCTCCTCCAGAAAGGTTTTCCACCACAGATGTAAATTCAGACGGACAAAAGTGAAGCAAGGTTTGTGTCCAGGGAACGTGTGGCTCCTCCGTGCCCCGTCAGGGTTTGGTTTTAGCAGCTGGGAGAGCTCAGAGAGCGGGATAGAGGCACGGCTGGGTGTGAAGCTGTGTGTTCCTCTGCCTCAGTGCCCCAAGTTTCCAGCTCTCAGAAGTGACTGGGAGCTCATTTTCATTATTTCTTACTGAAGGTTTTTGTTAGAGGTGTCAAAGTGCTTGCAGCACCCAGCCCCAGAGCTGTTCTATCCCTTACTGGGAACAGCCCATGGATGCAGAACCCTAAATGTCAGAAGAGAAGAGGCAGCCAGGCACTGGCACCTGAGACAGAAGATAAACCAGACTAACTTCCAGAGCATTTCATCCTTTGGCACAATAATCATGTTTCCACCATAACAGGATAAGACAGAGTCAGAGAGCTGCATTAGCTACCCAACGAGAAAATTGCTTTTAATGACATTGTCTTTAATTGTCTCCTAATGTGCATTTTACACCACTGCTCTCTGTTGAATGGAACCCAGCATCTTTATGGGTGTGCAATGGCCCTTCCAAATCCATCGATATGAGCTGGTATCTCGTTTAATTCCTGTGGTTTGTGCTCCTGGAGCAGCCCTGCTCTCACTGCAGCATCTTCTCAGCCTTCACCTGCAGCCTCTGAGCAGCCACAACGGGCAACAAAATGAAGATGGACATCTGATAAGGCACAAAACTGGGTTTAATGCCCTCTTAAAATTGGAAATTTTACTGAATTCAGCATGAATATATTTTCCAGCAGTTTGAATCTAGATTGTTTTGAGTGGCTGTTGCCCCAGATTTGAATAATTAATTTCATTTCCTCTCTCCTCTGGTGAGATTAGATTTGGAAAATTCACTAGTACAGCTGACGTGTGTAGCAGGGACACGTCTGTGGACACAGGGTAAAGGTCCTTCACTTTTGGAAAGAGGGAACTGGAACGTATTCTCACAGAATTTTTAAAAAATAATAATTAATACAACATACATAACATTATATGTATATAGTATACTGATTATATTATAATTATTATATTATTATATTATTATTATAACAGGATAATATCATAAATATAATAAAATGTAAAATATGTGTAATATTCTGTTATTGTATATTAAAATATATAATGAATTTGATAAAATATTATGCTTCTATGATCATATTAATAATCATATACTTATAATGTATTATTATTAATATTTTTATTCTTTTTATTTTTCATCAATTAACTTCCATGTAAGAAAAAACAATTTTAATATAAGGGAAAAAAAGAAGAAACCTTAAAACTTTCATCATCAGAAGAATACAAATTGAATAAGAGAAAGTAATTAATTTTCACAGCTTTAAAATTTTCCCCGAGACATTTTTTATTGTCCAATTCTGGACAGTTACCCTTCCCTGCTGCCAAATCCTTAACCTTAATTTTCTACTTCATTTTCTGCTTCTTAGTCAAAAAGGGTTTGGTAGCCAACAAGGAAAAGGTGAAAACCCATAAATATTCCTGGGTTTTATACTTGTAAATGCAATTAGAATTTCAATTTAAAAGAAAGGTATGAAATAATTTTAGTTTCTGCAAATAAAACATATTATAGTTTGTCCAAAAAATTCCACCCTCACAATATTCTGAAGGCAGAAGAAGCCAAAGACTTAAAAAAAATAAAATTGACTGCAAAGATTTCTTCTTCTCTGGAGCACTACCACCAACTTTTTAGTAGATGGGACCAATCATTTTAATCCCTCTGCTCCTTATTCTCAAAATAGAAGTAATTATATTAATTTGCCAAACAAGGATGGGATATGGCTTTTTGTATTACACAAAGTGCAGTACTTGAGGAAGTATTTTTTGAACTCAAGCTGCTGGACATTAATAGATAATTTGGAGAGCTGCAAATCAGTGTCATCTTCATTAAAAGGAGAACTAAGAAAAATATTTGTATTACTCTGCTATGTGTTTCCATAACCAGATTTCTGAAAATAAGCTTCTGACTCATGTTTAAATATTTAGAAAGGCAGTGTGGTTTTAAAAAGCACTGATTTCAGTAGCTACCCACCTGGGATGATGAAAGATGTAGAAGCCTAATTTTCATCACACCTTTAAACTTTACTTAAGGCCTGGTCCTAGATATTCTTCTAATTATATCACTTGAATTTTCCATCATCCGAGTACCTCAAATATTTGACTTTGCAGAGAGGTACAGATGAACCAGTCAGCCTCTCCCCCTCCCTGGGCATGGCAGGGGATGAGAAGAACCATCTGCCATCACCCCTTGCCTCACTCCACTCCCATAAATATTCCACAAATATTCCATAAATGTTCCACAAATGCTCTGGGGTCAGAGGCACCACCTCTGAGGAGCCCCAGTGGAGGAAGGGCTCCAGCCTTGCTGCAAGGTAAAGGAAAATGTTCCTGCTCAGGGAACTGTTCTTGCTGGATTTCCCTGGACACAGATCAGAGAGATTCCAAGCACTCCTGCAGCATCCCTGGAGCTGGCTCTGCTCACTCAGCACGGCCCTGGACTAGAGGTGGGTGGCAGAGGAGAGAACTCCACCAGCCTCGGTTCTTATTTGGCACAAAGAGAATGCCCTGCAGCGAGTGAGAGTAGAGAATGCTCAGCACAAACAATCCCAGGGGGGTGCAGAATGCGTGGAGGATCATCCCCAAATGGAGACTCTGCCTGAGCCATTTTAGGTGCTTTTGGGCTTCAAAATAGCTCAGGAGTGCTAAAGTCTAAATCTGAATTTTTCGGAGAGGATTGTAGGAACCAAGCCTCAGTGAGTGAGGGATGCCCCAGTAAAATCTGAGAAGGAGAAAACTCAGGGCCTTGTTCAAAGCTGAATTTTAAAGATTTCCATATTTTTCTGTTCCTTGTTTTTGCACTGAATTTCAATAGCAAATGCCTTTGTGAAAAATCAAAGGAAGATGAGGATAGATGAATCTAAAATAAACAGAGAACTCTTACTTGTTTGTGAAAAGAACACAGATAGCTGAAGGCAGAATCTGTACCTAAATTATTGGGACCTCTAAGTTTTAATTAAAATGCTGTCACAGGATCCATGGTCAAGCAAAACAAAACCCACTGGAGGGGTTGAGGGCTGTGACTGATACCCAGGCACACTTTAGCTCTGCAGCAAAGCCAGCAAAGGCAGCTCTGCATAATGAAGCATCTCCTCATCAACGTGATGCACTGCAATGCCAGCCTGCACAAAAGCCAATCAACAGAACGGATTGGGAAAGCTCACAGGAAATGCTTTGAGGCAGACCCTTGATAACCGAGCTGCTCTTGTGCTCAGGACAGGATTTAGACAAGGAGAGCAGCAGCAGTGCCCTGGCCAGCATCCAGCCAGCCAGGGGTGTGAGGGGCAGAGGGGAGGAAATGAATGCTGCTGGTCACCAGTGTGAGCCCTTCCAAATCCCAGCTAAGCCCTGGCAGAGCAGCCACAGAGCTGCTGATAAACAGCCCTCAGAGCTGCTGTCCTCCCTGCCAGGAGTGCCACAGGCAGGGCACAGAGGGTACCACAGCATCACCCGCCTCGGAGGAGGCAGGGCTGGCAGAGGGAGCCTCCAGGGACACACACACAGCACCCAGGAGCTCCCTGAGCACTTGGGCAGTGCCAGCAGCAGCAGAGGAGAGGGCACCCAGCACACAGTTCACAGATCAGCTGCTTTTTCAACTCTTGCTCTAAACTAATGTGAACTGCTTTTGATATCTCACATTATCTGCCAGCAGCCTGTTCCCCCTTTTCCTTATCCTGAGCTGCTCCAGGATCTCTGGAGGAGAAGGAGAAGTACTGAAAGTTGTCAGGGCCACCACTGCCCCAGGAATGATGTAGGTGATGCTTTTTCCCTTTGACTTCCAGAGCCTGGGGAGCTGGGTGCAGAACAGAGAGGAACCAGACTGTCACCTTCTCTGCTATAATACTGCACATAAAAAGCTGCCCAGATCACAAATAGGATGGAACAGGACACTGAGTGGGATGGTCATGGGAAACAAATGGGCACTCCTGTATTTCACATCAGGTCCAGTTCAGTAAATCTACTTTTCATTTGCAATCCATTCCAAACGTTCCCTTCAAATATCACCAGCCAGTGTCACAGCTCTGGTGCAAAGGGCACTTTCCAGACAGAGCTCACTGTGCTCTTCTCAACACCATCACATCCCAACACAGCCAATTAGTGGCCCCAGACTGGGCAGGAAGGCTGCTGCTGCAGCTTTTTTAAAAGCAGGAGAACATTTGCAGGGAAGGTCAAAGGGCAAAGTCACGTGGAACTGCAGACCAGAAGCTGTCCACCCAAATAAAAACGGTGAGCAAATTCAACAACTATTTTCAGGCTACCTAGAAACTAGGTTTGAATTCATGTGAGATTTGATTTGCATGGCCTAGATGATCTGCTGGCAGTCTAAGAGGTTCTGAGAATCCAACACTGAAAAATTTAATCATCTGTTTTCTTTGAGAATTTCCTTAGGATTTACTATAGGGAACTAACTTTACTGGCTGGAACAAGCCTTTAAAATCAAAGCATTTCAGAAACGGAAGAAATGTCCAGATTTATTTTTGGAGGAGAACCAAGGGACAGAATGCAAAATCCGGAAAGAGGGGTAAAAACAGAAATAGAGAATCGGAACATTTCTCAGATTCCCAAGTCCTCTGCTAGCCATCATCCAGCTCTGTGCCCAAGGCAGTCCTCATGGACTGCACACCTCTGCAGGAGGAATGAGCAGATGATGGAGCAGCAGCTTGGCAGCACAGAGAAATGAAGAGAATCAAGTTCACAGAGTTAGACCTCCTTAGGGGGCAAGACCCTCTCCAGCTGTCCCTGAGGACTGAGCCTCACCAGCAGCCTTCTTGTGAGTGATATTAAAAGTGTTGTCTAAGTGCCACCTCTGAAATATGAGCATGGAGTGACCTTCTGAAGGTGCAGACTGAAAGCAGCATTATCTTCACTGCTCTGGGTAAGCACTTCTGATTTCTAAGCCCTGATATTAACATGGACCACTGCAGGAGGGAATAAAACCTCTTCAAATTAACTGGTGAATATACTTATTTTGGCAAGAGAAATTAAAAAACTTTAGAGCCTGTAGTTGTAAAAGAAACTTGGGATTTGAAATTTGTCGCAATCACAGGTGATGGAAAAGGCTGTGTTGATTTCTGCATCCTTAGTTTTAGATGTTGTTCTTGGTATTTTTAGAGTGTTCAGCAGTAAAACCTCCTTTCCATTTTATCCTTGGCCTCATTTTTCCCTATGTTAGAGCTTTTTTACCTTTAACTAACCTGAAAGAGGTCTTAGGATCCTTCCTTTCAAATATTTTGTCCACTCTTTCTATATCAAATCCTGTTCTCACTGAAAATATGGAATGAGTCCCAACAGCATCAGTAGGATTAGCCACAGACCCCATGAATTAAACTGCAGAGGTCTGAAGAAATTGCTGACAGGCCTTCATTGGAAATACAGAAAAAGAAATGCACAAGACAGATGAGCTAGTAAATCACTGTTAAATCCCCTGAACGGCAGAGAATCTTCTGATTCAGCCGTATTGTTGTCCCTGCTTTAGCTGGCAGTACCCTGAGCTGAACGAGGTGGGAATGGGTCATTTCCAAATGGAGACTGCCCAAAGAAAAAGAATATTATACTGCAAGGATTGATGGTGAACCAGTTCTGGAATGTGGCTGCACTTGGAGCATTTTGTGGTTGTGGGTAAGGACCACTTTTCAGTAGCAGGAGGAAGCTTTGAATCAGATCTCTGCCTCTCCCAAGAAGCCCCACACATCCACAGAGTGCATTTGTCAGCCTCGTACCCCAGCTAGATTTCCACTTAGGAATTATTTCTTAGCTTCCTGATATGCCCAGAAGTGTCCCCTCTAAAATCATGCTGTAACTGGATATTTTACCACCGCTGCTCTATCTCACTATGGAGGGATCTTCTCGTGGATTTGTTTGTTTGCCAAACAGGAAAACCCAACTTTGACTGTTAAGATAAGAACTTCATTGGGTGAGATGTGAATGTGCTGCACTGCCTTGGATTACACAGGCCTGGGAACCGGACTGAAGATAGGGGAGAGGAGGAGAAAGAAGAAATCCTTGGAGGTATTTGGACTTGAATGAAAAGGATCTCATGATGTTTGCTGCCTCCCCACTGCCTCTTGCTCCCTGTTCCACCAGCCTGGGATGATGAGCCTCAGCAGCTCTGTGGTTACAGAACTTGGCAATGCTTGCTTGGGGCACCAGTGAGGAGCAGAAATGTGGAAAGGGTGGGGAAAGAGGAAAGTGCTTTGTAAACTTCCCAGCTGCTCTGTTGGATTGGCAGGCAAACCACCTGGAAAGGCTGTGGCACAGCCATTGGCATGAATACAAACCAGAATGTTTAATTTCATAGCAGAGAAAAAAGCAAACCCCAACCAGAAAGGAAGTTATGCACCTATATTGTTCTACCCATTAAACTACATTAACACAAATTCAAAAGGTGCACTCCAGACCTTTGCTGGCACCAAGAACTTTTATTCATGAATCTTCTTAATGCAGCCAAAGAACTTTAGAATTAAAGAATATGTTGTTGATTCTGTGATTCTTTGACTTATTTTTCCCAGCTCCACACAGCTTGTTAGCTGATCACTATATGTAAACAATACTCAAAAACTTTGATGAGAATGGAAGGTGTCAATTTGTAGAAAAAGAATTATCTTATACACCAAAATGATATTCCTTAACTAGAAAAATGATAGATCAAGGTCTGGAAACACTCTGTTTTCTCTGACAGATGATCTGCAGGATTTACTCTTGGAAGAAGATGGGAAAAAAGCATAACCCATACATCAAAATCCTGCTATGACTGCAAGCACATATGGTAAACCCAAAGTTGTTTTTTCATGGGGGGGAAAAAAAATAAAAGAAGGAGTAGGAAGATCAAAACAAAAACACCATCTCAAACCTACTCTAACCTACACATTCCCACATTTTCTCACATGGATGCTCTTGCTCCCATCTACCCACCCAAACTGGCCCCTGCTGGCACAATGCACCAGCACTCACACAGACTGCCCTTCTCACCTCACTGGGCCATGGGCTGGGGGCTCTCACTACACTTCAGCCACGACACGATGATGTTACCACAGCCAGCAGGCAGAGAAATGTCCCTTCAGTCTCCCAGGAGCAAAGTCCAGCACAGTGACTGCAGGTATTTAGTGCTGGGGGGCTCGTGCAGCACTCAGAGGGTACCACATCACATCACCCCCGTTCATCCAGAGCCTGACAAGTCCCAGGATAATGACAGCACCCACCCTTCCCCTGCTGCAGTTACAGCTCCATTTCTGGCTGTCAGTGGGGGCTAAAGCAGGGCAGAGCCCTCAGAGGGAACCACATCACCCTCGTTCCTCCCATGTGGCCAGGGGAGCAGTGCACCCCCACCTTGGAGGGTGTTTCCATGTAAGGAGGGGTTTGAGGCTCACCCCTTGCTGCTCTAACAAGGTGAAGGACCCAGAAACTTTGATGTTCTTTTCCCAGGAACTGGGAGGTGCCTGGCAGAGATACTGGTTGGATACCTGGACCTGTACCACAAAATCTGTTGCCAATTTCATTGGGTAAAGTGCCAAAAATCCCACCTGGACCACTCAGTATTTAAAGGACTGCACAGAACTGCTCAATTGCTTTTTCGGGCTGCCTTAGCAGTGTAAGAGTGTTCTTTACACTGTGTTTGACTTGTATTTCTTTTATTTGATAAAGTTTATTATTTTTGTCATTATTAAACCCTTTTGTTTTACAAAGCATGTCCAGAGAAGTTGTCTCGCTATTATTAAGCCACTCTGGGAAGTTGCAGGTCAACCCTCAGACCTGATACACCTTCATGGAGCTTATTTCACTCTGGCCACGTGTGAGACTGGATCAGGCCAGAGCCTGATGAATCCCAGGATAATGACAGCACCCACAGCCTTCCCTCCTGCAGTACAGCCCCATTTCTGGCTGTCAGTGAGGGCTGAAGCAGGGCAGAACACACAGAGGACACAGAGTTCCCTTAATCAATACAAGCCTTACTACACATCATAAAAGGTTTCCATCAGACCCAACCTTGCTTCAGCCAGCGTAGTAAGAGCAGCACTGACACGGCTCTTCAAAAATGCAAAAACAGGTCAAGCTGAAAATGCCCCCAGCTCTGAACTTTATTGCAGGCAGTGGGAGTCTGGCTGAAGTGAGTTTGGCCTCTGAACTCCGGAGAAAATGTGCACTGCATTAATCTAAAGTCACTTTTTTTTTATTCTTCTTTTTCATTTACTAGTGGGAGACTTATAAGCAAAAGGACATCAATAGAGAAAAATATTGCATTGAGAAAATACAGTGCTTAGGAGAACATTCAAGCATTAGTTGTTGGTATTATATCTTCTTTGTAGACTATAGATCAAGCAGAGCAAAGAGTTATCATCCTGAGGTATTTGTGTTTCATGTAATAATGCCTTAATGATTCAATTAGCATTGATTCTTTAGCTGCAACAATATTTTCTGACTGATCTAGTAATTTAGCTCTCACTGTTGATTGATACAATTCCTATGAGTAATAAAGCAATTCCAAAGAAATGTATTTAATAATTCACAAAAGATTTTTAAAGAAGATTTTTATTGCTTCTGCCACTAGTAATCCCTAAGATTTCAGAAAGTGAGTTATTTCTTTTAACAGACTGGAATTTTTAATAGTGAGTCTTTCTCTTAGGAAGTATTTTTTTTTCCCACCTGACATGGCTGGGATAATCCCATATAAGAATATTTACCAGCCTTTAGGTGGGGAGGATTAAGACAAGTGTGGGTGATCTGCAGATGAATTTATATTGTATGTAATGTGCACAGATCACTTAGAAACAACACAGGCAGCTTGTGCAAAGACAATGGAGAAAATCTGGGTTTGAAAGCCAGCCAGAAATCTCACTAGCTGCAAGGAAATATTATTAAGTGTAATTGGTATTAGAGCAGCAGGTCTCCACAGAGAGAGTTAAAATGGTTACTGGAGGTTGTCAGAGAGAGAGACTCAAGCTCTATGACAGGGAAATTTCTACTAGCATGAAAATGGTAGTAAATAGATGAATTATAACATCCTCCCAAGTGTTTTGGGGAAAAAAATATCTGTTTAAGAACTCCTGCAGCAGATGCTTCACCAATAACAGCTTCATGGTCCTCATGATGATTCCTGCTGCAGTAGCAAAAAAAATCTATACAAGGAAAATTTTCATCAGCCTTTCAAAACAGCCTCCTCCCTGTGATTTCTGCTTGTCCATGTCCTACAGTGCCTCATAAACCTCCACGCTGATAAGTAGATCCTGTCCAAATGAAATGCTCTTTTAATGTGTTTGTGTGTGTCTCTTTGTGCATGTATTTATACACACTTCTTGTTCCAGGATGGCTCCCTAGGCAAGGTCCCTCATTCCATTCTATTAATTGGCCAGTGTTTCCTGGGGAAGGCAGTTCTGGAACACACGGATTTCCCCTTAAGCCATATTGTTTGACATTTATTTTTAACTCAGTGGGGAACAATCTGACTGAAAAGACAATGTGAGAAAAAAAAAAAAAAAAAAAAAAAAAAGAAAACAACCATTTCACAAACACAAAAACAAAAACCAACCAAAGAAAAAACCGCCCATATGAAATTTTGGGGAGGATTAATCCTCACTGGGATATATCAACTTTGCTGTTAATTTCAGTCTTGCAAGGAGGATAAATAGCTCTGGGTTAAAACACAGACCAGGGAGACTAAAGACATCAGTTCTCTTCCTGGCTCTGACTAAACTTGCCACATGACCTTGAAGATAAAGGTTTCAGTTCAAAGCTGCACTCGAGTTACCTGCATTTGCCCCTATCAGCCTTTTGCAAATATCCTGGTTCTACAGGTGTCTGCCTTGCTGTGAGATAGTGCTGTCACAATTTGGGGGTGAACTCAGAGCCTAATCTGCCCAAGCTGTAGCTCCTATCTTGCTCCTGCATAAAGCAGTGATAATGACTCTCACCCAGTTGTACTCCACAGGAGAGCTGCAAGGCTCCATCCATCCATCCAATATTCATAAAGCCCTCTGAGATCCCCAATAAAAGATTACACAGAGCTACAAATGATTGCTCAGTGGTGGGAAATGGAAACATGGCACGTGGAATGCAGATGGCAGGGAGATGTGGTGGCTCTGCTCTGGCAGGCTGGGGTTGTCTCCTTCCACTGAGTGTCAGCCAGCCTGCAAATGTGAATTTCTCACTGTGCTACAAAAAGCCTGTCAGCACAAGGTTCTCAAGAGCAGCAGAGGTTCTTTCAAACAAGCTTGCACAAATAGCAGCTGGTAAAAATGAAAACAAAACTGAGTGTCCACTGCAGGTCTGCTGGTCCCTCCCATCCCCTCAGCTAGGGAATTCACACTCAGTTACACTCCCCCTTCTTTACTTTTAATTGGTGTTATTAATGTATCTGGGTCATTCAATGAAAGCATTTCTGGGGCAGGTGAGCAGGAGGTGACACGAGGATCTGGTGCATAGGTGCAAGGGCTGTACCCCAAGGGAAGTGCCAGCCTGGTGGCCAGCAGAAGGAAAGGGAAAAGAAGGAAGAATGTGCTGAGGAGTGAAATGTCAGCAGGAGCATTAATAAGAGGGATAGCCTCGAATTAACATCCTTTCACTAAAAGCCGAGGCAAATATAGCAGAGAGAAATATTTTCTCATTAGACTTTCACTTCCACTCACCAAAGTTGTAACCCCAGGAGTGGCTGGGCTCATTTTGGAGTGTCTCCCTTGCTGCTGTGCTACGAGCAAAGAAACCCTCTGGACAACGACTGACTGCTCCTGCACTGTGGAATGTCCAGGATATTCTGTGTACCAACAGTTTATAAACAATAAACTCCCACCAGTGAGAAATGAAGACCTTCTCACAAGTGTGGTGGCTTTTAAACAGCTGGACCTCCTCCAGGATGGAAATCAGTAGCAAGTGTAAATTATTTTTATATGTTGCTGGAAAGACACTTTTTCCTAGATTTGTAAGTTCTTACACTTGACCTAGAACTTTTATGTCAAGGACCATAAATTATCTTTCAACGTGTCAGACTAAAGCAAACACCATTTTCTGAAGATTTGCTTGAGTTTAAAAGGATGAACTAAATTAACACAACTCAGTCATATAAAAGACATTTTCATTTGACTGTATCTTTTCCTTAGCTGGCAGCTCCATCACTCCTGTACTGTGTCATGCCTGCAAATTAAAAAATTACCTTTTTGAAAGTGCTGATTGTTTTCAGCAGTTTAGTATTGGTGATTCATGGCTGTGGGATAGTGACAGGAGGCACAGAAAATATCAAGAGCAATATCTAACAGATCCTATCACTGCTCCCTCCCTGCCACAGTTCCAGGGGGTTTGCAGATTCACAGGATCATATCTGAACACCATTCCCTTCTCTGGGATGATTTACTAGAACTGGTTATTGCCTTGAAGGTTCAAAAAGATAAATTACCACTGTCTGTGCACTGACTAGGTGAAAGTCAGAAAGCTCCACGCCCTACGAGACAACCAAGGACAGGAAATTGAATATAAAAATATAGTATTTGCATAGGGAGAGAAAAAAAAAGATTAAAACTTCCTTTATTAAATAGGAGAAACACTATTGTATTTATATTAAATGTAAACACATTGAAAGTGAAATAAAGTTCACAATTAAATATATTGAGAACCTGACAGTTCTTTTTAAGAGTCATTGCTGCATCCTTTCCCTCTCCTTGAGTACAATGTCAAATTGTTCCCTATTGTACATTTATTAACATTTTGTCCAGCCTATATTTAAATGTGTCAACAAGAGGGTTCCCACCATTTCTCTGCTCCACAATCCATTCTCCTCAGATCTAAAATTACCCTGATACAATTTCCTGTCACTAGCTCTATTTAACCCTCTAGATGCACCCTAAAAAGGTTCTCTTCAGTGTTAGATTTACACCATTCTACCACATCCCCACTTGCTCTCCACTATTGGGAAAAAAAGCTGCCACAGGTGGCAAAACTCCTGTCAGCACATCCAGCTCAAGGCTGTTAAATGTTTCATATTGAAACTTTTTTTTCCCACTATTTATTACTGACATGCTAAAAAATCTTGCTAGAAATTTTTCATCCTACCTCAAGCTGAGTTTGGGGGATTTTTGTAGATTATTTCAGTAAAGATAATTGTGCTATTAGCCAACAGGAAAATGTTCTTTCCTCTATGTCCTGCCTGAGAACTCCAGTGACATTTCCTTTGAGCAGGCCTAGCATGGAAGATTAAGAAGAGAAACCTCAAATATGAATAATTTTCTCTCCTGTTCGTTTTCCTTTTTTGGTGATACACACTTAATTCAAGCAAAACCTTTTTTTTTTTTAAATCTCTCAAGACAAATTCAATAGGAAAAGCTGTATTTCACAGACAGCCACCTATTGCTTTCATTAGCACCGTGATTGCCCTTGTGAGCTCCCATTTTCTGGAGCATTTCTGGCGGCCTGTCCTGCAGGGCACTGATTATCCTCAATAATCAATGGCACAGGAGGCCCTCAGCCACTTGAGATTAGGAGGATATCGAAAACATCACAGGAGCAGCCACTTGCTGATATTAGAACTGCTCTTGTAACCAAAAATAAAAAAAGAAAAAGAAAAAAGTCAAAACCCAAAAGGAAGTCTTATTCCTGATGCAAGCAGGGCCTGCTGCATTTAAAACGTGTTATTAACTGTAGGAAATGTGGTCAAACTCTTACAGCAGAAGGAATTTGAGGGGAAAAAATGGAAGAGAATTGTGATCTATGGCGTGTGCCTTGCACACTGCACCAGCCCATCCATCATGGGACACAAAGTCTCCCCTAACAACTACTATGGAAATCAGGGGTGGAAGAGGAGCATGACACAAGGGGAAATTTGACAAAAACATGTGTTTCAGCAGGTGTTATAAAGCAACAGCAACAACTTCAAGTACCTTGGGACAAAGATCTGTCTCCATGGCCCATCAAGTCCAATTTAAGGCTTGTTTGAGCTAATTTGTTCCTTCCTACAGCTGAGTGTGTCCTTCAGAACCCAGTGGTATCATGTGTCCAAATATTATCTGATCATTTACTTGAGTAACTTTTCCACAGCACCAGAGCTCGGATGATCTGTTCAGTGGGACAGACTGGATGGGCTGAGCAGGCCCTCAAAACGAGCAGAGAGGAATTCTATAAATATAAGATTGTAGCCAGCCCTTCCTCCTGGCAGCTCATCTGAGGAACAGAGGTCAGGCTGGACACCAAATGATGATTCCCACCAATTCCTTCACCAGAATACCAAAAATGAGAACCACTGTCACTGCAAGTGAAATACTGCAGGCAAACCACTCTGTTTGCCAAATGTTACATGGATTCAAACACACTGAATACTAAACCTGCACATCAATATAAAACACCTCGAGATGGCTCTGCCTTTACCTGGGTTTGCTCTGGGGTATTAAATAGATATTTCTCCAACTGCAGAACTTTCTGGTCACTAATGTTTTGCAAAGTACAGCAGTGTGAATTTACAAACGGAATTTTTGGGCAGGAAGACAAAAAGACAGGAAAAATATGGATTGTGGTGTTTCCATATGCTACAGAACAGTAACTATTCTACATTAAAAACTGGGATATCCCTTTGGAGTGTTTTGATATTCTGTGGGTTCCTTAAAAGTTCTGGGGACCACATAATTTACAATTTTTAGAAACTCTTAGATTTTTTAATACTTTACCTTTTAAGAAATTATCCAGGACTGAATGAGGAACGGGAATTACAACAGTAAAATCCAATGCAAAAAGAAAAACAGGAAACACTGCAGCAGCATAACATTCATATATTTACAGTATAATATATATTTAAAAAGAGCCCTTATAATCTCATATAATTGTTTACACTCCCAGTACCTAATTATGGAAGACAATTAAGAATTCTCAAAAGACATTGAATGGAAAATTGGCTATTAGTCTTATAAGTGAAATGGAGACGCTCTTTAATGCATTTCCATTTCACAGGTACAATAAAAGTCAATTAGATGTAAAAGGTCTATGAAAAATGGATATTCTGGATTGACACCATCTATGAGCAAAAAGGCTCTTCATTATCAGGTACTGCCTATTTGATGCCAGGAATGCCACCAACACATTCATTTAGAAGAACCTGGAATTCCCAAACTCAAATGCTACAACTGAGCTCAAGGTAACTGCAAAATATTCCGAGTTCTGTGTCACAGGAGGAGAAATGAGTGACACAAACTCCTCTGGATTTGCTGAAGGGGATGACTGAACATGTGGAGATCCCACTCACAAGTGGTGCAAAGCCTGTGAGCAGCCACGTTCCCACAGCTCTGCCTGAACTCAGCTCCCAGATGTTCCAGATGTTCTGCCACCAGCACAGCTGGGAGCCCCGGGGTGCCAGACAAACTGCAAAGCCTCCGTGGGAAGCTCAGAAAACACCGGGGCAGTTAGGCTGGGCTGAACTCTGCTGCTGGGATTAAGGAGCTCCTGCTAGCTGAGATATCCAGTTTTAAAGCCAGCCCTGCTACTTTTGCACAAGCTGCTGTTATATGTGCCATTGTTCTGATCGATCTGACAGCTATTTCAGTCAAATATTTCAGCTGCTTCTGAGTCTCATAATTCCCAAAAGATTTCACATTGTGTGTATTTGGAAAATACTTCCCACTCCCCAACACACGTATGTGTAAAAAGAGGTATTATTTTCTTTAAAAACAGGAATTATTTTCTTTAAAGCTTCTGGTGATTTGAGCATATGAGGCCAACACATCAGTTTGAAAGTAGACAATTTACCACTTCTCTTCCTGGCTCCCTCTTCTGTGGCCCAACATTTCACAGAAGCTGAAAACAACTGAGCTGAATCCTGCCACCAATTTTGACTCTCTCTGGAAAGAGCTGTGAATACATGACTGAAGATGTTCCTCCCCTTGCACAGTTCTCATTAGTGGTGCCCTCACTTGTTGCAGTCTCACAGCAGCAACACGTGCCCTGCTCGCCACGTGGCCGCAGGGGTTGTGACTCTGCAGCTCGCAGCGTGTTCAGGGTGGATTAGCCCATCTGCTGCTCTGTTCACAAAGAGCAGCACATTGAGCCTGCCCTGAGTGCTTCCTGGGGGCTGCTCACACTGGTGTTTTGACTGGAAGGTGATCTCACTCAGGTTTGAAACCCCAGCTGGAAAGACCCTTTACAGCACAGAAACCTCTGCAGTGACCTGGCAGCATCCTCGTTCCAGGGATTCTGCTGCTGCCTGTTGAAATGTACTTTATTGTGGCTGATTTCCTGAGAGTGGAATTCACTGCTCTACAGTACCCATTTCATCTTATATTCCTAGCCATTTCTTATTAAACAAAAGCCTTCAGCATTTTTTAAATATCAAGGGGATTTTTTAAATGATATTTATTTAATGATTACTTCTGGCCTTATGTTTATTAATGCAGTGTCTTTCCCAGCTTCCCCTCTGAGCCTGTAGATGTGTAAGAGAGAGAGGGATAGTAGGATGCTGCCTTTGTTTTTAATCTGTTTGCATTTTAAAACCACGTTATTTATTTAGTATTACTGAATTTTAATGTTTAAATGAGTGATTCCTTGTTTAAACAAACAGAATAGAACAAGAAATGGAGAGTGCTTTATATGTAAGAGCAGTGCTCTAATTCTGCTGGCATCAGAACAGCTGTCTAGGCAGGCCAGGGCTGCTGCTCTTAGGCATTACCATGGATAAATAATCACAGGTAACCCTGGTAGTGGACCAGGATTCTGAGGCAAAAGTGAATTTTTCCCATCAAGAGATGAATAGCACCTGCACAGAGCAGCTCATTTCAGAGCTACAAGGTGGTCCCTGAAAAAGAAGGGTCCCTGTTACCCAATCTAGGGACTCTAAAGGCTGTTTTCTTTAAGGAATGGAACAATTAGCAAATCCCCCTGGAAGCCTAAGGCCAAAGGAGGTAGATAAATCTAAAAAATTCAGGGACCTAAGGGGAGGGCATGAAGAAAAATATGCCCGATAGAAGACTGGTATCACCAGGATCAAGTGGAAAAGCAAACACAACCAGGACTGAAAAAGAGACAATTTTATCTTCTGTTAGACCTCAAATTTTGTATGGGAGCCCCCAGACCTGTACAAGTCTGGGGGGTGCAGCTTCTGCCTTGGTGCTGATTTATAAGTGTTGCAGGAATTCAGTGGGTTCCAGGGGTCAGATATGTTGCATGAAAACTGTTCTTCATATTCTATCATACAAAAGGCTGGAGCTACAAGCATATTTTTGACCAAATTCCTCTCAACTTCACAAATATATTTTCATTAGGAGAAAATTTACAACATATTGGGATGTTTTTCAAAACTATATTTAAGCTTAAAAAGCCATCAGAACTTTGGTGTAAAGCAAAAATGAAGGCAGATGAATGGCTGTACAAGCAAATTCATTTGCACTGGTGTGCTCCATTTGATGTGACCATGATTTGCCATGCACCGCCTCACCACGGCTGCTGCAGCACTAATGCATCCATCCAGCCTCTGCCTGCATTTGTCATTACAAATGTTCTGCCACACAGCAGAACACACAGAGGAAAAGGCAGCAGCAGAGAGGAGAGCCTTCCAAGATGCTGAGTGCCAGTGAAATGACTCTGCCACAGCAAAACTGAGAAAGCAAACGTGCTGCTGCAGCGCTGCAGGACGAGCAGGTGCCCTGGGCAGGCAGGCCAGGGCTGCAGAGAAGGGCAGAGGAGCAGCGCCCCGAGCTGGGCCAGCACCCCAGAAGGGTTAATTTAAGCCTGGCTGCCAGGCCGGGGCTAGCACACACACATCTGCCCAGCACACCCTGACTCAGTGAGCGTTGGCGAGGCTGGCGCCGTGCCCAGCCCGCGCTCATGCGCCGTGCCAGCATCGATCCGCCTGCCTTGTGTGGGCTCCGAGCACCCAGAGGAGCCTGCAGAGCTGCAAGAAGATCACATCGATATATTTACCCCACAGGCTTCCCTCTCCCCCATCAGTCTGTTCTGTGTCTACCAGAGGTCTGTTGTGAAACAATCTCCTGAGCCCCGTCGTGTTGTAGCTTTCCCTAAGGCGAACTGAATTTCCCTTGGTAACAGAGGCACAGCACCTCAGCAGTGTTCCCACTCTCCCCTCTGAATAGCTTATCATTTGATAGTGGAGCTATTCAAAATGGCATCTAGTGTTTTCTTCATAAGGCTTCAGTGCTGAATTATTGATGAATTAGAGTGTAATTTTAAAGGAGCTGTAATTTAGCAGAACAGCTGGGGAAGTGATAAATAGAGGGTTGGCACATTTTCTCGCTGATAAGTTTTGCCTATAACAGTACTACATCCAATTTCAAGGTCAGGACTCTCATTCTCAGGCAGCACTCAGCTTTAGGAAGGAAACCAGCAGGGCACAAACATAAATTCCCTCACTACTTCTGTATGAGGCAGGTAGGTGTTATGAGGTCCATTACACAGAAAACTGCATCTTCTGAAACAAAGAGTCCTGTCCAAAGTCTGACACTGGTCACCAGGGAGATGTTTCAACCACAGTATCTCTGAAAGCTGGCTAAAGATTTTTCAATTATATATCTATTGGCTTTTTCCTGAGAGATATTGATAAACTGAAGTCAGGACTTCAAATGAACAACTATGCTTGTATCAACCAAGACAGACATCCAAAAATGAGAATGGCTTAATCAAGCTCGGTTTGGCAATGAGAGAATCTAAATAAGTAAAAGAGAGCTCATATTCTAATCAGAGTGGGAGGTTTAAAACTGCTTCAATAAGCATAAGCTTTACCATGGAAAATGAGTACCTGTCCTACTGCTCTAGGAGGAGCATCTTTCCTTTCTTTGAAACAGATGTCCAGCTACAAATTGAGGCAATATTTAAATGTTGCAACATCTCAGGGACAGGAGACAGTCTTTCTGCCCTTTCCTACTAATTGCTTCTGAAGTCCAGATCAAATAATATCCAGAAAGTTTTGCAGAAAGATAAATGAAGTTGTCATGACTGGGGACACAGTTGATCTTATAGAGATATCAAAACCAAAATAAAATTGGCTTAGTCCTTCCAGCAAGGAAAGACTCTGGTACCCGATGAGAAGTAGAGAAAATCCCACTTTGTTGTGAAGTGGGGCAGAACTTGTACAACAGAGAGGAAAACATGAGACAAGTTACTTCTGACTAAGAGAATCTTGTTGTAGAGAATACAGAATAAATAGAGGCAGGGAAAAGGCAGTTCAATTTCATGGTAATTTGAGCATACAGTACTGGAAAGTGCAGGTTTAAATTTATCAGCATCTATTTTTAAATTATCAAGTAACAAATATTTTGTTAGGATTATTCCTCTTGATCTGTTCACCCCTAAAATCTAATTGTTTAGGGAATCCCTTATATCAAAATTTTGTTTTATTTAACCTCTCAGTTTTATCAGCTTTCAGAGAGCACTTATATATATATTTCTATTTATTATATGTCTCCAAATGAGGAAATGCTAACACAACTGCTTTTAAACTTACTGAGTTTATTTAAAGGTCAGTCCAAATCAATCCTGTGAGCTGTCATTTGGAGCTTGTGCCATACAGACCCTACTAACAGCCTTGTGATCTGCAGATTTCATTCCTAGTAGCATCTTTTCACTGCAGACCTTTGAAGGGACCCTGTTTGAACTGTGTTCCAGTAATGTCACAACAACACATCACTGGAGGTGTACAGTGAGCATTTCTGTCTCTCACCTTCCTCCAGCTGGACTCATTTATCCAGCTGTTTCTTGGCCTGGTTTATTCTCACTCAAAAAAAATCCCCCAAAAAACCCCAAAGCCATCACAATTTAAATTAACTATTTTTCCTTATTTGTTAATAGAATTCTGGAATATGACTGTGGTAAAAGTATGGAGAGAATGACAAAGGCAAAAGGAAATATTTTTAAAAAAGCTGTGCTGGCTTTCGATCCAAAGTTACCATAGCAGCCACTTCAACACACTACCTGAAGAGTGGAGAGAAACAGATAAATAAAACCTGGCAGAGATTATGTTAATACCCAAAGCTCTGTTTAGCTGCTTCTCTATTTGCATGCATGAAAACAAGCAGAGATGTGTGTTGTTCTGATTCCTGGCATCCCTCACTTGACAGAACCATGCCGAAGGTCTCCTTGGTCCTCATTTCCTGTGGCAGCATTCTGCAGGCATCCTTTGTGAATTAATTTCTGGTAGGTTTATGTAATAATACAGGTCCACAGAAGCCATACTGTCTGATGATGAATGTGTTTCTTTTCAGTTTTCTACAAATGAGAAAGAATGCCTAATCCCAGACACTATCAACTCCTTAAGAATAACCTAATCTGATGTGAAATCTCTCAGTTGAATGCAGACTTCTAATGCTTATCTAATGACAAAGTGATTTGTGTTTGCAAGTCTTGGAGGGTGTCTCATGCATGTTTGATATTCATGCATATGCAGAATGAAAATCTGTGTGATAAATTTATATCCAGTTGGTATCCAGATGTGTCATTGATCTCTTACACGCTGATCTGTTTTGTTTTAACATTTCAAACCACTGGGTCCTTGTTTACATGACTGAGTGACAAAATCATTCTATCATTGTGAATTATATCATCCATCAGATTAGCTAAAGCACATTAGTTAACCATGGTCACATCAAGATGCTGGGTCCTGCAGCCTGCCTCTAGCCAACACAATTAATTTTCAAACTTCATCAAACTGATAGCAAAAGTAACACCAAAGAGCCATTACTGGTGTGGAGGTCCAACACAGCTCAGTTTGGCTTCAGAACAAAGTTTGTCCCCAGCTTCAAAAACCTCCACAGGGATGAAGAGGGATTCTCGCTTGAAGTTTGTTATTTTTAAAAAGGGATTTCCTCACTGTTACTTTGCTGGGTACAAGCAAACAATAGAGAGCACAAACAGACCTTCCCAAAGGTGAATAAAGAAAATACTTCAGCTGCATAGCTGGGATTCTTCTCTGCTACCAATGTCCGTGACAGTTATCTCTCCATGCTAGATGGAAATCAGGGAAGAGATTTCCCAGTTCAGTCCTACAACAACGTTAATGAGATTTAGTCTCAGCAGGGCTCTCCGTGTTTGTCAATTATGCCATTTTACCTGTCCCTTTGGCCTTTATTTCTCCAGTGACTTCTCTGTGCAGCTTGCCAAATAACAACGAATAGCAGTAATGAAAACTTGCATTTTTATGCAGCTTTTGTTTGAAAAAACAAACACACAGCAACAGAATATAATTCAGGGCCTGGATGCAGAAGAGTGATTAAGAAAATTATTAACTTTAGACCTATTCAGCAGACTTACACATGCTTAAGTATTTTCCTGAACAGGTTTTTGCAGAAGTTTTGGTCTGTAATATATTTCCATATCACCCGAGATGCAGGCATTATTATTTTCCCTGAAGCTTTATCTTTTTGCTACTGAGAGTGCTTATGGAAGTTCAATTCCCATCACTTCGAGCACCATATTTCTCCATCAGTTGAGACAGCCCATGTCTCAAAGATATTGTGATGTTACATGGACAAGGAAGACAAATGAGAGAGAACTGAGGGAAATAAGAGAGTAACAGTAAGAAACCACCAAAAAATGAGACCTGGGAGAACCTGAACACAAGATACATAATGTGCTTTTCAGAAGGAAGAGTGGAGCTAAAGGATGCTGCTAGTGGGAAGGCAAATCATGCATTCCCATAGACTTCAAACACACAATATTGTCAAGGTTAGACTTAAATTTTGACTCCTAATTTTTGCTGGCTTGGGAAGTTAGAGCACCTGTCTTTAATACCACAAACCTCAATGTCAAAATGTTCAAATCCAGTGCTGTGCAATTGCTTAGAAGGAGTGGAAGTGTGCAGCAAGAATTGAACTTTTCTGATAGATTCAGATTCAGCTATTCTTAAGTATAATTTATGCAATTTTTCTTGTGTGGAAATTAGCGACTGGAATATTTAACTACATTAAACCGTGTGTGAAGAGATGAAACTCATAAAATATGTATAGAAAGACACATGAGTAAACCCAAAAAAAAAAAAAAAGGAAAAAAATCAGCTCACATAGAGAGGTCAAGCTAACAGCCAAGTGTGAATCTGTTCAGTCAGCCGAAAGCATTGATGATTGCCCTGTCATCAATGAAAAGATATAATTACCAACCAGACCTAAATCTCAGTTTGTGCAAGGATTGCAAATTTGCTTAATTAAGACCAGCCACCCATAAAGCCCAAATGGTTGTCAGTTTAGAAAAATCTCACTGCAATCTGCTGAAGTTTGTGTGCTAAAAAGAAGTGTTGCAAGGATTGGCACCATGGCCTCGTGGTTTGAAAAGGAAGTTTATTTATGAACTTGGACAAGCCTGCTTCATTTGAGACCTTCAACCTGCACTTCAAATACTATTTAATTCCATTTCTTATCTGCAAGGTGAGGATAACAATATGCAGCTTTTTCTTAAAGCATTTCATGATTCTTGGCTGAAAGAACCTATAGAAGTGTAAACTATTTATTATTATGCAAATTATTGTTGAGAATGACTCTGTGGCAGCTAACTGTACTTTCTTCACTTCAAAAACACATCATCTCTTCCACTGCATTTCTCTCCTAAACCCAAAATATTCTTTCATTGTATCAAATTACCACAAAAAAGCCTCGAGGGACAAGTTCCCACATTTCCATTCATTCTTTCTTCAGTCAGTGTGAAGTTAGTAAAGAGTCTGTTTAAATAATAACTGAGTGGAAACTGATTAAGGAACTCAGGATAGAGTCAGAAAAGTATCATTTTCCTATGCATGTGGAGGAGGAAGCAATTGGCCTTCCCTAGACATTATCTTTGTTATAATACAGTGAAATAGATTTGGCCCATTGTTACTATTCTTAGCTAAGAAAAACACCCCTCAGCATCACACAATGTGCATTCCAGCTCTCATTTGTCATGCTACATTTATTCAGATAAGTTTTAAAAGAGCTAAAATTATTTATTCAAAAAATTAAGCTTATCAAAGAAGCAAAGCACATTGTTTTAGTACCAAAATCTTCAGGAGCATCTCTAGGCAGATTGATTAAAAAAAAGATTAAGAGAGTCCTGAGTTCAAAATGCATTTAGAAAAAGCACATCCTTAACAATGTTTTTATTTTCAATTCATCACTCCTGTCTGAATAATCACATATCTGAACAATAGCCCCCTAAAGCTGATGAATATCTTTATTTTGACTGAACTACATCTGACAAACAGTTCCCAAAGTCTTTCATAGTCCACTTAAATTCAGAGTTTTATTTTCAATGTACAATCATTACTCCACTTCAATTACAGAGGTACTGCTACGCAGATGAAAAACACTAACAATTTCATGGTACATAAAATTCTGCCAATTGATAATGCCTCTCTCTCTTTCTGTCCAGGTTCAAATACCCTAAAAGTCATTCAGAAATTGAATTGAATCTGTGATCTTCGTGCATTTGGAATCAAAAGAAAATAAGCAAACTACACATAACCATGAAGGCTCTCTTCAGACACTCAAAAGCACAGCTATCAAACAGGAAATGGTCTTTCCAAGAAACAGCAGGTCTGCAGAAGATTTTCTTTTCTATGAACACAGTTTCCAGTTCCTGGAGAACAGGTAAAACCCAAACTTTCCTTGAAAATATTCCCTGTTGTTTTGTCTCACAGGGAAAAGTAGCAAGAACATTCTAGTCATTAAACTCACAGAGGGCTCAGCAGAACATCTCCAACAAAACTTTGGGTGTTTAGCACCACAACACCTGGAGAGCAGCCCCATTACAAATTGTCTGGAGGAAAACACATTTTCCCCAGCCCAGAGTGCTCCAAAGTTTGCATGATGTGATCAGCAGAGCAGGCTGCTTCTACAAAGCTCTCCCACTTTGGTTTAGGTTCTCATTTCCACAGAGGCTGAACGCTCCCTGCATGGATTGCTCAGACCCTGTCTGCTGCCCTTTGCTCCCCTGCACTCACTGCTCAGCCACTGGCACCGCCTGGAGCAGACTGTCCCCTCACCCACAGAAACTGGGAGGGAAAACACTTTTTCATAGGCTGGAAGTGAACGGGCTCTTTGATTCATCTTGCACAGATCTATTTCCACAGGTTGGCAGCCACCACGGAAACTTCAGGGACCTGCAGTTTATCACTTGCTGGGGATTAGCAGAATCCCTGGTTTTTCCTGCCATGCCCTGCCTGTTGCTTGTCATTTTCTCTCAGATTGTGTTTCATCTCTCCATCTTCACACACCTGATGGCTCTACATTTTTCAAGCATCTTTCCATCAGTGACCTTCAACTCAACCCTCATTCTGGGACACCAGTTACAGTATTAAGCGTATCTTTGCTTTGACATTCCATTAGACAGACATCAAAATGTGTGCAATAAACACATTTCAAGATACTTCACTGCAGTGAAAACATTTTCCTCCAATATCCCTGTGAATACTGTTATCTCTTTGTGTAACATTTCACTGTAGTATTAATTTCTCGGTGTCAGGACCTGTTGTTTTATTTGTCTGTAGAGTGCCACAAACATCTGTGGTTCTGTAGAAAATAATAATAATAAAAAAAGTCGTGAAAATACCATGTTCCTATTTTTCCTTAACAGTTTCTTGTCTCTCTCACCTATTAATGCAAAGTTTATCACAAGTACAGTGACCTTTGCTTTAGGTTTTGTCTTAAAATAGACACACAGTGTTGTAGAACGAGTCAAAAGCCCTGCCCATCTTCTGCTGCTTTGCTACGTGGCAATGGCTCAGATGTCTCACTCTGCTATTTCAAGTGGTTAACTGCATTATCTAAAGTAAGCCCTGATTGTCAAAGCTTGAGCCCATATCCTTCTCTGTTTTCTCTGAAGGTAATGCAATTTCAGATAAACGATTATTTCATCTGATGAGAAAATAGAATGACAATGCTCTCTCTAATGCACTGAAAGGAGCTGAGCACTAATGTCTTAATATACTGTAATGAACATTAAGAAAATATCTTTTCATCTTGTGAAAGGGAAAAATTTTGATTGCAGAAATGCATCTGTGGTAGCAACACTACACAGCATTGCACATTCAGCCCAGGCTGATGATGCTTACAGAGCACACAACACAAAGCACTTCTTTTTTTATATGCTTTTGTTCCTGGATTTGAAGTAAGATGTTCGAGGAAAGCGTGAGGGCAATATTTTGAAGTTACATAACACACTGTCAACCCTTCACGGTTAAAAATAAAAGCATTCAGACTCTGCTCCATAATTGTAATTTACAATGAAGAGTTGCATAGACATATTCTCCTAAAGAATTTCAGTATTTATTCCTCTTTTTAGCACTGTGAATCATCCCACTTTTCTCTTCAGGCAAGTTACACACACACAGGAACTTTATTGGATTAGCAACAAAAAAGATCAGCTGCAAAGTGCCCTTGTTTTTCAGCTTGTGTTGCTTACAGGCAGTTGACAGAAAGTTAAAGCAAACCATCAGCACACCCCTCAAAGCTGCTCTTACAAAGCACCTCAGGTTTTGTTTCTCCCCAAAACTCTCCCATACCCTTCTCTTCTAAGTGCTGCCTATTTGCAAGATATATTTACAGCAGGGGCAAGGAACTTCAGGGTAAGAGAGGCAGGACAAGGAGGAATTTGGGAAGGGCTGGTAAGAAGCTGCATGTGGCTGGCAGGGGAGACACCTGACACAGAGGTGCTGCCAGGCCTACAGAAAGGAGAGAGAAGCAGCATTTTTATTTTTTATTCATCCAGTTTGAGAAACTGAGGTGCCAAGAGACAACAAACTGTAGCTCAACTAACAATTACAACCCTGAACGTATTTCTAAAAGCCTATCAGGAGTACAGAGTTCTTCCCCTCAACAACAGTCCTATTTGTAAAAGCTGTATTTTTCTATAAATTTTTAAGGCTTTTATTTCCAAAGGAATGATGAACTACAAGCAACCACCTGCAACAACGCAATAATTGCAAAAAGAGATGTAGCTTGGATATATTCTACAGCATTTTCCATCTTGCCAACAGCTTGTTGGACAGATTATGTTATTGAGAGAATAAAGTGTTTACTGTGTCAGCAGGGTAATTATATCTGGGAAAAAGCCCCACATGAACGCTCAGAGCCTCTCTCCAGAACAGAGCTGTGTGCTAAAATGATGTCTGTACCAATATCCTCAACCTTAAATGAGTTTTGTCTTGCAAAGCTCACAGCACCCCATCCTTTCCTCCCTATCTTCCAAAGGTGTCAGTCATCTTCTATCTTATCACTGTGAGCAGCACAGCCCAGCGCTGCCGACTCCTCATCCTGCAAGGGCACTTGAGTGACTGGAGCTTTCTCCTTTGTTTAGGTATTCTTTCCAATAGCTCCCTCACTCTTAATTGTAAAAGAGACATTTTTTTTTCCCACTACAAAGTTTGTCTAAGACTTCCACTAACAATTTCTACAGACACCAAAAACGCTCAGAGTGTTCCCAAGCCTTGTGTTAACGGCTTAGGGTGAATTACAGAGCCCTGAGCCTGAAGTAGAGGCAACAAAGATCATAACCTCAGCTTTAAAGTGCTAAAATAAGACTCTTGGAGATCTTGAGTAAAATAAGTCTTTAACCTAAGATCCACTTAACTTTTCCAGACGCCTGAGTAGGATTGACAAGCTGTGAAATTATTGCCAAAGATTTTAAAGCTCCAAATCACACTGTAGATTTTGCATCAAAATGAAAAAGAATCTCTTTGTAAGTATTAGATTGAACCCTTTTAAGTATTTTGTACTAATTAAATTCTTTTAAAATCCGTATTTGTTAGGATTTCCACCAATCTTTGCATGAGAACCTCAGCAATCAAACAGTGATACCTTGACTCAGAGTAAAGATCAATTACTGGTGGAATAGGACTGTTCTGACTGTCATCTCACATAGCTAAGGAATTTACACCAACTCCATGCCTTTACAGAATTTAAAAGTAATCTCCCATAAATAGGTCACTATCTTGACAACAAAATCATTTAAGTCATGGGGTTCAGCACTGCTGAGTCCTAGACCAAGAAACTGTTATGTCCCAAGGATACTAAACAGAATACTTGCAATCAGCAAGTATCAATCAGAATTTTGTCTGTAGCTTTACAGTCATTTTTTAAAACTCAATCCAAATTACTAAGTGCAGCTGCTTGAAATCAACATAATTTCACATGCCACATAATACAGCATTTTAACCATGAATGAGGAATAGTGCAGAAGGCAAATTAAACAGTAAAAATACTAGATGTCACCATTTCTTGTAATATATTATATATATATGTATTACAAAAAGTACACGTTCAAGTTCTCCCCTCAGTATCTTCTAAATCAAGATGTGTATTCTACAAATTCATTGCTCCTGTAGTTTGCAGTAACACAGGAATTTCAGGCCAGTTTAAAAGTATGGAACAGAGCATTAGCATTTGGTATTTTACTACTGCTGACAGCTACCAGCACACAGGAGGCCCTGGGACAAGGCAGCACCAGGAACGAGCCAGGGGCCAGTGGCCATCAGAGTCCTGGGACCACGGGCATCAGTGGCCATCAGGGACCTTGGGCTGTGGCCCTCGGTCACCATCACAGACCTGGGGCTGTGGCCATCACAGACCTGGGGCCGTGGCCATCAGTGGCCATCAGGGACCTTGGGCTGTGGCCATCACGAACCAGGGGCCGTGGCCATCAGTGGCCATCACAGACCTTGGGCTGTAGCCATGAGTGGCCATCACAGACCCGGGTCTGTGGTTCTTTGTGGCCATCACAGACCTGGGGCCATGGCTCCAAGGGGCCATCACAGACCCAGGGCCGTGGCCCTTGGGGACCATCACAGACTTGGGGCCGTGACCCCCAGGGCCATCACAGACCCAAGGCTGTGGTTCTTTGTGGCCACCACAGACCTCAGGCTGTAGCCATGAGTGGCCATCACAGACCCGGGTCTATGGTTCTTTGGGGCCATCACAGACCTTGGGCTGTAGCCATGAGTGGCCATCACAGACCCGGGGCCGTGGCCCTCGGGGGCCATCACAGACCCGGGGCTGTGGTTCTTTGTGGCCATCACAGACCTGGGGCTGTAGTTCTTTGTGGCCATCACAGATGCAGGGCCGTGGCCCTCACACATTCAGGTCTGTGGTTCTTTGTGGCCATCACAGAGCCGGGGCCGTGGCCCTCGGGGGCCATCACAGAGCCGGGGCCGTGGCCCTCGGGGGCCATCACAGACCCAAGGCTGTGGTTCTTTGTGGCCATCACAGACCTCAGGCTGTAGCCATGAGTGGCCACCACAGACCCGGGTCTGTGGTTCTTTGGGGCCATCGCAAACCTGGGGCCATGGCCCTCGGGGGCCATCACAGACCTGGGGCTGTGGCCCTTGGGGACCATCACAGACCCGGGGCCGTGGCCCATGGTGGCCATCACAGACCCGGGGCTGTGGTTCTTTGTGGCCATCACAGACCCGGGGCCGTGGCCCTTGGTGGCCATCACAGACCTGGGGCCGTGGCCCTTGGCGGCCATCACAGACCCGGGGCCGTGGCCCTCGGGGGCCATCGCAGGCCTGCAGGCCCAGGCAGGCCTCGCCTGGAGCAGCAGCGCTGTTGCCATGGCAATCAGCTGTTGCCAGGTAGCCGGCAACCAAGAGAAGACTAAGAGTTAGCAAGGCCTAAAAATAAAGGTGTCAGAGGTTTTTTTTGGGTTTTGGTTTTTTTTCCTAGATGCTCATATGTAACAGGCAAAATAATAATAAAACTCCCTCAAGATCTCGGCGGTTACAGCGTGTTTCTGTTCCACAGGCTTTGATCACCTTTTAAAATTAGTACATTTTTCTAAGCAACGAAAGCAACAAAAACATGACAGTGGGAAGATATTCCAAATCAATGAAAACATGAGACTAAAAAGCAGGAATGGAGATAAACTGTTCTGAATATTCAAAGAAACTGACAGATAAAAGACTAAATCCTTTCTAAATCTCTGCATCAGCAGAGTCAGGAAGCGTGGCAGCTCTGCTGGCTTACATCACCCGTGCAGGAACTGCCCTGTGCTTAAGGCACAGGGGGAAAATGGATTTAATTTTCATCCCTAAACATCCCATATGCGCATGGACCCTATAAAATGGGAGAAAATGCAACTTAGGAGATTATGCAACCGAGGACATCAAGGGCTTTAGCATCCTCAGACTGAAGAGGTGAGGGGAATACAGGATGTGCTGTAACAGGGTTTGTGAAAGCAAATGTTGCACAGGCTCATCCCCAAACGAGGAAAGGCTGTTGCAGGGAAAAATTTTTCAGCAGATGCTGTGAAGAAAAGGTGGCCTTTCCTGCTTCTTCCTAGTCACTACATGGATACATTACAAACAAACAAACACCAGAAAACCAACCAAGCAAACAAAAAGAAAACAACCCCAAATCTAACCACAGGTCACCCCAGGCCACGTGGAGAGAGAGATCTGCACCCTCTCTCTTCCCAGGAGCGAGTATTTTAAAGGAGAGGAAGCTGTAAGAGCCCTGCAAACTACAATATCAGAAATCAAGTCTAATTGTAACCACTTGTGTTTTACAGTTATTGACTCCAAGATCTGCGTGTGTTTGTGCTACTGGATTCCCCAGAATCGTTCCTCAGGGGTTTCAAGGGATAAGCCCATGGCAGAAACACTGCAGGGTTGGGCCAAACTGCTTGTCAGGCTGATTCTTTTCACAGGAAAAATTAGACAATGAATGAAATATTGAGGCTGAATCCATCTCAATGTACAAAACAAACAATTCCTTTGGATTAACTAAAAAAAAAAGGATTTTTTCTTTTTTTCCCCTACATTTAAAGTAAGGAAAATCTGATGTAACAATAATTCTTTCTATTAGGAAACACCGTTTTTTCCCTTTTTTTGTAAGCTGAAAACAAAATGTAATGACGTAAACCAAAAAGGGAATTACGAAATTGGAAGTAGCTTCAGATTTGAACAGTGTAAATTTTCAATGCTTAAGATGTTAAAATGAAACATTTGGTAGTTTTTGAACATTGTTGCTTCAAATGAGTAACTTGGCAACAAAAAAAAGATGCAATTCCTTAAACATCTTGGATGTTGCAAAATCCGTGTTTCAGTAGCAGTATAATCTGATTAAATGTTCAGTTACCTTTTATCTCAAGCACCCAGCCCAGAAAAATCTTCCTCCCTAAATTCTGTGCTGTGTGACCCTATGTTTAGAAAGACGGAGCACTAAACTGCATTACAAGGACAATGATTCCCTCACTTTTCCTTTTTTTCTTTTCCATGTTTCAATGAGTAATGGATATTCTTCAGTGTATGTTAGGAATCAATGGGAAGCGGAAAATATCACAATAACACTTAATAGTAGCACAGTGTATTTTAGGAAACCAGAATAACATCCCTGTGCACAAAGACCTTTGAAATAATAAATAATAATAAAGAAACAGTGGGTTTTATTGAGAATATCCTACAAGCATATTTTTAGACACCATACAAAGGCACCAAATGTAAAAAAAAAAAAAAAAAAAAGGCCAAATTTGAGTGGAAAATTACTGCCAAAAATGAACAAGAACAATACAAAGGAAGCTAAAACAATGAGAACTGTGTTTCTTACTAGTGACTGTTTGTTTTAAAAAAGGACTGATAATTAAAATGCCTCTTCAAGTTATAAGATTCATTCTTATCCTCTTCCTTTTGTTCTGGCATCCATGACTGGATTTTATACATTTTGACCTGCTGAGTGTCAGACAGGATCAGTTTATACAAACATAGGCAGGCACACAGAACTCTTAATGTAACTGTGTGTTCACTCTGCTACAATTTGATTTTTGTCCAGATGGGCTTCAGCTCCCCCAGAAACAATAAGCAGTTGCAAGGGTGGTGATAATGTTTAAGGAAGCCACAAGCTTGATCAAAAAAAATCTGACTTGACTATTCCCTCTTGTTCCATCCCTTGGGGAAAGACAAACACCCATCCCAGGGATGGCTTCCAGAGATCCAACGTTCTCTGAAGTTCAAAGGAGTTTGTTTGGAACTCTCTGTCTTTGTGAGCTTTGTTTCTACAGCACAATTAGAGATTGCTCAGCCCAAGCCAAGTCCTGGCATATCCGGAGCTCCCCTGAAGAAGGGCACGGGTGGGATGGCTTTATAAAGACATTTTGTTCCCTGTGCCATGCCCAGACTCCCTTTGACTCCACACTGCTTAACTGAGCCAGGGACACAGTGCTGCCCCAGGAGCCTTTCTTTTACCTCTGCTTCTTTTACCTGTACTAAATCTTTCTTTAAACATCTTTTAATTCTTAAAAAAATCCCTCCACCAACCCCTCTCCTTCACACCCCCCTCCAAAAAAAAACCCAAACCACAATGGCAGAGAATTTACATAAAAAATAACTTTAAGAAACTGCAATTTTTTTGCAGCATATTGATGTCAACTAAGTTTTTGACAGAACATTGTCAAAGCTTTCCACTTCAGGTGTTGAACACAGCAATTAATCTACTCTCACACTAATCTATTAATTGTGATTGTAAATGTAAAAATAATATATATTATTCTTAGTGAGGTAATACAATTAAAAAGTGGAAGTAAAATTAATCAAAATGTTTTGATACCACTAAAGTGATTGCTATATTTTGAATTTTAATCCCAAAAATGTTAAATATTCCAACTTGAAATTATTTTCTGCTTAAATTTTGAAATCTCCAATAGAAGAGGAAAATTGATATTTTAGACACAAATAACTTCAGTCATACAGCCCCATGCATGAATGTAGGAACTCTCTTCTGGGGAAGAGACTTAAAGCCAAGGAGCATCAGCTAAACAGGATACACCCAAGAAAAAGTGATCATTACTTTATCTCCAGGATATTGGTATTAACATAGAATTTAAATTCAAAAAAAATCATATATGTCTCTTTGGCTAGCCTCAAGAATAATTTTATACTTATTCTCTTTTTCCTTTTCTTTTTTTCATATCCACTATATTTTATAGTTAGAACAACAGTTATCCCATGAAATACAATGAAAAAGGCCTCACAACATTAACTCATTTCCTTGCAACATAGAAATAAAAGCTTTGTGCTCAAATAACAAATGAAGGGAGAGGGGAAATGCATCTGGTTGGAGCCCCACAGCAGGAAGTGTGTAAGACACAACAAAGCTCCCCATTAATCCAAAATTTAGAGATTGCACAGTGGAGGAAAAGCTGCTGATAACACCTGTGGCCAAAAAGAACACAAATCTCATTCTAGTGCAGCACTAGATCTCATCTCCCCAATTCCACTAGACCATGGCTCACTTCGAGAAAATTTCACCCTTTGCAAGGTAAAAGCATATATATATATATATATATATATATATATATATATATATATATATATATCCCTGTAAAAGTGGTTTGTCATCTGAGAATGTACTTTTTTCTTCTAAATGTATAGCAGCAAAAAAATATTTATCCTTTTCTTTCACTTGACTCTTCTGTGGTTTTGCTCAGTTGCAGTTAATTCAGTAGTTACAGAATTCACTACACTTTTCCCTTGACTGGGTAAAAATTGCAAAATCTGGCTCAAAAATACACACTTAAAGTGAATATATATCCATTTGGGTGGGAAGGGGTTTTTTCCTAGTTTAATTCTACTTAAACCTAAAATGTAGATTTAAATTTTCTCTAAAATCATTGAGTTGCAGCTAATTTGCACAAAGAACTTACAATTGACTCAAATATACTTGAAAAATTCACTAATCTCTTTAGGATTTCTCTTCTTCAAAGTAACCCATAAAAATAATTCTATCAACATCAACATGAGCTACACAACTTTTTTATACCTAATTTCCTGAGGAGCTGCTTTAAGTTCCTTTTCTTCTTCCTAACAATGAGGAAAAAACATGTTGATCAAAGTCAGACAGGCTCATTTTTGCCTTATATGTCAATTTATAAGTTTCCATTGAAGAGCCAGATTTGGAAGTTTATGGCACCTGTAAAACCATGGGCTTGCATAAGTTTCATTGAGAGTCAAGTTATGCTGCAGAATATTATCGGTGATGATGCACAAAGTAGGAAGAAATCAAGCTTTTCTTTCTTTGCTAAGTCTGCAAGGCTGACAGCAAAAATATCTGTAATCTAAATATATTTG
This sequence comes from Prinia subflava, assembly GCF_021018805.1. Taxonomy (NCBI): domain Eukaryota; kingdom Metazoa; phylum Chordata; class Aves; order Passeriformes; family Cisticolidae; genus Prinia; species Prinia subflava. Next base: position 1,316,396 of record NC_086250.1, on the reverse strand, counting down.
ATCTGAAGTTATAGAGAAAGAAACATGACAACCTATCACACCTTTTTTCTTTTTAAACAAAGTCACATTCTTGAGAAGAACTGCAATTTCAGGAGTCTTTCAAGTTTTGAGGTCTGAGTCAGTTATGAAAGCTGAAAGTGGGCATGATGAACGTGCCGAGCTCCAGCAGGTACCTTTGGATCCACATCAATCATTCCACACCCCTTGGAAGGGTGGCTTTCCCTCAGAGGTGTCCAGGAGGACTGAACAGGACCTTGTCCTTCAGGAGTGATCACACATCCCATCCCCTGGCAAGCTCTGGAGATCCTCCTGTGCTCCCTTCAGTGGTTCTGCACCACTTTCCTGAGACCTGTCAGCCCCATCCCTGGCTCTCCACCCTCATTCCTCCACAGCACCCACAGCCATCCACCACTGAGGGGTTTTTTCCTCAAAACAACTTGGAGAGGGATGAAAATGCTTTCAGATGCAGCATCTGAAAGGCTCAGATCAGAAAGTGATCTATGTCTTCTACAGTTTATTACTTTTTAATTATTCTAGCCCATCTCACTGAAACAGGCTCATCACCTTTAAACAATAAACTTATCCATATGGAAGGATAGTAAGACTGGCAGGAAAACAACACATTTACATAGTGAGGGCTTCTGAAGTTTGGATCTCTTTTGTTTTTTGGTGAAATGAAGGACTTGATCACTTATCTCCCATGCCTCGTGCACGCACTAATTTACACTAATCCATACCTGTTTTGCTGAAATTCTGACCAAGATTTTACGTAATTGCCATCAAAACTCAAGCATCTTACTTCTTGTGAAGAAAGGGAATGATTTCATCAACTTTAGTTATGGCTTTAAGTCAGGAACACACCAACATGAAATGATAAATTAAACACAGACTTCCAAACACAGCCCCAATGACTAGAAAAAAGAAGAGAAGGGTAGCATGACACATCCTTTTTGCTTCAACTAGTAAGAGACACAAAGGAAAAACAGAGATGTTGATCAGCATCCAAAGAACATGAGGTTCTTGAATATGGATATTTCTGACTCTTTTGAAAGGTCTCTGACATAGCACAAATCTCTAATTTACAATTTCCAAAGAAAACTTGAATGTGACAACCAAGACAGAGTCAAATTAAACCTAACAATTAACTTCTTTCTCAATAATGGAGTCTTCAAATACACACAATATTTAAAGGAAGATTTTTACAGCTCCAATCTGTCTTTGGGGTGAGGATTCTTAAGCAGCAACACGAGCACTAAACCTCAGCCAGGTTCAGCTGTAGCTAAAAGGAAGAACAGTACAAAAACACACATATGCAAAATAAAAGGGAAAACGTGGCTCCTTAGGCTGTTCCAGCAGATTTACACCGCATCCTCTGCCTCCTGTAGTTCCATGAGGAGAAGCTCAGCTCACCCCATGTTTCCTGTTGTAATTCCATTAGATTCCCAGGCTTCCCCAGATGCCTGCAATGACAGCAAGCAGCAAAAGCCTTTCTGCTTATCCCCAGATTGGCACATCTTGCTCTGTGTTCCTCTACCCCATCTCCTGGCAGCAATATCCCACATTTGCCCCAAACCCACTGACCTGTGTTGTTTGGGGAAGGCAGAGTGTGAGTCTGCCCAGAGCTGTGCCCGCTCTCTGCTGATGGGATGTGTCTCCTCTCGTGCTGCTCGCTGGACTTGCACCCTTGTGCTGCCTGCCAAACTCCACAGACAATGGCCAGGCTTTCCCTGCCATTCTCTCAGTGGGGCCATTAACAGGATCCCTCTGCCTTAATTAGCCACGCTTTTTGATAATTGTTTTAGGAACTCAACATCTCCGAGTTATCTGGCTACATGTTAATTTTGATTAAAGTTTGCCAACAAACTCAAAACTTATTAGCAGGAGACTGACAGAAAGTGTTATCTCATACTTTTTTCTTCAAGAACCTGTGCAAAAGCACAGTTCAAAGAGCTGTCATCTGTGGTGTTATTCTTTCTTTTGTCACAAAACTCATCTCAGATTGCTATAACTAATGTGATCTCAGTAGAACTTTTCTTGTTATATTATGTTTTTTTCCTTGGCCAGCTCAGCTAGAGCTTCATACAGAGTTAGGAAAAATTGCAAGTTGTTTTGCACAGTCATACAATGTTTCATTCCCCTCCAGGTTATTAAGCCTCAAGAAAAGAGCTGAGGGGAGACCTCTCTGCTCTCTAGAAAGACCTGAAAGGACGTGGTGGTGAGGTGGGGCTTCTTCTTCCAGGTAACAAATGACACAATGAGACCAAACGGCCTCAAGTTGTGCCATCAGAGGTTTAGATTGGATATTAGGAAATATTTCTTCTCCCAAGGTGTTGTCAAGGCCTGGAAGGGACTGCCCAGGGCAGTGTTTGAGTCATCACCCCTGGAAGTATTTTAAAGGTGTGTAGAGGTGGCACCTGGGGATTTGATTTAGTGATGGTCTCGTCAGAGCTGCATTAGTGGTTGGAATTATTTATCTTAAAGTTTTTTTCCAGCCTAAATTCTTTGATGATTCTGTGATTCTAGTTTCTATTTCCCTATTCAGTCTCTCTCCTGCTTCCCTCCTATACCAAAAATCTTCTATGTGTCTTTTTTCCAGCACTGGAAAACAAAGTGTGGCCTTGTATCACTCCTTCTAACAGGATATGAATTTCACCTCTTAATAGAAGAAGAGTATCTAAGAACACACAGGAAAAACCAGGGCAAACTTGCCTGAAAAATATTCCATTCTAGTCATTAAGGCAGCTCATAAAGGGGTGGTGGAAGGAAAGCTTTTAAAAAGACTGAAATGCTGCTGCAATATCTTTGATAGGATTTTCCCCTCCTAAACGTGATTGAGCATTGCGTTTCTATAAAAGATTTTGCCTTTAAACACAATAATTAATAATTCACTATAAAATTAATGAATAATCAAGAATACTGACAGTTTTCTATCAAAACCTTCTGCAAAATATTAAAAATAAGTGCAATGATCCCTATTCCAAATAAGTGACTCCTGTTTCAACAGATGGAGCATGAAGCTCTGACCCTTTTGATTGAGTAAAGTGCACCTCAGGTCTTGAATGAAACCACACAGGAAGGTCATAACTTTTTATGCCCTTTCTTGCAAAACAGTCCACAACCTCATTCTTAAATTTCTGTTGTATATACACCAAATGCAAAAGAGATTAATTGCAACAGATGAAAATATTCTTCTTTTTTCATCATTCCAGAGATTTATTTTCTGTGGAAAATAGTTACTAGTTTAAATAGGCACGTGGTTTCTGGAAAATGGGTTATTTTAACAGCCCCTGAAACAGTATTACGTGCTTCAGTTTCTGTTATTTCAGGTACATCACTCTTTTCTGGCCCTTGTTACATTCTCCAGCTGTAAGAGGTCTACAGTGACCAGTTCTGAAACTTGTGACTTGCAAACTCTGGCCCATGGACCCTTTATTGTCCCTACAGACTCCAGGCAGAGCAGTTCCTGACTCAAGAGGGAAATATTCCTTCCTCAGGAAGCAACACTTCATATGTAAGGAACGACAGAAATTTTGTAAAATCTCTTTCCTCCCACAGAAGGCTTTTAAGATTTGGAAAACTGCCTCAAAAATGAAAAATACCTCATAATTTTTTAATTTAAAAAGAATCCTGTAAAGATCCACCTAGGTACATGGCAGAGAACGCCTCTGACATGTAGAACATGGAATCTTAAAACCCCTTCCCACAGCGAGGACAACAAAGCTTTTAATCCTAGACAGCCTAAAGCCAGCTGAAGACTCAGGCACAGCTGTTCTCCTGCACTTCCTCCTGATGTAATAATCCTGGTTTGGATGAATAAGCAGTAACAGGGACAGGAAAACGCAGCCCTGGCTGTTTGACAGTCTCTTGTGGGATGAGGAAACCCAACTCTCACCTGCTCACTGCAATGGCCAAAGCTGCACCTTCCCAGCAGTGGAACCATTCCACCTGAAGGGCAGCCCGGATTCCCAGGAGGAACCAGAAGAGAGCTCAAACCCTGTTCCCCTGTCCCAAATCAGTGCCTCATCAGCCACAGCACTGGCCATGCTGCAAGTGCTGTCAGCCAGGAACCCCAGCCAAGATTTCAGAACCCCCTCTGATTTCAGTTCTGTCACAAACACCAGATTCCTACAAAAGCTTTCTTCTCAGATGGAATCATTTAGATGAAAAAGAGAAGTCTTTACCAGCCCTATTCACAGTTGTTATGCAACCATTTTTTAGGGATTTGCAGACCCTTGTGAAATAACAGAATCCCAAAAGCAAGCATTTGTCAGTATTTTGCTAAGTTTAGATTTTCTTTGTTGTTCCTGGTTTAAAACTGTGGCCATGTTTGTCCACAAAGAAACGTGAAAAGAAAGGACCAGGAAAGCCTCAAACTTTCAGAGTGATCCTGGGATATTAGCACCTCAGGAATGCTTTCATCGCCCACAGGGAAGGACATCCCAGAGGACACATTCAAACTGGTTTTGTGGAAACATAAATCTCCAGCATCTATTAGATAATGAGCTTGGTTCTGTTGTGAAAAATATTCCGTTTATTCCAATTCCTAAGAGGCCAGCCAACCCTACTTAAGTCACAGCTGCAGCTGCAATGGATTTTGGACTCTGCACGGGTAAAAAAACCAAAGCAGTGGTGATGCCTACAATATTTGAATGGGACACTCCAGGTGTACAATGTTACACTGTCAGTCTTTCTGCTGCTCTAAAGAGAAATATGGACATCGACTTAGCATGGATAGGCTGTGGAAATAATGTAAATAAGACAAAAGCAATAAAAGAGACTTTGTTGTGTCTCTTTCACACATCCATGTATACCGGTCACAGACTCCTGCTAAATCTTTGACTGATGATGTACTGGCAACTACAAACACATTAAAACATTCTAATCATGAGTCCTATTTCATCATATCTAGAGATGATATACATGTTCCCTGATTTTCCAGGACACATCCATACCAGCCTCTAATGAGATTTAAGCAGCTGACAGACATGATGGAAGATCTAGGAATATTCAAGCTGTGAATGTATTTATGCTGAAGATTATGAGCCAGATCCCAGCTATGAAATCGCTTTCCTCACACGACTAAAATGCCATCATCTCAGATATTCCATTTCACACTATTTGTTCCATCTTCATCCCTAAAGCAATGATACTTAGCCTTGTAATGTTCTCCCTTTCAGGATTACTTGTACAACAAGCATCAGTTCCATTCCAAGGAAACAAAACCTGTTGCTACTCAGAAGAAAGGAGACCAGCACGGTCTGGATGTGGACACCATCCAAGAACAGTGGTGGGTCTGAACTAAAATAAAACTAACAAGAAGCGAGCATTTATTTCCCTAAGGGAAGGGCAAAGCATGCAGGTAAATCTTAGCAAAATTAAGTCAGGTTAAGGAGCAGTACAGGTGAACCAAGGTCAAAGCAAGGAGTTGATGCAAAAGATGGAAAGAAAGGTGTTTGGTTGGAAGAGTCTCACTGAGGACTAAGGTGGGGGTGGGAAGGAAGAGCAGACCAACACAGCCAGGTGCTGGGGGCTGCACTGGGGTCACAACAACCCAGGCTGATTTTCTGGTTTTTAACCAGTGGATGGGCACACAGCTGCTGACCCACCTCCACCCTGAGGAGAACCATGTGTGATTTCCTCTGCTCTGCTGATATTTCTGTGCAGTTTGTGCACAATCCATGCCCAGACCTCCTGCACTTCATTTTCCAGCATCATGGGTGACTCTCATGGTTTTAACTCACAACCAGACTAAGGGCTGCAGTACAACACAGGAGACACGACTGAGTTAGATTGCTGTGCTTAACTTCAGTTTGGACTTCTCAGCTGTGGTGCTGAGTAAGAAACCAGCCTTCCAAAATCCAGCTGTGAATTATTTGCTGTGGAGGAAGTGCCTTTGGGCCATTTGTTCATTTCCGCTTGTTCTGATTTTTTACCCGACTGCCCCAATTAGACTGAATATGTTTGTAAATACTGAAATAACCTAATCAAAGGAACATTCCCAGCATCATCTGTCACGCCACTCCAAAGTCTTACTGATTACCTTGGGTAGCATATGGAAATAAAGTACAATGAGGTAAAACAAAAAGTACCATGATTTTATCCTTCCTAAGGAATTTGTCTTCAGATATCTCTCCAATTATTTTATTATTTTAATCTGTCACAAGCAAAAAAGACACAGAGGCAATGGGCATGGGCCACAGTTGCCTAGCCACAGCATGTGGCTCACTGATGCTCATTAATTAGTATTTCAAAAAAACAACAACAAAAAAAACGCATTACAAGAGCAAATATTAAGTTTCTCTGTGGAATCTACTCCTTATGAAGTTATTGTGGTGGTGCAAAAGAATGCAGAAACTGATTCAGGTGCCTGTAAATGCATGCACACCAAACCAGTCTGCATTTTCTTGTCGCTACTCAAGTGTCAGCTTTGGCTTTATTTTATTATCAGTGAGGAATATGCTCCTCTGACTTCATCTGACCTTTAAGGGAACTGCCTGCTAATGCTAACAGCACACTGCTGTGTCTGGAGCACACCAGGAAAGAGGCTGGCTGTTAGAAATGCAGCATCCTCTCAGTCAGGGAAAACCTTTTTAACTCTGAGCAGTGGCAGGCAAACCATTGGAGACTTGAGGTTCTGTTCAGCACACCAAATGGCTGCTTCCCCAAACCTTTACCAAACCTCTTTGGTCTTTTAACACAGAAATCTGACAAGAACAGATGTGGGGATTTGTGTTGCTTGCTTTGCTGTATTGGGTTGATTCAAGGTTATTTTTCCATGGGAAGTTTCTGGTCCCTCCCAAGCCTGGAACAGTTGCACTTCCATGGTGCAGACCATGAACAAAAAGCCTTCACTAGAACAAGGAAGAGTAGAGTTCATAAAAGTGAACAAAAGTGGATTAACGTTAATAAAATGGAAATATTAGAGGCCTGACGGAGTGATTTCAATTAAAAATGTGTGAGAGACTTCACAGTTACTTCAAAAGTAATCTGATCTAGGTTTAGTTCAAGGACTTGGTAAAGACAGAGCCAGTTCTAATTTTATCTGAGCTGATTCACCTATTTGTAATGGCTGTCCTACGTGCTCTAATAACACAGTCCTGTGGATCTTAAACCAATGCTGTGACACAGGTTTCAGCTTTTTAAGACTCTGACGAGGTTTTTATGCTGACAAACTGGCAGCTTGACCAAGCATATCTTACTGGTTCCCATTAAGGGGCACATATTGTGGAGATTCCCTAGGACAAACAACAGGACAGCAGGCAAGAGAGTACGGCCCATAAGGAAAACAAATTAGCAGCCAACTCAGAGCAAATCTTACAGAATAAAACAGCTTTACTATATTAAAGGTAAAGAAATCAGCAGCGAGTGTTAGAACAAAGTAAAGAATTGCAGAATACATTTTCTGTGAACACCCAAAAATAGAATTACTACTGAGACTACTGTCCATGCCACTGGAAAGGCAGCAGCATAAGAATAACTGAAATGTCAGTCATAAGAACAGAAGAAAGCCAGGACTGTACAGCTCAACACCTTTATGTTCCTCCTCTTTATTTTCATTGAATTTTAGTTTGGATAAAAAGGAAATTTTTCAGATTTAGAAATCGAGGGGTTTACCCAAAGAACACCTGCACCAACGTCACCAAATTTCTCTCCCCTCTCCCTCCATGTTCCTTGCCAGTGCTTTTGAGCATTGGCAAGGCAGAACTCCTTTGAAAGGCGCCGAGGACGATCCTGTGTGAGGATGAGCTCTCAGCCAATTATGGTCAAATACCAGTGGTGAATTTTCTGATGTGGGCACTGCTGATGATTTATAGCGAGACTATTACTGTAGCAGAGAAACATTTACTAGAAACTGGACTGGGGCCACCAATTCATTTCACACAAGCTACTGAAGCAAGCAAAATGTTCTCTTGTCTCATTTCTAGTTCGAGCCAAAGTTATTTGGTTCCTTTAAATCAGTGTTTCTCATTAGCCTGCTTTGGGTTCAAAAAGGCTGCTTACAAATTTTGTGACAAATTTATAAGGCTTTTAAGCACTTTGTTTAGTGTATTTCACTGAATAAGGGTTAAAGTAACTGAAACCTCACGTTGAAACATGCACAGGCCTTTTTCCAAATTTCTTCCTGTTGTTCTTGAGACATTGCAACAAAACAACAAAGGCAGTTTAATAATACAAATGGTATTGCTTTGTTGCTGGCTTTCATAATTCTTTGCAGTTCCCCATATAAATGATCAGAAAGAAGTCAGCTAGAGTAATTTGGAACATGGATGGACATCCTCTGTCCACAGAGAGTCCTCATGAAACAGCAGCCAAGGAATGCACCCATAAAATAGAAGTCACCTATCATATTCAACACTGAGGCACTGTGTAACACCCCATCTAGACCCAGACAACTGAATCTAGCATGAAATAAATCCCTAGGTTCCTATTGCAAGAGCTGGAAACTAATTTTTGTTAGAGATGAGGGTATTCTGGAGCCTACATGGAAAAACAGACCCCCTACCCACTGCATTAAATAGCATCTCTGCAGCTGAGTGTGGCATTCATTGGGAAACTCCAACACAGATCTTTACTTCACTTATTTAAGGAGGTGAAGCTTAATTTTTTAAAAGAATGACTCAACAAATAGAGAATTGTGGCCTCCCAAAGTTTCCTGTTGGAGAGGTCTCATTATGTATGAATGATGGACTCACTGCAGACCAGGCCTGAACCTCTTCTGTACATCTCTAGTGATTGTCCTAACTGTGCACATGGATTCAGCTCCCCTCGTTTGTTCCCTGCTGTAATTAAGCTCACCAAGAGTACATCTGGCAGGAAAAAGCCAGGAATGGTTCTGTAGCCTGGTGGTCAGGGTATTTACTGGGTGGGGAAGTCACTACTTTAAGCTGCTGAGCTGTTTGAAGTTTTGGATCTGAATGACTACATCGAGTGAGGACCCTGTGCAAAGCTGCCAGTGGCAGCTTCAGGTCCTGTGTTTTCTCATCCTGCCTATAAATTCCTCTCTGAGATTAGCTCTTCCTGCAGGAGCTGGTGGTGTACACTGCTGTAAAAAGTGTATTGTGACACATGCACATGTTCCAGTCTCATTTATGCAATTACGTGACTGGAGATGAATTAGAGGACATAATTGCTGGGTTCTCTGTCTTTAAAAATGAGGCTTCCATCAAAAAAATATCACCCACTGCCTTGCTTCCTCCATCTCTGTGTAAACAGGCTACCACAGGAATCTGGATGACTCAAGGGAAGATCTGGCATAAATGAGCAATGTGATGGTAAATATGATAATGCCATCTTGGACCAATTTAACCACCTTTACTCCACACATTTTAACAAGCACACTCTGGTGATCATGCTCCTCCTCATCTTCTTTCTCCTCGTGCGCTGAGGAGCCCAAAGATGACAGAATCAGGAAAAAAAAGGACTAACCAATCCCTCTATTGTTAAATTCTTTCTCCCCTCCAGACAAACCCAGGACAGTAGGACATTCCAAAACTAAGGTTTACAGCCAAATAAGGGAACATCACTAGCTATGTTACATAACACATGCAATACATAGCTATGGTTTTTAATATCTGAAGGTGCTTCTGAAACAGAACTGCTACTTCAAAGGAAATAAATAAACATGAGAGATGTGATACTTTAAAATTTTACCTGGAAGGTGACTGTGAACGTGAAACAATGAGTTACAAATACACCCTGGCAGTACAGTGTCTGTGCATCAGAGACAGGACAAGCCTTGGCTCAGCAAGACATGAGACTTGTATTCCTCATTGGATGAGACAGCCAGACTGTAATCCAGAACATTTGATTTCGCAGCTGTGAACATTAAATTTGCTTAAATAAAATCCCGGACCCCAGTTTGGAGTGCAATGTTTCAGCAAAGTGAGGTAACCAGATAGGAAAACCCAAACTTCCATTAGGCAAAGGTCAGTCAGCATCTGCAAGGATATTTGCAGGTCATCTTTTCTCGCTCAAACAGCCAACTTCATGTGACTCAAGCAACACTCCCTGAGCTTATGTTTGTGCTACAGCAACCAGCGCCTGAGGACATTCTCCCAAAATGTATTGTAACTGCACAAATAGATTTTGTTCCTTGGTGTGACAGTTAAAGAAGAAAGACGACTACGTAGGTGGAAAGACTGCAGGAAAGCAGTAAAATAAGGAAATGCCCAGGGAGGAAGAGTTGGTTGTTCCCCACCCTCACCACAGTGAAGCTTGTTTTTAACATGAAAATTCTGTTTTCAAGCAGTTAAAAGCCAGCCTGACTGAAATCTGTACAAGCACAGTCTGAGGATCTAGCTCCAAGACTGCTATTTGTTTGGGATATTTTATTGTAAACTGTTTCATCTTCACAAATAACTCATCACCATAGGAGCCTCATATGGGCAGAAATGATCTCATCTCACTGGCCATCCATGAGCTGTAATTAAATAACTTATAGTAGGAGTCCTGAGGCTCCTGCCTGGTTTTAATTGTGTTTTCATTAGAGCAAGTATTGTTATTGTGCAAGTGAGCTGCGAGTTCTGCAGCGTGGCCTGAGCTGCCTCTGCAGAACCTCTGTGAACTACAAGCTCTGGCTGAGCTATTGCACTGTAAAGAAACAAAATGCTGCAGCTCCCAACACACACAGGCCTCTTTAAAGCTACTTGATTTAAAAGAAAGCAACATCCTTATTTCCCTCTTTTACTTTGCTGCCAAGAGAAATAATCATACTAAGCCAGGACAAGGCAAAGCAGCCTTATGCAACAGACAAATGGCACTTGCAAATACATTTACAGGTCTCATGATCCTGTTCGAGTAATGCAGGGACAATATCCTTCCTTATAGAGTAAAACAAAACAAAACAAAAGTGATGGCACCAGAGCAATGTACCTTCCCACTGAAACCTGCAGAGAAAGCAAGCAGCCTGCACAGAAGGCCCAGGCTATGCAGTTTTGGTTTAGCATCTGCTGCAAGAGTGGCTTTCCCCCCAAAGCCACTGTTATTAATATTGAGAAAATAGGATTATTGTCTGAACAGCACAAAGATGAAAAACTATTTGTATCTGCAAGCTGTCTGCTTATTTAGAAAGCATTCATTTCCTCCTGATAGCACACATGAAGGGCAGCTTTGGGAAAGCGATTCTTCTGGAGTAGCTTTTCATTTCTTTTCCTCCCTGCAGATGACCCGTGATTTTCATTTTTTTAAGTGACAGAGAGCACACAAATTCTTGTGTCTTCCCACCACATGCATGGGAAGGCTTTCCAAGAGATTAAATTCAAGGAGTCCAAATCATAATATTAGAATAATAAAGCGTGATCTGGAGGACTGCCTGCCACAGGAAGCTTGCCCTGAAGTACATAAAATCAGCAATTGCCATTACCTACAGAGGTAAGTGTCTCTCAGGCTGTTTTTATTTCCTACCCTAGCTACAAGGAACTGGAAAACACTTCAGAGGGAAAGTGGATGAAAATACTGGCCCTGATGATGGTTGCTAGGCACCAGCAATGCAGAGAGGACTACCACTGGCCAAGCTTCAAGCAGATTTAGATATTGTTCTAATGAAAACAGAGTGTCACTAAAAATCAAGGCCTGGTTTAAGTAATTTTGACCAGAAGACTGAAAAGGAAAATAATTTCTCCTTAGCCACATCTTTACAAACAGATACAGTACCCTGGTAGGTGAACTCAGCGACAGTGAAACAGCTCATCATATTTAATGAGTTTTTAAGGCAAGGAAGGTTAAATTGCATTCAAGACTCCCCCTGAGTTAAGTTCAGTGATTCACTGCAAAGCACCTGTGGCAGGGTGAGACCCCAAATCCTAACTCATCCTTGCCAGTCAGGACAGCCCCCAAGGGGACATTTCTGTGTGCCAAGCACACAGCACAGGCTGCAGTCCCTGGAAGCCCAGCTGGCACAGGGTGACACACACCTCTGTGTGCCTCTGTTAGACACCACAGAGACAAGGAACTGCACAATAATATAATAATAATATATAATATATATAATAATAATAATAATTATATATATAATATATATAATAATAAACTGCAGCTTGGAAGGGCCCTCTGTAGGTAACCCTAACCCACCCAGGCTCTGGGCTCAATGCAGACAAAGCAGACTTCAAGTCTTTAAACAATTCTGTCCTTAAACACATTCAGGTTCTGAGTCTTCACAGTTTGGGAATTATTTTTTTTCCTTTTTTTTGCAAGTTCAGGTCTCTGATCAAAGTTGGTTTTGTGGATACATGATGTGTCCTTACCCTTATCTGCCATTTTTTCTTCATGCTATACTTCTAGAAACTGACTGGGGATAAAATAATATCCTTAGTCATCCCAGATTTTGAAACATAGATATTAACATCTCAGTTTTTGTCTGTCTGTTCCAAATTCTTAGTTTGGACATAATTTGATTCTACTGCTCTCATTTTCTCCTTATATTCTAATTATTACTACAGGTACTTAAATAAAGCAATTTTTTAAAAGTCTGCAAGTTGCCATCACTCCAATCCAAAAAACTCCAAACAATCCTGTGCAAGTCAAGGAGAACATGAAACTAAATCAGTCTACAAAAACACACAGAGACATAACTCTATTCCCAAAGCTTCCTTTTCATGAGGCCATACTAAATTTCCCTATTGAAAAATGGTTTTAATGAAGAATTTCCTCAATATTTTCTGCAACAAAATTTTCCTTAGGTTATCTGACATTAGAAGCAGAAGCCTCTGTTTAAATATTCAGTTATCTTACATCACATCTTCAGAGCACTTTATTTTTTTGTACTTATCTTACCATCTTTTAAAAAATATTTTGAGATTGTCTCATAAATTATGCTCCAATCTACTAATGGTGCTTGGACAGAATTTTCATTTTTTAGAAGTTTGTTAAGCTCTAATGAATTAGTTCTATTTCATGATTTATTGTGTCAAACTTAATACCTGTATTTTGTTATTCAATTTACTCTTGTAGCAAAATTCTCATAAATGGCTTTCTCCTGTATAATTTCATAGTTTAAGTTTTCTCTTGCTTTTCTCATCTAACTTTCAACCATATTTGAACTGTTTTTCCTCAAACCTCATAAATGAAACCATGTAAATTAGTTTCAAAACATCTCTGCTAATAAATTAGAGCTCCCCCCCTTAAAAAATTAATTACTTCCAGCTTTCTATGGAGAGGACTGGGGTATGAATTTCAGCCATTATAAGCTGATAACTGTTTCATAGGATGATGGTATTTTTTATCTCCCTCCTATCTCCAGCTCTTCAGCCAGTCCTTCAATCCAGACCACAGCAGAATCAGCCAAAGAAACAGAAATTTAAATAGATTTTAGCCTATTCTCATACAGGAGTTTTCATTTTTTAGCTTCTGGCACGTTGTGCTGTACTGCTGCTGGTGTTACCTGTACTCTCTGATATTTGTTACAAGAGTTTGTCAAGCCTGAACCTGGCGTTCTGCGCCTGTTCCTCAGCATCTGCAGCAGGGGCTCAATTCTCACAAGTGCTGAGCACACTCAGCAGTGCTTCTGCTTGAACTCTCAGAACAAAGAATCAAAGCCACTGAAATTCTTATTTTTTTCCTTAAGCAAGAGTGGTTCTCAAAGTTTGACATGCTTTATTTTCCTTTTCATGATGCAGCTGGAAAATTTAACAGGTGAAGCACAAATGCCTGACTAAATAAATAAAAGCTTTTATATCAATACTGGAATTCATTGCCACATTCTCCATATATGGACACAAAAATAGATTTACTCTTCCTTTTTGGTCCTAATACCAATGCAGTGCCAAGAGTTTATCAAGAATACAAATTTTGACATCCAGACAATAGAATTCAAAGACAGCAATATCCAGCCTACTGAATTTCAAACACAACTACCACAGGATCAAAGTTTTGCCATCCTGAGAAATAAATTTTAAAAAAAAAGTTGGAAAGGAGAATAATCAAAATTATCCTACAAACTCATTTCCAATACTGCCATATCCCCGACTATATTGGGTAGAGGCCAGTTTCTAACATTTCATAGAAAAGCACAAAGTCTCCATTAGACCTTTGGACAAAGTCAGAAATTTGTGACCACGTGGAAAGTACAGAGATGTGAGGAACTTCACTGACCCCCACAGGCAGTGGGATCTCCTATGTCAAAGTCTGTTGCATAATTAGAGTATGATATTCATTAATTTCCTCCACTGGACTCCAGCTACCACATTGTTTTATCAGAAATACTGCAAATTTACACCTTTATAAGCATTTCCCAAATTTCTGTGCACAGTTATGTGTGAATAAAACAAAATCACTTGTGTTGCAAGCAAATATATTTACCCTTGATCACATATGATAAAGTTTATGAAAAAAGCATGAAGGTAAATCACGTTCAAGGTCTTCTTCCTTGTCCTGGCACAAACTAGAAGCTGTCCCAGTCAATAAGTTAATTTTACCTAATGCTACTGGAAGAGTGTCAGGCCTGTCAAGGAGACAGACGTGGTCACACCTCTCCTCTGCCAGCAGCACAGCTCTTTAAAATCCCTTGTCATGCACAAAGAACAGATGCAAGAGTCTGTCTTAATCCACAAAGTCCTCAGGACAGTGACTCACTGCAATGACTGAAACTGAATTATTGCACTGTTTGATTTGAATCACTCTGGGTCTAGAAGAAAACTCTCCTCCATCCTGGCCCTAAACCTGGTCCTGGTTTTATACCATGTAAATCTGTAACAACAAATCTCCCTCCAAGATTTAGACTTGAGGAATGGGATGAAAAATTTAGTGTCTATATTCATCTTGCTTTAAGAGGTCAAGGAAGGCAGGAGAAAGCAGAGCTATAAAGGCCACAAAACAAGGGTGCAGCTTATCATGATGATTCCATTCCAAATTGCCAGTTTAAAAGCTTCCTTGTTATATAAACAAAGTGATCATAACCCACAGTTCTTTAAACACTGTGCTTTGTTCAACCTAGAAGTGCCATCCACCTGTAGAGTATCTGAAAGCAGTGAGAGAATAAAGTCCTTAAACCTATTGTTCCTCCTCTCAACCAAGTCAATTCCCTGATTTACTTTTCATTCTTACACCACAAAACTGGAACCTTTTTGTAAATTAACAAACATAACCCTTTGGCCACAGTCTCAAACCAACCACTCAAAAATTCATTTCAAAATACTGTGGCTACATCCAGGATCCTTGGTGCTTGATCAGTTTAAGGTATGACAGTTCTCAAACATTAAATCACAACAACTAAGGAGGTTTGGGCACAAGGAGAGCCTAAAAACAGGATGTAAGCAGAAATGTTACTGAAAGTGACTGGTTAATTAGAGGGGGCATTTTCCTCCCTTCTAATCCTCAGAGAGCCAGAATGGGCCTAAATTTCCAGGTCCTGAACAATTCCCAGCAATGAAACAGAATCATGATATTTATTCCAGACAGAGGGAAAACGTCTGTAAGGAGGGCAAAATCCCACTTCATGGGATTATTTTTCTATTTGGTTTAGTTTGTTTTAAATTTACTTTGTCCTCTTCTGTGTTTTGTTGGGTGGTTTTGTTTGTGATGGTTTGTTGTTTTTTTTTTCTTACATTAATTAGACACAGGTGAAAACCGCTATCATAGTTCAGAGCTATTTTTTATATAGCACAAAAATCCCCAGTGATATTTTTATATTCTCAAACGCTTTGTTTAGAGGCAGTGGTACTTTATTGTATTTACAGACAGGATTACTTCTGCAAGTAACCTTACTATGCAAGAAGCAACAAGACACCTCTTCTTCCAGTTGTACCATATCAGAAAAGGTACCTTAAAAAAAAGATTCACTTCAGTTTTACACTGACAGATGCAGTCCTATGACAGAGTAATCCTAAATCCTCTCCTTCTGTTTTGGTAAATTTACACAGCTTAAGAAACTGAAAATGTTCTGTAACCTCACACATCCTCAAAAATAGGCTTGTAAAGCAGTAATTGCTATGATATCTGCCACTTGCTTTGGTACATGTCTCTGGCTTCAGGATAGCTCTTGATACACAGATAAGCTCACTCAGATAACAGCTTGGATTGCCAGATAAATCCTGTGCTCACATTTGAGGAAAGGAGCCCAGCACTGGGAGCAAAGTCCCACAGGACTGCCTGTTCCAGGCACTGTGCTCAGAGATGTGAGGCAGGGAGCACACACGGGGCACACACAGGGCACACTTCTGTTCTCTGCAGTGGGGCTGGGTCTGTGAATGATTTCTGTGCTCTGCTGGCAGGGATGGCACACACAGAGCACAGTTTTATTCTCTGCAGTGGGGCTGGGTCTGTAAATGATTTCTGTGAGTTCTGCTGGCAGGGATGGCACACACAGAGCACAGTTTTATTCTCTGCAGTGGGGCTGGGCCTGGCTCAGGGCAGCACTGGGTCTGTGAAGGATTTCTGTGAGTTCTGCTGGCAGGGATGGCACACACACAGCACAGTTTTATTCTCTGCAGTGGGGCTGGGTCTGTGAATGATTTCTGTGTTCTGCTGGCAGGGATGGCACACACAGCCCAAACCCTGCACGCTGCCAAGGGCTCCTGCTGCCCCAGGGTCACTGCCCACAGCACAAGCCTCACCTCAATCCCTACTCAAGATATTCTCAGCAGGATGCACAAAATGCTTCTAGAATCAGCTCTAGCCCGCTGAAATTCCAGCTGCTCCTTCAGCTCTCAAAGAATTTCAATGCCCTCACAGGCACATCAGCAAAGGCTGATCCAGGGCAGAACTCACGTTTTGCCAACCACAAAATGTCCCCATCAGTAATGAAGGGACTCAGAATCTCCCAGAGCATCAACATGATGTAAAAACCATGAATGGATTCACAATTGCTAACAATTCCAAATTCCATATTTACACATTATCTTGCTCGCATTATTTGATATAGTTCAACGCTGCTTAAAAAAACCAATCAGATAAATATTAATAAATGCAGCTTCCTTCTCTTTTCCAAAAAAGTTCTTTCAAGAAACAAGTGCATAATTTTACTGCTAATGACTATTTATCTGATACTGACATAATTTAATTTGGAGAGAAATACAGAAATGTTTACTTTTCCAGTTTTAAATGAGTCTTTTTAGCAGTGTCTATCAGTGATAACACACAGAGCCTTCTCAGAGCCTGCAGTGCTATTCCCATAATTTAGGTCACATATATTTTTACTGGATTTATTTGTGCTGGTTGAATTAGGCCTATCAGCCTGAGTCACTCACCGGAAAGTTTCAACTCAAGGATTTTTATAACAATTTTATAACTCCTTTGTCCTATGTACTATCAGAGTCTTTTTTAAAGTGTATAATTAGCATTCCTAATAGAACTGAGCTGCTTTTCATAGAATCACTATATTAACTATTACTAAAGTGACAAAGGCATTGTCAAGATACGCACACTTATAATTTACCAGTGCAGAATATTATAACCCCTTGCAGATGATACCTGTGTGGGCTCTGTGACCTTCTCACAACATTGTTAAAACTGTTCTCCACAAGAAGTGTCAGACAGGAACTGATACCTGTCCTAACCCCAAGGACCTGACTCTGGAGTGAAAGCAAACGTAGAGAAACAAAAAACATATCACTCATTTATTTCCTTATTAGCTGTGACTGGCTGTTTGTTTTCACATGACAGTTCTATTCTTAGACAAACTGTGAAAATAGGAATGATGTAACAAGAAAGGTTCTGGTCAGACTTCTAGGCCGTTAAAAAATAAAACACAAAACAGCTCCATCAACATTTTCACAGTGATTGAACTTAGGTAAAGTGCAAGAAGTGAATGTGGTGACCTGAAGAACCATTCTAGGACCCTCTGAATCCCGTGGGATACGTTCCCATATTGCTGTCCTGTTCTGAATGTGAGGTTTCCCAGAAGTTCAGTGACCCAGAGAGTGACCTGTGCCAATCATCCTCCACATCTGCTGACACAGAGGGCACAGTGGCCAGCTGGAAACCAAGCAGATCCACTCACAGATTAGGTAACACAGCAGATTTGCTTTGCCATCTTTAGAAACTCACAACTGCAATTCCAAGTTGCACTAGAGTATTTTATCATCCTCAGGAAATGAGTAGCAACCAATAGCAATCCATAAAAGAAACCTTATCAACAAAAGATAAATTTAACAGCAAAATTTTACAGAAGCAGGAGTACAGAGAAAAATATCTCCATTTGCAAATGCATCAGTGTCTGGATTCTAATGGCATCCTGGTGATAAGTTAGCCAGCTAAAAAAAAAAATTCAAGTTATTTTTACCAGCATTCAGGCTAGTTTTGCTGAACTGTCTTCCTAGAAAATCTGAGAATTGCCAAAAACTAATGCAAATCCAGCAGGATGTTTTCCAATATAAAGAGTCAGCACCCAGACAACTCTAGACTGACCTAGATGCCACAGAGCTCATCCCAGGCTAGTCCTGGGCCCAGAGAAATTCCCTTTCATTGCTAATACAGAGTGTGAATGCAGTCCCCTCAGAGTTCTGCTACACCCAGCTTTGAATGCCTTGGAACCCTGAGCACTGAGAATTTCAGGCTGTGCTGGCAGGCACTGAGCCCCAAGTAAACACCACATTTGACCTGAGGCTGTGGAGAAGGCTTCTGAAATTGGTTGGGATTGTGCACTGGGGTTGTGCATGTGGAGTTTGAACAGAAGCGTGTGATCTCACAGGGTGGAAAACTTAGGATTTAAGGTTTTAATATATAGTGATATATACGGGGTAAGGTGGAAGATTTTGGATGTTGTCTAAGTTCTTCTTCTTTCACCTTCTTCATGGTTTTGGGTGGTGTTTTATAACTGGGTGAAAAGATCCGCATTGCAGACCTTGGCTGGTCAGTTATTGGGTTAAAAGTATAAATAATATAGGTGTCATCTCATTATTGGGTAATTGGCACTTAAAAGACCATGGAAAGAGTTAGAGAGAAATCCATTTTCTACCTTGGTAGTTAGAGCTCACAACTCATGAGACTGTGCTGTAGATAAGAATTAATAAACATCTGAGTCCAAACACAAAACTGTCACTCCTGTGCATTAATCCTGGCTCTAACACAAGAAAAGAGGATAAGACAGCCACAGAATGGGTTCCACTGTGACCCCTGCACAGTGGCAAACTGGCTGGGCCACCTTGCAGAGATGCCAGGCTGGTGCTGAGCCTCCCCTCCCGAGAAGGGCAGGACAGAGGGATGCAGGTCCCTGGTGAGGCCAGGGCAGGGTTTGTCCCCAGGGCCTGTGTGACCAGAGCTGGCACCTGTTGATGCTGTGATGGGCACTGAGCACATCTTGTTCTCCTAAGCTGTCTGCCAAGGAAGTTCCCCAGTCAGGAACTTTGTCAGAAAGACTGGGAGGATTCAGTGGCAGCAAGGTTTCTGAGGCCTTAGAGGGATCCATTTTTTCAGCTATCTGGGACACTTATATCTGGATTCAAAGTGGCTGGGGAATTGATGAAAATAGGGACAGTATCTAGACCATGCTGCTAGGTCTGTTTTCCTTGGAGAGGCTGAAATGCCTTGGGTCCTGCCATCTCCTTTAGAGTCCTTGGATGTGACTCTCCACTAAAAGCTCCTTGAAATGAAGCTACTGAAGGGCATCACGAATATCACAAAGTGTCACAAGTCTGATGCTGAACTGGCAGCTTCTTTGTGAGCCCTCATTGCCAAGACTACAGCAGGGCTCGCAGTGCCACTTCACAGATTTCCAGCTTCTCTTGCTTAACTGCAGTGTGAAAACAAAATTAGATTTAAAGATACATGTTTTGAACACAGGGCCATACCACAAATCAACAAACCAACACTAAAATTATCTGCCTCCTTTCCCCTTAATTTCTGGCTGAGATTTCTACCTCAGCTTAATATCACTCTCTTACATCTTTGTACCTTTCTGAAATGAAGAATTTTTGCTGAATATTCTTTCACAATTACTGAACTCCCAAAACAAATGCTTCCTTATTTAACCAGAAGACCACTTTTACAATACATGGCAATATCCTGAAAGATTCAGGGAAGCACAGGCTTTAGTTTTGCTTTTGGAAATGCCAAGTTAATATATCTGTGATCAACATTATCACATGGATAATGCACTAATGTGATTGGCAGGAATCTCTGGTGCATTTGGTTTATGAGAAGTGGCTTTGATGACCAGCCTAATTTAAAAAGTACTGAGAGGGAATTAAGGGCCTGTTCTTGGGAAGAATTCTCCCATGTGAAGGGATCCAGATGTAGAAAATTCCCTGTAAAGAGTTTTACCAGTCACAATCAGATTTTGTTTGCCAAATTCATTTAGATCCAAGTCCACAATACATATGAAGCCAAATGTTCTTACCAACAAGATGAGCAATTTGAGACAAAAGTGCATTTCCAGATGTCTGAGTTTGGTGGTTTCTACACTACTGTCTCAGGGAGAAATCTCAGCTGACAACCTTGAACCTTCCTCTTTCCTTAGATTTAATTACAATGACAAGCCACTAATCTTCAGCTTCACTTACAATTACATTCTCTTGAACCAAATAAAAGGCCAGGCTGGACAGGGCTTTGAGCACCCAGGGCTGGTGGGAAGTGTCCCTGCCCATCACAGGCCCAGTGCAACTAGAGCATTTCTAAGGTTCCTTCCAACCCAAACAATTTTTCCTCTATGAAGAGTCAAGGAGTGCTGGCCTTAAAAGACAGATATTCAAAATTCACTGGATCCGTTCCTTTCCTTCCCCTCCATGCCAGCTGAAGGATGGCCACAAAGCAGAAAGGATTGAAATTTCTCTATTTTGAACCCCAAACCTCTGGGTTTCAGGCTCCCTTACCCCTCCCAATAAGACTTAATCTAACTGAGATCTGTGCCTCCAGGAGCAACCAAAGTCAAAAACCAAAGGGAGATCAACGACAAGACAGGCTTGTACCTCTCCTTCCTCCTTCTCCCAGTGTCCAATTATTTCCAGCTCAGGGGATTTCCTGAGCTGGATGCAGTTTATCTAATTATTAATCCCCAAAGGACCTGTCTTCCAAATCCTTGTTCCACCCTCCTCTGGAGTTCATGTAAACCTCCTGCATTTTTAGACAACAGTAACACTTCAGACCAAACCTCCTGCCTGCTCTTGGAGCAGCATCAGAGGGGAAGAGGACGCAGAATGAGTCATTCCTGTCTCCTGACTCAACTTCAGGCCGGGAATGCGATTTTCCTGTGAGGCTGCAGGGAATAGGGGGGAACTACTGCTCCTTGCATAAGTCACTCATTCAGCTCCCCAGTGCAAACCTTCATTTTAATAGGCTCTCAAAACAAAAGGTTTCACTGAAAGTCATAAAAGTCTGCCTCAAGATGGAAGCTGACCAACACAAAGACTACAGAATTCTCTGATTCACTGAAAGCAGACTGGAAAATCAACTTTTGCTCACTGAAACAAAACAGAAATATCCTACTAAGAACTCAGCCTATTTATCAGCAGTTCAGGGTGAGATTATTTAGCAAACTACTTTTGTTGTCACAGGATTATGAGTATTTCAACAGAAAAAGAAAATTATTTAGGCTGAGAAAGACTCAACAACCATTGTATTTGTAAAATACCACAGGCTCTACAATCTAAAACAAAGCTAGGAGTATTTTTTTACAGAAAAAAATGAGGCAATAAGCAGATTTTAATTTCTAAGTAAATAACATCCATGTGAGGATACAGGGTTTTGCTTTCCTCCTGCCTCTCTTTCCCTGTTCTAGCACTCAGTGATGGAAGTAAAGACAAGTATAAATCACTGTGTGCCATCAAGGCAAAACTGTCCCTGGGCCTGGCATCATGCCCAGGATTTTACTCACTCCATGACAAGCAGTGTTCTCTTCAGCTCAGATTTATCCAGCCTCATCAATAAATACCTCAAGCATGGTCATCTGATGGACATGATGAGATTAGATTCCAAAACATTCAGGGCTGTATACAGTATTTCACTATTGTAAAGAAAATGGCAAATGTCCTGAAGAAGGAACAATTTATTTTCTTTACATTAAATATCTGAACAAATGGTTGTCCAATCCTTGATGGCCAGGCATAACATGAGGGCTTTTTAAAATTTACTCAGTGCTTTTTCTGTGCACTGTTCTAGGAGCCATTTTCTGCTCAGTGTTTGCTTTATAATCATCAGCCCTTTACTCACTTATGTATGACGTGGCAGAATATGTTCTTATCTGTGTCTTAGCAAGCAAGATCTGGATTTGCTTACAAGCTTTCAGACCTTGCTTTTCTCAATCAGACCAGGGGATCTAAAATAACAGGTTTAACATGGCAAGTAAATAAAACAGACTCAGAGCTCACAATCAGCCTCTTGCTCTGTAGTCCAATTAAAGTGTATTTACTGATAGCACAGGAGAATAACCACATAATCACTTGTGTGCAGTGCAGGGCTCCAGCAGGAGTGATGGAGAGGAGATGGAGAGACACGTCAGGAGCAGCCAAACAGCACAGGAAACACGAGATTTTGTTTGCAGGCTGCTCCAGCCACACTCACTCACCCACTGAGAACAACCTGCATGTTCCCAATTTCACTGAAGCTGGGCAGAGTTAAGTATTTATCAGAGAATTGGGGGCTATGGAACAGTCAGGCTCAGCAAGGCCAAAAGCAAAGGCACGAGCCTGGGACCAAGGAATGCAGGTCAAGCTTTTCAAACTGTTATTACACATTGGGGAGCAACAGTTTCCCAGGGTGGCTCCCAGATCACATCCAAGGTCAATGCAACACAAGCTGCAGGGCACAGCTTCTGGATAACAAGGCTAATAAGATTCCAGGATGCCCAATGAGTTATTAACTTCTTTGCTGTGCTAGTGACAGCAAAATCGAAAGCTTTATCTACCTCCAATGGCCATCCTCCAAACACAATGCTGATGAGTATTTCCACAATTATCATCATCAGGAAATAGTAAGAACACAGGAAAAGTCCCAGCCCTTTTAATACAATCAAGCATAGCCTGTCAGAACTTACACAGAGTTAAGAAATACATTTTCATTCTCAGTGTAAAATTGCAGAGCAGTAGAGAAATGTATGGAGGAAAAAGCCCTCTCTATTTTTCAGGTTATATCATCCTTTAACAGCTTTCAATTAGAAGTGAGGCTGTTCTTACCAGTATGTGATAAACATCTCCCTCTTTCTTGATAAAGCAGTTATAGCATGAACTTATATGACCAGCAGAAAGCAACACTGGAGGCCTGAAATCATCACCTCCCACTTTACAATAGAGTCTGATCTGTGGAACTTGCCTGCAACTTGGAATTTGTGCTCACCCCTGGCTCCTGCTATGGTCTAGTTCATTTGGTCCCTCCCTACTCCCACAGGGTCAGACACACTTTCGAGAGGTCACAGGCCACTTTATTTTAAGCAGTTCAATGAAAAAGGAATAATTCTCAGCTCCCTATGGATTTTCCTGCTTTCAAAAGGTCAAAGGCTGTGCAGAGCCCAGTTTGCCTTCTGGGCTGGAACAGGAAAGGCACATGAGCTCCTGCAGCAGAGGCAGCAGAGCAGCGGGGCTGTCACTGCGCCCAGCTCTGCCCACGTGTGCAGATTCATCCATCAGAGGTGGCTCTGAGCACCCCTGGCCAAACTGGAACGTGCCCAGGGGACAGCAGGGCAAGGTCCCACCTGCTCTGCTCCAAAGGCAGAGCAGCTTCTCCTGCACAGGCTGCTGAGAGCACCCGCAGTGACACAGGGGAGAGGCTCCCCTCCTGCACATGCAGCTCTGCTGGGTCTGCTTGCAAGGCAAGGAGCAGCTCCAGCCTGCTCCCTGTCCCCTCAACTTCTGTGCCAGCACCACTGGGAGCTTCAGGAAAGACTGGGAGTGACAGGGACAAGACCCAGCTCCGACAATTCCACAGCCTCTCAGTGAGAGCCGTGGTGTGGCTTGCTAGAGCATCACCCCGAATCACCCACATCCCTCACCCACAGGAAGAGCCCAGCAAAGGCAGAACCATGCTCTTCATAAGTTCTGCTTCAATGTATTGCAATAATAAAGGCATTAAAAAAAAATAAAGCCCAAGACATACTAAAGAACCAGTGATACAAAAATCCCACTTGGGAAGCTACTACTCATTTAAGAATTCTTTGCATCCAGTAGAACTTTTCTTTGCACATGATTGAAGAGCAGCAGTGGACACACAAACTGGCAGATGTGTCTGGGTGATAGGAGGGAATGAACCACAGAAAACTCTTTTAAACACACTCCTTAAATTTACATCAGAGCCCACAAGGAGCTGAGTGCCATGGAAAATGACTTGAGTAACCAAGAGGAACTGAGGGAAACCCGTGAGCAGCAGCCTGAACACAAACTGAGATCTGTCTCAGTCTCCTTTTTCAATACATATTGAAATGTGAAAGCAAAGGTAAACATTTCCAAAGGGAACTCTCAGCCAGGACTGAATTTATTTCAAGAGCTATTCACCAGAAATATTCCCAGGGCTGTATCAGCAGTTACTTCTCCCAAATACCTCACTGCCTTTTCCCTAGATTAGCTCCTGCTCTTTGTACTGTCCCTCATATTGCCACATCCTCTGCACAAGGACTGCTAAGTGCAGGCTCAAAATTCAGCAGAATTACCTCCTAAAAGTTACAAATTCATTTCTGCACTTATTTTTACCTCCACTTTATTTCACGCCATAAGATTTCAGTACAGAAAAAACCCATCAAAAATACCCAAACATTATCGTATTCATGGCCTCTGAAAGGCTAAAACACTCAACTTTGCTTCAGCTGCTTCTTCCTTTTTCCCCTATGAGCTGTCAAATACTTGCATGCAACAGCCTGGTGTGTCAAAAGGAAAACAAAAGAGCAGCAGTGCTGGTTTTATCCTAGGGACAATGAAATTGGAGATCAAGTTGATCTGGAGATTAATATTTATATCTAATACTGAAAAAAGGCTGAAACTAGAACATAATTTTAAGCGTGTAAAATGTAGTAAACACTTAATTTGAGTAAAGGGCAATGCTGGAAGATGAACTGGTATAAACAAGAATTTATTTATGTCAGGAGGAAAGCATCACACCCCTGAGATGGATAAAAATTGTGTAATTGTCAAATGAGAAGTAGGATACAATGAAAATATTAAATAAGATCTATAAAAAAAGCCAATGACTTGATTCACAGCTAAAACTTGGTTCAGGCTGAATAAGGCAAGTCTATACCATGATTAATATGACTTATAACAATCAGCATACAAGTTGTTTGGGTAAAAGGAGATTTATCAGATTTCTGCTGGTCCCTATCAACGCAAGGTAAGTTGTGACCCACAGCTGCACATCCAGCCCAGACATCTCCATGCAGAGATATCCACACAGCCCTGGATTTTCCACAACAGCCCAGATGAAACTCCAGGATCACCATTTAGCTGCACACGATTATTCAGGGTCTGCACAAGCAAATGCCCCGTGAGGTTCTTGGACTCGGGAGGCACCTGAGGCATTTCACACAAGCAGGAAGCTGGAATTCCTCCATTTCCCTCCCCTTGCTGCAGTGATTTTAAAGAGCAGAAGCAGCAGATTTCCCTGTTCTACAGCAAAATAATCCTTAACAATCAAATGCCCCAATACCTGCCACAGTGACACCAATCCTGTGTGTGAGACCTTCCTTTGTCATTGTTATGACTCAGCCACCGCTATAGAGGCTGTGCAATCCCTTTGATGTTATTTCAATTCACATTTCCATCTCAGCCAACTGCTCCTGAAGGGCACTGATGTGCTTTTTGTACACATTCAGGCATTATCTTGATGACCATAATGAGGAGAAGCTTTCTGTTTGTTTGTTTCTAAACACAAGTTTAGATTGTGCAACAATTATGCAACTAGATCTTTAAAAAACCTATTGTGACCACGTTTGCCTGCAGAATCTCATCTAAACAGGGATTCTTGTTTGAAAGTGACTCACACAATAAGGCCACACAAGGATAACAGCACTGTAAGTGGTTTTCAATGGATAAAAATAATAATAATAAAATTACATGCAAGTTCCGCTTTTGTGTGAGGTTTTATGTTTGAGGGCATGTAAAAGAACTGAAACATTTTAAAACATCCCCATAAAAAGCATTCACCATGCTTCAGATCAAAGAGTCATAGCAAAAGATTAGGCACATTTATGGCTAAGTAGAAAAACATTTCAACATACCAGATGAAGATACCCATATGCAAGAGACGTTTGCTTCAGTTCCTAATATAAGCTACCTAAATATAAATTTTACAAGCAGCAGACAAAGGCAAACCAGCAGAAGATGATGAATTCCAAAACCCCACGCTCTCCAGCAGTGCAAGTTTGTCAGGACAGCCTGGGAAACAGCTGCACACTTGCCAGCACAGCCAGCCTGGGAAGCACACACATCCCATTTCCACCCTGGAAAGTCTGCTGGGGGAGCTGGGCATCCCACACGTGCCATCCCCAAATTCAGCACGCAGGGCTGGGGGTGCTGACACCCCTGTTAGAGGGGCTGGGAAGGAGCAGCAGCCCCAGGAAGGTCACAGCCCTCAAAGGTGCTCCTCTGCCTGCGCAGGGTCCAGGCTCTGCATGCTGAGCTCGCTGGGAGCACCAGCCTGCATAGCATGTCCAGGAAACTTTACAGCTACACACCTCAAAAGTGTCTCTGCTGGGCAAAGTATGCCTGCCTTGGTGTCCCACAGACCTCCACGAGCTCTAAGGCTGCAGCAAAAGGTCAGGACAACTCTGCTGTCCAAAGCTGGCCCAGCTGCCCTGCCTGGGCTCAGGGGGAACAGAATTTGCTGAGGGTGTCCTCAGGAGATCACTGCTGAGCCAACCTCCCAGCACCTGCCAGAAATGCAGCACACTGCCAAGACACTGAGCAGTATTTCCTCAACCAGTGGTCTCTCAACATCATATTCCTGATCAAGAGGAATCTCTGCTAAGTACAGGCTCTTCATGGGACTTGTACAAAAGAAATTTCATTCCATGAGGTTATAGACAACACCAATTCTACACTGTCCAGCATTTCTTGAAGGTGAAATCCAGGAACGCTGTGATCTTGCTTTGGGCTGTCTGTCATTCAGCCAGGAGGGCTGAGGAGCTGCTGTGACACACAGACCCTCCTGTTTTAGGAGTTAGAGAGCACAGGAGAAAATAGGAATTGTCCTCGAGAGGAACAGCCAGACAAAACTCTGACAAAGACACAAAACATTCCTCCCTTGTGGCAATTCTGTCTCTTGGCAAGCAGCACATCCATTATCTTACTTCTAAGGGGGCTGTGAAAAGTTCTTGGGGTTTTTTCTACTTTGAACAAACACACGGAGCATTGCCTTTAGAGTCAATGATTCTGTGCACATCAGCAAAGCCCGATGCAGTGGCAGGAATTAGATGACAGTAAAAACATCACTACTTAAATACTCTTATTTAGCCTGCCTCCACATTTTTTCTATCTTTCTTAAACAGGTAAAAAAAGGTAAAAAATCCAAACGAAACACACACAAAAATGCTACACTGAACCTGAGTTTGATAAACAAGAATAATTACCACCTGAAAAAAACCCTAACTAACACTTGTTAAGATTTAGAAAGCCTACACATAAAGAAAGGGAAAACAGTAATCAGAGCTGTCTACAGAAATGGATAAATGGTTTCATGTTTGGACTAATTTGATAAACTTGCCTTCAATCAGAACCAAAACAGAGAGCTAAAATTTCAAAATCACTTAGACACATACAAGCTACAAATTTCAAGTTACCCTTTTCATGGATGAGTTAGTGTAACAGTTTACAATTCTTTGCATTTTATACCATTTACAGTCCCACTGCAAGTGCATGAGTATCCATGTGTACTGCTGGTGTCCAGACACCACTGTAAGAACACTGATTTCAAAAGCAAAAGGCTCAGACTAGGACACCAGTGTGTGGAGAATGAGGCTAAAAACAAGGAAATAGAACGTGCACTGGGATTGATTACTTGATTACAGAGTCCAGGTTTAGGAAAAGAAGGGTAATTCAAGAGTAAATTAACAAGAGGAGTGGTCAGGAAGTTGAGTAAGCAGAGCACTGAGAACAAATGAGAAAACAGGTGGGAAATATGAAATCACCATGGAGGGGAGAGAGGAGGAAGATGGAAAAGGGACAGGCCTGTTGGAATGTGTACTGGAACAGGGAGAATCGCTCGGCAAGGATTAAGAATTTGAAAAGCAAAAAAGAGGGGACACAGCCATGAGAGATCCCAGATCCCATAAAGAGATGGCAAACAGCACCAAGCACAGACTGGGTGAGGACTCTGGGGCCACTGGTACAAAGGGATTTCCTTGGGACTCTGAACCCAGTAATTTTGTTCCTGCTAGTAATACACATATCAGTCTCTGCTTTCATCTTCACAAAGCCTAGGAAATTACATGAGTATGTTAAAAAAAAACCCACAAAACCTACTTTTTACATTTCTTTTTTAGTTACTGACTACTATCTTGGAATTCATTGCTAGAGATTCTTCTTTCCTTACAGTCTTTTCTACAGCATTTCTTGTCATGGTGTGATGGAAAAATTGAGATGGCAATTTATCCAAGGCCTCCCATCTGGCCAATACCAGGAGCAGCACACCAGCTGAATGCCTCCCTCTCAAACCCAAGGCTCACTCTTCCACCCTGTGCTTCTCTGCAGCCAGGGCTGCCAGGAGCAGGGTTTCTGAGAGCTTTGGGAAATATTGAGCCTGAATTCCATTACATTCAGCTTCCTCAGAATCACACAGCGCTCTCAATCTTTCTGGAAGAAAGCCCCAAGGATTCTCTGGCACAATTTCCTCTCTTCCCATGCTGACTGCAGTCCCTTCCCAGCTTTGTTGCAGCTCTGTCACTCGGTTCCTCCAGCAGGGCTGGCAGCATGCCCGGGGTGACAAACCTGTCAGAGGTCCCAGCTCGGGGTGCACCCTGCCCCTCACCCCGAGGCTGGCACCCCTCACTGCCCTGCTCACCCACCAGCTGGGAACTGGCACACACGAGGGGAGAGCAGGGCTGCAGCAGAACCAAAGCTCTTGTGCTGTGTTCTTCCTCCATCCCCTCTTCTCCCCAACCCTTCACCCCCACCTTCCCCTCTAACACTTGTCTGATCTCACACAAGAAAAACTGAGCTTGTTCCATGTGGGGACTCTAGAATTCTGATACAAAAACTGCTGAAGTTTGTTGTGCCAATATATAAAAATGTAATAGGCACATCCACACCTATTGTGTCAGTCTCCTAAAAATGCCAGAAAAAACACATTTAAAACAGTTTTCTCTCTTTTTTTGTGTGTTTGTTGTTTTTTTTGTTTTGTTTTGTTTTTTTTGTTTGTTTGGTTTTTGGGGGGGGGGTTGGTTTTTTTTGTTTTTTTGGTGGGGTTTTTTTTGGTTTTTTTGTTTTGTTTTGTTTTTGTTTTGTTTTTTTTTTTTAATACAGGAATCCCCTGCTCTGCAGGATACCCCCATAGTGGCCAGGTAAGGAAGCAGTCACACCTCCAGAAAGGCAAGCCCCCTTCCTCAGGCAGACACAAACACTGGCAGCTGGCACAGGAGCTGACAAGCAAACAGAAACCCCATCTCCCTTTTCACAGGGTCCTATCTGAGGTTTAACTAATTAGCCCAAAGGTGACAGCCCATTATGAGCTCACACAAACACAAGAGCTCTTCCCTTATGTTTAAGGAGTGCATAGCAGGATTTTCTCCCTGCACAGAGGACAAGGAAGGGAAAGCAGAACCACCCAAACAACAGAAGAAAGATTTCCCTTTATCCAAAGCATAAACAACCAACAGAGCTGCCTCCCCTGGAAGGAGCTGTAAGCCTTGGTGCTCACCTCATTATGTTATCACCATGCTGTGACACTGGCCAGGCTTGTGCCATTTGCAGCTGCCAGTAAAGTGACAGAAGCATTTTCCTCTCAGCTTCCTATCTCAGGCAGCCTATAGTTTTATTCCTAAACGTGTGTTATCTCTGTCCTAATGCATAATTGCAGGGATAACAAGCAGAAAGCCTTCCTATCACTCACAGCCTCTGATGCAGGCTGACTTTAATTCCCTCAAACCAGCTCCAGTTTTTCTGATTGCATTAACACAACTGTTCTTTAAGCAGGGTTATACATGAGCTTACTTTATTTGTAAATTTATATTAAGTCTCAGCAAGTTCAGTAATGCAAAAAAAAAAATGCACCTAATACAACTGCCCTCCCTTTGTGTAAGTTCATTCATTTTCCAGTTACTTTTGCAGTAACACTGCAAAAGTAACACACAAAATCTGCTGAAGCCAATTTCAAGCATTTTTTAATGTGGCAACATATTGGAAAGGAGTTATGGCACTTTCAGAGCTGTAAAACAGTCACTGCCCATGGTGTTGTCTGTAGATAGTTTCTGGTACCTCAAGAAGTTAGAGGTGTCTTAGGATTCCAGGGATGTGAGAGTTTCTGTGGGAGATTTAACCCTAAAACAGCTAAACTGCAACATGAAAATGAATTAAGAGTTCTGGGCAGCTAGAGCAATTCTGTCTGCTTGCAATCACCTTCCTGCACAGTGCACACATCTGTGCATGACCCACAAGCACACCCTGCACACAAAACCTCCCTGCCTGTGTCATATCACAGCCTTTGCAGCCCTCAACTTCATGGCTACAAAACAAATCTGATTGGGAAATAGATGCTCACAGGTAGAAAAAAAAATCAAAGAGTACATAAGCTTTTACATAAGAGTACATAAGCTTTTTTTAAAGCTTTTATTTTAACCCCAGCTTCTCTCCAGTCTCTTCCATAGTAAGGACCCACTCTTGAACAGTTCCTGCCTGCTGGAATAACTTTTCTTTAATTCTCATTTATTCTTTCATCCCATTCCAAAACACAACTGACACATTTTCTCACCCATTTGATCAGGACTCGGCTCACAGGGTGCAGCCTGTGCTGAGCACTCAGATGTGCTCCCCAGCAGCGTGTCCAGGACAAGGGTAATTATGTAAATGAGAAAGCAGCAACACAACACACAAAACCCAACAGCAGCAAACACAGACCAAGAGGAGAGCACAGCCTATGGTGGGGCAGTCAGAGCTCCAGGGTTTGATCCACAATGTGCAAGAGTCTTGACTTCAGAGTCCACACCAAGTATCCCACCTTCCACTTTTAATTATTTTTTCCATTAAGACACAAATAAAAAAGTGGAGCCAAGCAGATTACTCATTTAACTTTCTTCTTCCCCTACTTCTGTGGAACAGCTATTTAGTAAATCGACAATTCCTCCTCATCCTCAAAGCCGTAACATTTCCAGACTTTCCTGAGATGATAACTCTCGCTTAGCTAGGTTTTTTTTTAAACTCTACCAAGAGATAACACAAATGTTTTTATAGACATTCTAAATGATGCAAAAGATGTCTTGGAAAACAGATGCAGAATGGAAACTCAAATCACAAGGTGCAGATACTGCTTGATAGCAGAACAGTGTCAGGACATCTCGTTCAACCACAAACACACTCCTGGCTTCAGCCAGCAGTGTCCTCACGGGATTGAGGCAAACACCCACAGCCCAGTTAAACTCAAAAACTGAATCCTCTGACCTTCAAATGGCCTTCAACATGCAACAAACATACCTGTTCTCCTCACCAGGAGATCAACTGAATCTGATTTTTATCGAATAAAATGCAGTAATTTGAGAGGTGCCCTGCTGAAGTCTTTTAAATACACACATCATCACTGTTAAGAACTGAGCCACACTAACACAGAACAGCCAAAGACAAAACCAGCTCATGTGTGCTGTGGGTGTAGAGAGGAGTTCACAGTCTCCACCTCCTGCTTCTCTTTTTGTTCTTCTTTAAGGAGTTACACTGCAAAAGCACCACACTACAAGCCTTTTACTACTTTATTCTTTTTAAGCATAGGAGTACTATTTCAGCAATTCCTGAACTTTGCAATGTGTTTTCTACAACTTGAAGAGAGATTTAATCAGATGACAGACTTCCCAGAGCATCATGAATCTTTTTAATTACAATATCTGTCAGCCATCCCAGTTGTTGCCACTTTCCAAGTGTGGCTTTTATTTTCCTCCACTGTTGCTCTAAAACTTCCTAAGTCTCAATAAATTTTATCCAGGAAATGGCATCCCTGCTCCTAAACTCTGGGAGTAAGTTTTCATCCTGATTCAACCCGACAGGAAGGAGATTTATTCACATATTTGAGAAGGAAATAAAATGTTTTCTGCTAATTCAGTGAACTGCGTTCCAGGGCTGGTTTGTGCTCTGCCCTTACTGAACAGAATTCTTTGCTATGGCCTCGTGCTAAACCAGAAGTAAACACTCTTCATACAGACAGCTCAATCCCAAAGCACCAACACTGGCATCAGTAGTGACAGAAGAAAAGCTATATTCCCCCAACAAGAGGGAATGATTAAAAAAAAAAAACCCAAAATTAAAAAAACCCCACCAAACCAACCAAAAATCCCCAACCCCACAAACATTGTTCAGCCAAATCAATGCACGTGTCTGAAATAAAAGCATTAAATCAGTCACCAGTCACTTGAGAGGAGGACA
Source organism: Prinia subflava (assembly GCF_021018805.1). Classification (NCBI taxonomy): domain Eukaryota; kingdom Metazoa; phylum Chordata; class Aves; order Passeriformes; family Cisticolidae; genus Prinia; species Prinia subflava. The sequence continues at coordinate 1,283,991 of NC_086250.1, read as the reverse complement.
GCACCAACCTCACAATGGCACACAGTAGGACAAAAACCACCAGATAATCCCTGTTAAAAGATATCTCACAAATACCTGCAGGTTAAAATTCACCAGGTGCTTCTGCAGCATGCTGAAATTTGTTAACCTGAACATCACATACAGCACATCTGTGGAATATTCTTCTCTAAAACCAGCTCCACTGAAACAGGCAGTGAAATGAATTGACAAGACACAGCAAAAACCAGGTTTTATGGCATTCTAATCTTGTCTGGATATATTTACATTCCCCACCTTCACGAGTCTCAGTGATCACTTTTCAAAAGGACTTTCAAAATAGCAAGACTAAACAGCAGCAAGGACTTACCAGATTGGAATTGGTGGCATTGGAATCATCTTCTGGAAAGGGGATATAGATAGCTAAGGCCACACAATTGGCAAAAATAGTCAGTAAAATAATTATTTCAAATGGTCTGAGGAATGGAGTTAAGGAAATCGTTCCAAAATGAGCACACAAAAATAAAAGAAATAATAAAAGATTTATAAGAATTCTGTTTAAAGAAAGCATTCCAAGCCCCTTATATTCTGAAAAGAAACATATGCCTTTTTAAGTGCTTTTGGGAGCTCCCAGCCAAAAACCTCCCCAATATGTCAAAAGCAGTGTAGGCCAGTCGCGTGCCAGAGTAAACACAGATTCCTTAAAAGTTTTTTCTTCTTTCACTTACTTAGATTGCATTTTCCCAACTTTCCTTCTAGCGTGGCTGCACTAGTTTTAATAAGAGAAACCTGTCCTATAATAACTGCCCTTGTTCTTTTTAGGATTATTTTTTCTTGGTTGTTTTAATCTGCATCTATAACTTCTCAGATAATTTTAACAAATATTTTGGGGGTTTTTTCTTTTGTTGTCGTTGCTGTATTTTTGCCCCCTTTTCTCAGTTTCTCTCTCATATCTTGGAGTTAAATGTGAGGGCTCAAGCAAAACATGCATGCATGGTTAGAAGATGTTTATAAAAGGATAAATTTTGTTAAGGCAAAAAAAAGTCTTTGTCCAAAATGTGCTCACACTGCACATTGCCATGTACACTTGTTTTGCTTAAAACTCATTTGAGGGAGTATTTCTTTTTCTCTTATTTGCATTTCACTTGGCACCAGAGGGAGCACAAATGTCCCACAAATACACTGATATTAGGAAGCTGAGAGTCCCCTTTGACTATTCAGAAACTGTTCAGAGGCATTTCAACCTTGCATCAGCTTTGCTGGGGAAGAGAGAAACCAAACATTTGGAGTGCCCAACAAAGGAATCCTGTACAGGCTCAGTGCCCCCTGGCACCAAAGGGCACTTTCCTAGTGCCCAGAGTCTCCTGGCACTGCACTTTATCTGCCCCAGGGCTCTCAGCTGCTGTGAGGTGTCTCCAAAGCCAGAGCAGAGAGCAGATTTATGGTCTGTCTGCCCTCACTGGCCTGCAGGAATATCCCAGAGGGCACTTCTGGGATAACTCAGCAGCACTCTGGAGGGGCAGGAGGAGCAGGGAGGATGCCAAACATAACCTGTGCCACAGAGTGCACTTGAGCAGGGCTTTACCCACCCTGGACTGCCAAATGTCAGCACAGCAGGGCTGGTTTTGGTCAGGCCTGAGCAGAAAGGAGATCTCTGAATGTTAGATATACACAAATTCCAGGCACCTGACTGCTGTTTATTCTCACACACATTCTACATTTCACATATGGAACAGTCAGAGGGTTCCAGACTCACCAGACTCCTGAGCTTAAGCCTCTGAATAGCAGGAGATAAATGAGGCAGAAGAGCAGACCAGGACAGGAGGACTCTGAGAAATCAGTAAGATTTCCCAGGTATGTACTACCCCAGGCTGTTTGTGTGATGTTTACTGCCTAAAGACCTGGATTTCCACAGGCTTTCATTTTCTTAATCAATTTTCCCCAAATTTTTTTGTTTATTTGTTTTGGCAGGATTATTATCCATTAATTTATCATTGTGTACACATATTTGCTTTTGTCTGTATTCTCTTTTTGCACCGTAAACATTAAATTCTCTAAAAATCTACAAATGCACTGCACAAAAGGCAGAAAATTAAATACACATCTAAATCTTTGCAAAGTAAGGTAATTACTTCATTTCCTGAATGCAATTGCTCATTCAGGCTCTTTGCACTGTAATTTTTGGCTAAGGAACACCACTGACGTACTACTTGATTTTTTTAAATACCTATTAGTTTAAACTTTTACAACAAATTAGGCTAAGCTTTCCTACTTGCTAAAAACTACTGAGAAAAAGTCAGAATACAGAATTAAACTAAACCTTGTAACAGTCTTTTGATATTGCTTGTTGTTACTGGAGTATTTCATGTTTACGAACTCTAGATGTCCAATGAGAAGTTCTGATGGAAAAAAAATTAAAATACTTCCATCAGCTCCCCTAAACCCAAACAAAGCCCTAAAGTGCAAGCTTCAGCACCTTTGTATGGCTTTAATTGCACTGTTTGGTCATCTCTTGATCTCAGCAGTGCTGTACCCTGGTTTACAGCTCCTCATTCCCATCTTTTATTGCTGATCTCCCTCATCTATCAAATGTCACTCTGTGCTTTCTCTGAAGACGTGTGGTGACTGGGGTGCTGTTAAGCAAGCCAATATTCAGTTTTATCCTGTTAGTCATCACCCATCATCCTATGCTTAAAGTATCAGACTTATGTCAGAAGCAATAAAAAGTAGCAAACTTAATCAGGGGATTAAAAATTAGCATCTGAAGAAGAAAGGCAGGCAGGCAGGTAGTTTAAGGACATGAAAGGATTGACAGGAGCATTTTTAACAAGTTCTTCATCTGAGAAGTCTGGCCATGTCAGCAATACCTAATATACTCATTTTCTGTTTTCACCAAACATCCCACCAGACACCCAAAGGAATAATATTATCACATTGTCTTAAATGCCTTAATTCATTTTTTTATCATATTAACTACTGCCAAGTTCTGTACTGCCTTTCCTTGACATGCTTATCTATCCCTAAAAACATTCTTTTTCTTTTCTATTTCCCTAAGAACCCCTTTAGCTTGTGATTCCTGTTCAGGGTTGATGCTGGTTTCTCTTTGGGGATGCAAAGGAGGCATATTTCATTTTAGTTCTGAGTTTCACACCAAAGACTCAAATTCCAGCTTGCACTGATCAGACCTGGGTGACAAAAAGGGTTTTGCTCTTTGCACACAATAAAGCAAAGACCAGAGTCCCCCTGACTTCCCAGGGAAGCAGCACTGACCCCTCCACTCTGCAGTTCTGCTCAGTGGCCACCACCCCTCATCGGTGGCACCATCTGTCTCCTGCTCAGATGTCAGATCTGCTCTGCACTGCCTTTGGACACGTTACTTCAACTGCATTTCTTGTTCCCTTCTTCTAGATAACCATTATCCCTGACATTACTGAGCCTTATGATTTTAATTGGAATTCCAGCATAATTAACAGTTCTCAGCCCAGTCTCCAGGTCTCACTGCATACCTTTGGGGTTTTTTACCTTGTCCTTTTGCCCAGTTCTTTTCTCTATATTGTAGAAAGTGTGATGTCACATGTTTAACAAAAAAGTGTATGATTCAAAGCACCAGAGCTTTGGACTGGTGACACCTCTAAAAAACAATAAAAATTCAGAATTCAAATTCAGCAGCCGCTATCAATCCCATAGAATCAGATCAGTTCTGACCTCAGACACCTTGAGAACCTCCCACACATTTCAGCCTGGGCCAGACCTTTCCAAAGGGCAGAATTCAATTACTAAGCTATTATCATTCAAGCTCCCAGAGGTTTCTCACACTGGGGCATACTCAGGGTTTCAGTTCTAATCCTTTTTTCTGGGACACCCCCCTTCAGCATAAACCACCTCAGTTAAGACATCAAAAATCATTCCTGCACTTCCAGTTCTTCCCTGTGGTGTCTTCCAAACGGAGGTGTTGGAACTGTGGCTGCTGAGAATTCCAGACTGTCTGTGCTGGCAGGCACTGACCCCAAGCAAACACTGCATTGACCTGAGGCCATGGAGAAGGCTCCAAAATTGAGTGACACCACTGGGATTGTGGGTGTGGAGTTTGAATAGAAGTGTGGGATAGCACAGGGTGCAAAACTTAGGGTTTAAGTGTTTAGAATACAGTAATATACATAAAGCAAGATGGAGGTTTTAGGGCATAGGCTAAGTCCTTCTTTTTCACTTCTTCATGATTTTGGGTGATTTCTTGTAATTGGGTAGAAGCATTCACATTGTGGACTATGGGTGGTTGGTTATTGGGTTAAAAATAAAAATAATTTAGGTGTCATTTCTTAATTGCACAGTTTATCCCTAAAAAGCCTTGTAGAGAGAGAGAAAGGGCTCCATTTTTAGTTTGTGAGCTCGAAGTCCTGTAGCACTCACGGCTTGTGAGACTAAGATAGATAAAAATTAATAAACATCTGAGTCTGAACATGAAACACCGTCTCATGCACCCACCCCAGCCCTGCAGAGGCTGAAAGAGGCCAGACCCCAGAGAGTGACAGGAGCACCAAAGGATATTTCCATTCGACGATGCTGATGCAGGCCCTGCGGATGGGGTTCTTGAGCGTGAGGCAGAGCAGCGCGCGCGGCGGGCGCGTGGCCGTGGCCGTGCCCTGCTTCTTCTGCTTGCCGTACTGCTGCCGCTTCCTCTGCGTGGAGCTGGCCGTGGAGATGGGCGCGGCGCCCGCGCTGCCCATCAGCTTGGCCTGCCGCGCCGCGTCGATGGCGGCCTGCCACGACAGGGCCGCGCCCGGCGTGGGGATGTGCTCCGGCGCCAGCCCCGCCGCCGCGTTGGCGTTCATGTTGGCGTGGGCCGCGCGGGGGCTCCCATAGTTGGAACCTGCGGGGGGAAAAAAGAGAAATTAAAATAAAATAGACCAGAGGAACTACAGGAGTGGTGTTCTGGAGTCGTGCATTTCTGTACCCGAGCAGGTGTTTCCATATAAGGAAGTGAAGCTAGAATTTTCTATAGCCTGCTCGCTGTAATTGGCTCAGTCCCAGCACAGACACAGTGACAGGGCTTTGGAAGTGCACCTCAAAGCCCGGTGTCCATCTCATTGGGCCAAGAGCCAAATAAGCCCACCTAGACCATTGAGTACTAAAGGGCCTACATAAGGGTACACGAGGCTTTTTGGGAGTGCCTTAGCCAGTGTAACTGTGCTTGGTACACTGTGCTCAGCTTATCTCTTTTCATTTTGTAACGTTTATTATTTTTGCTGTTATTAAAACTTTTATTTTACAAAGCATATCCTGGGAAGCCGTCTCGCTATTTTATTAAGCCATTTCTCCGCCGGCTGGACCCTCGGAGTTATCGGGAGAAATCCCGATAGTGTTTGGCACTGATGGTTGTTTCTATTTGCTGGAAAGAACAGGAGGTTCTGGGTCAGATGTCATTACCCATTTGCTGTTTAAGGTGTCTAAAGGCTGCCGTCTTGGGAGGACAGCCAAGGGCCATTTTCCCTTGGTCGCCTGTGGTGGGTGCTGTCTTAGAGTATTTCTGCCATTTTCGGTGTTTCTGTTCTTGGAGGTTCTTGAGATTTGGCAATTTTCTATCTAGCGACTATTGACTGTTATTTTTTGACTGTTGCAGTTTCACTTGTTAATAAACTTACTTTTTCACTTATAGCTGCTATATATATTTTCTGCTATCTATATATATCTGCTATATATATATTATTGGCCATATATATATATTTTGCTTCTCCTTCTTAGTGAGAAGGGATTGGCTAAAACAAAGGGAAAGAAATCATTTTAGAGTGTTTCCCTTAAATTGCCTTAAAGCAAGACAGACTTGCACCAGCTGTAAGCCAGGTGATGCTGCCATGGGTGACAATACACTGTGCAGAAAAGCAGGGGATACCTGCTCAAGCTTGGTGCTGTATCAGCTGCATTTTCTATACTTTTGGAGCACTGACATGATGAAGAAGCACATATGGGAATTCCTAAGCTTTTCTTTTGAACACTTTTCTTTTTAAGCTGAGGAGGAGCTAGGCAGTGTTTTCTAAACCCCTTCAGTAACTTAAATTCTTCACTGTAAATTAACACTGTCCCTTGTCTTGCAAAGACTCCACACAAGACTGGAGGATGCTGAGCTGTTGGAAGTGCCTCCAATCGATTCAATCCCCAGAGAGCCAGGCAAAAGGAACTTTTTCTCCCTTTTTTCTTCTTCTTTTCTTTTTCACCCACATATTTTGCAAGTTGGGCTGCTTGAAAGCTCAAAAGGTGAGGCCAGTCCTCATCACCTCCTCACTCAGACATACAGCACTGCTATCCCAGTATGTGGCAAAAGACACAAATGATATTGTCATGTCCTACCGTAAAAATCCTCATGATTCTTTTGAGATGACCTCAAGGTGAGGTGAAATTTCACCCATGAGCTCAGTTCCCCCTGCAAACAGCACACGTGCACAGGTCCAAGGACAGCCTGAGCAGAAGGTACAGCGAGGCAGAAACCAGCACACCAAGGCACAGCTCCTGGCTTTTGTGCTCTGCATGCTCCTGTGCAGAGAGTTTAGGCCAGCCATAGGTTTAGAAATTGGAACTAATTCCGTGTACTGATAAACTGATGGATGAACTACTGAAGCAATGGAGAATTTTAAAAGCATAAATCAATAAAAATGCCAAAACCCAGCAGTCCTGAGTTTTGCAGCTTCTTTAGCCAAAAGTGAAGCACATGCATTTGCCCAAACATAAAAATGGAATATACACATCAGGTGACATGTGGATGATATTGAGAAGGTCTTATCAGTACAAAAAATAAAATTACTCTTTCAAGCTCGAGCAGCTGTTGCAGTGTTTCAGTAGAGACAGCTAAGTCACCTGTGCCTCTTCAATGAGGCTTTTTCAGTGACCCAGTCGCTTCAAGAGGAGAGAATTTTGAAATTTCAGAACAGATTGCTTTGCTCTTTGGACTATGCTTTAGCTGAGTTCTGCAAGGACTTGTGGAAGATTAACTGAGTTTTAGCCCAGGCATTTTACAGAAGAAAAAGTAAGCCCTGTTAAAAAGGTGCGACACAGAACCTACACAAAGTCACAACAGCAAACTTTGATTAAGAAGAACACCTTGTTTAGGCATGTCCTGTATCATATTTTAGAGACTGTTTAATCTGTTGTAGACTCGTGAGTTTGCCTGTGGCCCATAATTTGAGGGACAGGTAAAGAGGAGGCCTGAGGGGTCTACAGATCTTATTCCTGCCCAGTTGAGCTCCAAGCCCTGCCCACTGCTGAGACCGGTGCTCCCATTCACACCTGAGCAGCAGACAACGCTCCAGAGAGTGCACACACAGGCCATAAAATAAATCTGTATTTATTTATGGGGGCAGAGGGTGGAAAGCCAGCCAGGGAGCCAGATCAAAGCAAGCCCAAAGCCTCCTGCTGACCATGTCCCTCCAGATTCCTGTGGAAATAAGGTGTTACCAAACAGGACAGATGGGCTCCTGCACACTGTTAGACAAAGCACAGGGAACTTTAACTCTGTCTCATTTACAGTATCAGGTGAAAGACATTTCAGACCAGGCACTTGGCAAGCTCCTCTTGAATGGAAATAATTACTTGAGATGCACTTTCATAGCTGGATGTGCAGTGCCAAGGTACCACAGCACTGACTGCACTACAAATGAATTAAAGCAGGTGGAATAAATACAATTACACTGACACACAGTGCAGCAGGATATGCCTCCACCTAGAAAGCATTCAAGATTTGAAAATTCATTTCACCAAATCACAAGGAAGGACGTGAGAGAGTGAGATGTTATTTTATGTCAGGCATTGCCATGAGATTTTCAGGCTGTTTTAGTCTCATCAGAGAGCAGGGAAACCCAGAGCTTGTCTCTGCTCACTGCAAACCCTCCTAGCTGCAAACCAGCCAGAGGAAGCTGATGAGTAATGTGACTCTGCTATGTGAAAGGGAAAGCTGAAAGAAACAAGAAATGGGAAATGGTTAATTCACATCCCCCACATCTTGAAAACGAAGAAAAAGAGCTTTCAGAATCCTACAGGCTAAGCAGATTTCCTCGATGAAGCAGGCAATCAAGTGGCAGACAAACTTAGTTTTCCAAGGCTAAGCAAATTGTACACAGCACCACTCATGGGATACGTATTTATTTTCAGACCAGCTCCAGATGCAGTTTTTCTCTTAGCATCCATTTGACCTCCCTAGCCTGAGACATGCTGGAAAGGAAAAATAAATGGAAAATTACTCTTATTATTCTCCAACTCCAGCTCTCCTTTAATACTGACCCATTAGAATGGAGAGGAAAGATGCGTGCTTCCCAGTAAAAGCAAACTTGCTGATCCCTCTCCACAGTGTTCTCATCATGCTGACTAGGCCATGTGCTCCTGTAAATAAACAGCTGCTGCCTCTTAATGAAGACTTTTCTGCAATTGGGGAATGCGTCAAGCTGCATCATTATTATTTCTATTAGTTAGGTTCCACACGAGCATCCAAGTCCAGGCATTTTGACTTTGGTGTGCCAGCAAAGTTAAGGATCCAGCTCTTGGTGGTTTTATAGGTTCTGCTCCTAACACCATCAGCAGTCCCATACCAAAGTGCTTTGCCTCAAATTAATTTCAAATGATGAGTCAGTAATGACAGATTTATAATAATAAATATTACAAATATTGATTACTGATAAGGATCTGTCTGTTTTATGAAGCTCAGAGGCTGCAGACAGGAGCTGTAGTAAATGACTAATGGCAGTGAAATTACCTGTTCTGGAGGCACTTTATAGAAACAGCTTGAATAAAAGAGTGAAGCTCCCACAGCTACATTCAAGAACTGAGCAAAATATTTTCAAAGACAGCATAGCCAAAGTTTCAGGGAGAGTGAAATTCCACCCTATAATCTAAATGCTCAGGGTTAATTCCTGGGAAGGAAGGAGAGCACAGTTCCTACTGAACTCGTGAGGCACCATGCTGAAATTTCACCTACAGCACTCATTCCTCCCCCACCACAAAACCCTGCTGCAACCTGAGAGCTGCAGTTACTGGGTTTGGGTATATTTTTCTTTTTGCAGTGTAGCAGTGAAATACTCCACTCAATTTCCCCGCTACAAATAAAGTTTCATGCTACCAAATGCACCATTATTAAGCTGGATGTTGACCAGAACTAGGAAATGGAGATTGAGCCCCCACCCAAAAGCAGTAAATCACTAAGCACTGTGATCCCCAGCATCACCACCCTGCTAATCCCCACCACCCTTCAGCAAGAATTTGTGCTGCTGACTGTGTCCAGCTGGTGCTCTGCTCTCTCAAACTCTCTGTGCTGCAGACCATGAATTTAAGCATCTGAATATAATCAAACAAAATTCCATCTATGTTAAAGAGTTGGATTACAAAGTCCTTGGAAAAGATTTCACTTCTGAAAAAAAGCAGATTTGCAGAACTAAAGCAGATGCAGAAACAACAGGAACAGGTATCAAAGATCAGAGTTAAGCCACAAAAGCACCAGGTAAGGTTCTCCAGCCCAGGAGATGAACACATTGCACAAAGCACCTGAAGCTGCAAGCTCACAACTAAATCACCAAAACTGCCATTACCAAAAACACTTAAAATACACAGTGGTATTTAAATTCTAATACCATCTGTCATGCCACCTATTAACTACCTCAAAAAAGCATCATAAAAACACCCCAACTATGCAGTGACCATTCAATACAAGACAGGGGCAAGTTAATGACACAGCCACAGCTTCTGAGGGGGTTTGACTTCATCTAGTTAGCCATACAGTTATTTTAGAGAAATTTGTGCTCAGATTAATTATTTAAATGAAAAAATAAACCAATCCTGATGTGGAGTGTGATTATTTTTCACCCTCCATCACTGTAAAAGCAGCAGAACCCTATAACTGCACACCTTGGAACTGCTGCAGAGCTGTGTTTTCCCCCAAAGCAGAGGAGTAAAAGATGGACACAGTAAAAGATGAGATTGGTTCATTCAGTGATTTAACTGCTCTCAGAATCAAAGCAAACACAAAACAGGAAACTGGTGACATTGCTGAGATTGTGTGTGAGACCAGCCCAAGCACATGGGAAAAATGGAAAATATAAAGTATTGAAGTGAGAGGTGTCAAAACCAGAAGCACAAAGAACAACACAAAAAAAAACCCAGTCAGTGAATGAGATCATCTGTCAATGAGGAAGAACACGGAAAACATTGATCCATTAACCAATGGAAAAAGGAGAGCATTTGATATCTGATTCCAAGAAGGATTAAGTACTACATGACATTTTTGCATCAATTTTCACTAAAAAAAAAAAAAGAAAAAGCCATCAATCCATGATGGCTAGCACAAATAAACCCCAAACCAAAATAGGCATCCTTTGCAATTGTAAAAAGGAAACAAATAATTGGATAATGTCCATGCTTTCAGCTACTTTGGTACTGCACCTAGAATATTTCAAGCACTTTCTGAAGTAACCTCAAAGCTGCTGGCTTGAACTCATGGAAGACAGGAGAGATCTCAGAAATGGTAAGTGCAATTAACAAAAAAAAGAGGCCAAATCTACACCCAGTTTAACTTCAGTTTCACATAAAGAGAAAAAAAAACTGGAATTAGTAAAATCAACAAGCATCAGCAAGTGCTTGCAGGACAAGCAGAAAAAGAGCAAGAGACATGGACCTGTCATGAACAGACAGCATCTAAGAAAACCAATTTCTTCCAGAACTGAGCAACAGAATTCACAGGCAAGGCAGAAGCAGTAGGGTCCAATTCTCCTGGTTTATTACTAGTTTTATGAGGTCTTGTATGATACTTTCATGAGAATTCTAGGGACCTACAAGCAAGAAAAAATTGGTATATCATTGCAGGAAGTGGCACAGGGAGGTGCCCAAGTGCCTGCCCTGGATCTGATTCTGTTCCATGGTTTGATTCTGCTCAATTAATGATCTGGATGATTAAACAGTGAACAGTGTTATTAAACAAGCAGGTAACTGAAGCTGGGAGGTAAAGCAAACACACTGAAGGACAGGATCTGAATTTAAAATTAACTCCGTGAATCGAAGAAAAAGTCTTTAAAAGAGGATGGAGTTCAGCAGGGACACATGAGAAGTATTTAAGCAAAGTGAATCATCTGCCCAAGTCATTTCCAGAAAAGCCCTGGGGGTTTGTATTGGACCCCCAACAGAACAGAGGTTGATATTGTCACAGTGCCCTCTTGCCATTAAATTCAGCCACAAGCACGGAGTGCATAAATAAACCCCAGGCAGCCCCCCAGAACCCTTCCCCTCAGCTGGGCAGGGGCTCACACAGGCTGGGCCGGGCCAGGCTGCCCAAAGCCAGCAGGGAAAGCCAAGGCTGGAGAACCTGAGCCACCAGGAAAAGCCACAGGGGTGGGAGTGGCAGCACCCAGCCTGCTGTGCCTGGGGATGGCAGGAGAACAGCCTTAAAGCACATAAAATATACCTAATCATACCTAAAATTTTAAATATTATATGTTTTATATATTATTTTATATAATAATATGTATTTGATATATATACTACTAGACTATGTAGTATATATAGTATAATATACACTATATTATATATCTATTTACTATATATTAGAACTTTACTATATATTATAATATATAACTTTTTTGTATTGTTTTATCTATATTAAATATATATGGTGTATATATATATATATTAATAGACATATACATATATACTTCAAAGAACAGAAAGGTCATCTCTGTCACCAAACTCACAGGCAATAAGCAATGGCTTTTGCAATAAGACAAACTCAGGTTGTACCTTCCACACTCAAACCTGTGAGACCAGACCAAAAAAGAAAAAACACCTCTATTTGCAATCACACAGCCCTGGTGGGATTTCTAGTGAGCAGTCGTTTCCTCAGTTCGTTGAGAGAAAGTTTGACAAGAAGAAAAGGCTTTGCATACAAAGATGTTGTATTTATTCCCTCCTTTTTTTTTTTCCCAGAAATCTTTAGTAGCTTTCCAGTTGCCATGCCTGGAAGTTTCCTGCAGTGAATGCAAGGCTGCACACACCTAGAACTCTTTCTTTGAAGCATGATTTGGATATTTTTCCTCATTAGCCATTTTTTAAAAGTTGACATTAATTCTGATATCTAACTGCTGAAGTGATGCTAGGGGTATCTTCCCCAAAATAGAAGGTTTTTCTGAAGGCATTCTGTAAGTAGAGATGGGAATTGTAATGAAAGCTGGATTGTAACTTGAACTAGGGCTTTTTCTATAACAAAATTTGTGATGGACATATACACTTTTGAATGTCACATCAGGCTAAGACTCTGTAGTTTCAAGCACAGATAAGAGTTAAGAACTTCTGCTGTAAATTGTTTGGGGATTTCAGAACATACACACACCTAGAAAATACATAATTTAGGACAGTTTGTTTGCCATAGTTGAGACTAAACATTTTTTTTAATCTAAACAAAAATATAATTTTCAGGAACTGTGTTTCACTTGAAATGGGATCTTGGTTTTCCTTTATTTCCCTCCTCAAAAGGATTTTTTTTTCTGTGTGCCATTCACAAAAGATGCAATGAGCTCCTAGCAATGTGAAAAAAAAAAGTCCATTTCAATGAAGAGTGCAAGTGCACAAGCTGCTCTCACTTCCAGTATCAAATGCCTCCAAGTTAAATATTTACGCTTGAAAATTAACTACTGACACTGCCTGGCAAATTATTGTAACTCTGCCAACTCTGTTTAGATTTGGAATTATCTGAGAGAGGTTCCACACTGGTAGAACAGGCAGCACAATGGATTTGTGGCTCATGAATAAGGCACGAGGCTCCAAGCAATAATAATTCCCTAGACAATCTATTCCCTACTGAAATAAAGCACGGGACAGCTCCTCCTTAAAATCACCACACAAACAGTTCTCCCCAAAAATCCCATATTTCAGAGGATGTTGCAAGTAAGATCTTTCTCCTGTATGCACAAACCTTGGATGTGCAAGGGATCCAGACAGTAAGATACAAATTCCTAGGATTTCCCTTACTTTCCTGTTTGAAAATGCTGTGGTTTTAAAGAATACAGTTCAGGCTTTTGGGTGGTTTGGGTTTTGTTTTTTGCTTGGTTGCCTTTTTTTTTTGGAGGGTGGGGAGAAAGGAAAGGGCCCTGTTTGTTTTGTATTGTGGGCTTTTTTAATAAGTGACTTGTAGTAAAATAAGTTTACTTGTAGTAAAAACAAATTCCATTCCTATTTACTGATAAATTTGGGGTTTAAAGCAATTCTGTTCTGCCTCCTTCACCCAAGAGGCAGCTCAAACCCTGCCCAGGAAAATCCAGGAAGGTCAAAGTTTGAAAATTCCCAGCAGACACAAAAATCCATCTGGCTTGGGATGTTTCTTTTCTGTAACTATGGATTCAAAAGAAGCAGACTGGGAGGTAAAGTTTGGGGGTTTTTAGAGAGGAGGAAAAGGGGGGGAAAAACATGAACCCTGCTAAATAACAGGACCCAAGTCTGATGTGAAAAGTTTGATAACTGATGAGGTCAACTCAACTGAATCACAAATTCCACCAAGAAATCAATTTATTAGGGTGAGGAGATGTTAGGAGGGCAATTTCCTTCAAAACACTTGCATTTTTTTTTTCTTTTGAGACTTTCAAGCTACAAGAAAGCCCCAAGAAACCCACAAAGAATCCTTTCTGGTTTCTTGACATGAGTTTCTGGTGGCACCAGAAATCAAGGCAGGGAACACTTTCCTTCAACCACAGCTCAGTGAAACATTCATAAAACTCAAAAGCAGCAAGAGAGCAGCAGTGACAAACATCTTTTTGCTGCTAAGAGCATTTGTGTTTGAGAGAACCCAATCAGCCCCGCTTGAGGAGCAGCTAGTGAGGGTATTTTTTACAGAAAGCAGTTTTTTATTATTTTTACAGTTCTCCTGGGATAACACCATCTCCAGCAGAACACAGAGCACAGGGGCCATGCTTACACCAAAGGGCAAGCAAATAAAACCAAAGTTCCTGGCCTTGAGGCAGCTGAGGGTGCATGTCCCTTGGTCTATTGCTTTGACACATCATTTTAAAGTACCTAGGGTACCTATTTTTAGGGCACCTGTCAGCACAGCACCTTTGCAGTGATGTGCACACACATCGTGGTGAGCTGCCTGGAGGAGCACCAGGCTCCCTGGGCAAACTCCAGGCACAGATCCTCAAACAGACACACCAAGAGAGCTTTCTTGCTTAAATACAATTTTTTTTCACCTTTTGTCTTAATTATCATTACTGCCATTACAGATCCTGGGTGCTAGCACATCTTTGGTAAGATTTCCTAGACTCCAATAAAATTTCTCTGGAGATTAACTCAATAAATTGGATTCTTCTGACAAACCTGTCATCTTAACTGCTTGCCATTCTCTTATGGGTGAATTACTCTTCACTTAGTGATTAATCTAAATAGAACTTTACAGAAATTAAGCTCTTACACTTCAAAAATAATCCTCACTGTATTAGATGGTCTCCAGATTCCTTGTCTGACAGTGTAGAGAGGGACAGAAACCACTTCACAAACCTGGTAATTTGATTTGCCTCACCCTACCCAAACCATTTTCAAGAGGGGTCTTGTCTAAACCCCCTCCACAGTCAGTGCAGAGGATCAGTTCATCCTCAGGACAGATTTCTGAAATACAAGTGACAGCAGCTGCCCAAAGTGCCAATCTCTTACTGCACGGAAGTAATCTCAAACATAGGTTTAATTGCACAACAAATTTCAGTGGATTAAATGAGATTAAATGACTCCCATTTATTTGTGGGGAGCACATGCATGCACATGTGCTCGTGCACAAGGTAGGGAGCAGTTCTGCAGCTGATTTTGGCCCCAAGCACATGACACAATTTGGAAAATATGTACAAGCATATGATACCTAAATAATTCAAAGCCTGCAATTCCAATAGCCTTCATCCTAGAAAAATCAATCACAGCTCTTCCACAACTCATAGTATTCTCAGTCCAGAAATAGCAGCCTGCTCCCATTTCCAGCAGATGATGGCTAAAAAGCACAAAGGGATCTCTATGTAGGTCTGAGTTACAGACAACAGACATTTCAGTAAAGACACACACAAACAAAAAATCAAATTTGTGCATACAGATCTAAGTGGAGACCAGCCCTGACAAAAAGCACAGTGGCAATTGTGGCAGGCTGAGGGCTTTTGCCTGCTCCTGCTGCTCATGGGGTCAGTTCAGCTGCAGAGCTGGCGGGGCAGGGCTGGGCACAGAGGAGGGGAGTGTGAACCTCAGGCTCCTGGAGGAGCCACCAGCCCGGCTGCCAGCCCTCCCTCCCGGGGCCATTCCCCCCAGGGAGGTCATTAATCCGCATTATGGCACAGGAACTCAGATTACAGGGGACCTCTGAAGCCATCTGCTCCCCATTCTCCTCCTCCTCACCCCCTCCCTTCCAAGTGGTGCCATTGCATCCCCCTCTTTGCAGCATCACTGTGATCTCTGAGAACTCACCCAAATCAAAGATTCACTCAGGCAGTGGCCACACAATTTAACAAAAAAAATATATACATACATATAAAATACAGCTCAATATAATCTCTCTAACTCCAAGAGGTACCTGCTAAATCCTCAGTGAAAACCAGACATTAGCACACACATGCAAAACAGGCACTCAAAAAATATTTGTTGCTTTCCAGAAAGGCAAAAAAAATTATTTTAAGCTGCATTTAGCTAATTTTAGATTATGCATGCGATATCCTAATAAATTAAAGATGCACTCCCGTCTTGAAATGCAGTTTCAAAGGAAAAGGTATTATAAGATACCTCAGTGTCAAAACTGACTTTTATTTCAGCTATTAATCTTAGTGTTCCAAAAACCACATTTTTTCTATTTTTAAAATCTGATTTTCTTCCTTTGCTGCTTAGAGTTATACCAACAAAACATCACCAAAACCAAGTGGAGAGGAAAGTTTTGAAACAAACTACACAAAAAGTTCAATCAAATCCTAAGAATTAAGTAAATAAGAACAGGAGTTCAGTGTTTCTCCTAACTTCAGTCATCTAATTAATGTTCTCATTTTTCAATAACTTTAGACAAAATAAAAGTAATAAAACATGAGGGTTCTTTGTGACTTGGCATCATTAAGGTGGTTAAAAGAAATCATGCTAAAAAAAAGGCAAAATTTGAATTGAGGGAAAAATGAAAGCTTCTTCCATTCTCTCTATTTCCTTTCATCCACGAAATCCCCCAGAGGATGCTGCACACACCACGTGCTCTGCAAACCAGGGAAAAGGAGCCCTGGTGAACCTCCCCTCAAACAAACCCACAGAAAATTACCAACCACATGAATGTAAACCCTGCTGTACAACAAAGGAGAACAGTGCCTTGGTTAATACTCAGGTGATATAAAAAGATAACTTAAAAACCCAAACAAACCCCAAACCATTCATTTACTCAAACTAGACTTTTGTGATCTAGAGGTATTATAGCATTAGCAGATTTTGAGTCATATTTTTATAGCACTTTGCATAGAGGAAAATAATTTTACTGGGCTGTTTGGTACCTAAAGCAATATGTTCTATCTCTAGCATGCAGACTTCTCTAATATTTTTTTAACTATTGGTATCTTCTTGCTGAATATTCCAAGTCTAAATATTAAGCAGATGTAACATACAGATGCAAAAATAAGCACTGTGTTTGCTCTGCTAGTTATGAGCATCTCCAACCTAAATAAGGCCTGAAATAGCAGCAAAGAGGGGAGCTAAGGGGGAGAGAAAATACGGGGTGGGGAAAATGAGCAGGAGACAATGTCTGCAAGCACCTGTATGAGGAAAGCCACCCTCTGCTTTACATCTCAGACTGAACACTGCCACACGAAACCCCAGAACAGTTCCTGTGTCACCGGGGGACTACACAAAGACTGTTCAGCTGCTTCTCTCTGACCTTTTCTATGGTGGGTGCACACAAATGTTTGAGGCAGTCTGTGTAGGTTCTCTGTAAAAAGAAAAGCTCCTGTTTCTACAGAAGCAGATCCACTGACCATTCCAGAACTCACACAGAGCAGAGCAGAGGGGGCACGAGCAGATCCACACCAGGTCTGCAGAGCACCTGATTAGAGCTGTGTCAGCACTGCCACCGGGAGAAGGCTCTGCCTGCTGCTCTGGCTTTGGAATTTGCAGATCTCACCAAAGATGGTGAAAGCTGAGGCCCTTGTGTTCCTTTCTCAGGATGCTCCACACTTTGCAGGATCAGCAGCACAAAAGCAGCAAGAAATTCCCCATAAACCATTCATCTGAGAGCAGCTGAATGCTGGGCAAGAGATTCTGCGTTTCTACTGCTCATTGGAGAACAAAAAACAAAAAAAAAGGAAAACACAAAAACCCAAACCAACAAAAACATAACAGAAGGCCTCAAAACATCTAGCCCCCACGCAGAAACAGCCCCCAACAATTTCCAACCTATATGCAAGCCTCGAAGTCCAGGGAACTGAAAACAAGAGGTACAAGAACTGTCGAGCAGAGTATCTTCAAATGAAAGACTAAAAATAGCTGAAACATTTATTCTTATGTAGGAGTTTTAAAAAATTGATCATTATTAATGAGCACGAGCACACAAAAGTGTGTTTTGACACACCTCATGAGCCTTTCAACTTAATGGAACAATCCCTACAATATTCAATACTTGGCAGCTGTAACTAAACAAATTCAGGTGTCTCATAAGGTGCACACAGGTAACAATGAGGAGCACAAGCAGTGGAAACTTCACTGGGAAGTGTCAGGGGTCACTCCCACTTCACCTCCCCAGGTCAGGGCTGCTTCATTTTCTAACAACCCTTTTGGGGATCAAACAGCACAATTCAGACACTGCTGGGAGAGATTCTTCAGCTTGGCAGATATCCTCAAAAATCTGTTACCCACAGACAGCCCAAGGACAGCAGGAAACTCAAAGCTACCAGCATTATCTTTAAAATTCACCAATTGGAAATGTTTCTGTAAAAATGTATATTTTGCAACATGTTGAGGCCTGTAGTGGGATAAATGCAGCATTTCCACGTGTAGACTGGGGATCCTCATTGTCCTTATTTCAAGTTATTTGCAGTACAATGGCTTAATCAGAAAAGTAGTGTTACAAAAACAGTTACATTATTTTAAGTAAATTACTCCCACTTAAATCCATACATTTCCCGAAACATTCTCTTGTTTTGAGTCATTGTATCATTACCAGGCACAGACAGTAAATGAGCATTCAAAAGCAAATGGTGAAACGATGACAGAAAACATCAGAGACAGCCCCATGCAAAATTACAGAATAGCTTTTCAAAGAGGCAAAACATATGTTTGTGATTTCTTCAGAAAGATTAAACTGGAAGCCACCGATGGTAAATACTACATTTAAAGGTTGTTATTGAACTAAAAAACCCCCTTACTTCCTATTTTCAAAATTCAGATTTCATGACTGAGTTTACAAAGTTCAGTGATTTCACCAGCATCTCGTGAGAAGGGCAAGCATTGCTCTGAGCTGGTCCACCCCACTGCAGATGCCAATTTCTGTGAGGAGAACCTGCCTGGTGCTCTCCAGGAAGATGAAATAGCTTTTTTCACAACCAGAGTGCTGGGCACAGCAGGATCTGGGCACTGCAGAGCTCGTGCCAAGGGCAGCATGGCAGGGCCAGAGCTGTAAACCCTGGGCAAAGAGGCCCTGAAGAGATCATGGGATGGCACAGAAGGACCTCATGTCCCTGCCTGCAGCAGGGAGAGGGAGAAATTTGAAGAGATTCATGTTCTTTGAGGTGATAAGGTAGCACAGATACAAAGAAAGAGTGTGCCACCCTTTATTTATGATGATAAAAGCTTTCTCTGCCAAGACAGGCTCCCCTTTTCCCCTGATGTCACCAGAAGCATTACTCCCCTGGCTGCACCGGGGGGACAAGGCTCTCCCTCTGGCTGAAATCACAGATCCAGCACACCCCACCTGGAAATCCAGGCTCTGGCAGGCAGAATCCCATTTACCAGCATGCCCAAGGCTCAACAAAGCCACCAAGTCCAAAAGACCAAATGAATTTCACACCTGAGTTTATCTTTTCTTTGAGACCCTGCTAGAGGAGGAGCTCTCCAGGACTCAGAAATGGCACTCCCAAAGCCAGGCATGCTGCATTTGCTCACCCCAAAGCACAGCCCACACCAACCAGAGGGCTGCTGTCACCCAGATATGAGTCTGTCCTGTGAGTTTGGTACGTGCCAGCCAGCTCAGGCACCACTCAGCAGCCAGGGAGTAAAGCCTGAACTGATGACAGCACTGCTCCCCTGATGCTGCATCTCCTGCCACACTTGCCATCCCTCTCTGACACTCCCAAACACTCCTCTCTGACTCTGGAAAGCCCCTCTCTCTCCTGAAGCTGCCTGTTCTGCATTCACAACTTGTCCCACTCCTAAACATAATCTTAGGGAAAATGAATTGTTCTCACAACACAGCGATATTCCTCCAGAAGCAGCTTCCATGGATTTCCAACTGGGATTTTTCCCAGTTATTTTCCTCATCATGCTTTTCTTTGCCAATTTCTTTTGTTTAACAGCATGCATCCAGGCATGATGTATACATTGAGAGCCTTTGCCTTCACACAGGCCACCTGAAAGCCAGGTGACTGCAAACTCACAGGCACAGAACTCCTTTCTTCACTCTATGCTTCTGTTGCTGACAACCAAAATAAAAACCAACACACAGCGTAAGGTAGAATTCAGCTCAGTAGTTCCAGCAATCTGAAATCTGGCATTTAGTCTAACTTAGTCACCAAAGCTTGAGCTCCACAGCCAAGGCAGAGTTAAGCAGCTCCCAAAAAAGCAGCCTGCCCCAGCTGCTTCATGGATCTATCCTGTTCTTTGGCCATGGCTGCCTTCCTCTCCACTGACTGCACACCAGCTCGGAAGGATTGGCTCTAACTAGACAATTAAACACCTGCAGTGAGGTAAAATGAAATCCGTGCCAAGTGATCAGCTTTACCACATGAAGAAATGACAATTCTCAGAATGAAAACTTGGAGCATTTTTCTCTTATTGCATACTACTCTATTGCTTTAACAATCTTTCATAACACAGCTAGATCCTTGCAATCACAGTCACTTATTCATCCTGGTCCACTAAGCAAATTAGACTTCTATAAAAGCCTATATAAACCCACAACTGTGTAGGCACAGAGCAACTGCAGACATCTCAAATACATTCTAATGCTTCCCAAGAGTAGATAATTTTTTTCCAGCTATTTGGAAACAAAAAATAAGAAATGCCTCATAATACACACACTGGAAAGAAGGCAGATAAAAATCAGAAATATCTGTATATCTGGGTTGTTATTCAAGTCCTGGAGGTGCCTAGTGATAAGTATGTGTATGTCTGGGGGGGAAGAGAGAGGTTTAATTCTATCCAAGAATGCTGTGCAGTCCCCAGAGAGAGACCAGACAACAGCCCCCTTTCCTATCAGATTCCCATTTGATGATGGCATTCAAGAGAATATTCAATATCTGCATTCCAGAGAAACACACTTTGTGCAATTTACATCCAAGAAGGAAGCTACACACATCCTGATCATAAAGCATCTGGCCCAAAATTCAGAAGTGTGTGCACTGACTCCTCACAGACCTGCCTGCTCATTTGTTTCCATCAGCCTCCTTCCAAGGCTGGTACCTCCTGACCATCAAACTGATCAGCACCAGGGAAAGGCTGCCCTGACAAAGAGGAGAATCCTCTTTAACTTATTAATATACAGCACTCATTACTGCAGATAAGGCTGCTCAGAATAATTGGTGTTGGGGCTGCAGGCAGGTGACTCAGCCTGGCCTGGGCAGCCCAAGAGGACATGGAAAACTACTGGGCATGGCCTGAGAAACCACAGGAGTGACAAAGTGAGGAGCTGACAGGAGTTACAGGTGGCCACACCCACACACAGTTTAGAGGGAGCTGTCAGAGAGGAATAAACTTCACACTTATCTGAGGAAGGTACTGGAGTCCTACAGGGGAGTGTCCCAGGGAGAGCAGTGCCCAGGTAGCTGTGTTAGGAGTGTGAAATAAGGCCAGCATTACTGAAAACCAGCACCAGAAACACTAAATCTGGGTATGGAGGAGAAAGGCTGGTGCAGAATGGGGAAAACAACAAACTAGAGTTAGGTTGTTTATTCTGGAGAAGACTGGAGGGACAAGGGAGACACAAAGGCAGAGGAAAAGCAAGCCAGCAGAAATGGAAAGAGATAAATCATGGCACAAGAGTTGTGTGGGGGCACCCACAGGAGCGCTGCTCCTTGGTACCACAGCTGGAGCAGGACAAAGTGACCAATCCGTGGTTCTAACCATACCACAAACCCTGCCTGTGCACTCAGGAGCACCCAGGCAGGGTTTGTTCTCTCTGATTTACACCCAGACACAGGGATAAAACACCCCAGTACTGCTGCTCTGTTCCAGGCTTGGTGACATCAGTAACTAAACACCATTTCAGAGCACAGATCTAAAATTAAATGCCTTATTAATTTCTTTGCATGCACCTCCTAGGGTGATATCTTCACATAAGCACACACAACATAGCTGATGAAGAAAGAAAATTAATTTTCCAAGCCCATTGACCTGGCACATTGGGAAGATGAAGAGAGTTTTTAATACTGGAAGATGTTCATATTACAGGGATCATGACCATGTAAATATATAAGAGGAGAAGTAAATAACTTCAGAGAACATATTTCTTTTTCAGCCTTCCAAAAGGAAAGGAGCATAGCTTTTGTGGAGATGAGACTTTCTGGAAGTCTACATCCTAACACGAAAATAAATTAGAATACAGTCAGATGCTCTAAATGTCCATGCTCCAGTCTTCACATTCATCTCCCAAGCAGCACCTGACAGTCTGTCAGATCTTTGTTCAGCTGCACAATCAGGTCCAGATACTTTCTACTGCTGTTATCAGAATCACTAGCTACACGAGCTAGAGGTTTAAATCCTAAGATGACAAGTGTGGCTTCCCATTTCCTGCAGTAATTCTAGCTGGAAATAGTGTTCTAAAATAGTATCCCAACACGACGTAGGGAGACAAGCAATAAAATCACCAATGGATTAAACCATCTGGCTGAGCTCACAGCACATCCCTTTTGAAGTATCAAACACCACCAATACGTGCTAAAAGAATAAATTTCCTTCCCTCTGATATTTGCAGAGCTGGCTCCACACAGGGCTTCCCCCACCCATATTTCTCATAAATAATGAGCAATTCTTTCTGGCCCCACAGCGTGCATACCAAAATCCTCAGGCACACTCTGTGCATTTTGGACACTGATGTTCTCCATCAGAACCCACCTTGAAGCACAACAGACAAAATCTTGAGAATGCACACCCCAAAACAAAAGTAAAGAATGGTTCTGGTGAACTCAGAGCAAATTCAAGGCAAAGCAAGATAACAGCAGAGCTCTAAATAAGAATGTTAAGCACTGGGAAAATAGATCAAGAACTGCTGACCCATATGTACCTATTTAGATACAAGCTTTGCCTTGTAACAGCAGGATGTATGTTCCAGTCAAATGCATATCTCTGCACAGAAATACTCCGAGCTGTGTAAACCACATTGCAAATTAAAAGCACTTAAGGAGATGTCTAAGCATAACGTTTCATAGAAAGTAGCAGAAGTTGCATTCTCAGCATTAAAAACTTCCTGCAGTGTTTTGTTGAATTATTCATCCTTGGAGATGTGATCCTTTTTTAAGCACTTCACATTTGACTGTGTGCCATGATACATTCCCAGGGATTCTGCCAGGCACCTGTAAAGCCCCATGCTCAGTTTTTCTAAAGTTTGTATTCTGAACTTTTTAAAATTTTATTTTAAAATGCTTTGGTTGTCTTTAAGAACTGCCACTAGCAAGTCCCTCTTGTCAATTTTTGACTGATTTCCTGGCATGCATAACAGCCTTTTCAGTGCATGCAAGGTGGGACACCATTTTTCTTCTCTTATGATCTTTCTTGACACCCTTTGCCTTAAAGCAGAGAAAAGCCTTCAAGTCATGTTCACCTCAGTCTTTCACCCTCTGCTTTTATTTCTGACTTTTGCCATAATGGCTGAAAAGACAAGAGATGCTCAGAGTTCCTCTGTTCCAGTCATCACTGTGCCATTGCAAATCAATTCATTGCAATCCATTTCAAATGCAACTTTTAAATGGAAGCATTAACTCTTTTGGTCATAATATAAACCTAAAAACTAAACTAAGGATTTGTTTTTTCAGCATATTCCCTCCTGAATGTGCTCATTCCTGATTTAAGCAATAAGCCTTGTTACATTGAACAAACAGCAAACAATTCTCAAAGAAAACTGGAGAATTTTTTGAGAACTCAGCAGTGTGTGCTGCTCCATCCCAAACACCTGCTAACAAACATTTCACACTCACAGCGTTGGTGCAACTGAGCCAAAGCCAGTGAGGATCTGCCAGGGAGGATATTGGAGTACTGTGGCTAAAGCCATTCCCTGATTTATAAATTCCACTTCTGATGCTGCTGGCACCAAACACAACTGATGGCTGCAAATCTCAGGCTTTTCACTTAAAATTTTCACTTTGGTGAAAGTGATGTAAAAAATCTCATGTAATCCACTCCTGGCTATTGCTCCTGAATACAGTCACACTAAAGTTCCATTAAACCCACAATTAAACCTGATCACTTTCAATTTTCACCCCATAAACGCCTTTTACCTCTCTCTAAAGACACCAATTTGAATTTAAATTACACCTGAAAACACTCCGTGCATCTATACAATTTATAATAGGCAATAATAACAGGCAGTATACAATTTATAAAAGCAATAATAGCCAATTTAATTATCATATGTGAATTCCAGCACACAGGTGAAGCTCTCCTCCCTGCATGAGCCGTGTCATGTTCACGGCTCCAGAGAGAAGTGAGGACTGTGGATTCCCTGGGTTCCCTTAATGACCCTTGGGTTTCTGTGACTTCATTTGCTGACTCTGATGTCAATATGTTAAATTCATCCCAAGGAAATCAGACCCCTTCACCCTTATTTCAAATGTTTGATATTTGCATATGGGGTCTGCATGGAAAATGTGAATTTAGTTCTTTTGTGAACTAAATGGAGGCTACAGGATGGAAACCCCAGCAAAGTTTGGCATTACAGATCAGTCTTAGCTTCTCCTGATATTTGCAATCTACACCAGAAATAAGGCTCAACATAAATCCCCTACGCAGTGTACTCAGGTGCAATAATTCATTTCCCCTCTCTCCTCAACACACCAATTTTCATTCCTGTATTCACACAGATTCCATTTGCTTCTCACACAGGTCATTGTTGCATTCCTGGAGCTAAAATTCAGGAACTCTGCTACTAACAGCTGTATTACACAGCTTGCATTTCAAAATTGCTATTTCTGCCAATAATACATGAAGCTGAATGTAACAAAAGGGTTCAGCTGACATACAAGCAAAGAGACACAAGTATTCTTTTTGTCTGTGAAAAAGATTATTTCATCTGACAAAAAGGGTTAGAACAACATCTGAGGTATCAATAATGTATATTAAAACTCAAAAATTACATATTAAATTTAAAAATTAAGGCATCTTAAGAAGTCTTAGCTCTAGCCAGCCATATTGGAGAATGGGAACCTTTTTTTCCTCCTTCAGAATAAAGGATCTGAAATCTGATCAGTAACATGACTTTGTTCCTACAATGCCTTTAGGAAGAAATGTTGAGTTAATTACTCAATTAGAGCATATTTACTTCGTAATTATAATGTCATGTTCAGTCATATTTAATTGTTTTTTCCAAAATACCCAAAGGCAACTGTACACAGAGTGGGTTAAAAATCTGAATGTTTTAGATAAATAACAATACAAAGCATATTTAAAATATACTATAGAGTATTCTTTAAGGTTAAATGGTTCTCAGACAATATTTTCCTTGCAACAATTAACTCTTTAAAGTTTATATACAAATTCAAAAAGAGTTCCTGGGTAATCAGGTTTTTCTTCTATTACTGTGTCTGATTTGAAAACCACTAAGTTTCCAGACACTCCTAATAATTATTTTATTTTAATCTGTCTTTTATTAAAGAAGCAAGTTTTCCCTCCCTCATAAGTTTATTGAGTTTCTTGGTGCTCAGGTAACACTTGTGGATTTCTTATTTCCTGACAGATGTCAGGTTAAATAACTATTTCCCCCCCCAACAAACAAGGCTTTAACTGGTACTCTGCTAATTTCTCCCAGCTGTTGAAGGGCATTGAACTTGCTGCTGTTTTTTCATGGATCCTGAATGTTTTGCCTGCTGAGAAAGCCACTGAAATTTAGAATCTTCAGTGTGGGACAACATAAAAACACAGACACATACAGAGGAAAAAAAAAGAAAATTGCACAATTCCTCTACAAACACAGTTTTAGCATTCCTGTATAAGCTTCTAACATCCAAAAAGGTAAAGTACTCCAGCACTGGTGCGATGCACTGAGGCAAACACCCCTCAAAAACCTCTGTCTGATTAAACACAGGAAAGCAGCAGCAGCTCAGCTCTTGGGTGATATTGGGAAATGAGCTCTCCACTTTCAGAGATGCAGATTGAAATACACGGAGCAGGTCCCAGGAACAGTGTGGTGAGTTTGTTTGTTATGAGGGGAGGGAAATTCAGCAGGCAGCTGCCCAGGGAGCCTGGGGAAGCTCCATCCTCACAGACACTCAGGATTTGCCTGGACACAGCCCTGAGCAGCCCCTTTAATCAGCCCTGTTTGGAGCAGGGTGTTGAGCTTCAGCACCTCCCTCCCATCACACAGAACCATTTTATTCAATCCTCACTTCCCAGAAATGCAATTTTTGTGCTGAAACCTGAGCCAGGGAGAGCAGCATCTCCCAGAAGTGTCTTTTTGGGGAGGATGTCTGAGAAGGTGACACACAGAACAGCCCACCTTCAAAGGCAGCAGCAGAGGGTTCTCCTCAATCTAATCTCCTCCTGAGGAGGAACTGTGCTCATCATCTCTCAGCTCTAGATTGCAGTAAGTCAACCTTGATATCTGGACAGCTGCCAATTTAACCAAATAAAAACAAAACGTGATTCCATCAAATCTTCTGTCACCTTCTACAACACATATATTAATTTTCTCTCTCTCTCTTCTTTTTTTTCCCCCCTCCCACACCTCTCATGGACCAGCAAAGGCACCTATCCAAACCATACAATCTTTAATGCCATATTTGGGTTTTTGGGGGAAATCCAGCCAGGGCTTTTGTTCTGGAAATCTCTATACACAGCACTGAGACACCTGTGACCCTTCCAGCTGGAACAGACCTATCCTGAAACCATCCCAAGTTCTTAAAGACTTTATTCCACTCTCATGATTATGTTCTCATTTACAGAAACTCTTCCATTAGAGGGTTTATATTTACTAACAACTGCACCCTGATGTATTTCACAACAACCTTGTAAGAACAACAGCAGCCTTGCAATCACAGAACCTCACCAGTGGAGACCAGAGACCCCAGCAGTGCTGCAGCAGCCCTCTTGTGAGAGGGTAGAAATGAGCTGAGACACAGACTGCTCATTTATCACAGCATGAAAAGGGCCCTGCTTTATTCCTCTCTACAGCTCAGCCATCCTGACTCCAACCATTCCCTGACTCTGCCTGCAGCAGCTCCTGCTGGGGGCTTCCCCTGCAGCCCCTGACTGCTGGAAATTCCCTGCTGAACTCTGACTGCAGGGATGGGTGTGCAGGCTGTGACTGCAGCTTTTACCCAGCCAGACTGTGACTGCAAACCCACACTGACCTTGCAGCAGGGATTCTCTCCTCAGGATCCTCCTTCCTCATGATCCTCCCGTTCCCGCTCCCTCAGGATCCTCCTTCCTCACGATCCTCTCTCCTCACGATCCTCTCTCCTCACGATCCTCTCTCCTCGGGATCCTCTCGTTCCTCTCCCTCACAGCTTCCCCACTCCCTTTTATCACTTATCTTTATTGGCTACACCTGTGGCTCATCAGGGCCAGGCTGCATTGTAATTAACACAGCTGCTGCTAATTAGGGATGAGGTTCCCTCCCTTCCCTTCTCCTGCTCACCAGGTCCCCTCCAGGCCCTGACCCCTCACTGCCCTCTCTGCACTGAAGACTGGCTGGCACTTCCACTCTCATTAGAAAAAAAAAAAAAAAAAAAGGGAGATTAAGGGAAAAAAATAAAGTTTGACACAGCTTAAATGCACAGCGATGCTTTTACTCCAATAAACCAGAAAATTTCTAAAAATGGTGTTTTTTAAATTTTATTTTTTAACTTCTGTTGGTGATACTACAAAGAAGTAATGCCAATTTTATCTTAAGTAATAATTTTTTCTTTTTCCAGAAAAAGGAAAAGTGATCAGTGGCCACCAACATGTCTGAACCCTCAATATCGTTTTCTCTTTTTAAAATTAATGACGGCTGAAATCCAGTAATAAACATTTTAATAAATACACTTGCTCTCAAATTCATACCATCCCCACTATCTAAATAAAACCAGCATTGCAGATAAATGATTGACATAAATATACTGGGTTTGTATACAGTCTTAAAAAAATGATAGGCAATTGAACAATTTAATAACATTATGTTTTGCAAAGCATATATCTGCCACTGGTAAAAGCTTTCTTTGGTGTTGATCTGATTTGTTGTGTTCAATAATTTAAGAGAGACTTTTACTGCACGCAGTCACATCTGTTATGCTGGTTGATAGTCAATAAATTTAGAGAACACTTGCTCAGAAGAGCTCTTTTATTTGCTGTTCCTGAACTTGAATGACTCTGTTCCTTTCATTAGTTCCCAGAAGGGGTTAAACAAGACACTTGCAGCAAGTGGATGGCCACAGTGACAACTCACACACACACCAGAAGTCAATTTAAAAGTGACTGCCACTCAGGTAAACCCTATTTTAAGCATGGATGTAGAAGCATTTTCCACAAAACTGAAAGCAAGTAAGCCAAAATTAAGTGCCTATGGCAACACTGCAGCTACAGGACACGTTCTCCGAGGTGTTCTGAGGAAACAAAACAAAAAGATGAGGACAAAGGATTCAAAGTGAATATCTCAGCAGGATAAACTATTTCCACGTGGCAAGGCTGTGTCACGTCTGCTGTGGTGAATTACTCAGGTGTAACCCCAAAAACCTCCTAGAGATGGGGGGGCTCAGAAAGAGGGGGTTCAGAAAGAGGGGGCTCAGAAAGTGGGGGCTCAGAAAGAGGGGGCTCAGAAAGAGGGGGCTCAGAAAGAGGGGGCTCAGAAAGAGGGGGCTCAGAAAGAGGGGGTTCAGAAAGAGGGGGTTCAGAAAGGTGCCTTGGCTGCACACACCACACCAGGTGAGTGCTCATGGCAGGAGGAACCAGCCAGCAGCAACACTGACGATCACCTAACCAAAACTGGTCTCTGTGACTGAAGATAATTACAACAAAAACCTTTCAAAAGTATATGCTTTAAATTCCATGCCTTTTGCAGGACACTTAAATACACCTTTTAAGGACAGGAAATGCTTGAAAGCACTTTCTGAAGGCTCTACTGGAAACTTTCACAAATAAATGCAGTGCACTCCATTATGCAGAATGTTTAAGTACTGTTACTTAACATTATATGAAATATTTTTATATTACACTGCTATTTCATATTATATTGAATTAAATGTCTTACACCAACCAAAAGTTCCAAGTACTTTGAGGCAGAAGGTAATACTTCATAAATACAAGTGTTTGTTGTTAAATCATGGGAAGTTGAAATTCTAGTGCTGCATCTTTAAACAGTGATTCAGACTTCTTTTCTCCAAAAATCCTGAAGACAAGCTGTTTCAGGCCACAGAGAGGTATTTTTTATGTCCCATGACTAATGCCTACTCTGACCAACCTTTCCAGCAAACCAAGAGCACAAGAACAAATACTCAAAAATGACGACTGAATTTGCTAATCTGGTCACTTTGTCACCATGGGAAGAGTGTGGTTTCTCCTACACATGAAAGCATTGCCCCAAAACAAACAGGAAACAAAATTGATATTCTGAAAATAGAGCAGAAAATTAAAGCAAACATCCAATAAATTCTCGTGCCTATAGCCAATGGTTTTGTTTTGTAGCACAGCATGAGACAGATCTCAACTCTTGAACTGAAATCAGCTGTGAAGTGTACACAATCATCTCTATTTATACCTGCAAAGTTAAGGGGAGTATTTGTGGGCTTGACCCTCATTTCAGGTCACAAAATGCATTGGGGACTGTGCCTGTGACTTGACCCCCTCGCTATCAATAGGCTTCTGAGAAATAAAGGGTATACTAATTAGTTCCTAATTTAACAGATACAGGAGATACAAGGACTATGAAAAGAGTGTCTTAGAGGGAAACATTTCAAGAACAGGGTATGTGCGGGTTAGGAAAGGAGGTTGCAAGAAGACCTAATTATGGTTGACAAATACCTGAGGGGGTTCTTTTCCTACAAGCAGCAGGTAGAAATCTGTTCAAAATACGCAATAAGGACAAAGCCCAAAGGCATTATCTGAAATTGAAGGCAGGGTAGTTCAGACACGGTATCAGAAATGGCTTTTCACTCAGAGGATCATTACTGTACAGAACAAATGACCTACCAGGGGCTCTTCAAGCCTAATGAATTTTATTCTGGGATAGGCACCACTGTCTCGGCGCTCCATCTGGAGAGCCGGGCTGGCCACAGCATCCTGAGCTGGCCACACATCCCGGGCAGTGGCCACAGCATCCCAGGCTGGCCACACATCCCGGGCTGGCCACAGCATCCCGGGCACATCCTAGGCTGGCCACAGCATCCTGGGCTGGCCACACATCCCGGGCAGTGGCCACAGCATCCCGGGCTGGCCATACATCCCGGGCAGTGGCCACAGCATCCCGGGCTGGCCACACATCCCAGGCAGTGGCCACAGCATCCCAGGCTGGCCACACATCCCGGGCAGTGGCCACAGCATCCCAGGCACATCCCAGGCTGGCCACAGCATCCTGGGCACATCCCAGGCTGGCTCCAGCATCCCAGGCTGGCCACACATCCCGGGCTGGCCACAGCATCCCGGGCACATCCTAGGCTGGCCACAGCATCCTGGGCTGGCCATACATCCCGGGCTGGCCATACATCCCGGGCACATCCTAGGCTGGCCACAGCATCCTGAGCTGGCCACACATCCCGGGCAGTGGCCACAGCATCCCGGGCTGGCCATACATCCCGGGCAGTGGCCACAGCATCCTGGGCACATCGGGGGCAGTGCTGCACATCTCGGGCAGTGCTGCACATCCCGGACACATCCCCTGCAGTGCCGCACATCCCGGGCAGTGCCGCCCGCCCAGCCCCGCCGGGCTCCGCGGCCCTGCAGTGCCACCTTCCGGGAGAGGCCCCGGGACCCCGCCGCCCTCCCCAGCCGGGGCTGCAAGCACAGCCAAGGCTCCTTTGGCCCCTTTCCTGCCGGGGGTGCCCGGCGCAGGTCCCAGCGCCCTGCACGGTGTCCGAGCAGTGCCGGGCACCCGCCCCGGGCCGGGCGGGCTCGTCCCGCTCGCTCCCTCCCCGCCGGGGGTGCAACACGTGGGTTTGCAGACCGATTTGGTTTCTCATTCCAAGAGAGCAAGTTCTCAAAAGTATTATGAGGGAACGCACTGGAGATGCCCGTTTTGGATTCCACCCAGTCCCACACGGGCATTAGATGTGATGTAGTTAGTTTTGGAAGCTTCTGCTGGCGCTTCTTGGGTGGGGTTCTGTCATTTTCTAGACAAACATAAGCTGCATCAATGAATAATTATTATTAAAGAAAAATCTTCCATTGTGTAGCAAAAACTGAACCTTGTGTCTCACCATCAACAAATAACACGCTATTTACTTGCCTTTGTGCAATAGGAGACTGTAATGAAAGCACACCAGGTTTGGCATCCAAAAAAAATGAGGAAATTCTTACTTTAGGGTCAATGATTTTCAGGATACATCGCCACGTTCAGAAGTGTAAAACAAGTACATCACAAACCTCCCCAAACTGGCAGTCAAGGAGCCAACAAAGCCCTTCCAAACACAACTCCTCTTCCCCAAGCCCTCCCAATGTAACAAATGGCCTCTCCGTGCTTTATTCCTTTATTTATTGGAGCAGCCCTGCGGGAGCAGCTCCAGGTGGCCGAGCAGAGCTGCTCAGGTGGGCTGGCAGGGGCTGCCTGTGCCAGGCCTGCGCAGGCAGCAGTTGCTGCCAGAGGCCTGCTCACATCACTCACAGCTCCAGAGCAGACACCAGCATTTGTCTGCACCGCCAGCACCTGGAACATTCACCTGGCTGCCAGCAACTGTGCAGGAGGCAAGAGAAAGGACTGGTCCAAACCAGCCCTCCATGTCAGAAGAGAGGAGCAGAGCAGGGTCCCAGACCTGGCTTCATCTTCTACCCCCCTCCTACCACTGCCTCACACCCGGCTAGCTGTGCTTGCTTTAGTGGCTCCATTCCACGTTGTGATTGGTTTGCTCCCATCTCCTCACCACCAGGTTTTCTTGACTACTGATCAATTTAACCTTTCAGGTGCTGTTTGCGTAAAATAAAAATGGATTGTAAATAAATGGCAACCCGGGCACTGCCAGGGAACAGAACTCTCTTCCACTCGGCTGATTTTCCGTTTGCTTTGGAAGTTGCTCTTTCACCTGGGAGTAATGACAATCTGCATCAAGAGACAGATGCAAAACTGTTCCTCCAATTATATAATCACTGCAGCTGATAAGGAGGGAGCTGGATTTGGGTTGCCATAGCGTTGGCATATTGCTATGGAGGCTGAGCTCTTCATCCACTTTATCAGCTCTGGACCAGGAAGAGCAGCCCAATTACGCCTGCTGAATGCATGTGCTGCAGACTCGCTCCCTCTTGCAAGAGGCACTCTGGATCAGGGGCTGCTTCCTCTCCCCTCCCACCTCATTTCAAAGGAGTGCTTAGGGGTGGGGGTGCCGGGTGGTTTTATTCTTTTTAATCTGCATTTAATCGGAAGGAGGGGGCTGTCATCTCTAAACCCCACTACCCTTCTTCCACCATGGAGGGCTGCCACGGCTCTGCTGCCCCTCCCCAGCCGCAGCTCCGGCCGCCCCCCCAGGGCCCGGGGGGTACCGGGGGCTCACCGGGAGCTCACCGGGGGCTCACCGGGGCCCCCTCGCCCCGGAGCAGGTGTCGGATGCCCGCGGGCGGGGGCACCTTTGCCGGCGGGGCAGCAGTCTCCGGCCGAGGGAGGGGCTGCCCTGAGGACCGGGCGGGGGGCGATGAGGGAGAAGTTAACCAAAAAAAAAAGGGGGTTCTGCTGTGGGGGGAGAGAAAGAGCGGGGCAGAGCGCTGCTCTTCCCTCGCCCAGGGGAGGAAATGGCTCTGCCTGCTCTGCAACACCGCCGTGTGTGTGCAGCCGGGGCTGAGGCAGGGAGGAGGGGTGACACCATGCAGGTAACGGGATAAAAATAACTTCAGGAACGGCAGGTCGGGCTCGGGCGGGGGAGGACGGGGGCGGGGGAAGGCTGCCGGAGTTTGGACAAACAAAGTTTTACTACAGGGAATAGCGGGGGACATTTGCTACCGCCGAGGAGCAACAGCACGGGGTGGTATCCATGATGCAGGCGATCCTGCGAGGAGCTGGGCGAGCAATCCGTGCCCCAAGTAAAACCCAACTTTCATTTTAACGCAGGCACCCCCGGTGTCCCTCGTTCTCTGGGCATGGGCGCCTGTACGGTGCACATGTGTGTAAACAGACAATTCTCCCTTCCCCTCCCCTCTCGTGTGAGAGATCGGAGACAGCGTAAGAGAAGGGAAGGGCTCCTCTCCCGGTGCCTGGGAAGCCGTACCCAGACGGAGATTAGGGGGAGCGGGCCGGCGGTAATTGGGAACGATCCCGATGCCGCGGGTTGATCCCGGGGTGGCACGGAGCCCCCCGGCCCCAGCGCAGCCCCGCGCCCGCCGCCCCTCCGCGCCCCTTCGCCCGGGAAGGCGACTTAAGGCAACTTTGCATGGCCCGGGCTCTCCGGAGGAGCAGCCGGGCTGCGAGGGGCTGCGGGGCCGTCCCCGGAGCCCGCCCGGCCGGGGGGAGCCGTGCGCTCCGGAGGGCAGCCGGTGTCACAGGCTGGCCCCGGCCCCTGCCCGCCTCTGCCCGCGGCGGCGGCGGAGCCCAGCCGGGAGAGAAGGGACAAAGGGCAGGGTAGCGAATGGTTGCTAGGTCCTCGGAGGTAAAGCTCAGGCTTACCTTGATGGTTTTCTTCTGGAATGTACATCCTCTTGTTTTCATTGACCATTTAAAACGAGTCCAGAATAATCCCTCCGAAAATCGGCTTGGTAAAATTCAAGGAAGAATGGAGCTGCAGAATTTCCCCTTTTATTATTACCTGATTCCCATTATTGCATCAAACACCAAAACCTGATCCTTTCCACTACTGCCTCCTTTAGTGAAATTGCAATGCATCCTCAGTACATCCGGGCCCCTTCCAAGAATTTAGCACAGCACCTCTGGCTGTTAAACCATAAAAAAGAACAGGAAGGGGGGAAACGAGAGAGGGGGGTGGCAAAAAAGAAAAAAAAAATGGAAAAAAGCAAAAGCATCCAGGGCAAACCTCTGAGGGTTAAATGTCTTTTTAAAATCCACCAACTACAAGAGCAACAACAGGAGGAAGAGGGAAAAAATAAAAAAAAAAAAAGAAAGGGAGATGTTCAAACGCTGCTGCTCCTCCTCTTCAAAGCCATTCTGAGCGCGTTGTGTTGGCAGGGAGCTGTTTCTGCAGAGGAAGAGAGCACAGTCCCAGCCCCTCACTCCCTCCCCTCCCTCAGCGCTGGCTCCCCGCTCTCTCCCTCTCGCCGGCAGACAGACACACTGAACGCTTCCAGATGTTCCAGCTGCGGCTGCACGCAGCTCCCCGCGCACGGCGCCGGAGCCGCCGGGCTGGAGCTGAAAGTTTAACACCGCCTGCCTCCACTGCGCCTGCCGAGGGCTCGGCACAGACATGACGTCAAGGAGGCGAGCTGGAGCCGGCTGCTGCCCGGGGGAGCGGGGACAGCGCGGCCAGCGGGGCCGGCCACGGCACGGCCGGATAGCGGCACGGCACGGCACGGCACGGCACGGCATGGCACGGCACGGCACGGCACGGCATGGCATGGCACGGCCGGACAGCGACACGGCACGGCACGGCCGGATAGCGGCACGGCACGGCACGGCACGGCCGGATAGCGGCACGGCATGGCACGGCACGGCCGGACAGCGGCACAGCACGGCACGGCACGGCATGGCATGGCACGGCCGGACAGCAGCACGGCACGGCACGGCACGGCCGGACAGCAGCACGGCACGGCACGGCACGGCACGGCCGGACAGCAGCACGGCACGGCACGGCCAGACAGCGGCACGGCATGGCACGGCACGGCACGGCACGGCACGGCCGGACAGCAGCACGGCACGGCATGGCCGGACAGCAGCACGGCACGGCACGGCACAGCCCCGCTCCCTGCCCGGCACCGCGGGCCGTGCCTCCTGCGGCCCCGGCACGGTGTGAGCGGCATCCCGAGGCGCACGGAGCCCCGGCGGCGGAGCGCAGAGCCACAGGCTGCACAGATGTTCACACAGATTAATCGAGGCAGGATTTGCACAATCCTCGGTGGAAACGCCGGGGCGCTGCGCTGCTGTCCCGCCGCTCGCCGTAATCCCGCCTGTCATTCGGGCCCCTGTAATTGAAGGCTCCGCAGAGAGCAGGAGCGAGTCCTCTCAAACGAAATGCGAACTGAAGCAGTGCATGTTAAACCTGCGTGGAGTGGTGGAGCTGCCATGTTAAACAAGAGATGCGGGCTCCTGGAACAGCCCTCAGAGCACTGCAGGAGCTGCCACAGCCCGAGGAGCCGATGCCGTGTGCTACAACAAACCCATGGCTGCGGATCCCCACCGAAACCGAGCACCCGCCTCACACCACATGCATACAGCACCAGTTGTGATGCTCTCAACACCGGGGTTATTTCCTTGCAAGTGGTTTTCCGTTTTAGCTAGTAAAAAAGGAGTATTTGCAGTTGGTAATGCCCCTATGAAACAAATACTTCTGAACAAACTTAGTGCTTTCCCTACAAACGCATCCCTTGTGTTTGGGTGTTTGAATACATCCCCTTTCAGTGGGATGTATCAAACACCCATCTCTTCATGAGCCTTTCTCCCCTCCACTCCAATTGAGCTGTCTCTCAGCTGGAACCCAAAATATTATAGAAAGCACCACCAGCTAACAGATTTATGGAAATAAAACAAAACCCCCCAACACATCCATTTGGAACTACAAGGAAGACTAGAATAGATGGAAAGCACTTACCAAAAACCAGATGCAGCCAAATCACTTGTCCTAAATAAAGGTCATTTTGGTTTCTAATAACCACTGATCATCACAAGTTCTGCACTAGATGCTATTCAAAGGGTAATTAGCCAACACCATATTGCCATTGACAGCATGTAGAGGCACAGCTTTATTTCTGACTCAGGAGGAAGAGTTCCTCTGAGCAATTAAAATACTCTGTCCTCTCTTGCCTAGTTTTCCTCTAATAATGTCACATGCACTTACCCATTTAACTTACCAGATCAGGCAAGATCACAGCTAGAGGTAGAATGGCAAAATATTGGTTTTCATTTCCAGTTCAAGTTTCCTTTTCTTAAAAAAGTCAAGTCTTCCCTTCACCATTATAAAAAAGACTGAACAGAAAATACTTCACTGCCTACATTTGTTGTGTAAATGCACATTTTGGTTTTCTCTTGTGACCACAAGTCCTTGCCATTCTGGGTTGTTCTAACTCCATTTTTTTCCACCCATGAGTCAACTGAGCCTCGCATGATTCACCCTTGCATGGACAGAGTGTCTTGGGAATAGTGCACGCTGATCACCCCTGCCCAGAAATCAAACACTGCTGGAAATATTTCTTCTGCCCCTCTTGGGTCACATCCTCAGCTAGCTGAAGAGTTATGTACAGCATTATTTAAACAGTTAAAATCCACATAGCCCTGCTTTATGCCAGCTCACATATGTATGCAGGCACATACACAAGCTGTCTCTGACACCTACAAATCTTCTTCTCCGTTCTTTATCCCTCTCTCTCTCTGCCAAGCTCCCACAGTAGGACGCAAGTTGGGCCAATTACCAAAAATCAAATACCGAAGAAAAACAGAACAAGAAACAAGACTATTAGCTGGCATTAATTTCTCCAGCATAAATAAAATTCTACTATAACTTGAGGCTTCCTTACTCAGCAATTCTAATGAAATAATTTCCTATACGGAGAAGTGGAAAGGAACTGATTGCAGGACAAAGATGGAAAGATCCTGCTAATGAATCAGGTGACCTAAGAGCGAACACCACACCTTCCCCTCAAGTATTTGTATTGTCCAAGTACACAAAGAAGATGTAGTCCATGAAAACAGGCTTGCTAACGAGGTGGCATTTGAAGTAAAGCTGCTTGTAAGATTGTTTTCTTAATGTGATTACTGAAGGACACATTTAATATGGATTCCATCAGGTTGAGAACCTGAGGTGTTAACCCTCACAGAAACTAGGAAAATCAGCCTTCTTCAGAGTTCAATCCCCCCAGACACACCCAAAGAGGAGTATACAAGTGAGAGATCCGCTTTAAAGAGAATTACAAAAGAATTATTATTTCAGTACAAGACCAAGTCAAAAGTGGTTAGTCCCTGCCTGATATGGCAGCCAGCAGATTTGGGGGTGAGATGGAAAATGTAAAGGTGAGACACAAGGATCTCTCCCACTGATGGAGCCTGCAGCAGTGCTTGTGCACTGCTCCAAGCACATGATGAGAGATAAATGATCCAGTGGATACTCTGCCTTAGGCCCCTCTAAGGTGGAGACACAAATTTTCCATCCCATGCAATGGTGCAAGAAGGAAAATTGTTCTCCAGTTGCTCTGAGAACAATTGTGATGAGGGCCCTATAAAGCACCAAGCCAGAGTTTCCTGAAAAACTGCTATTTAAAGTTATAAAGTGTCAAAAAAAAAAAAAAAAAGCCTTGTAGGGTGCACACTGTGAACATGCAAGTCCAGTCTGCATGTCAGCAATGTTTTGTTCTGTGCACACTACAGCAGCACTTCCCTTTTATCTTTAAAAAGAGCACAACAACTTGTTCAAAATCCAGCACAGGACCTGCATCCCTCCTCAGAACAGAAATCACTGCAGTGGGCTGTGCAGGGGAGCATTTCCCTGCTTCCAAAAGGAGGAGTCACTCTCACCCTGCATGGAACGATGGGGCTAGAAAGGATGGGATGAAAGCAGGCCAGAGTGTGCAAAAACTCCGCACTCAACTATTTTTATAACTTATAACATTATTTGTAAAGCTCTTTCCAGCAGTCTCAGTGCTTCCAGAATGATGTAGGGTTTCCATTGGGCCTACTGCATAGGCTAATTGCAGTGGATTATGCTCACACTGTTTTGGCAGCAATGCCTTCCACTCTAAAAGAAAAGGGTAAATTATTCAAAAGTGGGAAAGAAATGCATTTTATCCCAGAAATGGTACTCATGTTCACAATACAAATGCAATTCCTTCCAGGGCCAGCTCAGAGAATCAGTGCCAGAACTCTGTATTACTTTGCTGAAAGGTATTTTTTCCCTGCAGATTTTAGGTTTTGCATCCCCACCAACAAACAGAGAAGGCTTCTTGTAAGAATCTGCACTTTCTTGCATTGAAGACTATTGGTGAAAATAATGATGGAAACCCTTGAGTGTGTCTTAGATATTTGCCACAGTTTACACAACAAAAATTAAGATCTTACTACCATTCCAATCTTCCATCACAGTTCTCAAAAATACCCAAGAATATGGAGCTTGTAGCTTGTTCTTAACTAAGAACCACACAGAATCTTGGATTTAGGGCAAGCACAAAGAGACTATTTTGGAAGGGTGGGATTCTTCAAAGACTAAATGTTTGCAAGTTGCTGAGGAAGACTTGACAGTGACTAGAAGAATTACATGATGCTGACATTTGGCAACCTCAGTGGACCTAATTAGCAAACAATGAAAGCTCCACAAAGTGAAAATAAGAAGGCAATGCAGAAAAACATATTTAGCTAGGACAACCAAGTATAAAATTCATAAACTGAGTTCAAAAAAGAGAAACAAAATGATGTTGGGGTGGGCCGTAAGATCAAGTTCCTTCCTTGTCTTTTGGAACTTGAAGATTCAAAACTTTTAAATATGCTTTGTCAACACAGAAAATTATTGACAAACTCAAGGAAGCCAGCAATTTGGAGTTCTGACAGATTTTGGAGGATTTGCAACAATCACTAATGAGATAAAATGTCTAAAAATACATCACCTTACGTATCAGCTGCAAGGAGGATGATTAGATTAATTTGTTAGAATAGTCAGTTACTGTGATGTTGGCCTGATAGACAACGTCAACATTTCATCTTCACCAACGACTCTGTCTGCACTGAAGGGCTACACTGCTTAGTAAGTGTTAGCTGGTTATAATGCAATCTTTGTGGTGCTCCTCTGGCTTTTTTTCCCCAATTATTTCTCTCCAGAATGAAAAAAAAAACCCACAACTCACCCAGCAATCAGCCTCTGTTTCAACTGCAGCAACTTTTTTTTTGTGTGTGTGTGATCTTAAAATCTGTCTCACAACTTGCATTTCTCCTACGGCCCCCTGTTCAGATGACTGGTAATTGTGTTTAGTTGAATAATGATTTTGTGGTCAATTCAAAAAGGGCACTAAGTTAGAAACAGCTTCCACATGTAGCAATGCTTGATTTCAACCCATTTTCCAGAACTGTATGGTTCCAGACAAACCAGAGTTATCTCAGCACCACCTAAACATTGTGTTCGATTTTTTGCCCTTTAAAACAAAATTAGTTCCAACAGAGTGCTGAAAAGAGCTCTCTTTATTTTCAAAAAAATAATTGTCAAAATACCAAAAGCAAATGCTACACAAACCCTAGCTGAATTGGTTACATCATCAGAGTTAAACAAATATATTTCATTAAAGTGCCATCTTGACTAATCCCTCTGCTAGGACATCCAATAACTCATTTAGTATTTATATTGTTCTGGAAGTGTGAAACAAAGTGTTTGGAGGTTCTTTTTGCTGGACAGATACTAAAGGTATCCTGAAAAGCTTCCTGAGCACTGTATAAATTAAATCTGCTTCTGTTGCACAGACCTGGGCTTGCACACAACAGCTTTAATTTAGAAATGGTTGTGTGGCTGTCACTGTGAACTCCAAGACTGCTGAAAATAATTCCAAATACTTGCAGCAATATGTAATGGGTGGCTGCCTGGAAATGTGCTCTCAAAGCTTCCTCAGCTGCAGTGGGACCTTGGTGGAACAGAAGCAGAAAAACAGGTGAAGTGACAGGCACCAAAGTTGAGAGGATAATACAGTAAGGTAGTAGGTTTTGAATTGAAATAGTATAAGAAATGTTCATTGTGTTCACAGTTTCTCAAAAAGACATGAAGCTTTAGAAGCTGAGAAAAAATGTACTGTTATTTAAACTACCCCTCCAATACACAATCAAAACAATTCATTTATGTCTCCACTTTTAATTCTCCCATCTTTGTCTAAACACGCAGACAAGCAAAACAAAACAATAAACAACTTTAAAATCTTTACTACTGGTTCCACACATTATGAAGGAATTATTTATATTTCCTTCACAGAAATGGTTAAGAATTCAGTTATTTTCTAATGCCACCAATGCGTACACTAGTTTATGAGAGCTGCATCTCCAGAACTCGAGGGGATCCTGAATGACCAAGCTCAGCTCCCAACATACACAAGAAGATTTTAGACCTGACTCCTTAACAATTAAATCCTTGGAGAAGTCTCTGTCCAGTTCCTCCGTTTCTTCTTCTAGACTTCCAGAGCAAAACAAAGCCGTGTCTTTGCAAACAGGCACGAGTGACAGTGCTCATAAAATAAAACACAGCATGATGAAACTCAGCATGAAAACTCCTTTTCACACTGTGAGCTGTCAGGCAGTGGACCATCTTTCTTTAGTCTGAAGGGTTTTTGTCTTACATCAAAGGAACACAAAAGGCTCAAAACCTTACTCAGTCCCCTCTGCATCATTGCAATGCAAAAGGCTTGATCATTTTATTACTTAACTGAGTAACTGTTGGACATCTTCCCTCTTGGTCTCACAGGAGAGTCTGACTTTAACAATTATTGTATCATCTGCTGCCATCTCCTGAAGAAACACAGCTTGAACTTTGGGGAAAGGCAGGGAAATGGAGATATCCACACTCTGAGCTTCCCACTGGCCACTGCTACCTGTCAGTCCCAAAGGAAAAGCAAAGCCTCAAAGTTCCATGCTGAGATTCTGAGGATGTAGACAACGACAATGTGGGTCCTTTACATCCCCCTGGTTCCACCTCCCTCCCATTCCAGTCTCTGGTGTTTGTGGCAATTGGTGCCACACACAAAGCCCAAGGTAGGAACTCTGATCAGCACAGAGCTGTGTGCTGCAGAGCAGGGGAAGCACACAAAGGTTAATGGGTTAATAAGGGCTGTGGCTGCTGTTCTGACCTGTGCCCAGGGGATGGACTGAGAGATTCCAGACCTTCTGAATATCTGTATTTAGCTCTGCACTAACTGTGGGCCTGGTTGTGCAGCCCAGCGGATGTCTAGAGGAAAAAGACATCAACTAGTTGAAGAAGGAAGAAACTAGGCAGGGAATTCTGCTCTCAAAATAAAACAGGTTGACAGAAGAAGAATGTTATGAAGAGGGAAAAAAAAAAAAAAAAAAAAAGAGAAAGAAAGAAAAAATGCACAACAAAACCTAAACAAGCCCTGCTTGGCCCAGTGACCCAAAGACATGCCAGTAAGATGATCCTGACCACAGCCTGAAATGACTCCATATCTATACTTACATAAATCTTCCTTTTTGTGCTGGTGTATCAGCTTCAGTTTACCAGAAATAGAACTACAAAAATAGATCTATAACCATATATAAACATTTTTTTCTTCTGTGCTCCTCCAGTATTTAAAAATCATTTTAAAATCATACAGCTATTTTTAAACTAGATTTCTGCAGCTTAACTGGCCTAGCATATCAAAACAATGTAGTCATCAAGAGAGTTACAAAGATAGAGGAACAAGCACACTATGAAAGAATGGCAGATGGTATTATTGTCAAAATGGAAGTGAGCTGGTGGTCAAGGCTGATAATCCATTGAAAGCTACATCATGCCTGAACTTTCACACACGAAGAACACAAGGTTTAAATGTCTTAATTTATTTTTAAAATCTTCTACTGACGAATAACAAGCAGAACCCACAGACGCTCCCCAGTGCAGGGGGAACCCACATGCTTTCCTAGGGAATTAAACATATGTATTTGCTAAGACCCAAACTGTTTGTAGAGAAGCTGTTGAATCTGACAAGATCTCACACAAGAATTATACCAATGTAGGTCAATTGCTTTTACCAAATTACTCCCAACTTACATTATTACAAATGAGATCACGATGCCATTTAGTCGTCAATGGAAGTAAAATCTAACCCATAAAGATGCATCTGCACTTGAGCGTTCAGCAGAATGGAAGTGATGATTCACACTCTTGCCCTAAGAGTGACACAAAGGAGCAATCAGCTTGCGCTGATGTTCTGGCACCAGTTGAGAACACACTCGTGACTCCCCCCGTTCTAAGTTCCTCAGTCCTTGAGATGAAGCTCCCACAGTTTGCAGCAGCACCAAATATAATCACTGATGATATTCAGAGCACCTCACGTCCAAAAAAACCTTCAGAGCACACAAAAAGTGTTTAAAAATAATTTTACTAGTCACAATTGACATTTGAGTTAAAGCTTCGTTTTGAATTAACACCGCGCCGTACTCTGAAACTGGGATTGAAAAATGCCACGTGAAAGGATTTACTATTGTACCAACTTGGTCAGAGTTGAACATGAAAAGGTTCAGTGGGATGTGGAATGGCCATAAATTGTTGTGTGTTACAATTACAGAGAGCTGCAGACCAGCACAATGAAACCCAAAGCATCGCTTTGTTAGCTCAGTACTTCTTCCTGGAGAAGAATGGAACCTGCTGACCACCTTTACTACACCTGCTGTCACCCTCATTTCTTCTTGAAGTCCCATTGGATTAGTAACTAACTAATTTTGCAAGAGCTCAATTTTTGGTACTATGGCAAGTAGGACAACTAAAGGCTGGGCTACACTGAAGTGAAGAATCAAATTTCCATGTGTACATAGAATTTTAACTCTTTAAAGCATCGCAAAATATTGACTAATTCATTTTTAAAGTGCCCATGAAGACAGGAAATAAGATCTTTATGCTTGCCTGACTAAATCACAGGGATCCTGGAAACTTTGTAGCAAAATGATGTTTATGGAGGCGAGATGCAGTGTGTTTTCCAATGAAGCAGGATGCCAGGTCAATCCTGTGCTAGGAAATTAAAGGCGAGTAGGTGGCTGCCTTGCAGTATTCCTGGATGTCAGCATTCCTCACTCTGTCCATAAACACCTCTGGGAACAAAGGGTTAATGGACCCTCACAGAAAAGGATATTCCTTCAACACTGCAGCTTAAAAAGAGTTGTGAGGTTTTTTAAAAGAAAAGTTAAGCTCCACGCCAGCTTCCCCCCACTTTTTGTTTTTCTTCATATACTCAGTGCTCCAGCATACAACAAATAATCTCTTCTTAACAGCTCAAAAAAGCCACTTAGAAGTGTTAGGCCTTTCAAAGACAAAATGAATGGCAGACCATGGGGTCAAGAGTAAGGGGTAAAAGGTAAATCCCAACTGGACTCCCAATTAATTTGCTGTTTCCTGTCATGAGTAAGGAAAGCTGCACCACTAAGGCCATCCTTTCCAAGCTGGTGGAGCCAGATGGTGTGATGGAGTTAATATTAATGTTCTCCTCTCTCTTGAGAAGAGAATCAGGAGCTCTGCCTCACACTGGTTTGGGGAAGAAGGCTGCAAAGCCACGGAGATCTGTCATTCTAACGAAACATGGAGCAGGAACTTCTTGTTCACACAGGATTTGGTTTCTATAGTCAGCAGCCAAAGTTTTGGGAAGACTTTTATCTTCGAATTTTTATTTAAGAGAGCTGTCACAGTATTGGGAATACTGGTCCTCAAAATGCATTCAAATTTACGTTTTTTATTTGGAGTCAGGAATTATTGCTCTGTGTACACTTCTCTTCCCCCAAACTGTGCTCTAAGATAATATTTGAAAAGTCAAAGGAGTAACTCACAAGTCAATTCTTTTATTCCCTGCCACAATTTAGCACCTTACAAAGAATGTGCAAGAGTTCCTTCCATTGAGCTGAAAAAGCACCACAGTATGTTGCACCCATTTCCTGAGCTTCAGAAGAGAAATTCAGGATATTTCTTTAGTCTTTCAATCCCATCAGTGTAGGATTTCTCAAATAAGGAAGCATTTCCAAACAACCCAAATTTGGATACAATTTTGGCACTGGAGCATTAACAATTGCCATCACCTTCAAATCACTTGGGCCACATCCTGCAGGTTTAACATTCATTCAGGTAAAATGTTAATCAACCTAAATGGTGACTCCAGATCAATCAGAACTTCATGATTTCACATACTCTTGCTTTTCATTTTTAATAAGGATGGATTTTCAAGTCCACATAAGTTTTCCTCACAGGCAATCAAGGTAACTTTTGAGCCTAAATAATCCAATTTTTAATCGTAATCTACTTTTAGAACACACTTTCAGCTTAATATATTGTACTTTGTTGGTGATGGAATCCCCATCTATCTTCCCTTAGTAAGCAAAATTATTTTTCTAATATCATTTGCTTTTGTTTTAATTTGAAAGATCTCATCTCTATGGCTTGTGTTCTGATACTTGATACATTCTCTTCTTTATTAAACAGTAATTAAACTACCAGTCTTTGCATCCTGTAACTATAAAAAA
Organism: Prinia subflava; assembly: GCF_021018805.1. NCBI lineage: Eukaryota > Metazoa > Chordata > Aves > Passeriformes > Cisticolidae > Prinia > Prinia subflava. The sequence goes on along the minus strand of NC_086250.1, from coordinate 1,240,208 downwards.
TACAGAATTTTAAAAAAATAGTTTTCTTTGTAATATTTAGTAACACAAAAGCCACTCCAAAACCTAGACTGGAAGAAAATATTTTCAGCTAAATTACATTATCAAACTTCATGCAATTTCTATTAACAATATGAACTAAAATCTGCTTTGGCTTTTCATACTGAAGTGGTACATCTGATCTTCTCAGGCACAAATGCTATTTTTAAATAAAAAACTGCTTCTATAAATATTTCAGCTTTAAACACCCATCATTCAGCTTCTCTATTTTTTTTTTCCATCTAGAATTGCAGCAGGGCCTTGGAGAGGTTAAACAACTACAAACCCCCCTAACATGCACTTAATGACTGCGAGTAGCATTTCCCCATGTTCAAAGCAGACTGTCTGTAATTCAGAGGACAGGACAAGGTCACCAATAAACATCAGTGAACTGTGGCTGCTTTTGCAAGTTCCACATAAAAATAGTGCATCCCTAGGAACACAAAACAGACAGAACGGATTGGTTCACATCAGAACACACACAGACACAAGGAGCTAATCATCTTTTGATTGCAAGAGGCTCTGGCTCAATTATTTTGCAACACTAGCAGCAGTCTCCTTTGTGTAGGGTTAAAAGAAAGGAAAAGAGTTGCTTTGTGGCTTTAAGCAATCAGAACTAATGCCAGGACCGAATTAAGCTCTTTGTAGACAAAAGTAAAAGGCTGCATTTGGCCTGCTACCATCTACACATTTGGCAGAGCTGGACCCAAAAGAACTGCAGTGAACATCACGAAGGCATCACCAGCTGAGTTACCCTGTCCCACCAGAAAATGCACATGCAGCAGGGTGGGAATGGAGCTGCTTTCTACCACCTTATTTATTCTGAATGTAAAAAGGGATTCCAGGAGGGATCATGGTACCAATTCCTGCAGCCGTGTGTACCACGGAATAGCCAAGGAGGCAAAGAGCACTGCTCTGTCCCCTGCACACAGCTCCCTCCAGCTCTGAACACACAGTGTGAACACAGGGGACACAGGGGACACAGGGAACACAGGGAATACAGGGGACACAGGGGACACAGGGAACACAGGGGACACAGGGGACACAGGGAATACAGGGGACACAGGGGACACAGGGAATACAGGGGACACAGGGGACACAGGGAATACAGGGAATACAGGGAATACAGGGAACACAGGGGACACAGGGAATATAGGGAACACAGGGAACACAGGGGACACAGGGGACACAGGGGACACAGGGGACACAGGGAATACAGGGAATACAGGGAACACAGGGGACACAGGGGACACAGGGGACACAGGGGACACAGGGAATACAGGGAATACAGGGAACACAGGGAATACAGGGGACACAGGGGACACAGGGGACACAGGGACACAGGGAATACAGGGAATACAGGGAACACAGGGAACACAGGGAACACAGGGAACACAGGGGACACAGGGGACACAGGGAATACAGGGAACACAGGGAACACAGGGGACACAGGGGACACAGGGAACACAGGGGACACAGGGGACACAGGGAACACAGGGAACACAGGGAACACAGGGAACACAGGGAACACAGGAAATACAGGGAACACAGGGGACACAGGGGACACAGGGGACACAGGGAACACAGGGAACACAGGGAACACAGGGAATACAGGGAACACACGGAATACAGGGGACACAGGGAATACAGGGTATACAGGGAACACAGGGAACACAGGGGACACAGGGAATACAGGGAACACAGGGGACACAGGGGACACAGGGAATACAGGGAACACAGGGGACACAGGGAATACAGGGGACACAGGGAATACAGGGTATACAGGGGACACAGGGAATACAGGGAACACAGGGGACACAGGGGACACAGGGGACACAGTGACCTGAGCCATGTGCCATGGCCCCACAAAGGCTAGGGGAAAACCACGTGGCAACCACGAACTCAATGGGAAAAACGTCAGCCTGAGAGAGGCCACCACATGGAAGGTACTGCAAGTGGTACCTGAAGAAGGTGCTCCTGAATATTTTGCTCTCATAATAACAAAATATCCAGGAAAGGAGGGCTGGCACCCTGAATAACTGAGCCACACTGACCTGAGGCATCCTAAACAAAAATGGAACTACCAAGTATTCCCTAATCTGCGGTTTCAAAGGTTAACAGGAAGGACTTGGTAAATTATTTCATCTGTAACCTCAAACATGTTGCTTCCTCACTCACACTGACCAAATGCAGCCCTCCCCACCCTACCTTTATTTAAAAATAAGATTATCATAGTATTTCTGCATCTCACTGAGGTATTTGTGAAGCTGGTTGAGACCTTGTAACGAAAGAACTGAAAATCCACATGAACTACAGTGTTACTAAATAGTACTCTGCGTTTGATTTTCATTTAAAAATAACCCCTCTTTGACACAACATAAGTACAAGGCAACACTACTACAAGATATTCTTTTCAGTTTTTGATAACAAAGTTTTAACTGTTTGGATTGAAATTTCTCAGGGTGCAGGCTGAATTTATTCTGCAAGTTTCTGGAGAAAAAATATCAGACATTTTTAAGAGAAGTGCTTTATCCTACAATATTCAAAAATTCACACACTAGAAATTCCCAATGAAAATGGGTAATAAATGCTTCAGAGCCAGGACTTGCAATCTGACAAGCAACATTGCCCAGATTTCAAGGCCTTCTGTCATGTGCATGACTTGAATCTTGTCGAGTTAGAGCTCCATAAAAGAATTGTGACTTCCATATGCTCAGCATGGAAAAAGAAGAAGCTATAGGGCCAGAACCACCCTGGAACACAAGAGGCACTGAACTCAAAAACTACCTGGAACTTCATCCCTGGCTCTCTGCACTCTCCAGCAGGTGTAGCCCCTGTTTTCTCCTCAGGGCTGACAAGAGTATGATCACCCACACTCCTTATCAGTTTCTCCTGTTTCCAAATGGTAAAATAAGGGCTCTGAATTGAAATGTTTCAGCTGTTTTAATAAACCCTACAGTAAAACCATTTTGTGTTCAAATTTGGGGGTGGGTGAAAGCGTGTGTTTCAGGAGGTGCATACCAAGGAAGTGATATCCAAAATTCTGTGTGAATGACACAAGAATTAAGCCTCTGTGAGAAACACCATCACTCTGTTTCCATGGAATTAAAATATTTACCTCATGTTCAAGTACTACTTCCCGACAGAACCCCTGGAACACCTCAGTTCTGTGATACTGATTTATCTTCTCCTCCTTTGGAACTAAAAATCTGGGTAAAGAGGTTGGGTTTAGAGTTAAATCCCTTCCCCTGGGAAAAAGGCAGACCTCTACAGTGAACCACTCTGGTATCACTGTAACTCCCAGCAGGAGCCACAGTCTTTGCTGATGGACAGTAGGAGAGAGCAGGCTGAACACAGTTTTCCAAATTGTGATGCCATGGCCATTTGGAGACAGCCACCCTGTCATTTGGTACCCCAAATCCAGCTGGAATCTCCTTCATGGACAAGAACTTGTTGAAGGTTCAATGAAGGTGACTAAGGAAAATTAATTTTCCATCAATTAGAGTGTGACAAAGGCTGTACTCGCATTTACTTATCCAGCAGAATGCCTTGATGGCCAAATTCAATAAAAGTTGGGGAAAAAATAGGAATTTGGGCCTTGGAAGACAGAACTAAACTTTTACAATGATCCTCAAAATGTGACTTTTCAGGGGCAGATTATCAGCCGTTCTTCTGGGACACTAAACACCTCCATGAGCCCAGACCTTCAATGACCTAATTATTCTGACTTATTTTTCAGTAATCTGTTGTTTTCCTTGTCCTTTGGTAGGATAAGGAAATGTCCTACTTTTTGGCAGTGTCCTCACGAGCGCCCTATCCTCAAAAAGAGGAGGGAAAAAAAAACCCAACCACGTGGAAATCTTCCAGTGATGAACCTGTGCCTCCTGATGGTGCACAGTAAGAGCACAGGGAATGCTCTTCCCATTTTATAACCTGTTGCACTTCCATGTTTGTAACATTATAAGGAGTGGGGTTTTTAATTAAAAGGGTTTTTTTCTGAAGCTTTATAGCAGTTTAAACATACAGTAGCTTATACTATTTCATATCCCCATTTAATCTCTGAGGATGTAACATACAGGTGTCTAACTGACTCATTTTCCCATGTGACAACTTTCTGATGCCCTGGACAGCCATAAACTTCAGTTTTCAAATCATACAAAACATTTCCTCCCCTCATTTGCTTCTCTTTGATTTCTTTAGAATTATTAACTGAAACAAAATTATTATTTTCACAAGGCATTAATTTTTCCTCATACAAGACATACTGCATTAAAAATCAAATATATGCATAAGAATTGGAGGTGATCTGAAAACCCTTTTCTAACCTAATTTAATAAAGGTTACCAACTACTCTGTACACGTGTATGAGGACATTCAAAAATCCTAACAGTGTGCAGGGCCTGCATTCCAAAAAGTCCTCTGGATGCCTCCTTCCAACCCCTTTCCCTGGAATAATGGTCTGTGACACACAGCCCAGAAGCCCATGGATCACAGAGTGGGCAGCAGTTGACTCTGAAGAGTACAGACAGTTCACTTCCCCAGCACAAACAGCAATACCTGCTCCTATTAGCCTTTTTACTCTCCTGAGAATCTTTATGTAATGTTGCATTAGTAGCCTTTACTAAATTAGAGAACCAAAAGGGAAGATAAATCAATAGGAATGTACGTTTGCTGATATTGATTTTTCCTCTCATAGTCAGCATGGGAATATTGCAGCTCCTATTAATACAAGGAGTGGAAGAGCTTTAAATGGTTCTGTTTGGATAATTACCCAGTAGTTTGGGAAACTTATTCAAACTTCTTTAGTCTGTAATTTTGAACTAGACACTTCATGAAATCAATTCCTCCTCATGAATAATCATGTTAATATGTTGATGACAATTTCTCGATGTGGCTTATCAAGAGGAAGAGTAGGAGAGGCATTCAGCCTGGTATTCATAAAAAAGGATGAGGGGCTAGGCAGTGTGAAGGTCACAGGCAAACACATCATTCTGCAGCTCAACATCCTGAGCAAGGAGGAAACTGAGCAAGAGAAATATTGGAGTCACAGCTCTGGAATTCGGGCTCTATTTCATTTTGTTTAGGAATGGGCTGCAGGGGAGCCCACAGAACGCTCCCTGCAGGGCTGAGTGACCCGGGACATGGGGCAGGTCCTCGTGGAGCCCCTTGTGAGGGCACAGAACAGCTCGGTCTGCCAGGCACGAGGGAACCCAGCACGGATGAACAGGGAGATCCCAGCTCAGCTCCAGAACCTGGAGATGGAAGGCCAACACCAGAGCTCAGAGGTAGCTGGGAAAATTGAGATTAAAGGGCAGAAGGGCAGCAAAGGGGAGGCTGAGAAGGAGATGGTCCCACTGCTCAGCCTGGCAGGAAAAGCAGTGACAAAGGACATGGATAAGGCTCAGGTACTCAGTGACTGCTTTGCCTTACATCTTTTTCTGGTTTTTATTTTTGGTTTTTTGGTGAGGTTGTTTGGGGTTTTTTGGGGGAAAGGGTTTAGTTCCTGGTAAGGTTTGTCTTTAGGCCTTCAGAGTCTCCAAGTCCAGGGTCAGTCTCTGGGAGAAGGCAGCAGACAAGTCATAAAGGAGGAAAATTCCAATTAGACACAAAGAATTTTTTTTTTTTTTTTATAATAAGACACTGGACTAGGTTGCCCAGAAATGCTGTGGAATCTCCATCCCTGTTGCTACTACTTTAGTTTCAGTCAAAGATCTGTTCAGAAACAGTTCTACAGAAAATCCAAATTTGGGATCTTTTTCTTGTCACTACAGCAGTTGAAGTACAGTATTCTCATTCACAGAACAAAGATCATATTCCTCAGTGCTCAGGACAGCTCAGAATCAATGCAACTACAAAACTAATGTGGTTATCATTGCTCTGGTAGAGCAAGATGGATTTGCCATGTGAAAGGAAAAAACCTGTAAGTCAGGCAATCTTATTCACTTCCACTGAATGAAAATGGAATCATCACTGATGGAGTTAATGCAGATAAGAGGAAATCAAACTTCAGAGAAGCTTTACATCATTTCATTGCTTGAAATTTTTAGTGGTAAGTAAAACGAGCCTGTCTCTCCTTTTGGGCCTGTGGGGTTTTTTGCATACAATCACACATGCATATACCACCTAAAGCTCAGACAAAACAACATGTTTTATATCATTTTTGCAAACAGCAATATCAGACATAGAATGTTAAAAATAGTACTCCACGCCTTTTCCTCCCTCCATATCCTAAAGCACATTTCAAATCACAGTCTCTATTAACATGATTTTAGGGTAAGTACGACTTTCAGGATAAAATGGAACTGCTATTTGTCAGCTGGAGTTAATGATACTTAGACATTTGAAAATGTTAGAGCGCATCATCTCTCTTGGAACTGTGCAGAGGGCTTCTACGTCTTGTGGCAACTGTTGCCAAGTAGTAGGGAAAACAGAGATGCTTTCTAGCAGGGTTTGTCATTTCACAAATGCTTCCTCAATCATTACAACATTTTTCTTGATGGTCAATCAACTTCTCCTGCAATTGTTAAGCCTACATCTCTTTCTTGCTCGAGAGAAAATGTCTGTTGGTGTGTATCCCTCAGAAACCTCTTGGAGACAGACAGAAAATCTATGTCTGTATAAGCTGTATCTGCTTTCCACTTGCTCAGTGCTGCAGGAGGGGAGACTCTCCATAGGTTCTGTTCTGTAGCAGCAGCCACTTCCAGCTGGGTCACGTCACAACCAGCAATTAAAGTGACCTCAGAGATGGCCGTGGCAGCAGGACAGTTCTCGGTCATGACAGCACGCTCCTTACCCATCCTTGTGCTCTGCATTTCCTTCCATCAAACCCTCCTCTTCCTCTGTTTCCATAATCTACCCGAGTTTTCCTGCCTCCAGACCCACACAGCTCTGTCCTCCCCATTCCCTTCTGTCCCTGGCAGGTGTCCCACCCTGGTGGCAAAGCTCCTTCAGTTGTGCCTCATGCCAGTGCTGCCCTCCCCTCCACCACGGCGAGCCCTGTTCCAGCCCTGCCTCCTGCAGTCCATCCCGAGCTCCCTGGCCCTTCCATCCCCTCGTGACACCAGCTGGGCTTTGTGCACCCCACCTGCCCACGCTGGATGTGTCAGTATTGCACCAACAACAGCACAACGCTCCCGGGAGGTTTCCTGCCATCCTCACCTCCCCTTTATGATCATGTGGAAGAGCAGCTCCAGATGCCCCTTCCAGCCTGAATCCTGCACCCTGAAATGCTGTACTGCTGACCTTGTGACCACAGAACTCCCTCAGAAGCCGTGTAAAACACCTGCAGAAGGGTCTTCCCTTAAAGCTGAGTAGCAAGCCAAAAGTAAATCACAAAACCTCCCAACAAAAATAAACCTGATTTAGTTTTAAACTCAGTAGGTTTACTAGTGCTTCGATGACACAGCAATTTCATTGTAGATGAGAAAGCAAACTCAGCTCAATACTATAAGATTAATTTAGGATGATAATAAAATTAACAGATTTGGACAAACCAGCATGAAAAATGAGAGGTAAAAAAATAAATAAAAAGAAGAAACCCTGCCCTGTTACTCCTTATGGAAGCTTTCCTTTGAAAAATCCATGCAGTTCATGTTTCTGTCAGGCGAGGTAATATGCCTGTAAATTTAATCTGACAGAAGAAGCAGCACAGCATCACCAGAAAATGACAAAATCAGATTGTAAGAGAGGGACAGCCAAATGCCTTCGCAGCTCTCACAATCCACCGAGGGAAACAAATTCACACAACTGTAATAAACCCAGACTCAGACACTCACTGGGGGTTTGTGGTGCTAATACCTTTAGTTTCCACTTCAAAATCTCATTCAAAAGTGCTTAAATCTTGTATTGGCTGCCTGATGGAAGGCGTCTTTGCCTAAATCCAACCCTTCTACAAACCAGGGATAGACTGCATTTATTGTTTCCAAGGGCAACCCTTCAAATGGTACCAAGTTTTGTTTTCTGGTTCAGTTACACAAATCTGAACTCCTTTTTCTACCCAGTCCTTTCTTCTCATACCCCCAAACCCTAAAGCAACACAAATAATGACCAAAATGTAGGTTTGAAATAAACATGAAATATTTTTACTCTTCAGAAGGCTGCAAGTCATTGCATTTAAATCATAGAGGTAACTGAGGATCCTTATTGCAACATGCTGCATAACAAAAGGGGAAGAAAAATCAATTTTCAGTTTGAAAGGAAGCTTACTTTAAAACAAATCTTTTCCTCATATTTTCTAGCCAGATAAAGCCAGTAACAAATAAAAATGATCACCTAGGGTGCTGTGCCAATATCATGCTAGTATAGGTTAGGTGATCTTACTTCAAAGGACATTTAAAATAGCTTTTAAGGCTAACTTTAACTGCAGGAGGTGTGTTTGTGAGAGCCCTCAGCAGCTCTGCCCACCTGGAGGAGCAGAGCTGAAATAGCCATTAGCAGCACAAGAATTTCCCCACAGAAATGGGCAATTTCCCCAAAATCCCCAAATTTCCCCAATCCATGGGCAGCTATCAAAAATACAAAAGCATTGGGGGAATATTTAGGACAGAAATGTCCCATTATTTGCTTGTTTTCTTTAACTTTCAGGATCCTTCCTGATATTTATCTGCTCTCTGCAATTCAGTGTTGTTGCAGCACTCTTCATCCACTTATATCTAAAGCTATGAAATGCTGTATCAGTCTTTAACAAACACCAACATCCTTCATTTAAAAAACAAACACAACAACAAAACCCAAGAGGATACTTCTGCCAGTTGAGAAGGGAATAATGCAAATTCTCTTAATAAAGTAACACCATAACAGCTAAAAGTATAAAGTTATTCAGAAGTTCTTCTTCTACTTCCCCAACTGGCTCAAACAAAAGCGGATGGGAATGCTCAGAACCCACAAAAAGATATTTTGGCCCCACGGGCACAGCTCCCCAGCACTGTGGATTTCTCTGCAGCAGCAGCAGCAGTGGCTTGTGATGATTCCATTCCCTTCACAGGGCAAGAGCTGCTCTGCCAGGTGAGGCAGAAAAATAAGGTCCTGACTTAATGTAATTATCTAATGAAACTTTCCATACTAGGAATTAATTAAATAGGGGCACCTTCTCTGCAACTGGTTGGAAAATACCTCTTTAGAGCAACAGGTGTGTGATTCTGCCAAATTAAATGGTGATTACCAGAGAGACGTGGTTGGAAAGGAATTATCTTAGGGAAGATATAATTGCTGCTGTACCTTATTAACCCATGGGAAATAGCAGGGCTGCCTGATCCTCTTCAATATTTTGGTGGCTTGTCCAGCCAACCAACCAAGCAAACAATGAAACTGAGGCTCAAAACAGTTTATGTCAGTTTATCAGGACAGCAATAGGAAATGGCTATCGATAATATTTTATTGAGCTTTAAAACAGGCAGTTGTGGCAACAAAATCACAGAAAGAAAATCACCTACTGGCTCCAAATGGCTGCCTTCTCAGGATAAAATCTAGTGTTAAATTTTAACTGTAATTAAAGTAGCATGGGGGTGGAAGTAAAGGAATTTGCAAAGTTAAACCTTATGAGAAATGCTACTGCAGTTAGTGAATTCTGCTACATTAAATAAATAAAGAAGGAGGAAAAAACCTTCTGTAAGTTTTCACGGTATTTTTTCTTTGCTATAGCAGGGAAATCAACAATATACATTTGGAATAGTATCAGCATTAGAGAGAGACTGGAGGATGAAATCTAGAATTTTATTAAGAGATCTGACAGAATCACACTCACAAATGTATAGCTATAGCAGTCGGGCAAATTTTGGGGATAAAGGCAACACAACCAGGACAAATATTCCACACACAAAATATTCCACACATCTTCTTTAGATTTATATAACCTCATTTCTGCTTATCCAAAGACAAGACAGTGAAATCATATGGTCACTTAGAACATTGAAAACCTAACACTGATAAAAATAAAAGCTTTTGCTGATTAAATGTACACAAGGAATATTTTTTTTTCTTCTCCTGAATAACAACAGAATTCAATGTAATTATATTATGGTATAGACTCTCCCTTCCTCCTCCTGAAAAAGTCTTTTCCTAGTGTTAAATTTGTTTTTGGAGCTCAGACTATGCCCTCTGAAAAATGACTGAAGGTAAATTAAGAAGAATTCTTCACAATTATAATATGCAGATAGGAAGTTAGAAAGGAAAAAATATAGCTTTACTAATGATAGTAGGTGACTTTCCTCTAGCTGTCCTCAAGCTAAGCCACTGGCAGAAACTGGGCCTATGAAAAGGTAAAGCTCAGTATAAGCTTGCAAATAAATGCATAGCAAAAGAAGAAGTAAAAAGTTGTATTTTGCTGAGTGATTATGATAGTAGGTCAGTCAAAGAAAAAAAAAATCCTTTGTTAAAAAATCCAGGCTCTTACCTGCAGGAAAAATGCAACCCTCAACTGAAAATCATAGTAAATTATAGTTAATTATTTCATACAGACTATGTGTAATATCAGAATTCCAAATCCAACAATGCCAAAGAATACTATCCCATTCCTGTGTGGACTAGCACTGCAAAAAATCTCAAAACAGTCTCCTAAACCCCACCAGGGAGCCCCACTGCAGACAAACTCGGGCTGCTCAGAGCCTGATGTGCTGGGGTTTATCTGGGGGCAGGGGGGAGCTGCTGAGAACTGGAATGAAAGCAGCCAGATTTAGTTTTAGTGCAGGGAGAGAGCATTTTAATAACAGCAACAGATGAAACCATAATAGTCTGACCCTACACTCATGAAAGAACCTTCAGCAAGTAATAAGTTACGAACTAAAGGACTAAAATTGTTTTAACCATTAGGGCTGGAGTTAAGAAGTGGTCTCAGAGCACAGCTGAAAAATTCAACTTTCAAGCATGAGGAAAGTATTCGAAGCTACTGAGAGCCTTAATAAATGTGGGCTGAAAAGGCCACATATTTCAAATGATTTGTGCCAGGGAAGGGATGCAGCCAGACTCCAGCCCAAAGCACAGGACACTGATTTCCAAAGGGGAAGAGGGGCTGAAAACCTCCCCATATTTCAGTTGTGCGAGGGAAGGGATGCAGCCAGACTCCAGCCCAAAGCACAGGTCACTGATTTCCAAAGGGGGAGAGGGGCTGAAAACCTCCCCATATTTCAGTTGTGCCAGGGAAGGGATGCAGCCAGACTCCAGCCCAGGGCACTGGTCCCCAGAGAGGGAGAGCTACCGTGCTGCAGCAGGGAAGGCACATGCCCAGGAAGATGTGGAGCACAGGTAATGAAGCCTTGCTAGATCTTTCTGGCCCTACTGCTGCTCCCAGGAAAGCAGCATGCTGGAAGGCACCACACAAATGCACTCAAGGGGCCCTGGATTTTTGGGATATTAAAAGAGATGGGATCACTGGGAGATGTCTTAAAACATGATGTTTTGCTCTTCTTCTGCAGTCTTATGAAGGGTGAGAACTGCATACACTAGGAGTTTGTGGTCAGTGGCTACAAGATCACAGGTTACAAGGTCTTTTAAAGGTTCATTAGACAATAAACTACTGCCACAAAGAATGTTTTCACTTTCACACCAAGCCCTAATTAATTTGTTTTATATGTCTCTGCCGCAGTGCAGACTCTCTTGACCAATCATCTAATGACACACAAACTTACAGTACACCTTAAAACTGCTTATTATCTTTACAACTACTTCTGTATCTTAAACTTTAAACTCCAAAACTTTCCACTACCTAGCTCAATATATCTCTGCTTAAACTACAAACTCACATTCTTACTGATCTCTAATTTTGATTAATTTTAATTTTGATTAATTTTCATTCTTATGATCTCTGAATTTGGAAGCCTTTTCCAAGGTCTCAGGTCGAAGCCTGTATTCTCTGCTGCATGCACGAGGTTCTGAGGATTTTCTGTACCTTGATTTCCCACAGTGGATGAGTAAGAGCAGCTCAGGAGTGCTGCCTCAGCACTCTCTCCTCTAGCAGGGGCAGCAGTGGTGCCACCAGTCAGAGCAGGGAGAAAATTTGGCAGCTTTTGGGAAGGAATGAAAAGGAGAAGGCAGCTACCATGCAATCACAGCTCCAAAGGCGCTGCAGGAGAGGCAGTGAGCTCAGCACTACACTGGCTCTAGCTATTTCTGCTGTTTATCACAGAAAGGTGCAGCTCAGAGGAAGGAGCAGTGTGGGCAGGCAGGCAGCAGCCAGGGGAGGCTGTGAGCCCAGCAGGGCTCACACACTTGTTCCTCACACACTTCATTTCCCCCATCTGTCTGTTCACACCGAGGCCACGCTCACACCTGTGCCAGGACACAACCAGGTGCCAGCAGGGCACGACTGAACCAGGACCTGGGGCAGGGCTTGCACACGCTCAGCAGTGCCCCCAGATAAATCACAGAAAATCACAGCTCGCTGCCAACAATGCTGCAGGGAGCATGCCTGCATCTTTAAAAGTGTACAGATTCTTGAACGTTGTGAAAAATATGGGATGTTAATTCATGTTCTTATAGGTTATGACATATTAAAACTATGAAAATCACTGTATATATGTGTTATATGAGAATGTAAGTTTCAGTCTGCCTTGAAAATTTGTTAAAACAAAAAGCAGGCACCACCGTGGAATTAAACATTCAGAAAGGAGACAAAGGACTGGACGGCAGAGTCATCATCATCAGCCAACACCTTCATCCGAACATCACCGTTAGAGGAACATCATCACCCACATCTCCGGTAATGAACTTTTACCATTCATCAACCTGGGCATCAATACACTCACGAGAAACCAAAAACTGACACCTCGCAGGAGAAGAGGAACTCTTTTCAGCTAAGCAGGAGACAACTATGAATGTGAATAACTAGCTTGGACACAAAGGGACTATGAGGAAATTTTTGCCAGAGGAGGAATAAAGTGTATAAAAACTAAGCCCCGAACAAGGCCAATTCGTGAACCAGTACCAGTACCAGTCGGCCAGGTACCTTGACATTTTCCCGGGTAAAAATAGTCAAGAATCTCCGCTGTGGGTGGTTTTGCCGAAATTCTGTAATTTGATCATTTTGTTAATAAACCAGAATTATCATTTTAATTGGAATATTGTATTGGCATTTATAACAAACGTGAAGGTTTCATAACTGCTTGAACAACCCTCGTGAAAAGGTTTGGCCTCACCATCTACACATTTGTTATTAAAGGAGACCTTCAAAATGTCATGCTGCATGGGTTTTGCCTTGAATTGGCCTGAATATTACCTGCACAAAATCCTTTTCATGCCACATCAAAAGCAAGATGTGGTTTGGATTCCTTTAACAAAACAGTATCCAGGTAGGCAGAAGACAAAAAAAGTGACATTCTAATTATATACTTCATGAAATTATGACATTTTGAAAGCTAGAAAATTACTTTGTTTCATAAACAAAATTACAGCAAAATCATTCAGACTCGATTTTACAGTTATCATGAACTACTGGATTACTGACTGTAAGAAAAAGAACCATAGTTTAAAGAATCAATGTTTTTAAGCTGTGACATTTTTGCTAAAACATCCTTAAATTTTTAGATGCAGTGAGAATTCACAGTGCTTCTCTTCTTAGCAGAGCCTTGTTTCATTGGAAAATTTTTAGTCTGCTATCAAGTGATCCCATAAAGCAGGGCAGAACTAATGGCTTTATTAAGTATATTTACTTCAGGCTAAATGGAAGGAGCAATTACATTCCACTTATGCAGGAAAACAGCTGGAACCCACTGAAGGTACCTCAGAGTGGAACAGAAAATACAAAAAGGCCTGATCAGAAGCTTGACAGGTTTGCTGCTCAAAACACAATGTCAGGGACCTGTCTGTCCAGCCATGTGAGAAAAGGGCACAGGGAGCTGGGAGGGAGGTGGTAAAAAGCAGCTACAAACAGAAACACACAGCCAACATATCTGACAGGACTGCTTCAAGAGATTTGAAGGGAGAGGAAGAAAAAAATAAAAAAAAAAAGTTAAAAAAAAAGGGACCTTTTCTAAGTAGTATTGTTGGAGGCAGGAAAAGCATGTGTAAAGGAAAAGTCAAGGAGTGGGACTCCAAGAGTTTCACACTTCCAAGCCTTGGTGACAAATTTGGACTTTGTGTAAGCAGGAGAATTGCCAAAGAATTGAAGAGGATGGTAAAGAGAAGCCCCAGCACATGAGGAGGAACGTGCTTAAGGGTGCCTGGAAACTGTGAATCGAGAACTATTTAATCAGCAAAAAGAAACTAATGTGTATCTGTTAATTGTTTAAGCAACAGATGACTTATCTTTCCTATTTACTGCTTTTTCCCTTTTTTTTTTGGCTTTCTACTCTGGTCATGTCTAGCCCCAGGACAGCAGTTTTCCTTGTCCACATCAGCCCATGTCTCTCCTTGCTGCTCCAGGATCTGTAGAACAGCCAGTGGAACTGCTGTGGAACTGCTTAGAGCCATTTTCCTACCACAGAAAATACTTAAGAGAATTCTGAACTCTAAAGCTGCATTTCATCACAGCCCCAAATGAAACAAGGTGGCTTTAGACAAGGAGGAAGTGAGAGTGAGACAGATCATAACCAGAGTATGCTCAGATGTTTCCCCTCCTAACAGATGCTCGCAGAATAAGCTGTAGGTCTTTATTCTTAGTGATGCAGTTTTTGGTGGCCTTCTGGGATACAATAAAACCTGCAGAGTCTCTTCTAAGTCCCAAAAACCAGCCTTTCTTTCTGTCCTTTTTGACAGCATGGCCACTCCTAACTCCACTCAAGAGACTCACTGCTCCTACATTTAATTCTACGAATTCCCAGCTTGCTGTCCCTCAGTTCTCTCCTATCCTCACTTTAAAAGGTGGGAATCTTTTACCTAGGCCTGCTCTTGGAACAGAGGCTACTGCTCACTCTATCCCACAGGCTCCATCTGGCCCGGAGCGAGAAGAAGGGAAGAAAACACAACAGCAGACCTCATCCCCTCTGTCCAGCTACCGTCCTTTTGAAAATGTTGTGTCAGGAATATTGCAAACCATTAAGCCAGCATCTACTACCATCACCTTGGTTCTTGCAGGGCATCCTCTTGTCTGGAAGTAAATATATCACCCTGCTGCTTCTGTACAGGGAAGGTGGGGACTGCCTCCAGAATGGCTGCATCAGTCTGAGGTGATGAAGTAAAAATAATTTGCTCTTGCAGGGGGCTGAGGCAAATCTTTTCCATGTACCTATGTGCTGAGCTTATCTGCACGCCTCATAAAGCTCGTGTATTTGCTGTAAACTGTCGGTACCAATAGATTAATGATAAATATGTGTGTCTGACAGGAAAACGTGGCAACTGAATCCCTGCTCTTGTCCATCTGTCGCTAGCTGTTTGTACAACGTACAACATATGCATATTATAGTATGCTTGTTTAGGTTTCAGCTGCTTGTCACACGTATGAGTACAGATATATATATATATATATTTGTGTGTATTTATATCCACACGAAGGTTGTGTCCCCAGAGAGACTCCATGGCCACCCCGGGCAGCTGTTCCAGTGCCCTGCCACCCTCAGTGTAAAGCTCTTCCACATGCTGAGGTGGAACTCCTTGTGTTTTACCTTGTGCCCACCGCTCCTCATCCTGTCACTGGGCACCACTGCAGTCTGGCACTTTGCCCCTGGTGATATTTACTATACTGATGAGATCGCCCTTAGCTTTCCCTTTCCTAAAGAGACCGAAAGCTGCACTAAACAGCTGCAGCTCCAAAGGATGAGGCCAGCCAGCAGCAGGAGCTGAGGCACTGCCGGGAGGACCTGAGGGCACCAGGCTCAGCCGGCTCACTGAGGGGGATGTGTGGGACAGGATTGGAATGTCGTGTGGGATGGGATATGGGATGTCGTGTGGGACAGGATTGGAATGTCGTGTGGGATGGGATATGGGATGTCGTGTGGGACAGGATTGGAATGGCGTGTGGGACAGGATTGGAATGGCGTGTGCCCATGCTGCTGTGGACACACCCAGTGACCCTGTGAGCTGCTGTGGACACTCCAGGTGACCCTGGGTGCTCTTGGGGACACTCCAGGTGACCCTGTGAGCTGCTGTGGACACTCCAGGTGACCCTGGGTGCTCTTGGGGACACTCCAGGTGACCCTGAGTGCTCTTGGGGACACTCCCGGTGACCCAGCGCCTCTCTGCCCCCGCTGTCCCGGGCCCGCCCCATCCCGAGCGGCCGGCGCTCGGCGCTCGATTGCGGCGGCTGCTCGCGGGGCGGCGCGGCTCGGCGGTGGATTGGCGGGGGCTGCGCGGCGGGCGCAAGATGGCGGCGGCGCTGGGCCGGGGGCTGGACATCAGCCTGGCGGCGCTGCGGCAGCACGACCCCTACATCAGCGGCATCGTGGACGTGGCCAGCCAGGTGGCGCTCTACACCTTCGGCCACCGCGCCAGCCAGTGGGTACGTGCGCGCGCCCGCCCCGCCCCGCCCACCGCGCGCGCAGGGGGCGGGGCCCGGCCGCGGCACGCCCCGCCCCCTCCGGCACGCCCCGCCCACCGCCGAGGTGTGAGGGTGGGGGAGCGGGCGGGGCCTGCCGGTGCCGCCCACACCTGCCCCGGTGTGTCCCCGGTGTGTCCCCGGTGTGTCCTCGGTGTGCCCCCGGAGTGTCCCCGGTGTGCCCCCGGTGTGTCCCCAGAGTGTCCCTGCTGTGCCCCTGGTGTGCCCCCGGTGTGGAGCTTTGGGAGGCTGCAGGGTGGAGGCTGGGGGTTAAGCTGGAGCTGTGGGGGAAAAGGGTTTAAACTCGGGCCGTGGGAGGCTGGGCTTCACTCGGGTACTGTAGGCTGGGGTTTGGTCTAGGGCTGTGGAGGCTGGAGTTTAGCCTGAGGCCATGGAAGACTGTGGTTTAACCCAAGTCTGGTTTGTAACCCAAGGCCATGGAAGACTGGGGTTTAACCTGGGGCCATGGGAACTGAGGTTTAACTTAGAGCTTTGGAGGCTGGAGTTTAGCCTGAGGCCATGGAATACTGGGGTTTAACCTGGGGCCATGGGAACTGAGGTTTAACTTAGAGCTTTGGAGGCTGGAGTTTAGCCTTAGGCCATGGAAGACCAGGGTTTAACCCAGGGCTGTGGAGGCTAGATTTTAACAAAAGTCTGGTTTTTAACCCAAGGCCATGGAAGACTGTGGTTTAACCCAAGTCTGGTTTGAAACCCAAGGCCATGGGAGACTGGGGTTTATCCAGGGCTGGGGTTTAACCTGGGGCTCTGGGCCTCTGCCCTTCTGATACCTATAACAGAACCCGAAAGAGTGGTGGAGTTACCTGTGCTAAAAGCATTGTTGTAAGATGTTTGAATGTAATTGCCGTGGGAAACTTTAGGTAATAGAACATTCAGGCTCTTGGCAGGTGGTTCTTGGCTTGGTGTAACAGTGAGGCTCAGGGGCTGTGTGTGAAGAACCTGCCCAGTCTGCCTTTGGTGTTGTTTTCCCCCATTTCTGTGCCAAACATCACCTCTGAGGGCAGGTGCCCTTTGAAAACCCCTCCCTCTGCCTCTTGCCTGTGTGCTGTGCGCAGGTGCAGCCTGGAATTAACCCAGTGCAATGTTTAATGTCGTGGTGGTGTGCCTGCAGCATTTTACTACCGTACCTCAGACCCTGGGAGGCCTGCAGTGTGACCTGTGCTAGCTCCAACCTCCCACCACCAGCCCAGGAAATTGGGTGTAGCTATTTTTTCCTGGCTTGGTGAGAGAGGTGTGGCTGATGGTGCTGGTAAAACAGAGAAAAGGAGGCTCACTGATGGGGAGCAAAACGCTGCCCTGTTTTCAACTTCCTTAATGTTCCTTTTCCTCAGGAGAAGACGGATGTGGAGGGCACGCTGTTTGTTTACACAAGGTGAGGACACTGCACTTTGACACACACGGGTGAAATCTGTGGATATGGGAAAGCTGGCTGGCATGGAGCATGGCTGAAGGAAATGAAATGCTCCCCTTCGTTCAAGAGGGAAAAGAAACTGAAACTGTCTGAAGCAAATGTGGGAAAGAAAATGCTCTGAAGGAGACGTGACCTTGTGTTCTGATAAGACTTCCAAATGTGATTTCAATGTCAGTATGGGTAAACTGTAAAAATCTTTTGTGTTGATTTAAATAGGATTTGCAAATTTATGAAGTCCTGTGGAAAAGACATTGCCAACAGACAGTTTGGGGACCACTCCTGCTGCCTTTGCTTCTTCTCATTACTGTAGCCACAATGTAAAATGTTACTGTTTTACCTGCCCTGTCTTATTCACTGCCCAGCTCATCTTTGTGAATTTGAGGAACAGTCAAAACGTCAGACTTCCAGCTGGGTGAACACCAGTGGAAGTGCGCTGTTTGTTTGTTTGAAGTGAAATATTGAGCCTTGCAAACAAGGATTCTTGTCAAGCATTTCCCTTTCATTTGTTTTTTTTTTTTTTTTTTTGTTTACTCCAATCCTGCAATACAGGTTCCTGTGTTTTGGTTTCATGGAGAAATCCACACACCAGCAATTAAGCAGAGGTGGCACTTTTCCCAAATGTTTAGCCATCATCTTTTCCTGTATTGCCAAACTTGGCTTGAAAGGAGTGTCTCCTGTCAGGATCATGACAGGTTTAACAGTTTTAGCTAAGTGACTTGAAGTGTAATCTCCATGAACGAGCATAATGATTTAGAGTCATGGCATGGTTTAGGCTCGTCATTTATCAGGGACCATTCAGGGCTGGGGGAGGATTCACAGCTGCTCTGGGACAACCTGTTCCAGTTTCTCACGTGGTGACTCCTATCCTTGCATTTTAGGTGGTGTAGAAAATTCTCTCTTTGATGACTGTTAGTGTCTGCATTTGTTAACCTGAGTGTTGAGAACTTGACTAGTTGTAATTGCTGCTTTCTATTCCAGTGAGGAGCTGTAGGGTAGATGGTGGCATTGATGGTGTGAGGCTGATGGTCTGTTTATTTCTCATACATCATGTAGGTATTTGCCATAATTAAAAGGATTACTGAAACTGCAGAAGTCAACTGTTATTTCCTTGGCAACAAAAGCAGATTTTTGTAGCATCTCTTAGAAATAAATAAATAATGAATTTGGAGCACTGCACAACAAAGAAATTCTTGTGATTTCCTTTTTCCTCGACCTGATGGGATTTCTACTCTCTCCCTTTCAGATCAGCTTCTCCAAGGCATGGTTTCACAATTATGAACAGACTAAGCATGGAAAATCGAACAGAACCTATTACTAAAGACCTCGACTTCCAGCTCCAGGACCCTTTTTTGCTCTACAGAAATGCCAGATGTGAGTATGTGACACCCTGGGTTAAACACTGGAGTCAGGTTCTCTTTGGTCTGTTCTTGTTTAAGGCAGTCCCAGTGCTCAGACTGCAGCATTCAGGGGATGACACTGAAGGAATGCATTTTGCCTTTTTGATGTGCTGAAAGAGGAGAACTGCTCAGTGCTCCCTAAAATGCCACTCTACTAAAGACAGTACTAAGATGTGCACGGGAGCAATCTCATTTAACTGATAAATTGTGGATGTTTGTGGTTGCCTGTATGTGATGGGCTGAGACAGACACAAAGTGTGTGTGTGTGTTTTGTGCACACACCCCATCGTTGCTGGGGAGGCTCAGTGCCGTGTTTGTAGCCTTGATTTTCTGCACAAAAATAGACAAATGCAGCCAATTCCAAGCTGTGTTCTGCTCCAGAGCCCTGCTCTCAGAGCCTGTTGGAAGGCAGGTTGCTTCTCAGCTATTAGGCACAGCTCTTGACAACATGATGCTGAGTCTAATTTAAACCCTGCTGAAAGACAAAGTTATTACTTGGGGCTTTCTGTTGATACTGCATGATTATCTTTGCACAAGAATTAGCAAGTGTCAGGCAAGCTCAGGAATGAGTGGAAGACAGGAGGAAGCTTATTTGTGCATGCAGATCTGCACACAGGCTGCTACCATGTGCAGTTGTAAATGCAGCTGGGAGCTGCAGCACCCGATCTGGGCTTTGTCCTTTGTGCATAAAGCAGATTGCAGGAATGGTTTCTGTGAACTGGGATGCTCAAGTGTTCCCTGTGGATGAAGTGAAGGCTGGAGCAATCCATGGCTTGCAGAGCAGCCCAATTTGATAATCTGCTGGACCTTCTTAAACTAATGTGGAGTGGGGAAATACATCAAGAGGGAATCCCATCGTTCACACACACTATGTGGTAGAAGAAATAGAGAAAGAACATTCTAAGTAGCCTAAATGAAACTGCTATTTTTGAGACTATTTGCTAGGCTGACAAAGAATTGGAGCTCAGAAGGAAACTGAGAAGAGTTGCAGATGTCTGCAGGCTAACCTAGAGTGGGCCAGACATTAGGATTTTAAATACTGTGACAGCTCTTTACTCCATCTGATGTTGAAGGCTTTTTCTTATGTAGCTGTAATCTTGTTTAATCTCATTTTGAAACTTCCTTAGGAGTTTATGGATGTATTACCAATATCTACCTTTTGAAGCCTGATCAATTAATCTTTCATTTTTGTTGACACAAGTGGTATAAAGAGTAATTAGAAGTTGTCATAATTCTGTGGTGACAGAAAATAGGTTTTTAGTCTGATTACTGCACATAAATTGTAATTTGTTTATTTTTTTACTAAGAGAAAAATCAGGGGTTGGGGGATGTAAGCTCATTTTTCACTGAGAGATGTGAAAATTCTAGATTTGCAAGGTCTCAAATATAAGGAGCAGCCTGTGCTTCTGAGCAGGTCACCTGGGTCTGTGGATCTGATTTTTACCAGGGTTAGCTGTTTGACCTAACCATGGGTAAATCTGTACCTCTTAACTGAACTGAGAATTTGGTTGTCTGAGAGCAGATTCATGCTTGTTTTACTGGAAAAACCCTATAAATTCTGTCAGTATCACTTGAATTCTGGTGTAAGGATATATTACCCCTAGCTGTTTATCTTCCTAAAATATTCTTACAAATGCTTAATTGTTAATTATTTTAATTTTAATAATAGTATTTTTAATAATTTTAAGCTTAATCAGTTATTATTTTTTCAAGAAAACGGAAGGTTTTGATACTCCAAAGGAAAAGCTGTTGTTGTCTCAGATTTTCATGAAGACATCTGTTTCCAGAGCAAATTTGGAACACATTTTTTACCAACTCATTTGACTTTTCCAGGTTTTCTTTTCTGCAAATAGTTCATGTGGTGATTTCTTCACAGAGCTGCAGACACCTCTTGCCCTTTCTTCCTTATTTTGTATTTCAAAGCCTTTGCAACATAAAATAAAGGGCTGTCCTCAACAATAAGTGTGGGTTTTCACAAGGCTCCCATGCAAGCACAGTTCTGAATATCCTCTGGAATTTTCTATGGGAATATTTTCTTGCTCTTGTGTTTTATTGTGCAACTTGCCTTTCTAGTTTTTTGCAAAACTAAGGCTTGAGGCTTATTCCTTGTTAAATGAAGTTTTCACACAAAACTGGGGCGTTTAGGCCCTTATGTTGTAATATTATTTTTATCCCCTGCTTTCACGTACTAACAAGGAGTACTCAGTAATAGCTGTGTGCTTGGCAGAACAGGGGACAGTTTGGCAGTAATACTTAACAGTGTCTGGAAACAAATTATCTTTTTCTAACTAGTTGTTTCACTTGGTGACTTCTTAGGCTGCTTTTCATACATGTCTTCTTATTAGATCCTACTAAACTAACAATTCCTCTGGCCCTGCCCATTGTTTTGTTTCTTCTAGTGTTCAGAATTCATTTTGTACAGCTGAATATCTGTGGCTGGTTGTATCACACAGCCTAAAATAAATTGTTTTGGCAGCAAAAGGTGGTACTTGTGTACTGGACAAGCCCAACAACATTTTGTCATGTTATAGCTGTCCTTTTGTAAAGCTTGTTTTGTATCCAATACATGATCACAATAGAAAAAAAATTCCAAATTTATACACAATCAGTGTAAATTTTAGAAATGCTTAAAATAAAAAAAAGGTATTTTTCATCTTTTTACTTTCTATTTTTCATATTTCTTTTACTGTTTCATATGATCCTGGTCATCTTAAGTTGAAATATTGTCTAAACACCGTGTTGGAGACACAGTCTAATCCCAGGACTTTTCAGGCTGGATTTGGGATCTGTGCCAGTTAATGTCTGCGCTGATCCAGTATTTCACAGCAAAGTTTTATTTGGGAAATTTGTTAGGATAGAGCTGGGGTTATTCATTTCAAAGCCAGGAGGGAAGCTCAAATCACACTTTTTAATGCCAGCAGAAATCTCTGTCCACCAGGGAACACAAGGTTTATGGATCAACCAGGCAATTTTCAGTGTGACCTTTACACTTCTGTAGTTAACTGCAATTTTAGATGCTTGCTTTCTGAGAGCAGGACAGTACTTCTGGTTTTGTTTAGATGACCTAATAATTTTAAAGATTTTTCAAAATTTCATGAGTTATGTATTTGACTAATCTTAACTACATAATTATTACTTTTTCATTAGTTTTTGGAGAGAGTTATTGGGAAAACCAATAATTCTCATCAGTTCAGAGCCTGCTGCTTAACCCTTGATGCTGATTGATATGAGATAGTTCAGAAGAAGTACAGAACAGTAAATTATTGATTAAATTACCTTAATTTTCTCCCTTTAGCAGCTGTATAATAATTACAGCTATTCCCCACTTGCTGTACCAGGTGTTTATGTCTGTGTGCTGGGTCAGGGAGTTATTTCTTGATTTCACTCATTTACCTTTCCATCACTGAATACTGCTTTCAATGCTTATAGGAAATAGAGAACTCGGGGAAGATTAAGTTGCTTATCTCAGGGCTGGCTTCACCTTGAGCATTTCAGCTGCCAAGAACACAAGCTCCTGCCTTAAAATAGTATGCTAATTGTGACAGTGATCTGATACAGGTTAATTGGGTGCTTTTCTGCTATATTGAGGGGAGATAGAAATTGCGTGACACGTCAGCCAGCATTCTCTGTCTGACAGTTCCTGTACCTATTTGGACACAGAAGTTACTTTTCACTTCTGTGCCACGCTGCAGCAAGGGCTCTGCTCCTGTCATCTCCCAAGGCTGCAGTGGGATGAAGCCTTCTAGTGAGAGGTGTCTGCTGAATTTGGGCTTTTGAGAGGTTCAGCAGGGCTACAAAAGCAGAGCAGACATGCCTGGTTTGGGCAGAGCTGGCCAGACACACGTGGTTTGTTCATAACCTCACACTTGGTTCAGTTTTTCACTTTAACCTGCCACCATGTGTCTGTCAGAACCCTGAATTTTGTATTGTTTTCCCAGATTCCTACACTTCAGAGACATCTGGTAAATGGGATAGGAGGGAGAGGGAGGTTTGCCAGCTGTCTAATGAAATGCTTTGGGTTTTATCTGTGGTTTGTGGGGTTTGGTTTTTTTCTTCCCCTGGAGTTCATAATTATGTATGAAAATTTTTCCAAATATATGCCTGGGGGAAGGTGATTGTAAAACATTTAGGAAAAGGTAACAGTGTGTATTTTCCTCAAATCATTCTTTTTCATTCTTAGATTGTGTTCCAGCATCCACGAGCCCTCTCAAATAGAGCAACTCATCTTTTGAGACTGATTGTGGCTCATTTTAGTTTAACCTTCTGAGGAAATACACCCTGATAAAAATAAAAATACAAATGGATTAGAAGTGTCCCACCTCTGCAGTGACCCTGCAAGTAGCATTCCCCCTGTAAAAAACATCTTAGCTTGAAGACTTTAAAAGTTTACCTCTGAAGGGAAAAGGTCGGAGGCAACAAGAAGAGAATCAGAGTAATATGTAAAAAAGAAAATATGATGAAAAACAATCTTCTTTTGCCTACCATAGGGTCTTTTTCCCCTTGAAATGTGTTCATAGTCTACACTAAATTATTGTGTAATACAGTATTTTAAACCTCTTCTTTCTTCTGATTTTTATTTTTAATTTGGGAATGAAACCAGCATTTGGTGGTTAAATTTCCTTGTGTATGTATTTAGACTTGGCCTCCTGCATATTGACCAATAAACTACTACTTGCTCAATTGAGACAGGCAAAACAGATATTCAGCCTTGGTCTTTATGATGTAATAGTTTCTGTTTGATGATTTTGGTTTGGGTAAAAAATACCAGTTTAGAAAGGAGAGCCTTATTGATCAGCCTCCTTCCTGCCAACATGCAGTATCAGGTCCAATATCAAAACCCCAACAGGATGAGGGCAGGAAATTGAAATGTGTATTCCATTGATTATTCCCCAAATGCTCATTTATCTTTCAGAATTTTGAAACAAATACCTGTAAATGTGTTTGACTTAGTCCAGCTGGTATTATTTTTTCTCTAAATGTCTCCAAATCAGTGGTCTGCTGATTCAGAAATATTACGTGGCTTTCTGTTGCTGCATCATTATGCAAAATGTTTTTGTCACAACTGAATAACTTAAACCAGGTTTTTAAAGTTTGTTTGCAGAACTATTACTCTGGGCTGCTACAACCTGCATTTTATTTTAAGAAAATATTTCTGTAGTTTAAAACTCTTTGAAAAGTGTTTGTCAATTTGAAACAAAAGTGCAAACTCAAACTGTAGAAATGCTGCGTAATTTCAGGGGCCTTGCCCTTTTTAGGGATGTATTCTTCTCAGCCCGGGTTTTTGCTAAACAGTTTTGGGTAAAGCTATTTTTAAAAAGTCTGCCTGGACTGACTACTGCTATTTGTTCAGAACACAAGTGATCATGGTTTACCTGAGGTTCTGTCCTTGGAGACCTTTTTGTCTCAGAGATACAAATAAATCTCTCCTCCTTTCCATTCCTGTTTCTCTCCTTTGATCAGCATTTTAAAAATTCATCGTGTATCCAGCAAGACAGAGCAACAGCAGAGGTCATGATTATCTTCTCTGGGTGTTCCTGACCTTAAAGTGAAACCTCAGTTTTGCTGAGAGCGTTGCAATGCACTCTCCAGGCATTATTTTCCTTTTATAAATTTCCAAAGCAAACATACACGCACAAAATAATGATTATTATATTCGTAATTATTAATTTGTCATTTTTAACCCAGGAAATGAAGGATATGGCATGAGCTTTGTCATGTTGCATGCATTTTTTGGAAACCTGTTTAAGTTTCTGTCCAACCTTACTGGTTTATAGTTTGTCATCTGCTAATTTTCTTGAGAGAAGCAGGCAAGTTTCTCCCTGCCTCTATTTGTTGGATTCATAGTGATGATAATTTTTTTTCATGCGGGTTGGCCTCTAGCACTCAGTTTATTGACTTCCTTGTACCTACACTCAGAAATTACCTGTTCATAAACGGGTTTATAAAAGCACAGATAAAGGCATTACTAATTTTCTACTACATTTCCCATATGGTTCCTGCCTTTGTGGTCTGTACTTCAACTAACCAATGATTTTAATGTGCTTAGAAAATAGTCAAAATTACCTCAGAATGTCAAGGAAAATAATAACCTGCCCCTTGGAAATAGTATAGATACCAATTTAAGTTATTATCACTAAAACCATAGAATATGTGCATTTATAGATTAGATTTTCATGCTTTCTGTATCATTTTCATTTTCAAGGCTACCTGAAAATCTTTAATGCCTGCCTGCTGAGATATAAAAACATTATTATAACTTGATGGCATAAGTTAATAGTGCAGTCAGGGACAGATGAACATACAGCAGTGCTGGCTTAAGCAAAGTGGGGTTTAACATCTGTAATTACGTTTTGCAGTCAGGTTATTTGGCTTGCTTCTTCTATAGTGCACAAACTACAGGGTTTGAAACCTGTAACTAAACTCTGCTTGAATCCATGGGAGGAGTGGATTTCTAACCTAGGGAAGGGAACGGGAAAATTAATTAAAAATAATTTAACCGAAAAAGTGCCATAGAATATCGTTTTTTATGGAAACTTGCAGTTGGTCATGATTTCTTCCTTCCCCAAGTGTCTCATACTGAAGCTGCCACTATTCTGAGCAGGAGGCTGCACTAAGTGAACTGCAGAGGCCCCAACTAAATTAAATTATTGTTGTGATTCTAGGATCTATTAGTTAATTCAGCTTTAGGGTGTTTGGGGTTTTTTTATTGTGTATTGTGGAGAGTAAATGTTCTCTGATTTAGGTTTTTATGGTTCATATTAAAAAGAAAAGGAGGAGGAACTGCAGAATTACTTTGTTTGTTGTTTTTAATGCAAAATTGTTTGTACTAATAATTATTTCTAAATTTAGTTTTTCCAGGGCTGCATTATTATTCATAGTTTCTTTTAAACTAAATACAATTTATATTATCCAGTAATTTGTAGACACCACTTCTGAAGGCCTTAAGTTTTAATTTTTGATGCGTAACACCACATCCCCTTGCCACGCTGCCCAGCTCAGCACACATATTTCTATTCAGATTTTCTCAAAAGCACATTTTAGTTGTTTCTTCCTCACCCTTCCTACCCCGAGGATTTGGTGCCAGTTGTGGCAGCCTCTGGCTGAGCAAAGCAAACAGTTCAGAATGGTTTTTGTCTGGCAAGTGGCTTTCTGCAGCTGGAACTGCGATGGCTGCAGCCATGGGTTTGCTCTAATGATGTTTTTCTGTTGTGTGTTGAAGGTGCTTAAAAAGAAATAAGGAAAAGAAAAGCAGTAATCCTAATGTGGCTTTCAGTTTCAGCCCAGTCTGGAAGTCAGAGTGTGCCATGTGAGAAAAAACAGTCTAAGGAGCTAAGACAAAAAAGCTTTGTAATTTTTGGATGGCTGGTAATTATTTTGTGTGTGGTGCAGCTGTATCTCAGCTTGGGCAAACAAATCAGCAGGAAAAGGATACGGAACAGAGTTAGAACCACATATCAAACATCCAACCTTTGGGGATGAGTTTCTGTATGGGATGGCAGGAGAGTAATGCTGCAGATATCTGCTAGACACAGTCTTTGTTTCCCATTTATGGATGTCAGCATGTAAGCAACAAATTCGCCTGTCTGGGGGTTTGCTGTGGAGAGTGCAGTGCCAGTGCTGGGCATTCCTGACGTCTTTTCAAGATAAGATAGGCACAGGATGCAGTAATGCTCAAGAGTTGGGCTTGCAGCAGATAATGATGTTTTTTCAGAGGGGTTATTTTCACGTGACTACCTGTATGCCCCCTGCTTCTCACATCCCTCCTCGCACAGCACAAAATGGTAGGTGTTTCAGGAGCAGGGAAATATGCACATGAGTGCCTACATCCTTCTCCTGCAAACCAGGATATTCCAGAGCTGGTTGCTTTTCACAAATCCCTTGTGTAACCGCCTTTGCAGCTTAATCCCTTCACATACGCACACATGTATTTAGTATTTCCAGCTTTCGTATGCTTTAAACTCCTTAGCCTCTTGGTCTACAATAAAAACCTGCTTCTTTCTTTTTCCTTGTACTTACATTCCTTCCTTTTAATCATGTCACAGTGGAAGCGGGAAAGCAACGTTCATTAGCTGCTCAAAATACAATCTCTAACCAAGAGAAGCCGTCCATCTACTTAACTCCCCAGATGTGAGAATTACCAGAATTACCTAAATCCTGCGCTGGTGTGATCACACATCCAGGGCTTCCCAGTGCATTATCACCCAACACTGCTGGGAGCCATTGGGGTGGTCCCCTGTGTTACAGGTTGCTCTATTTACCAGTCAGGCAGTGCTCCCAGCACAGTTTGTGCACACAGTGGGAGATGCTGTCTTACCTCCAGGTCTGATGTAGAAGCAGTTCAGCTGAGTTTCGTGCACCAGCTTCCCCTTGTACTTGGCGTCGGGTTCCCCGGGCTGGTGGCTGGGCAGGGGGTGATAGGCTTGTCGAACCAAGGCTTGAAACATTTTAAAATCCCAACGAGCGTCCAGGCAGCTGAAGCTAAGGGTGTTTTCTGTGGCTAGGAAAGGCACATTCCTTTTGGGTAATTTCCTTGCTTCGGGGTTATGTAAGAGCCTTGTACAGAAGTAAAAACCTGAGTGTTGTTTTAAATTGCTGACAACTGGATCTTCTAATCTAGGAACTGTTTTCTAGCTCTTTGAAACGTTTTCAATAAGTTTTGCATTCTCCTTCCTTTCCTTGCTGTTCACTCCTAATCCTCTGCTTGTCCTCTGTGCTGAGCTGGAGCCTTCTCCTCCCCCTGTCCGTTTTTCAGGAAAACTTGGATTGAGGAGTGGAGATAATGGGCGCCATCCGCCCGTCAGCTCATCACCTCAGCGAGCAGGAGCTCTCTGCTTTCTGTATATCCACACGGGCTCCTCTGATAATATCCTCTTGTGCTTGGAAAAAATAGGTTTGCCTAGCAGAGGGTGGACTACACTCCTGACATAGCCAGAAAACTTCTCTTGGAATGTGAGCTTGCTTACTCACACTCTTTTATATGTGTGTGTATATATATATAAAAATATTTGTAACCTTCTCTCAAAACATGGAAGATAAATATGTGAGCAAGTGTATCCCACAGCACATATACAAGCTGCTCACTTCTGTCTAACTTTGATTTAATACAAGCTCTTGAGTGCCTCATCAGTGCTCTCTTTGTCAAAACAAGCCTTAAATCGGCAGTGAGGAATACTTTTCAATTACAGGAGGGAAGAGGAAAGAAACCCTTCCCAAGTGTAAGATAGCATACCCTTTAAAGGACAAGGAATGTGTTATATCCAGGAACACGGTGCGAGTGCTCCAGTGGAATTCCACTCGGGCTGCAAAGGCAGTGTTGCTTTTTTGTCTTCGCTGGCTTCCAAACCAGTGAGAGCACTGGCCTGCTGCCTGCTCTGCCTTAATGGCTGTGGCTGCAGCCCAGTTGTGGGGTTTGCAACAGAAAACACAAAGTTTTCCTTTCAGAAAACACAAAGTCTTCCTATCATAATGCATTGCTTAAAATCAAGCTCAGAAAATACCCCGGTGGGTTTTTCCTCCTGGCTCAACTATTTTGGATGTACATATGCCTAGGACTTGTGGAGCCTGTTTAATAATCCCTTTGCATAACAGAGGTATTATTTACATGTATAAAACCAACCAGAGAGATTCTGCAGGCAGGGGAAAAAAAAAAGTAATGTAAGACACAAGCTTCAGGTCAGAAGTCAGCAATAAAGGGACTGAGGAGATTCTTTCTGTGAATCATCTGCTGCTGGCCATTGCCTTAGACAGAATATGGACTTTGTGTTTGAGCTGTACCAATTCTTTTGTCTCTGTCAAACAAACTGCCTTTCTGCAAAATTTCAGTAGCTTTTCCTAAACAACATAGAGTGTTAAACTCTCTATACAGGTATGTGTAGCATCTCTCAATTAACAAGTTCATGAAATTTCATAATAATTAGGAAAAGGAGAGAAATAACATTGGAATATTTTTTGGTGAGTGTATGTCTTCCTGCAGGGCTTTGCTGCCTTCTGCTTATTGTTACCTGTTGTTTTTATTCTGGTTTCTCTCATGTGACTATTTCTCTCTCTAACACTCTTTAACAGAAAGCGAAGTAGATGTTCAAGTTTTCACTGAGTTAAAAGGTGAAGGAGGGGAGAGACTGAGGAAGCAGATGATGATTGTTGTTGTTAAGATTTATTCTTAAAGGGTTATGCATAAGCTAGTAAAACACTGCTGACTTCTGAAGCAAAATGAAATATGCACTCTTACTTTGTGTGGAAACAGTAGAGTTGCTGCAATGAAAATAGTCCAATGCAAAAATCCCGAATTTTTATTTAAATATGGCTTTTTAAATATGAATTTTTATTTAAATATCTCTAGTCTATAATAAGGGATTCAGAATTGTGGGTATCTCCCAGTGCTGCTCTTGTGAAATATCTGGCTGCTAATATAAAATGAATCTGATAAATGTGAGGGGTTGTTTTTCTCTTGAATTACAGGTTAAATAAGAAACTGTTTACTACTTAAATTACATTTTCTTGGTGACAGACTTGATCTCAGGGATGCATTGTTTCTCTCTTTGTACATATACACAGAATGTTTTATATTCTTGCACAAAAAATGTGTGTGCAAGACTAGAAAAGTCAGTAAACTTCTGAATAATCCGAATGATAACTTCAATTGTTAAAATAAAATTTTAAAAAATCTACAAATGCGTTAAAATACAATTACAGTAATCACAGAAAAAAGGCAACAAGGTCCTTCAAAGGTGTAGTATTTGTATCTTCATGAAAGAAATTACTAAATTGCAATTTCACATGAAAAATGCAGGTGAAATATTTATATTTGAGATAAAAATATTCATTTAATGATCCTTCAGCTTTTGAGCATGTAAGAATGCAGTGACCCCATGTGAATGATAAAGGGCTCAGGGTGAAATTCAGCTTGTGAACACAGCTGGAGTAAACCTATTACAGCTCGCCTGTCATTCTGGGAGAACAGAGAAAGGCCTTTTCACAATATATTGCTAAAAATTGCACTGCAAAGTTTCTGTGTGCAGCTCCACACACAAGCAGGTGTTACTGAAGGCAGTGATAAATGTTCTCAGCTGACTGCAAGAGAAGAAAGGGCTCCAGAAGAGTAGAAAACTCTAAAACATAGAATATAACCTGTTAACAGGCTGTGGCACAGCAATAAAAGGAAATGCATAAGATACTCTGCAAATAACTGAGATCTCAGCAGGAGTAGTTAACTTTTGCCTATTTCTATGTGGAGTTTTTAAATTCTTTTTCTAACCATTTTAGAGGTGGAGATGGTGTAGGAGAAGTGAAACAACTGCCTATCCCAAATGATGTTGTGTATAGAGCATACAGATGGTAAAATACAAAAATGGGGGGGTTAAATTCTCTTGATCTTGGGGTATTTCTTACCTGTTTCTTGTTTCAAGAGCAAGGATATACAAGTAACTCAGATTTTTATTGTTGCAGGCTAAGAACTTAGTCCAGATCTGCAAATGTATTTCCATTACTTAGGATCTGAAGGTATGCAGTGGAGAGATGAGATGAGCTCACAACAGTCAGAATTAGAAACATCATCTAGAGTTAAGGTTGCTTATTTTCCTCGCCCTTTCTGAAGTTGTTCATTATTTTGTGGGAGTTAATCCATTTGGAGTGACAGCTCATCATACTGATTATAGTAAAAAATCAGGTTTCAGGAAAAAATGACATGCTATTGAACACCTCTTTGAGGTTAAAATAGTCTTCTCTTTTTTCCCCTCTCCTCTAATACACTGGAAAATGGCATTGTCAGAGTTTGGAAAACAATTTGACCTTGAACTTAACGATAGCTGTGGAATTAGAGGTGTACCTTTGGCATGTACCTCAGAGATGCACTTTAAAAATAATTGGGAGCATATTCTTGGATTGGACTAAATTATAAATGAAGCCCTTGCAGTGAGGATCGTGGTGAGCCCTCCGCCAGCTGTGTGTGTCACAGACAGCAGGGCAGCCCTTCCCAGGGGACTGCAAGCCCAGATACTCCACCAGAGACACACGGAAACTGCTGCTTTTCTTAACACAGGGAGAGAAAAAGGCTGGCAATTGAGGCACTGAAGGTAGCTCTCCTCTCTGTTCTTTACAATAAAAGCAATTTTTTTGTTGTCTCCAGGCTGGAAAATCTGTGTTGTGCCCTTCTTGACTGAGCAGCGTTCTCTTTGCTTTCTGTTCCTGGGTAGGAGTGAAGTGCACAGACTCAAGAAAAGGTTTCTAGTTTAACCTTTTCCACTTGTGACACTCTTCTGTTAGTGTAATCCTTTCTGCTGGTGGAAGATTTGGATTTCTAGTTAGATTTGTGTAAGGCATTGTTGTGTTCTGCTCAGGTGACTTCTGTAGATCAGGGCCTGGCTTCATTTCGGTGTGTTCAGGACATGTTTTATTGTTTGCTCTAGAAAGTCAGCAGAGACTACAGAGCACAGGTAAGCTAAAAAAAATAATCATTTCAGGTGTTGAGGAGCTGCTTTTGTTTTCCAGTAAGCCTTTCTGTGATGGATCTTTATTTCCCAGGAACCCTGCTTGTGTTGGCTGAGGATATTTGGATGTAGTTTTGAGCTTATGGAGCGCTCGTCTGACGGGGACATTCTGGAATTCCATTGTGAAATAGTAACGGGAACCATTTGTTATTTAAGAGAGCCTATTTATAAGAAAAACTATTCATTAAGAACAACTTCTTATTTAAGAAATTGGTAGCCTGGCATCTTCAGCCTTCCTGCCTTAATTTCAGTGTCACGCGCCGTCGTGATTTAAAGATTATTTGGAACTGGTGATGCAATGGCAGGAGGTGTGACTGGAAACCCAGTGGTGTGGGGGAAAAAGATGAATTCTCTGAGCCAGATGGATCATAACAGAGATCCTATTCCTGTGTCATGGCTAAAAATTTCTTGTAGCATCAACAGAAGGCATATTTAAGGGAAATCTTGCAAATACAGTTTGCATTTGGGCTCTTTTCCAAAAAAAGTAAAGAACCTGCTGATGGACTCTGCATCCGCTGAGCTTTATGGAAGTAAGTGGATCAATGGGCTTTACATTTTCCTGCAGTCCTAACAGAAATTCAGCTTTGAGGCTGAATTTAAGGGGCTTTCCAGTGACCCTCTTGTTTGACTGCTACACAGTTGATTTTTCTTCACAAAAATTTCTGATAAATTTAGATTAAAAATCTGCCTGAAGTCAGTGTGCCACAGTAGAGCCACAGACATGATTTATTAAACCGTGCACCCTGTCTGTGCTGTCCCTTTTTTTGCCTCATGAAACCAGAAATATTTACTGGCTCTATCTCGAAGTCTGCAAATTGGTTCCCCAACTCTCACCACTGATAGATTTGGAATATTTGGCAGGAATATTTCAGGGCCCCTTCTATTAACAAAAAATTTGTCTTGATTTTTAAGGCATAGTTCCAAGCACAATTAAACAGATGGTGAGGAACTTATTCTTGACTTCAGTGATGTTGCCAATCATTGCCCACTCTCAAACCATTTGCTCTTGGGGGAAGGGGTCTGGAGGGGCTTTTTCATTTTGTTGGGGGTTTTGTTGTTGCATATTTTGTGGTTGTTTTTTTAAATAAAACTGCTTAAACAGTTCCCTCCTCAGATGAATTTTCATTGGTTAAGCTGAAAAAGGACCGTGTGTAATCCTTGCTTTGCATTGACATGTCTCTGAGTAGGATTCTTTTTCCTTTAACAACTGATTTTGTCGGGTTTGGGGGTTTTTTTGTAGCTTGTTTGTTCATACATAATATTTTAAATGTTTGAGATAATGGAAATACCAAGTCTTCCTTTTCCCTGTCTTTGTTAACAGTTCTCCAGATAAGTGAATCAGGAGCTTTATCAACCTTTAAATGAAAGAACAGATGTCTGATAATTTAATGGTTATGGCCTTTTCAGAGCTTTTTAGGAATTTAGGTTAAGCTCATATCAAAATACACATTTTTGTTGTTTGAAAAACTCTTACCTTGCTTCCATTTATTGACATTTTTATGCCTGATAAATCATTAAAATTTTGACTTCTCTTTAAAAACTTCCAGAAATACCACAATATAGCCAGAGAGGAATTTCCATTATTTACAAATACATTTACCTAATACTTATTTTGTATTGTGCAGCTTTGCACAGTTGAGAAGCAAGAGGCCTAAAAATTCCAGTCCTGTTGATGAGCCACATTTCTATCAATATGGTATAACAGGATACAATTGAATTTTTTTTCTAGTGTTTTGGGTTTAACTATCTAAATAGCAAAATTTTGTATTAGAAAGAACTTAAAGCCTGCTTAGAGCTAAAAGAACTTTGAGACACCTAAACCAGGAAATACCAAAGCTAAGGTTGGTTGTGCAATGTCTCTGTTTCTGGAATTTTATATTGTGTGGTTGTCTTCTTTTGCAATAAGGACTTTGTTTCAGTTGTCAAACAGTCGGAGTGGTGTTCACATCCAGAGGCATCCACATCAGGATTCTGTTTTATTTTATTATTACTCATGCATGGCTCACCTGCTTTGTTATATCAGCGCTGGAGTTCTGCACCAGAGTCAGAATTATTGAGTTTTCCTGTTGTTTTATCCAATAATCATCACTATAAAAGCTGATAACTCATGAACAAACAGAACTGTTTTCCTTTGCTCACATTAGAAATATTATTCTTCCCGTTTCACAAACTGGGATCCTGGGCAGAACGGTTACAATCAGAGACCAATTAAATATGGAGTCTTTGGCCCTAATTACTCAAGCCAATTTTTTCCAGTGTATTTGTGATTCATAAGTTCAAAACCACTCCTTACAGGCTTGGATGGGGACGATTGGTGATTTTGCAGGCCACGTGCTCAGATCTTGCACCCCGGTCTAGGATGTGGGAAATGAAGCCCACAGGGCCAGTGCAGCCCCTTCAGTGACATCTCACAGCTTGTGCATCCTTGCATCCTCTCTGGGATGAATTCAGCTTTCCAGGATACTGTGCAGCTCTCTGTGCTGCAGGGGGTTTATATTTTCTCCTTGTTGCAGCCCTAAACATAGCAACGTAAAGGTATCTGCCTGCCCTGCAAGACATGGGTACAGAAACTTCTTTTTAATATAGCCAAGAGTGGATCTACGTGTTCAGGAGCAAGAGTCTAGACTACACACAGAGAAATACCTTAAGAAGCATGAAATCAAGAATAAAACACAAAAATTTAAGAACTGGGTTTTTTATTCATTTATTTTTAATACCAGCCAGTATAAAACAGTTCCTAGGTACAGGGGAATCTCTAGTCAGTAGTTATTTCTGTCTCCATGTTTACCAAGCTTAAAGACTTTATGCAGTCTGTGGAGGAATAGCTTAAAAATCACATGTTGCAGGTACACTGAAACAAGAGCTTTCATAATGGAAATGTCTATTCAGAAGACAAAAATATAATCGCTGGAATAATGAAGGGGAAAAAAATAATCCTAGAAAATGCCTTTCTTTTTAATAGAATACGTAACACAAATGATTGAAGTTGATAAGAAATTCTGTATTATCATAATAACTAAATGAATGTTTCAAATATTGAGAGGTTAGGAATTGTTATCTATAATTCTAGGAGATAGCAGCTGTCAGCTTCTGCTTATAAATAGTATCAAGTGTTCTAGTGTTTGTGAGGACAGGAGGAATCTGTAGCCAAAAAATGAAAATTGTGAGGCGGAAGCTTTCGAATTGGCTCTGAAGTCGTGATTTAAAACTTAAATAGGGTCCTTCCTGAATTTCAGTCACTGAGCTATTAAAGGAGCTCCACAGATTTGGGTAAAAGTTTTCAGTTTTGATTTATGAGTAGTCTGCCTTTTAGAAATTCTAGAAATTCTAAAGACTGATACCGTTAATAATTAATAATTTCAGTCAGTTTATTTAAGTAATTTATTTCGCTTCCCATTCAATGTTAATTGGATCTTCTTGATTTCATTGCTGCATTATGTCATAGTTTTGTGTAATCTTGTTAACAACATCGTCATTGTGGCACTTTTTTTTCTTCTAATGTCATCAATTCATTACTTGATTTTGATTTTATTGTTTCCTGTTTTTTACAATAATCTCTTCTTATATAACTTTATGGTTGAAGCTGGGCCTAAAATTGCTTTAATATTTCCTCTTCTGTGTGGCAGCAGAAAAATTTGCTTTGTGCCTCTGATGTTTTGTGATTCATTTTTAACATAAAATTACCACTCTACAAATGATACTTAGATCTGGAATTCTATTTTGTCAAACAGTCTGACGGAGTGGGAGGGCAGATAAAAGTAATCTGTTTGTGTTTAATCCTGATAAAACAGGCAGTGTTTTCACGCTGGTAGAAAGCTTGCAGTGAAATTGTGTTTTGTGTCTGCGCTGTGCCATGTTCCCTGACAGGTTGTTATCAGCTTAGGTTCTCATTCTGGCTGTGGGGTTTTACGTGTTTCCACACACACAGGGATTATTTTTCATTTTGTCTTCATCGTTAATCAAGATGGAGGCCATTTACACGTATTTTTACTGCTACTTTTTACACTTTTTTCTCTTAAATACAGATTACAGCAGAATACCTGACTGTAGTGTGCATTTATGCCACGGTTCCTCCCCGTAACTCAGATTTCCAGAAGTTGCTGTGTTCTCACTGGTCCCTCATTCTCACATGAAAGGACCTGGGGTACGTTGTGCTGCCACAAGCTCAGGGATTGTTTCTCAGTGTATTTCTGAAGTGTTCATCTGTTCTGGACAGGTGGGAGCAGTGTGGAAGGGAGAACTGTGGGCCTGTCCACTTGTGAAAGATTTCACCCCTGACTGGGTGAGCTCTAAGCTCAGAGGACGCTGGGCTTTGGTCTTAGCTTGTTTTCAGCTGTGCTTCCTAATTTGGGTTGGAAATCCCATTTAAGCAAGGAGAGGAAATAAATGTGGGTGGGTTTGAAGCTCAGCTGACATCCAGGCTGAAGGTCTCTGGATGTGCAGTATCCTGATTCAAACTGCAGTTCAGGTGGGATGTGTTCTGGGTGGTGCTGGGGTGTGCTTTGGGTTGGTGGCACAGCCCCAGTGGCCTTGTTCTGTGACCCACATGGGTTTGTATTTGTTGCAGTTGTATTTCAGAATATTAGCTGTAGTTCTGTAAAATCTGAAATGGTCATTTATTCTGGTTATCACTTTACTTGTGTTTGTCATTGAGCTGAGGTAAATCAACAGCAGAAGGAAGCCAGTTTGGGTCTTTCAGCTTCTAATGGCCAGAAGCAGTTTGGCATTTCCAAGGGACTGTCAGCTCTCAGATTTATTAATATTCATAAATAATCTGTGACATGTCTGTTCCGTTGGCCAAAGGTGAAGCTGTCCAACCTGTGTTACATAATTGATGATGCCACCAGCTGTGGCAGACACAAAAAAACCTGGAGAAGATGGAGCAGATGCTCAAAATTTCATCAATACTCTTCTCCATTGGAGATTGTTTTAGAAAAAAATGAGAATCTTGATTAAAACAAATTTGGTTTGTCTGGGATTCTCAGTCTGCTTGCTGTTCTGTTGTGTTGAAGAATATGGAGTTACTTGTGATTTGGACAAGTTTTCAAATGTGTTTCATCAGAAGGATGTGGAATTTTGCATAACAGGTCGGTGTTCTGGAACCTTACGAGTTGTTAACACACTTTTCTCCAGGCCCACAGTTTATTATTGAACACCTATTGGAATATGCTAGAATATTAATGTGGATTTGAAATGCATATTTTTATATTTCTGTTTAAAAAACCTGGGGTTACTTGTGCAGTTCAGCTCTTACATTGCACATTTGTAGAACCACTGGTGCATATTATATTACTTGCTTTTTTTAGGTGAATACTAGAAATCATCACGCTTTTCAATAGTCATGAAAAGGACAGTACATATTTTAAAAGTTAACTTTTGTATGTCTGCAGGATGTCTGGTTTGTGGGATATTTTAGACTTTTTGCCAACGTTCTGTGTATTAAACAGTTGGGACCATTTTTAGTTCTACAGAAGACAACACGCAGCTTTAAATTTGGGGGGATGGAGAAAATATTATACTTGTGTCTTGCAAGCAGCTGTACATTCATTTTCTTTCCAAACATTAACAAAGCCAAGGTACACTTCATATGCCACGGGTTTGGCTCTGTGGAATTAAAGCAGTTATTGCTTTTGGACTCTCCTAGTATTAGGAAATCCTGCATCATCAGGGGCAGTGTTGCAATTGTTTTTGAACAGGTGCTCAACCCATTCCAAATGAAATTCACTTTCAAATGAAATGTGGAAGACATGGTGGGAGCTGCCAGTTCTTGGTGAGGTTGAGACAACTCCTGCCTGCAGCAGGGTAGGAGGGAAGGAGGAGGAAACCCAGGATCTCCTGGTGAAATAATGGGCAGAATTACAGCAGATCTCCAGGGAGGCAGAGGTGTGTTAATCCTGCCCCACCAACTTTGATGCTCTGTAAGACAGACCTGAACATTGTTTGAAAACTCCCCAGACTTTCCTACTTCCATTTGCAGCGTGCTGGTAGTGGAGTCAAATGGATACGACAACTGAAATAAAGCACAGAGAAAAAGATTTTAAAGAAAAAACCCTACTGGTTTAGTGTTCTGAAGAAAAGGATCAAACACCTTTGCCTTAATTGAATATTTAAGAGCCTGTAATTTACATGCTTAGAGACATGCCTTTTGATCTTTTTTGATTTTATAGGATCTGAGGTGTCATTTTGTGTTTCTAGACGGAGAAAACACAAGATGGAAATAAATTCTGAAATTGGTTTACAGGTCACATTTAAATATGTGCCAGATAGAATTGCTGTTTGAGAAGATGCTCACAGTTTGTGTTTGATGTGCATTTACAGTGTCCATATATGGGATTTGGTTTTATGATAAGGAAGAATGCCAAAGAATTGCAGAGCTCATGAAAAAGTAAGTGATGGGTAAACAAGACTTCTGTGCCTTTTTATGTATATATTTCTGTACATCAATGCACATTTTATGTTTTTAGGATTATCATACCTCTCTACTTAAAACTTATAAGCTTTGTTGCAAGTGTCAAGCCTGCATTTCATAAAATCATAAATAAGTCACTGTATTGCAGTAATTTTTCCTAATTTGTAGTGCAGCTCTCCAGCTACATCAGCGTGTACCAGTTGATATGATTTATTTCCTGATGACTCAAATCTGTTTTGAAGAATGGTATTCTTTGGGGGTTTAATATATTTTTCAATTTAGGGAGATTTTACTTTTTAATATTGCTACCTTTTATTTTTTTCCTTCTATCAAGTGCAGAATATCGTGAGGGCATATTGTACTAATACAATTTCTGTGGGTTTTGTCCTGTTTGTACATCATGGCTGAATTCCTGCTTCCTCATTTCTTAGCAATATATACAAAATCCACTTTGTTTTCAGCATTTAAAGCAAGGCTTCAATTGGCTTTAAAGTCATTGTTTTCATGCACATAAAAACGTGGTTTTATACATGTTTAGTGCTGCAGTGCAGGCAGAGGTGAAGGTTTCACACAGACCTGTGTTCTCAGCTGTATTTTACCCTGAGAATGTCCTATGGGTAGTGTTTTTCAGCACTGATCTTTTCTTCTCGTGTCCAGGATGGGCAGGGCTCACTCCTCTGCACTGTTTGCAGGACCCTTTCTTGGGTCTGTGTCCTGCAGGTTTTCATGTTGCTTGCAGAGGGAAGGAGCTGAACTCTTACAGATTTTATCAACACATGCAATCCACATTTTTAAAGCTCTAATGTGGAAATGCAGTGAAGGCAGGAACAGGCAGGGACTGGCTGTTCCAGCTGCCTGGGGTATGTAGGGTTAGACACACCAGACAGGATTTGTGATAAAGCCCTGGATGGGAAGGTACTCATCTTTCCTCCATATATCCTTTTTTTGGAGTAATGCCTGTTGCTTTTCATTTTGCAGTGACAAAACAGTGTGAAACACAGCCTGTGACAGTGGTGGGGTTTTGTTCCGTGGGGTTTGTTGGGTTTGCTGTATATCCTACAGCTCTAAAATGAGTCAGCTGTGACCCAAGAAATAATTGATGGGCATGAATTTACAGAAATAAACAATGAACCCTAGGAAACCCAGGTTTTTGACAGCTCATTTTAGTTAACTAGCTCGAGTTTCCGTTGGTGGTGATTAGGTGCTCTCAAACTGGTAATTTACTACAATAAAACCTAGTTTTCAGAGGATTCATGCAAATGTAAACCATGTGTAGTGGTTTATAATAGCAGTATTTCATATAGATAAAAAATACCCTGTTGCTCAGCCAATTGGCTGTGTGTTTTAATTCTCATCATTCTACAACAATAATAAAACAGCTGGGGCAGGAAATTGGTCATTTTGCTAGTATTTAATGCCTGATTTGTGTGTGTTTGCCATCCTCCACCACCAGCAGAACTGAATAACAGTATAAATTCCCTGCTCCTTCTGGGTATAGAAATTGTGACTCAGTTATGGAAATTTTATTCTATGGTCTCGTGTATTCAAGATTGGAGAAAATTAATCTCATGTCAAATTATGATTTTATAGAGATCTTTTAATAGCGATTTTTTTTACTGCACGTTTTAATGTAGATGGGGAAAGACAAATATTTGAGTTTAAATCAAGTATTGTACAGTAATTGTGGTTTTTCTATTGTATTTGTACTCTTTTTCCTCATAAATCCTCCCACCTTTCAGCCTAACTCAGCAGGAGCAATTCAAAGCACAGCAGGGCACAGGAACAGGGGTGTCCCCCATGATCATGAATTCTGCTAATAACAAAGAAGTGGATATCTTACGGATGCTTACCAAGGCCAAAGATGAGTACACCAAGGTGAGACTTGCTCCCACTTTTACATTATAAAAGATTTGATTTGGGGTTTTGCATAGTTCTGCTCAAAGTGATTTTGGGCAGTGTGCTCGCTCATTTTGTGTAGAAGTGGCTGGCAGAAGTTTTGACAGAATTTGCTAAAAATTCAGAAGAAGTTAATGCTGTCAATAGAAAGTTCTGGAAGAAGAATGTGGGTATGATTGATTATTTGCTGAGTGGTAGAGGCTCAGAGCAAATATAAATTTCCTTTCATTCTGGCCCTCAGAGCTCCTGTGCCTATTGAGGAGCACCTTCAAGCTGTGCCCTCTTTCTGGGTGAGGTATTTACCTGGTGATAATTTCTGTGGTTTGCACACAGGACTGGGTCCAGGAGACTTTTGCCAGTGAAGTTACTGCTTTTAATTGTGGTTGTTAGCTCCTTTCAGGCACTAATGGAAGGAAATGAAAAGGTTGAAATGTAGTATGATTTCAGCCCGTGTGCAGCTTTGGTCTTCTGAGGCTTCTAAATAAAGAAGTAACTAATGGACTAATAATGTTCTCTATTATTGAGCAATCAAAAACGTTTTACTTTGGGGAATAAAAATCTAATAATTTTAACTATCCATATATAAGCTGCAAATTGTTACAGAGCCTGCAGGTTCCTGCTGCTGTTTCCTGTATTGCTTATGTGCTGTCATGCCATAATAGAGCTCCTAAGTGTTCCATAAGAGTCTGGAAATGTACATATATCTAAACTCCTTCTCTCCTTAAATTTCGTGTATTTATTTTCTCTGAAATGTAGCTACTAATAAAAT
Source organism: Prinia subflava (assembly GCF_021018805.1). Classification (NCBI taxonomy): domain Eukaryota; kingdom Metazoa; phylum Chordata; class Aves; order Passeriformes; family Cisticolidae; genus Prinia; species Prinia subflava. The sequence continues at coordinate 1,199,388 of NC_086250.1, read as the reverse complement.
CCTCAGCAAGATGAGAGCAAACTATTTGAGCTGGGGTGAAATGGAGCCCTTTTTATTGTGCAGAGCTGCTGTTGAAGCTTGCAGGCTTTGTATTTTCTGTAGTAGAGATTTAATGGATAATAGTGGACAAACACATCCAAAACCCGGTATTTTTCCTGTATTTTGATACTGAATCAGTATCTAATCTTGGCATCAGAGAATATGATTTGGGATGTTCTGAAGTGTTTAAGAGGTTTTCATTAGATAATCTTAAAAATACTGCAAATGGAAAACTGGGAAAATATTGGGCTGTCCTCAGATTCTGTGAAAAGAGGGTGATAAATCTAAAAGATGTTACTTTCCATTTCTGCATTAGCACACAGAAATCAAGACAAAGGAGAGGAAATTCTGTTGTTTAAGTAATAGCTTTTAGGACTCTTTTCCCTTTAGAATGTTTTGCAGATTTGCTTCTTACTTTATCTTTAATCTTTCTGCATTTAAGAGATTGCCAAGGACATAAAAAATAACATGAAAGCTTCCTCCTCATCTAGGACGTGAGTGCTAGGAATTCCTGACCTCTTATGAACAGGATGTGTGTGATTTCTTGTATTGCTAGTGATATAAATTTCAAAAGAGTGTGATAAATAAAGGCAATGACAACCATTTTTCTATTTAATGTCAATATGTTTCAGAGCAGTCCTGCTTTCTGACTGGTTTATGACATCTACTTTCTTGTCAGTGTGTGTTTTATTACTTACAATCTGATGTGCTGAAATTAGTTATGAAATATGTTGTTCTCTTCTTTGAATTCTGTGTTTATTCAGTGAAGAGTGTTTTGAAGTGTTTGAAGCTGTAGAATAAGAGCATCAATTTTCAAAACTTTTAAGGAATTTTGCTCAATTTTGAAGAGTGTAACTAATTTGGAAGGGTATATCTTGTTCCCAAATTATCTTATCTATTTGGAGGTTCCATTACATGCAAAATAAAATACACATCTTCCCCTTCCTATTTGAATTAATGGAGCTTTAAGATGCTAAACCACTGAGCTATTTTGTTAAAATGTACTTCTTACACACTTGCCTTCTCTTGATCTCTGGTAAGAAAGAGCTGGCCTCACTTGTAGCCAGGGAGAAAGCTGAAGAGCTGCAAGGGTACAGAACCAAGCACAAAAAATGGGTTTCTCCTCACCATTGTGCCGTGTCTGGTACTGCAGGACAAGCTGTGGGTTTAACTCTGTGCTGCACAGTTCTTCTCCCAGCATTTGGCATTTTCAGCCTCACAGGTGGAGTAAGAATCTCACAACACAGAGCAGTTGTTTGCTTCCAGTGTCTCTGACTCTACCAAACTTGCCAAAACCCCCTCAGTGATTTGCTGCTCTTTTGGATCCACATGGACCACACGTGTCTAGTTTTGTTCCAGGGTTGCTGAGCCTTTCTTTGGCTTGCTCTTAGAACCTTTGGATTCCTTGGGCATCTTTTGAGCAGCAGAGCTGTGAACAGGACACCTGACCAAGGGCAGACCTGTGCAGCAAGGCACAGTGATGGTCACATGTTGTAGCTGCTGAGGACTCTCAGGCTCTATCACTAAATCATGGTGGCATTTCTTTCATGCTGTTTTTTGCTGTTTGTTGATAATAACAGCTGATATCTTCTTTACCTGTCTACCTGACAGTTGCTTCAAACGCCATGCCAGTGCTCCCAGCTTCCTCACGAGCAAGGCTGTGCTCCCCATCTGCCAGAATGGCTTTACAGGCTGAGCTCCAGCAGTCTCAGAGTCCTCTGAAATCATCACAGGCTTCTTTTCTCTGCCATGTGCTTCTGTGTTTGATAGCAACCTACTGGCCTTGTTACCAAGTCACAGCAATGACACCAAGTCAGGTCAATGTCATTCCTGTGTGTGCTGATGCTCTTTGGCTGAGCAATTTGGTCTAAAATCTGCTCATATAGTGATAATTCTGTGAAGCACTGCTGCTTCACACCTCATTTTTATATGCTTAGTTCTGTGATCCTGCAGGGTATGACAGTGGAATCTAAGGTACTTAAGGTTCCTGAAGAATTCAGCCTATTAAAATACTCTGCAGAAATAAGGGTATTATTTAAATTCTGCAGAACTCACTGGGAAATACTCAATAGGATGTTATCCATGGTGTTAAAGAAAAAGCTTTATGTGCTTTTTGCTCAAGAGGTTATGCTGAAAAATAGAAATGAGAAGATCTGTTGAAGAGAAGGCAGCATCATTTAAATAATTGTTTGGGAGGAAAAAAAAAAAAAGCTATTTAATCTTTAATCTTACTGAAGTGCAGTTTTGGTTCATGTAGAATGTGTCAAATCTGACAAACAACTGGAAGTATTGGGGACCTGCTGAAGCCCCTTAAGGCCCCACGAGAACTCCAGTTCTGGGTTACTGGGCAGCCCTGGAACCAGCATGTCTCTGTTTATTGTTGCAGTAGGTGTGAGAAATGGGTTAAGTGATCAGCTTGGTATATTTGAGAGTGGGGTTAGAATTAATAGAAGAATTAATAGTTAATAGAATTAACTTCTTGTTAAATAATTCTTTTAAAAATCTTTCCAGTTTCTTGGTTTCAACTGTATCAAGTGACAATGACTTCAAAGACCCTGTCTTCTTTTCTACTGACAGTAGCATTCCATGTAGTCCCAATGCTTTTTTAGTTTCATTGACTATATTCTTATATACAGAATCTTATTCATGTTTTCCTTTACCATTTACAATTTCTCTTCTGTGGAGCATTTTTATACAGTTTGTCTCTGAATTAAATTATGCTCTTCTGTCTCTCCACATGACATTTTTTGTCCCTGATCACTTTTAGTTATCTCTGACCATGTTTTTTATAGATATTGTTGACAATAATCATAATTAATAAGAAATCCTAATGATTCTACAAGATGATTAAATCTTTAATTACGTTTCTGTGCATGTATATGCATCCTGCAATTTCCCACCATATGAAGATTTAAGTAAAAAGAGTTTGAGTTATGATTCTACTTTTTGACAAAAGCATTTTAAATGATCTTTATGGGTACATTAATCCTTCCTGGATCTAAACTACCTGTAGCTGCCTGTTGGATGCAGGAAAAACACATCTGTTGCTTGGTTTTTAAGGTGCTTTTACAAAGTATTTTATGTTTTTGAAGTACAGGAAAAGCAGAAGGCCAAAAAGATAACTGAGATTTAAATTAGAGGGAAGCCTCATACTAGGCAAATCTTGGAATCAAGTGTTCAGTTTTACACGTCTTTTGGTTTTAGAAAATTAGATTGCAGTTGCTACAGTTCTTCTAATGGCATAATAGTGCATCATCAGTGCTGTGCAGTCTGTATTTTTGAATACCTGGTTATGTCTGTATTTTACTGGAGTTGGGAACTAGGGGAAAAGATGTTGTCACACATGCTGAGAAATGCCCTTTTTGTGTTGCAGTGTAAGACCTGCTCAGAGCCAAAACAAATAACCAGCTCCTCTGCAATCTACAGCAACCCCAACCTGATCAAGCCCATTCCAGTGAAGCTGAGTGAGAGCCAGCACCAGCGGCTCCCCCAGCAGAGCAAGGTAAAGTCTGTGCTGTTTGCTGGGCAGCAGGAGCTCTGATTTGGGTTGGGAGGTCACTGAGATGCAGCCACTGGAAGGGACAATGGTAAAACACAACTAATCTGGTCTGTAAAAGCTCCCCAGCCCCCCTGTATGATGTGGAAACACATAAACTACATAAACACCATCCTGATGCAACAGAGAAATAAATACTGATCTTTCACATCTCAGCTGCAGTTCTGGTCACAAGCTGATCTCGTCACTTTTTGTAGGTTTTTGTTTGTTTGGGTTTTTTTTCAGGGGAAATAATTTAAATAAGGAAAAGTCTCTTGGTATGTCTTCAAGCCAAATCACAAAAATCCTAAAAATTGAGTTCAGCTGTGACCAGCAGATGCACAAGAAGTGGCTGTACTTCATACACGGGCAGATTTCTGTCTCTTGCTAATATTGTACTGATGGCTGTAAAAGAAGATGCTCTTTCATGTTATTTAAAGCAAAGCCACTGCTATATCTCAGATTCGCTGATGTTCTCCCACATTAGCAGCTTGACAACAGCCTTCTTGCCCTTCCTATGTGACAAAACTATTAAAAACCCCTCGGGGAAAAAAAGAGCATAGCAGTTTTCTCAGCTTTTCATTGAATTCTGCCGGCTAAATCTCATCTCCACTTCCCATAACCTGTGCCTGAGGGAGCTGTTTGCTGTGTCCCGTGTTCCCCGCAGGGTGTGGATGCCGAAGCCCAGCACCTGTCGCTGACGGCGCTGTTTGGCCGGCAGGACCAGGCGGACGCGGCGGAGGCGCTGCCCGGGCAGCAGCGGGAGCGCGGCCCTGCGCGGCCGGGCGCGGTGCGCTCGCTGTCCTACGAGGAGCCCGCCCGGCTGTCCCCGAGCGCGGACAGGCAGCTGTGCCCCGCCATCCAGAAGCTGATGGTGCGGGGCACCGAGCTGCAGCCCCTGGCAGAGTTCCCCGAGAGGAGCCCTCTCTGTGAGAACGGCACCGGGGGAGAGAGCTTGGCTGGGCTCTTCCAGCCCGTGCCCCCGCACGGGGCGCAGGACGCTGCGGGCACTCAGAGCCTGCTGCAGAAACTGCAGAGCCACTCAGGGTCGGGGACACAGCTGGAGCCCAGTGCCACAGGAGCTGCCAGCTCCACGGCTGCCGTGTTCAGCAGGACTGCTGCTCCTGGGGGAGCACCAGCAGCGCCAGTGAGCAGCATCAGCCAGCCCCCTCTGGTGTACTTCAATGGCTCCCTACCAGGCCAGACTTTGGAGCCTCAGACACTTGGGAAAGAACAGTCCAAACTTCCCAGACAACCACTTCCTCTCTCTGGCAATCAAGCAGCCAGTTCCGGGGTGATTTCACCTCAAGAACTGTTGAAAAAGCTCCAGATCGTGCAGCAAGAGCAGCAGCTCCACGTATCCAGCAGACCCACGCTGGCAGCAAAGTTCCCCGTGGTCACCCAGAACACCAACACCCTGAAACCACTGGATCCCTGGACAGAAAAGGCTCCAGGCACGGAAAAACAGAGCGCTCTCTTCCAGGTAAATGGGCAACTTCTTCAGCATAAAACAATACAAATCCAGCAGTCTCTTAAACTTGATGTTTCCTGAGGTTAGTCGTGGCTTCATTGTCCTGCTGCGTGTTGCACGTGGTTCATTTTGCAGGTGATGCTTCCCCAGCATGGAGCAAGTTCTGATTTACCAAGGTGTAAATCCTGGAGGCCACATCTCTGACACATCAGTGATGACCAGAAATACTGCAGTGCTGGGTCATCCCAGAGCCCCTTGGAAAAGTCACCTCGTTTGCTCTTGCCATACCTGGGCTGTTATGTGTAATTGCTTGCTGCTGAATGGAATACTTTGAGTTTAATAATTATTTTTGCAAAATTAGTCATAGCTCTCTCTGTGTAGATGTGCATTCTTTTGTATGCCAGTTGCTACAGATACTTAAAAGGTCCCTTGTTTTCTAACAGCAGCTTTTTGAATTATTTGTACGTTGGCCAGTTAGTTATCTTGTACCACACCTGCTACTTCTAGATATTCACTGGCTATTTTTCTTTATTTGCTGGGTATTATTTTGAAAAAAGGTCTTGTGCCTGCATGACATCAAAAAAAAATCTGGTTTTTTTTGATCCTAGAAGTCAGACTGATGTCTTAAAAAATTCAGGAGATGTTTAGAGACTGTGTCTCTCTCATAAGTCCATTTTTATGTTCTTCAGAAAAGCATCATGTGCAATTACAAAATGTCCCATCCAAAATGACGACTGTTTTTAACAACTTCATTTCCTGTAGGATTTTCTGCACTAGAATGTCTTTACATGTCGTGTCTGGGAATGCATCTAAGGCCTTTTCAGCTCCCTTTCTTGGGGATAGGCTGTGTTGTACTGTTGACTTGTATGGGAGTCTGGAATTACTGATCCCAAGCATTCCCCTTTCCAGTGTAAAGTTACAAAGCTGCTTTTCTGTTGTGACTGTTCCATTCTTGTATTTCTGTTTTATTCTATTTTTCTAATTCTGCCAAACCCTGGTTGAAAGACTACAGGATACTTCAACCTGCTAGAAAGTTCTTCTGTACATGAAGAGGCTGAAAGAGTCATTTAATAATAAAAGAGCCACATCTGTCACTAAGTTTGTGACAGGTCAAGTTTTCTAATTCCATGAGAGAGGTAGGAGGAATATGAATTTGATACAGCAAATAGCCATCATTTTTTTTGTTCTTTTAATTAATGCAGTAGGATTTGAATCGGTATGAAAGAGTTTTTTGGGGATTAGTCATTGAAATTATTCAGGATCAGTTGCTTACAGATGGTAACTCTGACTTTCCAGTGGAGAGCTAAAGAATGAAAGGAGGATCCAAAGTCAAAAAAATGGATTTGTTTTCACTGGGAATGGAACTTGCCTGCTTTAAATGTAAGAAATTGTGTGATTCACTGGTACACGTACTGATAGCATGAGGGAGGACATAATGAAGGTAAAAGTGAAATGAGGCAAGTCCAGGGTATACATTGTAAGTCAGTGTGCATGAATAAAAAATAAGGAAATATGCTGATATATTTTTCAGATGAAAAATCCCTACAGATGCTGCTGTGGCCAATGACTTTAATGTTGTATATATGCAAAAGACTGGTGCCAGCATTAGTTGCAAATGGAAAGGCAACTCCTGAGGTCTGGTCTAATGCAATTGCAACACTTTGGCTGCTTGAGTAGGGGTAGAACAGCAGCTTGTGAGAGAAGAAGAGTCTTCTCTGGAGCAAGGCTCATTCCCTGGGATTATTGCTGCAAGTTTGCCTTAAAATAAGAGCAGCAACTGAGATTCTCAGTCTCCTTTGCAGGGCTGTGAGCAGAGCAAGGAGGCTGAGGCTGTCGAGGAGTGGCTTCACAGGCTGCTACAGCTGGTATCAACACAATATTACATACATTAAATTTGGAGATTTAATGCACAGACTAAAAATGATAATGAATGTGTCACTAATGAGTGTTCAGGACAGCTAAAGCTCTGACTCTGGGAGGAATGGCCTCTTTCACGTGCAGCACATTGCCACAAAAGCAAAAGCAGGGAGGCTGAAATGAAGGAAGGACTCTGTTCTTTGGAAGCCATGAATTAGCCACACAAAACATGCCTGCTTTTGAAAAAGAATCGCAAGATAAAAAATAACGTTTAAAACCAACATTAATCTTTTTATGATATTACCCTTGCAGTAGACCAGAGGCATCAAGTGCTGCCATGCCTGCAGAGTAGATATTTGAGTGAAATTGAATTGGCACAAATGTATCTGCACATGCTCATGCAAAATTGATCAAAGCAGATTCTGACAACGAGTGCAGCAAAAGGTTTGTTCTCTGTAATTATTTGTCTTTTGGTATTGCCTCTGCTACTACACTTCAGCATACAGAAAAACCAAAAGCCTGACAGGAATAGAGAGATGTCTGAGCAGTGTTTGTTGTTGGAAAAATCAGATTGAAGGAACACCCCAAATCCATCGGCAGCACTGAGAAAATGTAAGCAATAGTCCTTTCCACAACTGACACATTACAAGTCCAAGTTAAATTGGCTTCTGCTGCATCTCCATATGGTAGAAGAACTGTGATCTCCCACATGGAAAGGAAGAGACCAGTTACCAAAAAAAATGAGGAAAGAAAAAAAAAGAGAAGAAGGAAAAAAGCAAAAGCTGGAGAATAATACTTGGAAGCATTCAGTGTGGTCTGCAGCCAGCCCTGTTTTGTGAAGTATTCCTTATGCAGACAGTGAGTAATGTGTGCTTAAGATACAATTAAAAAGCATTAATCTGCAGTGGGCTTTTAGGGATATGTGTAGTGCTAGGCATGTGTTATCCTGATTATAGATACATGCATGCTTAAGTGTTTATGTTAATCAGAATTATGGTTTTAAAAGTGCTTACAATAACCCAGACACAAATTTATCATTTCTTCAGAAGGCTGCATATCTTGCAGCTCATTTTTTGCAGTTCTTGGAGCATTTTTCCATCAAGAATGTATTTTGAACATAATGTTACCTCTTCTGAATATGTGCATGAAACCCAGTGTCTGCTGTGGTGTGAGCATCACAGCCCTCCTCTGTTGTCCTGGCTGCAGTTTCAGCATACAATTGTATAATGCAAATAGGTACATTAAACTTGTTTCAGAAAGTAATTTCAGCTTCTGTAGCTAAACATCAATTAAAATAGTCTAAATTAAACTTGAAAGACAAAGCAATGTTAGCATTGTAGCCAGCTTTGTTTTCACTAACTGCCTTTAAATTCCTGAACCATTCTTAGAATTTTGTCCTCAGTTTTTAGCAATGGCTCTGAAATCTGTTCAAGCCCCCAGCCCGCACTGGGTGCTGCTGTTGCAGAGGAGCATTGATCCCCCTGGGATTCTGTTCCCAGGAGGCAGCAGAAGGTGCCAGTTTGCCTGGCAGGGCACTCCTTGGTGGTGTTACATGAATTTGGCAGCTGTGGTGTCCTCCAGCTGCCAACAGCCACACCAGGCTGAAATCCCTGGGCTTCAGGGAAAGGCTGGTAGATACTGCAGCAGCTATTCTGCACATTTTTCTTGTTCCATTGCTGCACAGCTGATGGCAGACTCCTACTCTGTTATTAGTGACTCAGAGATGGAAGTGTTGACCTGACAAGGCTGGAGATAATGGATGAACGAGCAGCTCGGGTTCTGTGGGTAAGAGTGATCAACAGAATTTTGGGAGGGCTGTTATGGCTGGTGAGAAGTTACTGGAAGTTAAAGATTGGTCCAAAGGCTCTCAGTGTCCCTACAGCGCATTTACAGTGCCTTCTGCACAAGCGTGGTGTTACAGGAATTGCACTGGTAATGCCAGATCTGTGTCCCATTTTCTGGTGGGTGTCAGCTGTCCCAGTGACTCAAGGTGAGCTGAGCTGAACCTCCAGTGAAAACCTTGCTTTTTGTTTAAATCAAACCCCACACAATCCAAGGTTTTTAAGTTCAATGGCAGAAGCTTTGAGCTTGAGCTGTCAGCAAAAATACATTTTCCCGTTGAGTACAGACATAAATGCTGTACACTGGAAAAAGACCCACGCTCTGTGTTCTTGTGACAGTATTTGGGTTCTGCAGGACCCTGTCGGTGTTGGCCGTGTCACCAGCAGATGGCAATATTGCTCATTCCATAGAGTTTCCATATGCTTGGCGTGTCCTACCAAACAGACCTTTCTAGCCAGAGAAGACAAAGCATTCTTCATGTGCCTTTTAAACCACATTGTTTGTCAGGAGGAGCTGTGTATTTAAGGGCACAGTTTGTCTCAGGGTTTTTTTTTGTTTGCCTTGGGCAAATGAGAAAAATGTCTTTTGATTTTGAAGGCCGTGTTACGTGGGGCTGACAGCCTGCTGTAGATTCAGCTGTGTTAGTGGGACACTTCATCTGCTCCAGCTGCTCCCAACCTTCCCTTTGCAGGAGGATTCTGCCCTTGTAGAGCAGTTTTGTGTATGCATTCTTGAAATCACATTAGGAGGAATCATCTTGTTTACCAAACCCTGCCAATGTTGTGGAGGTGAATTAGAAAGCAGTCGCTGCAGCAGCGTGGGTGAGTAGAGCAGAAGCACTGGGAGGGTGTCTGGGGGTACTTGGTGTTCCACAGGCAGGAGGTCTCTGCAGAGTCTGAAGGTCTCACTCCACAGAGGGATGTCACTTTGCACTCACACTGGTTTTCCTCTAATGAATGTTGTTTTTCAAGCTTAGGTGTGCAAAGCTTCAGTCAGTTTGTAATACTTCTGCTCAGAAGAAGAAAGCTGTAGTCAAGAGTTTTGTAGTACTCTGCACTTGACAAACAGACACAATATTTACTTAACTGGGTAAATATTGGGGGGGAAAATGAGAGATTTTTGCATTAGGTGTATGTTGCATGCTTTCTTTCCTGACCCCTTGTCTTTCTGCTTCCTTAACTTTTCCATAAAACAGCATGAAATATCAGTCCTCTTTTTTCTACTTCTCTTTGTATCGTGTTCTCACAAACATTGTTCAGAAATATCTTGGGTAGAACAGTCATAACTAGGAGAAAGACAAACTACAAAAATGTGGCTGTTCTTTAATGCTAATCCCTGTGGTTTTGCATACCTGGGAGATCAACCTCAGTTCTATTTTCTTAACCTTAATTTTTCTTCAAAATTGAAATGTAATCCAGGACAGAGTGAGGTGATTGAGTGGCCTTTCACCTTAATGTGGTGGCAATAAATCATGCTCCAGTCCAAAAGGGAGGAGCTCTGGTGAGTGTGGATCAATTCCTTTGCATGTTCTTTAAAAAGATTGGATACCTGAATAGCGAGAAGATGGCTGATTAGGATTAAGATTTATTACTGGAATTACCTGGAGAGAGATGTGATGGCTGCAAGCTGAGTGAATTCTTTCTGTTATGTTGTGTATTACACCTGATAATCCTGCATGTTTTAGAGTTCCGAGATTCACTGCAAAATTTGAAGGTGAAAATTATTTGGCAATGTGCAGGTTGGTGTTGTTAGGATGCTGAGGTAACTGCTGCAGCATCAAGGTTGTCTTTGAGGGCCTTTTTGATTTGGTCAAGTGTGTTGGTTGTGAGTCTGTTCAGTTTCTGGCAGTGCCATGAGCTCACTGTGGATCTCTAGCTGAAATCACTGAATCTGTGTCCTTGTAAGTAAAATGAGAAGGTAAAATACACACATATATATATTTAATATATAAATATAAATATTATAAATATATATATAAATTACTATATATACACTATAGATATACTGTATTTATATACTATATGTATATACTATATAAATATATATATTTATGTAGTAATTTGAAAGTTACATTGGAAAATGCTTTCAAGTATTGGGTACAGGGGTTAGTCTTTAAGAGTGGTATTTGCATGTCTCATGTTCTCAAAGATTCAACTTCCTGACTTGCTGTTCCTGTGTGGAAGACTTCACAGCTGCATTCTGTGAGTGCTGAGATTTAATAGCACTGTAACAAAATCTCTTGTTCTAAGAGTTCTAATGAGTTCTAATTTGCCTGTCAGATTTATCACTCTTGAATCCACGTGTGCAATCTCAGGTTGGATGGAAGCCCTTTTAACCTGGGAACAGGTCCTAGGGGTGGTGTCGAGCTGGAGTTTCACCAGCAGCCTGTGCCCGCTGCCATCCCTGCAGCTCTCAGCGCCTCCCCTGCTGCAGAGCCCAGCAGACAGCTCAGAATTCTGCCCGTGTTTTCCCAGGTGATGTCCCCGCAGCGCGTCCCTGCCACCGTGAGCCCCACGCTGCTGATGTCCCCCATGGTGTTCACCCAGCCCACGCCCGCCGCGCCCAAAGGCGCCGAGAGCGGGCGCCTGGCAGTGCCGCCCGCCGAGCCCGGCGCCAGCCCCGCCAGCCTGCTGCTGCCCCTGCCAGCCCCCGAGGCTGCCCTGGCCAGCAGCTCCTCCATCAGCAAGCTGCAGCTGCAGGAAACGCTCCTGCACCTCATCCAGGTACGGGCAGTTCCCCCTGCTCCCCTCAAACCCCATAAAGGGAAATGATTATGGAATGTGTGGTGCAGTTTGGGCTGCTCGTGCCAGGGGTGCACCAGGCTCCCCTTGCACGCTGCTGGCCCAGCTACACTGCCAGTAATGCTTCTGATTCGGGGTTCAGGAGAGGAGATAAATGTGGGGGAAAAGAACAAATGACTGAAAGCTTTGTAAGGTCAGCCTGGGAGCCAGAGACACATCTAGTGTATTTTTAGCTAAGGATAAATAATGGGTGATTATCCTAGCTGCCAAATATTTCAGAGATGTGTGTATGCAGTAAGAGGAATTCAGATGGGAGATTAAAATTGCAGGATGAGTGTGAGCATGTTTAAAATATGGGCTAGATAACATGAATGTATGTTAATTCAGTTTCGCATTTGAACTAGAGGATTACACTGAATAAAATTCCCTTTGCTGCAGTTTTTCAGGTTTAATTGTGACAAAGCATTAACAATGTTATGTATGAGATGATTGTTTACTGCTCTGGCATGATGCATAACTATGAATTTATTTTCCTTGACTTGCTGTGTGAGTAGTATCTGAAGAGCAGAAGTTGAGGAGAGACTACATAACTAAAGACCTGGCTGCAGAACACAAGGAGCAGAGAAACACATCCAGTTTGTAGGTCAAAATTAGGTGCCTGTATGGCTTTGGAATAAAATTAAAAGTCATTGTTGTAAGTTACTTAAAATGTTATTTAAGTTATAAATTCAGAAAAGTAATAGTATCTTTAAGAAGCTGGAGGGCTTTCTCATTTTCCCCTGTATTTTTATTTTGAGATTTAAAAAAAAATCACATTATCTTGTCTTTACATACTTTGAGTGCCTGGATGCTATTAAAGCCATAATGAAGTTAAAGAGGAAACTAATCAAGGAAGATTGGGGTTTACCCTCTGTAACTTTGTACTTGTAAAATACATATTTAACCCTGCTATTCTTGGTGGTAGTTAGGATTAACTGAGTTACCTGGAAATTATTCACAGCCAATTTGTTAGCTGTCAATTTTCCATTCTATAAAACTACAATCTTGGATGTGCCTAATTTTCCTTAAACATTATCTTGATTGTAATTATCCTCATATGTTTATGTCAGCTACTTATAACATTCTTTCTGAATGTGGGCTGACTCATTCTTGCAAAATGTTCTTCAGAAGGAAAAAGTTAAGCATCAAAGCCAAAGGAGCACATCCCTTAGGAGCACTAAGCCTAAAAGAGCTAAACAGGATGCAGGGATGTGCCCAGGGAGGATTTTAGTGTAGGATCACAATCCAAAGGGATTCATTATTCCTTCACACACGCGTGGAATTATCACTGACCTGGCAGAGGACACAACTCAAGGAAGTCCAGAGAGAAACGAGGGCAAAGAAGAGAAATTGCAGGGCTGTAATTTCAGTATTGGCACTGAGTTATTATGAAACAATACTGGACTCAATTAAAAGCACTGTGAGTTTAGAAAACCTTTCTGTGTATTCATTGCTCCTTCCTGAGGTACAGGCATGGGAAATAAAACACATTTTTGGTGAGGGAAAGGGCTTTGCTATTGTTCTCTTTCTTAAAAAAGATACTTGAAAAGTATAAAATGGAATAACCCTGTAATCTGTTTGTTCCAGTTCTCCTGCTAACAGTTACCTGGTTTGTTTTTCAGAATGATGACAACTTCCTAAACATTATTTATGAAGCATATCTCTTCAGCGTGAGGAAGGCGGCGATGAAAAAGTCCATGTGAAAGATCCTCTTGTACATCAATTTCCGTGGCTTCCTGAACTCCAGGAAGGAGAGTTTGACATTTTCAAATGTGATTACGTTTGAAGAAATGAACGGTCTTAGGCATTTTGCATACACTTAGATTTTCCTTGTTGGCAAATACGTGCTGTATGAGAAAACAAGTGAGCAGAAACGGATTGTGCCTTTAGCGAGGGGAGGTCACGGCGCTGAAGAATTGATCCCAGAACATTTTAAGTTATTTTCCTTGCCCTGGTCCGTACCTAGAGGTGGCTTCCCGGCATAAGGACTCAGTTCTCAGGATCCCGTTTCCTTTTTCACTCATTGCCGGGGTGTTTGTCCCTGGAGTTCCCGAGCCGTCCCTGCCACACGGTGGCAATGTTGGATTATTTTTGGAACATGGAAATGCTCTGAAATCTGGGGACGCAGCTTTCGGGAAGGCTGAGCACCGTGCTTAGCTGTCTGCAAGGCGATTTAGAAGTGTCATGACTTCCCTCAAGATTTTTGTAGGAAATTTTTTTTCTATTTTGGCAGGACTATTTTTAGCTAGATGTAGCAATGGGATTCTGCAGGTGTTGGAGGAGTTGGAGGGGTGGGGTTTGTGAATGTACCTGCTGTCACAGAGCTCTGGGCTGACACTGGACTCATGTTTCTATTATGCCAGGTCCAATCTGCATAATTATAACCAATGTGAAAATTTGTTAAGGGAAATGCTCTCTGTTGTATTTTTTTTAAGCGTGTTCCTGGAGCACAGTGATTTCATTGATGCATTTGTAAAGAAAATAAAAAATGGATAATCCCTACTCTGTGCTGGTTTCATTTTATTGCACCATGGGCTATATATTTAGTTTGTATGACTCTAAAATGTCTTTACACTTGGCAGAAGACACATGAGGCTTTAAATCTTCCAGAATAAATGATTGAAGGCAATTTTCTATCTATTTTTATTAGCATAAGTGCCAGTTTAGTACAGTTGAGGACTGCCAGTTGTTGCTGAGGAGGATTTCCTCTGTGGGTGCAGAGAACCCAAGCTGTAATCCCTGCAGGATGATCCAGTCCTCTGCTGTGGGAATTGGTGTAGGCACCACTCCGAGCCAGTTTGGCTGCAGCTTCCCATTAGTGGAATTGTAATGACTCAAACAGTTCCCCTGGCCCGTGCAAGGGCAGGGGGAATTTGCTCCCATTTCTTGGGAGAGGCTCTAAATACATACAAAAAAAAACCAAGTCAAGAGCTGCTTTCTTTATTCACAGAAGCAAATAAACCCAAGAAACTGCTGGAGTTTCCCTACAGTAACTGGCAGACAGCAAGTCACACTCTGGTTACTTCATGATTCTTGCAGATTCAGTGAAATCAATGTGTTGAGCAGATAACCAGGAAAAGCAGACTTTAAAGACAGCAAATTCTTATCCTGTAGCCTTCATAATTTATGCAGCCCTTATAATTGATGGGATTCTATTGCGTTAATTGGTATTATTTCAGAATGAACTGGTGTGGAAGAAACTGCAATCTACAGCACAGAGTTTGAAACTAAATACATGCATAATGGGTGTCTGATGTTGGATTATCTGAGAGTGCAATTTAAAGATGATGGGGACATCAGTTTTAGTTGAGACCTCATTTGACATGCAGAACTTCTGTAACTGGTGGGCAAAAATAATCCTTAAGCATCTCAAGCTGTCTTGGTCAGAGATTTTCTAGCTACAGGGCAAGTGTTTTATTTACAAAAAAGCAAGTGGAAGTTTTAAAAACATTCTTATTTATTACTCGTCAGAGCAATTTACAGAAATTAAAGGCATATTTTTTACAACATCTGTTAACTCTTGGTGCTTATGAAAACTAGTTTGTGTACTTCTTGTGATACTGCTCATTTTGAGTTGTGGTTTGTTTTTTTTTATTTTTTTCTTCCAGTAGAATTAAATAACCTGTACATTTGGGACCAGCAAGAATTCCAGAACAGTTGCAGCAATGCTTTATGCATTAATCCCATTCTCAGCCTTGAGCTGATATTAGTTTTCAGTGTAGTTCTGCTTAACCACTGTCCACTTGCTTAAAAATATCCACACCTACTGAACAAGAGGGAGAAGACAAAAGTTAAAACTCAGTGAAACATTGAAGCATCATTTCTGTCCATGTCTACCATGGAAATCCACAATGCTCAGTGAAGGCATCCAAATATTTTCTCACAGAAAATTCCACTCCTTAATTCGATTTTTTATTCATCAGCTCTCTGTTGCTTCTGCTTGTTGTAGCTGCAGTGGGGATAATTAAAATGGTGCAGCAAAATAAAATTTTCCAGGAGCAGGATGCAGCTGAAGAGGCAGCAGGGATGCTCCACCTCCTCTGCCAGCCTGTTTAGAACGGGTTCAGTTTTGAACTTCAGTCATAAAAGCCGTGGGTAACAGAGATACCAGTGTCCCTTCAGGACAGTAAAATCATAGTTCAATATTTTAGCAAACTTGGAAGTCTTTGCTGAGGGAAAGGCAAAATTAAAAGACATTTTTCAGTAAGCATTGGAGGCTCCAATGAAAAAAAAAATGTTCTAAGAAGGCAGCTTTACCCAGAGGGGTCCATGAAACCTAGAGAAAGGCAAAATTCCACTCCTGGAGATGAATAATGCACTAAAAATTTAATCCTCAGCCAGCCTACAGTAAACTTTGCTGCTAATTCTGATGACTTTTAAGAGACTCTTACAAGTCCTTGCCTTTTCCAAACTCCTGTGAATATCTCTTAACAAGCTTGCTCTGGCCTTTAGATGTAAATGTGTGCACAGCTCAGTGGGGAATTCTGGAGCAGGGAGCTTGGCACACACAGGCTGCAAGTGGAAATTGGGTTCTGCAAGACACTGAGCAAACAAAGGTTGTGGCTTTAGAGACACTTTGAGCTGGCTCTGCTGCTGAAGAGGAAGAACATCCCAGCCACCCACTCCTGGCTGCTCATCCCTGCTCCCACACCAGCCTTTTCTGCCTTTCCCCTTGTTTTTCTCCTTTTTTTTTAATTTGAAGATAGTGAAATGCTTTGCAGCAGAATTAACTCAGCGTGCTGTGGTTGGGTTTGGTGCGGGGCTCAGAGGGGAGCAGTGCAGGGATGGGGAGAGCACAGGGGCAGGAGCTGCAGCTCTGCCCTGGGTGCTCTGAGGTGCTGGGGGGACTGGCACCCAAAGGCTCTGCCCATGGGAGACTGGCACCCAAAGGCTCTGCCCATGGGAGACTGGCACCCAAAGGCTCTGCCCATGGAGAGACTGGCACCCAAAGGCTCTGCCCATGGGCAGACTGGCACCCAAAGGCCCTGCCCATGGCAGACTGGCACCCAAAGGCCCTGCCCATGGAGAGACTGGCACCCAAAGGCCCTGCCCATGGGCAGACTGGCACCCAAAGGCTCTGCCCATGGGAGACTGGCACCCAAAGGCTCTGCCCATGGGGAGACTGGCACCCAAAGGCTCTGCCCATGGAGAGACTGGCACCCAAAGGCTCTGCCCATGGGAGACTGGCACCCAAAGGCTCTGCCCATGGAGAGACTGACACCCAAAGGCTCTGCCCATGGGAGACTGGCACCCAAAGGCTCTGCCCATGAGCAGACTGGCACCCAAAGGCTCTGCCCATGGGCAGACTGGCACCCAAAGGCCCTGCCCATGGGGAGACTGACACCCAAAGGCTCTGCCCATGGGGAGACTGGCACCCAAAGGCCCTGCCTCTGGAGAGACTGGCACCCACAGGCTCTGCCCATGGGGAGACTGGCACCCAAAGGCCTTGCCCATGGGCAGACTGGCACCCACAGGCTCTGCCCATGGGAGACTGACACCCAAAGGCTCTGCCCATGGAGAGACTGGCACACAAAGGCTCTGCCCATGGAGAGACTGGCACCCAAAGGCCTTGCCCATGGGGAGACTGGCACCCAAAGGCCTTGCCCATGGGGAGACTGGCACCCAAAGGCTCTGCCCATGGGAGACTGGCACACAAAGGCTCTGCCCATGGGAGACTGGCACCCAAAGGCCCTGCCCATGGAAAGGCTGGCACCCAAAGGCTCTGCCTCTGGGCTGGCACCCAAAGGCCCTGCCTCTGGGCAGACTGGCACCCAAAGGCCCTGCCCATGGGCAGACTGGCACCCAAAGGCCCTGCCCATGGGGAGACTGACACCCAAAGGCTCTGCCCATGGGAGACTGGCACCCAAAGGCCCTGCCTCTGGAGAGACTGGCACCCAAAGGCTCTGCGCATGGGGAGACTGACACCCAAAGGCTCTGCCCATGGGAGACTGGCACCCAAAGGCCCTGCCCATGGCAGACTGGCACCCAAAGGCTCTGCCCATGGGCAGACTGGCACCCAAAGGCTCTGCCCATGGGCAGACTGGCACCCAAAGGCTCTGCCCATGGGCAGACTGGCACCCAAAGGCCCTGCCCATGGCAGACTGGCACCCACAGGCTCTGCCCATGGGGAGACTGGCACCCAAAGGCTCTGCCCATGGGCAGACTGGCACCCAAAGGCTCTGCCCATGGAGAGACTGGCACCCAAAGGCCCTGCCCATGGGAGACTGGCACCCAAAGGCCCTGCCTCTGGGGAGACTGGCACCCAAAGGCTCTGCCCATGAGCAGACTGGCACCCAAAGGCCCTGCCCATGGGGAGACTGGCACCCAAAGGCTCTGCCCATGGGAGACTGGCACACAAAGGCTCTGCCCATGAGCAGACTGGCACCCAAAGGCCCTGCCCATGGCAGACTGGCACCCAAAGGCCCTGCCTCTGGGCAGACTGGCACCCAAAGGCCCTGCCCATGGGAGACTGGCACCCAAAGGCTCTGCCCATGGAGAGACTGGCACCCAAAGGCCCTGCCCATGGGCAGACTGGCACCCAAAGGCCCTGCCCATGGGAGACTGGCACCCACAGGCTCTCCCTCTTGGCTGGCAGCAGCTCCTGGAAAATCCACGCAGACCTGAAGGTGACCTTGTCCCAGCCCTGCCTTGGGTGGCTCTGGCAGCCCCGGGGTGTTTGCAGGCTGCCTCCCACAGGCTGCCTGCTGATCCCTGGTCTCAGGAGGGAAGACAGGTCCTGGCAGGGCAGCTCTCAGCACAGACCCGGTTTAGCTGGGGGGATTAGAGTGTCTGGGCTAAAGTTAGCTGGGCACACACCTCCCCCAGCACCAGCACCCTGCCCTGGCACCGGGGACAGCCCTGCCTCTGCCCACAGTGCAGCAGAGGTGCCCTGGGTCTGCCCTCCACACTGGGGGTTGTTCATTTATTGGAGGTTGTACCCTCAAACCAGAGCAGTGCTCAGATATAACTGCCCAGCGTGGCATGCAGGAACCACACTGCTTTTTTATGTGTAGCTGAAAAAAACTACTGAAACAAGCAGGAAATAAACACTGGAAAGGGTAAAGCAGAGAGAAAAAGGAGATTTTTGTGTCACTTTAAAGAATAGATATTGGAGAATATGTGTTCAATGTAGGAATCCTTTCCTTTAGAGCTGTTGTGGAAAGAATTTGAGTTGTAAGTAATCTCCATGCATCTTCCTTTCAATAGGTGAGCAACAACATAAAAAACCCAATAAATTGATTTAGAATAAACATGTGGTGTACACAATAGGAAGTCACTGCACATTTTTTTTGAGAGCAGCATCTTTGGATGAGAACTCTTACATAATTTTAAAGGGTTTCTATTTCTTTCATGTATTTTTTCTTACATATATTACAACTGCATTTACATAAATAGCTGGATAAAAGTGTCTAGAAGTGCTTTTTGTACACATTGCCCTTCCAAAAGAGAGAGAAGGAAATATTGTCCCAGGTGGACATGAAGAGTGGTTCCATATTGGGTGTGTGGGGGTCACAGCAGAAGTGAGCAGGCAGAGGCTGATGCTCAGCCACACCTCTGGGGCTTCACTCCCCTCCCAACGCCCCATTTGTGTTTGCAGCCAGCTGAGAAACGCCTCAGCCCAGCCCCAGCTGCTCTGTTTCCACATCCAGCCCCTCAGAAGAGATCAGCACGTGGTGTAGGAAAAAGCAAGGAGCAGACAGAGGCAGCAGCAGCAGCCTAGCAACCAGCAATCAGTCCTGACAAATGCGGGATTTCTGATCCTCTGCTCCTTTCCCTTGGCAGGAATCCCTTCCCCTCTGCAGCACCCCAGGGAGCCTGGCAGCCCGGTGTGCCCTGAGCCCGCTGCAGGCCAGGAAAATGAGCACAGCCAGCAGGAGTGGGCACAGCAGCCAGGGCGTGCTCATGTGCAGCTCCTGTATTGACCAAAAAACAAATCACTGTTGCTCCCAAATAAGAATAAACTGGCTCTCTCCAGCTGTGTGACCAAGATGCCACTGAGGAGGGCACTTGGTGCAGAATTCCCATTATCCTTCCTGTGCCATTAGCTCTGCTCTTCCCTTGCTCTCTGCTCAGGCACTGATGAGATTTGCGGCGTGCTGCTCTCAAAGCTGTTGTTGTGCTTCTTCCTTAGAAATGTTTTTCTCCCACCTGATGACTGCAGCAGCTTAATGGGACTCTTAAAGAGGTTTTGATGGTCTGTCCAGAGGTGAGCAATTGCTACTGTCTTTCAGAAAAGACCAGAATTCCAAAAAGTCCATTTTCACTGGGAGAGGGAAAGGCGAAACCTCCCACGTTGGCTCCTTGCCCACAAACATGACTTTGCCAGAACAGGGTGGGCTACTGAGCCACTGAGGTGTGTTTCTGCCCTTGGCCCCCAGTCCTCCTGTGCCAGGGAACAGCAGGGCTCAGCAATGCTGCAAACAGCCCCCTGTGGGTGACAGAACATCCTCCAGATGCTGGGCACAGGATCCGCTCCCTGATCTCACACAAACCCTGTCCGGAGGCCGAGCTCCCTCTGTGCTCTCTGCATTTGTCCTGCACCTTCCTGGCCTGAGCTCCACAGGCACAACTGGCTGTTTTCTGCAGCTAATGGTAATTTTCTCCTTGGTTAACACGCTCAGCAGTGTGCTGAATCCAGCTAATCGGGGTCTTCCCTGCCAACAAGCAGGAAAGGGGCTCTGTGGCCACCTTAACTTGTTGGATTTCCCAGTCCTCCTCAGCAATCAGTTCTCAGGAGTTGTTCCAGTCACACCAACCTTCTCTGCTTCCACTTGTTCCATAATAGATGTGTTATTTCTTTTTAATCCTTTAGCCTGAGTAGGAGCAGCATGCTGTGGAGTTTGGGATTCTGCTGGGCTCCCCCAGCGTTCTGGGGGGACTGTGAAAGCAGAGAGCTCCTTTCTTTCCTGATCACCTCAACAGAGGTTTGTGGGGTGGGGAAGAACACCAGCCTGCCCTCTGCTGCTGCAGACCATCCTCGGAGGGAAGGCTCTGGAAAATAACCTTTCAGTGGCTGTTTCTGCCTGGGTAGATGAGAAAAAAACAGGTGCTGGTGAAGACAGATACTGGGAAAAAATACCAGCAGAGCTCTGGGAAAACCCCTGGAAGGCAAACAGAAAATGATGGGCACTTCAAGGGTGGGACAAAGCTGACCAGTAACTGAGGGCTGTGACAGCAGCACTGCACAGTTTGAAGGTGGCCTGGGAAGGGACTTGTGGAATCCTGGGCACAGTTAGCTCCCATCCCCAGGTGGGATGAGGAGGATGAGGAGGATGAGGAGGATGAGGAGTGCTCTGTCTCTGGCCTTGTGTGCTTCCTTACCAAGCACAGAGAGCCACACCAGCCCCAGGAATCCACCCTCAGATGAGCCAAGGAGGAGGTGCAGGCTGAGCCTCTGCTGAGCAGGAGAGCAGCAGCAGTGTCCTGGGAGGGGTGGCTGTCCCTGGGCCTGGGGACAGAGCAGGGAGAGGCTCAAGGCTGTGCCAGCATCTGCTGGAGAGCCCAGCTGCTGTGCTTGGTGTGGTTTGCTCCAGCCCTGGCCCCATGTCGAGGGGGACACTCAGGGGCTGCCATGTCAGGGTGTGACACTGGGCATTTGGGACAGCAACAGCCAGGTAAAGCCTCTCCTGTGCAGGGGAGCTACAGGCCTGGGGAGCAGGGGAGATGTGGGCTTGAAAGCTGCCCTTGCAGAAGGGAATCACTCCAAACTGAGAACACCAATAACTCCAGCATCACTTGAAGGAATTCAGCCAAGGTCAGAGCTGCAGCAAGCAGCCATCACTAATGAGATTTCAGTGCTGCTCTGCCTGCTTTATGCACATCAGATTTCCTGTGAAGGAATCCCTCAGGGCACAGCTGTTTGGCTTCTGTCGGAAACTTCAGGAGCCTCTGGCTGGGAAAGCTGTAAACTCCAGCCTCAGTGCTGCAGTAAGGAGAGGGCAGGAGCTGGAGGGCAGCTTTGGCAAGTGAAAGAGGATTTGAGACAGACATCACAAGCTGGGATAGAAATTGCCTTTTTACAACATAAAATTCAGAAATATTTACTCCATTAAAATTTCATATTTAAATTTTAAGTACATTAGACATTATTTCTCTATCCCTCCTGCAATCCTACATTCCCCTTTTTGTTGCAGTTGTGGGCTGTGTCCCCAGCGTGCTGCAGACTGCCCTGTCCCTGAGCCAGCTCTGCTGAGCTCTCCCCCCTCTCTCCTGCCTGTCCCGTGTGCTGCCCAGATGCTGACAACAGCAGGGGGGAGCAGAAGGAGCCAGCCTGACAGAAACTGATTTCTCTTGACATGTGCTCTGCACACTGCTGCACGTTCCAGCAGAAAGGGAGAGGTTATTTTCTCTCGTGACATCTGTGCCCAGGCCAGGCTGAATCCTTGGGAACCCCTCTTTCCTGGGGGCTGGCAGCCCCCTTAGCCAGCAGCCCTGACAGGAGGGGATGGCTGGGGCTGGACAGACCTCACCCAGCACGGGGGGACTGGTCCATCACCCCACACCCAGCCTGGAGCCCTGGGCACTGAGAACTCCAGACTGTCTGTGCTGCCAGGCACTGAGCCCCAGGAAAACACTGCATTGACCTGAGGGCATGGAAAAGGCTCCCAAAACTGAGTGACAGCACTGGGATTGTGGGTGTGGGGTTTGGATAGAAGGGTGTGATATCAGGAGCAGTGGTTTATCAGGAGCACTGGTTTAACAGGAGCAGTGGTTTATCAGGAGCAGTGGTTTAACAGGAGCAGTGGTTTAACAGGAGCAGTGGTTTATCAGGAGCTGTGGTTTAACAGGAGCAGTGATTTAACAGGAGCAGTGGTTTAACAGGAGCAGTGGTTTAACAGGAGCTGTGGTTTAACAGGAGCTGTGGTTTATCAGGAGCACTGGTTTAACAGGAGCAGTGGTCTAACAGGAGCACTGGTTTAACAGGAGCTGTGGTTTATCAGGAGTCATGGTTTATCAGGAGCAGTGCCTGCCTGGATGGGTGGGCAGCACTCCCTGCCAGCCCGCCCAGGGCTGGGGCTCAGGGAAGCCCCTCTCCCACCCAGCACAGGATAATTTCACAGCAGAACACAGAACAGTGTCCCTTGGACGTGGAAAGCCTTCTGCAGAGCCTTCCCCCACCTCCTCCTCCTCTTCAGAACTGTCAGGGGGTTTTAATAACAATTGATGGTTGCCTAAAATCACAAAACACGTTTTCATTAATATTCATGAAAGAATGGACTGTTTTCATCTACACCTACATCAGTGTGTGGTAAACTGTATCCAAAGCCCAGCTTTTATCTTTAATCACACAGAAACTGATCGCCTCTGATTTTTGTGGGGGAAAAAAGTAGTCTTGTTTTCAAAGGAGAAAAACATGAAATGTTATCATTTGTGACCTAGAATTTTGGCAAAGCTGCTGCCTTCTGTGAAATCAAAAGGAACAGGGAAACAAAAAATATTGAGACTTTTCAGATTTTTTTAAATTGAGTTGTGAATATTCCAGAAATTCTGATGCACATTTCTACAACAGGCCTTGCCTGAACACTGAGTATTGGCAACAAAACAAATTTAGCAGGAAAGATTCAAAGACTTTCAACCTCTGAAAAACAAAAAAAGGTTTCTGCCCAGACCTTGCCCTTTATTTATGCCTCTGAAGGGGGAAATGATGCCTTGAGTTTTATCTTTCATATTTTCAGGCTCTGTGCTGCCCAGGGGTGCAGCTCTGAGCTCACACTCAGGGTCACTCAGCTCTGCACACAGCAGGGACACAAAACAAATCCTTCTCCTGCTGCACACCAAGGACAACTTTCAGCCCAAAAGCACAAACAAGGGTGGCTGGAGGGAGGAACAAGAAGGATGGGACCTCACAGCCTGGAGCTGGAATTGGACAATTAAACCCCAGTGTGCAAATGGAGCAAAACTGATCAAAGTGTGAGACCTCGTGATCTTTTGTCCATTTTGTGACCATTTTGGGTCCATTTTGTGACCATTTTGGGTCCACCTTGGGTGGAGCCCTGGCCAGGCTCTTGTCCTGCCCAAGGTGTACCCTAAAGGCCTTTCAATAAATCTCTGCTTTATTCTCTGGCTCTGTCCAGTCCCAGTTCCAGCTCAGCCCTCCCAAGGCACGAGCAGCGTGCAGCAGCTCCCCCAAGGACAGGCAGGAGAGCTGTGTGAGGCACAGATGCAGAGCCTGGAGAGGCAGTGCTGATGCCCAGCTCAGCTGTGCTGATGCCATCCTTGCTGACAGGCAGATGTTTGATGCCCTGATCAGTGCAGAGAGGCTGCAGAGTGCTGCAGCCCAGCTCCAGTGCCTCCCTCATCCACCCCTGTGGCCAGGGAACACAGAAAACCTCCCTGGTAAATGACAGAGGGACCCAAATCCGTCAGGGGAGGGCAGGGAAGCAGAGGGCTTTGCTGCTTTGTTGCAGGAGCTCAGAGAATTACTCTATTTCCAAAACACCCTACAGCCATAACCCAATAAATCCTTCTCAGGAGCTGAGCCAGCAGGTGAACCAGCAACATCAGATCACACAGGCCAGCAACTCATCCCTGTGCCTTCCCCACCTGCTGACCCTGGGACAGATGGAGCAGGGACCCTCTTTTTCTGTAGCCCTGCCAGGCTGGAACAACTTTAATTTGGCTCCAATACCTCTGTCCTGATAACCTTGCAGAACCCTGGATGCTCACTGGCACTGGGCAGAGGGCAGGAGGGACAGGAGGAACTGCAGCGTGCTCCCCACACAGGGTCATGCAGCATTTATTCAGTTCCCTCAATTCAATTCCCTGTGGGAATTCCAGACCCAGAAAATTCTCAAGATCTTCTGCATGCAGGCCCAAATACCAAAAAAAAAAAAAAAAAAGAAGAACAGAGTTCGACCTGAGACCTTGGAAAAGGCTTCCAAGTTTAGAGACCATAAGTAAAAATGTGAGTTTGTAGTTTAGATAGAAACACATTAAGCTAGGTAGTGGAAAGTTTCAGAGTGTGAAGTTTAAGATACAGAAGTAGTTGTAAAGATAATAAGAAGTTTTAAGGTGTACTGTAAGTTTGTGTTCATCAGATGGTTGGTCAAGAGAGTCTGCACTGCAGCAGAGACATATAAAACAAATTAATTAGGGCTTGGTGTGAAAGTAAAAACATTCTTTGTGGCAGTAGTTTATTGGCTAATGAACCTTTAAAAGACCTTGTAACCTGTGATCTTGTAACCACTGACCAGGGGCTTTGGGCATATGGTGAGACTGTGACAGTAAATAATGCTCTGAAACGCCTTGGAGTGGTCCTGTCTCTTTCAAAGTGCCAACAGCTCCCCACAAAGCAGAGCCTCCTCCCCAAGAAAGCTGTTCTAGTGCAGCCAGTTTATCACAAAAAGCTTTAATCTCTTTTAAAATGGGATTTCTCTTTCTCTTAATCAAGTTCCTTCAGGTGGCCTTGCAATGTAAAAGATTACGTTTAACCCTTTGATAGTGGAGACAGAAGGATAAAGTTGACTTTCACTCTGGGTGCTTTTGTGGCAGCACACAGGAAAGCTGCTTTCTGCTCACAGTTCTCCTCAAACAGAGCATCTGCTTTCATTTACATTTCCTTTTCTTTCTTTTTTCTTTTTTTAATTAATTCTTCCTTTTCTTGCCACAGCTTCAGAGGTGGTGGGAAGATGCTCCAGTGCTCTTTGTTTCCTGTGCATTCTGCTCTCCCTTGGTGTCTCCCTCTGTGCTCTGAATTTCCTGCTGCTCAGAACACTGTGTCTGATGGGGGTTTAAAATGCTGCTAGCAAAAACAAATTTTTTTAAAAAATGCTCATTTCATCTTGGAGTATTTAAACAAGTCTAAATTTAGAGCAGAGCTGTGGGAAAAAAAAATAAAAAGGAAAAAAAGGCAAAGTAAGCAGCCCAAGGCATTAATTAATGTGACACCTATGTGGCTGCTCCTGTGAGCTGCAGGGAGAGCATGTGGCTGGCAGATGAAGGGTCTGCAGGCAGAAATGCACAGAGCCCCGGGTGTGGCGTGGGCTCTGGGCCACCACGTGTGCTCCAAGCCACCCTGCTGATGCCTGGCTCTGCATTCCCTGCTTCTCCTGCCCCTCAGGCCAGCTGAAGGGGAGGCAGGGGTGGATGCCTGTCTGCAGGCCAGGCAGGGCACCCCAAACTCACCGTGCCAGCTCTCCACAGCACTGATACTGAGCAGATCTGCACGGCCAGCCAGTCAAAGCAGGGATTAAAGCACCTTTCCATCGCTGGCTCTGGCCAGGATCCCTCCCCTGGCACAGGGGGCACAGGCAGACCAGGTCCTGTGGTACTGGCAGAGCTCTGCCTGCCCTCCTCACCCCGGGAATGGTCACTCCTGCCACACAGGGCAGAGGCTCCATCCTCACACCCCTCACAGGACACAGCTCTAACACAGAGCCATAAGCAGAGTGCTGGAGTAGGGTAGGAAGGATTTGGTGCCCAGACTCTCATCGAAGTTGCCCTGTCAAGAGCTATGAGAGGCACAAGGTCACGACCTCAGATTGATGCACGTGCTGGGAACAAGGCATGGAGTTTAATCCCACCAGACTTGTTCCACGTATTCTCCTGCTATGTGTCCCACTGGGAGACTGCACTTCCTAACCAGTCTTTTGGAGATATTTCTTCTTTTCCTGGTCCTAACAGTTGCCAGTATCTTCCCATAACACAATAATCCAAACTCTGGTTTTAGTCAAACCAGAAACAAACAGAGCAGGTAAATCTCCCCCTGCCTGTGTTTAGGGTACAAAATCCCACAAAATTTTTTATTGCCTCATGGTTTTGCAAGTGTAGCTCTAAACTGCTGCACTTGCTCACCTCATATCTCCTGCATCCTTAAGTTCTCACTCCTTGTTACTCATTTGCTTTCATTCTTTTTCCCAGGTTTCCTTTTCTTTTTCCCCTGTCAGCCCCTGCTGCTGTCTCCTTCCCTTGCTCCAACTGTGCTCACACACTGTGGGGGCTGAGCTCTGCAGAGGCAATTGGAGGCACACTAATCCCATTAAGGCCCCTCCTTAAGGCACCTGGGGTTTTCAGTTTTCAGTGCTATTTTCATTTAATCTTCCAATCTTACTTCCCTGCAATTTTAGATCGTTAAGGGGTTAAGTGAGATATACCCAGTAAATGAGATAAATCCAAATAAAGGGATTTGGATCTCCCAGTTCAGCGTGCTGCTGTCTCATTGCCTTCTCTGTCGATGTTTCAGGGGTTACCAAGCACACCCAGACCCTTGCCAGAACCCATCTGGATTAGCCTAGGTCCCAGCTGCAAACACCACACAGGGTTACCAAAGAATCCTGTAAAACCCCCTCAAATAACAATTTACATGGCCCCCTGCAAAGTGCAGAGAAAATGTCATCTAAACTGTTGATGCTCCTGCCTTCAGATCTCATTTCAGATTTTGGTTTTTTTCCACAATGTGAATTTTTATCCTCTGTTCCCAAGTATGCAGACGGGGAAGCCTGACACCCTGGATGCCACCCCTCAGTTCTAATCCTGGTGAGCAGAGACAGACAAAGCCCTCGCTGTCAGTCCTCTCAGAGCAATTTTCTCCTTTTTCCCCGCCGAGGGGCAGGAGGAGGCAGCACATTTTGGCCATTTGAGAGAGGTGAATTCCACAGGCCCAGAGCTGCTCTGCCTGCTGCCTTGCAAAGCTGGCTCAGGCAGCTGCTGAGCAGCCAGTGCTGTGCTGAAGGCACTGACTCTTGAGGGTTTGTTGTGTAGAAAATGATTTTTTGTGTACATTTTAAGGCCAGAAAGAACCGTTTCGACTTTCCCAAGCAAGCCTTTGCACAGACTTAAAAACATTAGAGAAATTTATGCCCTCCAGGCCCACAGCTTCTGCTTGAAGAAGGTTGTAACTTTCAATAAGACATTCAGTCTAGAGTAAATATTGTAATAAATGACAAAACCATCCTATCCTGAGGTGAGTTATTCCTGGAATTACTTAATTCCTTACCACAGGCTTTCAGCCTCTTCCTCATACAATTTAACCTCTATTCAATGTTTCCTGGTTTTATTCCCTTTTCAGTATTTCCTCTGTCACTTCTATTATCCCATTTAAAGTGCATCTGTGCTGGATACAGCTAATTTTCTCTATAGTTGCCATCTAGACTATGGACCTTGATTTTTTTTCAGTGCTTTGACAGCCAGTTTGCCCCTCCATGTCCTTAGAGAAACCTACCAATCCAGTGTGCCTTTGCATTTCACATTAAACACTTGTGTTTTATGTTGTGTTTTACATTCAACAAGCCATTTGTAAATGTGCAAAAGATGATTGGAAGGTACTGTAATAAATGGATAACTCATAGCCACAGAACCAAGTGGCTCAACAGGTTGCTGTAGTAATTTATGCGCTTTCTGCTGCCCTGTCTGTAGTTATTTATAATTCATACTCCTCGTGATGATAATGAGCTTCCACCGTGTGTCCCCCACCCGGGTGTGCTTCCTGCTCTTCACCAGGCTCAGCAGCCGGGCTCCTTTGATTCACTGCTCTCCAGACACAGGCCAGGGGGTGGCAATCTCAAGTGAATGTTTGCCAAACTGGGAGGTCTGCCCATTAATAAATAACAATCCACATTAGGAGGCCATCAGCTCAAACTGGCAGAGTTCTTTCTTTCCCCTGCTCGTTTTCCCTGCTCTCCCCTGGCCAGACACCCACAGGCATGGCCTGGAAGGAGATTGCCTTGGCATTGCCTCGGAGCTGTCCTGGATGCTGCCAAGGCTCTGCCCAGCCTCATCATCCCTGTGCAAAGCATCCCTCAGCCCCCCTCAGCCCCCTCAGCCCCCTCAGGATCCCTCAGCCCCCTCAGCCTCCCTCAGCCTCCCTCAGCCCCCTCAGGATCCCTCAGCCCCCTCAGCCCCCTCAGCTCCCTCAGCCTCCCTCAGCCCCCTCAGACCCCCTCAGACCCCTCAGCCTCCCTCAGCCTCCCTCAGCCCCCTCAGGATCCCTCAGCCCCCTCAGCTCCCCTCAGCCCCCTCAGCCCCCTCAGGATCCCTCAGCCCCCTCAGCCCCCTCAGGATCCCTCAGCCCCCTCAGCCCCCTCAGGATCCCTCAGCCCCCTCAGCTCCCCTCAGCCACCTCAGCCCCTTCAGGATCCCTCAGCTCCCTCAGCCCCCTCAGCCCCTTCAGGATCCCTCAGCCCCCTCAGTCCCCCTCAGACCCCTCAGCCCCCTCAGCCCCCTCAGGATCCCTCAGCCCCCTCAGGATCCCTCAGACCCCTCAGCCCCCCTCAGTCCCCTCAGTCCCCTCAGCCCCCTCAGGATCCCTCAGCCCCCTCAGGATCCCTCAGCCCCCTCAGTCCCCCTCAGCCTCGGGCAGGGCCCGAGGTCCCAGCGGTGCCCCCAGTCTGCGGTGCCACCCCGATGCCCTCTGGACAGGGATAACGCCGGGACAACCCGGCATGCTGCCGGTCGGGGACGCGCTGCCCGCACAGATCAAAGGTCAGAGAAGGGTTCGGGGCTGTGGATGCGACCCCCTCACAGCAGGCACGGCCAGAGAGGCCGAGACCCGTCCTCAGAAATCAGAGTAATCCCGGGTGATTTCATCCCACTCCACTTCCCTAAATCTGGGCTGCTGCTGCTTGCCGAGGGGATTAAGGGCTGGCAGGGGATTACGGAGCGCTGCAGCTCCCGGCGAGGAGCTCCGTCCTGCCGCGGCCGCTCCCTTTACCGGGGCGCTCCGCACCCCTGGGTGCGCTCCCTTTACCGGGGCACCGAGCGCTCCGCACCCCTGGGTGCGCTCCCTTTACCGGGGCTCGGGGCGCTCCGCACCCCTGGGTGCGCTCCCTTTACCGGGGCTCGGGGCGCTCCGCACCCCTGGGTGCGCTCCCTTTACCGGGGCGCTCCGTACCCCTGGGTGCGCTCCCCTTGCCGGGGCTCGGGACGCTCCGCACCCCTGGGTGCGCTCCCGGCCGCGGTCGGTGCCCGGGGCAGGGCGGGCGCGGTGCCCGGGGCTCGGCCCCGCTCGGAGCGGGCTGCCGGGCCCGCAGCATGGCGGGGCCGGCCCGGGAGTGCCCCCGGGCCCGCGGGAGCCGCGGGCAGCCCCCGCTGGGCGCCGGCAGCCCGTGCTGATGGCCGGTGCCCGCAGGATGCGGCCCCGCGCCGGGCCGTGGATGGCGATGCTGTGGCTGCTGTGCCTCCCGCCCTGTGCCAGGGCACAGACGAGGATCCCGCTGGAGACGTGAGTGTTCCTGGGCAGGGCCGGGCGGGTGGGGATGCCCCGAGCTCTCCGGAGGGGCACACGGCTGCAGGGGGTGGCATTTCCCTGCCCCGGCTCCCGGCAGAGGATGCGGCCATGGGAGCCACAGAGGATACAGGGTTCTGTGCCCAGCTCCAGGCTAGGATGCAGTACCTCTCCTTCCCCACTCGTCAAGCACAGCGACTCATCCCCTTTAGTTCAGTACTTTGACATCTACTGACGCTCTGCTCAGTGCACGGGGCAGCAGAAGGCGAAAGCAGTTTAAAGACACGTTTGTAAAAGCCCGCAGCTGCTGCTGCAGCCCGCAGAGATCCCGCCGTGCAGGCAGACAGGAGGGGCCCGGCTCGGCAGCTCCCGGTGCGGCAGAGGGGCTCCAGTGGGTGCTGCTGGGTCTCAGGGATGCTCAGCACTGGCCGCGTTCTGGCCGTGGAGCTGCCACGGGTGCTGGAGCACAGGCACGGCTGTGCCACACCCGGGACTGTGCAGGGCAGGGTCTGCAGCTCCAGAGCTCTGCTCCCAGCGTTGCTCTGGATCCTTACTGGCTGAAAAAGCCCCGGGTGATTCACAGAGCCGTGTTCGTTCACGTGGGGGGGATGGATTGGAGGGTGAAAGGAGCCTAAATAGAGGAGAGAGCCTCAGACTTCTGGCTTGCTGCACCTCTCCACAGAAGGCGTGATGGCCCTTCCCAGAGCTCTGGAGAGAGGAATGAGAAGCTGAGCTGCACTGCAAAGCAGAGCCAGCCATGGTCTGTGCATGCACTGCACATGCAGG
The DNA here is from genome assembly GCF_021018805.1 of Prinia subflava. NCBI lineage: Eukaryota > Metazoa > Chordata > Aves > Passeriformes > Cisticolidae > Prinia > Prinia subflava. The sequence goes on along the minus strand of NC_086250.1, from coordinate 1,168,918 downwards.
GACCCCTGATGCAGCTTTTGGGGTGTGGGTTTGCAGGGGCTCCCCCAACGCAGCCCTGGCAGCCCCCAGGAGCCCTGCAGCCCTGAGCAACCCCGGTTTAGAAAAACTTCACCTTGTTAAGCTGATTTGGACAAGTCAAATCCTGTAAGGATTAAAAATGTCAGCACTGCCACTGGTAAAAGTTGCAGTGGGGCAGCTCGTGGGGTGCTGGGAGGGTTTGGGGTGCAGGACAGCAGGTCGGGAGAGGAGACAGCACTGCCAGTCAGTTTTAGAAAGAGATACATCTGAAAAATCAGCTCAAGTCAGCTTAAGCCCTTTCCTGCCTTTGGGGAAATGTTTTTTATTCAAAAAGTGCCCTCACAGATGTGCCACCAGTGCAGCCCATGTGAGCAGGAACTGCCATGGCGTTATCCAGGAGGCTCTCAGGAAACTTTGCTGCCAGTTCTGTTCCAGCACTATCAAACCCTTCCCCAGCAAAAGTGCTTCTGATTTGGCTTTCACAGAAAGGGCACAGAGGTTACACAAGATAAAACCCAACTCCTGCCAGCTTCAAACCATGCCAATCAATGTTCCATGTCCAGGATAAATACTGCATAGGAATACCTGTCAGCACTGAAGCCTGTGGCATTTAGGAGCCAGCCTGTCCTTTCTGCTGTTCCTGCCACTGAATATAAGAGCAGGGATTAGAGGCAGGCAATCTCTGACCAAATCCTTTTCTGATGTGCTTCGTTATAATGTGATAGCCCTTTACTACTGAAAAAAAAAATGTACGTCACTTTGCACAATTTGGAACTTTTTCCTGTCCAAGAATGAAGAATAAACAATAGAGAAAGAGCTTTTCTCCTCTGGTACTAAAACCAGATCAATGGCTAAATTAATCCCTGGTGTTTCAAATCCACTCACGAATTTAACCAAAACACAAAAGTCGCCCTTTTGAAATGGAATTTCCGTAGAGAAATGCTTTGGCCAGAGGCCCAGAGGGGGAGCAGATCAGCAGAAAATGGCTCTGTTTGTGGGTTACACGGGGACATTTTGGGGACACAAAAGCAGAGCCCTTGCAGCAGCAGCTGGCCCGGTCAGGGTGGGGTGACCCCCGGCTCAGTGGGGCTGTGCTGCTCCCAGCCCTGCCTGGATCCCTGCCAGCTCATCCCACAGCTCAGCCAGCTCCAGCAGAGCAGGAATCTGCCCAGTCACTGCTGGGGATGCTGCTGGGCTGCCAGCTCAGCACACACAGCCCTTCTCCCCCAGGGCACACAGCGCAGGGTGCTGCTGAGCAGGGGGGCTGCTTCTTCTTGGAGTGATGGAAACGCTGTGGGAGAGGCACAGATCACCCTGGCGTGGCCTCCTCAGGCTGCTCCTGTTGCCTCTGTACAGCTGATCCTGAGCTGGACAGAGCCAGAGACCTTAGAAGAAATTTCTCTGCAACCTGATGAATTTCAGACTGACCTTTTCTCTTGCTTGTTTATGGAAAAAAAAATTAAGGAAACCTATTTAAGTTCAGCAGGCTGCCCTTAATTTCCCAGTATTCTAAGGTTGTTCATTTCCCTGGCAAATAATTGTCTTTTAAATATATAAATGCCAGTGTATTTCTGCCTCTTCAAGTTCCTGCTTTTCAGCTTCCACGAAATGCCACCAGGTATTTTCAGTGACACAAACTTTAGGGATTGGAGACCCTTGTGCCCTCTCATTCCTGTGTGCCCCTCATCCTTCCAGCCAGCCCTCCAAAGCTGCCAGTCTCTGTCCCCGCTGTCTTTGTGCCTCGTTCCTCCTCTGCTTTGAGACCAGAAGAAGTCCCTGAGCCAGGGCAGACACTCCAAAACTGCACAAACCCCTTTTTCACTCAATTTCTGCTCTTGCTGGAAGTTTCAAGAGCTTTCAAGAAGATGCTCAACTGCACCCAGTAATCAGAGATTAACACCACAGACTGTTCCACCCTGCTGGGTTGAACATGTTGGGGGCTGGAATGAGTAGGGGCATGCTACATGTGTGACACAAAACAAGAGGTGGGGAGAGGGAAATGTAAAAACAAACATCCCTGCTAAAATGACTGTCCCTTCATGTTTAGGTTCTCTCCTTCCACAGTGAGAGGTGAGGAGACTGGAGAATATTAGTTCAATTCAAAACACCTCACACACAAAACTTATGAAGCCAGCAGCAGCAGATGGGCATCAAGTTAAACGTTGATCCAGAGACTCTCATATCTGAGGGAATGCATTAGTCACTGCTACAACAAACAGGAAAGCAGCCCATGGGATCCCTGTTTCTCGTTTCCTCTTTTATTCCAGGCTTGCTAAAATAACTCTTATATAGCCCAATAAATCCTGGTGTCCTAGAAAATACCTGTATTCTTTTTTTCTCTGAGGATGAAACAATGAGATAAAAACTGTGGTTCTCAAAATAAGATGCAGCACAATGCAAAAGGAAAAAAAAATACTTCAGCTGGTGGTAGTTCCCACTGAGTGGTTAAATATGAATGCCTCATTGCCAATTAAGGATTGATTTAAAAAGGCACCCACTCTCCCATGCTTTTTTTATAGCAGAGGAGAGAGGTGCAGAGCTGAAGCTTTGTGTTTGCTCCAAGCCATCCCGTGTAGCTGCCTGTGTGTTCTGTGTGCAGGAGGGGAGGCTGGGCTGGCTTTGCTAGGCTGAGGTGAGCTCTTGTGATTGTCCCAGCCTGGCTGGGCTGGCTTTGCTCTCTGTGGTGCTGTGCTGTTTGTGGTGCAGTGCTCTGGGGACTCGGGCCCTGGGGGTAAAGCCCCTTGGGACTCCAGGGCTCCCCTGGCAGCTGTAGGTAAGACATCAGCATGGGCAGGGTATTCTTGCAAGAGGAGAGGGCCACCTGGTGCATTGAATAACTCTCTCTGAAGGGAATCCTTGCTGAGGGAGCTGCATGGAGGTGGAGCTGCCCAAGGTGGCTCCTGCAGCAGCTTCCTGATGAGCTGCCCTGTCGGTTTTGGAGCCATCCCTGTTTCAGTCTGGAGGCTCAGTGTTCAGCTCCTCCCCAGGTGGCTGTCCCCTCGTGGGCTTGCTGCCCCCTGTATTCCCAGGTGTGAGGCTTTGCAGTGGCAGTGTGCATGATCTGCTGGGACACTTTCCAGCAGGACACCACCGGGGAGAGCAGAGAGCTCCTCTGGCTCATCAGGCTCTGGCTGCTCTGCTGGAGGGGCTGAATGCAGGGGATGAATCATGACACCTTCTTTAAGTCCTGACACTTCTGTCTCTTCAGCAGGTTTGGCTCTGGGTGTCTGGTCCTTCACCCCAGGGCCTGTCAGGGAAGACAAATAGGTGTCTGCAGAAAGCAATTAATTTCATTTTGGCAGCCACAGAAGGAGCTGGGATGCTGTCTGAGACCAAATCTGCATGTCTAAAGTTAGGTGGGACAGATTCACCTCCCAGCACAGCGACTGGGAGCAGCAGAGCTCGGGGTTTCTCCCTGCTGAGCAGTGTCCTGGTGGAATGTCCCACAGCAGCACTGTCTCCTGCCTCACTGCTTGTCTGGCTGGAGTCTGGGGCAAAGCATTGCCACTGGTGAAGAAAGGCTTAGAGAAATAGAGGGGGAAAATGGAGTTTTACCTGTCTGAATGAGCTGTAATTCTTAGCATTGATTTTCCTTCTTTTGGCTTTTTTTAGGGTGAAGTCCTGGGCAGATGCCTTTGGTGGGGAGCTGTACTCCATTGTGACTAAGTATTCAGGCTCTCTCCTGCTGCAGAAGGTAGGCAAAACCTGGGAGGGCTCCCTTTGCTTCGTGTCACCTCCCCATGTGCCCTCCGAGGTTTCTCCAGGGTGGAGAAAATAATAAGACATAAGAATAAGCTGGTGCAGTTCTTTTAAAACCACGGAGCTGCAGATCCCCAAGGGCAGGGTAGTGCCCTGTGGCCATTCTGCAGGAGCTGGAGAGGGAGCTCCATTCAGTGCCTTCCCTGCTTTCATCAGCCATTGCTGAGCACACCTTCACTGTAGCCCTTTTTGTTAAAAATGCCTTTTGGCAGCACCCCTCGTGTTTCCCCTCTGTGATCACTGCTGCTCTCCCAGGCTGACCCTTCATTCCTCCTTTCCTGAGTCCCTCTGCTGCTCCTCCCTCCCTTGCTCATTGTCACCCATCCTGCATCCCTCCAGCTGACACTAATTTGGGTTTTTTTGGCTTTCTCATCTGTTCATTCAGATCATTCATTCATCATTCAGCCAGTTGTTTGTCAATCCTTTGCATTTGCCCTTAGGACTCTGCTTCAGGGAGGTGCCCTGGCAGCCAGAGGGGCAGGGCTTTGCTTGGCTTATTCACCAGGCAGGCACTATTGCAGTCACCTCTCTGCCAGCCTTCCAGGGTGGAGCTGCTTTAACAAACTTACACAAATGTCCCTCTGCAGCTGCATGGGAGCTCCCTTGACTCAGTGCTGAATGGCTGCTCCTCTTTCAGGCCTGGGGGGCTCTGCCCTGCACCTCCCAAGTGCTGCCCTGGGGGCTGCTGGCTGCATTCAAAGAGAGCAGACTCCCCTCTGTGGCCATCCAGCTCATTTTTCTTTACTCTGACTCTCCAGCATGAGCCATGAGTTGCCCCTTACAGCTCCCAGGTGTCTGACTTCTGTCCTCCCATTAGCAGTTATGCCCACATCCCAGTGCAGAGCCCAGGGTCTGGGTCTCCCTGGCCTTGCTCTGAGCTCTTTTCCCTGTCCCCAGAGTGCTGCCTCTTGCCTGCAGTGAGGGATTGTGTCCTCCCTTTGCTGGCTGTGCCCAGAACAGCCTTTCAGCACCCATCACTGAGGCCTGTGCTGATCATCAGCTCTGGGGAGGCAGGAGTCACCCTCAAGGAAAAGCTGCCAGCCCTGATAAAGGCACCCCGTGCACTGACCATGAGGCAGCTGCAGCAGGGTGTGGGTTCAGACAGAATTCCGGTTTTCAGCAGGCTGGATGGTGCTTCTGCACTGCCTGCTGTCCCCTGGGGTCCCCAGGGCACAGCTCCCAGAGGCAGAGTGACACTGTCTGTGACTCAGAAGGAAAATGTCACTTTGAGCAGGGGCTGCAGATGAGTTTGATCCAGCCTTGCTCTGTAAACACTCCAGCAAAGAACCATCTCCTCAATTCATGCTGTGTTGTGTTCTGCCCTGACTTGACTTGAGCAGTTTAAGCAGCTCAAGTTTATCTTTCAGCCCCACTTTTTGAGCTTTTTCATCTCCTATTGTTTCCCTGGGAAATAAGCAAATAGGGGAGAAGCAGCCAGCACTCACTTCAGCCCTTTTCTCAGCCTCCTTTGCTTTAGGTAGGTTGGGGACCCCTCATAATTCCTCATCTGAAAGCAGGGACCATCCCAGAGGGCTCCCACTGCAGCACTGGCACCTCCAGCACTACAAGTGGATGCAGACAGATCTTTTACTATTAAATACCATTTTCATGCACCCTGGCAGACCCCAAATAACTTTATGTAGATCATCTTATGGTGGGCATGTCAGGCCTGGGGAGCCAAGCACACCAAAGTCTGGAAATTGAACACATGGATTCACCTGCTCCCAGGCACCCTTTCTCTTTTTTGGGCTGTTACCTCTTTTTCACATCAAATATTCCTCTGCATGCATGGTGTGCCCAGGCCAGCAGAAGGGTGGGGAGCACAGTGCAGAGGTCCAGGTGATGCTTTTCTCAGTGCCTGTCCAGGTGAACTGGCATTTTGTGTTTGAGGGCATACAGAGGGTGCTGCTCTCTCAGTTTGTATCTTGTTTCATGTCTCCCTTGTGCCTTCAAGTCTTGAAGTAACCAGCTCATTGTTGCTGTGAGGGCCATAATTTTTCAGTTACTGGATGCTTTGCATGTAAACCTTGTCTTTAATACCTGGCATAAACTCTCTTTTGTGGTTTTGAGTTTGCTTTAGTTTTCTTTGGACCTTTTGTGTGTTTCCTCCAGAAGAACCCTAAAATCATGTTGCAGACTCCAGCAGTTGCCTTTGTCCCAGGCTGTATCACTCCCAGAGAGCTGACATGCCCTGAATCCCTCATTCCCAGAGCTAACAGACCTCCCTTGAATCCCCAGGGCAGCTTTTGCCCTGCTGTTATTAGAAAGCCCAAAAAACATGGCAAGGAGCAGACAAACTTGAGAAGTTCAGTCAAGACCTTTTCCTTGGGTGAAGATGAAAGGGATGTCTTTCACACTCTTAATTTAGTTCCACTAGCAGTGAGTAATGCAGCACTGTGTACTTCAATAGGCTGAATGTTATGGAGGTGGGGACAAGAATATCTATTTGGTGACATATCTCTGCTCACAGATAAAACTTAGGATACCGAATTCTGGAGATTCTACTTTTAAATGCCCACCCCCGTTGCTGCAGAAGGGGAATCTTAATGAATTGCTCCTGCTGCCTTCAGGGAATGCTAAGTGCTGGAGGAATAAGACAAGGTTTTCTGTTAGAGCTGAGCTAACTTTTTGGCCTCTTTTCAACATCAGATCCTTTTAGCCAGCTCTGCCAAGCCTGCCTCGTGTTCTGTAACCTACAATGATCTGATGGCCTGAACCCTGAGCACTGTACAGGAGAACCTTGGCCAACCACAGGCCCCTGAGCTGGCTTTCAGCCATGGTGCCTGGTGGCAGCACTGAAATCCCAGCTCTGCTGCCCACCATTAGGAAATCCTGCGTGGACAGTCATCCATAGCCAGAGGTTTCCGTGGCAGGAGTGCAGTGGTTTGCTGGTTCATTTGTAGGAAAGAAGCCCAAATAGGATTTGAGCTCAAGCCTGGTGTATTCCTTAGTGAACTGGAACTTTGCAGGAAGTCTGGGTGGGTTTTTGTGTTGGTTGGAGTTTTTTTCTTCCCACCTCTGGCTAGATCTCAGGGCTGAGATGTGTGTGCCATTAGCAGGCTGCTTGTGATTCCTGATGATGACTTTTACCCCAGTAACATCCCTTGTGAGTATGTCAAAAGCACATTAAAAAACAGATTAACTGGGAGGGGGGAAAGCCCTGTGGCTCTTGGTGGAGGCTGTGAGCCCAGGTGGGTGGTGGCAGTCACTTTGTGAAGCCTGTGCTGGTGTGTCCCCCCTTGGTGGGATTGCCCTCCTCCCCCAGCAGGGCCTGGTTAAACCCAGCCTGGCAGGGGTCACGTCTGTCCTGGCAGAGCCACGCCGTGGAGCTGAGGGGACAGACAGAGCTGGGTGTGTGCTGGGCTCTCCTCACCAGCCAGGGGCTCGTGGCTGCCCATTCCTCTCCTTGCAGCGTGGTTACCCCGACCCTCCTGCCCAATCCCTCCTCCTCCTCCTTCCCTGCCTGCCTGTCCCTGCTCCCCAGGCCTGGCGGTTTTAATCCACTAAACCCTGCTGTTAATCACGCCAGGCAGCCTCTGGATGCTGCTGCTATTCCTGTCTGACCTCCTCAGCCTGCCCCTCCCCGAGGCATTCCCTCCTCTGCTCCTCTGCCCCCCTGGATGCTCAAGGAGCCTCTTGGACAAAAGGGGCTCCACGGGCTCACCCTAAAGGTGTGCAAAGTCCTTTCCCTGCTGCTGCCCTCCAATTCAAAGGTGTGTCCCCCTCGCCCTTCTCATCACCTCATTTTTGTTCCCAGCACAAGAAGCTGACCCGAAGGCTGAGCAGCTCTGTCCCTGGCTGGGATTGCTGCTGTGATGCTAACACAACCCAGGGATGGAGGGGGCTGCACACACTGCAGGCAGAACGGGCAGTGGGGGCCCAGGAATGGCCATTGCCTGCCTTAGTGTTCCCACACTGCCCAGGAGATCAGGCTCTGTCTTTTCTGAAATAAGTTCATCATCCTGTGTCCTTTCCCAGCCTCCTTCACTCTTTCTTTTTGGCAGTCTCTCTTAGCTGTGGGATTTTTTGGAAATGAGAAATAAAGCCCATTGTATCTAGTCTTAGAAGAGCAGATTTAAGGAGGCAGATTATGGTTACACAGTTCAGGTGTACTACTGGGTTTTTTCAGTTCCTGGGTTATATGAAACATGGTGAGAATAAACTGGTTCTCTCTAAAGCTGCCAGATCCAGATCCTCCCCATTACAGCACTTCTCCCCATGGAGGCAGCTCCAAGTAGCCATGCTCATAATCCCCAGGGTTTGGGAATTGCCTCTGTGGTGCTCTTGGCCTGAGTTATGCTCCTGGTGCCCAAGAAGTGGCATCACAACTGTCTGTCTCAGCTTTGCTCAGCAGTGTCCCCCTGAGCACTGAGCAGAGCCTCAGGAGGCCTGGCAGGTTCCCTCCAGAGGTGGTGGCTGTGGGCCAGGACAGCCCCTGCACTGCCAGGACAGCCACTGGTTAATAGCTTTTTTGTTAATTATTCTGTTGGTTAGTAAAAGGTATTTTACTTGTCCATTAAATCTGTTTATTCTTAGATGATGTACGTATTTCCTTTACTGATTCGCATGAGACAAATCTCTTGTTATTACAAGTGCACTTATTTTTCACCCTTACAATAAATTATGTTAAAAGAACTTCTCATTCTTAAAACAGCTTTATATAGAAACTGACAATTTACTTATTAATTGCACTTAAATAAAATCACAAACTAGCTTTTCACTCTATTCCTGCCTCTCCCCAGCAGTGCCCCAGAGCACGTGTGGGAAGAGCTGCAGAGCTGCAGTGGCAGCACCCAGCTCCCTCCCCTTGCTCTTCTCTCTGCCTTGGGGGACTGCAGGTGTGTGATGTGCAGGATGCTGTTGTGGGTGTCATCATCACTGTGCATGGTTTTGGTTGTTAAAGGTTGGCCTTCTGCTTCTCTCTGTGACTTGCAGGCACTAGCAGCTCCAGGTGCATTGCTGCTTCCACCAGCTCACAGCTGGACCAGCTGCTCTTACTTGGCCCAAGTGCTTTGGGTTGTGTCCTCTGATCTGCACTCCCTGAATAGTGGGGTGGCAAAGGCAGAGATGGAAGGAGATAAAATCAGAGCAGCTGTTTCAACACAAAGGCAATGCCCAGCCAGCAGTAAGAGATTCATCCCCCTCCCTCAGAGCCCCCTGCTCAGCAGCATTCTCTTTCCCTTGGGCAGAAGTACAAGGACGTGGAGCCAACCCTGAAGATCAAGGAGGTGGATGGGCTGGAGCTGGTGAAGAAGTTCTCGGAGCAGATGGAGAGCATGCTGCGCAGGAAGGTGGAGGCAGTGCAGGTGTGACCCTGGGCTCTGGGGAGGGATCAGCCCTGGAGAGGCGGGCACGGGGCTCTGCCTGCCCCGGGAGCCCGTGGGCACGGGGGTTGTGTGAGGACTGCCCTGCCCAGGCACAGCCTGCTGCTGCAGCTGCCTGCTGGCTCTGAGCTGTGAGCAGACATGGGTGGGAGGCTGGGGGCGTTCAGACAGGGGGTGCTGGCTTCTCCCGCTGCCCAAATTAGAAAATGAGACAAAAACAAAGTCTAGGAATAAGTATGAGGGAACGAGCACTCCTTTAGGAGACAAGCTGCTTAAAGAGGGGGGGAAGGAAGCCTCTCAAAAGTGAAAAATCCAGCTCACCCTTCCATAGTGCACCCTGGCTGAGGACAGGGGCTTGTTCCAGCTCCGTGTGTGGCTCAAGGGGAATTCCTGCCCCTCCTGGGCACAGGCTGCAGGGAAGGTGCTTGGGTTTCCAGCTGTATACATGAGGAAGTGTGGAGGAGGTGGCCAGGGCCCTGTAGCTGTTGCAGTGGGGGAGATCAGAGCAGGTAATGGCTCTGGCCCCTCTCGCTTCCTGCATTTAAGGATTTATCATATTGCCCTGTATTTACCTACCAGGAAAAGCATATTTCTGTACTCACAGAGCCTTGACTGTTTAAGGCTTCTAATGTGGAAAAGTCATCCAGAAACACATCATTTGACTCTCCAAGTGAAATGTGGGCATATTTAGTGCCAGAGCTTTGGCCCATAACGTTAAGCTCTTAGCCAGACTTTCCCAGTGTTTGGATTGCCTTTTCCTTTGTGAAGGAGCAAAACGTGGTTTTGCTGAGGCTCTTGCTGGTTGTGCAACCCTGAGAACACGGATGTGTTCAGCTGGATCCCTTCCCAGCCTGTACCCATTGAAAATGGGTGCCCTGAAGCATCCTACTGGAGCAAACTGGCTGATTTTATTGCCTTCCATAAATGGCAAGAGCTTATAAACAGCCACAGCATTGCTGAGCCCTTTACCAAATCCAGTCGTGGTCTTTGTCTCAGTAACAATACCAGGCTGGGTCTCCCACAAGGCCTTTTCCTTTGATGAGTTACTGACATCAAGCTGGGCCTGACATGCCTTTCCCATGGCTTTTTGGAAGGGTTCATGGAAAATGAAATTAAATCTGTCTGTTGTTTCTCTAGATGGACCCGTTTCTGTTTGTGTATGTCCTGTGATATCTAAAATTGCTCAGGGTGTAGCAGGGGCTCTGGAGTGAGTAGGTGTGAATACACTTGGCAATAAACAGCTGCAGATGATGTACCTTCCAAGCTGTGAAACTGTAACTCAGAACACAGGCCAGCAGGAAAGGAGGGAAAGAGGGAAGTTTATAACCCCTGACTTGGTTGTGGTTGTGGTGGAGGAGGCAGTCACTGATACAGCTGGAGGAACATCTGGGGGCTTTGCCACAGCACCCACTCCCCTTCCTCTCCGTGTGCTTGCTCTAGAGGCTGGTGGAGGCAGCAGAAGATGCAGATCTGAACCATGAGTACAACTCCTCGCTGGAGGTGAGTCCTGGTCAGTGGCACACGTCCTCGGGGCAGGGGACCCCTCAGGTTTGTCCGTAGGACACTCAGCCTGTCAGGGACTGCTGGAGTGACATCCCCGGCATGTCCCCAGCCTTGCAACACCGAGCAGATTTGTCCCTTTGGCTCTGGGAGGGGAAGGATTTGGGAGGACATTGGGCTGCATGATGCCGTTGGCATTACTTTTACTGCACAGCCAATTTTAGTGCAAATTAGCTGGCACTTTGTGGGTTACTTGACTGGAAAATGAGCTAAAAATTGAGTGTGAATGAACAATGAGGAGGATGCTGTTACAAATACCCACAGCACACCCGTTAATCCAAACGAGCTGAGTTTCTCACCATCTTTAACAGCTCCCATCATCTTTTCTGTACCAGACAGACACCCACGCGCCAGGACTTCCCTTAAGGTGAAAGTCTGATGCTGTCCAAGCAATTTGGATAATTGGCTTTTTGCTAATAACTGTTTGTTGTGGCCAAGCTGTGGGATTATTGCTGGTGAGGGGAGCTGGAGTGAAAAGGAGGGAGGTCCTCTGTCCACAGTACAAGCACAGGCAGCTTAGCAGGACAGGCCACCCCTGCAAGTGCAAGTCTCAGTGCTGGAAAAATGAACACATTCCTGGAAATCAAGCTAGCTACTAATTTCATCTCACTTTTTTTCCCCCCTTTTTAAACAAGTGCCATTAGTGATGTTAGCTGAGTTGGGGCCAGGGGTGAGTCGGGGTGCAGACTCTGTGCTTGCACACTCCATTTGCACCCTCTGAGTGCTGCTGGTGCCTGGACACTAATCCTTACATAACCTCTGGCTCAGATAAACTCAGCAAAACCATCTTAAAAGCCTGGGTCACCCCAGGACGGAGAATGCCCTGGATGTGCCAAAGTGGCTGTAGATGGTAAATCCCCAGTGACCTTCAGGGCTGGGGACACTGCCTTGTCCTTGAGCACCTTCTGCTGGGTGCTGTGCTCTGGGTGAGCCCCTGCCCCTTGGAGGGACAGGCTGGGGGGACAATCCTGCCAGCAGGAGCTCCCCCAGCCGGTGACAGCTGCAGAGACAGGGCGAGAGGGGTCAGCACTGGCGTGTCCTGTGGCAGGCAGGGACAGCAGAGCCTGGAGACACCTCCCCTGTCCAGCTGATCCCCCAACCCTTCTGAGGGGCCACCGAGCTTGCCCCCCTGCCCCCCAAGTGGCCCTTGAGCAATGCTCCTGGCACTGGCAGTGCTTTGGCTCACGACAGCTACAAAGTGGCCCAAACCATCCCTTGGGCAGCCTTGCACTTAGTAATGGCTTGTTTGTGGCTCGTTTTGATCCTCTCTGAAGCCGTGGTTCTCCATATGTCCCGCCTTTGTTTTAAGGAGTGTTTTTCCCAGCAGTGCTGGTAGCAGTCTGTCCTGTTCTCTCTTTGTCTTTCTCTTTTCCATTGTCCTCATCAACAGTTTGATTACTACAACTCTCAGCTGATTAACGATAAGGATGAAAACGACAATTACGTGGAGCTTGGGGATGAATTCATTCTGGAGCCAAATGAGCATTTCAATAACCTGCTGGTGAACACAACCTACAGCGATATCCAGCTGCCCACCAATGTCTACAACAAAGGTAATGGCCTCTGCTTCCTCACTGCTGGCAGCTTGGCATGGAAATCATCAGCAGTAATACTGGAAACAAGGATGGGAGTAGAAAAAAAAAGAGAAATAAAAAATAATATTTTAAAAAGTAATAAATATAAAAATAATATAAAAAGCAATAAGCTATGAAAAATCAGTAAGATATGACAGGGCTGCATTCCTCCTGAAGCTGCCTTTGCTCCCCTCCCTCTCCTCCATCAGGGGTGGTGGGTGTCCTCCCTTCTCTGACACCCCTTTCTCCCCCACAGACCCTGCCATCCTCAATGGAGTTTACATGTCAGAAGCCCTGAATCCCATTTTTGTGGACAACTTTGAAAGGGATCCCACACTGACCTGGCAGTACTTTGGCAGCTCCACTGGATTCTTCAGGCTGTACCCAGGTAAAAGAGTGGAGGTTGGCTTTGCTCTTTCAGTGCACCACAATAATTTTGCAGGGTCTGTGCCATGGAAGAATCCAGCCTGGGCAGTCTGGAGGTGTCCCAGCCCCGAGAAGGGCAGGATGCAGTGAGCAAAGTACTCCTGCAAGGGCTGAGAAGGCTGAAGGGAGTGTTCTGCAGGCGTAAACCCCTTTCTCCCATTGGAACCAGCCCCTCAGGCACATTGCTCATGCAACTTCAGAGGAGTCTGCTGGCAGGGGTCCTCCAAAAAGCTCTCAAAACCATAGCAGGGCTCCCCTGGGGGTCTGAGTGGTGGTCAAAGCCTCTCTGAGGACACAGATGCATCCCTGTCACTGCTGCTGCTTTTTTATGCTCTCAACCCCTCTCTGGGAGAAAAAATCTGTTGTGAGAACTACATCAAAGTGGCAAAAAGCTCAGAGTACAAGCAGTTGCTTCCCAAATTCAAACAGACCATGCCTAGGTCCATTTTTACAGAGAACCTTTAGTAAGCAGTTTGCTCAGAACTGCCACAGAGCCAGCAGCCCTGCCTGCATTTCTGCAGCAGGGCATGGCTGTGGCTGCCAGGCTGGTGTGCTCCCTGGGGCAGGGGAGCAGCAGCAGAGCAGCTGCCTGCCTGCCTGCCTGTGTGTGCTGATTGCTGCTCTTGTGCTCCCTCCAGGAATAAAGTGGTTACCAGATGAGAACGGGGTCATCTCCTTCGACTGCAGGAACCGCGGCTGGTGAGTTTGGGAGAGGCCTGGCCACAGCACCTCTCACCTTCCTCCCTCCCCTTCCCCAGGGTGGCACCTGGGCGAGTTCCTGGGCAGTCATTGATGTCCTGTGGTGCTCCTGCAGGAGATGGGGTACAGGAACAAAGGTGACAGCAGGCCAGGAAGCCCTGCCAGTGAGTTTTCCCTGTGGCATCCAACACGGGAATTACACGTGTGTGACCGGGGTGTTTAAGGTTCAGAACTGTGGTGTGTCTGCTCAGCACGGCTAAAGCAGGACAGTTGTCACTGTGGGATGTGTGTGAGCTCAGCACGCCCCAGTGCAGGAATCTGCATCTGTATTTGCACCCTCTGAGTGCTGCTGGTGCCTGAACACTAATCCTGAGTAACCCCTGGCTCAGATAAAGTCAGCAAAACCATCTCACAGACGTGGGTTACTCAAGGACAGAGAGTGCCCTGGGTTCACACAGGGAGGTGTGAGTGCAGTGGGGTGCTGGGACCAGCTGTTCCAGCTGCTGCACAGCTGTGGGCACGGTGCAGGTGGTGCCAGCCCAGCACTCCTCCTCCCTGCCCTCAGCTGCCTCCCCCTGCTCTTCCCTGTGCAGGTACATCCAGGCAGCCACCTCTCCCAAGGACATTGTCATCATTGTGGATGTCAGTGGCAGCATGAAGGGGCTGAGGATGACCATTGCCAAGCACACCATCGTCACCATCCTGGACACTCTGGGGGAGAACGACTTTGTCAACATCATTGCAGTATGTGTGCCTGCACCCCGGGGCTGGGCTGCCTCACAGCCCCTCCCCTCCCCTCAGTGACCACCCCCAGCAGCCCGGGGAGGGGGATTGACCCAAACTCCCCTGTGTGGTCAGCAGGGTGCCTGCCAGGGCACTCAGCCCTGCTCCACAGGGGATGCTGGCTGCGTCTCTGCTTTCTCAGGGCTGTGACTGCAACAGAAGCAAAGGGCTGCAGGGAGACACCTGAGCTAGCAGGGGCCTGAGCTAAACATCCACCTAGCTTGCCATAACGCTGTGTTGGTGTCCAGCAGCAGCTGGGTAATCCTTAGGAGAACCTTTCCAGGCTACAAAACTACCGCCACGTGCCTCTTTGTGCACCAGCATCCTGCAAGGCTGCCCTTACAGCTCTGAGTCCCTCAGCTGGGGCTGCCTGGAGCCTGGCAGGAAGCCTGAGTGCTACTCTGCTCCTTTCTGAGCCCTGGCAGGGTGAGGATGGGCTGGTTACCCACAGAGAGCCAGCACCACTGGCCACAGAGAGCACAGCTTCTTTTCATGGCTTACAGCAAGGCTGGAGCCATGGCAAAGGCTCCTTGCCTTCTAATTTTCAAAGCTAATTCAAACACCACCTCCTTCCCCAGGCTTCTTTCTCTGCTAGCTTGCCAGGGCGCAGCCACTGAGATATAAATTCTACTTTTTGTTGATAGCTTCTTATGTTAGCTAATTAGAAACTCCAGTGGCAACAATTCTGTCTTTATATGACTGGACAGATGGAAGAGTGAACAGTGTTGGCAGAAAAATGGAGGGGAGTCATTAAGGAGTTTGAAATATCATCTGTTCTTCACAAACAATCCCAGAAATACCATGTTTTATATATGTATATATAGATATATTCCTTTACTGCACTCACACTGAGACCCTGCTGGCTCAGAGACACTGAAGCCTCACCCAAACTCCTACTGATCAGCTGAGCATCAGTGGCCTCTGAGGAGCTGCACTCCCCTGAACCCTGCAGGAAAAGGCTCCCAGGGACCTTACCAAGCTTCACCTCACGTGTACCAGCCTGGGATCAGCCACTCCCCAGCCATCCCAGGCAGGGGAGGTGTGCTCACCTGGTTTGGTGCTGTTCGGCCGTGCACCAGAGGCTTCCAGCCTTGGGCTGCAAGGCTCAGCTGCTGCCTGGGGACTTCAAAAGTCTCCAGAGGTCAAAACTGTGTGCAGAAAGTGCTAAAAGCAAGGCCAGGGATACAAGTTCATAAAATGGGGATAAAAACTCTGTGGTGTGAGTTGAGGGAGGGGGAAAGTAACCTTGTATGTGTAGATATGTTCAGCTAAAACTCAGCAAAATACCCTAATTAATGTGTTGTTCAAACAAACAGGAGATTCATCAAAATCCTGGTTTGTCATGATCACTATAAAGCATTTTTAAGGGAAATAGGTATAAAATGGCATAGTGCTCCCTGCTGTTAGAGCCCCCTAACCCTGACACCTAGGACATGAAGCATTTTGTGAATTTGCCCCCGTGACAAGCCCTTTCTGTTGCTTTTCTCTTTGCAGTACAATGATTATGTTCATTTTATTGAGCCCTGTTTTAAGGGTATCCTGGTCCAGGCAGACAGAGATAACAGAGAGGTGAGTACCTGGCCCCTCTCAGTGTAACTCAGCTTCCATGGACTCTGTTCCCAGACCCAGCCCACACTGCCTTGTTAAAAACAGAGGGCAAGGGGTCTCCATCTTAGACACCCCCCTGTCCCCAGCCCTCAGAAATGAGAATAATCCATCCTTTCCTGGTGAAGATGTTCTCAGCCCGGCCTGATCCTTCATCAGGGTGGATCCAGGAGGGTTCAGCAGCCCTGAGGACCCAGCCTGTGCCCAGCTGTTCCACCACCCTCTGGGCTGACTGGTGTTTTCATCTTCTCTCCCTGTTTTTTTTTTATTTTCCTACCTCTTTCATTTTTTTTGGTTTGTATTACTATATTCCTGTATGCCTTCAACAACCAGAATTCTCTCCCAGATTAGCCCCAGGTCACAGAGTATGACTGCAGAGGGTTGTGTCTTCTGCAGTGTTTCCCAAAGGATTCCCAAACATCCCAGACACCATCTTGCAGAGAGGGTTTCATTTAAGCAGATCAGTGCTGCTTAAGTCATAGACAAGCATTCAGGTTTTTTATTTTCCCCCATCCTGTTGCTTTTGGGTGCACAGGATGAGGTTTTTTCTCCTGAAGGAGCAGATAAGGGAAAGTCAGATTTCCAGCAGTTCTGCCCCTTCCATGCTCTGGCATGGCTTGCAGTGGTTCACAGTCCAGAGGCTGGGAAATGCAGTCCTGCCTTTCCTGGGCTGCCCTCTCCTCCCCTGGTCCAGGGAATGCCCTGCCTGCAACTCACCCCTGCTTCTCTCCCTCTCTCCTTGCCAGCACTTCAAGCAGCTGGTGGAGGAGCTGCAGGCAAAAGGAGTGGGGACTGTGAACAAGGCTTTGACAGAGTCCTTCAAAATCCTGAGAGAGGTAAGGGCGGGTGCTGCTGTGGGGCTGGAGTACCCCAGGGGCTGCAGAGGGAGCGGGCAGGGCTCACCTGGTGGGTCCCAGCACTGTGCAGGGCTCACCCATCCAAGGGGAGCTGTTGCTTTGTGCATGGTGCCCACAGCCACCAGTCCCTGCCCAGGAGGGAGCAGGAGCCAGCAAGGCCTGGGACCTCAGGGGTGTTCTTCATGAGCCCCACAGCTGGGCACTGCCCAGGCACCTTCACAGGTAAATATAAAATATAACTGATCAGCCCAGGGCCACACTTCTGCTGGAAGTGATGTTATTAGGGAGCAGTGATGGTAATGAAGACATGCAAGATTACTCTTCAGATTTATTTCAGTGTCACTTTGCTGAGTATCAGTGCTTGGGGAGGAAATCACAGGTACAGGAGAATTAATCCCTCTGATAATGAATGATTCATTGCCTCATGTGAATGGGAAATTCAGTAGCCTGGAGGTAAATATACCATTTAATTCTGTTTCTGAAGGATGGTAACAAGGAAAAGGAGCAAGAACCAGCTGAACACCCCCATCCCCTCACGGCACTGTCTGTAGTGGGACTGTGGATCACAGAATCATAGAAGGGCTTGGGTTGGAAGGGGCCTTAAAAGCTGAGACAGAATATGTCCCCAGTGACCTAGCCAAACAAAAATACCTCCAGGCAGAGAGTGTTGCCCATGCACCCCAGTGGACTAACGTGACTCCACTGCAGTAACAGAACAAACTCCTTGGTGGGTAAAGAATTTATTTTCTCTCTCTATTCAGCATTAAAAAATGCAGTCAGGAATTCCAGTAGTCGTCACTTATTTTGATTCTTGTTGATTCTCTCTTGCTTAATGAGCTCTAAACAGCTCTGAGATTGCTCTTGGACAGTGCAGCACCCAGTGGTGATAAACCCTGCTGCTGCTGTTCACTCACAAGGGGAGGCACTGCTTCCCTCATGCCTTGTGCTGTCACCTTGGAGCTGGGGAGAAGGCTCAGGGATCTGAGCCCCTGCAGTGAGGAGAGGAGAGGAGTCATTTCTGTGCCTTGGAAACGGCTGTCCATAAAGCAGGGCTTCACAAGCAGCACCTTCAGTGCCAAAGAAATGTGTGGAACAGAGTGAGTGCCTCAACAGCAGCAGCACCCCGGGCCCTGCAAGTGCCACAGCTTCAGGCAGAAGGGAGCCATGTGCTGGTGTGGTTCAAGGGCTCTCTGGGATCACCTCCTCGAGCTTCCCACACCTGTATGGGTAACAGCACAGGAGAAGGGTTTTCAGCAGAATCTGAGCAGTCACAGTCAGCAGAAAGGGGGACTTTGGTGGCATTGACCACCCCCTTCCCATCAGACAGAATTCCCCCTCCCAGCTGTTCCTCACAGCCCCTCCTGCCGTGGTTCAGGGGAGCACAGGCAGGACAGTGACAATTGCAGCATCACGCTGATGGAACAGCCTCTGCTGATTGCAGTGACAGCCCGTGATAATATCTGTAATGAAGGGGGCTGCGAAATTTCCCTCGTAATTTTCCTCAGTCCAATTGCTCGCAGAATTAATAGCCCAGCAGAGACCTACTCAATGAGGTATGAGTAGCAAAGAGGGATTGTAGAACAGCACAAACCTCTCACTGTCTTTGTTTTCCTCCATTCTCCTCTGGGGGAGACAGGGCACATTTTAATCCGGGATGCAATTTGCAGAGCAGTTTCAGGAGAACACTTAGCCAGGATTCCCCCCTGTCCCTCTCTGCCGTGTTCAATGAACCACTTGATCTCTCCATTTCAATTTAGCCACAAACCCAGTGGTTTCAATAAAATATGCATCCCAGGGAAACCATAGTCTTAAGCACACATTTATGAAGTGCTTCAAAATCCTTAGGTGTGAAGCGCTGCCTTTTGAGGTCTTCTCTTATTTATTAAGTTTTATTCTATCTTGCTGCTCTCTTCTCCTCCTTGTTTCACAAGTGTGGCCTCCCTTGTTCTCTCCCCTTTTCCCTGCAGGATTTCCACCCCTTTGTTCTGCTTCCAGGCTGCCTCCCCTGGAACACAGTGCTCCCCACACCATGTGAGTGCTGCAGCTGAGGGCTATCAGGGGCTAAGCAGAGCAGAATAATTGCTTTCCCTGTTTTACACACCGTACTCCTCTTAACAGCACGTCAGACAACAGCTAGGGGTTTTTCAGGCACTGTCACATTGTTCATTCCCATCCAGCTGATGTCTCTGCAGCCTCCCTCCCCAGGCAGTATCCACCCTCCTCCTCAGTTCAAGCCGCTGCCTCTCCTCTCCCATGTGTCCTCCCTTCTCAGGATACACTCAGAGCAGGTATTTTGAAAGCTGTTCCTTTTCCCACCCTGTGGAGGACAAGAAAAGCCGAGTTCTGCTTTCCAAGGCCACCTTAGAATGATGTTTCCCCTTCCCACCAGGCTGATTTAATCGTGCCTGGACTTGCTGCAGGTCTCAGAAATCACATCAGTGTTTGAAGTTAATTGGGTGGGTCATTCTAGAATGGCTAAAGGTGGGGAAAAGATGGTGAAACTGGTCACAGACTGGATTTCAGTGAGACATTAAATTCGGAGTAACTTGAGCCAACTGGTGCCATAAAAGAATGAACCAGTGTGCTGATTTAATAAACAAAGGCTTGTGGCCTCTCCTGTCCCCCTTGTGTGCACTTCATTTACACACTCACAAGATGCACGTGTCACTAATTTTTCTAGCAGCATGCTAGATGTTTGAGGACAGATTATCCATCCATTTTCTGTGTTTTCTGTTGACTCTCTCTTCATCCTTTGGGGTCTTCTATAGTCCCAGTCAGGTCTCAGCCCATGAGGCAAGCAGTTCAGCTACACCTTCTGCAATTCTTTCCCTTCTCGCTGAGCAAAGATTATTCAAGTGCTTTCAATTAGGTTTTTCTTTAACCCTACATCTTTGTGACCCTGCCTCTAATTCATTCATTCTTTTCTTAGTTTCTTATCACTTCAGAGGTACCCAGCCATTACAATATTTTCCTTTTGATGATAAAGGATGGAGGCTCCAAAGCATCTCTGCCTGACCATCCCCCTCTGGTTTTAATCATCTGGCATCATATTATTTTTACTCTCTTTCTTACTTCTTCTCTGAACACTTTAGAATTGTTTCTTGATTCCAGTCACATTTTATGGACCTGGATTCTACAGCGTGTTTTTCAGGCTATGCAAAGCTCAGGCTTTCCTGTTTACCTGTTCCTACTGTTTTGCTTCGTGCCCTTTCTTGTTTCTCCTTCGCTGCCTTTGTTTTCCTGCTTGCTGATTTTCTCCCCACGAGACGCATTCCAGTGAGTTTGAATTTTCAGTAGTTCTGGAGGCCACTCCAGAGGCAGGTCTGCATAATAACAGGGCAGAGGAGATGGAGGGGCTGCAGTGCCCTGGCCAGGCGTGCACACAGTCAGCACGCTGCCTGCACACCTCCGGGCCATGCCCAGGGCTCCACGGCTGCACTGGGAGCTCTCCCAGCCTGCAACTGCAGAGGAAAAGGCAGTGAGCAAACCAGGGAGTACAGGAGACCGTGACCCTGAATTGATTAGATCATGCCTGTTAGTCCTGGCAACGTGACTGAAGCTGCACAGGAGAATGCACAGCCCTGTGCCTCCTTCACTGACCCAGCTCCAGCGTGCATTTCTTCAGACATCTCTTCTGTGGACGTGTTGTTCCTCATCTCCCCTTCTTTCACGCTCCTGAGACTCCAGTCAGAGCAGGGAATTATGCTCAGATCTTGCTGTGAATGCTGTCAGATCATTTGCTACAGCTGCAGCCAGTCACAAAGGACCTAAAAACCAGGGATTACCTCTTGTTCGTTTGTTTTCTAAATCTGTCTTTTTAATCTCCATTTCTATGACACTGATGATCTCATTTTCCCTGCTGAAAATATCATCTACGCCTGTAATTAGGAGATTGCTGGTTCTGATACAACATCTAATTTCTCAGTATCTCAGTATTATGAGTTCTGAAGTAAGCTTCATGAAGAGATCTTAGGTACTTTGATGAAATGGTGGGTGACCTTCATTAAGTGTTAATTTAATAATAATCTAAACACATATTGCAGATTGCAACAGTTTGGAATAAGCTGCTTTTGTAACCACAGGGTTCCTATATCTGTGATCTGAGCCTCATTCTGACAGCATCTCCTGCACCCTGTGCCTCCCTGGTGGACACTCACTCTGTCTGTTCTCTCTGCTAATCTGCACTCAGCTGATCTCTGTCCTAGAAATAACCCACTTGAGGCTCTGGTTTTTCCTACCTGCTGCTCTTTAGCACAGTCCCATGTGGCTCTCACCCGCTTTTCTCCTTTGCTTTGCTCCTAAGAGCAACCTGTGCTGGTTCCTGCTGTGCACCCTCAGCCTTTACTGTCTCCCTCCCCTCTGAATGTGCTGCTGAGGGGACTCAGCAGCACGGTCAGAGGGGAGATGGGCAGTAAAGAGGGAGAAAAGAAATGGGAGAGAGGAGGAGCGTGTCCCAACACCTCATCCTGACTCAGTGTTTCCCACAGATGTTTCACCTGAGAGCAACCAGTCAGAAATGTCCCCATCACAGCACCCTCCTCACTCTGTCCTGGTTCTGGTCAGGGACACAAGCAGGGGCACAGCCAGAGAGGGGCTGGTACCTGTGGGCACCCAGCAGCTGCTGAATCCATGAAGAGATTCCAGACACTGTGTGGAGTTGGGGGAGGCAGGACTGAGGACACAGATGGTGGCAGGAGGTGACGGTACAGTGATGTTAGCACTGAACCCGGAAATTTCATTACAAGGGACAATCACAACATAATTGTGGGAGTGGTGAAATTACTGGGGAAATCTGGGCTTGGAACTCCTTTGAGGTATCCATGGTCATGATGTTAATCTGCAGTGCAGCCACAGGACCATGTGCCATGTTGGTAAAGGCATTTGTCTGTCATAACATAGCTTTACCAAACCCGAAAGGAGTTGGGAATTGAACCCTAAAACATCTAAAATCTCCCAGTTCACAGTCTCTGCTCTTGTTCTCCCATCCAGAGACTTCATTCTATGCAATTAATCTTGCCACTTGGCTACATTTTTTCTCATTTATAAGATATAACTATATTTTCCAGTTTAAAATTGCTGCTGTTTGATGTAACCTCAGTCACCCCTCAGTTGGTCCCCTGGTCTTCATCTCTCTCATCATACTCTTCATGCTGTTGCCTCTCATTAATCTTTGTTAGCAGCAGAGCTGTTGTCTCTCCTTCTTCCCATAATGTTTTAGCTCTGCATCAGTTTCTGTGCCTTCCTCTGTTGATCAGGCTTTTCCTTGCTCAGAGCATGGCAGGACAAGGAGAAGCACAGAGTGCCACCGAGCTGGCAGCTGCAGCCCACAGGCTGCTCACTTTTGTCCCTGGGATGTCCCCAGCTGCCTCTGCTGCTGGCTCTAGCTCTGCGTTGGTGCTGCATGAGGCCCCAGTTCTCTAGAGCAGGTACTGAGGGTGTGGGGAGCACAGGGAGCAGGGGACAGGCAGCATTCCAAGGCTGCTCCTCCCTGGCAGGGCATGGGGAGCACAGGGAGCAGGGGACAGGCAGCATTCCAAGGCTGCTCCTCCCTGGCAGGGCATGGGGAGCACAGGGAGCAGGGGACAGGCAGCATTCCAAGGCTGCTCATCCCTGGCAGGGTCTGGCTCACCTGTAGGAGCACATCTGTCCAGCACCTCTGTAGGTGCCCTTGGGAGCACGTCCCAGAGTCCTGGGGCACCTCTGCTCTGCCTCAAACCTCTCTGCTGCATGGACAGCAGGTCATCTGTCATGTCAGTGTACGGCCCCTCTGTCTGGCACATCCATAACCTTTCCCAGCTCCAATGGCAGTGGCCCTCTTTTTTCATATGCTCCTGCCTTTCTTTGCTGTTCTTTGGCAGATTGATGGACTCACCCTGAAATAATGAGTCTGATTTCTCACTCCTCTCACATTTTCTGCCATAGAAAGTGACAGTGCTGTCAAATCAGAATTGCCATGTTTGTGGTCAATCTATAGTTGTTTTGCATAAACCAGTGTGACTGTGCAAGATGTGAAGCAGCAGGGAATCACACCCTTCCTCCACAGCACTTATTTTCTCCTCATTATTTTTACTTCTGCAAAGCCTCCTGTGTCTGCATGTGCCAGGCAGGGCTGTATAAATAAAAAAATCTATTTGCAGCGTGCGAACACACTCCTTTCTGAGCAGTGTGGGGTCTGCAAGTGGCAGTCAGGATCTGGCCCAGCAGCGAGTGCAGCTCCTCTAAGTCAGCCTGTGCTGGGCTAAGCAGTGCTCTCCCCTCTGCTGCAGTTCAGAGACGCTGGCCAGGGAGGTCTGTGTAACCAAGCCATCATGCTGATCACCGACGGCGCCGTGGAGGATTACGAGGCTGTGTTTGAGAAATACAACTGGCCCGATCGCAAGGTCTGTGTGGGAGTGAGGAAGAGCAGGGGAGGGAAAGGTGCTGTTCTGCTGGGGTGGGAGTGGAAGAGCATGAGCCAGGATATCATTCACATATTCCAGTGCCTGAACACCCATGGGCACTGACTGGAAATGCAAACAGAGCCTGCTGCGGTGATGTCCGAGGTGAGAAGATTACAAAATGCGTATCTCCAGGTCAGGGAAGCATTTCTTTTTCATACACTGTGTTTTCTAAAGGTGTGGGCAATCAAAATGTCCCCCTGAAAAGATTATAGAGACTGAGTTGGGTATTTCAAAATTAAACCCCAACTTTTGCTAAGAGTTTTAATCCCGTGCAGGACTGTTTATAACTGATTCTGTTCAGGAAAGGTTTGGCTGTTCCAGGTTCTTGTGGTGGCCAGGGGAATGACCCAAACAGCCTCTCTAGGTGCCTTCCAGCCCTGTTTACTCTGATGTCTGTGATTACAGGCTTGCACTAGCAGAGCTGGCTGTGAAAATGGAACAGACCACTGCTCATCCTAAACCCTCCTGATTTATTTGTTTACTTCATCCCAGCTAGCAGCAATGCACAAAGGGAGAGAAGCAGCCCACTGAGAGACCAGAGCAGGGGGCTGTTAAAGCAGTTTATTTCAGGATTGGCTCTTGTGTTGGTGGTCAAACGCAAGAGAAATGGTGAAGCTCTCTGTAAATGATTCATGTGCCCAGCTGTTCCCCTGGGTAAAGGATTCCTGGGAGCTATAAACCTCTCTGCGTGTGGTTGCTGAGTGCCTGGCAGAGCTGGCATCATAAAATCAAACAGAATTTGCACTTTTGCTTTGTCATTCTGATGATGCCAGGTGCTACTTGGCTTTCTGGGCTTATTGTAATTGGAAATTCAGTTCCAGGCCACAAAACAGGAAACCAATGTTGCCAGAGGCTCCTGCCCCTGTGTGAAGGCGGAGCTGTTGCTCTGAGCACACTCACAGCAGTGGACAGGGGATGCCAAACGCCAGCCCTTTGGGTTTGGTAGCACGTTCCAGCCTCACTCTCCTGCCTTTGCCTCCTCCAGGTGCGGGTGTTCACCTACCTCATTGGACGGGAGGTCACGTTTGCCCCCAACGTGAAATGGATCGCCTGCAACAACAAAGGTGCTGTGCAGGAGCCTCCCTGCACCCTCCAAGGCTTACCCAGCACTGCTGGGACCCACAGCCCTTGCTTGGAAGGCAGGCTAAGGAGAAAGCAGGCCCTGCTGGCCCACGTGCAGCGTGCCTGTGTCCAGCCAACCCAGGCACTCCGTGTTGAGCCACCGCATTCTCCTGTCCCCGTGCCAAGGGACACCGTGACCGAGATTCCTGCTGGCTGTGGTCCACCTAAGTCCCCTGTGCTTATTGTGTCCCAGTTGCTGGCTTTTGACAATCTGTCTAAAGCTCTGACAGAGAGCCTGACACCTTTTGGCTGAGATGTAAAACAAACATCGCTGCTTTAAAGATTTGACAGCAATTTTCGCAAGGTCCGCAGGTTAACCCCTGCATCCTGGCCAAATTCTTTGTGTGTAAGGGATTTTCACTGACGTACCAAAAATAGCTCATTAATCCCTCCCCAAACCCACTATTCTCTCTAACTCTGCCATGCAGTTTTCCAGCTTTGCACTCGTTTAGAAGCAGGGGAGACGTGTCAGCAGCGTGACTCAGGGCTCTGTTTCTCCCTGCAGGGTACTACACTCAGATCTCCACGCTGGCAGATGTGCAGGAAAATGTCATGGAGTACCTGCACGTGCTGAGCCGGCCCATGGTCATCAACCACGACCACGACATCATCTGGACCGAGGCCTACATGGACAGTGCGGTAAGGGCCTCCTGCACCTGCCAGAACCAAACAAAGCCCTCAGTTCACCCCACACTTAGGTGAAACAGGCCAGGAGCTGGTTGACTGATAGAAGTTACTGGTCTCTGGCTCTGCTGAGACAGACAGTATTCCTTTTCCACGCACTGCTGGAGCTAAGGTGTGTAAGGGCCTCCCACACCCGCCAAACCCAAACAAAGCCCCAAGTTCACCCCACATTTAGGTAAAACAGGCCAGGAGCTGGTTGACTGATAGAAGTCACTGGTCTCTGTCTCTGCTGAGACAGACAGTATTCCTTTCCTGCTCGCTGCTGGAGCCAGGGTGTGTATGCAGAGTCAGACAGGAATCTGCAGTGACTCAGGTGCCCAGGACCAGTCACACAGGCACAAGGTCACCTGAGGTGTGCTTCTGTGCAAGCAGGTTACCTTCCAAAGGCTTACTCACACAGTCTGTGCCTTGGGTCACAGAGACTGAGTTCCTCCAGCCCAGTAGCTAACTGCAAATTGCTACTCAAAGATACAGATTTCACCAGAGGCAGCAGGGTCACTCTTTCCCTCCTTAAACCTAGCAAGACCTAACTCAGCACAGCAGTCCTGAGCCCAGCCCTGTGGGCTAAGGACACGTTGCAAAGGACCAGACAGTCAGCACACCTTTGTCCCAGACCTGCCCTGTGGGAGGACATTTGGGTCTCCAAGGGTGACGTGGGGATATCTTCTGCTGCATGAGCTGTGCCAGATGAGGGCTGTGTGTACTAATCAAAGCCTTCAGAAATGCTACTAATTACCCAGGAGGTTTATTTTATCAGCAGACTTGTCACCTCTGGCACTGGTGTATAGGGTCACACTTCCCAAGGCAGCCACAGGCATTTGTTTGCTGCACATGTTTTTTTCTGCATCTTGTTTCCTGCCTCTTGTCTTGTTCTCTTGCTCTGTCCCAGCCTCTCCTGTCCTTGGTTCGCTCCTCCATTCATGCATTCATTTCTGTGTTCATCCATGTCTCTCACCAGCTGCCCCAGTCTGAGGAGGTAACTGCAGCCTGTGTTCTCTGCGTGTGCTGTTCCCCTTGTGTCAGTGCCAGCCCCACAGCCACAGCTGGCCTGTACATCTGCAGCACTCAGGGCCCTCCTGCCCTGGCAGGAAGAGGAGAGGAGGTGCTGGATGTACTGGAGAGCTGTGCTGTTGGTTCAGAGTAGGTAGGGCTGTCTGTGTTGTGCAGTAGTTTGACTCACCTGATCTCTTTTTCCACACGTCCAGTAAGTGCAAGAGAGGTTTGCTTGCTGTGTGTTACTGTGAGTGTTGCTGTGAGTGGGAAGATCCCACAAAAAATCATCCAGAGAAGTAACTCAAGATACCAAGTCCAAATGTCCATCGAGTGACTGGATTGTTGACTTGCTCCTCTGTGGCTCCCAGCAGGCTCTGTAATAGGGACAGGAGGTCATTTCTTGCCTTGCTACTCACCTCAGCAAACAAGAGATGGAAGGAGTGATGCCACTGGCAACTGAGGATTAGAATCTTTCTGTGGCTAGGCATGTTTGGGAGACTCCTTTGCATAAGGCTTGCCTGTTTTACCTCCTCTCATGTGCTTTTAGAGCATCTGCCCTCTGTTGAATTGGGAACATCTCCTATCCCATTACACATGCATGTCCTGTATCCCTCATAGAGGCAGCTCTCTATGGTGTATCTGTTTGGATCATGACTTTGTCTCTTTTTCCTGAGCTGAGATGGTTGAGTAACAACCGTATATAAGTAGCCTTGTGTGTATTTGTGTATTTCAATATTTGTCTGTGGTGTTTCTCATTTGTGGTATTCATATGTTTGTGGCATAGATGATACCCTTTTTGTGATTTTGCTCATATTTGTGTGGCTTCCCCCTGTTCTGTGCTGCTTGTGTTGGTGCTTTTTGCACTCATTGTGTAAGTGCTTGTGTCTACACTCATCAAAAGTGGTGGGTATAAATTGTTCCACCACTTCCACAGGTTCCTGTCCCTTCATTAAAACAACTCTTCCACGCATTTCACTGGCTTCCATCCCATCCTCACCACCCCACAGGAGCATCCATCCCACAGCCTCTTGGGCACAGGGTGTTTAGGAGGTTTCCCGAGGGGTGGGAGGCAGGGAGGTGGCCGGCTGCAGTGCAGCTCTGGGGGGCTGCAGTGCAGCTCTGGGGGGCTGCAGTCCAGCTCTGGGGGGCTGCAGTGCAGCTCTGGGGGGCTGCAGTGCAGCTCTGGGGTCCTGGGGGCTGTCCCTGCCCTGGGCTCCCGGGTGTGCCCTCACTAACACACGCGCCGCTGTTGCTCCGTGGCAGCTGTTCGCGTCGCAGGCGCAGAGCCTGCTGCTCATGACGACGGTGGCCATGCCGGTGTTCAGCAAGAAGAACGAGACGGTGAGCGAGCGCGGCACCGCGGCTCCGCTACGTTTTATCTCCTTCTGCCAGGGACGGGGTTAAATGCTCCAGACAGTGTTTCTTGTTCGGACTCGGGTGTTTATTAATTCTTATCTACATTACAGTCTCACACACTGTGAGTGCTACAGCACTTCTGGCTAACAAACTAAAAATGGAGCCTTTCTCTCTTTTGCTACAAGGCCTTTAAGGATAAACTGTCCAATTAAGAAATGACACCTCAATTATTTTTGCTTTTAACCCAATAACCAACCACCCATGGCCCACAATGAGGACTTTTCTACCCAATTAAAAACTACCACCCAGACCTGTGAAGAAGGGCTTAACCTATGCCCTAAATCCTCCATCTTGGTTTATGTATATTACTGTATTCTAAACGCTTAAACCCTAAGTTTTCCACCTTGTGAGATCACACACTTCTATTCAAACTCCACACCCACAATCCCAGTGTTATCACTCAATTTTGGAGCCTTCTCCATGGCCTCAGGTCAATGCAGTGTTTTCTTGGGGGTCAGTGCCTGTCAGACAGAAAACCTGAAGTTCTCAGTGCCCAGGGTTCCTAGAGGGTTCTAGAGCCAAAGGGCCTCAGAACCAACATCCGGCCATTAGGGAAGGCAGCAGACCTCCAGCAGGGTGGATGGGTGATAATTTATCTGTCAGAATGATAGGCTGTCATTTCTTTAAAATACCCCTCAAATATGACACTTCTCCTTGTTTTATCCCTTCCATTTTCAAACTGAGCCTGGTTTACATACCCTGAAATTTCAGGCTGGAAGAGATCATTACCTTGTCTAGTCTGCATTTTATTGCAGACCTTTACATCTCACACAGATGAGCCTAATACCCTGGTTTAGGCAAAAGCTTCAGTGAAGAAAGGCATCCAGATCCAAGCTCTCTCCATTATGCTCCCTAACTCTTCATGAAAAACTGGTGTCTAAATTCTGCTTTTAATTTGTCTGACCTCACCTTCCTCTCATAATGGCTTCCTCAGATTAAAAAGCCTGTACCCTTTAGTAAGTTCTCATGGGAAGCATCTTCTACACTGCCATAAAATCAAACCTGCCCATCTTGATAAGATGTAAAAGGATTATTTAGATGATTTGATAAGGGCATTTCCTCTGGGGTTTGAAACCCTTTAGACACTCTTTTCTGTAGCGTTTCTAATTTCTCAGCATCATTTTAAAGTGGAGAATAGTGCCCTAGCAGTGCTGTACAGGGGACAAACTCTTCATCCAGGTCCTACAAGTGATTATCTGCCTTCTCCACCTGGGGCTGGCCATAGCCTGCACTAGCACAGCACTGCAGTGGGAGCCTGTGTGTAATTTTTCCACAGTGCTCTCCAGATGCTTATTAAACAACCAGATCACCATGTCATGGAGGGGGGGTTTCCTTTTTTCTAGGTTAACAGTTTTGTTAACCTAGAAATTGACTTAGTTGGCCCAATTTATCAACCCATTCATGTTGGTTTGCATTATTTTCTTGACTTTATTGGTATTTATGCATACTGAATGCAGGGGTTTGCCCTCAAAACTTGTTTTCAGTGATTTTATGTTACTTCCAAATCACAGTAGTGAATACTTACTAGTGCTGTGTAGAAATGCTCTTCTCCATAAGCACTGGAATAACTCTTGGGACTTTATAAAGTACTTTAATTGGTTTTGAATAACCACTTTCACACAAGCCTAGAGGGGATGGGTGAGAGACAACTAGGAGGACAATAATGTGTTTTCAGGTAGAAAACTACCAGGTTTTGCTTCTGAAAATGGATTCTCCTTTGTTTTAAAGCGATCCCATGGCATTCTTCTGGGCGTGGTGGGCTCTGATGTACCACTGAGGGAGTTGTTAAAACTAGCTCCACGGTATAAGGTAAGACTGAGATAATGCAATTGATTCCTTTGCACAGCAAAGTCACTGCTCACACTTCCATGGGCATGGCTGAAAAATCACTTCTCTGCTCTGCAGGAAAACCTATGAGCAGAAGGGAAGAGCTGGTGGTGTGTGGTTTCTATACAGCACATATGAAATCATTCACTGCTACAAGCTTTTAGGCTGCTTCAGCAGCACGAGGACTGGGTGATCCAGCAGGCTGGCAAAAGGTTATGGAACCTTTACATCCTGATGGTCACCAGCCTAGATCCCTCAGAGATGACAGCCTGTATCAGAAGAATTAAAGTTTCATATCCAGTTCCCAGAGGACAAGAGTTGCCATGCCAGCTGGCAAAAAATGCACTTGTTTCACTGTCAATATTCTTAGCAGAAAAACTGAGGGCTGAGTGGATTATGGAGAGCCAGCTCTCCTGTCATGCCTAGAGGCTCCTTTCTCCAGATCAGCGTGATGGTTTCTTGGCAGGACAGCGTACAGAAAGTTGGCTCTCACTCCCTGTGTGCTGTACCTGGATAGAGTATTTGCTCTCCAAAGTTGTTAGTCAAAAAACTTTCCATTAGCTCTGTGTTCAATGTATCTTTTAAAAAAATGTTCATCCATAGGAAATTGCCCCAGAGATGCTCTATTTGGTTTGGGTTCTGCCGTAAATTCCAGGCAGTGACCCTTTGTCCTGTCAGGCTGCACAGCAGGAGACAACAAGCACATCCAAGGACCACCATGAAATCTGGCAATTTGAGCCAACATTTCAGTGCTTGGTTTCTCCTAAATAACCATCAGACTACTACCACCAATGAGGCAGTTGTCCAAAATCTGATTGCTGAACACTCTCAGGGCTGAAAGTGCTGTCAGGAGCTGTGAATTTCTGTGGCACTTCCAGACAGGGATGCAGGGCAGGCCATTAACAGGCAGCTGTAGGACATGATCCTGCAGACAGCCCTGGAACTGTGAGTGTCAAGGTGCCTGCACTCAGCGTGCAAATCTGCCTGGTTTGGGCCAATTTTTATATAATTATTGCCTGTATGAGAATAATGCCTTTTCATCTCCCTTTCCCCATGTCATTTCAAGGACAGATATACTTTTTTTTTTTCTTCTAGGCTAAGGAGGGTCACTGTTCTTTTCTCTAAGCAGTGCCAGGAAAGGAGGGGAAAAATTTAGATTTCATTATATCAGCAGTAGGGCACATCTCAGAAACTCCTCCAACTCCACACCAGTTTGGAAACCTAGGATCCTTAACTTGAATTCCCTGGCATATGGGCTCCAAAAGCATCAGTTCCAGTGCTCCAGACCTCTGGAGCTTGTATATTAATGATTGTGCTTTTACTGGGCTGGGAAATTTCAGCTTTAATAGGCCAAAAAAGAAATTTGCTGACCCAGTGTCTTGGTTTCATTCTTGCCACACTGAGTTAAGCCAAGTGTGTTTTTCAAAAAGCTGCTTCACACAGAGACAGGCCAAGGTTTTGGCCTGGGATGTGTGAAATTCAGAATTGATTCCCTGAATGCACAGGCAGATTGTAAATGACTTACCTCTTCACCTCCCTACTGGTACCCCTCCAGGATTGTCTCTATAGGAAAATAGAGCTGCAACTTTTTTTTTTTGAAGATAGAAACTTTATCCATCGTTGTTTTCCTTGAGACACCTCTTGTTTTGGCAGGCTCGGGCTATCTGCAGGTTTTTAGCGACTCAGGGTGTAGCTGGAATTTGCATTATGTATGGGCTTGGGCTGAGTAATTGCTCTCTCGGAAATCCCTCGCAGATCAGGTCAGCCAGTGTCTGCTCTTGTTAGATTATGCAGTTCCTTAAAAAGCATTTTAAGACTACAGGCTTGTGCAGTTGGCCCGGGTTAGCTCTGGTCTTGCCAGCACTGAAACACAACGCAGAGCTGCTCTGAAGTCTGATGGTTTCCAGGGAAGCCATCCGTGAGCTTGCTCCTCACTGTTCGTTCAGTGCTCCACGGTGCAGTGGTGGGCACGCTGAGCTGTCACCGCTGCTTTGGGCTCCTTGCAGCATTCCCCAGCACTGCCCACTCCCCTGGAGCTCTGCTGGGAGAGCTCAGCCTGCCTCTGGCTGCTAACAGGACTGAACGTGTACAGACCTTACATCTGCACATCCTTTTGTGCATCCAAGCACAGACAGGGCAGACAGATACCCGCTTTGGGATGGATTCCATTTTCTGCTGGCCAACACCTTTAAAAAGAAAGCATTTCTCCACACTGGTGGTGCCAGCAGCACCCATTTCGCAGCAGTGTTTGTAGCTAAAGCTCTGATTATTCTAATAATAAACCTCTTTCTGCAGCTGGGTGTCCATGGCTACGCCTTCCTGAACACCAACAACGGCTACATCCTCTCACACCCAGACCTCCGTCCCCTGGTACGTAGAGCTGTGCCTCTGAGAGCCTTTGCTGACTGGAGACAGAGACTTTCAGTGCTGCCTCTGATTTCTTTGGGGTTTTTGAGCCATGAAAGCCACCGGGCTCTGCCAGACAGGGGCAGGAGGGCCAGCTGTCCTCATTGCTGGCTGCCAAGGCAGGCGAGGGTTTTACATTTCAGGTGTGTGCTGCTCAGAACAAACCCACCTGCTCACAGCTATCGGCATTGCTGTGGTCACCACAACAGACAGCTGAAAGGTGGCCCTGTCCTCAAAAAGGCAGCTTTGCCCAGGGAGCCAGGGGCTGCGGGAGTCACTTCGGTGTGCAGAGGGAAGGGACACGCCGTGTCTGCAGGGAGGGCGAGGCACAGCCGGGCACGGGCGCTGCTTTATCCTCCCACCCTCAGCTGGCCTCTCCCAGCCCGGTTCGTGCCTTCTCGCACCCCGGAGATCAGAGGAATTGCCCTCTTGCGTCAATTAGCTCGAGGTGAAAAGCCTCCCGTGAGTGGAGTCAAAGCCTGGCTGCCATCAGAAACGATCTCCTGCTCGTATTATAACGTTAATGGGATTATACTCTTAGCTGCAGGGAAAAAACCCATGTCCTGCAGGCAAGGGTGTTGTGCTGAGCTGTTTAGGAGAAGGAGGCCATAGCCTTTACCTGTCAGTTCAGCTGTGTCCCTGTCTGTCCCCTGGAACTCCCCTGGAAATACGTGACATGGGACCAAGAAGACACTGGCACAAACTCTGCCTTCCTAGTCAGAGAAGAGATGAGACAGCCCTGTTTTTCAAATTACACACCACTTCTTAAAGGGTTAGTTTAGAAAGTGATCTAGCCACTTACTTGAATCTTTTTTCTTTTTTTTTTTAATGCCAGTATAAAGAAGGAAAGAAACTGAAGCCTAAGCCGAACTACAACAGCGTAGATCTCTCAGAAGTGGAGTGGGAAGACCAGGATGAAATAGTGAGTGTCAGAAAATGGATTTAGCCATTCCTGTAGCTTTGTGTGCCTGTATGGAAGGTGTGGGAGCACTCCTGACTGGCTCTCACTAAGAGAAATGGGTGGTTTACAAGAGAACAAAGCATGAAGCTCCCCTGCCAAGTGCTTGTCTTCTTCCCAGTATGAGCTTTCCTTCTCATGGAACAAAGAAGGATGAGTGCTGGGAGCAGGAAGGAAGCACTTTGGAGGATGCTCCAGTCTGTGCAAGGCCCTTAATGCTGCCTTAATCCAAAGCCAGAGCGGTTTGGGAGTGTGGCAGTGTCCTGTGATGTCACCTACACATGCAGTGTGTGAGATACAGCTGAAGCCACTCCACTAAAGAGGGCAGGAACAAGGAAGTACATTCATCAAGGATACATTCATCAAATTCTCTTGAATTAATATATTATTAATAATAGACACAGAGGATAAAGGACTTAGACACTTGGGGAAAAAAATTCCAGGAACCCCCTTATTGCACAAGAGTGGAGGCACTGAAAGCGATAACTGACCAGAGGAGAAAAAAAATTTAAAACCCCCAAACTCTTTTCCACTGTCTTTTGAGTAAAATTATTAACAAGTGATAAAGAAGAAACAGTGTGCACCTTAACAGCTGCACAGTGCTGCTTTGCACATCTAGGACCCCAGATAAAATGAGAATATAGACAGGTTCCTCTGTGGCTGGTTTTATTTTACTCAGAACTAGGAGGAAATAGATCCTTAAATTACTAAGATAAGAACTGAATTTGGAGTAAGATAGAATTAGCTGTGAGACACCTGCTTCTGGATTGCAGGGGAGACTGCTGAGATAAACGGATCTGATGCTGTAGATATCCACTTAAACAGGTAGGACAAACAGAGCAGCAAGAGGATCACAGTAGCTACTGCCACTAGTGTAGGCCAAGTATAAAGGCAACATCAAAGGGATTCGGGAGGTGGAAGAGTAGCAAATTGTGAAAGGGAACACAGCAAAACTATGTAACATGGAAAGCAAAACAAAAACAAGAGGTTTTACATGCAGTGGAACCACCAAGATGCAAGTTGTCAGTGGCTTTGTGTAGGGTCACTGGTCTCTTATAGGACTTTGCTCCCATTGGGGTTTTCTCTCTCACTGGAGCCACTTTTGGAGCTATTCCTCTTTGCCTAGTTTGCTATTAAAAAAAATAATCCAGGAAATGAAGGAAATTTGTTTTGCTCTCATATTTATTTGGCTAGTGGGTTCCTGTCTGACCAGCTGACACTGATACCTGAGTGCAAATACAATACCAGGTGTAAGGTTTCTGTGCACAGACAATCAGAGTAAATCTATCCAGGGGGAAAAAAATATCATGAAACCAGCATGAGAAACAAAGGCCACTTTGTGTTCCTGCACTGTGTCTTCCAGAGGAGAGAAAGGTTGCAGTCACAGAGGGTGCAGAGACGTTCAGTGACGTGAGCGATATCTGCAGTGTGACTTCAGCAAGTCTAGAGGCTCTCAAGATACACCCACTGCAGCAGAAAGCTGCCAGCATTTCAACACTCATGTTTGTAGCTATGGCATCAGATCAGTGACAGACTCAACATCAGTTGCAGTGTAATCTCAGCAACACTGATAAGCAGCACATTCAGGCTGGAAAAATATGCCCAAGTGCTAATGATGTGTAACGCAGGCGGCTGCCAAAAGAAACCCAGGAGGGGGAGGTTGGCTGGCATTGTCTGAAAAACACCAACTGATGCACGGGGGTGCAACCTGCAGCAGGCAGCAGCAAGGGCTTGGGCTTGGCTGTAAAGCAGCACAGGATATTCACAGTGTGAGGGGAGAAAGGGGAAGGGCCCAGGGTCTGCAGGGGAAGCCAGACAAGGAGAGGCTGAGGGCCCTTGGTGTGTTCAGCCTGGAGGAGGCTGAGGGCAGAGCTCGCTGCAGTTGCAGCTTCCCGAGAGGGGCAGCGGGGCAGCCCCTGCTCTCCTCTCCGGTGACCTGTGACCCGAGGGCACGGCCTGGCGCTGTGCCAGGGCAGGGCTGGGCTGGGTGGCAGGGAAAGGTTTTCCCCAGAGGGTGTCTGGGCACTGGAACAGCTCCCAGGGCAGCGGGCACAGCAGCAGCCTGCCAGAGCTGCGGGAGTGTTTGGGCAGCGCTCTGGGGCACCGCTGTGACCGCGGGGTGCCCCGGGCAGCGCCGGGAGCTGGACCCTTGTGTCCAATTCAGGATATTCTGTGATTCTAAACCCAGAACCCGTAGCAAATCCTGCAGGCTGTCAGAGCAGAACAGAGAGTGTGCTGAGGCTCTGGAAGAAGGTCAAACACTCTTAGCCAGAAAGGAGTAATAGTACCAGTCCGTGTTTTCATTTCCAAGATGTGGGCCTTGGGAAACATGAGCTTCACATTCTAGGTCTGTAAATAACCCACATCAAACAGCCATAATAAACAACACCGTGGCCTCGTAAAGCCAGTGCAGTTGGCACTGGCTAGCACCTGAATGGAGGCCTGTCTCTGGGAGTAAGGAAACAATTTGTGAATGAGTAAGTTACTTCCCACCTATTTTTTTCTATCCAGCCTGAAGCAATAGACTTGATATGCTCTGGCAGGCTGGATATGAAGTCAAAGCCTCTGTACTTGTGGAAAAATTTCCTGGATCTTTCTTGCAAGAGGCTGGGAGTCGCTGTGAAAATTACATTTTCCCTTTGGAACCTGTGTTGAATAAAGTGCTCTTCTCACTGCCTACCCAGCTCTCATACAGTCATGCTTTGCTGTGCTAAACAGCTGCTTTGCTGCACCTCAGAAGTGGTGCTGAATACAGCCTATGATTTATAAATCAGTTTTTAAAATGTCAAAGAGCTTTGGATTCAGTCTGAGGGAGTCAGTTTCTCCCTTTTCTCCTCTTCCAGGCTCTCAAAGCACTGTGCTAATGAATTTCTGGCTGCCAAACAGTGAAGTCTGTAACTGGGACTGGCAATTTCATAGATTGCAGGTCCTTTCTTTTTGCTAAAAGACATATCAACGAGCTTTCAGGATAAACTATTACTTTTCTGTATCACTTATCAGCTTGACTGCCCAAGGATTCTGATCACTGCAAACAGGATTTCTGTTTAAAAGAAGCAAGACAGAGCTGGGGAGGAGAGGGAACCAACAGTGATTCTTTCTGCCAGCCCCTGTGTGTTAATGACAAGTGGCTCTGTTAATTCCTGCTGTGCCCTGCTTGGAGACACTAACACCAAACTTGTTCCCCTCTGCAGC
Organism: Prinia subflava; assembly: GCF_021018805.1. Taxonomy (NCBI): domain Eukaryota; kingdom Metazoa; phylum Chordata; class Aves; order Passeriformes; family Cisticolidae; genus Prinia; species Prinia subflava. The sequence continues at coordinate 1,133,275 of NC_086250.1, read as the reverse complement.
TGAGAAGTGCTATGATCAATGGGGAAACAGGCTACCTCTCTATGGATGTGAAGGTCCCTGTGGACAAAGGGGTAAGAAATCTTCCTTCTGCTCAGGTCACACAGGGGAGTGGATGGGAAGTGGATGCTGAGAAACCACAAAGGGGGTGGTTTTTAATGTGCAGCCTTCCTGGGGGTGAGGGTTTTGTTGTTTCACCACATATATAACACAAGTGCTAGGGACACACAAGAGAGCATCATCAGAAGTGCTCCTTACACCTGCCAAGGTTCTGCTCTCAGAAGGTGCTGGAAATGTCTCAGCTCCCTACTTGTCCAGACAAAGCCAAAAAGCATGTTGTTCATTGCTTGTAGGGCTGTGAAATGAATCAGAGATCTTCAAGAGTTACAACAGGGGAAGACTATGCTGAGCTGACTTAGAAGGAGATTTGGAGGCTATTTTGCCATCCTCTTTCCCTACCCAAAACCACTCATGAAAACTTTGTCCCTCACTTTGTCAGAATGTGATTCCCTTTATCCAGGTCCAAGATTAAATTTCTATGCAAATATTTGCAGCATTTTATGGAAAGTCCTAGTGAAATGGAGACTTTTGAGCACTCCAGCTCTAGGGCAGGGTTTTACCTCTTCCTTTGGAATCAGTGCAGCATTATCTCGTACATTTATGGTCACTGGTACTTTTTCATTCACGTTTATTTAACTCTCTTGAAGATTTTGGCTTTCATCATTTCCTGTTAGGAAGTATTCCAGAGTCCTGCAAGTTACACTGCCCTAAAGGCTTCTATATTTCAGGAAAATTTTCCATCCTTTATAGAGAGCATTTTTTTCAGTGGCTGGCTGCACTGCTCCCATGCTAAGCCACGGTCAACACCAATTCCAACAAACCAGATGCTCACAGCCACTGCTGAGATGGAGCCATCTCCTAATGCAGACACCCCTCTGTGTCCTCTGAATGGTTGTCCTGCTAAATCTTCTCACTACATTTTTTAGATCTAGTCACTACATTTTTTTCTCTCAGTTCTTGGTGTTTGCAACTCCCATGGCCCTCTTGATAGCTCTGCTTTTCTTCCAGGCATTGCTGACTCCTGCATTTGAAATATTTGCGCACTTTTCAGCTGTTATGATTGTTCCTGTTCACTCTTCTGTCATTTCTGGTGCCCAAGTGCCAGGGCTTCACTGAATTATGTGCCTGTTTCCCTGTTCCTCTGTACAGAGCAGCTGTTTTCTGCAATAGGATATTTCTGAACAGGGAGCCCCAGTCTCCTTTCTGTTGTCCCTTCAGGTTTTTTCTCCCTCCCACAGCTGTGCTGGAACTGCCACCCTCACTTCTGTGTTTCTTAGCTATTTTTTCCAGTTGCCATTTTCCCACATGAAACCCACTTCTCTTTTTCATCCAGCCTTTCTAATTTTAAGGGCTGTTGAGACACTTTTTTCAGTATGCAGAGAAATGTTCTATTTTGTCTTACAGAAAGATGCCTGTACAGAAGGGCTGCTAAGGCAGAGTCTGTTCCTCCCATTAGATTTTCTTCCCTCGACAACCTGTTGTTTACTGTTGCTTTTTGTTTACAGTTCTGCAGCTGGTTCTCCCTCCATATCTTATTTAAGCCCACTTTAACTGATTATTTGGAATAAAAGTTCTTGAGAAGCAGTTTCAAGTACTTTATATAAACCCAGATATATTGCATGTCCTTTATTTTCTTCATCCATTACCTTAGTTATTCTATCAGAAAAGTAATCAAGGTTTTAGAGCAAGATCTATCCTTTGTGGGCCTAGATTGCTTCTTTTGCTGGCTTAACCCCTTTGTGCACCCTCAATAACACTTCTTCTGAGTCACCCAATGATACCTTTTAATTCAATATTTTAGAGACATCCTTCTGCTCCCCTACCCATGGGAAAAAGAAGATAACAAAAAGTAGCCTTGGTAGAGAGATATTTGTTTCATTCTGCAGCTCTGGAAGCCTTGTGAAGCACAAAGGGGACTGAGGCTGAGTCTGTGACAGTTTTGCTATTATCAGAATCCACACAGAGTGGAAACCAGGAATGAAGCTTAGCAATTCCCACTTGTACTGTGCTAGCTGATGAAGCAGAGCAGCACTGAAACAAAGGAAGTGCTGACAGAGCCTTGAAACAAAGAGAATGAGGCAGCCAGACTGTGGAGAGGAGACCTGGCTGAAGGGGATGGAAATTATTCTGTCAGCCACATAAATGCCAATATCCACATTGATTCCAGGAGGGCATCGAGAACAGAGTGAGACAGCAAGGAAAAAATAAGGAACACATACAGGAGGCAGTTGTTAGGGAGTTCTAGGGGCAGAAATGCCTTTGCTTGCAGCTTGAGTACAGAAGGGCTGTGACTCTGACTTTCCATTCCAGGGGTAAGTGGTGGTACCTCCAGCTGTCTTGGGGCTGGCTGAGCACTCACCAGAGGAGGAGCAGATCAGTGCAAAAAAGGAGGAGCAGAACAAGCCCCACTAAAGGAAAGAGTCTCAGAGTAGTGGCCAGGCTTTTTCCATGCCTCCATCATCAGATCAGACAGGCAAAAAAAGGGAGGGTTAATACCTTTTGTACCACCCACAGCCGCCAAAACATCATCAAGTGATTTTCTTTGAGGGTATCACAGCCCTTTGGAAGATCTTGCACAGTAAGAGAAATGACTTCATGGAAAGGGTTGTTTAAAAATTGCAATGGACCACCCAGGGAGGTGGGGGAGTCACCATCCCTGGAGGTGTTCAAGAAAGGACTGGACGTGGCACTGAGTGCTATGGTCTGCTTGACAAGGTGGTGATGGGTCCAAGGATGGGCTTGGTGATCTCAGAGGTCTTTTCCAGCCTCAGTGATTCTGTGATTCTGGGTGGTCTTGGCCCAGCAGAAGACCCTTTTGTTCAGCAGTACAGCTGCCATGCATGGAAAGAGAGGGGAGGAAAGGGGTTAAGCCACCTGCCACCTCCTCCCCCAACAATATCCTGAACCCCCATCACACCTAATGATAGCCCCCATCCCTGTCAGCACAGTGAGCACAAACCTGGTGCTCAGAGTGGAGCTGCAGCCCTCTGTGCCTCGCTGCACTTCCAGGGCTGCTCAGCTCGAGCAGGTCAGAGCAGACTTTCCCTGGGGAACACTGAGCTTTCTGTGTTCACTCCCCTGTCTCCCACACACATCCTCTCACCTCGTTCTCAGACTGGGTCTAGGATTTTAAACATATTAGGGTTCATATACTGGCATAAGGCTTGGATAGAAACTTTCCAGAAAGTTTTCTCCTTTGGAAAAGTGTTCCACTGAAATCAACACTTTCCTACAGGAAAAGGCCAGTCTGGCAAACAGATGAAGTTCTGAAGCAGCTTTCAATAATCTGAAATTTCTTCGGTGGAAATGTCAGTCTGAAAAAGATATTTGCATGCAAATAAAATGGATTGGATTTGAAACAGCACTTTTTTTCCAAATTGAAAATGTAAATTTTTTTTTAAACTGATTTTTTTAACAAAATTGCAAGATGTTAATGTTTTGTCCCACTTTGGCATGAAAGCAAATGTCAGGAATATCAACATTTCCCACAGGAGTGGGGAGACTTGGCTCTGGCTGCCCACCCACACAGAGAATAGGTTTGCCATTCTGCCTCTCCTTCTACTCCACCCCTCCTCCCTATCTGCCCCCGAGCCCCCCTCCTGCTGGAGATGATGATGATGATGATGATGATGTGCAAAGCTGTCAGGGTTGCTGTGTGTAGCAGAGGAGCAGCAGGGCCCCAGCAGGTGTGCTTGGAGGGGGCGAGAGGGTGGGCAGCTTCCTCTCACCCCTTCCTGCAGCCAGGGCAGGAGCCCTGCAACAAAGAAAGGTTTATCTGAAGCCCTTGTTGGAAAGATAGAGTGGCTGCCTGGATCCTGGAAGTCTCGAGGTGCTGGACATGCTGAATACTGCACATTCATCCCAGCCTCCAGCCTGCCCAGCAGGGTGTGAGGTGTTGGCTTTGCTCAGCCTTGGGGACATTATCCCAGGTCCCCATCACCACCGTGCCCCTGCCCTGTCAGACAATCTCTCTTATTCATTCTCTTATTTCAGAAACGGGTTCTCTTCCTCACCAATGATTATTTCTTCACGGACATCAGTGGCACACCCTTCAGGTGAGCAAGGACTCTCAGGGACAGCAGATCAGTCCCTTCTCTTCATAAATCTTGCTACAAGTAGGGATAACTGGTTTCTTTGTTCCTATTGCAAATAAAATATTATTCGGGGTCAATTCAAAAGGAATATTATGATTTACCTGAAATTCAGAGTCCGAAAGCAATACCTTAGGTAAAGCATGTTGTTTCATTTCAGAGAAATGAGACACCTTAAATTCTCATTTCTGGTGAATATGGTATATGGTTCTAGTGTATGGCTTAAAAAAAACCCCAACATTGTTATAAACTGAAAATTATAAAACAACAAATAACAAATGAAGCAAATTGTGTGTATGTGTGGGAGGGAAGGGTGCTGGTTTTATTCCCCCAGTTGAAATGGTTTGAAACTGGCAGAGATTTGAAAAATGTTATCGTTGTTGGCCAAAACAATTGCCACCAGCAATGCCTCACAGGTTCTTTAGCCCCCTGTGCTGAGATTGGATCTCATTAATCCTCTTCCATGATATTCTTTTCTGTGATAGCTGTGGAGGGAGTCAATGTCTTTAGGGCTGTAGCTGCAGGCAGTGACACCTTTCCTTGCTGACAAGCCCTCTGTTCTCCCTCTTGCCTGCAGTCTGGGGGTTGTGCTGTCCAGGGGGCACGGCGAGTACATTCTGCTGGGGAACACGTCAGTGGAAGAAGGTAGGTTAACCTGAAAGGGACAGGGGAGCTACTCTGGATGTCACCACTGCTCCTTCAGAGCCTGTACGTGTCTGTCTGCTTCCGCACTGAATACTCACTGTACTCTCTGCTTTCAGGTTTGCACGACCTGCTCCAGCCAGACCTGTCTTTAGCTAATGAATGGTAAGTGGAGGAAATCCTGTCAGTGACACAAGACTTGGTCATGGTATCTGGGTGAAGCTCCCAGCAATGTGGTTTGAGCTCACCACCCTCTGTGGCCTGGGGAAAATGCAGTGCTGCTCAGGTGCTGTACCTGCAAAGACCTGGTGGTCTCCAGGCAATTGAGCTTCACCTCTTCCTTCAGGGGATCCCACCAAGACCAGGCACATTCCTCTCCTAAGAAACAGCTGAGGTTTATCCTCAGTCTTCTGTGCTCAGACTTACTTTGTTCCTCCTCATGTTGCTCAGAATTGTCTCACAAAACCTACACTATGTCAGACCTGTTAGGGATTTTTGTTGCAAGCTTGATGAGAGATTGAAATGCTTTTTTAAATCCTAGTTTATTTTTGGTTGGCATCCTTCTGAACTGAGCCTAGACCTAACTTCTAGCGAACATGGAGGTGATTTATGACCCCTGTTTCAATAGCAAGCAGAACTTATGGTTTTGCTTGGTTTGGATATGAAACAGGGTGAAGCACGGCACTTTCCATTTATTGCTGTGAGGTTTGGGGTTTTCATGAACCCAGCATTCAGTCCCACTCAGTCACATGAACCCAGGCTGTATCAAAGCCAAAATAACTATATTCAAGCAGCCCTGCACCCCTTCTCACCTCTCATTACACTGTCAAGTTTCACAAGCAGCACATTTGAGACACAAACAGCGACTTCTCCTTCTTCTACTCCTGACTTCAGGTGTCAGCTTACCACACTTTACATATTCATTTCTCTTAGACTTTTCTCATAAATCACTCCTTTCACCCCCTTTATGAATTTTAATTCTCTCTTATAACCCCTTCCTCTCCCATGTCCTGACAATGGAGCAGTCAAAATTGGAAGCAGGATTAGAAGATTGGTTTCCTTTATAGTGCAGAGCATTTCTAATACATTCTTCCACCTCTGCCCAAACTGTCCTGAGGCTCCTGCAGTTGAGTCCCCGTGGGACAGCTTTTGTTGTCACCATATCACACAGCAAGATCATTCCTCATCTCACACTTTGTTCCCGTGTCTCTTATTTTTTCCTAGCCTGGCCTCACATTGCACATGACTCTCTGCCTTTCAGGTCTCTCCATCAGTGTTATTGTCTATACAGGCACGGGTACACATCTTACACAACACGACACAGGAAACTGCTGGCAGGGTTTGGAACAGCTCTGTTGCATTGTGAGCTTGTGCTGGAGAGCAGCAACCCTGCTGAGCACAGTGCTCAGGTTAATTGGTGTTTGGTTTAGTGCTAGGGTTTGACTTACAGCCACACTTAGATCTAGACTGGGCTCAACATGCAGCAATGGTAAAGACTTTGCAGACCAAGGTTTCTTGCTGGCTTTCTTTCTGTAGTTATTATCATCCAGGAGCATTTGTCTGACTGTGGTTTCTCTTTGCCCTTTGGGTTTCGTGTCCCCTCCCCACAGGATTTACTGCATCACCGACATCGATCCCGACCACCGCAAGCTCAGCCAGCTGGAGGCTGTGATCCGTTTCCTCACTGGGGAGGAGCCTGACCTGGAATGTGAGTCCCAGGCACGGAAAGTGCCCTGCTGGGGCTTTCCTGTGCCCATCACAGGGGAGAGGGGACTGTCACAAACTGATTGGTGTCAGACTGAGCCCCTGTGGTGCTCGCTCACACAGGCAGGACTGAACTCAAGCCCAGATTAATTCACAAGTGGAAATGAGCTGAGGATCCACCTCCTCGTCTCCGTCAGAGGATTTTTTTTCCATTTCAAAGCTGACACACAACTCAGTCTTACTGGAGGTCTCAGCATAGGAAATACTGGAAACTGGAAGGCTTGAATGGAGCTTGGCAGGGGCTGCACACCAGGTTTAAGACAGACTGACTGACTGGCCTAGAGGGGACAATGGCAGGAGAAGGCAGGAAAAGTGCTGGGACAGCTCAGTTTCCCAGGGACACCAGGCATCATCCTCCAAGGGCTCACAGTGCCCTCTGGAGAGATGGGTTCTTTCAGAACAAGGATGATTAATTTTGTTTTCCAGGTACAACAGCTGATGGATCCAGGAGAAAAAAATGGTCACAGGATTATTATCTTTCCTGCTCCCCCTGCTGCTCATCCCTTGCACCAGGTCCCACTCTCCTGCAGCTGATGCAGCACCACTGAAGAGTGGGATCTCTTAGGGGACAGATGGGCATGTGCACGGGAATTCCTTACAGCAATTTGCTTTCAGGATGTCCTTCAGGCCCCTTAGTCATGCTAAGTACAAGCTTTTGCATGTAATACTGCACCTCACAGGCACAAACCTTTGGCACAAGGTTGGGAATCTCTTAGAAGTAAAATCAACTGTAATCCAGTAATCCTTCCTCTCTTGCACAATGTGAGCAGACCCCTCCAGGCTGTCCTTGGAGTAGGCTGGAAAGAGGAGATGAATGAGCTGAAGAGGCCAGGGAGGAGGAAAATTTCAGGAGAGCTGACTTGGAGAAATATGCAGGCTTGGAAGTGCTGCAGAGGAAAAACAGATATGATTTGAACACATGAATCCTAGGTATGGGGGGCCTGAAAAGGGAAAGATCTCATGGTGGGTTCTGATTTTGAGGCTTGAAAAACAACAACTATGGAGACAAGGATCCTGAGATCTGTGACAAAGAAATTTGGGAGAACTACAGCTAAAACCTTAAGAGACACCTGGAATGTCAAACAGAAAGTTTCAGTGCCAGAAACACTGAAATGGTGGGGTGGCTTCATCTAGAACAGGACTGCAAGGGGCATTTCTGCAACACGATGGTCACCATCTTCTCACAGATTAGTGCAAGCAGGGCAGTACAGAAACAAAGCAGGTCAAAGAAACGGGCTTCTGGGGCATGTCATTTAGCACATGATGATACCTTGAACTTTGCTAATCACTTCTTAGCTCCAGCCCAAAGTGGATTAGACTGGTAGCCTGGACTGACTTGAGCATCTGGTGAAAACCAGGACAGGAAAATGTTTTGTGACTCAGAGGAAGTGAGGGCTAACAGAGAAGCCAGTGAGCAAAGGGAAGAGTAGAGGCCGTAAAAAAAGTCTCTCATGGTTTTGAACAAAGCTACTTGAGTGGAAGGTGTTGGCTGGTATCCTCTCTACAGGATACCCAAAGAAAAGTCAAGGCAGGGATTTGAGGCAAAGACTGTGGACAGCCTGTTCAGAGAGTCAAGTGATGCTCCAGTGAATATCTTCATTTGAAAGCCTCTGACTTGTTTGGGCACCACCCTTCCACAGAGTTTGCAGGGGGACTGGTGTGATGATTTTGGACATTAGGAAGAAATTCTTCACAGCAAAGGGTGGTTAGCTCTTGGAACAGCTGCCCGGGGAGGTGGTGGAGTCACAGTCCCTGGAGGGGTTTAAGGAAAGACTGGATGTGGCACTCAATGCCATGGTTTGGTTGACATGGTGGTGTTGGGTCTTAATGGACCTTAATAGGTTGGACTTAATGATCTCAGAGGTCTTTCCAAACCTCATTGATTCTGTAATTGTGTGATCTTGGCTGTAACATCTGCTCCCGTGTTTTCCACCACCCCGGGTGTTAGGATCTCTTCTCTGCCCTGTAATGGGAAGCCTCTTTTCTGTGCCACATTGATCCACTGTCCTGGACAGGCAGATGCTCCTTACCAAGGGACTCTCTAACACATCTAGGGAGAATCGTGTCTTTCTCTCCTGATTTTTGTTCTTCCCTTTTCTCCTCAGGTGATGAGGAGTTGGTCCAGGAAGTGCTGTTCGATGCAGTGGTCACTGCCCCCATGGAGGCCTACTGGACAACACTAGCCCTCAACATGTCCTTGTAAGTGTAGAAGACATAAATATGGATAGAACACCACTGAAGATGCATCTCCAGATGCTGTGGGTTTATGCAGTGCCTGAAATAGTCACAAACTTTTGCACAGCGTACAAGAAACTGTAGAAATAGCTCAAAAAGCTGATAGAAATAGCTCCATAGCTTGAAAAGTGTCTCTCAGGAGTGAACTCCAGTAATCTGGGCCTCCTTGGGAGAGCCTTTAGTTTGGTGAGGGTTTTTCTAGTAGAGAGAAGGAGTTTGGTCTTGTCTCTAGTGGTGGTACCTCCAGATTGAACCTCAGGAAGATAGTGGACAGGCTGGCTTCAGTAAGCAACTTTGTATTTTATTATTTCCAGTGAGGCACCTCTTGCTTGTGGTGTCTTGTATCCTGTCACACAGATCTTCTTTCAGCAGACAAGGTGTTACTTACAGATGAGAATGGCCACTGGACTCCTGTTCCCATTTCAGTTCCCTGTATCCCTACACTAACAGAAGCTGGGCCAGTGACAATCCTGCTAGGTTACCCAATTATCAGCACAGCTTTGAATAGCTACACCAACACACCCTCTTTGGTCACATTCTGTACCCTGGCCACTCTCTGCATCCCTGATCCAGCCATTCTCCTTCTGCAGTTCCTCTCCTTCACTTCAGCCTCGTGAGAGTAGCCTGCAGCAGAGCTAGCAGGGGCAGAGGAGCTTATGGCCTACTTAAAAGAGACTGAAATAAGCAGACTTCAAAAGTTTAAGTCTGAGCACAAGTCTAAAGCCTGTCAGTTGTCAGCCAGTAACCTGTTGCCATTAGCAGGGAGGAGCCAGGATCACTCCTGGTGGAAATGGGTTATATTGCAAATGAACTTGGGACCAGGTCTCCAGATGTGGCTTCAAGTTTGAAAGGCCCTCCCCCTGGGGCAGTGATCATGGCTGTTCTTCTGAGAAATGTCTGTTTGTGCTTGTTGCTGTTCCACAGGGACACTGAGGCAGGCATTGAGATGGCGTTTCTGGGCACTCGGGCTGGACTCATGAGGAGTGCCCTGTATGTGGGCTCCGAGAAGATTTCCAACAAGTAAGTCCCTAAACTGCATTAAGGGGTTTCTGTCAGTGTCTCTGAAGGGGCACCAGAGATCACCACCAGCTTTTGGGGAGATAGAATGGAAATAAGCACCACCTTGATGGCATTAATGCTGATTCACAGGATTGGCGTAGGGGGCTTTGTCTTCCTCTGGCCCTTTTGAGTTTTTCTCAAAATCCTGTCCCAAAGTGCATTCATTTGAATGAAACCCTTCAACCATTCCTGACTTCAGTCAGCTGTCACAGAAAATGCCCGCAGTTACTCCATACCCCCAGGACCATTTTGCAGTGCAAAGGCTCTGCACTCCAATGCCCCAGCAGCATTCCAGCTTGATCTTTCTGTCTCAATTCCTCCTCCAGGTTTGTGCAGTTCTGCCTCTCACACTGCCCACATCGCAGTGAGGCGTTACATGATGTGACTGACATCTGTCACATCCCATTCCCTCCCTGTCCTCTCCCTCAAGGCAGAAGTGTCTGTGCACTGAAGGGTTTTGACGTGGAAAGGGTAGTTTGCATTCTGTTGAATTTCGGATGCGCAGGCTGGTGCACGCTGCTGTAGGAAAGGACAGGTCGCAGAGGCACACCAGCAGATGGAACAGAAAGGGACCATGTGGGTGGTGGTCATTTGCTCCTTGGCAGCTGTTCCACTGTCCCCAAGTTCCCCAACATGTGTCCTACACTCAGGCTCTGCTGTGCCTGAAAGGTGACACTTTTCATGTGTTTGAAGCAGTCTGAACAATTCAGTCTGGCAACAAGGGAGAAATGCCGTGTGCTGCAGGAGGCTAATGTGATGATTCCTGATTCCCCACTGCTCATCAGGAGCAGCGTTCAGTGCCTTAAACAGTCACAGTCACCACACTGCAGACAGAGCCCCACATATCCCACAGGAGGAGCTTCTGGAATCCCCTGAGAGGAAGGGATTGTAAATGAGGAATTATCATTACGTCAAAATATACAGCAAAACAAGAGCCTGAAAACAAAGGGATTTGCCAGGCAAGCTGTATGAACCTCCAGGGAAGCAAATGACCTAATTTTCATGAGGTCTCTCCTGAGCACCCACTGCCTGTCTTGCTGTGCTCCCAGGACACATCCTATTGCCTTCAGAAGCACCTCTTTGCTCAAGCACTTCAGTTCTGCCTCTCTAGGAATCACAGAATCATTCCATTTCAGAGGTTGAAACAGACCTTAAACATCATCTGTTCCTGACCCACTCTGCCATGGGGAGGGACACCTCCCACTAGACTAAGTTGCTTAACTTAGTCAACCTTGAACACTGCCAGGGCTGGGGCATCCACAACCTCCTTCAGCTGCCTGTTCCAGCTTCTCACCAGCCTCACAGCAAAAGATTCCTTCCCAAGATCTTACCTAAAGGTCACCTCTTTCCATCTGCACCCATTTCTCCTTGCCCTATCACTACAGTTCCTAACAGAGCCCCTCTCCAGCTTCCCCGTAGCCCTCCTTCAGATACTGGAAGGCTGCTAGGAGGTCCCTCTGCTCTGAGCATCTCCGGAGGAGATGAGGGTTTATGCACAGATGCATAACCTTACGTTTGGGGCCGGTTTGTTTTTGTAGGAGGCTGCCTGATCCCCTTTCCTCCCCTGCTCCCCATCCCCTGCGGCACCGAGCGGCCACAAATCAGCCGCACCTGAGCTCCACCTGCGCACCGCGGCGCTGCCCCCGCTGCTCGCGGGGTGTCATTCCCGGTAATCCTGCCGCCCTGCCCGGCAACCCTGCCACGCTGCCCGCTGTCCCCTCGCCCCATCCCGCTGTCCCCCGGCCCCGCCCGGCCCCTCGGCTCGCCCGGGGCCTGGGCCGGGCCAACAGCGGCACCTGGCGGCGGGCGCGGGGGGCGCGGCGGGCGCGGCCGCCCCCGAGGAGCGAGCGGGGGCCCGGCCCTGCCCTGAGGGGACACGGGGAACACGGGGGACAGCGGGACACCGCCTGCCCTCGCGCGTGGAAAAGCCCTGGGTGATGACTGACACGCGGGCGGTGCGCCCGGCCGCAGGTGTGCCGCAGTTGTCCCGAGAAGGGCTGGCGCTCCTCCACCCTCTGAACAACATGTGTTTGTCTTCCTGGCAGGAAATTCCTGACGCAGAAGGACAAGGAGAGCATCTTCACCATGGACCACTTCCCTCTGTGGTACCGCAGGGCGGCCGAGCATCCCCCCGGCAGCTTCATCTACAGCATTGTCTCAGAGGATGATTCAGGTACCCCCAGCCTGAGCACGGAGCAGGCAAAGAGAAAAAAGCTTTTCACACCTTGCATCCCACACCGCGCCCGTCCCGGGCCCTCTGCCGCTGCTTAGTGGGAAGCGCTGAGACCTGCCCTCCTGGCGTTACCCTCGCAGCAGAGAGCTCATGGCCGAGATAGTGATCACAGCTGAGAGATGGAGATACAACTGTGGGGAGGGCAGGCAGGAGGGATGCAGGGCTGCAGGGGAGGAGAAGGATGGAGATGGAGATGGAGATGGAGATGGAGATGGAGATGGAGATGGAGATGGAGATGGAGATGGAGATGGAGATGGAGATGGAGATGGAGATGGAGATGGAGATGGAGATGGAGATGGAGATGGAGATGGAGATGGAGATGGAGATGGAGATGGAGATGGAGATGGAGATGGAGATGGAGATGGAGATGGAGATGGAGATGGAGATGGAGATGGAGGGCTTGGGTAGATGGAAAGGTTTAGGGAGGCACGGGAACACAAGGTACTTGTGGGGCTGGAATACACATGGAACATGAGAATGGAACAGGAAAGGTGCTGCAGAAGGAACGAGACAGGTTGGGGTGGCCATGCCTGGGAGGGAACAACATCAGCCATGCTGGATGACAGTGACAGCTGGCACTGGTGAGGGACCAGCAAACAGTCAGGAAGTCTAAGTTCAGAGGGCGTCATTTTTTCCATCACCGCTTTCCATCACAGGAAAGGATGGGTTTGTTATGGAAGATGGCGGAGGAAAAGGGTGGAGGGGAAGGGTTTTCCACAGCACTGGTGTCCTGCATCCTTCTAATCCTGGTACTAGAATCTGGCATCTCCTGCTCAGCAAAGTTCAAACACCAGAGGAAAGCAAGGTGTGGCATTTCAATATCTCTTGCTTAGGGTTGTTGGTTCCTGTGAATATGCAGGGCCAGCCAGGACCTCCTCAAAGGCTGGAAGAGAGCAGAAGAGCCTAAAAACAAACAAGCAAAACAAAATATTTGTGTGAGACTCCTCCACAGAAGGCAGAAATCCCCTCTGTGCTCCTCCCTGGCCCCTAGCTCTCCCTCTCTCTCACAGAGCTCAGCACTGTAGCTGTTAAAGCTTTTTGTGGCACAGTGGTGGGAGTCTGGTGGGTGGGAAAGCAAGTAGCAAAGAGAAGAAAACCAGCCTGGGAGGCAAGAGATGAACCAGGATGTGAAGGGAAAGGAATGGAAAGAGAAAGTACTCAAAACCTACAAAAGCCTCTCTCTCCCCAACACCCTTACATCTCACTTAAAAGGCAAATGTGGAGAGATGGCAGGAGGGACGCTTTACTCCCCTGCAAGCCATGGCATCTGCTCTTTGGAACAGAGCGTGGGTTGGACAACCAGGCAGTGACACCCTGTGGGATGTCCTAGGACAGCCATTACCCAGGCCACAGTAGCCTCTGCTGGCCAAACACTGGGGCTGTGGCTTGCTGTGGCTTTCTTAGAAGTCACAGCTGGCTTTGGATAAAGACAGGAGACAAATAGCTGGCACTGTTCCTTGTTTTACACAGCCATGGGTCAGAAGCTTCAGTCAAGCTGAGAACCCCACTCACCTGGAAACCCTGCAGGCACCTTGCAAGAAGTGGCACTTAGCCCTAAAGACCTTGTGCCCTAAACTGTAAGGGAGATTATTAGTCTTTAGGGATGAGCTCAGAGAGACTGTGATCCATGGGATCACACAATATGCCTGGAAAGGGTCAGGAAATAATACCCAGTGCTTCTGAGACAGTGGTTCCCTGTAAAGCAGAGTCCAGGTCCTTCCTTGACATCTGATGAACCAGGGATGCCCCACATTTAAGCTAAAATAGGCCACCCAGTTTCTTATTAAATTCTATCAGATGCTGAAGTCCCCTTTTCATGTTTTTCACAAGTCCCCTGCTGCGACAGGAGGTTTTCATGGCAGATGGGCTTCTAATCATCTAAGAAGGAAAACCCCCAAGAGCTCTCTGTTGGGGAGGAAACCAGCAGGAAATGAGTACAGGTCATCAGAATCATTTATGCACAGCACCTCCTTCCAGTGTCCAGAAGTCTCAGAAATAAAAGGACAGTAGGAAAGCCTCTGCATTTCAAGTAGTTCTGTTCTTGTAACCCAGATTTTTCATGTGTTGGGTGGGATTTTCTAGTGATCCTACGTGCATTTTGCTTCCTTGTCCCATCCTTGAACTTCAAGACATTTGAGGTTCACCATAAAGGCAGGATCATGCTCAAGGCATGTGAGCTGTGCATTTATTTCACAAAGGTTTTACTGCTTTTGACACACTTGAGCAGGTTAATCCGGCTTCGATCAAAAAACGAAAACAAAATAATGAGAGCCTCCAGGCTAAACTGTGGTAGGCACAGAATTGTGCTGGGGACACACCTAGAATGATGGAGGCAGACATGGAAAGCAGTGACCAGTGCTGGAGTTGTGGGGAAGGAAAGGATCCCTGACCCAAAATCCAAGACACTTCCGTAGTGCATGTGAGGAGTGAACCAGGTGCAGACTACACAGATCAGACTGGCCTTCAAACTGTCCCCTGGCAGTTCCCAAAGAGGTGTCCCAGCTAATCTAATCACTAAAAAAATACAGAGATGGGATCTGCCACACGGACAACTGCAGGCTGAAACAGCTACACTGGCAAAGAGAGATGGGGTTCAGTGGCTTGAGCCTCTCCAGCCATGTGGTGTTAAATGCCCTGTGGGAGCTCAGAGATCTGCACAGGGCTGGCAGATGTGTCCCAGGACCTACAGGATGCTTAAAGCAGCAGCTCAAGGATAATTGGGAAACCCTGGGGCATAAGGGAGTTTAGGCAACAAAGTCCCAGAAGGGTTTGTTTCTGAAATGGAGTGCACTCTGGAAGCACTGGAAGTGCTGTGTCTGCAGTTTGTAGTCCTGGCCTGGCTTGGGTGAGAATTAGACATAAGCTTGGCCTTTGCTGTGCAAGTGTTGTCAGAATTACCTGTCCTGCTTCTCCTCTGTCCACAGAGTTTAGATGATGCAGATTGAGCAGAACAGCTCTCTGGCCTAAGAGAAGCTCTACATGCCCAAAATTCAGCCAATCCTTTACTTTTTATCCCAGAATCATGGAACATTCTGGGCTGAAAGGGACCTTAAAGGTCACTTAGTTCCACAGCCTGTGCCATGGACAGGGATGTCTTCCATGAGACCAGATTGCTCAAACCCTTCCCCCCATCCAGATTTGGACATTTCTTTTATGCTGAGGATGCCTCATTCATCATACAGAAGAGAAAAATAAAATATATACCTAGCCCATTAGGCTGCTTTTGTGTCTCGAAAGATGCAGCCCTCAAAATTCTGGGATGTTTCAGAGTTGAGGCATATGTACACACTGTCCTGGATGGGAAAATGTGTGGGCAAGCTGCTCCTGCTGCATTTTATTCCTCTCTGGGGGTAAGCTAACCAAACCTGCTGTATTTGTGTCTTGACAGAGGGGGGTGGCCTGCCAAAAGTGGTGACAGTGAGCACGGCTGTGTCTGTGTCTGTGGACGGGAAGATGGGAATTGCTGCAGGTAGGACATTCTGGTTTCTATTTTATCTTGAATGAAATGGCTGCATCTTGCATTGAGTGTGGGAGCTGAGAGCTGTTAGCTTGTCATTCAAGGGAAGTGACAGGAGCCACAATAGCTTGTGGTATTGAGAACTAGGCTAAACAGAGAATAATGGAGCAGGTACTGAATGGCTGACAGGCTCCTGAAAGGGAAATGGGCTGCTTGAATGGAAGCTTCTCATCTCCAGTGCTGGTGAATTTGTGGATTGAGACTCCTTCTCTGGAGCAGGAATAGGTTGGGAAGTCCATGCAGGTTTAAAACTTTGCAGGAAATGCTTTTGGCTTTGGAACAGCATCATGTTTATGTGTCTCCATTGTTATCTCAAATGAAAAATAACTTCTGCTGGTGCAATGGGCATGTTGCTAGAACTCCAACTCAGACCTATAGATTGCCAAACTTACTGTTGTATCTGAGCTTTAAATGTCTTTTGGCAGACCTTCACTAGACTGCATCTTCTTTTGGAAAATTTATGCAGCACATTATTTCCAACACAACCCCAAAGCTTTTGAAGGTTTACCATTTTCTGTACTGATCACTTCAGCCTTTATGGAAATACACCAAACTCAGAAGCTGAACACAGCAGCCATTTAACAAACCAAACCAGCATTATCAGTAACCCTGGCACCATATCCAGCTTAACCCCTCAGCAGTACTGGGGTAAGAGAAGATGTAGCTCCATGGAAATTGTTTCAGACCTGGAAAAGGTGACTAAAGGAAGAGGCTGATGGAACAAGTAATGGTGTAATTATATGCTGTGATGCAGAGCTTCTTGGGAAAGAATGGTTAGTGCTGGTGGAGCCTTGCATGGGGGAAGGAATGGCTGATAGAATGGACACCCAAACAACTTCATTACAGGGGCACGCTGTGGAGAGAAAGCCATACAGCAGATACCTTCAGATCACAGCCTATTGCATGTGCCTAGGCTGGGTAGGAGACAGGGAATGTTCTCCAATGCTACATTGTCAGTAAGACTATAGCAATTCAACTTCATCTGATGAAGCATTCCTTAATTTCCAGGATTTCAGTAAGTTCTAGCTGACAATGATTCTCACTAATTATCACCTGGGCATTGAGAAAGTACTTAAAAGCTGAAGGAAGTGTTATGAAATAGAACATTTCACTCTTATGCCCAAAGCCAGAAAATTATTGTGAAGTCTGCCCAGAGACACCTGTGAACAGAGATGATTTCAGCAAAGTTCACATTAATAGGTGCTTGGATGATAGAAACTGCTCCCAAAACTGATACCAGCTGACACTGTTATACCCAGCAGAAAATGAAAGAGCATTGAAACAGCACTGAAACATTTTTCTAAGCATTAATTTGAGAGGAGAAAAGAACATTTTTTTAAAAGGCAGTTTGTTTTTCCTTCCCTTTCCTGACCTGTGGGTTAGAGCAGAGGCACACAAGCAGTGGTGTGGTTCAAGCCCAGCTGGAAATTAAGCCACTCACCCAGCCTCCCTCTCACTCATCCACCCTGGTGTACTGGGGAGGAGAATCAAAGTAAAACTTGCAGTTTGAGATAAGAACAGTTTAATAATTGAAAATTCAGTCAAATACAGTAGTAATGGTGAATGATGGTGATAATAATAAAAGGAGAAAAGCAGTGCAAGATACAATTGCTCACCACCCACTGACCCATGCCAGACCCCTCTTCCCAAACCCAGACTGGTCCCTCCTCTGGGTAGCTCCCCCCAGTTTCTGTACTGGGCATGACGTTCTGTGGTGTAGAATGTCCCTTTGGTCAGCTCAGGTCACCTGTCCAAGCCGTGGTCCCTCCCAGTTTCCTTTGTTCACCTCCTCACCGGCAGAGCATGAGACAAGGGAAAAAGCTCCCGACTTAGGATAAACACTAAGCAAAAACCCAAAACATTCTCATTTTGAATTCAAAACACGGCACTCTAACAGCCACTGAGAAGAAATTAACTCTACCCTAGCTGAAACCAGGACAATCTGGCACTCAGCTTAAATACAAGAAAGGAAACTTCTCGGTGAAAGCACTGGAGCAAGAAGAAGTGGCAGGAGGATCTGGCCCTGACAGAGCCATTTCTCTTCTGTCAGCAGCACTTTCCACAACCCCTGTGGAGATTTCCACCCACTCAGTTATCCTGAATACTGTCAGTGTGGACATGCTGTGAAGGGGCAGGATCCTTTGCAGAGGATGCAGCAGAGGATAGGGAAACAAATCATGTTAAAGCAATAACAATAGGGTGAAAAATATGTCATTTTTGGAAATGATGCAGAACCACTTTTCTCACTGGCAACCACAGAAGCTGAGACAGAAATGAATTCTCAATTGCTTTTGTTCCTTAAAGGTACCATGGTCCCTGTCCCTAGCAGGTACATTGGTACCTGACCACAAGCATTTTCTGCTATTCCACACATGGAGGGTGTTCCTCATTCCTGGTTTCTTATGCTTTGATGAAAACAGCCCATCTCTGGCCCATGCTATGGGTGGGCTAAATGATAGCATCAGGGCAAACACTGTCACCCAAAGGGTCCAGAGTTCCTCGTGTCCTTTAGCTGCAGCCTCCACTGACTTCAGCAGGAGTGCAAGGGTTTGCTGGGGTAGGTTCCATATGCTGGCTTGGGCACACAAAGTTTGGGGGGGTTCAAGGTGGAAAAAAGTGGTATATTACCATTTGCTTTGTTTCCAGTAGTGACGAAGTTCATCATCTGAATCTTTCATACTAGCAGTCATTTTTAAAAAGGGCAATAACTAGTGGTCACACTACCAATTGAAATACTTCTTGAGGATGTCAGCTTAGAGAGTAAGGATGTAGATCTCACTTAATTTCCCCTCGCAGTAATATAATTATCCTGAAGGCTAGATCCTGATTCTAGGGTACTGTGAGGGGCTGCAGCAGAAATGATGCTGGGCAGAGCTGCCACACCATCCTGGGTTCAGAGAGGGATGAAGGAAGGAGAGGGAGTGTGGAGGCACACAAGAGGCAATCAGAGCAGAAAGGGATGCCGATTGTTGTTCTTGTTATTCTGATGGCATCAGCCCTTACTAGCATTGATACCATGGTAATTTAGTTATGATCCTACCAGCAGGTTGGTACCCAGCACTGGTTCCCAGAAAGCCAAATACCTGGGTAGACTTGTAATTTCTGAATAAATGCAGGCACAGTTCTGTAAAAGGAAAGCAACAGAGACTTTTTGAGTGCCCCTATAAAAGAACAAGTGGTATGAACTGGCCTGTCATTCTGCCACTGATCATTACTGTCACTTGTTTGACTTGATGGTGCTTGAGGGGATTTGTAAGCACTTTGAAATGTTCACTATGCATGCAGTGAAAAATTAAGCTCCAGGATTTAGAGCCGTGCTCACGGGGAGGCAGCACCCCCAGAGCCCCCATGGGGAGAATGCCAGTGACAGGGAACATTGGGCCCCTTTTCTTCTGGCAGATGAATGGCAGTCCCCAGCCAGGGCAGAGTAAGGCAAACTGGTCAAATCAAATGTCCAGGAAGATGACACAGGCCTGGCTGCTGTCAGGGAGCGAGGGAGCAGTCAGATGGGATTAGAGGGTTGCAGTCTGGAGGGCTGAGAGAAGGGATGGAGCACAAGGGCCTCCTTCCTCTCCTCTCACTCTGTGTTAACTCAGCGGGAAATCCCAGAATGGGTTTGAGGGGGAGGCCGTGCTGCTCCTCTTGCCAACAGAGATGCTACTCCACACTCCAGGTGGAGAGGTGGCCAAATTCAGGAGGGAAAGGAAGTGTCCTTTGCTGCCCAATCCTCACTGCTCTCATCCATCCCTCTCCTTCCCCCATGGGCCTGGGAGGGGTGCCCAAGGGGTTCAGGGTGCACACTGATTTCTTGGAGGATGTGGTGGAGCTAAGGCAGGGTCTGCTTGCGTGAGCTGGCTTGGTGTGGTCTCTTTGGTGGGAAGCCACACAGGCAACCCTAGCTTGACTATACCTGTTTCTTGGAATGAATATTATCTACCTGCTGCATTGTGCTTTGGCACTTCAAAGCACTATGCAAGCATTAAGTAATGCCTGGATGATTAATTATAATTAATTAGAAGGCAGCTATTCTCCTGGGATGTCAGTCCAGTACCTTTCACGCACACTAACTGCGTTAGAAATGAGAAATAAGGAATGGTGATGGCATTCTCCCCAAGCCATGTCCTGCCCCAGATAGCAGTGTCATCTGCTCCCTCCCGTGAGTCAGTAGCCTGGGGCTTTCTGATCCTTAGGCTGCAAAGCAGAAATCACATGGAGTTGCTGACAGAAGCTTTTAGTGATTTAAAGCCTCAGTGAAACCACTGGAATCTGTGCAGGAGTTCAGCTGTCACT
The DNA here is from genome assembly GCF_021018805.1 of Prinia subflava. Classification (NCBI taxonomy): domain Eukaryota; kingdom Metazoa; phylum Chordata; class Aves; order Passeriformes; family Cisticolidae; genus Prinia; species Prinia subflava. The sequence continues at coordinate 1,113,387 of NC_086250.1, read as the reverse complement.
TTGGGCTGTGGATGACGTCTCTTTCATTGCCTGACCTTCTGGCTGTTCAACTTCTGGGGCTGTCAGCTGCCTGCAGTCCCAGCAGGGACAGGTAGGGTTGGGTTCCCTGCCATGGCTCTCCTGTGGCAGGGACGGCCAACAGACAGTGGGGCATGCACGTGGTGCCCAAGAAAAATAATCCAAATGGACTCTTGGGAGATGTGGGTTTATTTTATACAACACTTCTCTCCTCTGTTGATATTGGAAGTACCAGCTGTTACTGGACCACAGTGAAATCATTATCCCATGACACCAGCAATTCATGCAGATGTGTTTGGGGAGAGCCCTAGGCAAGCTCAGACCAGGGGAAGAAAAGAGAAATGTTGCCTGTTTTAAAAACAGAGTTTTGGGACACTGAGTTATCAAGACCAGTATTTTCAGAAAGGCTCTGTACTCACAGCAGAAGCAGATTTTTTTAAAAATACTATTTTTTTCAAAAGAATTTGAAATCAATCAGTCTGAAAAGTAGGAAATGGGGAGTAATTTTGCCATTTTACCTCTGGTTAAAATCCAGCCTCCGTCAGTCTGATGGAAGCTCTTCATTTGAAAAGCAATTCCTGGCCAGCTTGATGTCTCTCCATCTCTTCCTCGGTCTCCAATTTTGGCTACCTGCTGTCTGCTACCAGCAAGCAGGAACAGGAGGTACAGGTGGCTTTTTCAGCAGGACTGTTGCTGTGGCATCTTTTCAAGCTAATCTGCACACAATTCCATATTCCTACAGTTTTGTTGTTTGGGTGGAGAAAATATTTCATAAAGCCTTCTCTCTGGAAAGTGACAGTAGCATCAGGAGAAGCTGTTAAAATGGACGGAAATAAGCTCTAATAGCATAAGCACCTTTTCCATGGAAATAGCTGCATATGAACTGGAGAATTAAAATTATTTCACTGGGCTGGTTCAGAAAGCAGCATTAAGATACCCATATAAAAGATGAGGGTGGCTAATCTCTGAATATGTGCTGCAGTGTTAGGAGGAATGCTGTCCCTCTTTTTGTGCTGAGGGTTGTGCCAAAGTTGTCTCAGTGCAGAGACTTCTGTGAGTCCCTGAGGCATCACCGGGTGCCTTTATGGAAATCATGGTCCCCCATGCAATGGTAGGATGGGTGGAAAGAAGGAAGACAACTCATTTTCAGCCCTGCTATGTCCGCTCTCTGGCTGACACCAGCCCCTTCTGGCAATCCCCAAAGCCCGAGCAGTTTCTCACACATCCATTTGCTCCAGCAGAATCAGAGACATCTGAAGGGGCCGTGCCCTGGAAATGAGTCACAGAAATGTTAGGGGTGCTCATAATGCTGCTGATTTTAGTGCTGCCAGCAGCTGTGCCTTCTCCACCTCTCAGGACGTCTGTCTGGAGGCTGGTACCAGCGGGTACACGCTTGGCTGGCTGAGGGTTGAGCCACTGCTCCGATGTCACAGTGTCCCCATGACATGTTAGTGTGCCAGAACCAGTGTCTCTTGCCCTCTTCATCCCCTCTCTGCCTGCCTGCCACCATTGCATTCTGCTTACACACTGAGCCTTGGGGGACACCTGTAAGCACCCAGGCAGCTTTTTGGGGTGTTTCTGGGGCACACACAAGCTGTTCCATGAGCCAGACAAAAGCGAGGTGGTTGCGTTATTTTGCTCTGGCTCTGGTCTTACACACTTTGCCTTTCATCAAGCTTTGGCATCAGTGCTGGGTGCTGTGGCCACATGGTTCCCTTTTCAGAGCTGGTTATCCTCCAGCCAGGTCAGTGAACAGGAGAGAGCAACATCTGCCTGCAGAGCTCCACATAGATGTCTCCATGCATAGATGGTAACTGGGGACAAGAGGGACAAATAAGTCTATTTTGACCTCAAAAGAATGTTAAAAATATCCACGTGAGGCATCTTTCATAGCATTCTGCTCACCCCTGCTAGACCTTAGCAATTTCTTTTTCTTCCATGGTATTTATGCTGTCTGCATAGGCTGTAAGAGCTTCAGCACAAGGACCATGCCTCCCCCCTGTGTGTGCAGACATTGTCTGTTGCCCTTGGGATGAGTCCTTGTCTGGGGAAAAAATGAACACAATAGCCAATTCTGAGAGTAAATATTTCTTTGTAGTCTCTGCTGAGTGCCTGACTTTGTACGCTGCACAGCTTACCAGGGAAAAAGCTCTAAGGGAGTGAGCCCTGCCTTCCTCTGCCCATGCAGGCAGTGCTTCACCCAGCACAGACCCTACCCTCGCCAGCATTTCAGGGAATTTTCTCAGTGGCACCCAACAGAAAATAGTGAGCAATGAGTTTTCCCATCTGGGGTCTGGTGAGGCATCTGTCCCAGGATACCCTCAGCCCTGGAGCCTGTTCCAGGCTGGAGCTCCAGCCCAGGACCCCATTCTTGCCCGTGCCTAGCAGAAATCTTCTGGCCATCATGATCCATCACCGCCACCTCGACAGCTCCTCTGATTGCTGTGGCTGTCACTCTTGAAGGGAACAGAGCCCTTGACACTGACTCAGGAGAGACTTGCATATAGCTGGATTTTTTAGATTGGCACCCAGCGCCTTTGCCATGTTGCCTTTGCTTGCAAATTATTTGATATCATTTTAATTCTGAGCCGAATTAGAGCAGTGCACGGGTTGCCATAGCAACCATTACCTTGTGCCTTTTGGTCTGACTCATTGCAGACAATTACTCTTGCGCTCCAGGATTCACAGATGTGATAGGAGAAGAATCATGTGCTGGGCTTTCAACTTTTTTTGCTTTTAATTTCCTTCCCAGCCTCTCTTCCATTAACTCCTGCCAACCCAGCATCAGCAGGGCCCTGTATCCCCGCCCAGGGGTGCTCGTGGGAGTGGGTTGGATGTGTAGATAAACGATGTGTGAGGTGATTTGTGTATCTGTGTGTATCTGCATACATAAACAGCTGCTCTGCAGTGTGTTCTGAGATCCCCGGCCCTCCCTGGGTGCACATCTCGCTGGGGACGTGCACAGACACTCAGAACCACAGAGCAATTTGCGCTTTCTCCTGTCTGTGGTGTTTTCCAGGTAGGTGAGGATTGATCCCTGTGGTCATGGGGGTTGACACAGTGTGCAGGGGCTGTCAGTAAGCACTGGGAACTCAGGGGTCATGAATGGTGCAGGACCTTCCATTTGAGGCCGTGTGAGGCTCCACAGGCTGCCAAGCAAGTGGCCCTGGCACCCCTGACACCACCCAAATCTCTGTGTGAATGCAAGGCTGGTTCATTACCCTGCTCACACCTATCCCCATGCCCATGTCTGTGAGTCAAAGTGCTCGGGGTAAAGTGCTGTTGTCTGGAGCCTTAGCACGGGTACAGCTGATGTCCTGAGCTGTATTAGCACCTACGGTTCAGCAAGGAGCAAAGGCACCCGAGAAGATGCTGAGAAGGATCACATGAGCAGTCTGTAGGTGTGAGGATGAAGGTGGTAAATGTCACAGCAGAGGAGGTTATAGGAAATGTCTTGTATAATGGATAAATTCAGCCAAGGCAGAAGCAGACAAGTTTTGCAGGGTGAGAACCACAGAAACTTAGCAGATCTGAGACAGCTTCAGCTCCCTCCTAAGGACCAAACTTTTAGCCACCAAACTCACCCTGAATTGTTTTTCTCCTGCTCTCCCTATCACTTAAGGTGCAAATCTCCCTATCTTTTATAATGGGACTCCGACTGCCATCCTTTCCCTTCACAAGACCTTTTTCTTCTCTTTCTCTCCCTGGGACACAAACCCCTCTCACAGGATCACAGATAATTCTGGCTAGGTGGCACCTCTACACTCAGCTGCCCAGCGTGTGGAGGGTGTTGTGCTTCTGACTCGTGGCACTGCTTTCACAGGCAGCAGTGCAAAGTCTGGATTGTGGAGGGGGGAGCAGTTGGGCCTTTGGGGACAGTGTGAAGCACCCATTTCTGTGAGGATCCTGATTCTCTTGCCCTCCATCTGTCTGTGATGACAAGCAGCTGCTTAAGCTGGCTCTGCAAGATATCAAAGAAGGCTGCCTTGCCTAGCCCTGCCCTGCCCTGCCCTCCCTTAGAGGTCAGAATTGTAGGGATAAGTGAGGATTGCTTACAAATCAGCTGAGCTAGACCTTGCAAAGGAGGTTAAAACAAACAGCATAATATTCTTCAGCTATTTGGGGAATAAAAAAAAAAAAGAAGAAGTAGGGCCACTTCTGGTCAATAAGAGCAAAGCTGGGATCAAGGAGTCCATCATCTGAGCAAAACTCAAAGAAGACTCAGTGCCCAAGTTACTGATAAGCACAGAAATATCATCCTTGGGGAAAGAAACAAGCTGAGTGCTGTGAGTAAGCAGCTCAGGCTGATTAGTGCACTCACAGTGCTGGGCCCGGGTGCTTTCTGGCCCTGGGAGAGCTGGCATGTGGAGACACAGCAAAGGGCATTTTTCAACTCTGCACACAGTGGTCACACCATGCAGTCTGCAAAAGGGAAAATTCAGCAGCTAGGATTAAAGAAGGACAAGAAATTAGTTTGTCAGTCTCAGACTTTTAAATGTGACCTCTACAACATTTGTAGCACTTTAGAGGAGATCTTCAAGGAAAGTATAATTATTAGCAAGCAGTTTAGGGGAAAAGGGAGTCACACAATATGAGTTTATCAGTGCTGGATACCACCAGGCAGAGCCAAAATCTTTTTGTCAGATGATTGTTTTCCTGGAAGGCAACAGAAATGTGAAAGGTCTCATCTCTGTATTTTAGTAAAGCATTGATATGTGCCACATAAGAAACAATTAATTAGACTGGAGAAGATCAAGAGAGGTAGAGGAGTTTGAGGGGCAGGGAGAGAGAAGTCAATCTGGGAAGACAGCAGCAGCAAGATCACCTACCAAAGGTAGCAAAATGTTACTTGTTACATTCCCATGGTCGTCCATTGGGTTAAGTCTTTGCTAACATAAACCTGAGACCCTGACTCAATAGCTGTGGAGAGGGAAGGAGTATCCTGATGATTCAACACTAGAAGGCATTGCTAGTACAGGGAAGGACCAGGATAGTAGAGGAAGCCTTATTTGACCTTGGCAGGAGTACCAGAAACAGAATGAATTTCAGTAGTACGACAGACAAGGTCATATGCTTGACAACTAATAATAGAAATCTTCTGTAAGCTGGGAACTCTGAGAGATCTGGCAGAGAGCACAGCAAGCAGGACTGGAGGCAGTCCTTGTCTTCTGGGAACTGTTGAGCCAATTTTGCCAAGTCTCTGTGAGGATCCTCAGTGTGGATCATGAGTATAAGCTCTATTGCTCCCTGATGCCCACATTAAATTTAGGGAGCCATTGTCATCGGCCAAGATCTGTCCTGAGAACCTTGCTGAAAGGCAGCTGGACAGACTTAGTGCTAAACATATCCTGAGAAAGCTCAGGGAAAAAAATGCTGGGATCTTCTGTATCAGATGATGGTGGCATGATGGTGAGTCACAGCGTGATGCAGTTGTGGACAAAGCAAATGCTGTTCTAGTGCTTAGGGAGGTGTTCCCAGTGGGAAAATACATTGGTGCTGCCACCCAAAGCCCTGTGAGAGAGACCTCTCCTCTAGTCTGTGTTACAGTTTTGATCAAAGGAATCCAGGCTGAGACAGGAGCAGACAGGATGGGCAGATGAGAGGAAAGGGAAGTCTGACTGTGAGAGGAATGTGGGAGCACCCAGCTTGTTTAACCATGTGCAGCCAAGGACAAAGCAGATAGGATTGCTGTGTGAGTGCACCTTGGAGGACACATTGAAACTAAAGCACACGGTTCTGTGGGGATAGTGTAGTACAGACAGGCCAGAAAAATACTTTGGTGCAAAACTAGAAGTGGGTTTCTATCTGTTAGGGTAATGCAGCTTTACCCAGAATCTGATTAAAGACAATGGATTTAAGCTAGAGCCTGAAAAGTGTGTAAGAAAGTGGTGGTGCCTTGAATAGAAAGAGCTGAGACTCTGTTAGCCTGCAGTCCCTTGATCAGGGAACAGCTGAAGTCCCTGGTCTCACCATGTCACAGAACAAAAACCAGCAACAAGCAAGGTAAACACTCAGGGAAGTTCCCATTTGCTGCAGCATTCCCCTTGGGCACAAGGCTGGCCATTCTTACCCTACAGGTCACACACTCCATGATTTCAGTCATGACTTAATAAAATCAGCCTGTGAATGCAGCTGAAAGCCCCAGCACAGCACCTGGAGGCCAGAAGCTAGGGCTGACATAAACCCCTCTCTCAGCCTCTGGCATTGTGGTGGTTTCTCTTGATTGCTTTGGGTTTTGCAAAGTGAAGAACAATGAGTAGAAAAACCCCTGCTTACGATAACAAACCCTTACAAAGCAGATGGGGCTGTGGGGGCAGGTGTGTTTTGTGACAGCTGAGTAGACCAGAGCACGGAGAATCTGAGAAGCAGCTGGGCAGAGACACTCATTGGAAAAGGGATCAGTCACAAGAAGACAAAAATAAGGGGGCGAGAGAAGGAATAACTGGGGAATCCAAGACATTTATTTCCAGTGAGAGATATGTGAAAAATAACCGAATGAGACTGTGAGTGGATGGAAAAGTGGAAAGTGCTGAAAGGGAATCATCCTTTTAAATAAAGGGCTAGAATTTCTCTTGCCAAGACTTGTATAAACCTAGAGGCTCGTGTTTAAAATGCACTGAATTTATACTACTGTAAAGGTAGGATCAGAACCACTTACCCATAATCTGCCACCCTCAAAATTACTTGTTAGGGTTTTGTCCTAGCATTTACATTTGCCCCCATCTTTAAAGCTGGAACAGTGTTCACACAGCCTAGGGAGTGGACTGTGAGATATTCTTTGGTGGGAAGGAGTAGAGAAATGTGGCAAAAGTCATGCAGTGTCTAAAATACAGGGCACAGATTCAGGTGGATGAGGAGAATACTAGAAGGAGGAGGAAAAGCTGGAAGCAGTGTGACAATAGGCTCCAGTGTTGTTCCAAAGGTGAGAAAATGTTTTCAGTGAAAGACTTAATGAACTCAATCTACCTATTATACCTAAAGGAAGACTGAAAGATTCTTTGATTTAGAGTATAAAGTGCTGCCACAGAGAGAGCTGCTGGTTACTGAAGGTTTATTTTTTTTTAATCTAGGGGAGAGAATAACAAAAACTGTGACAGAAAAACCAAACAGATTCAAATGAGTTAGTAAGCATGAATGCCAACAATGAGCATGAATAGGTATTGTCAGAAGATACCAAGGGAAGCAATATTTTTCCCTTTTTTTCCTGTTTTTCAAATCAAAGGTAAATGCCTCTCTGGAAGATTCAACTTAGCTGCATGTAAATACTCACTGTTGGTCTTTCTACAGGATAGCTTCTCCAATTTCTGTTTCATAAGCTAAACAGATTGAGCTCTTTCAGCCTTCCACAGGAAGGCATTTTCTGCCACCCCCAAATAATGCTTGTGGTTCTTTTCCACACAGTTTCCAAGTAGCGTGCGATACACAGAAGGTCAGACTGGATGATCTAAAGTCCCTTCTGGCCTTTATATTCTCTGAATCTCTGCCTCTGTGAATTCATTAATGTTTGCAAGCTCCCAGAGAGCTGCCAAAGGCAAGCACTATAGAAATGCAAAGCATTGTTGTTACTGTGCATATTTCCCTGGAGCTGGTTGAATATCGCAGGGTATCGTCTGTGTGTGTTCCCTCAAATGAAATACCTGCATTCCTCACTCCTGCAGTGCCCTTTCCTGGTTGATTTTCTGCAGCTGTGCTAACAAACAAGTTTATTCCCAAGCCAGGACTCAGAAAAAGGAAATGGGAAGGGGCAGGTCTCTGCCTGGAGCCCCAGGCAAAGAGCAGCGTGTTGTTGTCCTGGTCCAGAAGCTCCATGCGAGGCAGGGTTATTATTAGCATCATGCTTTGCTTTCTCCTTGGCTCCAGGTGCCCTGCACACAGCCTCTGCCTGGCTGCAGCATGGCACAACTGTGGGAAAGACAGATCTGGCCCTTGATGGGTGCTTTTTCCCCATTCTCTAAAGGAAGAAGAGCTGTGAGGATGCTGCCTTGTCCCCAGGGTCCCAGGGCCGCAACAGATGTGGGGAGCACCCCAGAATGACACAGGAAATGTTTATTTACTCACAATTCATCCTGCAACTGTATTCATTGGTGAATGCTGGTTGTATTGCCCATTATTCTTGGAGGGAAGTCTTTTTGGCCCTCAGAAATCCCATGCTAGGACTTGCTTGGACTGACCCTCTGACCTGTGCTTCCAATCAGTGCTAGCAAACGCTCATCAAGCCAGCACAGTGGGCTGCTGATGGACAAGATACTGAGGGGGAGTCCTATTTTACGTATTTTATCTGTTATATGTAAAGAATTACATGGTTATTTTACAGGGTGTTACATGTGTGCATGAGTAGGTATGTAAGCAGGACAAATACAGGTCAATATCAAATAGGAATCAAATTATAATAAATCAAATCACAGAAAATCCCAGCCCTCTCCTAGACAGTTCATGAACTGAAAAAGTCTAGAGTCATCAGATGAGTGTGTTGGCTTTGCTTTTTTCCTGCTCTGTGTTTCTGGTATTATATGAACTGCTGAGTCGTATCTGTGTGCACTCCTCTACCTACCTGGCAAAATTAGATTAAACTATGTGTCATAGACACCATGCTATTAAACAATAATGGTGATTCTCTGCAGCACATACCTTCTCAGCAGAACAGCTGCCTCAGCTGTGAGCGCATTAACAGGAGCTGGTTGTGCTCCCAGCTTCTCTCTGAAGATCAGGCTGAGCACAGCAGAGTGGCTGAGTACAGCAGAGTGAGTCGGGTGGCACAGGGGTTTGCTCGTGGTGGGGTTTAACATCCTTTGTGGTTCCATATGCGTCAGGATGAGCTTATTCTTACAGCAAGGCAATGTGATGAATTGTGTACGCTTAGCACTGGAAGTGGCCAAGTGGGGAATTTAAACTTCTTAGCTGTGTGTGATAGACCTAGCCAGGGAACAGCTGGTGGAGGGACTCTTTTAGCTCTAGGGGTAACAGCTTGTGTACTTGGGGGTGCAATAGGATTAGATAGCAATTTCCATCCATTTCGAAATAACCTTGCTCAAGAGGCTCAGGAATCTGGAGATGCAGGAACCCATAGCTCCCTATTTGTTACATTATGTTCTAATTAAAAAAAAAAAGCTTTTGGAATCAAGTTTGACCTGAATATAACTCCATTGGCTCCTGTGTTCTTACACTAGGGATTAATTTGGCCCTTTCTACTTTTATGTAATGAGCTGATTGCCACAGTATCTTATCCTTGTTACACAATCACCCTTGTCTGGCTGTGTCCCTGGAGCATTTTGTGTGTGTGTTTTTAGATCTGGGGTCTCACCTTCACTGACTGTGTGTTTAGTCCTAGAGCCTCCCCCTGGCTTACACTGATCTGTTGTGTGCACGCTCACTCCAGCTTCAAACAGTGTGTACAGACAAGACAATGTCTGTGGGAACTGAGGGGCTTTCTCCTTTGGCTGGCTGTGTCCCTGTGCTGTTTGCTTCTGCAAGGGATGGGGAAAGTGTGAGTGGCACTATCAGAGATCTCATTTAAACACGAAGGAGCATAGGAAAATACATTCTTTATTATTATTCTGTAACAACAAGCCAGAAATATAATATACCTTTAAAAATTTCTGTCTCATGCCAAAGAAACCTCCATTCAATCATTTTAGAAAATCTTGTCGCTCTCCCTCAAACGGTAACAAAAAATGAATTACAAGTGCAATCTGTTCCCTGCAAGGGATGTGCCTGCCTGTCCCACAGGTGGATGTGTGGGGAAGGGGAGCAGGGGGAACAGGAGGGGTGTTCCTGGTGGCCCTGCCAGCCCCAGCAGAGCCTTTCCTGAGGGCAGGCACTTGCCTGTGGCATTGCAGTAGCTGCCTGCAGCAAAGGGAGCATCCAGGGGGGTTCCCCCATGGCCAGCCACGCCTGCAGGGACACCAGGAGCTGCTGTCCCCACACAGCAGAGGAACCCTTGGCTGGGCACACAGGGAGCACTGGCTCAGTCTGTGTCCAGCATCCACAGAGCTCCATGTCTGCCCGCTCGGGATGCTGTGTTCCTGCAGGGCCTGTGCCAGGGCAGCAGCTCAGATCCCCAGGTGTGCTGGGGAATGGAGAAAGAGCCTGTTTGCAAACAGTGCCATGAAGAGGGCACTTCCCAATGGGCCCTGTTACTCTGCTCTGTGTGCCAAAGGACAGGTCCTCATCCTGCCAAGCAGAGCATTTGCTTTCCAGCAGGACTCCTCATAGCCAGCCTTCGTGTTTCCCAGCAACACTCAGTTCTCCCCTTTCCTGTCTTCTCCTTTCCTGGGTGGGTTTCTAAACATAGCAGTCCCTTGTCTAGGGTTGAGATAAATCCAGACTTTCTGCTGTATAAATTAAAACAAAAAAAAAGGAAAGGTTGGGCAAGGTCATCACCAGCCCCACAACACAGGATATAGAAAATATTGTTAGCAACAAAGAAAAATTGGTCAGGGCAGGAGGAAGTCACAGGGAAGGTTCAGGGGAAGGAGGATTTCACACCCTCAACCCCTGCATTGTCCCCTACCTTCTTCCCATTTGTTTCACCTCTAGTCTGTTCCCTTAAAAACAGTCTCTCTCTTATCACACACACACACATACACACACACACACACACACATATATAGATCCCATTTGTTTTGTGCAATATGTCACCATTTGATGCAAGTAAAATATAGATCTATAAATATACCGCTCTGACTCAAGTCCCATTTCAAGTATGATTGCGGAGTCCAGTATGGTAAAGGGAGAGGTTCCCCTGAGAGGGAGGCTGGGGAGGGGTTTGGATCCAGCAGGCAGAGTCTGGTCCTGGCTTGCTGGGAATGTGGAGCAGCAGGAACACGCATACGGAGTCTGCAGTGCACCAGTTCTGCCCTTCAGAGAGGGCTACACTTGGAGCAGATGGGATGGTTGGAGTGGCTGTGCAGTACATGGGGGAAGAGTCCTTCCTCCTCACATTTCACCAGCCCCCCTCCTTCTCTTCCTCTTCCCCACAGCGTGCTGGAAGCGGGGGGAAAGTGTGTGCGCACACTGGTGGGTGGGCTGACTGCTTCTCCCAGTTCTTCCTCCGTGGCAGCCTGGTCTTGTGCTTCCCTGAAGAACATCCTCCTCTGCCCCGTGCATCCCTGTGTTGAAGGGAAGTCGTGCTAAAACAGTGCACAGCATCCTGTCTCCTTGGCTCTGGTGACCTTGGCTAGACCAGGAGGGATTTTGCCATTTGATTAATGATGTTGTGTGCCCACTGGTCAGTACAACCACCTGTGTGGGACCAGGAGGAGTGAGGCGCCAGCATTGCTTCCACAGGGGTCCAGTCACAGCGAGCAGGAGGCTGTGGATGTCCCACAGCACTGGGATTCAGATGGAGCAGGTGGGAGAGGGGATGTGCCCTGGCAGGGTCCACCTGCAGAGCGTGCAGGGCTCTGAACGCAGGTTGTGAGCAAAACACCCTGCAAAGCTGGGCTGGCTGCCAGCTTGTTTCCTGATGGCAGGGATCTCACCATCCACAGGCACTGTGGATGCACGACCTCCAGTGTCATCTTCCTCGCCCAGGAATACCCACTGTGACGGGTTAGAGCAGGTTACCATGGCAATGTGCGCTCTCCCCTGGAGACAGCATTTTATCCCACTTCCAGTGATACAAAATGAGTCCTTATGTTGAGTTCCTTTCATTTTTTTCTCCCTCTCACTATTTTTTTTTCCTGTCAGGTCAGAATGAGCTAAGACTAATAGGAGGCACTGCAGTCTGAGGGCTTTAAAATCTGCTTGGGGGAAGTGACCCTACGTGACAGTGGCAGTGTGCACAGCTGTGTGCATGGGCACACTCAGCCGTGGGTGTCCCTGGACACCCCAGAGATGGTGAAGGGAGTGCATGTGGGCTCTGCTGCCTCCTATGCCAGACCCTTCCTGGGCTCTCCCACATGTGCCACACTGTGCTGCAGGTTCCAGCCTTCACCTCAAGACCTTCCAGAACTCTGCCCACTCCTTTTGGTCACGCCAGCTGCATCACCCTGTTCCACGCACCATGCCGGCCCCTGTGCCAGCCGTGGCAGCTCCTGGGGTGTGTGACTTCTTCCCCTGACACCTTTCCCTAGGCTCACACTACTCAGCATGGCTTACGCTCCTGGTAAGCCACCTCCTCCTCTAGTCTTTCCTGATGACCCACTTCTGATCTGCCAATCAAACATTTCTAAATGGAGGCTTCATATCCTTACCCTCACCATTTATTAGAGAAGACATAAAATAGATAAGAACACACCTTCTTTGTTTTTTTTCATGCTATGTAGTCATTTCCACAGATTGGTGGTGTAATCTCAATAACTTTCCCTCTCTCCATCCTCTCCTGCCAGTTCCCAGTGGCTCTGCACTGTGGCTGAGTTGTTTTTGTTACTCCTCGGTGGCATGTGCATGTTTTTTGTCTGAAGCAGAAGGGGATACGCATGTCTATGATTAGGGTGAGGTAAAGTGGCTGGATGTATCCATGGCTGCATGCAGAGGGCAGGTCAGCATGGGCGTGGGTGATAGCTCTGCATGTGCAGGAGGGTGCCTGGATGCCTGGAACTGGGACTGGCTGTGTGTGTGCGTGTTGGGATCAGAATGAGTCTGTGTGTGTGTGTGTGTGTGTGTACAGGAGGATGACTCTGTGCCTGTGCACCTGCAGCAGATGACACATGTGTCAGCTCAAAGGTTTGGACTTGGCCAGGAGCAAAAAGAGGGACACTGTGCTCCCTGGCACTGTGTTAGGGCCATACAAGTATCTTTCCACCTCTAAAAGTGAGAAGAGAAATCTGCCACTGACTGTTGCCCTACCACAGGGACCTCGCCTCCCTCCTGATGTCATCTTGGCAGCACTGATTTTTAGGGTAGGCAGCAACGTAGTGTCACACAACAGCAGTGACCTAACGGAGAGGCAGGGACACTGCTGGTGTCCTGCTCCCCACAGAAGGTTCCACACAGCCGCTCTCTGTTTGCAGAGAACTCCTGACAGGATACAGGACGACTCAGGACCGAAGCTGAGAGGATGACACAGGTTCCCAGAAGGTGCCAGCTGCCTTTGCAGCAGGCATGTGAGGGAAGCTCTGTGCAAGGGCATGAGGCACAGCAAGCACTCGAGGTCTGACTCTACTTTATTTGTCTGGGAGGGCCCAAGGGTGAAAGGGCACAAAACGGGCCTGGGGCAGAGGAAAAGAAATTGAGCCAGGTGCCCTGACCCCCCAGAAGCATGTTGTACTACTTGGGTGAGTGGAGCAATAGCACAGTCTGTCTGGGAAGATGTATTTTGGGAGGACCCCATGCTTGACTGCTCTCAGGTACCTTTTCTCATCGCTGTCCCTTCCTTCCTAGAACAGTTTCACGCCACAGAAGAGATTTGTTTTTGTTCTTCATGTTCGCCTTCTGTGTCACCCATGAGTGGCTGCCTCTTCTTGAGCTCCCGGTGGTACTTGGCCATGAGGGAGGCGTAGATGCAGCCATAGGCAGCTGCCACCACCATCATGATGCAAACGATGCCACAAACCACCCCTGCAATGATCACAGTGCCAATAGCCCGGCGCACGCTCACAGGCCTGTACCGCTGTTTCTGAGGGCATCCCACACTGGGCTCCACTTCTGTTTCTGGGCCTGATTTGGATTTGGAAGGAGCAGGGCTTCCTTTAGTGCAAGGTGGGCCAGTATTGTCCAGCACTGTAGAGCTGTTCTCGTCATCCAGCTGGGAGCAGTAGTTGAACATCTCCATGGGCACCATCCGCATGTCCTTTCCTTTCAGCTCCTTGGGCAAGGTGCAGGCCAGCTGGTCGATTTTCCCACCTGTTCCAACAGAGATAACAGCAGTCAATCACAGCTCCATCCCCAGACAGAGACAGCAGGTTTAGATCCTCAGCTGGGGTGAGTTCATGTGCCTTCATTCCCACCTGCTAAAGTATTTTCCCTGCAGAAGCTTCCACCATGTCAGCCACCCAGCGTGCCTCTGCCTAGGCTGGGTTTGACACCAGAGCTCCTGGTGCATGCTATCTGCATAGACCAAGACATGAAAGCCCTCTGAAACCATTAAGTCAGCCTCATACTGTTTAGTGAGTTATGTAAGTCTCGGTAGAACCACTTTAGAAAAGGAGAAATTAAAGCAAAAAGATAGTACCAGGCTGTACCTTCTCAAAAAAAAACAACAGATACACATCCCATTTTCTGACAACTAATCCATCTCTGTGAAAATAATGACAGATGTTGAAACAAATGCTTGAGTGAGTTTGGGCAGCTTCCTTGGAAGGGGAGGAAAAAAAGCAAAATTATGTCTGCCTGCTTTCCACTGACTTGGTAACATGGTAGTCAAGAAAAAAAACAAATCAAAAAAGTGGAAAGTGGCACTCGTGTGCTTGTTTGATTCTGCTCACACAAATGCATATTTCAGAGTGCAGTGTAGCCACAGGCAGAGATAATCTCCTTGCAGCATGGCTGTGATCAGCAGGGATGTGACAGCTGACTGTTGCTATCCGCATGATTTGAGACCCTTTCCTACTCATTGGTTCCAGAAACAGAAGGTCAGGCCTTCAATCCTCACTCCTGTAAAATGTGCCATCCTTCTTTGAGTTGCAGCTCCTGAAAACATGTCATCCCATCAGCATGCCTGATAAGTGACATGTACCTTCCTAGTCTTCTTTGTTTCAAGGAAAATCTGGAAATACAAACTTGTCAAAGTGCTCGGTTTGAAATGATGATTTTCTAGCGAGACTGACTTGGGGCCTGGCTTGCTAATTTGAGCTGTAGGTTGGGTTCTCCAATATAAGTTTCAGTGTTTTTCCTAAGTGTCACTGTTTCCTAGGGTTTGGGGGTTTTTTTGGCAGCAAACCTGATGCTTTACAGCCAAATCTGACTTCTAATTCTCTCAGCTTAAGAAAGAGAATGGAGTGGTTATTTCCAAGTGTGAAAAGCACTTCTTCTCTTTAGGCAGAGTGAGGTGAATTCATAATCCTAAAATTTTAATGTTGTTGAGGAAAGTTCTTTCTTCTCTCAAGATTAAAAAAACCAGATAATAATTCAGATGAGAAACAAAAGAAGCAAATAGGAGATCTAGGGCTGCTGGGCACTTCACAGACTGGCAGTGCTGCTGTATGAAGGTGCAGTGGCACTAAATCATGGCAGGGTCCTCATGGTCTTTGGCTGAGAGCTGTCCTTCAGGTCAGCCTGCCCTGCCAGGTGTATCTGCTCCTGTTTCCCCCTGCCTGCCTTTTCCTGCCTTTCCTGGAAGACCAGCACTCCTCCACCACCTCCCGCGGCGCCAGCACCTACCTCGGTAGGAGAACCACTCCATCCAGTGCTTGAAGTCCCGCAGGTTGCAGTCGCATTCCCAGGGGTTGTCCCCGACCTGGAGCAGCTGCAGGCTGGTGAGAGGCTCGAAGGTCACCCTGTCCAGGCTCTGCAGGCGGTTGGACCTGAGGGAGAGGGAGCGGAGAGCAGGCAGGTCGTCAAAGATGCCCGAAGGGATCTGGGCCAGGCCGTTGATGGAGAGGTCCAGCCGGCGCAGCAGGGCCGTGTGCTGCAGCAGGTCCTTGTCCAAGGCCCGGATGCTGTTGTTCCTCAGCTGCAGCTCCGTGAGGTTCCCCAGGTCACTGAAGATGTTCTGAGGGAGCTGGTCCAAGAAGTTGTTGGATAGATCCAGCCTCTGGAGAGCAGAGAGGTTGGCAAACACTGCTCCTGGCAGGATGCTGAGTTTGTTGTTGAGAAAGAGGAAGGTCCTGGTGTTTGTGGGGATGTCTGAGGGAATGGAGGAGAGGCCCAAGCCACTACAGTCCACTTCCAGGTTGCCACTGTTACACTTGCAGGAGGAAGGGCAAGCAAAGAAGGACTCAGCAGCACACAGTGAGAGCCAGCAGCCAAGCACTGGAAGGTGAAAAGCCAGGAAGAAAGAGGGCATGGATTAGATCAGTGCTTTCCCATCCTCACCCACCACTCACTACAACACAACCTCACAGCAGGGCTCTTCACTGCAATGCCCTGCAGTGCCATGAGCTTCCTCACAGCTACCTTCCTTCACTGCTGCCCTGCATCCTGACAGCATGACTTTCCTCTTAGCCTGTTTCTTTATGAACAAGCGAGTAAATACCCTTCCAGTTTCACAGCAAAGTCAGAACAGTGCATCCCAGTGGACTTTGCCAACAGATACTGGAACACTGGTACCTGCCAGAGGAGGATGGAGCAGAGAGTGGTGGGAGGTGTCACCTCTGACAAGGGACAGCTCTTTCCAAACAGTCAGGGTAGAGAGAGGAGGGAACAGGTATATTTAAGAAGTTCCAATTTTTCAGAAACAGTTATGTTATTTAAAAGCCTCTAAGAAAAATGAAAATAACCTACATTTCAGGTGTGGTCTTGCAGTTTGAATCCTAATATTTGTGATAGATAAGACTCAGATCTAAGCCTCTAAATCAGGGTATCATTTGCTTACCATATTTACAGTGTGTTGTATGGGCCTTGTGTACACTTTTTAATGAATTACATTACATTACAAAGGGATGACAAAGACAACTGCTGAAAAGTAACGAGTCCCTGAATCACTGGACACCTGGTACTTGCCATTGGTCTCAAAAAATTTTCTGAATCTTATAGCAACAGCCCCAAAAGTATCTCTGGGTGGCCAGCGACCACCCCCATCCAGAGGTGGTGAATGGGTGCAGATCCAGCAATTGTTCTTATTAAGAACTTTGGACACCTTCTGTGCAAATCCTGAGGCAAACCCTGGATCATGGTTACCAGCTGGGCAGGCAACAGACATGTGAAGAACAGTTTAAACCACATCTGACCAAAACTGCCCACAACAATGGAACGAGGAAAAGGAGTGTGCATTGGTAAGGGACAAAAGCAGTTTCAAGAAAAGGGTTAACACAGTGTAGGGTTAGCACTACACTGTCTCAAAGTCAAGGCTGGACAAACCACGGATCAGCATTTTTTAGAGCTGCTCTGGATTCCAGACGTGGGTCCAGATCCTGCCACTGGCACCAGGGCACTAGTTACCAGCCTTCCCTGGGAGCCAGTGGCTTTTCAAACTCTCATTTTTGTGACAAAGCAGCATTATCAACAAGAAAGCAAGCTCTGTGCCTCTTGTCATTAGAGGAGTGGGAGCTATGTTTAAGCAGACTATGTAAAACATTTGCATCTTCATCTTAGTTCCTTTTGTGGAATTGAGATCGCACAATGAATTCCACTATTCTTCAATGTGGGAAGCAAATTCAGCTCCCTCACAGATTTTAAGGTGACAAGTTTGAGCATTTGACTAAAACTGAAGCAGGTTTGCCTGTACATCAAGCCTGTCCTCTCCCTTTCTCACTTTTCTTCAGAGAAGGCAGTCACTTGGGTTGCTGGAGTCTTTTTAGGGGTGAATGGTAGCTAAAGGGGATGCATTTATTGTCTCTCCTTCCTGAACTGGCAGTCAGGTTCTTCTGTCCTGCTTTACTTCAAGGAACCAACAAGCAGGTGTTTTACTTCTTAATCCTAAAGGAATTGTGAAAAGACTGCCACAAGAGAGGGAGCCAAAAGAGACCCGTGCTGTGGAGAAGCTCTGCCTGGAGCAGCTTTGCAGTCAGCCATGCTCTTCCTCTCTTCCCTCGTGCCCCTCTCTAGAGTTCAATTTGACCCACAGCCCGTTTTTTATAGCGACTTTGCTTCTGTCAGCGTTGTGCCTTCACACTCCAACCCTGCCATCCTGCACAGGGCAGGTTTGTGTTCCCAGTGATCCTTGTGAGAACTGGCAGATTTATGGACTGGTAGTCTAAGGAGAACTATCCCCTTTGAATCCTAAGCTATATGACTTTATTAAGGACCAAGGGATAAATGTTCAGAGATAATATATCAGTTCTCTCTTATTTCATCTATCTTTCACAATTCTTCAATAATTTTTTACTGTCCTACTGTTGAGATCTCAGGTATACATCAGCTCAGGCCATGCCAATAAATGTGCTCTTTTGAGGAGAATTATGGATCCTTATGGTGAAATGCAAGACAAATCTTTACCCAGAGCACCTCTGTGCTTTCTTGTCATGCAGAGGCTGGGGCCCACAGCAGAAATTGCCATGAAAGTAGATCATAGCGTATGGACTACTGCAGAACAGGTACTGACTGGCTGGCTGATATTTAATTCTGTTCAGCATAGGTCACACTTTTGTTGTAGGGAGAGAATTAAAAAGAATGGGAGCTAGAGTGGGGAAGGGAAAGAGCCATGAGTCATTCGAGTGACCCCCGTCTTTTCCTGGACGCTTAACAAAAGCCAGTATTAATAATAGATTGGCAGCTGTGATGATGAGATAACAGCTGCTTTGTACACCAAGAAAGGCAGGAGCAGCCCGTGTGTAATGCTATCCAGGTGGCATTCTGCTCAGGGCTTATCTCTGCGAATGCCCGCGGCGCCGCCGGGGTGGCTGTGGCTTCCACCAGTGTGTGTGCTGGCACTGCTGGCAGCAGCAGAGTCTCAGGCAGCTGGCTGTGGTTATGTTCAGGAAATGGATTCATGCCAAGCTTCTGCAGCCGTGTAGGATATGCCAAAAACGTCTTGTTGTTACCCATATATTGCTGTATGCTTTTGGAAATATTTTACTAAAATCGTACAGAAAAGAGATTTCGTTTTCATTCGCAAGAAGTGCATCCATGAGGATGTGAGCTGAGGCCAGGGAATTCATTGCTTTGGTTAGGATGCAGCTCTACAGGAGAGAGAGGCAGGGAAGCAATAGACAGAACTTGAAGCTGTCTTCCAGCCCTACAGAAGGAGGGATAATAAGTGTTTTTGTGTCTGGGGAAGATCAAGTTACTTTGTGGGGTGTTTGGTGACTCTAGTAGGTGGCAGGAATCTGATCCAGGTATATCAGATTAAGTCAAGACTCAGTAGCATTCCTTACAAATAATTTACACAGCCTAGTCTGTGAGGATGGATTACAAAGATGTTTGTTTTATGGAGAAGGAAATAATTCCCCCAGCTTCTTACAGCTGCAGCTCCAAATGTGACCAGGAGGACTGGAACAAGGGAAACCACAGACCTACTTGGTGCCTGGGCATGCAGTAGTGAGGCACACTCTCCAAGTGTCCCCTTCCCTCTGCTCTGGTCCCCAGATGCTTCTCTGAGATGCAGATAAATTCCCAAAAGCCCCACATCACCCCAGCAGTGCCTGCTCTGCACTCGGGGGTACTGTAGCAGCTGCCCCAGCCCACTGGGAATATGCACAGGCTGAACGTTTACAATTTAATTTGAAAGAGAGCTTCTTTATTTACTCCTTGATTTTCACTACATGTGGCAGTGCCCAGTAGGAGAATTCTGCCTTCACATCCTGCATTTCCTTCTAAAATCTGTTATGACTTTTGCTGTGAAGAGCTGGGAGCCCTGCTCAGCAGCCTGTGTATAAACCCCAAGCCCAGAGAGGAGTCTGCAGCTCACAGGATACTGATTTGAGAAATGTTCTGGGTGGATCTTTGTGCAATGGTGTCTGTCATGCTGTTTCTCACCTGCCAGGCCCACTGGAATTCAGAAGCAATCATCACTCGCTGTCCCACTTTAAGCCCATCTTCAGCTTTAGAATATCACTCTCCCCCCAGCTAGCCTGGCCTCTAAAGGAATCAGGAATTAGTTCAAACATCTCCATTCTTAGCTGTCCCTCTCCCCTGTTCTTAACCCTGATGTGACCTATTTTCTTCCCATCCCTTGACAAACACGAATACTGTAGCTGGTACCTGAGTAGGCATTACTTACGGCAAGCCTCCTGCCACCTCATGAGGAACCTGCTCCTCCACCGGTGGCCAGCACTTGTAGGCAGCATGGTGGTCCTCTCCAGCGTGTCCTCACATCCACCAGCCAGCCTGGCCCACGGCCCCAGGGAGAAGGAGTGACCTTGTGGCCCGCCTGCCAGGTCCTGGGGAGGGACAGCACAACACAGCGGGTGAGATTCACTTCCCTGGCTGCAGCACACAGGGCTCAGCTCACTGCTGGCCTTTCCCCTCCCAATTAGGGCTTTGCCTTTGAGGCATCAGTTCTGTTTTGGAGGAGAAATGGAGGATATTTCGGGAGGTGGAGTGTGTTGAAGGCGCAACATTAATTCGTTTTGAACCTCACGGTGCAGAAATAAAACCTGATTCGCCCAAGTGCCAGAGAGAAGTTTGTGCTTGCGTAGCCTGCCACGGTAGCTACGTTAGCCTCACGCTCAAGGTCAACCTGCTGCATTGCTAAGGTGACCCTTAGCTGCCAGGGCAGCAGACTCGGGCTCATTGCTGTCACCTCCACGCAGGCTGGTGCCACCTGTGCACCCTCTGCCTGACGCACAGCTCAGGCTCACTGAGATCTGGGCACCAGCAGCTGCCAAGCTGCTCCTCTCCCCCTCCTCCTCCCCCACTCCCCCTCCCCATGCCGTATTCCCTACCAGCACTTCCTGTCTGCTCTAAGGTAAAATGGATGTGGTGGCTGGAGCAGCACAGCTTCAGCCTGGGGATTTCCCACTGCAGCGACTGCAGGAGCTGAGAGCGAGCGAGCCTCGCAGGAGAGGGAGAAGGAAGGACCTCAGGCGGGGGAGACTGAGTGGGAGTGTTGGAAAGAGAGGAATTGCATCTTAATTAGTAGAGGGAAAAATCCTCAGTCTAATTAGAAACCCAAAGACCATAAACTCTCCCCTGACAATAAGTGACTGACAACAGGTTTCAACTTCCCTCCCGCTTCCCTCTTGGATACAAGGAGGCAGGAAAAATGAAAACACCACAAACCCTTCTGTGCCCCTGCGTACTCTCTGACGTGCCAGCCACAGCCACAGCAGCACTTAGATGGACACATTTCAGCCTGAGTACAGAAATAAGCCATTCTCCATCCCCTCGGTGGGGCTCTGACAACATCAACGGTGGCTATTTTAGCCAGGAGCTGCACTGCCACCAGCACGCTCTCCCCACACACGTGCCAGGTGCCTACCCGCCCCGAGGCTCCCAGGCTGGTTTATTTTATACAGGAATGCAAACCACCAGGAAACATTAAAATCAGCATCTTGATGAAAATTACGAGACGGCTCAGTGCCTAGACTAGCACATTTGCAAGGCTGTTTAGATCACTTACCTAAATGCCAATGCACCAAATACCTCTCGTGGTACAGAAACCAATTTCACCTTCCTCCTCTGCAGCCCCCCTCTCCCCAAACTGAGCTGGAGCCCTTTCCCTGCAGTCTCCACCGAAGGAGAAGCTGCAACAAATAGCTGTCCCTGTTTGGTGCCCGCGCTCGACCTGACCGAAGAGACTTTCAGCATCCCCCATAGAAACGTCTCCATCCTAAATGCCACCCCTGAAGTCTCCTGTCCCCGCCTGTCCACATGGAAAAGGAGGATGAAAAGCTGCAGGCACTTACCTGGAGGGGTTCTGCCTGCAGCCACTTCCACCCGACTCCCCGGACACTGCCCAATTCCAGCCTCTTCCTTCCCTCTCCCTCCTTGACTTTCACTCCCCGGCAGCAGGCTTTCCGTGTGCTCTATTTAACTCCCTACAGCACTGGAATAAACGGCAGAGTTAAGCTGACAGCCACAGAGCCTTATCTGCCTGCTGGATAGCGCCAGTCGATCAGCTCCAAATCCCGCTGCCAAACGATCACGTCCTTGCTCTCAGCATCAGGGGCAGCCGCCTGCCATGCTCTGCCTTTCCCTCTTCCCCACCTTCACTCCATCTAACTTTGTCAGGGTTATAGATAGCTCTGTTCCTTGTGCTCTTGCCTTTTGGCTCTGTTTTGTAACACCCCATCTGTATCAGCTGGCTTGGTTCCAATTAGGGGGGCTAAGCAATTAAAAAAAAATTAAAAAAAAAAAAATGCCCCAAACTTTGGGTGCTTTGTGACTCGGTTTCCCTTGGTGGTGTCCCCTCAGCCCCTCTCAGGCCATGCACTGGTGTCTCTCCCACCGTGCTCTGTGCAGCTCATCCACGCTGTCCCCAGGACACGATGGGGGCCGAGGGCAGGGCTGGCACACCCTGGTGTGAGGTTGGGGACAGGGTCAGGGTTTCCACCCCCATCTCCTCCTGCTCTGGCAGGGCAGGTCCAGCTCTTGCACTCATTTCTGGTACCTCACGGGCGCCTCTTTCCCTCAGGCAGCACCGAGGCTCAAGCAGAGAGTGCAGGGTGGGAGGAGCAGCCATGTATAAATAAGCCTTTTCCCTATGTTTAGAATTTATTACAGTGCATAGTGATTAACACCTGTTCAGGCTTTAATGCTGTCTCCTGCACTGCAACATGCACTGAGATGGAGGGGCCTTGATAAACCCAGGATTATTTTAAAGCGTGTCACATATATGCCACACTCCCCACTCCATAGATAGCAGCCACCCTGTGTGCACTCATACACGTGTTTCAAAGGCTTAAAAGCAGCTACCTTCATGTAGAAATGCACAGAGTCAACAACCTGGCTTACATTTACAAATGTGTGCACAGAGCTGGGCTTGCACATGTGCTGGGGACTCTTCTGCAACCCACATTTATTAACCTCCATGTCTTCCACATAGCTGCCTGCTTCTCCAAGCATATGCCCAGGTGGCAGAGCAGCAGATTTGGAATGCATAGAGGTTCTTGGCTGCTGAAAGATGAGGGTCAAAGAGCTTCTGCATTTCCACCTTGAAGAAATATGTTCATGGAGAAATTTTAATTCCAAAGATCCAGAAAAAAAACCAAGTTTCTCCTACGCATCTACTGCCCATGAGAACATTATACCCTTAGTGATTAATATTCCACAGTCAGGAGAGAGCAAGGAGCCCGAGAGGATTTTTAAGAGTTTCTTTTTTAAAGGTTTCCTCTGACTTGTCTTGAATTCTAACTTAATTAGCAGTTTTCTTGTGGCCCAAGAGATGCCTTCTGCTGTGCAGAGCACCAGGCCAGCTGTGCTCACTGCCAGGTACCTGTAAGCTTGGGGCAAACCTGCCCACACCTCCAGCCTCTCCAGAGCAGCACCAGATGTGTCTGGCTGCTTTCAGCCTCACAGCCAGGGATTTTTCCAGCAGAGAGCACTCTGCCAGACCTAGGAGTGCTTCCTGCATGCCCCCAACTCAACAAGAGAGGCAGGTGCCATCTGTCCTGAGCTTGCCTGGCATTGCTTGGGGGCTCAGAGCTGGTCAGCACTGCTGGAGCTCTGAATGCTCTGAAGTCACCCAAGGGCTCCACAAACCAAACATTAGTCTTTCTCATGGGCTTTCTAGATGGTTCCTTGTCCCTAGAGCAGCATGGCAGCTGCATGCCCTGTGATCCATGGGGCACAGTGGCCACAGCTTTCTTCCATGTGCTTGGAGTTGAATGTCTTTCCACATTCTAGAGAAAACAGGGTCGCCTCTGGGGCTGGTGATGGCCTTTTCCTATTGCTGCTTCAAATAGGACAGCAAAAGACAACTTTTTTAGTTTCAGCTCAAAGCAACAAAATGAAATCATCCACTTCTGGCCCATGGGCTCCAGTGGCCAAAAATACACCAAGCTGAAGTGCCACTTGGACATTTGGCCTGCTGTCAGACTCTAGAGGACTCTCTAATGAGGATTCCCTTAATTAGATTGAACAGCAAACCTTACTGCTGGGGGCAGGGGGAGGGAAAGAAGGGGGAGATGCAGAGGGGATTGTAATGACTCTGCAGCACTTGCCAGGGCCTGGAAACTACAGCAGGCACCTTTCCTGCCTTGTGCCTGCTCCTCTGTGCCCAGACACCAGCAATGTTTGCAGTACCACTCCAAAGCCATAGCCTTTGTGGGGAGGGTCCCAGGGAACATGCTAGGAGAGCAGGGAGGGCTTCAGTTCACTGTAGCCACATACTGGCTCAGTAACTTTTCCCAGTTCTGTGTCACCTTCTAGCCAAAGCTTGCCATGTGCTGTAGGAATGGCTGGTGCCATAGCTGTAAGCTGGTGTTACTCTGTGTTTAGTGACCCCCAGGAGGAAGGCTGAGGTAAGAGCCAGCAGTGCTTCTGCTCTGGGGAGGTGGGTAAATCTACCCCGTTCTCCAGAAAACAGCACTGAGGCTAGAGACACAGGCGACTGTGTCACTAGGATGAGACACTGTCAGAAACAGAGCCCAGCAACCTCTGTCCCTGATTATCTCTCCTCAAGTCCCTTGGATCATGGCTGAGGGATCAGACTCCGTTAACAGCCTGGCTTATGAGCACTGGCAGGGCATCTGGGTGACCTAGATTACAGAAGGGTAGGTAGCAGAGACTGCAACAGATGCCAGCAATAAATTATCAGAAAGTATGCACAGACTTTCATCCCTCCCCCACACTCTCCTTGACGGCAAAGTCCCTTTCCCCTTTCCAATGCTGAATTGCTTTAGCCTTTATCAGAAAAGCAGCAGCACGAGAGAGGGCATGGGGGATACTTTAAGGAGATTATCTCCTTTCCTTCCCCTTTCCTTGCTGCTTTTAGGATTCATGTTTTATTGCCATCGCCCCTTAATGGAGGGGGACAGTGGTACCCCAGCATCTAGCAACTAAGGCATGTTGTTCTGTGCATGTCCCCTCATCTGCCCTTGGCAGGGCAAGTGGCAGCAGAGACACATAATCTGTGTCTCATAATCTGGCTACCACACCACAGGTGGCTTTAGATGGCATGGAGACCTGTCCCACTCTTGGTCCCCCAACAGGACTGTTAGTTGTGCAAATTATCAGTTCCAAGAGGTCACATTGTCTCAGTGGCAGCCCCTCTGTGTCGTCTCTTTGGAATGCAAAAACACTCAGAGGTGGCAGAGAAACTCAGCAGTGCTTAGAAATATCCAGTGTGCATCACTGCCCCAGTGAGCTTCCAAGCTAAAGAGCTGGGGGCTTCATTTGCAGCACTTGCTGATTTATTAATACACGTGTTCAAGATTCATTAGTGTTGTGCTGTCACAATCAATGGGAAGCACATTTTAAATTCATACGAGAAACCCAGCTGCAGAAGAAATAGTGCCCTCTGACTTGCAGTGATCAATCACAGCTAAGGAAAACACCTCATACAGAGGGCTGTAAAGCAAGTAGAAAAAGTGTAAAACCCACTTGGTCTTGTAAGGGACTCTGCCACATTCCTGGCCTAGTGTGAATAAATCTGTGATGTGAAAAGGTCAAAAAGCTTCTGATTTTTAGATTGGCAATGTAGGCACCCCTGAAATGCAAATGTGTTGATGGTAAAAAATATTTCCTCCCTAGCACCCTCCAAGAAAGATCAACTTTATCTTCATTTTATGGAGGGGTAAACTATGATGCAGGTAAAACTGGCTGCTGATTTTGGCTGGCTAAAATTTCAGCTGCCTTGCTTTTGATAGTTCATTATTAGACCACATCAGTTCCCCACTCACTCAGGATTTTCAAAGCTGTCGAGTGCAGCATTTGTGCTTGGGCTTGTAAATGCTCTCCTGTCCTGCAGAGAGTATTTGTAGGCCTTATCAAAGTTACACAGAATAAAGGATTTTTGGCCAGGTTTTCCCAAAGTTTCCTGACAGGCCTGCGCAAAAACAGGAGAGAAGCCAGTTTTCTTGATTCCTCATTTCCTCAAGCAGAAAACACTATTTGCATCCCAAGCCTCCCTGACCAATGCACAATAATGAGACTGGGAAATTCTGGAGGAGCTGCAAATACCGAGGGCATAAAGCCACAGCAAATCCTCTGAGAAATACAGAGCATAGGAAGGGGTGACAGGGAGGGTAGCACTGCTGGGGAAGACCCAGATTGCTGTGGAGATGTGGAATTCCTGGGGAAGCTGTGGAAGCAGGTGGAGAGAGCGGGATATCCAACCAGGAGTGACAGGAAAGTCCCGGCACAGTGAGAGCGCGGCATATGGAGGAGGCCCAGAGCAGCAGCAGGAGGAGAGCTGAGGGGGCAGTTGACAGGAAGAAATCCAGCCATGTGTGTGCCAGCATCTTCTCCAAGTCTTGCCGAACGCGACAGACCACGTGCGCGTTTCCTCCTGCAGAACGGAGGCAGCTGAGAAGGGAAGCGGGTGAGGGAGTGGGAGAGGGGCTCAGAGGAGGGATACGTGAGCTGACTACCCAGTTTCCTCCTCTTTCTCTTGCCACAGGGTGATGTTTTTGTTCTTCTCACACTGTTGGCAAAAATTGGTAACCAAGTGAGATGTGGAGGGGGGTTCTACATGAAGGTTGAGATAACATTTTCTGATCCAGCCGGGAACAGTTGGCTGTGGGTGGTGGCTTGTCACCAGCCCTGCCAGTTCTAATCCAGATCCCAGTTTTTCTCATTCTCTCAGCTGTGGAGTGAAGAGCCTTCCCTACAACTTTAATTTCCTGCAGGGGTTAATCCCATGGTCAGTGGTAGCTCAGGCCCTTAATCCTTTTGCTCAGTCCCTTGACAGAAGGACTGCAGCCACTCCTGCCCTGGCAGGTCTGACAACCCTTCTGCTCCCAGTTCCTTCCCTACACCCCACGAGCATCCTCCAGCTCACTGGCATTTAAAATGCTGCTCCCCCCTTCCTGGCAAGCCTACCCCGGGGGTGTGGGTGGGTGGTACAACCAGGAAAAGGTTGCAGGCACAGAAGACAGCTTGGTGGGAGAATCCTGGTGCTCTGGTCCTCATTCCCATCACTACTGCGCTCACAGGTATTTTGTGCACTTCTTGGCTGGACAGTGCTCTGAGTCCCAAAGTATTCTCTTTCTTGTTTTTATTTGGGTGGTTTTCAAGAAGGAAGGTGGGTATGGGCCCACATTTGTGAAGGATTCTCTGAGGGGTCAAAAATTTTAAGCCAGTACCTTCCCTGGGTCTCCTACTTGAAGTCAAAGGATGCAGCAGATCTTTAAGAGGGAAGGTGCCAGCCTGTCTGAGATAAGAGATACATTTACATGCACAGAGTAGTAGATGGAGGTGCATCAATTTAGCAGCAAGATAGGAAAATGTAAGTTTTTAATCAATATAAGCTCTGTCCCTGGAGCGCTAGGCCCGATGTCTGTTAAACAGCATGACCAGACTGCCAAATCAAGGGGCTTCCAGATCAATGCCAAGAGACCCCTGGTGCATCTTATGGGGGTCAAGACACTTCAGCCATGAGCCTTTGTGGTTTCTCATTCCAAAAATGAGGCAAGCTTTTGCAAGCCTGAGTGATCCCTTGCACACAAAATGCCCCACACTTGCTTGTTTCCCATCCTTCATTTCTGCATCAACCCAAAAACTGGGTTTGCTTTTTTCATTGTCTGCAATTTGAAGCACACTGGGCCCTTGAGCTCACTGACCTTCCTTATGCTTGACTCTTGTTACTCTTTCTTCTGGAGAAGGCAGCGTGGTGAAGAACTGCTGCCACCAAGGCTGCTGCCCCTTTTCCTCACTCCCCACGTTGGCTGTGCTTCCCTGGGTGCCAGGCTCCCAAAATGCTGGGAGGAGGAAAGAGAGGATGTAGAAACACTGGAAAAATGGAAGAACTTAACTAAGGTCTCAGGAGGCTGTGCCCTGGGCATGTCCAGAGGGGCAGGGACCATCCATGCCTGCACAGTGGTGGGGCAGAGCACAAGATGCTGGCAGTAAAAATCCTCTCAGCTCTTATCATAAGGGGATCAGTGACCCAGCATGCACATAGCTCCTGGCAGAGCTCCTGGGTAAAGGCTGACTCTCAGCATTCCCACACAATGCACCTGTACTGGACTCTGAAGGAGACCTTTTTCTGCCTTAGTGAGCTGGCAAGATCTGTCTCACTTGGTTGCCACTGTGGCACAAGTGTTGCTGGTGCTGTCTGTAAGAGCCTGGGGCTGTTCTGCTGCCCCACCACCCCCATCACCTTCCCAGAGCATCCCAGAGGGGCCACCCTGCAAAGGCCACACAAACTGCATGGGATCTGGGCTGCTGCCTTCAGCTCCAGGGGTGTCTGTGGACCCCTGGGACACATTTGTGCTTTTTACAAGCTGGGAACATTGCCCATAGCTCAACGAGATGTGGTGACAGCTCTCCCAACCCAGAGATCAGCCAGGATCTTTGCATGCATCTGGGTTAGCACACAGATCACAGCCTCATGCTGCAGAGCTTGCCGAGGCTGAGGAGGCTCTGCAGGTTTGATATGACTTTAGTTTTCTACAAGGTTTGCAGCCACAGAAGAGACACCTTTATGGCAAAGTTGACATCCCATGGAAATCCCTAGAAGTGGTACCCCATGGCAAAGTCAGCAGCAGCAGCTTTGGGCAGCACTGGCACTAGGGAGTCTCACCAGGAGGGCAAAGGCAGCCCAAGAGATGAGTGCCAAGCCAAGTTGCCTTTAACAGCTCCTCTCCAGACTCAGGGTGAGGTCTCGCTCTTTTATCCCTTGTGTGAGAGCATGGTTCATGAGGAGGGAATCTTCCCAGCCTCCCTCAAGAGAGGAGGAGTGTGGTGGCAGGGCACGTCTTCCAAGTAACAGCCTTTCCTTGCAGTCAGTCGAGAAGTTCTGACTTGTGTGGCTTTGCTGTAAGTTTAAGTCTCAGTCCTTCCTGTGCTGGGTGTGGGACATCACAGTGCATAAATAATAGACAGTCTCTTGTTTTCCCATTCATAAAAATATAACGAGGAAATTGTCATTTTCATTAAAAGAAGAAAAAATTGCCATGTGATAAAATAGGCTTGCAAAGCCAAGGACTTAAATGTGAGCTTATACTTGCCCAACCTTCATTCAGCCACTTGCAAGGATGCAGCACAGCCCTGCCTTTGCTTACCCAACCAAGCACTACTTCTTTTTTTTCACAGGACCTTGTCCCATACTCAGTGCAAAGGACACATGATACTCAAGCTAACAATGAGGACATTGTAATAAATAAGGCTGTTTTTATATGGTCAGAATTAAATATTAAACCTCAGTTTTGGCAGGAGGCCACAGTCTGTACATTCCTAATTTTGTGGGTGCCCAGCACAAGACCCTGGGGGCCATTTTGCAGAACTGCTGAACACTCACAGCTTCTTTTCCAAAATGCTGGCAGCTTAGCCAGAAAACTGGTGCAATCTCAGTAGAACTGAGAGCCAAGAGGTCCCAGGCTCTGGCCCTGCACCTGCTGCTCCTTCCCTGTGTGGCTAAAAGGGGAAGTCTCTTTCCCCTTCAAAAGCCAGGAAAACAATCACTCTGTTGCCTCGTCAGAAGCATAAATTCTCTATCATCAGCTATGAGGCAACTGTAGCTGCTAACATCTTCAGAACACCACAAGACAATGAATAGTGATGTATTGCCTGCAGGGCTTGCTTGGCAGGCAGTAAACAAATAAAACAGGCATTTGCAGTACCCAAAAAAAAAAAATTAAAAAAAAAGAAAAAGACAGCCCCCAGCTTTACTCCTTGAGCACCATGTAGCCAAGCACCCTGAATGAAGCAGCTCATGAAAATACAGCTTGTGATCCTACCAGTCAGGACTGCAACCCAGTGCAAGTGGCTCACTGTCTCCAGTACCTGTATTTACTAATTTTCAACTGCTTGTTTTTGCAATATGAATGATATATTTCACATAATCCAACCCCTCGCAGACGAAGCAACTTTTCCTTCCATCTCTTGAGTCTGGAGTTGAACTAGTTATAGTTTATAGAAGATAACATCTTCTTGCTGTTACCATACCCTCAGTCACAGGAAGCCTTTTTGTGAGCCAGCATTTTAGTGAAGGCACAGCAGGAATAAGGTGTGTGTCACAAGGTATTTCCCTGCAGCAGGAGGAACACCCCAGAACTCCCACTGCCGCTTCTTTCCTCTGAGAACTGAGTGTGTGTCATGGTGTAGCATTACCCAGCTGGCAGGAGCATCCCAGTATGGGCATCTGAGTTATGGTTTGAGCCACCCAGGACTGGGACAGTTGTCAAGCAGTGTAAGCAGCTGCTTGTAACCAAACATGGCAAGTGAAGGAAACTGCCTGCTCTGTCTTTTAACTCAGCAACAGGCAAGAGCTGAAGAGGCACCGAAGAACTACCCAGAAATGCCCTCCCACAGGCTTGAGCCTCTCCCCATCCTGTGCCAGCCTCTGTTGCTCCCTGAATGCTCCTGTCCAGGTGTCCTTGTGGCCCCGTGCTGCTGCTGACTCTCCCAGCCCTACTGAGACACAGCTCTGACTTCATCAGGCTTCTGTGGTGCAGAAGAGCCTAGAAAATCCTTTCTGCATCAGGCTTAAAAAAAAAAAACAGAGGAAGGGCAGGAAGCTGGAGTAACTCTTAAAGATATCTGAGCTGAGAGTGCACCTTGCTAAGATGCGACATTCACTTTGCTGGGGGAAAGGGTAAAGCTATGATCTGGTATAAAAATTACATAAGAAGGCTTCCCCCCTTTCTCTTTGCAAGGAGCCCCTTTGCTGAGGATTTACCATAATTCCTCCAAGTGGGCAGGATGCACGAACAGAGGCAGCACTGATGTCTGACAGGGAGACAACTCCCGCAAGCCTTTCGCTCATGTGGAATAATTCCCTTGCAAATGTTGTTTGCCCACAGCAGTTAGAGGAAGATCCACCCCCCCCTCCGCCCCCAAACAGACCTGAGTGACAAAGCTCAGAAGAAAAATGGTCTGCAGTTCTGGAGAGGCTCCCTTCTCCTCACTGCTAGGAATGTCCCCTGCTTTGGGACAAGTCGCTGTCTGTGTTTACAGGCTTCCCCTGTCTTTTAAGGGTTTCCCTCTCCTGCAATAGCAGCTGCTTCAGTCCTTCCCCAGATGAGATCTTACTTTCTCTCTCCATCCCTGAGTGGCAG
The DNA here is from genome assembly GCF_021018805.1 of Prinia subflava. Lineage (NCBI taxonomy): Eukaryota > Metazoa > Chordata > Aves > Passeriformes > Cisticolidae > Prinia > Prinia subflava. Next base: position 1,082,788 of record NC_086250.1, on the reverse strand, counting down.
GCCAGACCCCCGCAGCAGAGCAGTGCTGTACCCTGCTGCCACTGCCATCAGGGCTGTGCTGGATGTGGCACATTCAGGTTACCTGACAGTCCACGTGGCGGGCCTGGGGCCCAGCTCGGTCATGACCTGCTTACAGCAACAGCTTCAAATACCCTGTCCCCCCAAACTGGGAGAGCTCCAGTTTAACATGTCTCTCCTTATTAGCAGGAGGTGCAGGGACGGTAATGCACTGGTCAGGCAGAGGGAGGAGGAGGGGGCAGAATGCCCTGTGTGGGATGTGTGTGTGCACGTGTCTGTGCATGCGTGTGTATGCACACACACACACAGACATGTAAATACCCCTGTCCATAGCGTGCTTCATCTCATTTGGGACCTCATTCTCACCCTCTCCTCCCAGTGGAGCTTGAAAAGGCTGTGAAGCTTCTCTGTGCTGTGTTTCACCCACCCCCCTCAGTGCTGTGCCTTCCACCCGAAAGTTCAGAAATCACAGGCTCAGCCTGCAGAGATGCTGAAAGCAACTCGGGACTTATTTTTGGCTCTGCTTGTGATTTGGCATCCCCCACTCCATGTCCTGTGGTCATGTCCGTGAGCACACACACCCACACACATACACACACACCCCCGATCCCAAAGCTGTGCACTGAGTGCTGAACCTGTTCGATGTTGGTCTGTACTCTCCATTTTAGGCTGTTCTTACCGATAGCCAGCAAAGCCATCAGAAGGGAGGCGAGTGGCACCTCTGATGCTGACCCCTGTGAGAGCCCCGGGGAGGGGACAAAAGGCAGAGCTCCCCGGGAGCTGCCCGGTACCTGGCACCGAGTGCTCAGCCCCAGAGCTGCACCGGAGCCGCCGGTGGTGCAAGGAAAGCTGCGGTCCATCCTCAGCTGGGAGAAGTGGCTCCCGGCGGCCCGAGACGGGGCTGGAAGCAGTGCGGACAGGCTGTGCGGCGGGTTTGCCGTTCTGCCGTGCCGGGGTGGCACAGGGCAGCCCTGCGCTGTTGGCACACAGTGCCCCCGCTGCCACCTCCTCCCCGGGGAGCCGCTGCCCGGGGCAGCTCCGCTCGCCTCGCTCAGCCGGGCGCGGGGGAAAACGCCGAAGGGGCACGTCCTTACTCACCTCTCTCAGGCTGGGATGGACCCTCCTGTGGGAATGGCAGCTCCCGCAGCCCTCCGAAGCCGGTACAATCCCAAAGCAAATCCAGCAGAAAGTGCCGCTGCTCGCAGCTGGGCTCTCGGCGGACCCTGGCTGGCAGCAGCCCGCCCTAGCCAGCCGCTCGCCTCGCCTGGAGGGCAGGGAGGCACGGCGAGATGACAGCGTGGGAAAGGGACTGTAATCCTCCGTAAATAATAAACAGGGGGAGAGAGAAGGAGAGAGAGAGGCGGCAGAGGGAGCGACTGTGCGCGGTGAAGTGACAGCTGGGGGTACATCTGCGATGGCAGCAGCACACGCACAGGAACGCGCACAGACAGTGCAGAGGAGTCACCCCGCCAGGCAGGCAGGAGCTGCTCCCAAACACCCAGAGGAAGGAGCTCGGGAGGTTTTCGTTCCTCTCAATGCATCCTGAAGAAAGGGCAGCTGCTGTCAGTCGCTCTCTCCCCCTCATCCCGCCCCTGCTGCCATCCCTCTCCCGGTGCCAGCAGCCGAGGGGCTCGAGGAGGGCTGAGGAGATGCCGGGGCGGGAGGAGCTCCCCACAGCCCCTCAGGAGGTAGATTGGTCAGGCACAGGTTACAAGAGAAGGCACCGAGCCGAACAGTTCTTCCCCTGCCTCCATCTCTCCCCCGCTAGGGCGGATGACAATAAACTCCGGATGAAAGGCGCCAGGGTGCGAAGGGACGAGCCCCGGCTCTGGGATCGGAGCGAGGCGAGCGGCTGCAGCCGTGGGGAGGCAGCAGGGAGAGCCGGGGCTGGGGAGAAAGGCACCCCCTTCCCCCCAGGGCTCCAGAGACAGCGGTGGGGGCAGTGCGTCCAGCAGGGAGACAACCCAGGGGTGCCCATGGTGGGCAGCACAAGCCTGTGTCTGCTTCCCGTGGGGTTCAGGGAAAACCTGGGGGGTGCTGTTAGGGGGTAACACTAGGGATGGGGGGAATGAGTGAAAGTTCCACAGTTCGTTCCCCTGAGCTTTGGGTGCAGTGGAGAGTGTGCTCAGCCACAGGTGCGTGTGTCAGCTGCAGTGACATCCCTCAGCGACATTCCCTGCCCTCCCTGACATCGACAGGAATTCCCTGCCCTCCCTGACATCGCCTCCTGGTGCAGGGATGCAGTAAGCAGCCAAATCCAGCCCACTGCCTCTGTTGGGATTTCCTCTGTGCTCTTTCATGGGCTCCTGGAGGCTTCTCCCCCAAAATCAGACCCCTATCTTGCCTTCCTCCATCTCAGTTAGGACCTCGGTAGCTCATATTTGCAAGATATACTTTTTTGTTGATCTACTTAAACTGCCCCTTCTATCAGGTCCAGTATCATACTGGAGACATAGGTTGATTTGGGCTTCTTGTTCATTTTAATTTGTCTGGAAGTTATCTTTTTAAGTAAAAATTTTAGAGGACTCAATGTAAAATTTCAAGTTACTGGCTCGAGATGGAAAATAAGAATATTTCAGAAATAGGGAGTAGAGCATGTAAATGGATGGTATGGGCATGGCTGTTCTGGTACCTTCCATTTGAATCACAGGTTTTATGTAACCATTGGACCAGCTGCCATGCAAACAGGTTGTGAATGGCAAGGTAAATCTTGAGAAGCACTCTGCAGGATGCAATCTTGACTTTGTTGTGCCTTTCTGTTGTGCAGCAGGCCCAAGAATTAAATCTTGGGGAAAGCTCCTTAAGTGAACAACATATGGATAATCAAAGAGAGAAGGCAGAGACTGCAGGCAGAAAGAGAGGCAAGCAGAGGATGAGCTAATGAAGCAGGCATGCTCAGCAGAGGGATGAGCAGGTGGAGGGGAAGGCTCGTCCCTCCATGGGGAATGGCAGTGCCCAGCTCCAGGGAAGGCCCACTGCAGCCACTGCAGGCTGGGGAGCCGCTCTGCTGCCAGTGGTGCACAGCCCTGGGTAGCATCAGGTCAGCACCACGGGGATGTGCAACACCTGTGCCAGGTGTTCAGCACCACCTGCCCTCCTGCTTTGTTGCATTTCTGGGCTGCTGCAGTGGCACGGGTTCTTGCGTGTGGGTAGGAATAAATCTGTTAGCCATGGTCGCTCTGGGGACTCTGCAGTGGGCAGTCATCATTTCATGGGGCTCAGATCTTCCCACTCATGCAGCATACCCTTTGCCACTGGAGCAAAAAGGCTCATTAACCATCAGTTACTCTTTGGAACGAGCACAGAGGAGTTTATTCCAGTTTTTTCCCTCTCACTTGAGCTATCACATCATCCTTATCTCAGACTGAATCACTGCTTTCCTCCTTTCTCCTTGACCTCACCAACAGTGTGAAGATGCACAGATGACTCTTTGTTACTAGCACTGGGGGGGTTGATTGTGGCCTGCTTCTCCTCAGCTCCCATATCTTACCCAGGTCACCCAAATGTGTGAAAGTTTCTCACAGTTCTTGCCAGAAGCTGCCACTTTCTGTCCCTGCCACTGGCCACCAGTGCAACCCCCCCGGTTTTCCTCTTCATCATGTTGCAGGCAGCTCTGTCCAGGCTGGGTTTGTGCTACTTATGCCTCCTGGGCAGAAACAAGGATTTACAACCGGGGGCTAAAACCTCTCTGAAGAACAATTTGAGGCCAAGTGTTCCCACTGGCAAAAGCATGAGCCACTGAGTAAGTGTGCATTGCAAGGTTAGCTACGTAGGTATCGACTCCTCTTCAAGTCTCATGAAAACTGTATGTCCTGGGTAATGCTCAGTCCCATTGATGTGATCTGCTGTGATAAGGGGAATGGCTCTTCCTTGAGATGGTTTGGAAGGATGAATTTATTTAAAGCTACGTACCAAATTGGGTGCGTGGGCCTCATGGGACTCAGCAGCAACAGCACCGCTTGCCTGCTGTCACGGAGTGCCAGTTTGTCAGCAGGGGCACCCAGCCAAACCATGCCTGCCACAGCCTCGCTGGAGCTGAGGAGTCTTAGCCCAGGCCAGACTCAGCCCTGTCCTTCCTCCTTTGTTTGCATTCTTTGTCTTGTCTTGTCTGGTTTGTGCTCTGCGAGGCTCAGGGCAAGGCAGCGCTACAGAATCATTCCCCCACAGACAGGCAGTCAGATCCAGTTTACAGCAGGGAGAGCTGTTGAGGAATGTGCCTCTGATACATGGGATTTGTAACATGTACCAGCAGTAGGAATGTGACGGGGACACTGGTACAAAACGCAGAGCTGATGCCAGGTGCCAGGGTCTCCATACATGAGGCAAGAAAATACACCATTGCATACTGTAGTTTTAATTCATAGCCATCTGAATTAGAGCATCAGATCATACTGTTAGCTTAAAAGCACCCACATGGCATGATTCAGATTTAAAGGATCTGTTCCCCCCCTTTGAAGCTCCTTCTAATTCAGAGGAAATCTGTAGAAGCAGCAACACTTCATCCTCCTGATATTGGTGTTGTGAAAAAAGGCTCCAGATCTCCCTCCCTGTATTTCTTTTTCTCCCTCACTTGCACTTTATATTCTATTTCAAGGTCCTGCTTGAGGCTGTAATTCCTCCAGAGCTCTTGGATTCAACTAGCTGACACACAGCCCAGTTGTTCCCCATCCCCGTGCCAGGCTGTGCACGACTGCGCTGGTTATTGTGTGTGCAGCCTACCCAGGGACAGCCAGCTTGTCCTGACAGGGAGACCCTGCACCCTTCCTTCTCCTCTGCAACTGTGCCTTAATTCAGGAGCATGAGGCTGGGAATAGAAGGGAAATTAAGCCAGGAAATTAGGACACACTTCATTAAAAAACACACACACGGAGTTCTGCTTAGCCCACCGTGCACTAGGCTGGGACCAGGTAACAAATCACTGTTCATAATCGACACTTCCTGTCAAGTGGCATTGATAATTCTGTGCCTCTGTAGTGGCTTAGGAAAAATCTAAATCTCCATGGTTCCCCCTTGAGACAGGTGGGTTTTCAAATTAATCCCTTCTTCACTGGCCTACTTTATTTCTGATTGATGCTGTGTGCTATAGCAGTTGAGGCTGGGGCAATCACAAACATCCATTCTGCCCAGGCAAATCTGAAAAAGGCAAAGGCAAAAGCTCGTGCCACCCTGGGAGGCTTTGGGGGGATTTTTTTGTTGTTGTTGTTGATCTGTTGTAGCTTCATAGCTGGTGTGAGGGAGATCTCAGTACCTTGGTACAGTCAGTGTCCCCTTTTCCTCTCCCTTGTTAAACCTCTGACTCTCACTTGGCAGTCTGACTCAGCGCTTACAATTCACACCTGGTTGCAATTGTGATTCCCATCCCATCACCTTGGGCAAATATTTACTCCTCTTTTCCCAGTTTGTCTTCAGTGTTCCTCCTTTGATCCTCCCCTCCTTTTCTTTCCTGCAGCGGTGGGAGTGCAAATAAAGCTGGATTTGCTGCAACGCAAGTTTTGGATGGCCATGCAACAGGTAGGAGCATCAGCAGTCATGCAGAGACACAATTTAATGCTCTTTGTCAGCAAGGTCGATGCTGTTACATCACATGCAATGGCATTTTAATGAGGGCTTTTGTGGAATTCATATTAAAAGATTTATGAAGTAGATTAGTTTGAAGTCACACATTTCTGTAATCCTTTGACGGCACTAATGCCGTGTGAGCCACGGGTCTGTTCTGCAGATGCCGTGGTGACAGTGTCAGCATCCTGGCCTGCCATTGCATGTGACACATTTAATTGTGGAAATATGCTTGTGCTCATTCAGCCTTTTGGAAGCCTCATGGAAATCTGCAATTTTGGGCACACAGAAAAAAATCTCCTGCCTTCTCCTATCATCTCAATAATGATAATAAAGTGCTACGAGCTTGCCAAAATAAAATTTACTTGCTCCAGGGATAAGCTTTGGGTATTGTCCTAATATTAGATACTCTTGTGGACTGAAAGAATTGGAATAATTAAAACAACTCCCCTGGTCTGGGGAGTAAGAACAATGAAACCCCTTTCCCCTGCCAGCCAGGGGCTTTCCCCCCAGGCTTTGCTTTCAGGGAGGTCCACTGGAGGGCTGAGCGTGCCAGGACTGAAGCAGCACACAGCAGAAGTGGCTCTCTGCTGTCAGGAGAGGGAACTGTCATCAGGCGGGGATGACAGCGAAGGTGGGAGGGCAGGAAGCTGCTCTGTGGAGGCAGGAGCATCCTCACAGGTGGGAGATCACATGAACCCAACCTGAGCTAAAAAGATTTCTGCAAAGCACATGAGCACATCCTGAAACAGCAACAGAGAGCTTCGCTTTAAAAACCCTGCTCGGGGCCACACCCAGGCAGTGCCCACACAGAGAAGCCCTCAGGGGTGTTAAGTGAAACTGGGAGGCCTCTCAGAGCAGGTGAAGGAGACCTGTGTGCCAAGGGGCTGCCAGCCATGGCCCTGGTAGGTGCTGGTGTGAAACAAGGCTCAGTGTGATTCCCAGGATGTGAGTGCTGCTGGACAGAGGAATGACTAACAGATTCTGTTTTCTCTCTCTCTCTCTCGTGTGCTATGCTGCTGTGGGTGTCCACGCTGTGCCTCCCAGCCCAATGACAGTGATGTAAGTAGACAAAAGCTGGGGACAGGGACGCATCCTGGCGTGCCTCACCACAGCTTGGCTTCCCGATTGTGTCAGTTGTGTGCCAGCACATTATAGGCACTGTCCCTTGTCTGTAGCCACTGGAGAGGGTCCAAACCTGTCACAGGCTGTGTTTGTCTTCACAGTAATTAAGTGTCTTTGGCAAAGCTCAAAGGGCTCTGGGTCACAGAGACCTGAGCAACAGCAGGAGGATGCTGAGGTAGGCTGGTCTCTGAGGAGGGAGCTGTGCCCACAAAGCAGCAGATGTGGTCTCAGAGCAGCCAGGGAGCTCAGGCTCAGCTCTGCCCCATCTCAGGGGCTCCCTGCAAGCTGCCAGTGCTCTCCAACCAGGGTCCTGTGGTGGTGCTGCTCTATGGCCAGCCCGGCACCAGGCACCAGGCACTTCTCCAGGTCTGGAAGGGCAGTGGCAGCGAGGCTCAGCCCTCACACTGCTGAGGAAGATGAGTGAGACACGAGCCCTTCTTGTGGAAACCCCTGTGGTTCACCTGGGTTTCTGTTCTGATATCTGAGCCCTGGGCTCTGTATTTGTTATCCCCCAAGGCCATGACTGTGGTTTGTTGTGACCGTGTTTCTCTGCTGACCAAAGGAAGGAACCTGCCAGGGTGAAGCCCCAGGCCACCTCTAGGAATACATCCAGGGAAATGAAACAACCACATGCTGCTCTGTGGTGAGGCAGGGGTGAAATGGTGCTTGCAACTGTGGATAAAGGAATTCTTTTAAACCATCATCCCTAGAGTCTCAAAAAGCCAGCTGGATTCAGAACATGTGATATTGCAAAGCTGTGGGATTTGAAACAAACTCAGGCATCTCCAAACCTCCTCTGAAGTTGAACAGAGGGACAGAAAACCAATTTTGTTCTGCAAAACTCAAGGGGAGAAACAAATTCTAACTGAAAGTTATGGTCTTGTTGTGGTCTGGAATGGCCAATTTACCTCTTGTTACTGAGAATCACCCAGAAAGGGGTTTGGATTTTATGTCTAAAGGTTTTGCAAAAATAGTGGGTAGCTGGATGAGAGCAGACAGGCTGTGTGCTATCCCAGTGTCCTTCCCTGACCCCAGAAAACCTCTGGCAGGAAGGGGACTCCATGCACAGAAAAGGCAACATCATGTCAGCTTTCTTCCCTCTACTACTGGAGAAAATAGAATTAAAAAATAACACAAAGAGACAGACACATGCAGCCACGGCAAACTCTGAACAATTATGAAATCAATAAGCACCTGAAGGGCTTTGTTACTCAGCACTTAACCCCTCGTGTCCCCACCCAGTTCAGTGTTGTGAAACACATGTCAAGCCCACTACGCAGAAATTCTAAATGAAAGAAATGGATGGTGCCTTGAGCTACATGTGCACCATTCACATCCTATTTTATCATTAGCTGTCTGGAGAATAAAGAAACCAACAGCAACAACAACAACAAAATCCCTGCCTGAGAAGAGCCCTGATCTAAAATACCATGCTATGTCCTTAGTCCAAATACTAACAGATGCTGAAATGCATGCTGGTTTCTCCCTGGTGCACAATAACCTTTGCTTTCACCCTTTCTGTATGAGTGCCTCCCCTGCCTGGAGTGCACAGGTCCTGCTGGGAGCATGTCAGGGAGGCAGGTGCAGATGTGAGCCCTCAGGAGAGGGGATGGTGCTCGTGGGAGAGGGGAGTTGGAGTGGCTGACCTGGGGGTGGTACCTGTGCCTTGTCCTGCTGGAAATGCCAGCTGAGGGCAGAGCTGTCTGGGATGCTGTTCTGGGAACCTTCATCCCAGCAGTCCCAAGGGGGGCAGCAAGATGGGCTCATGCGTGTGCTGGGCATGCACTCAGTGCAGGGGCTCTGGGTGCAGCTGCAGGTTGAGCTGTGCAGCCCCGGGCAAGAGGCTGTGAACTGGCACTGACCCCTGCACAGCAGAGGGCACCAGGGGACATGTGGCACAGCCAGGTGTCCGGCCACCTGGACACACAGCACGAGCAGATGTCCCATCAGGACAGCCCAGACGATCACATGTATGGACTGTGAGGGTATAAAAGCCTCAAAAATTCCTTTGTTCAGGGCCCCTCCTCAGAGGTGCCAGCTTGAGCTCTTTCTGTGTTGCTGCACCATGAATAAATTGCTTTAAGATTCTGGGTGTCTGAGACCCTGCTATGGGAAAGCTGGAGTTGAAGGAGTAAGGAAAACTTGTCTGGCTGAGTTTGTGTGGGGTGTGTGGGGAGTGAAGCAGAGACCCGTGGGGTCACTGGAGCTGCTGCTGCCTCAGCCCCAGCAGTGAAAGCCTCTGGTGGTGGGGAGTGACTGCCAGAGCAGCTCCTGCATGGTCAGCCTGGGAAATCTCCTTCCCACCGTGGTTAATTCTCTGCTCTCCCGTTGCAGTGCAGTGGCTTGGACGGTGCCTGCCCACTCAGCTGTCAGGATGATGTAAGTTTGGGTTCTCCTTGGGTTCTCCTCTGTGCCTGTGATGGGTGTGAGGGGCCACCTGCTCTGTGGAGATCTCTGTCTCCCAAAAAGGGAGACAACATTGCCTGTCGTCTCCTCACAAGAGATTGCACAGTGGGGGCAGGACCTCCTACTCATGAGACAAACCCACAGTTTAGGTCTCCCCCAGCTGGGCCAGGGCAGAGAGATTGAGATTCCAGCCAGTGAAAGTCCATCTCCTTTCAAGCTGTCTCCCTGGCATCCCACATCTTCCAAAAAAAGTGGCTGTCAGCATGACATGCATGCTGGACACTTCTCTTTGTGTTCCTGCCACTGCTTCAGCCTTGGTACCAGGAATATGTGGGACAGGAGCTCCTCTGCCCTGGAAAGGGAGATCACCAGAGATTTTTTGTTGTATGGTATGTCCATGTAGGATTTTCTCTGCTTCCTGGTTTTTCCCTGCAAGACCTAAAGGTTTACATCTAAACTCTGCCTCCATTTCCTGCTTTGCAAAATAAAAATGAGATCAGCACTGATACTCAGTGGTGGGGAGAGGGTTATTTCATGAGTGATTATAAAAAACTCTGGAATCTGAAGATGGAAAGCATTAGATACCATATTACTAAAGAGAAGAGCACTCCAAATATCCTGTCTCCTCCTGAAGGATGCCTTGCCTTAAGTGTGGCTCACAGCCTGCTAGACCTGCACAGAGCCCTGGCTAGTGACAGCCTCTGTCACAGCTCATGAACTCAATACCTCAAAATGGAGACAGAGAGGGAAAAGAATTGTGTCAAACTGTGGGGCTTGGCATGGAAATGCTGAGGCTGTTGCCATCATCACAAACCCACACTGCTCCATCCTGAATACAGACAGGGGAAAAGCCATCTTTAATCTTGCTTCTCTTCCATCTCTGCAGATCCTGAACTGCTTCCTCATTGACAACAACGGCTTCATACTTGTTTCTAAAGTACCTGAAGAGGTAAGAGAGCATAAGGGAAGGAGGAGAGTGGGGTTTGCTTGTTCCTGAATAACCCACCCGAGCTGGTTAGAACAAATGCAGTTGAATTGTGTAATAAGGGTGGCTGTGGTGTAATTAAATTCAACTGTGCAGTGAGGGGGAAGGCTCCCAGCAGAGTGACAGCACATCCTAGGTGAGGAAGGAGTTTGCAGTGATAAGGAAGGAACTAGTCAAAATATCTTTTGATTAGAAGAAAGGAAATTAGATTCCGTTCCCTTGGCACAGATGCTATTGAAAGATGATCTGAGACGGTCCCAGGGGAAAGGGAAAGGGAAAGGGAAAGGGAAAGGGAAAGGGAAAGGGAAAGGGAAAGGGAAAGGGAAAGGGAAAGGGAAAGGGAAAGGGAGGGAGCAGCACTTTTGAGTGCTTCTGAAGTCAAAGCAGGTGTTCTTCAGGAAAGGAAACTGAGGGGATGTTAAGAGCAAAATGCTAAAGGCAAAAAAAAAGACAAAATAATTTAAGCAAATTTGAAACAGGAGCACACCTAAAGAATTGGAGAATTTCCTGGACTTGCAGAGGAGAAAGGAGCAAAGGAAAAGGCTCAGAATAGAAATAAAAATAAGGTGTGTGGTTCCACAGCCATTTCTAGGGAGCTGAAGGGGGGTGTAAGTTTAATGTGACATCCTGTGCAGCTGGGTAAAGTCAACACCACCAGTCACTGCATGGTTGAGCTACACTTTTCTATTCTCTGATAAATTCACCACAGAGGTACTTCTTTTCAAAATAATTAAACCCCACCGTTCTGGATGTCAGAAAGTGATATGTGGGAACAGTCTCATAAACTGGAAAGCAATAAGTCAATAGTAAGAGTGGGCTTAGAGAAGAAATGGGAAACGAAGGGGTTTTGTTACTGACAGAATTGTGGAGTTTCATTAAAATTGCCATTGTACTGGAGTTAACAAATGCAGTTCGGGTATTTCCAAAAGGCAGTAGATCCAGTCCCAGAAATTACTTTCTTCAAAATGTGACAAACAGGTTGAAATGGAAATTAAGGTAGCAGAACTCCTGGTGGATGTGATTGGCACAAGCAGTACAGCTTCCAGAAGGAAGAAAACTTATCAGCTATAGTTCTTTGAAAGTGTGGCAAAATCAGGAGATAAGGGAGACTAGATAACCTATTGAATTTCAGTTCTCTTCAGCCTTGAAGAGTCCCTGACAAGAAGCTGGTGAAACAGGGAAGCAGCAAGTAGTGACCTTGATCTCAAAGTAGCTGGGACAGATGAGAAAGAAGAATTTTTAGGTGGTTATTTAGATGGAAAACATCAGCTGTATGAGTCCCATGGTTTCCCACCTGGGCTTGGGTTGGTTAGAATATTTGGAATGGGCTGAGCCTGTGTGTTCTGCAGGCACTGCACAGTGAGAACAGAAAGGCTGAGATGAGACTCCTGAGAGTCACAGAGCAAAACAAATCAGCAACACAGAGGCACCAGGGAGGATACAGACAGATACTAAGAAGAGCTTATTGCAAGGGATAACCAACCTCTTTTCTGTAGGAAAGTGAAAAGTGCCCTACCCAGCACCCAGTAGACGTGGCCCTTCAATGATGTGGTGTGCCAAAAAACAGAAAAGCAAACAGAACTTGAAAAATAAAGGAGGGAACTGTAAAGGTCCCATTGGCTCCCTACCCTGGGAGGCCAGGTCCCACTGACTGATTGGGGTGGGTTGGTGGTCTTAGGAATTGCTGTTTTCTCCTCTGAGCCACGTGGCATTTTCAAAGATGCTTTACTGAGTCCTGTGACCTGTGTCCATCAATGGACCCAACTACACCCTCTAGCTACCATGTCACCTGTGTGTCCTCAGCACTGCCCTCCTGGCTTCTGCCTCTGCACTTCTTCCTGCATCTTGTGAAAAACGACTTTTCCCAAAGCTCATCTCTGAAAGATCTGACTAGCAGAAACATGGCATTGTAGTGGATTTGGGTAAATTATAAACATTACCCACATGCCTCCAAGATCGGGCATTCTGGCAAGAACCAGAGCTGTCCTCCTCCAGCTTTTACCTTCCCTGACCTCAGAGAGTTCAGCACTGCTTTTTTTTTCTGATTTCTTTAGCCTGTTCCAGTTACTGTTTTTACTTCCTGGTGGCACCATGAGTCTCCACACCATTAAGCCCTACAGGGAATTCAAGATTTCAGCACTAAATCAATATCCTGGCTGTACCACCTGGATATTGCTGTATGGGATCACTTGCTGCCATGCGGCCTTCCCTGCCCCACCCTGTAGTCTTTCCTCAAGGCATCCTTTAACATAATGCCCAAAGAAAACCTGTACCTGGATTTCTGGGGGTATTTTGGCTTTTCTGCCTGCCAGAGCTGCCTGCACCTCCTTCCCTGAGTGCCCACCCTGGAAATCAGAGCAGCTTCCCACAGGAACAGGGTGAGGACAGCGTGGCTCAGGCTCTGCTCTCCTCTGCCCTTGGGATGGGGGATCAGGGTGGGGGATTGGCTCCAATAACCTCTGTATGAAGGCAACAGGAGGCTTACTGGCAGCTGGACACCACCATGGAAAAGGGACTCGGGATTTTAATGAGTGACAAGTTGGAAGCTCCCTGCAGGATTACTTGGGGAAGAACGGGTAATCTCTTAATTCGAGCTAATCTCCCCCTCCAGGCTCATTCCAGGGGGAGCAAAGAGTTAAAACACAGAGCCAGGAGAAGGGAGTGAGTGAGGAGCAGGTGCTCTTGGAGGAAGGGAAAATGCGTGGCAGGGTCAGGCTGTGCTGCCGGGAGGCTGCTCTGCATTTTCTGCTGTGTTTGCAGCCGTGGCCCCACAGCCACCCCTGAGGTTTTGGCTGCCTCTCACTGCCAGTCATGGCACAGCTGTGGATCACAGGTCTTGAGCTCCCTCGGCTGCTGCATGCAGATGTTCCCTCACTCACTAAACCTCTTTTTCCAGGATTGCTGCCTTCTGCCTGAAGCGTTTTGCAGAGGATGTCTGCAAGCCCTGCCCAGGCGGGACTCCAGGGGCAGGCTGCAGGGAGGCAGCCAAAGGCCAAGATGCCACCAGAGCTCAGGGCTTGTGGAGAGGCAAGGGCTGGCTCTGCTTGAGCCACACAACAAGGAGGCTGCCTGCCTGCCCAAATCCTGGGCGGTTTGGCAGATCCTGTTTGTCTTCTGAGTGTACAAAAAGTGTAAACTGCTCAATCAGCCAGCAAAGCATGGATGCATGTGAGCAGTGATGTAGCCTTTGAGTCATGCATGCTGTGGGTTGCATGTCTTCCTGTGCACAGCCTGCACACGTGCCCGTGCACTCAGCTGCAGGGGTGACACAGCGTGTGTCACACGGGAGGTCAGAGCCACGCTTTGTGCTGTCAGCCCCAGAAAGGGCAAGGCCTGTGGAATCCTGCCCAGAGATGGGAGTGAGGAGAAACACAGCAGAGGGATGCCCAGGAGAGCAGCAGTCACTGGAGGAGGCAGGATGTAATGAGAGCTGCTGTACAAAATGTCGCTCTAGTACAGAACCACTCTGGTTCCTGCCAAGTGATGCTTTTTTACTGCCTGTGCAGGGTACCTAAAACAGCAGCAAGCTTTGAATGTCTGGTTTGGGGTTGGAGGCCACTTTGCTGGTGCCTTTCTGAGCACACTCCCTAGGCTGTACTTGCACTAATGGCTCCTCATTCTTATACCTATACAATGTCCTACATGGAGAAATTCGGCCAGACAACAGCATCTCTTGACAGGGTGGGCCTCATTTACAGCCTTGCTGTGGCCCCCTCTCCTTGCCCCTGCCTGCAGCTTGCACTGAGCTAAATCTCACTGCTGGGTCTGCAGACTGGTACGAAATGGAAGCAGCTGGCCTCTTCACCACCGTAATCAGATTGAAAGAGCGAGGGAGGTGAAAAAAGTTAGTGCTTGCTCAGGCACATTTGACTGTCTGAGACGATTACAGCCTAAATGCTCGAAGGGGAGTTGATGTTATGTATCAATTTATACAGTGAAATGACTTCTAAAGCCTTTTGGGAAGAGGCTCACAACATGTAACACCACTGTTAGATGATTACCATGTGATCTTAGGTCAATCTGCCTAAGGGTTCAGGCTTTTTTTTGTGAAAATGTCCCACTCAAATAAATGAAGTCATTTGTCATCTGCTAAAACATGCCAAATGATTGCTAGCCCATCAGTGGAAAAGCAAAACATCCCAGACTGTGTGAATGCTTCCATAAACACATGGGAGCTATTTACTCTGTGAGGACCCATGAGCCAGGAAAACAGACAGAGGACAGCTCATATCTGCACTTTTATTATTTACAAACATTTCATTTACTTGCCTGTGAACAAAGCGGTGGACTTGACAGGTTTGAAGCATTTTTGCAATAGATTTGTCATGGTTTAGTAACCAGGAAGGCCAGAACTGTTTGTTTGAGGAAATCTTTAAAGCAGCAGTTACCAGATTTGAGACTGGGTCCATATTTGAGGTTATTAATTCCAAGGCATACATGGGAGCAGAGGGCCACAATCTCCACCTTTAGTTCAGGCATGCAAGCACGACTGGGGCGTTGTTGTCCCCCCAAATGCAACTTAGTTCTAGCTATGCCAGTGCACAGTTTGTAAGCTGCAGGGATGGGTGTGTTGTGTTGTTTGGGTTATGCCTGCTCAGAACTCACAGCAGTGAGTTGTAAAGTTGCATTTGCTACCTAAATAAATCTGTTATGTCATGTGTGGTGGGCCAGCTCACCCAGGGCAGCAGGGGAGCAGAGGCTTCCAAAATCACTGTGGCCATGGGTAGCAGAGAGGCTCAAATGGAAGAGTCAGGCACTCAGGTCCAGAGAACATGGATTTCCAATAACCCACAGGAGAGTCCAGGCTTCCAGTGATTCAGCATGCCTGGGTCTCTGCAGCTTGAGAGTCTGCCTTTTTCTGACACAAGCTGCAGGGACTTACATGGGCTAAATCATTTCCAAGTGTGGTAGGAACGGTGCAGGATGCCCAGCTGGTGATGGGGGAAGTCCTCCCTCAAGCTTTCCAGCCAGCCAAAGGACAAAGCATTGCCTCCTTACAAAAACCCTCATTGGGTACAGCAGGCCTCCAGACAAACTGGATCAGCTGGAGCCATCTAGCATTTGGAAAATTTACAGTTTATTCCGTTTTTCCCTTTCTGTGCTTGCAGACTGGAAAATTTTTTGGTGCAGTGGATGGCTCAGTGATGACCCAGCTGCTAAACATGGGCATGTTCAGGCGGTAAGTGGGGGATCTCCACCCTGTACTTCTTGTTCTTCACTGGTGTGTGGGTCAGAGCGTGTTGGTCCCTCTGAGAAGCACTTGAGCAGGGAAAATGCACATGCTGATGATACACGTGGCTCTCTTATTCAGACACAAGAGCTCCTTTAGCTACCTGCCCCCTCTGCTGACTCGCTCAGCCATCCTCAGCACACACACTGTTTCTCCTCAGCTCTTGCTCTTCCACCTGCTGCAAAACACAGAGAGACAAACTTCCAGTCTCTGTGTGGCCAGAGAGCTGCCCCTCTGTCTTTTCCAGGGCAAGATGTTATGGGAAACACTTCTTGGTATTTTGAGTACAGAAGTGCTTCAGCTCCTCCTGCCACTTGGAAACCTTTTGGGCAGTGGTTGTCTGAGGGCCCCACAGATGCAGCACTGCAGCTGGCTGACCACATTTCTCTCTCTCTTAAAAATACCTCTGCTCATCTCACTGCACTCCCTCAGCTGATGTCAAAAGAGAGTTCAGAGTTTCAGTGGCTTGAAAACAGGAACTAGGGGGTCCTGAGGTAGCTGCAATTATAATTCCTCTGCTTCACAGCCTGCTTTACTCACTGCCTGAAATTAAGGACATATTTCCTCCTGTACTGACCCAGTTACATTAATCCAGAGCCTGTATTTCTTGCTGTGCAAGACCCAGCCCTGGCCGAACAGCAAAGGCACGTGTAAGCAGGTCACTGCCTTAGTGAATCCAGGAAACAGCTCCTACAGACCTTTGCTGAGAAAAAGCTGACGTGTGTGTCCCGAGGGGGGCTGCAGGGCTTGCTTCTGACTGCTTGCATGTTGTGTTTTGCTTGCAGGGTGACCATGTATGATTACCAGGCCATGTGCAAGGTGCCCTACCACCACCACAGCGGCGCCCGGCCCCTGCTCAGTGTACGTATCCCACCCTGCAGCCCTCCCTGCGCTGGCTTTCCTCCGGCAGGGCACCCCAACACTCCCCAAAAGGCTTCTCCAAAAGGAGATCTTTGCTTTCAGCTGCTGGCAGTCTCCAAGCTCACCTCAGGCAGATTCCTGAGGCAGTGGGGCCTTGGTTTCCAGTGTGGCTCTCTATTGCCATAAAGGATCTCAGTGAAAATTGGAAGGACCAGGGAAAGGACAGGAGCCGAGCTATGGCAGGTTCTCCTGAAACCAAGGAATCAGCCAGCACCTGAACAAACAGGAATGCTTTTACAGGGCAGGCTTGTACTCAGCTCAGGAAGGAGAGTTCAGTGTCAGGGAACAGAGATCTGGGGAAAACTGGCAGTCACTGGGGAAGGGTGAGTGAGCTTGGAGCAGGAGAGGGAGTGAGAATGCTGCTAGCCCAGGGAACAAAACAACAGACTGAAGGGTTTTACCAAATGCAACCTCTCCTTAGGCTGACACCAACTCGTACTCTAATCTCACTCCACTTTCCTAACCTTGCCTCAAACAGAACAAAGTAACTACTCAACACTTAGGCCACTTCAAACTGCTTGACACAACCCTAAACAGGGATGTGCTCATTATTGTTATGATCCTTTGATACTGGAAGGAGTGCAGGAGGTGACATTCTAATTTTTTTCTAGTAAAAGAATTTTTAAGAAAATATTGCCTTTTAACAACATTCTTAACACTTTTAACAATGTCTGGTTTGCAATGGCTATACTTAAGCTGGCTAGATAACATCTGGTGAATGTATGATGCAGTGAAAATATTTGCTTGATTATATCCTCCAATTCTGATCACTGAAAGAAATGTCACTAACTATGAGCTGCCAAAAATGAGGTGAATTGGGAAGAGAATAAGAAGGTGAACATTCAGCCTCCATCTCTCATCTTCCCCTCTTAGCAAAACCCTTGAATAGGAAAAAATCAAGAAAAGTCAGTTTTTCATATACAGACATAAAAATCAGTCAAATTCCCAACCATCTCTAGATTTTACTATTTGCTGATTTATTTTGGCTGAAGAGAAGTCATCAGTAATGGAGCATTATCCTGCGTCCCGTGACTACTGCATCTGTTTCGGGTTTGAGGACATGGGCATGATTATGAGAGGGAGAGACGATAATTAGACGTGGTTACCATGAAGAAAAGAAGCAGCAGTATCCTCTGCAGATGAATTGTCCCTGGGATAATGCTGGATTTCCAATTTGTAGCTGAAAAGCAAGAAGATGATAGAAGTCATGCCATCTTGAGGAAAAGCTGGATGAAAGCACAGTTAAGCATAATCAATCAATGGCAGATAATACTAAATCCTGGGCAGTGCTGTCACTTGTCCCAGAAACACCACTTGCTCTCAGAACACAAAAGCATCCTAAACTGGTGGTGTCCCATTTAGCTGTGTTTGTCTCCTGCTCTGAGCTCTGAAGGTCATCCACACTGGAGAGAAATCATCCAGCAATTACATCTTCAAAGTCCTTCACACATTCCTGATAAACTCCCTGACCCTGATGGGGAGGGGGTGAGGAGGTATTATTAGCAGCAGGGCAGCTCTGCTGGCTTTTGATATATTTTGAACATTTTCTAGTGATGCCCAGACCTTGAATTTCCAGCCTGTCTTCAAGAGCTCTGATCAGTGGAGGGACTTGGTCTAAAATGTGGGGTGCTGCATAACCATTATAAACTCTCTGGCCGGGTCCTTACGGTATTTCTCATTTCTTCTTTTGTTCCCCAGCCAATTTATGCCTTTGTAGCTGCAGTGAAGTGGCTGATAAGTGATTTCCTCATGTGAGTACCGAAAGCTGGGGTCGTTTGGGAGGCTCAGAGCAGGAGGGGCGAGAGCTGGCAGAGCTGCAGGCGCAGCCCCCGCGCAGGGCAGTGCTGTCAGCCTGCTGCTGACATTCAGCTCTGCTCCGTGCTCCCGGGAGACTGAAAGCTATTACTATTGCCATTTTGGGAGGCACAGGCCCGCAGCGGGTCTGGGATTTACCTGAAATCACTCAGTACAAAGTGCCTGAGTCAGAAATAGGCCTTGGGTCTCCTGGGCTCTGTGCAGATCCTTGGTGCCGAGTCCTCTCGCCCGTCTCCTGCCCGTGAGGAGCGAATGCACATCTTCCTCTCACGGGGGGAGAAGGATGAAGGCAGCTCAGGTCTGAGTGCCAGCAAGGGGGAGAGAGGGGAGGCTCTCCTCTGGGCATGGGTTCACCTCTGACTCCTGGGGTGAATCAGAGTTCAAGCTGAATTTGGGATGGAGGTGGCACTGCTCAGCTTGCTGGGTGTGCAAAAGGGGAGAGGTGGTAAAGGTCCCGCTCTGAGGGCTTGAGCCTCTGGGTACAGAATAATTCCACATAGTTACCTCCCAGCAGCCAGAGTGTGGGGAACTGATGGCCACCATGCCTGCTCCTCAGGTGAGTCCCACAGTGCCTGGATCCCCTCCCAGCCTCAGGGCTGCCACACTTGTTCCTTCCTGCACTGGTGAGCCTCTTGCACAGGATTACACTTCAGGGAAAAGCCCCTGCAGATCCTCCACAGTACAGATCCCACCATACAGAGCTACGTTCTAGCACGTGGAGAGGGGGAAAAAAATTAAAAATTTTAAAAATCAGACTTGCACTGCCAGAAATTTGTTGTAAACATTTTAGAACTGATACTCACTGGGCAACAGGGCCATCTCCCTGACACCTGCATCCTTCCAGGCTGCTGAAAAAGCATCCTCTGTTCTTGCTCTTTTGACAGCTTCCTTTTGGAGTTTAACATGAGTAGCTTCTGGCACTCAGACAACTTGGCAGATGGTGAGTACACGAGAGTCCAGCCACCCCAGAGCACGTGAGTGTTGCAGCCACTGGTGACAGAAGAGACTGCACAAGGAAGCCTGGCCTTGTGAGAGGGGCTGCCCTCTGCCCCACAGCCCTTCCTGCACGGACACTGGAATGCAGCTTCCAGCTCCCACCACCTCCCCCCCTTCCAGCCCCATTCCAGGCTGGTCAGGGGGAGGTGTGTGCTGCCTGGAGCACACTGCTTGCTTCCCTCGGGGTAATTTGCTGAGGAGGGGGAGACACTTCTTCCTGAGGACCCCCACCCTATGTGCAGAGGGGTGAGAGAGGCCATCAGCTGCAAAGAGCTTCTCTTGGAAAGCCTCCCTTCCAGTCTGCTCCAGGACAGGACAGGACAGAGCAGGGATGGAACAGCAGTCTCTCCAGAGCCTAGCAGAGGTTCCAGACAGAAACCTTAGAGTTCAATACACACGGAAGGTCTTTACTTTCCCACTGGAGCTTCTCTGGAAGAGAGAAGAGGATGGCACATGGTACTGCACAGCAGCTGAGTTCAGCAGAGGGCCGTGTCTGGCTTGAAATCCACTGACCTGTCCTGCAGCTGAACTGCTGCCTGCTGAAAACACCCCAGGGATCCCTGCAGTCCCATCCCTGCCCCTGCAAGCAGGGGGGGTGTTAATGGCCCTGAGGAGACTCAGAGGGGAAGGGGAGGTGTGCTCTGCACAGCCAAGTAGGGGCTGTGATTACTCTTGCTAATTATTGATCACTAGTGGTGCCTTTAATAGTACTAGTGGTATCTTCCATGCCAGCTGTGGGGCTGGCTCTTCCGCACTGAACTCTCCTGGCATAGTGGGGAAACAGTCGTTTTTGAAAGTGAAATTCCCCTCTAGAGAAGGAGGTCTGTGGGTGCTGCTCAGGTCCCCCTCTCCACCTCCAAAGAAGTGGCAGCTGTCCCCTGAGCAGCCCTGCCAGCTGTGTGACACACAGCAGGATAACAGGAGTGGCCCCATGCAGGAACTGGTGAGGAAGAGCAGATGAGCAGGCACAGTACTCGTGGCACTTCAGGAGAGACTGCTCCTTCAGGGAGGATGATCATCCTGCTGTGGGTGCTCTGTGGCTGCAGTCTGATTTAGTCTGTGCTTGAGGAGAGCAAAAAGGGAGGGGGGGATGTCACTGCTGTCCTGCTCATCACCATTTCCTTTTGTGCCTCCTTCATCTCTTACCCCATCACCTCCATGACTGCTGTGTGCAAATTCATGTCTCCACGCCACTGCCATCCTGTGAAACTGCCACATCTCCATCGTCACTGTGTGTCTGTGTGTCATGGGCCTCTCCAGCCAAGGCTGTCTTCCATCACTGTAAGTAGAACCACCTAATAGTTTAAAAAAAAATGAGAATTAACTAGAAATTCCTAGGCTAGGAAAGACTTTTTTCCACCCTTTGTACAGTGGGGGACTTGCAGAAAGGCGTGACAGGGCCAAGGCAGAGCCTGGCTCTGTTTCCCTGGTCTGCAAAGAGATGCTTTTGCTCGTTTAGCTGGCTGAGCTGGTGATTGAAGGTCTGTCACTGAGAAGTTGATAAAAGAAGGGACACGGGAGCCTCGTGAGGAGCTGCAGTCACAGACAGCATCATCACTCATTGCTCTGGCCTGGCAGGGCTTGGGGCCCGTGTTCCATGGCGTGTCCTTCACTGTGGCTCCCAGCTGGCCCGTTCTTTTCAGCTGTTATTCCCAAAGACCAACCCTTGCCTTCTTGCAGGAGAAACTACACAGCTCTTGGAGACTTCAGTTATTAACAAGTAACTTAAGTCTTCTTTTCCACACACCATGGCTTAGCTCCTTCTGATAAATCCCAGCCCAGCTCTGGGATAATGCAGGAGGACTTTCAAGCGGTTCAATTGATAAGTATATGCTGTAGCTCGTAAATCCGCTCCTGCAGGCGAGTTAGAAATTCCTCCAAGACAGAGTCCAGACTGTGGCTGTGTTTGTATCTCCCTGCTTCCATATCTAGCTTGTGTGTGCCAATTTGCTCTCTGCCCAGCAAGACGTATGTGTGAGACAGAGATGGAGAAATTGAGACAGTTGGAATGTGTCTTACTGGATGGAGAAGAGGAAGAGCAAGAGAGGGTGTCTGCAGATGAAAAAAACGAGTGTCCATGTGTGTGGGGGAGTAGCAGGGTGGAAGAATACTATTGGGGCTGGAAGAAATGGATTGCACATGTTGTTAGGAAGGGGCTGTAGATTTTTGCCAGAGACGTTAACATTTTCTTGACTGCACGCCAAGGCTGGTGTATGCGAAAAATATGAAGCGAAGGAGACATTTTGTGAGAGAGAAATTGAGCACACACATTTTTTCCGGGCTGTGTGCAGAGGAATTAACCATCAGGGATCTAATGCTCTCCCTTGCCTCACTGTGTACCTCTGGTTTTGCAGCACTGAGCCTATTCCTGCTCCCCAAGTTCTCTTTGTTTTTTGGGAAGGTGAGATGTGCTGTTGACTATGGCAAGATGTATTCAGACTGCACTCATCATACAAATCTGCTTTTCAGAGGTGGTGAGAAGACATGTTTGCCGCCACAGATTTTTCTCTGCTCTCAGCATCTCAGTTTCTCTCTGTGTTTGTAAGGGCTTCTGCTTTTATGGACATCAGCACAGGTTTGAAAGCTTTTAATTAAGCCAAAAATATTTCCAGCCAAGGCATGCAGCCTAGAAATGACTATTTCTAGAATTCTGTAGATCATAAAAGTTTCTCTTTTTTTACTGCATGGTAATGTACACAGAAGATATTTTACAAGCCAATTGGTTAAATTCTATGTTTTATATTGGTAACTAGGTGGCAGATTTTGTCACGTGTCCCAGAGTAAATCCTCTGACTCGAGTGCATGATTTATGCTGGTGGGAAAGAGTTCACAATCTGGGCTCTACAGTTCAGAACGAGGCACAGCAACTGCCTTTGCTGCTCAGAAGGATTGGTTGCCAAATGTCTGACAAAGTCTTTCTGCAAGTGCAGATGGTAGCAACGACAGCCTGGAATTAACTCGCTCTTTGCTATAAAGTTTGCAATTTGTTATCAGCTCCTCTGGCTGTTTACTAATCCCTGACCAGCAGACTCTCAGGGCGCTGATAACATTTTGATGTCCAGCATGTGCATGCAGAGGCTCAGCCTGAGCCTTTTGCTGATGAAGTACATGCTACTGGGCTTCTCTGAACCTCTCAGTGCTGCTGCAGCTGCATTGCTTCCCAGCAAATTCAGTGGCAGTAGGCTTAAGCATAATCTCTGTCATAGCTCTTGCCTTTGTGCAGGAGCTAGATTTTGAAGCAGCTTCTTTTCATTCAGCTTGTGCCAAAAAGAAAAAAAAAACAAAAAACCTTAAGGTCTGTGCAGGCCACTTCTGCCAGTTTAGAAATACACCTTGGTGCTGGCCAGGTTTATCCTGGGTGTGGTTCATGCAGTGTCTTTAAGTGATGTTTCCCTTGTGGGGGCTGGTTCTCCAAGCCCACCATGACAGCACTCACCCAACACTGGCTGAGAGGCCTCAGATCAACCTCCATTCTGCCTTTTCCAAGCTGCTGGTCTCATTCACCCCTTCCTGCACCCTGTCCTTCGTACCACTGTACTTTATGTTGCTTGAACTCCATCTGCTTTGATGATGTTATAACAGGGAGTTAGTAAAGGACATGATATTGCAACAGGAGCTAGCAAGGGATGTCATCCTTCACCAGGGACAGGGGGAAAATGAGGTATGTCAGGGCTCTTTGCCACTCATGACATGAGCCATATGTTAAATTCTTGCAAGCAGTTTGCCCCAACTTTACGAGGTCACCTTTGTGGTGATGGCAGGGATTCCTCTGAGCAAGAAGTGCACAGTGCTTTGCCAGCAGCTGTGCTGCAGTGGCAGTGCTGTAAATCCAGGGGCAGCTCAACAGCACTCCGATGGTTTGTGGCTGAGGGACCGATGTGTGGTCTTGCCACGAGCATGTCCCTGAGAAGGGCTGTCCCTGCTGCAGGCTGTGATAGCCTGGCCACCTGTTTCAGGGTTTGGAGCTGCTTTCCCAGCTCCCAGTACAGTGAACTGAGGCTGAAAGAAATGCTGCTCTGTTTCTCACACTCGTTTAGTCTTAGTTTGGGGACTTTCCTGGCCAGAATACACTCAGCAGCCCTGCAGCTGCTCAGAGCCAGAAAGTGTTTGCAGCTTCTCTCCTTTCAGCATAAACGGGGATATTCTGCATGCCCCATCAGAGGTGTCTGACATTGACCTCAGGGTCGTTTTCTGCTCATCCCAGATCTCCTCAGGACGGTCAGTCCCTGCGAGGGTCCCAGCCAGAGGCATTGTCCATCGGCAGAAATGGGAGAGGCTTTTCCCTGCCTCTGCTTTGCAGAGTGGGCTTTGCACAGAGGGGCAGCAAATGGTGGCAGACACAAGCAGACAGCTCCTGCTGGTGGCAGAGGTGCTGCCGGCCCCTGCAATGACAAGTTCGGCTGATTAATTCAGTGTGAATCCAGGGTGAATACAGAACGAGGCATTGTGCTGCAGTCAGGCTCTGTGTGCCTTTGAATCTGTAAAAGGAACCTCACCGTGTCACCAAAAGGTGGGTCCCAAAGTCCGGGGGGATTTAAGCAGGGGGCTGCCTCCTTGCAAGACTTCTGAACAAAGGCACAAAGTAAATTACCAGGGATTCTGCACTGCAGGGAGGGGTTTGAGTGCCCATCACATTCACCTGGGCAAGGCATTAGAGGCAAGATTGGGCTGCAGCCCCTGGCTCTTAATGGATGTCTTATGTTGCTGGATTGCCATGGTGGAGAGAAAAATCAGAGAAAATCATACCATCTTTCTCTCTGTCGTGTAATCCACATTGTTTAGACGGCAGGCTCTGCGGGGAGGTGCCTGCTGCTTTCTGCCTGCTCTGGCAGCGCCTGGGAGAGGAGCCCATTGCTCTCAGCACTGAGGGGTTTGCAGTGAGGCAGATCCAACCACGGGTGCCCTCTTGATGCCTGCTCACCGTACATTTGCTGATTAGAAACCCAGGTTGCTGCATTTTTCTACAACCCCTCAGCGCTTCTGCGGCGAGGGTGAGCTGGCACCCTCCGGGTGAGGAGGGCCCTGTTCCTGCCGGCCCAGGGGCACTGCCCGTGTGTGGGGCTGCAGAGTGAGCCCTCCGTGCTCGGGCCAAGCTGATGTGGAAACCATCCCTCGTACTCGCTGCTCTGCCCCAGCAACCGAGCCTCCCATTTCCAGCAGCAGCGTCCCCTGTGTCCCGCACGGGCAGGAGCTGCCTTTGCTGCTCCAACTGCAGGAAATAATTGCACAAGGGCCCAAGGCAGTCGTTTCAGGCAAGACAGATTTTGCTGAACTCCTAGAAAGAATGCTCCTGCTTCTTGACGGAGGCTTAGTGAAGTGGCTCAGCTCCCCCTCATCCCCAAATTAGTCTGGGAGCCCCACAGAGTGTGTCTGGTGAGTGATGGAGCAGCTGCTCCCTCCAGGAGCCAGGGCTGTTCATTAGCTGGCTCTCTGCTGCTCCTCCAGAGCTGTCGTCTGTCTCCCTGCGGTCTCAGGCCAGGTCTGTTTGCTGCTGGTGGTTTCTCCTTAGCGTGACCCGTACGGAGCCCCTCCGGTTTCCTGCTGTGGGCTCACGGAGGTGTCGGTGGGCTCAGGAGGGGTGAGCGCTGCCCAGAGCCCCGCCGCAAACACCCCCGCAGGGGCAGAGCCTCGCACGGCCACGGAGAGCATCCAGGCACGGGTTTCACTGCTGAAAACCGGCGTGGACCAGGGCTGCCTTCGGCAGGAGGGACTTCATGGCACGGCTGGTCCGGGAGGGCCCCGAGCTCCCCTGAACACGGGGCACCCGTGCCCGAATGTCCCCGCCTGCCTGGCCGGGGCTCCCTGCGTGCCCACCGCGGCCTGGGCACGGCAGGGCCATGCGGGAGGCGATGTCGGAGCTCCTCTCACCATGGCTGGTTTCCTCTCACCATGGCTGGTTTTCCCACACCACCTAGTGGGAGCAGGGATCACTGCCCGGCTGCTTGCCGCAGCATCTCCTGCTTTTCCCCCGCTGGGCACCTGCTCGGGAGCCCCGCGGGGCTCTGGAACGCTCCGTGGCCGTGCCCTGCCCTCACCCCGTCCCTGTCTCGCCCCCAGCGCACAGGCACAAGAAGCACGACACGCTGCAGCCCTGCGACACCGAGTACCCCGTGTTCGTGTACGAGCCGGCCATCAGGGAGACCAACGGGCTCATCGACTGCGGGGACTGCCAGAAGTAAGAGCGGAGCCTGCCCCAGCTCGGGGCCACGGGGAAAGGGACCAGGGGGCTGGTTCTTAACAGAAAAAAACAAAACCAAAACAAAACCAACCAACCAAACAAACAAAAAAAACCACCAAAAACAAACAAACAAACAAAAAAACCAAAAAAAACCCCCATCTGTTAATAGGCAGAGGTGGCCGGAGAACAAAGAGAACAGCATTTAAATATATATATATATATATTTCCATTCCAGAGATTTCAGAAAGGAACTTTTTCTGTTCTTTCATGTCTCTGGAAAAAGTTCTCTTCTTAGAACATTTCCCTTTTTGCAATGCTTTTGGCTTTCCTTTCTTTTTTTTATTTTCCCCCTTTTCTGTATTTCTACAGAAACAACAACAAAAAAGGGATGGGGGGAAAATAAGTGTTAGACTGAAATAACTGAAAACAAGGGCCCGCTTTTTTGGGGTTTTTTGTTTCCCATTTTCATTGTGAGTGAGTGGAAAGTCAAAAGTAACAGGAAAGTCATTATGAAAAGAGGCTGTTTTCAGTGGTTGCACGGTGCCATCAGCAATCACGTGTGGAAAGGTGACTAAAAGGTGAATTTCCACTGACACAGGTTTTCCTAACACGAGGAGGCCAAACAGATCTGACTGGAATTGCTCCTAAAAAAAAAACCCCAAAGCAATCCTACCTAGTCCTCAGTATTGGATCAACTGCAGGAAAGACTTAAAGGTTAGAAAAACAGCCTCCACTAGTCAGCATGGCTCTAGGAAAACCAGAGCCTTGCCAAACATTGTTTCCAAAGAGATTGCAGATTTGATGACAATGAGGTATTGTATGAAGCTGTGGGCAGAGCCAGAGGAGCTCAGTGACCTCTCTGGGTCACAGATCTCTGCCACAAGCAAAGCCTGGCACTGCCCCTTCCCTGCTGGAGGCAGCACCTCACCACTGCTGGAGCTGCAGCTCTGTGTCCTGCCTGGCTCCTGTGCAGTTACAGCCTCTGGCTCCCACGTGCACCTCCTGCATCTTTTATCCAGATATTTGGATAACTATCTAAGGCTCTGTGGAGCATTAGCCAGGGCCTGGCCTGCAGACGTTCCTGATACATTCCACAAGCTCCTGGTGGGGCAGGGGCAGCTGGGTGCTCCATCCTGGGCATAAACTTTGGCTTGTGGATTGATGGATGCACGGGGCATCTCTGTCCTGCTGACTGAATCTGTGCATGGCTGGAGGGCTGCTCGTCAAAGCTCCCAAGGCAGTCATTAGTCAGGGAGCACTAATGAAATGGTCAGCTGCTCTCTGTGGCATTTGACACCTTTAAAAGGGGACACAGAAATCCCCGGAGGCTGGAAGGCAGCAAGGCCAGGTGGTGAATAACCAGGGGCTCTGGGCGCTCCTCCAGCACAGACAGCTTGGCCAGTGCAGTGGGCACATGGCCACAAGCCTGTATTTCTCTTCCAGAAGCCCTGCCACCAGCGTAGGCACAATGGGCCTGCTGTCCCCAGCCCTCCCTGTGCCCAGTGGCTCCAGGACATGCTGCCTCCCTGCCAAACACCAGTTGCTCCGTCCCATCACACCAGTGCAGCCCACAATGCTACTGGGTTCCTCTAGTTCTCTCTCCAGGAATGTGAAATTTAGCACGACTGCTCCTGCCAGCACCACAAAATACAGACCCGTTTGCACTGTACAAGCACATAAATACACATTAAATAAGCTGTGACATACCTCTGGGAGAAGCCAGGCTTTGCTCAGGTGTCACCTGCTGTGAGGTGCTGCCCCATCGAGGGAGGGCTTGTGTTGGCTTTGGCTGGTTGGCCGGGTTCTTGGATTGATTGTGACTTTTGTGCCTGGCATGGAGTTGTAGATTTGAGCCCAAAAGGAGGCCAAAAAGGAGTGCCAATGGCACTTCTCCCTGTGTGGCCTCACTGGTCTCTCCTGCTTTCTGCTGGCACCCCGTTTCCAATGAGCTCTGTTTTCTTTCCATTTCTCTGCTGTGGTTCAGGCAATGCCAGGGCTGCTGCTCTGGGTGGGGAGTTGTGCTTTTTCTCACCTGCTCTTCCCTTGCAGGATGTTTGTGGCACAGCAGATCATCAGCAGTAACCTCCTGCTCCTCGTCACGGACACGCTCTGCGACTGCAGTGTCTTCCCACCCGTCCCAATGGATGCAAAAGAGGTCAAATATATCCTTCCATGCTGGGCAGGGCTGCAGGGCTGCACAGACCCCCCAGCTCCGCGTTTGCCAGGGCGGAAAATGCGCTTCTGCTGTCACTGCCACGGGGGTGGGGGGCACGGCCTGGCTCAGAGGTGTCTCCAGCCCCCGCAGGGTGCCTGCCCGGGTGCAGTTCCACCCAGCCGAGCCTGGCAGGGCCCGTGGGTGCGGGCGCGTTCCCTGTTGCTCCCGCGCTGCCGCTCCTTGACAGCCCCGCACACAACGCGTCGGTGAAGTGCGAGCGGATGCGCTCCCAGAAGCTGCGCCGGCGGCCGGACTCGTGCCACGCCTTCCACCCCGAGGTACCGGGACCGGGCCGGGAGGGGCGGCATGGCCTGGGGGCACCGGGGCACCCCTGTGTCCTCTGGCGCCTCGGGGGGTGTCTCTGTGCCCATCCTGCCAGCTGCAGCCGGACACGGGGGATCCCTGTGGGGTTCCGGGGATTTCACACCGGGACCGCCTGGGAAGGGCCTGAGCTCGGAAAGCACAGGCTCGGGAGCAGGCACACACCCACACACAGACCCTACTGGGAGCCGAGGGCCAGCAGCCTCCTAGGGCTGCTGTGGCCAGCAGGAATCAAACCGCTCCCTTCCTTGGCCCATGGTGGGACCTTTTGGCCACGGGCATTGCTCCCCCTTGCCAAGGCGACAGGCGGGCTCGGCAGCAGGCGGGCTGACCCCTCGTCTCCCGTGTCGCAGGAGAATGCCCAGGACTGCGGTGGCGCCGCTGGCATCCCCGCGTGTCGGACACTGCTGCTGCTGCCGCTGGTGCTGCTGCTGCGGTGACGCTGCCAGCGCCGCGCCCTGGGCGGCAGGGACCCGGCGGGACGGGGAGAGCCCGGGCACGACGGGGACCCCTTCTGGGACACCCTCTGCGCCTTCCCGGCTGTCCTTCACCACGAGGCCCAGCACGGTGCCGGCGCTGGGAGCTGCTGCGGCCAAAGGAGACGCGAGGAGCAGCAGGGGCAGGCCCTGGCACGGCAGCTGCTGAGCGGCTGCGAGCATCGGCACGGACGGCACTGCACAGAGCCTGCCTCCCACCCACCACCGGCTCCAGAGCCGCCTCCGGAGAGCAAAGGGCAGGGGACACCACTCCCTCCCTCTGGGGAGCCACCGGGATTGGGAACTCCCGGCCTGGAAGCAGCACCGCAAGTCCTGCTCTTGGGGGTGGTCCTGAGGCAGGGGTGGGACACGGCACCAAAGTTGACCTGCAGCAGGCTCAGCTGCAGCGGGGCAGGGGGAGGCAGCACAGCTGGGCTGCAGAGCTGCAGCCACGCCAGCACTGCCAAGGAGACCTCTCCTAACAGGAGCAGCACCCAGGTTCTGCATGTGGACTTACCTCTGGGAAGGGCTTTGTGTGACCCACCAGAACAGACTTAACCTGCTCTCTTTGCAGAGGCTGCTGAGGAGCAGGCACTTTTCCCTCAGAGCAGCACTTCCCTGCTCATTGCAGCTGCCCTTGGCTGTTCCCTGCCCTGAGCCTGGCATTCCCAGCTGCTGGGCACGGGCCATTTCTCACAGAGCTTTACGGACAACTGGTGGGGATCACCCATTTTTCTTTCTTCTTTTCTTTTTTTTGTATGACTCCATACCATCCATGGTTCCATACCATCTCATTAAAAACAAAAACATGGCATACTCTACATAGGCACCACAGCTTCAGCATGTCTAGTGGTCATCACAGCCCAGGAACCCCTGGGGACAGGGTGTGGGTGGAGGGACTGCCAGCACGGCTGTGGTGGCCGCAGGGCAGAACCTTTTCCTGGTCACGTTGGGAGCCTCCTGCTGTGGCTGTCACACCAAGATGTCACCTCTTCAGGACAAGCAGCCCTGCCCACACGTGCCTGCCATGGGCAGCTGCTGGCTCCTCTCCAGGGCCACCACATCACCCAGTGCCACAGCCACCCTGCCGGGCCGGACTCTGCAGCAGCAAAGACAGCAGCCAGGTGGGAAAGGGCCTCATCTCACACCAGGCACAGCAGGCACCCACAAACGCACTCCAGGCGTGCTAGGGATGCTGTCCTTCTTGCCACCCATGTCACCTGACACTAAGGGGACAGGATCAGTCCCAGCCAGGTCCTGGCAGGGCCTTCCAGGACCTCAGAGCTCCCGCTGTGCAGTTTTGCCTGGCTGGAGGCAGTGTCACAGCAAAGAGGAGAGGAACCACTGCAGCACTGAAGTCAGACTGGAGTGGAGAAGGTTCCAGGCTCCAGAGGCAGTGACCTTATCAGAGGCAGCAGCAGCCAAGGAGGACAAGGCAGGACGGAGGGAGAAGGGGCGGCTGTCAAGGCCGAGGAGCCAGGAGCTGTCACAGATGGAGGAGCCGCTGCTCAGGGCACCCCCGGGCTGGCACAGCTCCCCAGCCCCACGTGCCTGCCCGTGGTGCCTGCCCTCCCGGGGCACCACTCTCAAGGGTGACCTCCCTGTCAGAAAGGATTAGCAGCCCCATGCCCACTCAGCTCCCACAGGACAGAAATGCACATTGCTCTGCTGTGAGCCGTGCTGGGCTGCAGGTGCACTAATCCACCATAAACACGGTCCAGCAGAGATGCCTGCTCTGACAGAGTGAAGACAGGAGTTATACCTGGCTTAGCTGGCTCAGTGAGTTTGTCCACAGGTGCTAACTGGAGAGAATGGGACAGGGGTGAGCACTGGATTATTTCTTAAACTGAGAAATATGAGCAAAGGTTTGCCTGATTCAAAACCTGAGCACACACCAGGAACAGCTTCCTGGGTTGTCTTTTTTTTCTTTGCAGTAAAGCAAACCTCCCCAATTCAGGGCTCCAACACGGGGTTAAGCAAATTCCATTTCATGCTCTGACAGAGATAGTGACTCACGGCCCTTCAGCAAGAGAAAAATCCCCAGGAAGAGCAGCTGCCTTAGCTTCCAACTTCTTCAGCCATGTGCTGGGCACAGCAGATAAAATAGGTCAGCAAAAGCAAACAGGAGCTGAGGCTGAGGATCCAGGCAGCAGCAGAGCAGCTGTGAGAGGAGCCATGCCTCACCTCCAGCTGAGCAGCATCCTGCTGCCAGCCTGACCCCAGAAACCCCAGCTGTGCCTCCTGCCAGACCCGTGAGCACACAGAGCACAGGCAGCAGCGTTTGTTCTGTCCGGGGAAGGTGCAGTGGGAGAAAATTCCCGATGGTGTCTGCAGGCAGGGCTGTCCATCCGAGCCACCTCTCACTGCTGCACACATCAGGGGCTTCATGAGCCCGAAATCTACAGATTTCCTGGCGGGCAGAGAGCTGGGAAAGGGCCTGAATTCTCTCCGTGGCACTCCTTACAGGCTGCAGAAACACCCAGTGCAGGCTGAGGGAGGGCTGGCTGTGCCCCAGGCGCTGTGGTGGGCAGGGACACACACCTGGCACAGCGTCACAGCCGTGCCCTCCCCTGGCTCAGAGCTGGCTGCTGGCTGCACCTGCACGTGTGGCCACACAGGCATGACCTCATTCCACAAAAGAGTTGGGAAATCAGCCCTGGATTTAGGGAGCTGTTTGCAGTTGGAGTCAGGCACAGAACAAGGCTGCCCTGAGCTGGCTTAGACAACAAGAGACTGGCACACGCCAGGCTGGGCACAGCAGTGGCCACAGCCAGGAGCCACACCAGGAGCCCCAGGTGTGTTGGGAGGTGTGTGGGGGCTGTGGCCCATCTCAGCCACAGCAAAGGACCAGCCCCACAGTCCTGCTTGGTTTCACGCACACCTCAGGCTCCTCAGAGCGTTTTCCAGGATGCTTTTTCTGCTGACAAAGCCCAGTGGCACTGTCAGCACAGAAAGCCTGGGCTCTCACAGGCCTCTGCCTGCAGGGGAAGGGGGCTGAGGGCAGCCTAATGCAGCACAGACTTTGGTGCTAAGCAAATTCTCCAAAGCAAGCAGAGAGGAAGCACCAAACACCCAAGTGCCAAATGCTGCCTCACCAGCTGGGCCTTCACTGAGGGGGAATTGCTGCTCCTGTCCCCCCTGGGCGCTGGGGAGCTCCCCCAGCCCTCAGCACAGGCTGTGCTCCCACGCCACCTCTGCCTGCCCCTGACAGGAGCCTTCCCACCTCCTGTCACTGGGCCGGTGACACCTGTGTCACAGCCCCAGCACGCTGGGATGGCCCCACTGGGACGTCACCAAGCACGTTCTGCTGTAAACACCCACAGGGAATCTCACCAGCCCTCCCTGCTTTGCTTGCTGCTGCCGCCTCAGATTTTGGGAGGCCTGGCAGCGCGCCCTTCCCCAGGCAGGCCCCTGCTGGCAGCACAGCAGCGCTGGGCACTCGGCCCTGTCTTAGACCTGTTTGGCTGTCCAGGGCCAGGCAGCTGCCGCTGTCCTTCCCACGGGGAGCAGAGCCCCTGTCACACAGGGATGTGCACGGCTGCTGCCCCGGCTGTCCCCAGGAAAGGCTGTGGGACAGAGGCAGCAGCTGCCAGCCTCACTGGCAGCCAAGGGTTGGCCTCCCATGGGCAGCAGGACAAGGACAGGGCAGCCCCACACTGGTGGCACCGGGCAGAGCCCCCGCTGCTCCTGCCCGTCTGGCTCTGCCAGCAGTGGCTTTCTCTCGCCCCTGGCAGCAGGGGCTGGAGCTGCTGGCACCTCCTCCTGCCGGCCCTGGGGACAGAGTGTCGCTGTCCAGGCTGGCAGGAGGCTCCCTGGCAGAGGCAGCGATGCCAGCCTGGCTGCCCTGCAGGCAGCAGGGTGGGGACTGGGCCCGAGCCAGGGCAGAGCCCGGGCTGGCAGTGCCAGGAGCCGGCAGGGCACGGTGGCAGCGGCTGCTCCCTCCCAGCAGGGCTGGCTTCCCGTGCCGCAGCAGATGCCACCCCACAGCCCCACAGCCTGGCCACAGCCACAGAGGAAACTTCGGCCTGGGGGAGCTCAGCTCCAGCCAGCGCCAAGGCACCCCCAAAACAGGCACAGGTCGGGCAGGGTCAGAGGTGAGAGCAAAGGCAGCACTGGAACTGGCAGGGGTGGCATTTGCCTCTCTAAGGGAAACACACCACTGCTCTGGGAACCCAGCCAGGCCAGTGATTTTCCCATCTCATTTACAACTAGACCAGTTCAGTTTTTAAGCTGTAAAGAGACTCTGTGCTCAGTGGTGCCACTACAGTACTGAACGAGATCATGGGGAGCAAGCAACTCCCAGCTCAGGAACACCAATGCTTCTGCAGTTTAAACATGAATTTTACTGGAGAAATGCAAAGGTGGAACTTCTGGAAATGCCAGAGTATTTCATCACCATGAGGGTGGGGAGACACTGGCACAGGTTGCCCAGAGAAGCTGTGGCTGCCCCATGTGTGGGAGTGTTCAAGGCCAGGCTGGATGCAGCTCTGAGCAACCTGCTCTGGTTGCAAAGGTGCCCCTGCCCATGGCAGAGGGGTTGGAACCCTGTGATCTTTAAGGTCCTTCCAACCCAAACCATCCTGTGGCTCTCTGAGGAGATCCAGCTGGCAAACAGCTCCGTGCCCTCACCCCAGTGCTGGGCTCCCTCCCACTATCCCTGCCCGAGGAACCAACCTTAGTGTGACCGAGGGACTGCTCACACTGCAGCTCTCACAGCAGCTGCCAGCTCCTGCTGGGACTCGTCTTTCACTGCCCCTTGTTCAAACAGCTGGAGATGATGGCTGTGACGTTCTGCACGCTGCCATCCACTCAAAGCCAGTATTCCTTCTTCAAGAGCAATGTGCACCTAGGAATTACCACATCCACTGTCCAAGGAGTCAATCTTTGTAAGCAACCTCATTCAAACCACATCAGTGCTCTGCACTCCTGGAAATCAGCCTGGAGAATTTCTATTCCAGGCTGACAGAGCAGCACTGTGCAGCAGGAGGGCTTGGTTCAAACAAGTGGCTTTGATGCCACACAAGAGGGAGGTAAAAAAAAAGCGAAAGGGACAAAACTCAATTTTGCAGGGAAGCCAAATAGCTTCAACTAAACCAGTCAGCTCTTCCATCCTAATCATGTATTTCATTTATTTCCAGCTCGTTAGGAAGTTAGGCACTGGCCTCAGACACTCACCTTGATTGCAGCACTCTAATCCATGCTCAGGGTACTTGGCAGTGAAT
Organism: Prinia subflava; assembly: GCF_021018805.1. NCBI lineage: Eukaryota > Metazoa > Chordata > Aves > Passeriformes > Cisticolidae > Prinia > Prinia subflava. The sequence goes on along the minus strand of NC_086250.1, from coordinate 1,049,324 downwards.
GAAGCAAGTGATTCTCAGGAGAGGGCAGAGCACGGACACAGCTACACACAGAGGAGGTAGGACATGCAATTTTATCCTGCCCAGACACCTTTTAAGCATCACTCTGCTTTCTGCAAACAGAATAAACCCCATTCATATTCAAATGCAGCAGCTACTTTTAGTGTAATTTGTATGAAATCTGATACCGACATTCTCCAAATTTGCTTTTCATTAAAATAACAATAATAACAATGCTACTAATATTCCATCCTGAGACATCCATCAAGCTGTGGAGGTCATTAACAATCACCACAGTCTCTAGCAATGACCTTCTCTTCCCCCAGCTCTTGTGCTTTGCACCTTTGTCCCCTCTTGCCCACACAGTGCAGAAAAACCCAGACCAGACAATAATCAATTTGGTTCTTTTATTAGCAGAAGTTAAGAATACAGCAAGTAATAAGATCCCATCTTATATGGAACCATCACCAGAGTCCCCAGCCATCAAAACCCCAGAATGTGCTTCATTGCTTCCAACAGTAAGCAATTGTTAAAAAGAAATATACTGAACAAGGCCACTATTTAATGGGGAAGGAAAGAAGCTGTAGGTCCTAACTATTCTATGGCAATAACCTGCACACAGAGCAAGCAAGCCTCTGACTGCTGAGAGTAAGGCATTCAGGTGCCAACCTGGGAAGAGTTCTCAGCAAAAGCTACAGAAAAGTGCACAGCTAGGTTGTTTTTATTGGAACACACAAACTTCTTGAACAGACTGACTGGGTTAAGAATAGCAGGTGGAGTACTGTGTTTTTGTAATAGTTCTGTGCTGTGTAGGACCAGGTTACAATCGCCTTGGAGGAGTGAACGTGGGATGAGCAGGATGGAGGCTGCTGCTTCTGCTGGTACTGTTCAGAGGGAGCCCAAAGCACTTCCAGCCAGCTCTGCTTCTGATATGTGCCACGCCTGGCTCGCACACCAGCACTCCTCCCCAGCCGTGTCTGGGATGCCACCAGCCCTCCCATCCAAGGCAACACTGCCCCTTCCTCCATTTAAACACCACAGGCCTGGGACAGACTCCTTCCAGCCCACCCAGTGTGGGGACCCTACTGAGAGCACACCCCTCGAATCCTGCAGGCTGCTGCAGCAGCTCCTCCTGCAGCTGGCCTTGCCCTCAGAGGCTTTACTCCACTCCAGGGGTGAACCACAATGCCCACTCAGCCTTAGGAGGGCATTCTGCTTCTACCTGACTCCATTAGACAAAGCAACTCCCCCAAACACACTGTGACATCCAGAGTATGGGAAGACCTTTGCAATCCATCTCTTTCTCATGAAGAATGCAAACTGAAACTTGAGGGAATCAAAAAATAACCCCAAACCCAACAACAAAAAAATTCACCCCACACAACAACCAACCATCCTTTACCTTCCTTGCCTGTGAATACTGCACAGTATGAGCTGTTTAACTCATCTGTGAGAGAGGTAATTGCTCTGAATTTCCAGCTAAAGCCTCCAAGCAATACCTGTGCCATAACAAACAAAATCTTCACGTTTCACCTTGCAACTCCAAAGATTCTCCTTCAGTCTGGCTTCTGAGTGGGCTCCAAAGCTCAAGCTACATCAATTACACAAGAGAAGGGTATTTGCCTCCCCTTATATAGGAGGTGTCTGCTCCACAGCAATCCAGCTGAACTCTCAGGTTTAGGCTTAAGAAATACCAGCAGTCCCACTGCTAAAGCACAGATGGAAAGCAGACCTAAGGCCAAAAGAAAAAAAAAAAAAGGAACTGCACTGGGCTGGTTAGAATCAATTCCTCCTAAAAAGAAAAACCTGCAAACTGCCTTGGCATATGGAGCCTGACACACGGGATGGTAAATGTGCCTGAGGTCTGCAGTGCCTGTTAACTCCAAGGCCTGGAGCACACAGCTCCCTCTTTCCAGCCCATCTTAACCCCACCTCTGTTTCCTCACATGCTCAACGACCTCCTGAGCAGTCTCCTGCCATCCTCCCTCAGAGCAAACAGCACCATCCCCTCCGGGGCTCTGGCTGCAGGCAGGCACGGATGGACCGCGCTGTTTGTGTTTTGCCTTTCCTCCTGCAGCGCCCCAGCAGGCTGCAGGGCCTGGGATGAGACACCAAAGGAACCAAGTGGAGGATGCATCCCCCAAAGCTCCCCTGCACACAGGCTGCAGTGCAGCTGACCCCACGCAGGGCAAGGAGCAGATGCACCCTCCCAGAACTGCAGCAAATCCCTTTGCTCTCGCTGTGGCCCGGGTGACACCAGGACTAACCCAGCCTTCACAGCCCTCGTGTTCGTGTCCTGAGCCTGCTCCAGGGGTTGGCCAGGACCCCACACTGCCCAGGGCGTGCTGGCCACAGGAAATCCACAGGGCCAGCCTTCTTCACTCCTGGGAATTTTACCTGGTCCTCCTGCAATCGTTTGTTTTGTGCAAAATTGAAACAGTGTGTGGTACTTGCATGTTGCATTCTTTACAAAAACCCTTTTCCCCCCACCCATTGTTTAAAACATTTATATAAATTTTATTTAAACAGAAAGTTAGAAATCTTATTTACAATTTGTTTTTCTCCCAAAACAGCATCTAAAATCAACGCCCAAACCCTCCAAGAGGATATAAATTTAACCTTGACTTTTTTTTTCTTTTTTTTAAAAAAAAGGAAACTGCTAAGCTATCCCTCCCCAATTCTACAAATAAATATGGCATTGAACAGAAGCCGATTTGGAAAGGGTCCTCTGTAGCTCAATCTGTAGATCCCAAGAATAAATTAGGTTTTCAGAATTTCCTGGTCTTCAAATTGATTTATTCCATTGCTTGAGGTATAGAATTTATCTTGGTTAGTCAGAATCCCCATGAAGCTCCACGCCTCATCAGCTGAAACTTGGATTCTTCTTAGGTATTCCTTTTTCTCAGCCGGGTGCTGCCCCGGGCCGCTCCTTTGGCTCTCGGGCCGCTCCTACTGCACGCCCTCCTCCTCGGAGCAGCCCCCGCCCACCGTGAAGCGGAACTCCTGCAGGTTGGAGACGCCGTGGAAGTGCACGAAGGCTCCCGCCACCACGAACACGTGGAACAGCTGGTGGGAGTGGAACTGCGGGAAGGAAAGAGCTCGGCTCAGCCCGGGGCTGCCTGCCCCGGCCCCCGGGCAGTGCCCGTGCCCAGCTCCCCGGGCAGTGCCCGCGCACAGCACCCCGGGCAGTGCCTGCCCCGGCCCCCGGGCAGTGCCCGTGCCCGGCTCCCCGGGCAGCGCCCGCGCACGGCTCCCCGGGCAGTGCCTGCCCCGGCCCCCGGGCAGCGCCCGCGCACGGCTCCCCGGGCAGCGCCCGCGCACGGCTCCCCGGGCAGCGCCCGTGCACGGCTCCCCGGGCAGTGCCTGCCCCGGCCCCCGGGCAGTGCCCGCGCACAGCTCCCCGGGCAGTGCCCGCGCACGGCTCCCCGGGCAGTGCCCGCGCACGGCTCCCCGGGCAGCGCCCGCGCACGGCTCCCCGGGCAGCGCCCGCGCACGGCTCCCCGGGCAGCGCCCGCGCACGGCTCCCCGGGCAGCGCCCGTGCACAGCTCCCCGGGCAGTGCCTGCCCCGGCCCCCGGGCAGTGCCCGCGCACGGCTCCCCGGGCAGTGCCCGCGCACAGCTCCCCGGGCAGTGCCCGCGCACGGCTCCCCGGGCAGTGCCTGTGCACAGCTCCCCGGGCAGTGCCTGTGCACAGCTCCCCGGGCTGGCCCTCCCCTCACTGCCTGCGGCAAAACCACGGAACTGTGCACGCACGTGTGCCCCCCTTCCCTGCAGAGTCACCCGAACCACTGCACAACCAAAAAATGTGCTACAGAACTGCTGCAACCCATCTTTGCAAAGGGACAAGGGGAGCTGCAGAACCTTAGGAGAAAGGCTTAAGCAAGACACTTTTAAAATTAGTTCTCCCACAAGACACACTGGAGGTTCATGGACAAAAATCCTCTCGTACCCATAACAGGTACAAACTCTGCCCTGGTCACGGGCTTAAGTTTTATCCAGTGGATTCTGCATGCTGGTATTTTATCTCTCTACCACACAGAAACAGAACAGAAACACATGGTATAACATTAAAACCCAGAAACAACTGGATGTTCTGAATGAATGCCCAGGATGTCACTGGCTGGAGCAGAGCAGAACGAAAACTGTGAGAGAGCTACACGACAAAGCACACCCTTGTCTGAGGGAAGCCATATCAACATGGATAATGCTCCTGAAATATTCCAACAAACATGTATTTGCAGGCTTCATGGGAAGACTGGTAATGAGTTGGTGGTACACCAGTGCTTTTGGAGCTTAACTCATTAGAGTAACAAACAAACCAAGCAAACTGGTGCTGTGCACAAGCTGCTCAAACAATCCAGGTCTCATTCTCACTTCTAGTCTTCTTTAGAGGTCTTAAACTATCCTAAGTGCAAGTACAGGTCCACTTCCCCTCATCTCTACTCTTGCTCCACCCAGTTCCTTTCCTTTCATCTTCCTCAGGTATTTCTCCTCCAGCCTTCATGATTCTTTCCCTCACACCAAGCTTCCCCCACCCACCCACTTGCTGACCCGACTCTCCCTTTTTCTGGGCCAGAGATCCCCCCAAGCCTGCCTTCTCTGCCCAGCATTCTCACTGGCTGAGCAAGATGAGGAGCCAGACGTGGGGACGATCCCAGAGAACACCCTGACCATCAATGAAACAACCACGCAAGGTGAGGACGTGTCCCTGCAGGATCCTCTACACACACACTCACACACACTCACTCACACACACACTCACTCACACACTCACACACACACTCACACACACACTCACACACACACTCACACACACACTCACACACACACTCACTCACACACACACTCACACACACACTCACACACTCACTCACACACTCACTCACACACTCACTCACACACTCACTCACACACTCACTCACACACTCACTCACACACACACTCACACACTCACTCACTCACACACACTCACTCACACACACACTCACACACACACTCACACACACACTCACTCACACACACACTCACTCACACACTCACTCACACACTCACACACACACTCTCACACACTCACACACACTCACACACACTCACACACTCACACACACACACGTTTGCAGCTCCTTGCCCATCTGTTAAAGCTGTGCAGGAATGTTCTGGGGTCAATCTGCACACCAGCAGTCACTCAGCCCAGCTTGGGAAGGGAGGCACCAGCTAAGGCGGGCTCAGAGGGCCCTGCACAGCCATTGCTCCTGGTGCAGCAGTGTGGAACTCGCAATGAGGAAACATTGACACGACACCCTGCAGGCCCAAGGCTTTGAAGCAGCTTTCAGACTGGTCTCCTCAGCCAGCCCCTCGGTACACTCACCCAGATGTCACACTTGCCAGGGAAGAACCTCTCCGGGATGCGGGCAGCATAGAGAGCAGCACCAGTGATGTACAGGCATGCCATGAGTGCCAGCCAGCCTATCTGCCCCATTGTGGCTGCCTTCAGGAGCCCCTCAGAGATGACAAAGTGCAGAGTGGGAATTACCCCACTAAGCCCCAGACCTAGAAATACTCCTGGGAGGTAAAGAAAATGCGGGAGAGTCAGGTTGGAAGGCAGTGGTGGCAAAGGGAGACAGTGAAAACACAAAAGCTACAGGAGGAACACTCAGTATTTGCCAAAGCAGCAGAGAGGTGACAGCTCTGGAAGCTGCAGGTCCCCACAAGAGATTTACTGGAAAGGAAGCTAAAGAACGCACAAAGTTCCTTCACACACCAGAAGCTCCCCAGGTGTGTGTTCCAGCAGATAGCTGGATATTTATTTCATTTGCTGGCTGTGCCTGCCAGCTGCAGTGCAGGTGAGGCCAGTTGCTGCTCCCGGCCTGCAGAGGGAACTGAGAGCACACACACCGAGCCTCCCTCCAGCACAGTGCCAGGAGCCAGGCACGGACACACAGAGACTGTCACCATACCCTGCACAGGGACTCCCAGGAAACTGGAAAGCAGCCTCTGTGCTCATCTGATCTGCCATATAGGAGAACACTGCTCATTTGTTGAGATTTTAGCAGCGAGGACAGAAAACTTATAAAACCAGTGGGCATGGGGGGGAATAGTCATGTCCTGTACAGAGACTAAGTTTGGAAAGCTGAATGCTCTGAGGGTACCCAAACCTGTCCAGGAAGTCTAGATTTACTGTAGACAGCACGTGCAGGTTAAGAAATGAGAAATATTACTATTCAACCCAGCTGTGTGCACATTCCATAGCTGGCCCCTAAAGCTGTCTTTCCTCCTGCCTCAAAATGTGAAACCAAATCTGGTTTTATTCTTTTGATGATATGAAGAGAAAAATGGTCTTTATCTTAACTCTGTGTTTTAGCCAGGCAAATCATTCAGATTAATTGAATCATTCAATGATTTGCTGATGTTCTAAAAAAAGCACAAGCACTACAAGTACACATACACACACCAAGCAGTCAGTCAGTTTTTGAGAGAGCAAAGCTGCTAGATGCAGCCAGAAATGCTTTGCAGCACCTTTCCTACTGCATGTGTTCCTGTCCATCTAGGAATGCAATTCCAGGACTTGCACCAGCCCTTATCTGTGCACCCAGCTGGGTACAGTAAATGCTGGAAGAAAACCCAGCAAGCTCCCATGTCTATAAAATTAAGCTCTCCTAAGCCTTCCCAAGGTGGTTTTTCCAAGTGGCAAGCAGGAAGCAGGAAAGGCAGTCAAGAAGCAGAACAGTTAACTTCAGGTCTTACCTGCCCTTACACCCCGGTATTCAGGGGTGGCAAACATGTCCCATTGTGAGACAATTATGGCTGCAATGCCCAGGACACAGATCACAATCAAGTAGATGAAGCAAGGCTGAGGGTTGCAATAGAAGGAGTAGTACAGCCATGGTACAAAGCTGCCCATTATGAGGAGTGCAATGCCAGAATAATCCAGCCTAGAAGAAAACAAAAATCAGTGTCATAGGAAGTGTGAACCTTTGGAAATCCTCACACCCACACACTCTTCGTTAGCAGAGCAACTGTCTGCTTCTCACTGCAACTCCATTACTCTGACTGCTGCAGCTGAGGTGCTGATGGCAACTCCTCCCCCTGCAGTCCTGGATTACCCTGACACACAGCCAGGAAGGCCATTCCTTGGGACAGCCATCAGCAGTACCTGCAGCAGCCTTTACACCAAAGCTTTCTGAGGAAAACTCACAGCGTAGTTTCACATGAGGAAAAAAGCAGTGCAAGAGCCCCCTAAAGAGGGCACACTGTATGTTCTGAGAACACAGCCAAGGCAAACACTTCAGATTCTGACAAGAGTGAGTTAGTTGGGCATCAGCTTCAGTGACCACAGTGGAATAATGCTGCAGTTTTTCAACTGCACTGTTTTTTTGTACACCCATGTAAAAAAAGAAATCTATAGCCACTGCTTTTTACCAGACCTCAACAAAATACTCCTGCAAAAGTTGACTTTTCAGTCGGGGATTTTAAGTGCTGGGCTACTTTAGAGGTGGTCTTGCAGATTACAGAATCCTAAATTGAGTAGTCTTAGGAAATATCAGATATTCAGCAGCCAGCCAAAAAAGAACGTGCAGTAAACCCCAAAGACCAAGACATCTTGACACACACTGTAGAACTGTCTTACGTAAGTTTAAGGTTCAAAGTCAGTCAGAACAGCCAAAATGACAAGAAGTAACAGTTGCACTAGAAATTCAAAGCCATGCAGCTAAACTCAAGGCGTATTACTTACAGCAGCAAGATGCAAACACATGCCTGCCAAACAGCAGAAAATGATGGAGTTTTAAGACTCAAATGACAGCACAAAAACTCATGCTGAAACAAACTATAATTAGAAGAAGCTGCATTAAATCTCTGCTCAACTCTGTTCCAAAGTACATGCAGTCATGAAATGAACAACTCCCACACTGGGGCTCCAGGCACAAATCCCAGCCCTGTTTTCCCACCTGTTTCCTATTTGGCCTGCCCTGTTCTCCAGGCACTTACTTGGAGAAGAGCCGGGAAACACCTTCTGAGTGGCAATAAACTGTGTGGAAGAGCCATGAGAAGGAGAGGCAGAGAATGGCTCCCAAGAAGAACAACCCCACGACCACCTTCTCCTGCACAGGTGCTACGAAGGACATGTTTGGCCGGAACATGTAGAAGATTCCCAGACACAGGAAGAACACACATCCTGAAAAACAGCGAGGCACAGAGGTGTCAAGTTCGTGCATACTGGAAGCTTTTCTTTCTACAAGCATCACCACTTCCCTTCAAGGCTCTCATTAAGTTGAAATCACTCAGAGAAGCTGCAACTTAAGCACGTTCCTGTGGCAAGAAATGCAATCCCAATTAACACCTCCACACTTGGGAAAAGAGGGATCTAACAGTAATTTATTAACCATTAGGAAATGTTTAATGCATTTGTTTGTATAGTATGGCATGATTAAGCAAGTGCCATCCAACTCTGACAGGACAGAATCAGGAGAGGGATACCAAGCTGCTAATTGAACAGGTTACCAGTGGAATGACAATGCTGACAACCCCACAGCCCTTTCTATCTGGCTCTTGTCTTTGATAGCAGCGAAAGCAGCGGGTGAGGTTTGGGGTTAGAGTGCAGCAATGAGAGTACCCAGGAGGTGTGTCCAGATGTTGCCAGTCTCGGTGTGTATCCTGAAGATGCTCCTGAAGCAGGCGCGGAAGGAGGGCATGGGCGGGCGGTGGCCGTGCAGCAGGTAGTCATTGTCCTTCAGCCAGTCGGGCAGCACGTCGTGGGGGATGACTCTCCACCGGCCCTCCCACACCTGCGGGGCACAAGGGGTCACTGAAATGCAGCACTGCAGCTCCAGCAGTGCAGAACAGAAAACCCCTGCTAGGAAAAGTGCTGGAGTTAACCTGTGAGCACAGTGAACAGTCGAGGGAACATCTCTGGGGAAAAGGTCTGACACTGAAATGTCACTGTTCCCAGTTCAAAACTGTACTGTTATGAACTGCACCATCAGAGGAAGAAATACTTCAGCATTCCATTGGACAGGAAGGCTGTTGGGCGTTTTTACTGCTGGTGAAGAGAAAACATTTCATCCACTTCCATGTTCTGTTATTTTACAGGCCACCTTTTCCATTTAATTGCAGAAGCCTACACCTAGTTCTCTCCAATAAATAAATAAGCCTGTTCCTCCACCCCAAGCCAACCTCACTGAATATCTGCTAGCATTTGGGGCAGGCCAGCACAAGAAGCTACCCATTAGCACTAATAGGGGCCACAAAATGTGAAAGGGTGAGAACCCAGCAAGAAGAGTCCAACCCCTTATTGAGGTTGAGCAAAAACTGCTCCCAAGCTCCCAAACAAACAGTGACAGAGCAGTTAAGGCAACAGACTCCCGACTCTCAATTCCGTGTGATTTCTTCTTTAAAGGGAGAGGGGGCTTTGTGCACAGAGCTGTTCCTGCAGCTGGCTCCAGAGGAGATAAGTGTGCACAGATGTTCCAGCACTGCTGCAGTAACACAGGACACGTGGAGGCTCCAGTGTGCAGGGGGAGCAGGGAAGGGCGTTATGTACCGGGGCTGCTCCTGCAGGGCTCCCTGGGCTGGCTGGCTGGCTAGAGTTACACGAGCAAGGCTGAAGGTTCCTGAAACACTAAGTTCAGAAAGCTACATTCTTATTTCAGTTTCAACAACAAGAGCCCAGAGCTTTTGAATCAATTCTCCACACTCGTGCACGGACACAAAACAAAGCCATTCAGAATAAGCAGCCCAGTTAAAGACTGGGTTCTTAAACACATTAAACAAGAAAATAACTGGTTTAGTTCATGAACAAAAAATGTCAACTGAGGCAGAAACAGAAGGAGGGAATTCATTTTACACAATCTACTCTGCAAAATATTTTGCAGAGAGGCAAAGATGCATAGTAAAAAGAAATAATCAACAAAACCAAAAAACCAAACACAAAAGTAACCAGGGTCCCTCTGTAAAAATAACAAAGATAGTTCATAAAACCAGCAGGAACCAGTGTATAAAGGGGCAGCATTCCTTTCAGTGAGAAAGGAGGGCCAGAGACTGACACAGCCCAGTGGCTCTAAAAAGTAGCAAAAATTGAGCCAAGGTCAACAATTACAAAATCTACAATGGATTAACTTAGGTATGGTTTCAATACAGCATTGTTTTCAAGTCAGGGACAAAGCTTATTCTACAATAAATGTAAACGCTGCTGAAAAAACAAACTATTTGCAAATCTGGAGAAATCTGGTCAAATGACCTTGTAAGTCCAAGTGCCTGGAAGCAGAAGGCTTTTGTTCTGCTTTGCACCCACAGCTGTTTCTCAAGGGACACACCTGAGCTGCTGATCAGCTCTGGAGCCCCAGCTGTAAATCCCAATTTAATTTAATCCTGTATAACAGATAGGTGCTGAGCAAGTGCAGTGTGGCTACTCAGAGCACCAGATGCCCGTGTGGGGACAGTGAGAACCTCCTCTCCCTCACATCAGCAGTGCAGCTGCTCCAAGTACAGTCTGCTGCCCACTGGAGCTTCCTAGAAAAGGAAATCACTTCAGCAGCTTCCACCTGCCCTTACCTTACACACAAACTCCTCCATTCTCTCCATGGCATGGTGGGCTTGTAGAAGAGGTGACATACCCATAAAGCCTTCATCTTCTTGAGGTGGCTCATCGTTGTGTTTATCCTCAGAACACTGGAGGGGAAAAAACAAAGAAAATGCTTTGTAGAAAGATGAACAGAGGAAGGTGATGCTGTTTTCCATACAAAACTACGATTTGAGGTCTTGGCAAATAAAGAAGTCTCTCCTTGTACGGCACTGAGAAAAGCATTCAGAAGAACAAGCTAAGAAATGATTACATTCCTAGGTATCTGAGAACAACTCACATGTCTAATCCATTCTGCATATGTTTCCAGCAGGTTTGGAAGCCAGCAGTGCTCCTCTAAGTCATGCTTCATTAAATCCCAGATATGGAGTCTGAGGCTTGCAGCCTTCCCACCTCCAGGGAAGGATTACTCCCTATTTTATGTTTCAATGTCACTGTGCCGGTGTTAATGCCTCTATAATGTCTCTGGCATTTCAGGGTAATAAAAGGTAAGCCAAGGAGAGGAATCCCTTTACCTTGTTAGAAATGTTTCACCTCAATCTGCAGTAAAAATCTGAAAATCTATTCTGTTTAACTGACACTTCTGTTCAGCTTGTAATCCAGTACTGGAATTTACTCATTCGTTTGATTTTTCAGGGTATTTCAGAAACTACAATGAAACTTCTGCCACTCAGACAAAGGCAAGTTATCAAAGAAAAGCAGTAAGAGGGATCAGAGTTTTCAGCAAAGTTCAAACAAAGAGAAATATTCATTTCCTCAGGGTGTACCAAGGGAATTATGAAAAGGAAAACTAAAATAATCCACTGAGCTGGGATATCAGGCTGGTACACATCATTAATAACTTTACAGGAACAGTTTGGTAGTTTTCTGCTCTATCATGACTTATCACATCATCTGCATGTTTTGATACACTCTGGCTTCCCACGGAGGAGAAAAGCAGGGCTCTGTGGAAGTTCTGCATTCCTGTGAGCTTCCTGCAATGCTCAGGGCCCATCAGAGACTCCAATCAACACTTCAGCTTCCAAGGTAAACAAACGGGAGGAAGGCAGGAAGGAGAGAAGGAGCTTTTTGCACCCCTCAGCCTTACTGCAGAGAGCTGCCACACACAGCCCATGGCCACGCCAGCTCCACAGTCAGCACAGAGGGAGACTGGCCTCCAGATTCCCCAGAACACCTTCCCCTCCTGTTCCCTTACCAGGGTTAACCACATTAAAATCAGCATGATGTATCAACAGTACCATCCAAAGAGACTGAGTATATAGTCTATAACCTCACTTACTTTATCTACAAATTATTATCAGTAATGTTCAGGTTAATGCCCTGCACTTTCAAGCCAGGGATGGCAGCTGGCTGTCCCACGTTACAGCTCCCTCCTCAGTGTCAAGCCCTATTAACTATTCAAGTTAACTCAATAAGCTGCTTAAAATTTTCCTTTTTGAATAAATAAAAGGAGACTTCCTCCAGCCTACAGTGAGCTATCCAGAGCCTTCAATATTTTTGGGGGGGTTTGACAGAGAAACATCATGTTCATACCTGTTTTGTACCCAAGCTTTGCAGTAGTCACTGAAGCTTTATCTTTCAAAGAGGTCCCATCCCAGTTCTCGACCCAATTCTGCTTACCCAGAATGCAATTTCTGGTATGTAATACACAGTACACATCCTTCAAGTTTTATCTATGACCTCACATTTGTCCACACTAGGAAAGCTTGACTGACTAAACAAAATCTTTGTAGATAATTCCATGTCCCTTGTACTGTCTACTCACCTTCATTTATCATTCCAGTGAACAACTCCTCTGAACAATATCTTGTATTTTACAGCACTGGTTGATACATTGACCAGCTCTAAGCAGATCTTCCAGCAGAAAATAAATACACTCACTCTGCCTAGGTTATCCCATTAGTCCTATTCAGAAAGGCACCAGGCAACAGCAAGATGCAAAGAGGTTTAATAGCCTTCTAAAATAGGCACAATTCCTGTTAGGCACAGGAATAAAAAGCAAATTTGGTTTCATTCTGACTCAACAACATTCACTGCCATTGTTTCCCCACACTGTCAATTTTACTGGCTCTTTCTACTAATGGAGCTCTCTAGGAGTCTCGGTTTTCAATATCATAAATAATTAACTCAAGGTCACAGAAACACAGAATGGGTTGGGTTAGAAAGCAGCTTTAAAGATCAACCAGTCTAAGTGCCCTGCCATGGAGGTCTGGAGAAGATGCTCACAATAGTCTGCACAATTTAGAAACCAAAGAAACCTTTGGTTTCCAAGAGGATTGCCTTATGGAAAAGCAAGGCTGGCATTTGAGTTCCAGTGCATTTGACACTGCTGTGCCTTTTAGCTACTCTAGGATTCCCTCCCCAGCAGCACACAATAACCAGCTCCAGTGGGGTGAACAAGTTAGTAACCCTCAATTTACACAACTGGCTGGACTGCAGGAAAAAAGGTCCCTTACAGAATCAAAGCCTGTATTCATTGCAGCCTGCACAGTGACTCAATGCCAAAAAATGTTCATTTCCCCCTCTGCACATACTCCCATTTCTAGAATGATGGGAAGGCTTAAACTTGAACAGACTGTAAAGCTTGAAGAGCACAGCTATTTCCGAGCTAGTCCAAAATCTTTGCATTTTGGCCATGTGCCTACAAACAAATCATTACTGAGCTTCTTTTGGTGATAAAAGGAATTCATATCATATACACAGTCCAGATTGCTGCCAAAAAATGGAATTGATTTTACTATCTCCTTCCTGCCATTAAACTGCAAAATTAGCATTCAAGGGAAGAAAACTAAAGCTCAGCTTCTTAGTCCTTTTCTTGCTAAGGAGATAGAAGGAGGCCTGCTCTGGAACACCCATCCTCCCTTGACTCCCTCCTGAAATGCCTCACAGGGAAGAACACTAAACTGTGTTTGTTCACAGTCAGCAATCTACAGGGGAGGGCAACACCAGATTTCACTGGAAATCTGAAGGAGGCTATTGACCTTCAGTTCCTAAGGCCATGTCTGAAAGGAGAGAATACCACTCTTCTGCCCAGAAGGCATATTGTAACATTTCCACTGTGACGAGTTCCTTCATATCTCAGGACTGACATATTTTCTCCTCTTCAGCTGACTATATCAGAAATTCACGAGTAATTCTAAACCAGAACAACACAAGCACATTCTATCAGGACATGTTTTCAACTATTTCTAAGTCCTGCCCACAGAATCAGATTTTGAAATGAGAAACATACTGGGTAAATAATATCACTTGCCTAAAACTGTGCAAGAATTGAGAGCCTAGAAGAAAACTCTGGTACTCCCACTTTTAATGAGCTATGGTATATCCTGAATTAAGTGCTTCAAGAATAACTTTTGCCTTTGTAGACTATAGGCGAAAGGGATTTTCACTTGGCTGATGTTTCAGTTGTTTTACATCATCTAATTTACTCAACTCCTTTTAAGGCATCTCAGATTTGACTAAATAATTCTGTGAAGTCTTCAGAGCACTTTAAATAAACCCCCTGGTTTGTAACAAGCAAACTGTTACAATCAGCAGCTGTCACTCCTCTGCTGCTGAGCACATGGGGCAGTGCCTACAATCAGTGTTTCACATTACCAAAATCATGGCTGCTGGAGACTCACACTCTAAAAGGTCTGGACACCTCACTCTATGGAAATGCCAAGCAATCGTTCCCACTTTAATCCTACTCCCTTTGTGAATTCACAAAGTGTTAAAGCTAACAAAACCAGTACGGGTACCTGTGAGATGGAAATTATCCAGCAGATGTATAAATACAATCTGAGTAGAGTAGCGGTACCAGAGAATAAAATAAATCTGAAGAACAAGTGAAAATATCCAGAGAAACCAGCTCTACTGGTTTGTCCATATTCACTTTATTTCATTAAGTGTTACAGCTTCTTCTGTGATAATAGTGACAGATGAGAATGTAAAGGAAAAGGCAGAAATCAGACTTAATTATATCACTTTGTATAGAGAACCAGGCAACACACTTCCAGGGACAGATCATCACCTAAACAAGAATTCCAGAGCATATTTTGGTAGGAATCAAAAACGTTCAATACCAAACCCAAGTTAGAGCACCAGAGCAAACAAAGAGCAAGAAACCCAAGAGCTCAATTGCACAGTGCTGATCATCAAGTTTAACAGTACAAGTTCACTTTAATAGCAATGGCACAAAAGGTAAAAAAAGGTTTACATTTAATACAAGAATTTCTCATCTGAATGCAGTCCAAAAATGTCAGATCACACAGCCAAAGATTCTGTTACAGAGAAAAGTGCAGTAAAACCTGCTCCAGTAAGTGCAACGTACTTTTCTTGTCTACTCTAACAGCTTATCCTTCTCACTAACAGTTTCCATACTATCACTCTCAAATCTGTTAACAGACATGCTATTTAATAATGTCCTTACTATGGAAAAGCCTATCAGAAGTCAAGTCATAACTGCAGAAAATGATTCCAGAAACATTTTCCCCACTTTTGACTAAGTTGTGTTCAATGGACTTCAAGTAAAGTGTATTTTCTTGAGGTCTGTAGTTTCTTGGTGTCAGTTTAAAGATTTCTAGAAAGTTTCAGGGTTTGCACATGACTGCTCCTTGCACATGTGACAAACAAGTTCTGGTCCATCACTTCAGAAAGTGTCATCAATGTTGTCATTTGAGTGTGCAAACTAAAAGATAAATGAAATCTGAATGGAGCCACCTTGTACTCTAAAAAGTGCTCATCATCTCCCTCGTGGCCATCTGACCAACGCCCATCCTGTCTCCCAGCAGGGACCAGCAGCTCCCAGCCAGCTCCCCCCAGTTCCTGTGCTGGGCTCCATGGTCTGGAATATTCCTTTGGCCAGCTCAGATCAGCTGCCCTGGCCATGCTCCCTCCCAGCCTCTCCTCACTGGCACAGCATGGGACACTGAAAAGTCCTGGATTTAGGGGCAGCACTGCTCAGGGTGTTATCAAGGTTTTTCTCAGTCTAAACCCAAATCACAGAGCTGTACCAGCTAATGGGAAGAAAATTAACCATCCCAATCGAAACCAGGACAACTAGCAACTGCAATAAAACTCTCCCAAGCCCCAGAAAGGGCACAAGTCTTCTGCACTGGAGTTTCTTTTCACACAGAGTCATTACTCAGTTACCCAGGAGCCTAACTGACCATGCACATACCTGTGTAGTATTAAGCTCTGGAGTTAATGAACTCCCAAAGTTCAACTGTCTATGATGCCAATTTACCACCCAGATGTCACCAGTACCCCAAACCTACGTCCACAGGAATTTCCAAAGCCTGATGCAGTCTGAATCTGTTCTAATATTCTTGCTTCCTTCAGCTGCTGACAGACACTGCCCCCCTGCCCTCTCGATCAGTGCCCTGGCAAAACTCTGCCTTGGTAGGGACACAGGTAAGACAGCTCAGAAAAACCAAATGCCTTGAGTAATACTGAGTCATGGCAGATTATATAGCACGGTACTTATACACTGTTTTCTTCTTAAAACTCAAGTTACAAAACATATGTTGCTGCATTTACAATACCACTGTTATCCCCCACATTAAACTGAAGTCACAAAGTCTAGACATGACTCTGAGTTTTTGCTCTTGTTTATCTTGATCTCATCAGATGAATGATTAATAGTGCTTAACATGACATTCAAGTCGTTTTATGTTCTTGGGGCAGCGTGCCAGATTCAGTAATTCGAGAGCTTTCAGCATAATGGCCAAGATACGTTCAAGGCTATAATATAAAAATGTTATTTTTCTAATCGCAGTTCTGTAACATCCATTTCAGCTGGCCAGATTGCCTTTTTTCAGCAGCAACTCCCCTGTGCCCATTCTGCCAGCTGACCTTTTATCAAGCACCCTTTGGTAAGGGGGAAGCAGCAGTAAGTGCTGCCATGCCATTTCTCCTAAAAGCCTGTTGCACAGTTTTCAGAATTTCATCAACTTATATTCTTTGGGTTAAAAGAAATTAACTGCAAACGAACAGCACCACACCATAAAACTTTCCCTGAGTTCCCCTAACTTCTGCACATACCAAGTTATTTTAAAATAACAGCTTTGTCCTTAGAATTCCCATTGTCCCTGACAAGCCTGTAAACACAGCCACACCACTGTTTCCAAAAGGCTGACTACACCCACCCTCTGAGCAGGGTGTGCAAAGCTGCCTTGCTGTCACTGCACCAAAAATGTCTTTCATTAGCACAGTGCCAAAAACCCTTTAGGCCTGTTGGTCAAAATGTCAAGTACTTGGAGGTTCCTGGAGTTTAGTGTTTTTCTTTTGTAGGTCACCTTCTTATAAAAGATACAGCCCATTTAATATAGCACTTGAAAACAGCTTTACACAACTGGTCATGGGTGACTGCTTGCTGGCACTCATTAAAAACAAGCACTAACATTCAAAACTCATTTAGCAAATAGTCCTAGGACAAAGTCACATTTTGGTTTCGGCAGCCACACTAGAACACCCTGATTAGAACTAGCTCCCCTCTTCAATACCTTCAGAAAAGGCTCTGTTGAATCTCTGAGCAGCAGCAATTACTGATTTTCCGTCAATACCCAGTACCTGAGGCCTCAACACCCACACGTGCTCAGCAGTAGTTTGGGGGAGAGCCTGTAGAAATTGTTTCTACTGCAGAAAAGTCTCCTGTGCCTATTTCTGCTCCTCTGCCATTGTTAATCCTGACAGCAGAAAGAGAAAACAAGCATGCTGGGCTTATGGAAAAAGAAATGCTCTGTTACAAAAATAAACAAAGAGAGATTGAGAGTGTACTGCTGAACTTAACAGCAGAGTCAATCAATCTGAAACAGCTGGAGGAAGATGCAAGTGAACCCACCAGTACAACACTATTTTTTTCTCTTCTATCACTGTAAAAGGTCAACACACGCCCCTGCTGCTGCCCAAATATCTGATCAGGCAGATAGGATCTCCAGGAGAACAAAGGCAAAACCGTGGAATCTAACCCCTGTCCAGGGAAACTGTTGTGCCAGTGAATTACAAACAGAACTGCTCCCTCTCTCTCTCCTAGTTTCAACACCCAGCACAGCAAGCAGTGCTTACAAAACCTGCTGGCAGGCAGCAAACTGAGCACCAGCACCTCCCCTCCAAAGCACAGCAACACTCCACACTAACAGCCACAGCTGAATGCAGCTGCAACTCAAAGCCATACCTAGGACATTCCCTGGTTCTTCAGCAGTCCTGGGCACAGAGCACACAGGCAGAATGGCCATTTCCTACACTCCCAGCCTCCTGGGCACTGCCCCTGCATGCCTGACTGCAGCAGCAGCCTGCCTTCTCTGCACTTTCCAGCTCTGACATCTGTTCACAACACTGCCAGCGAGGGAGGCACCAGCAGCTGAGCAGCTCGGGCCTGTGCAGCCTGGAAACCATCTCCACAAACCTGTCCCATTGCCTTCATACTGCCTAAGTGGGAATGCTTGGAGATATTCTGCTCTGTGTATCTAAAAATGCTTTTCTCTACAAAAAAAATTACTGTATTCAAGCACTTGCTTCAGTGACTAGCAGTCTAGCAAAACTCACATTACTTCCAGTTCTTAGAACAGCAAGTGAAGGAGAAATGCAGATGTTAAGATCTTTTGATCTGAAGCAAAATGTCAACCCACATGCTTTCAAAGAAATAACATTTCTTCCCAAGAGTTGCAAAAAAGAAGGGAAAAGGAGGTGATAAAGAAATCTATAGAACAACAACACTTGAACACAATCAGCTTTAAAACAAAATGAAATGTGCTTTGGTGGGACCTCAAACTGGATTTTACCAGGCCTCTTCCATTCACCCTCTACCAACAAAACCTGCAATGAACTGGAGGAAGAAAGCAAATACAGAAGCAAATGCCAAGATTTCAATCATAACCCAAAAAACGAATAGAAAAATACCAGACTGAAAAGAAAGCTGAACTGTTTGAAACTTGCAAGTAGATCTACAAAGGATGAAATTTCACACAACCAGAATTTACAAATATTAGCTCCATTTAGAGTATTTCTAAGACTCCAATGTCTCCCTTTGACCTTCAAGACTTCACCTCTCTCTTTCACTCCGCTGGCACGCACCAGAAAGTCAAGTAGACAATTCTTATTATTTATGTGCACCCCTCTGCAATACCAAAAAGTCTGTCTCTAGTCTGCTTTTGTAGATAAATGCAACCACTTCTGTAACAGAAAAGGCTTTGAGTAAGTTCTATGATTCAAGTTAAAAGCCTTGAGTCATTTGCTCACCCCTCAATTACTCTAAAAATTCTCTTTTGTGCCTGAAATTCTGTTACATCCTTCTGCCTTCCTCCTTCAAGTCACTTTGGTATTTATGCTCTAGAAGGACTCCTGTAGGTACATGGAGATACTAAATGTGTCAGAGGTCAACTAAATTCTCCTTTCAAAGCCCATACTCGCTGAAAAGCAATCCAGGAGTATTTACCCAAATTTCTTCTGCCCATTCAGCTGACGTGGGGGCTACACAAACCTCCTCCCAGAACCCTGCTGCAGGTTATCCAACACTCCACAGCATCAGGTCTGCTCCTTATGGGCACACCTTGGTGCCACAGGGACAACTGCACGACACAGCTCAACCTCATGGAAGATGAAAGGAATCCTCGTTCAGGCAGGGAAAACCTGATGATTGGAACCAAGGCAAAGAAAATGGTTCCTTTGTTTCCCTCCCGTCACTGACAGGTTAAAGAACAAAAGGAAGGAGTCAAGCACGGGGTTTGGGGCTGCATAAAGAGCCCATTCATCACACCGTAAGAAGTCACATGAATTAATTGTGTCAGCTTAACAAAGTCACAGCAGGAGAGATTTCTCCAGGAGCTATCACTGCTGGAATTACAAAGGCACTTAAGACACAGACACCTGGGACAGGAGAAAGGATACTGTCCCAAAGGCAAGGCAGCCCAGGATGCTACAGGAGGGAAGCACCTGCTGAAAAATGCCTTATCAGCATTTAGTGTAAACCAGAAAAAGGAAAAAAACCGCTTAAACTGCTGAAGGAACGAGAAGAATTATGCAGCTTGCTTGAGCCTTTCCTCATCATCAAATGCTTATCATGCAGACAAATGGTTATTGTTTGTCCGAGTCACTGAAGGCTCACCACTCACCTGCCCCTACACTAACTTCACCTGTAAAGACAGCAAGATGTGCATCTAGTCCTTGAGATTAGCACTGGGAAGAGGGGATAATCTAGGGAAATAATTGCACTCTAGGAGAGAACAGAGAGGTATGGAATAAAATACAGACTCAAGAGGTTGGAGTATAAAAGGATATTGATGTTATATGGTTTGTACCTTCTCACAGGAATCATTATAAAACTGGCAGATTAACAGCACTGGCAGAAGGACGCAGCTGTGTTATCATTATTATTATTATTATTATTTTGAATAAGCATGTTCAATATGGCTAGTAATTCTGTGCTACATGTATCTACTGAATGCCACAATTCACAGAAAGCAGGATCTTTAGCTCACAGCTATGCAACCTCCCAGGCAGGTTACTGGTGCCAGGGTCAAAAGCCTCAGAAAAAAACCTTCTAGGAGTAAATCTTGGTAATCTTTGTTAATATGATCTTCATTTTCTTAGCAAAAAATGCTTTATTACTTATGAGGACCAATATTTTGGCCCATCAAAATTAGAAATACACAGTATACAATGCAAACTGTGAGGAAGATGGAAATTAATTCTGAACAACATAATGACATGCTTCCATGCCTTCCTTCTTAGAAAAGACGATTAAATAATTCATCAAAAATTCATCAACTACTACCTCTTAAGAGCTCAGAATGCTTACTTCTACAAGTGGAGCAGGAAGTGGATATACAAGTAGGGAAAGGAATCTTGTATAGGAGAGTTTGGAGAAGATTTTATATAAGTAAAGAGCTGCAATGATATAAGCAGGGTAACAGGAGTCAACGTGAAAATAAACAGTCATATTATCACAGGATAAAAATATACATATTCTTACACTAATACCTCAAGTCTTAGGCCCAGAACATTTTAGAATACATATTTATTATGATAAAAGCATTTCCTAAGGAGAAGCATTTAAAAGCATGTTAAATGATGATGGTGGTTCTGCAGCCCTCATCCCTTTCCTCCCCCAGCACGGGGTGGTTCCATCAGCTCCATGGTGGAGCTGGGATGGGGATGGGGTGGGATAGGTCGGGATGGGCTGGGATGGGCCGGGATGGGCTGGGATAGGTCGGGATGGGCTGGGATGGGATGGGCTGGGATGGGTCGGGATGGGCTGGGATGGGCTGGGATGGGTCGGGATGGGCTGGGATGGGATGGGCTGGGATGGGATGGGCTGGGATGGGCTGGGATGGGCCGGGATGGGCTGGGATAGGTCGGGATGGGCTGGGCTGGGATAGGTCGGGATGGGCTGGGCTGGGATAGGTCGGGATGGGCTGGGCTGGGATAGGTCGGGATGGGCTGGGATGGGTCGGGATGGGCTGGGATGGGTCGGGATGGGCTGGGATGGGTCGGGATGGGCTGGGATGGGTCGGGATGGGCTGGGATGGGTCGGGATGGGCTGGGATGGGTCGGGATGGGCTGGGATGGGTCGGGATGGGCTGGGATGGGTCGGGATGGGCTGGGATGGGTCGGGATGGGCTGGGATGGGCTGGGATGGGCTGGGATGGGCTGGGATGGGCTGGGATGGGCTGGGATGGGCTGGGATGGGCTGGGATAGGTCGGGATGGGCTGGGATAGGTCGGGATGGGCTGGGATAGGTCGGGATG
The DNA here is from genome assembly GCF_021018805.1 of Prinia subflava. Taxonomy (NCBI): domain Eukaryota; kingdom Metazoa; phylum Chordata; class Aves; order Passeriformes; family Cisticolidae; genus Prinia; species Prinia subflava. Next base: position 1,028,024 of record NC_086250.1, on the reverse strand, counting down.
GGCTGGGATAGGTCGGGATGGGCTGGGATAGGTCGGGATGGGCTGGGATAGGTCGGGATGGGCTGGGATAGGTCGGGATGGGCTGGGATAGGTCGGGATGGGCTGGGATAGGTCGGGATGGGCTGGGATGGGATGGGCTGGGACGGGTCGTTCCCATCGGGGCTGCATTCAGCACCAGGACACTGATGGGTGGCACTGCCTGAGACCTCTCATGAGGCTGTGTTCAGCCTGAGTGCCTGACACTGCTGCCACACAGCCAGGAACAACACCCTTACATCACTGTTATCTAAACTTGCTATCTAAACATTCCTGTTATCTAAACATGCTATCTAAACTCCTCCAGACCAGAGGAAATTCAGGCTTTTGAACCTTTCAGCCACACTAATGAACCAACAGTCCCTCTGCTCAGACACTTGCACAGCAGAGCAGAAGGGAGAATCTGGGCTGACATTTGAGCAACAGCTGTGCTGAGGTTTACACGAGGCAGAGGAAGATGCACATCGTGCTGTTCCCAGATTATCTGGAACACTGAAGAATATCACATAATAAAGGCCATTTGGCAGGCCAATATTGGTACTTTTGACAGCAAAGTGTTTTGGGATGATCCATTAGAAACATCAATTATTCAGCCTTTAAAGACAAAAAACAATTTAAAGACATCATACTAACAAACCCAAGAAATCACAGAGGACAGGAATAAAAGGATGAAAAAAAATTCAAAAAAGCAGGAGGCCATATTTGGCAGAGAAAGTGATGCAGATTAGATACAACAGCAAGGCCCAAATGGCAAAACAAACTTCTGTGACAGCACTTTAGAAGACCAGGAAAGAGAAAAGAAATCAAACATGAGAAAGCCAAACATTTGTAGTGAGCCAAAATAAAAAAAACCTTTGGTTGTATGGATGAAAGCAAAAAATCAAAAAGACAACATGTGCTACAAACACCTGGAAAAGAGAATGAAAGTATTTCAACCATTTCATTGCCAAAATGTTAGACCTAAACACTGATTCATCCAGATAATTTCTGTTTAGCTAAACAAATGCACAGAAAGAATTAAAGCACATAATCAATTATGGACTTTTACCTTGGGTATTCCACCCACGGGCTACGGGTAACTCTCATTATTCAACCAGGAAAGTCAGAGACAAGAATGAAAACCACCAAACACACCAACAGATAAACATGTAAATTCAAAGTATCTGCTAGCCCAACTCAACTTTTCTTTTTCTAACCAGTCTTAGCCAAGACTTTGCACCTTAAACACATGCTTCACAACCTGCCACAAAATGGAAGAGGGCTCTGGGTGTTTCCCTTGTCAGGATACTGAGAATGTCCTAGAGAAGTTACAGCAGTACACTGTGAGTGCAGCACTGGCTGGGCTTAGCAGACACAAATACCAATCCTGACTTCTCATGACAAGAATGCTCAGGACTAAATTCCGTAAGAGCTCCTCAAGCTGAGAAGGCAAATACCAGTTCTCTTGTCAGCTGGGCCATGCACACACCCAGAACTTGTGGCAAATGCAATTACAGCCACAGCCCAACAGACACTAAGCAGCACCAGCATGCTTTTGCTGCTGGCTAAAACCACACAGTTGCTGTGACTGAGTTGATACAGTGAACTCATTAATCCATGATAAATTGGATAGTGAGCCTAAAATGAATGCCTCTTCCACTTAACTATGCTGATATCCATCTGAATGTATCCTGGGAGAAGCATTCATTACAGTTCTGGAACTCTCTAACCAGAAGGTGCTTGTGTCCAGAGCTTGGACACTGTCTTTGTAGAACACCTAATTAGGCTGCAGACGCCTCTGTGCATGTTGTGGCTGCTAAATCTTACAGAGGTCCATGCCCCAAAAACTTACAGACATTGCCACTGGCTCAGAAAGTCTGTGGGCTACTGCTAAAGACTGTGAGAGTGTCCCAGGCAAGTGACACAAGGTGCTTCCCCATCCCTCTGCTCCTCCTTGTCAGTCTCTTACTGGCCACTGTCTGAGATAGGATATCATGCACTGCTCAGTCTAATTCCAGCAAGAATGCCTGCAAACGATCTTTCTGTCCTAATCATCAAAAAGATACCAATTAGCCAAGGTTCTGATTACATGCAGCCAGAGCCAATACTTCTCCTTTCACTTATAATTAATTGAAAATTATAGAACAAAAGTCTTTTTGTATGAGCAGCATCTCAGTAGAACACAAACCCATACAAGTGCCATTTCTTTGAGGACAAAATAAAAATATAAACCTGGTACAACTAGTTATGCCCAGTCCTGTCACCCAAGTTCCCATACATTCAGCTGAATACTTCTGGAATCTCCCTGGTATTATTACAGATATTTAGCAGACATTAAAAGGTTGTAGGCTCGCATTTCCAAAAGTTATTTAAAACCCTGAAGCACTTAGGTCAAAACTCATTTTCCCCAGCAAACCTAACAGGCAATCAATCATGAGACTTACATTTTCCTCGTCAGAAGACAGTGGTGGCTCCTCTAGCAGAAGGCTCTCTGGAGAGCTGTCCTCCTCCCGGGGTGCCTGTGCTGTGGCAGGGTCAGACATGTGTCCCTTCCTGAGCCGCAGGGCTGGCTCTGGAGAACCAGCATTATCGAGTTCCGCTGGCTCGGTCATGAGATGCTGGGAGCCTTCTCAAATATTCTCTTTCCTCTTGGTTCAGTCTGGCTGGCTGTGGCTCGGCTCTGGAAGACAAATTGCTTGGGTGACTCAACTGAAGTTAAAAAGAAGAGTGCAAAAGTTGCCTGGAAGAGGAGCTTGCTTACAAGCTACCAAACAGCTCTGACAACTGCTTTTATATGTGCCCCAAATCCCACAGGATCAACTACACAGATTTCTACACTGCTGGATAGTGAATTCTCATCTTGAGACCACTAACAGTTTCATAACCTAACACAAGTTAAACACAACTTTGAAATATGACAGAAAGTGAGCTTCGTAAGACAGTAGATCTACAAAACCACAGCCAATTTTTATGAATTATTTCTACAAAATTGCAAGCAGCAGTCTGTTAATATTATATAGAAATAAACTCCTTATCACAGGTACTCTATAATTACTGTATTTTTGCAGATATGAAGCTCATACCCAAGCTCGATCATCCAGACTAGGTTTTACCAAAATTAGGACATGAAGTGCAGGTAATGCAATCAAGCAAAGCTCAAGCAGAGCTCAAGCAGTGACTAATTTTAGACAGACTGCAAGGAGGGCAGTAGTACACAGAGTGATTATGCCTCCCTTGCTTAAATTAACATGGTCACAATCACTGCCAGGAATGGGCTTGTACCTTTAGTTGTGCAAGGAATCAGAGCAGACAAATTTAATCACTGTTCATTCCATCAGAGCAATCAAAAACAGGTAAATCCACCAGAAAACAATAACCCATCATTTCTACTCAGAAAAGTAATTATTTTACACTTACAATGCCACAAAAAGGATTCAAGATAAATTTAACTCAAAATCATGAGGATTTGATCAATTTTACAGAAACTTGATGGCAATTGTTAATCTGAGCCCTCATCACGAGTATCATTGGTTACCCACTTGTTTTGTACATCCCTGTGTGGTGTCACTTCAGCAGCCAGCTCAGAGACCTGTTTGACACTGGCAGCCCTGGCAGGCACAATCTCCAGAGAACTCTGCAATCCGAGTGCCAGAAAGTATCAGAATATATTATGAGAATGAAGCCACAGCTGGGGCTCCAGAATCACTCTGAATGAGGATCTATTCGTTTTGCACTAATCACCTGGTGTCATTCTCATTACTGTGGCACCTAAGTGCTCTGATGTGACTGACACATAACATTAAGACAACCCATCTAACAAGTTTTAACTTGTCAGTATGCATAATTAAATTGGAATTTTAGTGCCCAATAAAAGATGCTGAAATTTGTCATAATGTAGGAGGGAAAATTAAAAATATAAGATGGGGAATTGATATTGGCAGTTTTCTAATAAAATGTCACCTCCAAAAAGCCAATAAATAATGTATCCTGTCCTTACAGGAACTCATTTCATTTACATATGATCACTGCAAGATAATTCTCAGCTCTGACAAATGGGCTGTAGTTAATTTTGCTGCAGCAGTTTGTAATATTCTATCCCCTCAGCTGCGTGGCAATCCTCAGAGGAGGGAGCTGCTAATGAGCAGGTAACAGACTCTGCAGAACCAAATGAGAACTCGAGCTGTCCCAGTTCAGCATGGCACACTGATGGTGAGGTGACAGTGACAGCAGAGCAGATGGCATCCCCACCTTCCTGCTACCTCCACTGCAGGGTCAGCACCTCCATCTGAGGAGCAACACCTAAAACAGCCCAGCTGTTTACCTGGTAAACACAAGGGCCACAGGAGAATTAAGAGAAGGTTTAGCAACACTACACAGGAAGCTCAGGGAAGAAGTTGAGCAAGTAGATTTTAAGAGCAGGAACAAATATTCAGAAAGCCACGGAACTGAAATCTTGACTGTTTTTGTCATATTTCAAGCAGCCAATTCACAATTCTATTTTTATGCAAGAAACATGAAGACATAATCAGACTGCCATTTGGCAAAACTGATGTAAAAAAGAAAAGAGTAAGCAACAACTACAGTTTGAAATGAAACTAATGGACATCTTAATTTAAAAAGCAACCTATAAGAGACAATTTCAGTACAGTATTATGCTGGTTTTGGCTGGGGTAGAGTTAATTTTCTTCCCAAGTAACCACTACCTGTGATGGAGCCTGGCTTTCCTGGGGATGGCTGAACACCTGCCTGCCCATGGGAAGTGGTGAATGAATTTCTTGGTTTGCTTTGCTTGTATCCACAACTTTTGCTTCACTTACTCAACTGTCTTCATCTGAACGCACAGGTTCTCTCTTTGACTCCCTCTCCCACCCCACTGGGGCAGCAGCTGTGTGGGCTGAGTTGCCCACTGGGGTCACACCACAACAAGTACACAGAACCCATCTGAATCTGCAGCTAATACCAGAAAAAGGCAAGTAAGGAGAGCAGCTGTTTACAAACAACAGTTACACACAGGCACACCCCCTGCCTGCTACACTCATTTCTAACAGGTAGTCAGTAGAAACAGCCCTAGTTACTTCCACAGATTGGGCAATTGCATGAGACGTTTAACCAGCAAGTTCTACTGGTTCCCCTTGCAGCCAGATTTGAGCAATAGCGCTGCCCCTGACATTGCCTAATGCCTGTCCTTGCCTCACCCTGTGACACTGTGGGAGCAACGCTCTGGGACACAGCACAGCCACACAACAGGCTGGGCCACACTGGGCCAAGATGCTTGCGAAAGGCTCCTCCAGTACAATTAGATACAGGAATGCCAAGAGACTTTGACATCGGGCCTTGAGGACTGACTCCACCAGCACTCACTGCCAAGCACTCACTAAGGTTAAAAATAAAAGATGAGTTTCACCTCCAGCGAGTCCGATTTGCATTCAGCAGTAGAGCTGATCTTCAGAGCTCTGCAGAAATACAAGTTGTTGTTTCTTGAAATTACAGTGGGATTGTGCAGTGGAATAAGATTTTTCCATGTCATTCATGCAGCATCCTCACAGCCCTAAGTGTGCTTACCCTAAATGAGCATGCAAAGGTAAGCAAGACAAAAGCTAATCCAAAAGCATCACTACTGGGTTTTACTTCTTTTTAAAAATGTACTGCTGACTGAGTGCAACTGGAAGGTGCCAACACAGAAGTGCAAACAGCCTGAAATATTTGTTCACAAGTGAAAGAAAGCAGTGAAGATTATGAACAGGAAAGGGATAGGTGGTCTTTAAGTTCTATCATAAAGTTTCTATAACTCACATTTCAGTGAAGGATGAACTTTTCCTAACAAATTAGGAGATCTAAGTATGGTCAGCAGCACCTACCCAGACAGTGATGGTTGAACCATTGTGAGGATACTTACTGCCCAATTCTGTCTAAGACTGCACAGTTCACAAAAACAAAAACTAGAAAATGGAAAGCTATAGAACACTTGAGGTCTTGGAAAATATTGTTTTGTGTCTCACTGAGATTATAAATCTCATAAATGAAGTCCTTCAACATTTTTTGTAGCATGCAAATTAAAGGTTTCATTAAAATTAGCTTCCATTTAAAGAGGAAGTTGCCATTATGACTTAAAATCTACTTAATGATTGCATACATAATATCAGCATGTAGATGAATCAGTGAGTTCCTGCTGTGCTTAAAATAAGCTGAGAAAAGCATCTACAGAGTTTGGTCTGTTGGGTTTTTTAGTACAGAAAACTTCTGAATGCTCCGTCAGCTTTTAGAAAGGGCTTAGCAGTTCAATGCAAGCAGGCTCTAGACACAGCCTATGAACACCAAAGGAGGCTTCAGGCAATTCAGGGTGCTGCTGCCTCACACACACCCCAGAGCAGCCCCAGCTCCCCTGCACCCCTTCAGCAGCAGCCAACCCCACAGGGGACAGGCTGGGGCTCAGCCCTGCCATCCCCCCAAACAGAACTGGAAGGCAGCATTCATTATTTCAGCATTCACTGCACTTGTGCAGTGTCACAGCAGTCAACAGCTACAGCATATTTAGGACACTGCTGCACTCCTAAAGATGATAAGGAAAGACTAGTTACACAAACTTAAGCACCACGGGATAATGCTATTATTCCCTGCATGCCACTCCCTAGGATAAGCACTGCAGCCCTTCTAAGCTCCCAGAACTCACCTGGCACAAGGACTGATTTACTGCCCCAGCTAAACGATGACACATGCTAGTAAAACAAAGAAAACACATTAACGGTGGAGCGTGTGATTAAATTTACAAGATCTGTCACTCCCTTTTGAGGATAAAACACAGTCCCGGGTGGTCAGACTACCTCCCATTACCCCTAAGCAAAGCAATCTCTCCAGTACTCCACTCCTGTCAGTATGTTCTTTCCTGTAAGCAGCATGAGAATGATCCTCAAAAGGTATTTAATTCTGTCTGTAGCTGGTATTTGGAAGAAGAATGAAGATTGTTTCTCTCTACAATCCCCTCTCAGCTGCCTTACTGGCAGAAACATTCCTGCTCAGGCAGGCAATGCATCCACTGTATGCTCTTTCCTTGCTGATCCTCTCCCAAAGCATCCATTAAAGCAGCATAAACAATGTGCACACAGTGGATGATTCCTCCTAAGATTAGCTCACTCCCCCTAACAGAACTGAAGTTATCAAAAGAACAAAAGGGCCATCATGAAAATTTCAGGCTACACATTTCTCAGAACATTCATTAATGCTTAATGTTTAATGAAGGGCTTGAGTGCCCTAAAAATCCTGTAAGAAATGCTGTATCAATCCACAAACCCTGCCCTGCCTGTGCCCACGTGCCATGACAGCCACAACCAGTGGAATGGCAAAGTGACTGAGCAGTGAGACTTCATCAAGCCCCAGGCTGTTCAGGCAAAGCCTCAGTAACAGAACAGGCACAATTCCACCACCAGCACAGGTACAGACGGCAGAGCACCTCCCATGGACAGACTGACTGGGATAACAACACAGCCTGCACAGGGTGATGGGGAATCCTGTGCCTCTGAACAGTTCATTCTGGCTGCCTTGACTGAAATAAGGTATACTAATTGCAATGCAGTCTTCCTGGTACATTGTATTTCTGCTACTATCTTCTGGTAGGGAGGTTCTGTCACAAGCAGTCCCACACAAACAGGATTGGAACGCCAACTTGAAATGAGGGACTCTCCGCTTCTTTTTTAAAAAAAAAATTAAGTGTCTTTCAATGGTTTAGCTTTTTCAATTCAGGAGTTAAACATTCACAGTTACATTCCAAATATTCTCTAAAGCTACAATCAAAAAACAAAGCAAACAAGGGTATGTACCAACGGGAGGAGAAGGAAGTTCTCACAGAAGACTTTGTTTTCTCAGTGTACCCTAAAGGAAAAGCCTGTAAAAATTCTTTGGAGGTCATCTTTAACAATGAGGAACAATGAGGAAGTAATCCAACACCTCTTTTCTTGATGTAATTTCCCTAGAAAAAGAGGCATCTACAAAACAAAGATTAGGCTCCCGCAGAGGGTCAGTGGCCAAAAAGCTGTCTTTGTAACTTGTAAAGTGTCACTGGACCCTCAGCCCAAGGCCTGTCACAGCAGGCTGCAGAGGCAAACAATCGAGCACATTCTGATGCATTTGGAGCCAAAGAAAGGGAACAAGCCAGCAGCCTGCCTGCATTACCGAAATGCTTCCATTTCACAGGCTCCCATTACATTGTTACAACGTTTGTCCAATTTGTACTGCAAATTGAACCCCGTTTTTTTAACTGGGCTAAGAGTTATGTCAGAGGCTGGCCCACCCCCAGAGCACAGTGTCCGGTCCTTACAGACTGGATGACTGCTGTAAATCAGTTCTACTCTTCAATAAACCAAAACCCAGTGAATTGTCACAAAAGCAGTACAAAACTGAGAACGGAAGTTCAAGTTCTTTACACATGACATTCCACAAATATCCACAGCCTAGACCTGGAAAACTTGCCTTTGGTTCATTTTTCATTAAATGGCCAAGTTTCTCCAAGTGAGAAACATACCATCTTTTGCTCTTTTATGATTTTATTTCTATGGCATGCTACTCACACCAACTTGCTTCATGGCTGCCAACAACAAAAAGATGCATCTCTATGTTAGTAACACTTGGGATCGCAGACTGTCAACGTGAAAGACTGAAATTAAACATCACTTTCCTCTTAAGTGAAAATTCAGAATAGATGCTTTCAGCTACTGCCTCAAGGACATCCAATTCACAAAACTGTCGGGTGAAGATGAAGAAACCAAAGTGTTTGGGGCAAGCACTAAAATCCAGAGCTAGACCACGAAACTGAGATTATTCCTTTAACCCCTCTACAGTGAGAATCTTTGCATGGGAATGTAAAGGGCACCAAGACAGCAGCAATCCAGAGGCAAGCACACCCCTACCCTTCCTCCTAGGAAGCCTGAGTTTCAGTCTAAAAAATGAATCAAGATCTTTTGCTGCTCAAGAAAATGCTCTGAGGCAATTGCCTGGAGCAGTGGTACAAAAACAAACACTGCAGCCGATGTTTTAAAACCAGGGGCATATGCACGTTTGAGGCTGCAAACTTCGCACAGCACATCACTGGGACAGCTGCCCTCAGTGCTCCTCGCTGGCCTGCGTGCACATCTCTTATTTAGAGATGCCATCCCTGAGGAGATTTAGGGCCTGGCTGGTGCCCAGAGGGGGCAGCTCTGCTCTCCCCTGCTTGGGCAATGAACAGCTCCACCTCTCCTGGTGCCCACCCCAGGCACTCTGATGTGTGTCACAAGCCCTTCCAGGTGACTGTGGAAAAACATTAACCACGGAGGGGAGTGAGCTCATCGTTTGCCACGAAAGACGCAAACGCTGGCACACACAGCCTGCACTGGCTCCATGCACCGCTGGGGAAACAGCGTGGACAATGTGACAAAGGGCAGCACCCCACCCACAAAGGTCTGACTGCAAATATTATAGGCAGCATCTTCCTAACCTATGGAAAACTGGCAGTTATCTGCTGGCCCCAACCTTTAACTGCAATATATGTACACACCATGGCCTTTATCACAACCTGCTGACCAGGGGCAGACCACGGCTGGCACAGCAAACCAGACTGCTCATTTCAATAGAGGTTGGGTTGTGAAAAGCTGACACTCTTCCCAGTGTTTGGAAGCACCTGCTCTCCAGTTTTATTGATAATCTTGATCAGCTTCACTCATGAGGCTATGAGCTTGCCCATCAATGTTTTGTTTTGTGGCCGACAGGTTTGGTTTACAAAATGTTCGCATTCTCATATTTGTAAAAAAATAAGAACGAAGCAAAGTTACTGCTTCACTTGCCCTCAGCAAAGGCATTTCTGCAGCTGAAAGCAGCACATACCCCTCTCCTCAAAAGCCATACTGTAGTTTAGCCACAAGTCAGACAACTAAAAATTGCTACTTCTCTGAAGCAAAAATGCTACAAGAACGCCGTAGAAATAGCATCCACATCCACAGAATTGTACCAGTCTAGGATCAAAAAAGTGGTGCATTATCTTTCAGATTCCTTCTTAACCAAAATTCAAGGAAAAGAAGCAGATCCACTATAACTAGACTGCATCTAATTTATGCCAATTAGAAGCACACTTAGCCAAGTGGCTGCAGTTCCACATAAGACCAGATAAAGCTACTTATTAATTACTTTACTTCCTTAATGCAATAGGCAGAGAATAATTTCAGTTTTAAAAGACAGATTGTTGAGAATTAGGAAAAGCTGATGTGAACATTTAGTCTCCTCTACATTTAGTGCCCCTCCTTCACATACAAATTTCTTTCCTTCCAAATTTCTTTCCTGGTAACAGTTCAAAATCATCTTGAATTCTGAAACAAGACCAAGGACACTGATATCGTAAGACACCACTGATGCAATTTAAAAGTAGAAATGTTAAGTTAATATTTTACTTTCTACTGTCCTATGACTAAGGAGAGATTTCAAAACTCTCACAGCCTACTTATGAGAATACTGCTAAAATGAAGTAGGGCTGTAGCTTGAACTCAAAACACATCTGCAGGTCCTAGACCAAGGGACTCACACAAAACGTCCTCTTGCTGTCGTTGACCAAAATACTTTCTGCTAGTCCCACTGTGCTCCTCACTGAGGTTTCTGCTGCAGCCTTTGGTCTAACCAGCACAGCTATCCCAGGATAAATTCTAAGTTTGAAACAGTTTAAGATCAGAAACATTTTTCATGTTAACTTACAAGTAATCGGGAAGCATTTTGTGAATATATGTGTTAGATCTTCTCCATGACCTACCACCACTTACTGGTGCATTCAGACATTTTGAGATAGGGGGGTGTATGTGTGTGATCCACATCTCTTTCAACTCAAAAAAAAAAAAATCCCCCTCAAAACCAGAAGAGCCTCCAAACACACAAAGGAATGGAGAAAAAAATGCTGTAAATGAGCTGGGCAATGAGGAGCACTTACCTTCTAGATACTTTCAGTGCAAAAACAAATATTATGTCCCTACTTTGAAGCATGTAATTGTCATCTACCCTTTGTAACACAGCTACAATGCTTGCTAAGTACAATAAGCACTGGCTGTAACATTAGATTAGTGACAATCAGCACCATTCCAGGAAAATAAAGATTATTTCCTCTGTCAAACTATTTACAGAAGATAATTTACAACATAAAACTCCAACAACAGCAGATTAACCAAAAAAAATCCTCAAGGGAAACAGACACAAAGTTTACACTTATGAAAACCTCTTATTACAAAACAGGAATAAAGGCTTAATTTCACATAAACAGAGAAAGTTGAAGTAAGATATCCAGGTTGCCTTAATCATGGGTAGAATACAGCATTTACTCTAATTATGAAATTCACAAAAGAAAACAGCATTATGTGAAGCATTTCCATAAGCAATGCTGGATTTAGATCACAGTTAAGCACTGCTGGCTACCCTCACACCTACACAGGTCCCACAGGGCAAGGTAGGATAGGCAGGATAGGATTCCTCCAGGATCATTTCCTCCTGCTCGGGAGCCTGGAGTCCTCAGAGGGTCAGCACCACCCTTCCTAGACTTGCAGGTGACCTGGGGACACAGGACAAGAGCAAACCCTCCCCACGGCCCTGTGACCGCAGCAGTGCCAGCAGGAGCCCACGTGCCCCACAGCAGCCACCAGGGAGGACTGAGCTTACCAGGCTGCCTCTGTAAACCTTCCCTTTTACACTTTAGCTGTGACAGCTGCTCTTCAAACTGCCCAGATGCCACTTTTGTTTACCTGGGTGTGGGTTCTAACTCTAGTTATGTTCCACAGAAAGAGGAATGCACAGTGATGCTGGGAAATGCTGGCCTAGCACGACAGCAGTGGAGAAGCGGGATGCAGTGCACGGGAGGACAGGCAGGGGACAGGGGACAAGGGACAGGACACAGCCTTGCCTCCAGGACACCCCACAGCCAAAGAACTCATCAATGCACAGGTAAAAAATGCAGACCTGCAGCTGGGCAAACCTGGCTTTAGGGCTAACCAAGAAATTGTAACTAACATACATAAAGGGCATCATATATAATAAATTCAGAGAGAATCTGAAGCTTTAGACCAATGAAAAATAAGGAATAAAAGCATATTAGCAAAGATACCAAGGAAACACAAGTGGATCCTAGAGAGAGGAAAAAGAAACAGGCAACATCAACATCATGCTCCTCCCAACAAATGACTCCTAGGGCTGATAACCTCCGTTACCCTCTCCAGCAGTCCAAAGCTTCTGACCTAAAGACCCAGAGCAGCAATTGAAGGGTGAAAATAAATCACAGAGAAAGGACAGAAACCAAAAAGTCCATGTGTTACAATTTTAGCTGCATTTGGCAACATTTTCGTGTATGCAACTGCAACATTCTTCTTAGAGTCATTAGTCAGATGTTCCTAAAGAAAAATTGAGTCACACTGTTCAGATTTCCATTGTACCAGCAATAAAGTCTTGCCCTTACTTGCACGCATGTTACTTTTATACACAGACACATGCACAAGGGGTACTTCCTCTTTGACCATAAAGAAGAACATAACAACAAAGGAGAAGGAATGCAAGAGTCCATCCATTGTTGTCTTCAAAGTGTTACAGGAAAATTACAATAGAATAACAAAGTCTGAAACAGCCCCAGGAAAAGCAACCGAATGTGCCACCTGAACTGGTAACACTGTCTGTCCAGGGAGGGAACTCTGCTGGGTGACCTGTCAGCACTGTTTTGTACCTAAGCCTTTCACACGTGTACACATTCCTGCAACAGCACCTGAACACAAAGCACTGAGCCTGGCATGCACTGTCTGTGCCTTCTGCTTGCAGAAAGGATCTCTAAATATCACAGGAGACACTCCATTTCTTTAAGAAACCCTAAGAACAGGAAGGAAACATGGCCCAGTCGATAAGCCTGCACGATCTTAAGAGTAGGAAGAGTAGGAATTTCTCTTGATTTCCTGGACAAGGGCCCAGACAGGAGGAACACGAACAGAAAGCAAGAACTGGGTCAGCAAACTACTGAATAGTTATTTGTCCTAGTTTTCAAATACTTACTGAAGGTACTCTTGCCCTAGCCCAACTGCATCTGTAAGGGCTGTTAATACATGTAGAATTACACAAACAAACTGTTCTGGAAAGAAGAAAAAAATACCTTAGGCTGACACAACACCCACTGTCAATGGAGTTAGCAAAGAAAGGGTCTCATTCTAGGATGAGTTTGTTCTCTCTCTGTAAGAAAAATAAGCTAAGATGCAACATATCTCTTTAGATTCACCTGATGTGCACAGACAGACAGACAGAAGGCACAGGCCAAGCTTCTCAGCAGACTGGGTGCTACTTACAGAAGGCAGCCACTAATCTGTATGCCAGAGATGTACTCAGCTGAGTTCCCTGGCTGAGACCTCCATCCAGGGGGTCAGACGTGAACAGAACAAAAACACCACCTCAGCCACTTGTATCCCCAGGTACACCCCTACGGGAAGCACGAAAGGCTCCTCCAGGATTGACAGCACAGTAGTGGCAGACATGATTTTGGAAAAAAGGAGACACTGACAGGCTGTAAGTCCTAAGGAAAGTCAATAACCAGTGCTGTGAATTGAATACATCAGAAAAAGCAGAAGGAAAACCTTGGAGAACCTTCGACCTGCACAGATAACCAGGCAAGTCCTGACCAACGCAGATAAGCAAGCAGCTGCAGCTAAGTAAACAAGCAAGAAGTGAAACAACCCTTGAACTTATGAAATACAAAATCTGGTATCTATTTTTAATATGTGCTAGTTAATGTGTAATAGCTTGTAAGTTTTACATCACATTTTACACATTTAATAAATTATTTGAGAAGGTTTCCTTTGTGATAGGAAAAAAAACTTAGGTGAAAGCAGAGGTGACCATTCAAAACTGCAGCTAAGATTTCAGCACAGCACAAGGTTTCCTAATCTTTGTGTCTACAACAACAGCACCACTCCAAACAACAGTAAGAAAAAGTGAAGATACCAACCACTGCCTATCAACCAAGGTAAGGTCACACAAAGTTAGCAGATCAGGTTGGGTGGCCTCAAACACAAAAAAGTCGTTTTTGACACAGCAATAGGCAAACCTTGGAAATTTTTGCTCCAGGATGAGGATTCACAGGGAAAGTGGACAAATATACAGAGTAAATCCATGAATGGGTATTAAGCACACAAAGCCACCTTTAGCTCTAAAAAGCCCCGAATACCAGTGCATGTCTGTCTTATGCTGCTTGCACATTCATGCTTAGAAGCTATTTTCTTCCTTAGGGGATGGACATCCTCACTGAAAACTCCCTAAGAGAGTTCTCTGAGGAAGGACAGCAAAGGGCCTAATGCATACAAACAAAACAAAACACAGAGGGAGTCAAATTATTACGAGACAGAAAACCAAAAATTCTGCTGAAGAAAGGATGAGGGCTGAAACAGAAAATTTCCAAGGGATACCAGGCAAAGCACCCCAAGAATACCAAGAGCTCCCCAAAGGCATGCAAGAAGCCAGCAGGCACTACCCTGAGAGGCTCAGGGTTTTACATAAGAGGACAAGGGGACATAAAACCCTGCGGCTGCCAGGTTTCTGCCTTCTCCCCTGAATGGGCAGCTTGGCTGCCACTGGTGGGTGGCCCTGCAGCTTGGCCAGGCTTCACACTCCAAGGGTACAGCAGAAAGGTCAGGGACAGAGCACAGGGAAAGGCTGGGTTGGTTAGAGGTGCTGCAGCCTGCCACGTTTGGCACCTGCACATCAGGGCAGGGCACGTCAGTGAGCAGGGCCACGAGCACAGCTCCCACTCCCCAGCACACTGACAGAACTGCTGAGCACAAAGCTGCCTGGTCTCTGCTCCAGGGAGCTCTCGTCGCTCTGAGCACGGTGACACACAGGGCAGGAAACCGCGCAAGTGGAGCACAGGACGTGAAGATGTTCCTGCAGCAGGGCTTGGAGGCACACGGCTGGGTGGCACACAGCCTGCCTGGATTACACACAACAGGGGCTCAGGGGGTCTCAGGGGCAGAAGCCTAAGCAGCAATTCCACAATGAAGGCAGAATCCTGAGCCAGAAGTAGTTTTACTGCTCTCCTTTTAAAGCCCTCCTGGACTTTCAAATTTCAATGAAATTAACTTGCTTTTTTCCAGAGACTTAAAGAAATCAAAACACTCAGTGTGCCCCAATTTTTGTTCCTACATACAGATCAGATAAAATCTGTTAACTATTTTTGACTTCTTTCAGGGATAGTGTTTAAACTATCACACAGCAATTTGATGTCACTGATTTCCACTGACAAAAGTCAGAACAGTAGGTGCAAATGGAAAGGAAAAAACTAACAAAAAAACCCCACCCCACACAAAAAAACCCCAAACCCCAAACCCCAAACTCACAAAACTGAAAACCAAACAAAACAAACCCTTCAAAAATTGCTTGCTACAGTTTTCCTCCTGAAGGGGAGAAGAATGGCATCTTCCAGTCCTGTCTCTGACTGGTTTATATTCCCCTGCAGCTCACCTAAACAATCAACTCCAATTTGGAAGCCTCACCTGTCACACTGTAACCCTGTTACAGAAACATTCAAATTTCTTGTAAGCCTCGTTTCTGAAAAATACAACACAGAATAACGAAACAGATCTTGTACCTTCCACATGGAGTAACACACAGCAATTATCCTAACCACTGCAATAATTTTCCCCAGCACACCAAGTATTCCTGACTTTAATTTGCTCCTCCTCTCTCACAGATCCACTTCTCTCACCTCAAATTCCTCCCTGCTTCTTGATGTTTGTATTCAAGCTTGGGAAGTCCAAGATTCCTACAATAAAGATGTGTAATCAACAAAAAGGCTGTTTCTCTAAGAAAACTAAAAACTAGCTAATAAATTTACACATAGAGGGAAAAGAATCCAAAGAGTATGTGTCCCACACAGCAGCTTGTAAACATTTACATCACATTGGATGCCAAAATGCATGCACACATCTAAATTAACATCCTTCCATTTTTGTAGGCTCACTCACCCAGATAACTTTAACTCCACACAGTTACAGCTAAATTGCATAAAGATGCATCAGCACAAAACCAAGGAAAGCAGGAAATTTTCAACCATCTCCACTATATCACTCTCTACAAAATGTTCAACTTAACTGCAGATACCATATTTTATCCAAACCCTCTGCCAAACAAATCTCTGCCTCGGTACTTGTTCAAGCTGATTTATTACTGTCAAATACATTAATCTGCATGTTAATCCGCCTCAGGCCACTCGAAGTTAGTGAAAAGGGACCTTTGTCAAGCCATATAAAATGTTGCTTTTGGTCCACATGGGAGTTTGAAATCAGAGCTTGGGAGAGATCCTCTATGACATAAATATTACAGCATGAAAAAAGCAAGGAACGCAGAAGACTTTTCCTGTAATCCATTTCCATTTTCCCTGCTTCACTTCATGGCATGTTGCTAAAGCTTAAAAATTTCCCTAAATGAAGGCTGAGTTTATCTTAGGATCCTGTGTTGCTGGAGTTGTAAAGCACCAGCATGACAGCTTCAATCTGACATTCATTGCACTCCAGTGGAGGAGGGAAGGCTTGTAATTTATACAACCTACTTCATCCATACTGCAAGTAGTACACAAGACAGAAAATCTGGCTCCAACATTACACACACTACATTATGTACACTGAGTGCTGGTAATACTTCTGTACAAAGCCTTCCATCCAACAGCTTTAAACCTCCCCAGTTGCACGGCTTCCTTATCCAACATTTCCAACAGAAAGCAGAACTGGTTTTTACTAGCAGACCACTTGCTTCCTAATATAATCAATTCTCTAGACAACTTACCAGACGATCCAAGATTTCAGTACAAACAAATCAAAAGTTCAAAGATGAATACAGACTGCTGGGCAATCCCTGAAGAGAAGCAGTTTTAACATATACATCCTGCATGTTTGCTTAGCAACTGGATCATGAGCAGCACAATATATTGGTACTGGTCCATTACCTGTCCCGTCCCCTGAAGAAGCAGTCTTGAATGCAAGCAGCAGCAATGAGTATACGGCCCACCTTTCCTTTTTATGTTTGCCTAGTAATTAACTTTAAGTGCCAATAATTCTCAATTGCTCCATCACTGGCATGACTAAATGTCATTCCACGACAGGAATTATGCGACTATGCTTTGGTCAACCCCAAATACCGCCACTGTTACCTGTGACTCTGAATGTTGTAACAAATAACACGCTCATGAATTGTTCATTTATTACAAAGACATTACTTCCATTACTGTCCAATTCACAAGTCCCTTTGGCTTGAAATGAGAAAGTGTTACCTCAAAACAGGATCTTCGAGAAGGAAGCACTGAGCTTCAAGGAAGTTTTAATGGCTACATGTGATAGTCTCTCAAAATGTAAAGTGATTTCAGGTGGTAGTACAAGAACTACTGGACACATCACACTTACTGCTAAAAGAACAGAAATGTGGAATTGTGCCTTTTCAAGGATGGCCTTAGCCAACAGAAAACACTCATGTGAGTCTTGCAGGCAGATAAGCCCTCAGGCACTTGTATAATAATGAACCATTGAAGCAGAGCCAAGACATGAGTTTTCAGAGGAAAACAGTCATGGGTTCTGCGATCATGCTTTGTTTCTCACAATGACTTTACTGTGATGTGTAACAAGGGGCTGTTTGATCCAGTTCACCCATCCAGAAAAAGTCAGCTGGAAAGGGCTCACACGAAGGAATGAAAAACTAATGTGCTTTGAGAGCATCTTGTACCACCTTTCCAGCAGCACTTTCAGACTCTGCTGCTCCCAACCCAACGCGTGCCCTGCTTACTCCCAGTCCTGCAGAGCTGCACTGCCACATCAGCCCTGACCTTCTCTGAGTATTAGAGACTGTGGAATATCAGCTCGGACAGCCTTGTCCATCACCTCCCCTTGCCCACGCTGACCTGGAGCCCTTCCAAATCACTTGACACAACTGGCATTTCCACCAGCATCACGCGCTCTTGGGGCTTGGGACACAAACACTTCTGCCAGGGCTCTGAAACTTGGTCAGCTCCTCTTCCTGTCCATCAAGGACAAGCTTAGCCTAAAATCCAGTTTGCCTTGAAGACAGAATACACCCTACCCTTAAACTCTAGGGCATAGGTTCAAGGCCAATTTAGAAATGTTTTACAGACAAAGTAACTAAAACCAATAGACACCTCCCCAGATACTTTAGTAATATGTCACCTCCTACTGAATCAAAGATTTTTTTTGTAACCCATAAAGTTCTAACATTTTATTACTGACCTTCTTTCTTTACAGTCCTGGTTGATATACGAACGCCAGAACAAACATCTATGAAATATCCTAGCACAGAGAAAGAAGGCTTTAGCAAATTATACTCTGTGTTTCTGGAGGATGATCTAAAAAGGGAAAAAATAATTGGTGTGTATTTATATTTAAATAATATCATATTTATATTTAAATTTCCTGTTCTATACCAAAAATGTACTTGAAAATTGCCCCTTGAGAAACACCTTACAAATCGAGTCTAAGCTACCTAGCAACTTCCTTCCCTGCATTAGTGAAGCTCGTAAAAAGGAAAGGATTTTTATAAAACATCTATTATTGAACTATTTCTGTAATGCTGGAGATTTCACATGGTTGCCAATTATTAAAATGTGGCAGAGCAGGAAGTCAAAGAGCAGTTGCACTTAACTATGGACATTAAGATAACCATGACACAAGCCTTTTTCAGCCTCCTCCTTCTAGCTTGGAATATAAAAAGGTCAGAAAACCACTAAGTAAAGCTTTTGTTGACTTTGTTATGCTTTTCTTAACTCTCAGAAGATTCATCTCAGAAAATAATCCATTTTGCTCCCCACTGAAGGTACCGCAGGCATAAAGCCAATAGCTGGCACTTTGTCACCTTGCTACTTTAATAAAAATTATGAATAGACTCTTACTTTTATTTCTACAATCATGTTCCATTACAACAAAAAACTATTTGCCTAAAAGATTAATACTGAGAACAGCTGAACATTGCTGTGACCAGCCTTGCAATGCCATATGCCATTCTAGGGAATACACAGACACACAAATAATTCTTAAACTAACACAATTTGCAAAGCACATTGTTCTTCACTAGCAAATCACCTGTATCATCTCATAACATCTGAAATACCACATCCCACCACCACTAACTTACCTCCACAGCTTTTGTATTTGTCTAAGTAACACATGCCCACAAATTCCAGCCATGGAGACCAACACATAAATTAAAGCATTAGGGAACAGAAAAAGTGAATCCTTCCATTTACACCAGGGAATGGCAACTGCTCAGCCTCAGGAGCAGCCCACCAGGAAATGCAGTGCAGAGCTCTTCATGACAGAACCATACCTAAGCTGTCAGCTGAGAGATGCTGAAATGCGTGTGACTCTTCACCCCAGGTCCCACTAGCCAGCCACTTCCTTGTTCCAAATGCTGAAATCCCTTTCCCTGCAGCTAAAAGCCTGCCAGGACCCTCAGGACTGAGATACAGCCAGTCTCAGCTGTACTCATCTTTGCACTGCATGGCTTTTGCAAATAGCTCCCATTGCTGTTCAGGAGACACAGACACCTTTCTACTACAAGCAAGAGTTAAGGATTAACTTACTGAATTTTACCACCAACTAAAGGAATTTTACCATGCAGATTTAATCTAAGTAGCCAGAGTTGGCATTTGCTCTCGAAAGCTTCTACTCAGATACCTCATTTCCATCACATGTTCTGCAAAAACCAGCAACAATGTACAGACATATCTCATCTTAAAGTCCTTATCATAGTTACACCTCCCAAAATCTAGTACCACCTACCGAATAGTTTGAACAAGAAATCTAAGGAGCACAAGTGCCGTTAATGAAGTCTGCAGAATTACATGAAAAAAGTATTTCATACAGCAGGAGGGCCCATGGCTCGTTCCCTCCAGGAACAGCCTGTTACTCAAATATCCATAAACATCCAATTTACTAACACACACTTATGACAACACTTTGAGAAAAATCAAACTTGACAAGTAAAAAACATCCATCAGTAAGGAGCTAAAACAGGAACCTCGCCAGAATGCTGCCATTAAAACAGAGAAAAGCCCACTAAAGGCTCCTACCACCAAAATGACCCTTATCTAGAAGCTGTAGAACTGCTTAACACATCCAGTGATTGCCCAAAAAATTCCACAGCACATAAACTGTCATCCTCTAGACCTACACAGAACAGCACAATTGACCTTGGCTTCAAACAAAGAATGGCAGTCTCTGCAATCCTCTAAGCAGATGGAACAACACGCTGGGGGAAAAGAGCATTTAATTTGGTTAAGAAGAGAAGGAGGAAAACTAGACGAACAGATATGAGAAGTGGCTTTGGTGTACTTGTGATAAAGCAGCCCAGTGACACCTTATCTCTGAATGCATGCAGATGATCACAGATATCCTTAGAAAAACAGCCATTCCACAACAACAAACCACTCTGGCAGACAGCTAGACTCTTACAGGATCTCTTCAAATACAGGCAAAGTTAGAATGTTATGACACCTATATCTGGTGTACTTTTGGTTTTCACCATTAGGGGAGAAACATGAACGTTTAGCATTTTGAGATAAAATACCAGCAGAAAGAAGAGACTAAAACAGGGCAAAGAAAAAAACAAAAGTAGTAGCCTTTCCCTAGCAGGTTTGCAATGCACTTAGATGTGCTGGCAGCACACTGAAATACCCACTCTGGGGATTCAGATATGACTTTCAGCCCATTCTGCAAGTAAATTGTCTTCTCTCTTGCCTACTGCTGTCTAAAGGTACCTCAGAGCCAGTGATTACAGCTCTGCCTGTTCCAACACTTTCCTCCTGTAAATAGTGCCTGCCTATTTTCTGTTCTCACAAGGGCTTAATTAGTCCTGTTCACAGAGCGCTACAGCAGCTGGCACATCCCAGCAGACTCTACTGCATTTTCACAGCTATTGAAATCCATCTGAACCATGCAGCAAATTTCTCTGCACTAACAATTACGTGTCCTGCGAAATTTACATCCACCATACATTTAAAAACCCCTTTCTGCAGTCAATTTAACCACAGGACAGCCCTGAGGTGTCCTAAAATCACTGACACGCATGCAGCTCACAGAAGTCCAAAGAATCCTGCCTGGTCAGAAAAAGAGAGATCCTAAAATCACTGACACACATGCAGCTCACAGAAGTCCAAAGAATCCTGCCTGGTCAGAAAAAGAGAGATCCTAAAATCACTGACATGCATGCAGCTCACAGAAGTCCAAAGAATCCTGCCTGGTCAGAAAAAGAGAGATCCTAAAATCACTGACACGCATGCAGTTCACAGAAGTCCAAAGAATCCTGCCTGGTCAGAAAAAGAGACCCTCTCCTCCACCAACACAGCAGCAGAGACCTGCATCTCCAGAATACATGAGTAACCATGTTAAATCAGAAAGCAAAATGCTACTTAGACATATAATATTTGCTTTTCATATTTCTGAGCACCTTAATTTTGCCAACTCGCTTCAAGTTGTTTGCCATTTGTCAAATCAAGCAGCATAAGCAGTGTGGCACCTCCTCTCCTGAGAGGGGCTGCCCCCTTATCCCCACCGCAGCTGCCACATCCCAAGTGCTGAGCAGCCCTCTGCAAACACAAAGTCTGCCACCCTGTCCTGAAAGGGAACCTCGAGCTTCACCGTCAAACTGGGCTAACACTCTATTTCTATGTCAAACCATTCAGAGAAACTTTCCTGGAAATATATGTAATCACCAGGCAAGCTCAGTTTGACATGATGGTAAAAGTCTGCATCTCTCACTCCAGAGGTTGTTCTCTTCAAAGCTCTGTAACAGGAGCTGTGTGAAAACAACTCACCTCCTGCTTATTATTAGCTTACACACTGATCTGCAGCATCCTGCTTCAAAAGTCAAATGTTCCAGTAGTAGGAGCATATTCAAATAAACAAATGGAAGTTAAAAACGCTTTCAGAAATCAGTTTTCTGAAGAATCAGAACTAGCATCTTATTTGTTTCCATATTCTTAATTTTTGAAAACCAGTTCTTTGTTAAACTTGTCTTGACAAACAGAGTGCTTTAAAAAGCAGTCACCACGCTAAGCACAACCAGCTGAAATATACCTTGTAAAAAGACAAGGCATTTAAAACAAATTCTATCAGAAAACAATAGTTTAAAATAATAGTCCTCCCCTCAAACACTGTCCCAAATACTTTTTCACAATCACCATTATCTTGTGTAATGTCTTTTCAAATCTATGAACACCGTCTGTCAGAAAATTCACTGAATGACTCAGACAGACACTTTCAAATCACAAATACTCAAAACTGCTATTTCCATCTCAGAACTACTTCTGCTCGAGGATTTGAATTGCTGATGGCATAGTAATCCAACGAAGTTCCCTTATCAAGATTTTCCTCATGCACAAATAGCATGTCCACTGACGAAAGCAAGCCTTGTTGCTTTGCACAGTGTCTTGGACAATATGGTTATGCAATCCAAAACCTGTAAAGCTGGCAAAAATTTTAGTGCCTAATACTGAGTATCTTTCGTACATGAATGCTTGACACAGCTCCTTGAACATGCAACTGAAGACTTGAGATAACAGCAGAGATCCAAGCATTAAAATCACTGGCATTACATGCCCCGCCAATTCCCATTAATTTTCCTTCATCACAGATCTACAGAAACGCTTGCCTAGAGCAAGCACAGGCTTTCCAAAGCCCAGCCTTCTAATCCCGTGTCCAGGAGTCAGGCTTAAAGTCTGAATCTCACCCACACTGCCACAGCCACTGGTCACTAGCCAAACTAGCAGCAATGTCACCAAATCCGACTCCATCAGGGCAAGGACGGGGCTAAGGGGGGATGGAAAGCCCCACGGATCTGGATCTCTAATCTCCTTAAGATAATCTAAGCTCCTATACCCATGGCATTTCAAATCTATATTCGAAAATATACATATAATATATAATAATCTGTTGGAGAATTTTTCACCATGAAAGGTTTTGCTTGAAGAAGTACGGCAAAAATACACTCTTGTCCTTCACACCACGTTATGTTTTCATATCTGATTTACACTCATTTTGAAAACCTGGGCTGGGTTGGGATGCAGCTTTTAGCTCCTCCAGCACTTATTCTGATTCAGTTTTCCACATTAGCAACTATCCTCCATGGCTTTCACAGCAAAGCTGCCAACAACCTTATTCACAACCACATTTAGTTGTCAGCTCAGACAAGGGAATCGTTTCTGTATTTTATCAACTAATCTTACACTTCCAACACAAGAATGACCTTCTTTTAAACTGCCTACTAGCACACATTTACAGTCTTCATACAGGTTTAAATGTCACAGAACAGATGAAGTTCACACATTACTAATAAGTTATCCCTATAATGCAAGAACCACAGCATGAAATCTTCTTAACTGCAACTGGCTGGCAACCCTACAGGAAAAGAAAAAAAGCCAACTCAAAACACAAACTTCCTCTCTCCAATAAACAAGGCTAGCTGACAGCCAAAGATAACACGGAAAACTGGCCGTGGTTCACGAGTGTGCTGCACCCATAACTCCATGACACAACACCTACTTCTGTTGATCACAAACATATTTTCCCCTGTTACAGCAGCTACCACTAATCTGAAGTAGACTCAACAAGGTCCTGCAGCAAACAAGCACCTCCACACTGAAGTACTGCAAAAAGGCCTCTGAAGTCTGTGGATTTTTGCAACAATTCTGAGAGAGCACACAGCTCTTCCCTGACTTCCAGAACAGACCTGTGAAGACCAGAGGCAGGACGGAGACAGAAATCGGATACTCCCTGACACTGACTACAGCCAGGGAGTGAAAACAAGAGTTTAAATTACACTCTAACACATCAACTCTCCAAAGCAGCTTATGCCAAGAAGGGTTTGCCCAGAGGGCCTGGCCAGTTTCATAAAATTGGATCCATTTTTAAAAATACACAACAAATGGTTGTGATACACAGGACAATTCAGCTGCCTGAAAAACTTCAGTGCTGCATGAAGAACACAAAGTTTCTTCAAACGAGGGGTAACATCTAAAAGCTTTTCTGCTGTGGGACAAGTGCATGATAGTTTACATACACAAAGTGACAAAGCCCGTTTGACCAAAAAAAAGTTATAATATTAATGGTTTTCTCAAAACAAATGAGAAACATCTACACACATCTACTGAAGCCACAAAATCAACTGACTTGTAAGGCTACGACAAACACAAAAAGAAACTAACTCTGCTTGAAAACCCCAGCAAAGAACAACAGCTGTCATCTCTTCTTTGTCTTCCAGGCGATTACCATATGTTTCAACGTCTTTGTTGTTCATCCCAAGCAAACAAGAGATGAATACCTGATTCTCTCAGGAAAAAAAAATAAAAAAAAAAAATAAACCACACCAACAAAACTAAAACTTTTTTTAAAGTTTCTTCTGATGCCACTTGAGAATATCCAAACTGTGGTTTACCCTAATATCAAATATTTATATTACATTATCTACTGCTGGTAACTCCAGTGTTTATAGATATATGCACTTAAAAACACTCTGCTGGTAAAGGAAAAAAAAAAAAGTTCCCATATTGTGCAAGCGGAGGAATTATTATTTATATTGCCTCCATAAGAAGATTTCAGGCGCAGCAGCAGATTTCCCTGCCCTGACAAGCAACAAGTGCAGGGAAGGCTATAAACAAGCCCCACTTACGGTGCTCTTGACCCACTTAGAGCGCTCCCCTGGCCTAAGGCCTCCCCCCGCGGCCGCGCTCCCGCCGTGCCCCGGAGCCGCCCGGCCGCCCGTGGGCTCCGCTCGCCGCCCCGGCCGCCCCCGGGGCCCGCCCGGGCCCGGAGCAGGCAGCGCCCTCCGCCGCCGCCCCGCCCGGCACCCCCGCCCCGCCGGCAGCGCCGCCGGCCCGGCCCGGCCCCGCCGCGTCCCTCCCGCCGCCCCCGGCGGCCCGGCCGGGGACCCCCGGCCCCGCGGGCGGCGGCCGGGCCGCGCAGCCCCCGCGGAGCGCAGCGGGGCCGCGGCTCCCCGGCGCTCGCTCACCTGGCAACGGCCGGCGGAGCTGCTGCCGCCGCCCCCGTCCCGCGGCCGCCGCTGCCGCCGCCCGCCCGGCCCGGCCGCCGCCTCCTCCGGCCCTACGGCGTCACCATCGCACGAGGCCGCCGCCGCCAATGCGGGACGCGCCGGCGCGGCTGCGCGCCCGCAGCGGAAGGGACGCGGCGGGCCCGGGCCGGGAGCGCGGGAGGCGGGGCCGCGCAGGCGCACGGGCGGGGAGCGGGGAGCGGGGAGCGGGGAGCGGGGAGCGGGGAGCGGGGAGCGGGGAGCGGGGAGCGGGGAGCGGGGAGCGGGGAGCGGGGAGCGGGGCCGGGAGCGGGGAGCGGGGAGCGGGAGCGGGGAGCGGGGAGCGGGGCCGGGAGCGGGGAATGGGGAGCGGGAGCGGGGCCATCCCCTCGCTCCCGGGAACAGGACCATGCAGTCGCTGGGGACAGAGCTCCGAGAGAGCGGGCGCAGCCCTGCGGGCAGACACCACCCCGATAGCTACACCGGGGCACCGAGAGCCGTGTCCACTCTCCTTCAACACCTCCAGGGACTCCACCGGCTCCCTGGGCAGCCCGTTTCTTCTTCTGTCAAAAAGTTCTTCCTAATATCCAAGCTAAGCCTTCAGCTGGCGCACTCCAAGACTGTGTGCTCTGGTCCTGTCGTGTTCCCTGGGAGCAGAGCCCGATGCCCACCCGGCTGCTCCCTCCTGCAGGGAGCTGGAAGGAGCCGTAAGGGCTCCCCTGAGCCTCCCTTACTCCACGCCAAGCACCCCCAGCCCTCTCAGCTCCCCACTGTAAAACATGTTCAGACCCTTCACCAGTTTCATTGCCCTCGTCTGGACTCCAGCACCAAGAAGTCCCTCCTGAACTGAGGGGCCCAGGGCTGGACACAGCGCTGGAGGTGCAGCCTCAGCAGTGCCCAGCCCAGGGGATGCTCCCTGCCCTGCTCCTGCTGCCCACACCACTCCTGATCCAGGCCAGGAGCCACTGCCACCTTGGCCACCCGGGCACACTGCTGGCTCCTGTCCAGCCAGCTGCTGACCAACACTCCCATGTCCTTTCCCTGCTGGCTTTCCAACCACTCTGTCCCAAGCCTGTATCACTACATGGGATTGTTGTGGCCAAAGAGGGGAAGGGATTGGCAAAGGCTGGAGTTTCCAGCCCCCAGCGATGGCCTCCAGCTGGAGGGTGGTTTCCTTTTTCACCGTTCCCCGTGTGCCCTGAGCAGGCGGCAGCGTGTCACCCTCTCCTCTTGGAATCGGTGTCAGGGGAACCCAGCACCCCGTGCCCAGAGCTGTCCAGGCACAGCACAACTCACTGCAGGGAAAGTGCACAACAGAACACGTACCATAAAGGACAAAGAGTCATGATCAGCAGTTGTAAATTCCAAATAACAATAATAAACCCCCTATTGTAATACAATGATCATATCATGCTCATGCTCCATCCATCAGTCTTCTCCTGCAGGACCTGAAGCTGTTAGTATACTCTCGTGTTCCTTAGCTCTGTTTAAATGACAATTGAGATCTTGTTTGGTTTTGGCTTTTTAGGGGGGTTTTTTGTTGTTGTTTTTGGGGTTTTATTTGATTGGGTTTTGTTTGTTTTTTGTTTGGTTGGTTTTTTTGCACTAGAAGAGACCATTGGGAGGGGACCTGAATGTTTCTGAGTGGGGGTGCCAAGAGGATGGAGCCGGGCTCTTCTCAGGGATGCCAGGCAATAGGACAAGAGGCAACAGGCAGACACCGAAGCACAGGAAATTCCACCTGAATATGAGGAAGAACTTCTTTACTGTACGAGTGACCATGCACTGGAACAGATTGTCCAGAGAGGGTGGGAGATCTCCCTTCAGGGAGATACTCCAGAACTTCTGGATGCAGTCCTGTGTCACATGCTCTGGGATGGCCCTGCTGGAGCAGATGGCCACTGTGGTCCCTTCCAGCCTCACCCAGCCTGTGACTGTGTGATTTTCTGGTGTGGCCATCCCCGGTGTGCAGGGCAGCTGCAGGAGGGGAAGAGCCCCCCTGGCCAGGCTGACCTGCCTGCTGTGGCCGTGGCACTGGGCAGGGAGGCCACGGCTGCTCCAGGACCTGAAGGATGACGAAAAGCAGACGGTGTTCCCAGGCCTGGGGTGGCACGAGGCACCTGGGGAGCCTGGCTCGGGTGACAGGGCCCAGACACTTGTGTCTGGGGTAGAGGCACGGAGGGGGAGCACCAGAGAGAACAAGAACTTGCCCTGTTCAGGAATGGGAAGTGTTGGCTGAGCAGCAGGAAAACCTGTGTGACGTGGAGACTTCACCTCCCAGCAGAGTGTCCCTGGGGAAATGGTGGAAACCCTACACCTGCATGTTTTACAGCGAGACCAGTCAAAACACGAAGGGAACACTGCTAGAGGACAGTCTTAGCACTAACCAGGGAGAATAACTGGATAACTTGGAGAGCCTGTCTGTACCTTGTGTGGCTCTATGGACTTTAGTGCTTTGTGTGCTCAGCCACACTCCCATCAATACAGTTGTCCCCACACCCAGAAATTTTAGCTCAATGAGTGAATGAGGTAGTTAATGGAAGCAAAATTATCCCTATAAATTAATATTTGAGTCGTTTTGATCCCTAATACTCACAAACAATAAACACATCCTGCCCATTCTTTATAACTCTGTTTATAAAACTATGATTCCTCATTGTCTCCTTTAAAATATGCCCCATCTCACACATTCATTAAAGTTTTTGTTATTGTGAAGGGAGCAAGGTAGTTACTGAACATTACAGTTGCACTCTTACACGTATTTTTGGTTTCTGTCATCAATCCAAGTGTATTTTGACAGCCCTTGGGCAGCAGCACGGGGAGCAGCAGCTGCAGTGGCTGCTCCAGCTCCACCCCGTGCCTGTCGGATGAAGTATTTCCTGCCCTGTCTTTCAGGATTTCTTCTGTAAAATGGCGCTAATGATTTAAAAATATTTTGAGCTTCACTGACGAAAAATATATGTAAAAACTGCATGTCATTTTCATCTGTCATTTCCTGTCACCATAACTTAATGTGTACGCAGACAAACAAGAGGAAAATGAGATAGGAATACTGATTCAATAAATATTAAATAAAAGGAATTTGGGTCGTTTATTCTGGTTCAAGAGCCTGGAAATCAAAAAGCAAAGCTGTGCCCTGCAATACAGCAAAACACATTTTCAAAAACAGAGTTATGTACTGCCTGGGCATTTGCAGATGATTCCTAGAAAATGTTGCAGTAATAAAGTGTTCCTTGCCTTAATTCCTTCAGAATGTGTTTGTCCTATATACGAAGCCCTGTGATTTGCGGAAGTTGGCAGGTCATTACTGGTTAACTCTGTTGTTCCCGAGCAAGAGAAAACAAATCATTTGCCTGTGGCAAATGAAACTGAGACTGGCCAGAATCGTCACAGTGAACTGCAGAGAACGGCCACTCTACAAAACTGGTCCAGATGTTTGCTCAGGCCAAGAAGATGCTAAATACTTGTGCAGTTCCTTGAGGCTGTGGCCAAGACAGGTCACAATTAGCTCCAGCACTGGGTCTACCCCACATCTTTTAATTTCTTTCCCCTGAAAGGCAGTGTTGTCCCTGCATGGCAATGCCCCATCCTGCCCATCCCGCATAAACTCGGTGTTTTGGGAGCCTTGTGAAGGGCTGACACAGCGATATGGCACTCTAGGAAGGGCCACAAGACAAATGATGATTCAGACTAAAACTGCCTCAGGGTAAGGAAGAGCCTGGACCTTTTTTTTTTTCAGGATGTGTGTTACTGCTGCAAGCCTTTGAACTGTCTCCTCTCTGTTGGCATAGCTGAGCAGGTCCCCTCTGGAGTCCCCAGGACAGCTGGCACCATGGCACAGGGGGCACCGATGGCAGAGGGGCCTGGGGGAGGCACTGCAGCGTCTGCTCACCCTCCTTGTATTCCTTTCCTTACCAGAGTCTTCCTCTCCTCCCAAATCACCGGGGCCGACCCTCACCGCTCCCAGTCAGGCTGCTGAGGGCCGGTGCCTGCTGCAGCCACCACTGCAAACAGCTGCAGCTCTGCAGTGCTGGGGTGGGGCATCAGAGCCAGCCTGCACTGGTGGCTAACACGGAGCTGGGACACTGAGGGCTCCAGCTCCAGTGTCACCGGGCAGTATTTAGCAGTTCTTTTTATGGCTGCTGCGTTTTATCACTGCTCACAAGAACTCCTGACCCTGTTTGCTCCCCCTTTCTCTCCTTCTGTCTTCAAGGAAAAGCTATCATGTATGTTACACCTTTTTGAGTGCTAATTTTTTAAAAAAAATAGATTTCAACTGTCATTTAAACAGAGCTAAGAAACAAGAGAGTATATAACAGCTTTAGATCCTGCACGAGAAGGTGATGGATGGAACACATGAGCATGCTGTGACCATTGTATCGTCCTGGGGGGTTCATTATTGTTATTTGGGGATTTACAACTGCTGATCATGGTTCTCTTTTTCCTTTCTGGTACATGTTCTGTTGGGCACAGAAATCTAACCTTTGCTTATCTTTGAGCTGGTTATATTTAGACTTCAGAGCTGGTATGCTCAGGAGGTGGCCCAAGCCTGGAGCTGGGACAGGCTACCCTCGACAGGCTCTGCATGCACAAGGCTTTGCACACAGGGTGCTGGTGCCAGGGAGTGAGAACACGCCAGGATGCACATCTGCATCGAGGAGATGGGATGGGATGCACCTCTGTGTCCCAGGGACTAGACACAGCCAGAGTCTGAAGGGATCTGATGTTCACATCTGCTGTGTCTGTGACAGCTCCTTCACAGCCTGCCCTTCAGTGAACTTGACTGCACGGAGTATCTGCTAGAAACTATTTAACCTGAAATGTGGTTAAACAAAAGCTAAATGAAAGTTCATGACCATATAAGCAGCTGATTCTGGAAAAGCCTTGTGACAGACACTTGAGAAATGCCCTGTAGTCACTGGAAGGTATTTCCCAAGGTCTCCTTGGGATGTTCTGTGGCTGTGTCAGCAGATGAAAATACTGTCTGTATTTCTGTAGCCACAGGTGATGAGGAATTGCTCCCAGTGTAATTTAAACCTACTAGGCTTCTCCCTGGATGAGGTCAAGTGAGCAGAGACTCCTGCATGTTTGATTTCATACGACTGAACAAGATCTGCTTCATTTGTGCTTTGTCGGGGTCCATAGGGAACAAACTTTGGTCCATACAGAAAGTATAAGTTACACCAATGCTGCATGTCTGGATTCCACGTGGCTGTTTCCTGAATTTCCAAAAGGCAGCAGCTGCCCTGCTACCTGAGCTCTGAGCAGGCACAGACTTTTTGGGGACCAAGATCAGGAGCCTCCAACTGATTCAAGTGGTCTGAAGTTCAGCAGTGTGAAAAGGTTCATTTAAATTTTCTCACAACCCTGCCAGCTCTTTGTAGCATGATTAATGTCAGCAGAAGGTTCCAGTTCTGGGATCGGCTATTGCTCAGCTTACCTTGCAGCAGAGCACACTGAGGCCTCATTCATTCCCACCATAACTTAGGCAGTAGTTTCCAGTTGGAAAATGATGACAGATTTGCATCCTGTTCTGCTCCGTTTAGGAGCCCATGTTCACTGGCTTGCAGTAACAGTATATTTGCATAGTGCCTTTAAGCCCCAAATATTTTAGTTTTACATGGCTTAAGGGTGGCCATTTCTATCAGCCTTGAAGTGCAGGGATTTCAGGGCTGGAATGTGGCAGCCCACAGTGCCTAACAGGGTGCTGTGTGACCATCTTCTCCATAGGAAACTGCAAACAGAGTCTGAGCAGGCAGGAACCAGACTGACCTCCCTAAGCCTTGCTTTAGCTACAAGATCTTCAGTCGCCATAAATAAACAAGCCTTGAGCTGACCTCTCTTTTGTAGCACAGCCCTTCCTCCAGCTTTGTGCCAGATAAAAGCTTTGCTGCTCCAGACCCTCCGAGGCTCCTGCTGAGCCCCCAGCAACCACCTCTGACCCTGCAAGGTGCTGCTGAGCTCTCTGTGCCGAAATGAGAGTCCCCAATAAATGAGAATACACCTGTCTGCCTGCACAGCTAACCAGCACAGAACCTGGGCCTTCAATTAAACTGGTTTGCAGTTTAATTTTCAGCTACATTTCTCAAAGGCCTTTACAGAAAAAGGAGGTATCCTGCTCCTTATTTTATACAGAAGGAGGCTGGAGGATAAAATGCAAAGAAATTAAGTAACTATTCGAAAATTACAAAGCAGATTACCAGCAGAGCTCAGAATTAAGCTTAGCTCCCAGCCCCACGTCCCTTTCTATCACTTTGTGCATCAAACAAGGCACAACTTAAAATCCACCACTTTTTAACTTCCATGGGAAAGAAGCAGTTCTGCTGCAGCTTTCTGTTTGACTTCCTTTGGAATTGCATCAGGCCAATGTTGTGTTCTTATTTTATACTTACCACCACTCTATGGAGGTTCTTTTATGTGTGAGTGCCGTTGAAATTAAGTTTGAAGCTAGAGTTTAGTGGGATCAAATTTCCAGATAAAAAAATCCCAGGAAATCTAAAATACTGAAACCTGTGTCTTGTGAAAAGGAGGGAGAGGAAAGAAATCTAATGGTCCCTTCTCTGCTATCGCTATATGGTCCCAGTCCAATAGGAACTGCTGGCTCCAACCAGGCTGCCAGAGGTCTGGAATGCTGGGACAAAAGGCCAAAAAACATCTTTTTCCCATCCAGACATTTTAGGTGGAAAAAGAAGGACATATCCAGGGACACCCAGATGAATAGCAGCCCTAACAATGCCAACTTTTCCGCTCCCAGAGTTGTTTACACCCACAAAATTAATTGTGGTGCCAAACCACAGCGAGAGTTGCGACTCCCTAAAATGTGTGGTCTTTATCAGAAAGGCCAGATGAAGTAATTTTGAACTATTAGACACATTAACAATGCCTGGGGGTGTCATATACAGAGAGCTGACACCTTCAAGCACTGATGCAATGAGGATGGACAAGAACACGAGGTGAGGGCGGTGGGAGGAAAGGTCTTCTCCAGATGTATCCAGCGTAGAGCAAATTTTATTACTGGGCTAGGAACAGAGTATCCCAGGAGTGAATAGCTCACACATTTGATCCGATCTTGGGCTCACTCCAGCTCCCACTGAAGTTTAATGGGAGTTGGATCAGGCCACTGCACTCACATTTTTTCCATGCGTGGAAAACTATTTCCGTTACTTTGAATTACAATACCACTGGCTTTGGATTTTATATAATAAAGTAAATCTGGGCCACTGTTTATATTCCAAAAAAACTGCATTCTGGGATGCCAGCAAATATATTGCCTGTTGGATTAAAAAAAATAAAATAAAAACTGGACAAATAGGTTTAAAAAAACAACAGCTCCTAATTATTAAACATAATTTCTCTTCCTTGTGCTTTTCTGGAGTCCTCAAATATTTGAAGTATGAAAGGTACATATAAATTCTTCTCCGGTGGTTGAAATGGTGGAATCTGTAAAACTGCAATGTTTTATAAGTAACAGAGGTTTAATATAAAAATAATAATCTCCGTGACTGGCTCATTGCTTATTGGCAGCTTTTGAGCATTTTAAAATTTACAGGGAAAAAAAAGCCCAACAACCTTGCAATGTCAGTAACAAAGCGGATGTACATTAGCAAACCCTTATATTTTGGGAATTGGCTTCTCTTGATTGTTCTGACTGCAAATGAACTCTGCAGATGCTGAGAGGTACAGGAAATGTCTTGTGCTAGAAACAGCGTTTGCTCCCTGCTTTATGAATTGGATTGTACTAAAATCCCAATGTGGTAAGACCGATTAGCAGACTTTGGTAATGCCTTCTGCCCTGGCACGGTTTTATTGCAGTCTTTTTATTAGCAAGGAAAAACACGGAGAAGGCTTCCACGGTGAACACACACCCACCCTGTGGGAGCAAACGTTCCTGTGGTTATCTTGCACCAGCGGAGAGCACGGCCCTGCCCTCTGAGACACAGAGCAGCCAACAAAGGAGCCTCACCAGAGGGGTAAAACAAAACACAGCATACACGAGCACCAGAGGGAAAGAAATGTCACTGAGTGTTAAAGAGGAGCTACAGCAGTGGGCTGGCAGTGAGGGTTTAATAGAGCTGAGCAAGGTGACCACCTGCAGCCACTTCAGAGAGGAGAACAGGCAGCAGTGCAGCCGTGTGTTTGTGTGCAATCCTCTTTCCACTGACAAAATGTACTCTGCAAACAGCCCTGGCACTGGCAGCTTTTCCTCTCCATTGAAAAATTAAGTTTCAGCACGGGATTTAAATGAAAAGAAAAAACAAATCCCTCACACACACACAGAGCCGTGTGGTTTGAGCTGGGCAGATTTCCCCTGGCCCAGGCGGTACAGAAGAGCCAGGTGCTGGCTTCATGGGCTGTGCACTGCTCTGCCACAGGTTGAAGCTCCCCTCCTCACAACAGCAGGCTGTGAACTTTCCTCTACCCCACTGTGGTCTGGGGAGCATCCAGGAATGGTTTACAAGGCTGTGGATTTTAAGCCATACCCTCGTAGCCTTAGCTAACCTTCTCTCTAATGTGACAAAGCCCTTTAGAGGGACCAGGAATCAGTTCCAAATTCCCCAGTGCAGGATCTGAAATCTGAATAACTAGGACTCACCCATGTCTGGCTGTAATTTCCAGTGTGCAGTAACTATTGCAAAATGCTGAGATTTACTGATCAGGGAGAAGGAAGAACCCACTCCTCTTCTTCTCACTGGCTTTCTTGCTGTAATGAACAGTACGTGCTGGTGTGCTCTGCCAGCACCTCCCCAGCTTCTTCACCCTCACTGAAACATCCAAGGGGAGATGATTCCCCAGCAGAACCGAAGGAACGTCAAATCAGCTGGTCTGGCGGGGGAAACTTCAAAACCAAAACGTCTCTTAAATAAGCTTCTTTAATTATTATCACCATCTGTTTATTTATACAAATATAAAATATATTTATATAGATTTATATAATATAGATTTGTTGCTTTGGCGGCTCCTCTCATTTACAGACGTACTGGTCGACGATCTCTGTGCACTTTTTACACTTGACGTAGCAGCACCAGTGGAACTTGCAGTGGCAGCGCTCCACCTGCACGCTCTTGAACTGGTCGTAGCCCCGGCCGCAGCACATCAGCTCGCAGCCGTCCATGCCCTCCGAGGTCTTGTTGCACAGGCGGCCCTGCGTGCCCAGCGAGCCCGTGGTCTCGTTGCGCAGGCAATAGTCCGGGCTGGGGTCCACGTACACCAGGTCCTCCTGGGTGGGCATGTTGAAGCGGTTGTTGACCAGCTCCAGCTTGCCCTTGCGGCTGATCCGCATGGCCGCGGCGCTGTCGTACTTCTCCTTGAGCAGGTCGCCCACCTTGCGGAAGTCGGCCAGCTGCAGCCAGCACGTCTTGAGGCTGCACGAGCCCGACACGCCGTGGCACTTGCAGGCCACGTCCGCCAGCTTGTACACGGCCTGTGGGGGAAGAGGAGCGGTCAGCAGGGCTGGGTTTGTTCCCGCCGCACCGACAGCTGCTTTAATTACCATGAATTCATCATCCTTGTGGATCCGCTTTGATTATCCCCCAGTTTCTGTTGTTTCACCCTTCAGAGGAGACAAAGGTCCTCTCCTCCCCCTGTTGCAACTGCTGTGTTCCTGTTCCCTAAATATTTCTATTTCTGGTCACACTGCCAGCAGACACAACTTCCTCACCCCACCTTCTTTCCCTCTGGCAGATCTCTGGCCTGGCAGCAGGGTCAAGAGCAGGAGAAAAAGAGAAGGAGCCCTCTTTGCGTGGACTCTGGAAACTCCCCACCCCACAGACACCCTGGCGTGGCACGTTTGTCCCATTCTGTGGGAAAGGGAACACCTGGGGACCAGCCCATTTCCTACCACCCACACCAGGAACCGACACTATCGTTACAGGAATACATCTGCATCCTTTGGAAACAAATCCACACCCTTCCCTCTATCTCCCCCGGGAGGAGCCCGTCCAGGGCAGTGCCCAGGGGGAGGCAGGCTGGGCACGGACAGGCACACGGCCCCGGAGGTGCTCCCCGGGCTGCAGGCTGGGCACGGAGCCCTGGCTGCCTCCCTGTGCCATCTCGTGCCCGGCTCCCCGCGCCGGCAGCGCTCCTGTGCCAGCAGCACGCTGCCCATGCTGGCTTCTCCCAGACGCTCCCAGCTACGTTTCCAGGAGCCTGCAGGGGCTGCAGATGCATCACAGCCCTGGAAATCCAGCATCAAAGTTAGCAAAGAGTCTTGAAAATTCCGCAAGTAAAACCCGCAGCAGAGCGAGCACAGGATGTGAAGGGAAACTCTCCTGTCTGCTCTCCTCCTCCCCACGCTGGCTGGGAGGAGAGAGAAAGAATGAGAAATAAAAACCACAGAAAGTAAACTGAAATGCAGGTTGAGTTTGTTCCTCCCATTCATTTCAGAGACAGGTACAGAAGTGCAATGCCACAGGAGCTCCTGTCAGCTCTCAGGCACTGGCAGAGCTTGCAAAGCAAGAGCTGGGCATCCCCCCACCATCAGAGCTGCTCTGTGTTACAGCAGCTTGATCCCCCAGCCCTTGGCTCCTCATCCTCTCTCCATCAGGCTCACATCTGCTCTCCCAAGGCCATCGTGCATCCTGCAGTGCTTTGCCAGACCCTGCATGCCAAGCAGGGATGTTTGGCATCAGCTGCAAAATTACCACCAGCTGTATGTGGTGGGGGAGAGCAAGGAACACGAGAACAAAACAGGGTGCTCTGAGAGAGATGGTGATGTGTCCTCCAGCCAGGCTTTCTGCTGGAAAAAAGCAGCCAAACACAGAGGTTTCTTTTTTGCCTGGCTGACACAGAAACAAGCGTCCCAGCTCTCTGCTTTCACGTGCCAAGGTGATTAAGGCAATCGAGCATACTGCAAGCAAAACCTTCTGCCTACAACAACGTTCTGGACCAGCAGGGAGAGGTCAGAGCTCTCCTACAACAACTGGCTGCTCCTTGCCCAGCTAATGTCCAGTGCTTTTGACAGCTACTGAAGATTCAATTTGGCTTAATGGCTAAATCACATGGAGGCCAATCCAGCTCCTGAGAAAGTCAATGGAGTGAGTCCTTAAAACAGAAAAGCTTTAGTTCTGCTCCTCAGAACTCAATTTACCAAGGCAATCCCTCACAGTGCAATGTAACAGCTACAAGCTGGGAGTTAAGCACTTGTCTTGGATCAAACTACCACTGCAGAGGACCAACCACACCGTTACTTCAGGATTCCTGCTGTACTATGACCAGACATGCTACAGCTGAATTTCCTGAGCACCAGACACTCACTATATCCTCCCTGCACTGCCAGCCTGCTTGTTATAAGCCTGTGTTAGCACTCTTTGGTTATGGTTCTGTCAAATCCCAGGCCACTCATGCCTCCCTTGCTCTTGCATGTGTTTTTATAAAGTATTATGATTCTTCCTAATCCTGGGCTTTGTTCCTTTAGAAAAACACTGCAACCCAATCCCCCTCAGTTAATGTCATGGGAATGAGTTCACTCTGACTTGGCTTTAGGCAACTGATGCTCAAAACATCTGGCCCCTGTGGGCAGTGGCTGCTGTGGGGAAGGCGAGTGCTGCCGGTGATCGCAGGTGAGCACGGTGCCACTCAGCCCCCACAGCCCCCACCACCCGTGTCCTGTGGGGCCACCACTGCTTCAGCTGCTCAATGGCTCTCCCACTCTCCCCCTTCACTGCCCACATGATGAGAAAGCGGAGGAAATTGGAGAATTCCTCTCCGACCAGGCTCGGGTCAAGGTAAAGAATAACAGACCCCACATGCAGCTCTGAGGCAGGACCTGATCGATGGCCATGCCACTTACACAGGATGAGAACGCCTCTAATGGAAGGGCTTAAAGCCCCTGCCCATGAGCCCAAGTTCTCTTCCAATTCTCTTTGTGCAGGAATGGGAACAGGAAGGGAATTAATGGGTAATTCCTGTGTGGTCAATTAGGCAGAGCCCCTTGCAGGCTGTGCTGGAGCGAGCGATGACTGAGGGCTGCCACACGCTGAGCAAACAGCGAGGAAGGACTGACTGCCACAGCCTGCCAGACACAGGCACTGACAAGGAGGGGCAAGAGAGAGCCTAATGGAGACCAACTGGGAGAAAAGACAGATGGGAGGAAAGGACATGTGGAGATAACAGCCAAAGACAAACAAACAAGAGCCATAAAGCCAGAAGGCACCACCACAAGGACCACAATGTGGAGTGAAGGGGTGATGGGGTCAGGACTGCCTGAAAGATGAAAGACCTTTCATTCCCTCCTGTTCCCCTGCCAGCTCCTTCTGAGAACCATGGAGAGAAGGGACAATCCTCCCTCCTGCCATCAGAGCTCCTCAGGATTCAAGGAGAACTTTCTCACTCATAGGAAACCGAGTGAAGGGACATGCCAAAAATCTGCCCATAAATCAGAAGGTATCAGCTGAAAGCCTGGCTGTGAAGGCAGGGCAAGGCTGCAGTGGGATGGCAGCTGCTGCTCACTCTGCAGTGCTCACTGTGGCTCTCCAGCAGTCCTTTCTTCCAGCACAGACTTCTGGGAATGGAGAGTTACATGTGCACCTTCCTACTTACAAAACCAGTATCTCAGAAGTTTAGGAATGCAGGACTACACAGGACCTCCTGGGTTATTAAGTATGATCTCTTGCTGTTGTAGGCACTGCTTCAAGAAACATTTTCCCTAAATGCATAGGATGCCCTTTTAAAAGCAATTAGGTTTTCAGCCACCTTTATTCTGATTGCCATTCCACCAATAAAATACCTTTTTTTGGTTTCCAGCCTATATGTATTTACTTTATGCCCATTTGCTATTGTGCCAAATTGGCCTTTTGCTTAAAAAGTACTTTTCCTTCCCTATTATTTCTCCCATGAACACAGACATCAGTCATATCCTCTCTCCACTTTCACTTTACTAGGCTAAATATGGCTAGCTGCTCTAGTGCACTTTCTTAAGAAAAGATTCCTATCCCCTGGGTCAGCCCTAACAAGCCTTTCCTAGTCTGAGGTCATTTTACTTGGGAATATGAGAACACACAATACTTTGGGGCCTCACGAGAGCTTAATACAATGGCATTAGTATTCCCCCATGTTGAATAAAAAGACTTGTGTCTGGTGTGTTACAGGATATTTACCACCTTCCAAGCCACATTGCCTCTGCAGTCATTTGCAGCCCACTGCTGTGACCGGTTCTTTCCTGCTCTTTTCCTAATGACTAAAGATGCATTTCATACAAGGCCTCAAATGATGCTCTTAATGTTGTTTTACTGTCATTAGCTGCTGTACAAAACTCAGATTCTCCTCTGTAGTCACAATACCTGCCACCTCTGCACCAACAGCAAAGCTCATCAGCCCATTCCTAGCGCTTGCGTTGAGGCTGAGAAACAAAAATCCTAAGGGCAAGTCCTTGATGAACTCTGCTAATCAGGCTCCATTAAAATCAAGCCCAATTCTTTCACACAACTTACTGACGTCTTTCCTTGAACCAGTTTCTTGTCCATCTCACAGCTACTACAGTTTTCATTATATTTCCCAGTTTAACCAAGAACTTCCCATGGGGGAAATACCTCAAATGTTTCACAGGAATTCACATCAATGAGACCTATCAGATCTAGTCTGCTTTTAGAAAGTCAGTGATGTTCTAAATGATTGTGTGATCAACCTTTGAAAAAGTCTTCTCAGGTTATTTCCTATTTTCCTCTGAGGTATCCAATGCCCCCCACTCCAACTCGAAGCCCCAGGCAAGGCACTCCCTCACTCTGGGTACCAAAACTTCTCTGCCTTGAGGCTCAGCCCCATCCTCGCTGGCTGTCTCCTTCCTTCCAATCTCCTCCCATTTGCAAAGTTTAAAAAACTACTGCTGTTTATTTTATTAGCCTTTGCAAGGTGTGACTCAGCATGATTTTTCCTGTTCTCACCTCCTCTTTACACTTCTTGACCTCTAAGAGCTTTTAGTTATTTATTTGCTCTATTTTTATTTTCTCCATCCTTAGTAGGCTCTTGGTCTGTTCCTAACAGCTTCTCTGTGGCAGTTATTCATTCAGTGAGGTCTGGATATTCTTCCTACAACCTTTTTTCTCTTGTTGGCATGCAGAGTTGTAATGGCTTTAGCATCTTTGACTCGAACACGTTCCAGACCTCCTCCACATCAAGTTCCTTGGCTGAGCTTATTAACCAGCTCCCTTAGTTTTTCAGAGGTTTTTGTTTGTGGGTTGGTTTTTTTGTTGTTGTTGTTTGGTTTTTTGAAATCCACAAGCTTAATTACACACTGGTTTATACTTCCATTTAATTTAATTTAATATAAAATGACTTGTGTTCATTTAATCCATGTTACTGCAGTTCACCTGGCACCCCACACGTGGGGCCACACTCTGGACCCCTCAAGGCTGTTGGAGCCTCACGTTCACTCCTTGCTTGAGGCAGGGCATTTATTTGCAGTAATCCACGTTCATGCTCCAGATATGCAGGATGTTCAAAGCAAATTTTCCCCCATTCCCAAGCAAATGCAGAGCCCCTGCCCATCCAAGCCCAAACAAACCAAATCCCAACCCAAAACTCAGGGAATTACGCAGCTTTCAAGTCTGGTTTTTCACCTACTGCAAATTTACCCCAATTTGGTTCTGCAAAAGAAGCATGAAGTACTTGCAATGTTTCAACCTGACACTTTGATTTCACGACCAAAAAAATTGAACAAATCATCTTTGGTGTCAAAATGAAGCTGAAATTACATGCAGAAAAGAAAGACATCCAAGGGAAAGGGAAAGATAATTCAGTAACAATTAGAAGAAAGAAAGGGCAAAAATTGATAAGAAAACTAAGGATATTAGTTAGGAATGTGCAGAAGAGCAAGACTAAGTACACTTAATGGGATTTTTTAACATGAATTAGACATAAAATTAACCTTTGAAAAGCTTACTTCTAGGGAAGAATGATAAAAATTTAAAACACCCTGGGGAAAATGCACAAATGTTCAAGTTAGTACTCCTGTTCTACTTTTGGAAAGAGCAGGATTACACAGCTGCACTGCATATGAATGATGCTACACCTTCCAGGCTATTAATCACAGACAGAGGAATGGTGTGAAAAGCAAAAGTGCATACACTGAATGCATACAAAAGGGGTATGGGAAAATTGGAAAGCATACACTAAAGTGACAGGAAAATGATTTGATGGCTGATGAGAACCTCTGAGAGTCTTCAGTGCTCAATCTAGTTTGTCAAGAAAGAATGGTGAATAAATTACAGTAGATAAATACTTGTATGCCAAGGAAATTCTGATTAGTAAGAAGGTTTTGGATTTAGCTGTAAAAGTCAGAAAAAGAACTGCCTAGAAGCTGGTGCCAGATAAATTCAAATGATCATTAGGTTCAAAGCTGAAACAGTGATTAATGCTGGTATCACACTACAAAGGGAAGTGATGGATTCTCCATCCCTAGGGGTCCTCAGATCAAAACTGTGAATCTTCTCAGAAGATGTTTGTCACCTAAATGCAAACCACTGTGCCCAGTACCAAGGTAACTGAGGAAGGCCCAAGTTCCAGAGACAGCCAGGCTCCTGGCCTTATATTCCCAAAAATCTAAATGATGGCAGCAGAAGACAGCTATACATGCCAAAAGGTTCTTCTTTCCACCACCAGCCTGTCACTCTCAGAGCTCTGGGAAGCTGATTTCTTAGACATAAACTTTGAAAATGGGCCGTAACAGCACCTAGTTTATTTGGAAGGGGCTTAAGTGTCTGCATGTGTGTGCCATACAGTATCAGAACAGAACTCCCTGGCTTTAGCTGGCAATGGAAGCATGACACTAAAACTGGAATACTACCAACGCTATCTGTAATATTCACAAAAGCGCAGGAGGTGTGACTGTGCGCTTTCACTGAGGCATCACCGCCTCATCCCCCATCCCACCTCCAGGGAACCTCCCCTGCAGCCACCCCCTCCCCTGAGCCAGCCCCGCTCTCACCCTGCGGCCAGCCTCGTTGTTCTGCAGGTTCATCAGCATGCGCGCCTGCTCCTCCGAGCCGCGGGCGTAGTTCTTCTCCCTCTCCTTGGCGTCCACGAACTCCTTGGCGAAGCGGTAGCCGTACTCGACGTTGTCGCCGCAGCCGCCCCACAGCCAGTCGCGGGGCAGGTCGCGGGGGCGCGCGGCGCGGCTGCAGCCGCACGAGGACAGCTCGCCCTCGCGGCACGCGCGGCTGATGGCGTTCACCACGCCCGCCGCGCTCACCGCGTACGTGAACGCCGTCTCCCGGCTGCCTGCGGACAGGGACAGCGGTTAGCACAGCGGCCTCGCACCTGGGACACACGTGGGCAGCGGCACCCGGGCACGAGGCAGAGTCCAGGACATCCCTCTGGCCGCCCTGGAGGGTTTGGAGAGCGGACAGGGGGATCTGGGATCTGTCCAAGGGGCTCAGGCAGCCTCACACAGAGCCCAGGAGGGCACTGCCTCTGATCCCTGGCCATGGGAGTGAATGCCCACATTGTATGAAGAATCACAAGCTGCAAGAATTCAAAATAAGTAGTATTTAGTTTATCATAGAATGTCAATGTAGAATCTAGGATTTTTGGGGTATATGGGGTTGAAGAAACAAGATGGAGGAATTGGGGAGTGGCCCCTGTGCTCCTTGTTCTTGCTCTCGTCCCCCATCTTTTGCTGAGCTGGATTTTAAGGATTGGTTTAGAGTAGAAACTACATGTTAGCATAGGTAGTAGGTATTGGCAAAATTTTGTAAATAAAAAGTTCATTTTGGATGGTGGTTGGGTCAAGGGGACCGTACATAAGTGCGAGGCTCTCTGATCCGCCCCAGTCTGCCGCATGTCCTGCCTTGCTGGGGACGCCTTGCAAAGCTGGGAAAGAACTGAGAGATCATTAAGAATAAACAACCTTGAAAACACGGACTGAGCTTGTCTTCTCTGGCTCCGGCATGGAACCTTTAGGGCTAGAGAAGCCTGAAAACCTTATTACCTCGGGGAACAGCAACCCTGAGGAGAATCTCAGAGAACAGCAACCCTGAGAGGCCTGTAGTGCTCGGAACTCAAGGGAGCTGGGGAGGGCCCTGGGCCAGCGCAAGGGCTCTGTCCCTTTTCCATCCCCCTGCTCATCCTCCCTCTCCTCCACTCATCCTTTCATCCTAACCCTCAGCCAGCAGCAGGGTTGCTCACTTGCTGAAAATGCAGCTGCTGACTTAGCCACTGCCCTTGCCAATAATCATTAAGAACGAGTAATGAGGCTGGGTCTGTGCAACAGGAGTACTCTGGTTGGGCCAGTTATCCCTCTGGAATGGCTTTCATTTGATTAGGACGTGCAGTCTTTATGGGCTCCTCTTCATTGAACTCATTTTAGTGTACGTAAGGTCAGCTGAAAATTATTTGTAGACAAAGTGAAGGGAACTCATTTTTACACTGCAACATCAAGGCAGGGGCTCTTCCACTGCCTGTAGAACCACAGTGCTGGAAGAAGTAACACTCCCATGCAGACTGTAATAAATGGAAAGACTTTCCATTAGCAGGTTTACTAGAGGCGGCCCTGCCTGGCGTGCATGCCCTAGGCAGCACAGCAGCCGAGCCAAGCAGCTGGGTGGGGTCTCCAGCCCGGTATTCCTGGCAGCGATTCAGCCCCAGTGTGACCGGGGCACCAGCACAGCCAGAGCCCGGCAGGAGGCCCAGCACCAGCGTGCTGAGTGTCTGCGGAGGGGACAGGGAGAGGGAGGCAATCCACACCTGCACTCCACCACATGTCCGATAAAATAGCTGCACCGACACCTTCGGGGCCATTGTGCTCATCACCAAACTTGCAGGTGATAAAGAGAACAACTGCCAAAGCTTCATTAGAATAAGCAATCTAATTGTGGAGGGCTGCTTACACCAAACCCCCGCAAGATGCTCTCAAGCAAATTTTGGTGACTTCAAAGGGCAGATCCTCAAAGAATAGTTTATCACCAGCTGAGGAGGCTCTGGGTGCCAGCTCCCTCAGCAGCGCTGAGCTGATGCATTCAGTGTGTTCTTATTCCAATTTGCACGTGCTGACAATCCCTAATTAATAGCAGCTTATCACCAGCTTAATGGTAATGACCCAAGACAAAGACAAGGCTGTAAATGGCATCCACCTTGCAGAACAACCTTTGATTTTTTTACCCCACCTACATGAGAGATGAACACCAAGGGTTTCTGCTCTGGAATGCAGCTGATAAAGTGCTACAGGACACATCCTGCAGAAGGGAGGTCCCTACCCGCAGGTCATTAGAGAACCACGCTCACCAAACCTCCCTGGTCCAAGAGACACAGAGGAGTGACTCCTAGTTAGGGTAACTCAGACGAGACTGGCCCATAAGGGTGTTAGGGTAATTCTTCAGGAACCAAAATCAAGCTTTTACTCATCTAGTTTGTTTTGCATGGTATGGGTCTTTTGAGGTAACAGTCCAATGTGCAGGTTTGCCCCTACCTGTATGGAGAGAGCCCTGAGGACACACCAATCACCCCTCTAAGGAGAGCACTCCCCTGCCCGTAGAGATTAAAATACATGCAAGGGAAGGACCTCACACCGTGACACCTCGTGCAACAGAGCCTGCATGGCTCCAGGTGCTTAGCATCCTTACAGCTGGCTGAGATCCCTGAAAAGACACCGGGATTTTCACTTTTACTGTCCGTGTTTTAACCTTCCCCACCTGTCAGAGGGAGCAGCACAGCTCCGTGAGCAGCCCCTGCATCCGCCCGAGTCGTTCCGGCTGCTGAGGATGGGACAAGAGGCTGGAACAAGTCGGGTGAGGGGGTTTCCCCTCCCCTTGCTGCGCACAAAGCAAATACTTGGAGAAGTATTTGGGGTTTCTCTCGTCCTCTCAAAGTTCGGCCCAGCTCGGCAGCTCTGCGCTGCCACCCCACAGGCCCGGGGGGTTCTTGCCGGGTTGGTTCTGGCTTCTCCCAAACGGGTCGGGCCGCGGGAGCCGTGCCTGGCGGGGCTGTGCGGAGCCGTGCGGAGCCCGGCAGAGCCGTGCCGAGCCCTGCGGGGCTGTGCGGAGCCGTGCGGAGCTCTGCTGCCCTCCTGTGCCGCCCGGCGCGGAGCCGCTGCGGGCCCCGCCGGGGCCGCGGCTCCCTCCGCGGAGCTGCTCCAGAACGGGATGGGAGAAGGGCGAACCCCGCCGGGGACACAAAAGCGTGTCGCTTTGTCATTAAAAAAGTTTTCGTTTCGACTCGTTTTTAAAAGCATTACTCCAAAGTTTGCCGATCTCGAAGAAAAACAAGGGGGAAAAAAATTCTCTTTGTTCTCTGCTTTTGTGACTGGTGGGTTTTTTTCCTCCTTTTAGCATTTGAAAAGGAGAAGAGATAAGATCTTTGGCTCCAGAAATGACTGGACTAACCTGGAAATCCCAGCCTTGCATTTAGGATTCCTCTGGAGGAGATATGTTCTCCCCTCCCCTGAGGAAATTCTAACATGATCCTTTGGGGTGCTCTGTCCTCTCCCCCTCATAAATGTAGCAGTAAGGAATGTGTCTGTATATAATGTATAGAGCTATATACACGCACACATGTGCAGTCTAAAATCTACATTGACAGAACAGGAAGCAACTTCGGAAGGATAATTTTTTACATCATTAAGCATCGTTATAGAATAAACCACATTTAAAGGCTAAGAGCAAGTCTCATGACAA
This sequence comes from Prinia subflava, assembly GCF_021018805.1. Lineage (NCBI taxonomy): Eukaryota > Metazoa > Chordata > Aves > Passeriformes > Cisticolidae > Prinia > Prinia subflava. Next base: position 983,370 of record NC_086250.1, on the reverse strand, counting down.
CACAAGCACTAGGAGAAAACAATGCTCCAAAGCAGCCTCCTCCAGTGCTACAGGAGCCCTCCGAAAGCTTTCTGTCACTGCACTGCCTCACTGCCCTGAAAAGCACAAAATGAAGGTGTAATGATTAAACACAGACTGCCCAGCTCTCCTGTTCCTGAGCCGAGTCAGGTTCTGTGCAGGGGAAAGGGAACTGATCTCCCAGGTTTCTCTGTGAACGCTCTCACACGGATCTCCGTGGCTCTGGCCAGGTCAGGTTCTCCTCCCCTCTCACAACCCAGTGCAGCCCCAGAAATCACATCATACATGCCATGCTCGCATCGGTGGGTGGGCAGCGAGGGCTGCTGGCACACTGTGCACCTTCTGGGGCCTTCTTATCTCCTCTCCCCTCCCTCTCCACAACAATCTGGCATGTCTGTGCACCCTTGCAGATATTCAGGTCTCCAGACCTTTCTCGTGCCGTTGGCACAGGGTACAGAAAAGGGGCTGTGGTCCAGACTGGGGCTCAGAGGTTGAAAACAGGAGACAGACACACAGAATGAACCCAGGGAAGAATGACTTTACATCTGGCACAACCTAAGAGATTGAAAGGCTTTGTCTTCTTCCCCAGTGTGGAAAATATATTTGCTAAGATGATAAGCAATGACTCATTACAAAGCAGGAAAATGTAAAAGTGGAAGGTGAAGCTATGAAAAAGAGGAGAAGGCAGCATCTCCCCCCACAGCAGCTTATCACTGACACAGATAACAGCCATGAATCACCACAGATCTGGAATACTCCAGGACACCTTTGGGGACATTTTTCCTCTGTGCAGTCTCTGTGCTGGAGTATAAACATCTGAACGTGCTCTGACTGACCAGAGGATGGTTCCAAAACTCTGCTGGGATGGGTTTTCAGAGAGAGGGCAGCGGCAGGCAGTCACCTCAGACACTGCCATCAGCAGATTCCTACCACAGATACCACAGGGCTCAAAAGCAAATGCGCACACACAAACCAAACAGCAGGAGCAGGACTAATGGCCATACCCCTCACACACCTACAGCACCTCTGCCTTCAGCTAAACACAAAAATCTGCTCCCAATCTTAACTCATGGGATCACATTCTTTTTAAGGAGGAGAAATCCACTTCCACTATCCACTGTAGTTCCTTCTTCCTCTACACAATTTGATTCTTCCTGAGAGCTTTTCATCCTTCAGCTCTGATCTCTGCTCTCTTAGTTCTCCCTTACTTCTCCATGTGTGGAGCCTCTCACTGCACCAACCCAGAGTTGCAGGAAGCTACTGGAGAATGAGGATTGCTCCAGAAGGGGAGATTCCTATTTTACTGCATCCTTGTAGATTCACAAGTATTTCTTTGGGGATTTGAAATTTACACCGTTCTTTAGGAGAAGTTACACATGAGAGAGTGACATCAGAAAGGAGAGGGAGGTGTATTTTCTGTCTTTTGGTGGATGAAATTTCAGTTTTCATCCCTCAAAGCACAAGGTTTAACAATCTGGGATTGCAAGCAGCCCCATCTGGCCACCACCCTTGCTATCAGAAAGTGAGAGATCAAGGATGCACAGATACCTTGGACGTGTGACAGGGACTGGAAGTATGTGTCAGGAAAGGCATTTCCCAGGGGAGCACCCCAGAGAAGAATTCTTGGGGTATGAGCTGGGCAGAAAGGGAGGAATTAGAGCAGCCCTGGTGGGCTGAATAAGGAATTCTGCAAGTCTGACTGACACGTCCAGAAATATCCCTAGAATTCTCTAGGATGACACATGAATTTCAGGATCAAACACAAGAGATCACAGGACTTTGTGCCCTATTGCCTAAATGCCCCAGAGGTATTAAAGATGCATCTCTCGGTGTCCTGCTGCTTATGGAGTTTTTTTGAGAGTGAAGCCAAAAACATTTCGAGCAGCACTGGGGGTACAGGAGCTGAAGGTCTTTTTCCATCCCTCGAGTTCACAACCGAGAAATAGTTCTGATTCTTCTGTGTAAATGATTGGCTTTGTGGGTGGGAAACAAACCCTTCAGAGTAGGGTTGTAGAGAGTGAGTGTGTGTGTGTGTGTGTGTGGCTGTTTTAACACCTTTTCTTTATTGGCCTGGCTGTCGGACATATCAAACCGAGCCCGGATTTCTCAGTTTCTTGCCATCAGATGACTGCATTTCAAAAGGGGCTGGGACAATGTAGCTAGGTCACACCTCAATTCAAGTGCAGCAATGGCCTGTCAATGTGCCTCTTACGGCCAGCAGGGCAGGAATTATAACAATCTCTTAGGTTTACACAGAAAGTGGCAGCAGGGAGAAGCGGGGGAATTTCCATGCCCGGAGAGTTCATATTTCCCACGTCTCAGGGCTGCATTCCCTGTCTGAGATGCTGGGAACGATAACACGGGGCCACTGTTCCTGCCTCCAGCTTCTTCCCTCGTTACCTTTGGAGAGCACAGCAAACAGAGGCAGCCCCCCTTTTCCTGACCTTCCCGTGCTCCCCCAAAAGAAACTCTGTCCCCAGCTGGCTCCTGCTGCGGCCGAGGTGCATCGGTGCCACCGGCCGGGCACAGGCAGCACCGGGGCAGCGCCTGCTCCCCAGGCAGTGGGGAAGCTCGTTCAGGGCAGCTCCAGGAGCCGTCCAGGGCAGCTCCAGGAGCCGTGGTAAGGGGGCCCATCACCCCTGCGTGTGTACCCGAAGAGGACAGAGGTGCAGAGGGCCAGCCCGCCTGCGCCCAGCGCCTCCCTGTCCTGCTGGGAGTACTTCTACACTTCCAGGTGCTCCTACCTATTTTCATGACCCTCCCGAAGACGGAAGTGTTGTCCACCGTGCTGCAGTTCCACCGCCGCTGCCGAAACTGGTACTGGCACTCCTTGATGGCGCTGCGGGCCCCCTCCCCGATGAACACCATGTGCTCCTGGTAGAGCTGGCAGAGCTTGCGCTGCCCGGGAGACAGCCCCGGCAGCTGGCTGCACACCGGCTGGGCGCCGATGATGTACATCTCAGGCCTCTGGATGGGGTTCATGGCCAAAGACCTACGATGAGAAAAACATCCCAGGGAGTCTGGAGGGAGAGGCCCCCTCCGCGAAGCGCCCGACACCTCTCCCCAGCACCCCGGCCCCGCTCCGGGACCCGGGCGCGTTTCTCGTGTCAGCTGCCTCCCTCCACAGCTCTGCCAGATGCGAGGCTTTTCCAGGGCTCTAGCGGGAGCAGCGCTGTTGGTTTGTAACCCGAGTTTAAACGCTGAGGACACGCGGGATGGGGAGGGGGCAGAGAGAAAGCTCAGCACTTTCCCGCAGAAGAAAGCCAGCAGCTATTTCACACAGCGCCAGCCTGCGAGCGATGCCTGCCTTTGAGCCAGGCTATTTTCCGCTCTTCGGGGGAAGGGGGCTCCGCGGCTGCTCCCTGCGCTTTTGGCAGCGGGGAGGAAACCTTAGCCATCCACTCCCTGCGCATTCCCCACATCCTAAAGCCCGGACGGCGTTTCAGCGAGCCCGTGCGAAAGGAGCCCAGAAACGCCCGGAGGAGAGGGGCTGCGTCCCACCGCCCCCGAAAACGGGCAGGGACAGGGGAGGGGGGAACCCGGAGAGAAGCGAGGCGCTGCGAAAGCAGCCCGGGAGGCAGGGAAGGTCCCGCGGAGGGCGCGGGGCAGGAGCCGCCGCTCGGCTCGGACGGTGCCGGTCCCCGGCGGACAAAGGCGCCGCCGGCTCCGCTCACTTACCACCAGGAGCTGGCGTCGGCCACCGGCGAGGTGCAGCTGCAGAGGAGCGCGGCGGCGAGGGCCAGCCTGGGCCCGGTCATGGTGGGCTGCGGGGGCAGCCCCCGCGGAGCCGGCCGCCGGGACGGGGCGCCCTGCGGAGGAGCGGAGGAGAAGCCCTGGAGCGGGGCCTGCGTGCGGCGGGGGCGCGGCGAGCTCAGCCCGGCTGCCGCCCCCTCCCACCCCGCAGGACCCTCCCCCGGCCGCCGCCTCCCGGGGGCTCCGGCGGGGCCCTGCCTCCGCCCGCCCCCGGCCCCGGGGCAGGGGCCGCGCCTCCGGGGCTCCGCCGCCGCCGGAGCCTCCCCGTGCGGCCGGGGGAGCGCACGGACGGCGGGGCCGTTCTCGCCCCCGCGGCCGTCGGGAGGGCTCCCGGAGCTTTCGGGCCGCCCCCGCCTTTGATGCGGAGCCCCGGGGCGCAGGTGTGCGGGAGCCGCCGGCGCGCATCAAAGCGCCGGCCCCGCCGCCTTTGGAATGCACGGGCGGCTGGGGAAAGAGCTGCCCCCTCCCCAGAACCCTCCGAAGGGCCCCGGGGAAGGAGCTGCCCCCTCCCCAGAACCTCCCGAAGGGCCCCACGCCGCGGCCCCGAGCCCCGGGCGAGGGCTTTGCGAGACTCGGCTGGGCCGACAGAGAGGGATAGGGCTGGCACCGGAGCCTAATGGCTTTATGGGCAGGGGCACTGGACACGAGAAAAGCTCCAAAGGCTCCTCTTGTCCGAACACCCTCTCCCTTCCCCACTGGAATCACGACGAACCTCAAAGGCAGGGCAGTGGGGCAGCTCCTCAGCCCTGTGTCTCCGGACACCGGCAGGCAGCAAAGGCAGGCGTCCTGCCCTGTGCAGGTACCTCTGACGAGCTCCTCGCACCCTGCCTCCCTCATGCCGAGGCGAAACAGCCACCCTGTCACACCACCGACCCTGCCGTTGCCGCCTCCATCTCCACACGGCTTCTCCCTGTCCCGTCCCACCCTGCACCGCACGGTTCCCACCTCTGTCCCGCGGGGAAATGCCCCTGCCCAGCCTCGCAGGCCTGGTGTCCCGCAGCCCTGCCCCAGCGGGTCCCCGAGGGCTGCTGCCCGTACGGACCCCCAGGCTGCACGAGTCCCCAGCCCTGCCGCCTGCCTCAGCAGCAGCACCCCAGACATGAATCACAGCCTCGGCAGCCCAGACTGCTCCGGTGTATTTCTGATGGAATTCCTCGCACCCGCCACGGTGGACTTGCTGTGTTTGTTTGCAGCACGCTTCGCTTCCTCCCCCGTGCAGATGTGCTGTACCTGCAGCTGGTGGCCCATCTCACCTGGCAGGCAGATGTGGGGCTGCAAGTGCCAGAATTAGCCCCAGGACAAAAAAGCCTTGTGTGACCCAGCACCTCAGTGGGAGGGGGGTTTTACTGCTCGGGCACAGCGGGGTCCATGTCTGAAGAAAACAGGGTGACTTTATTCACATTTTCTACATCCTCCCCTTTCCTGCTCCCACAGCCCCGAGCGTGACGGGGGGACGGTGAGGTGTGTGTGTGTAGCCACGCATTCGTGTTGTGGGTCTGTTTCTACAGGGGATAGACAGAATGGAAAGTTTATCTCCCCGAGTCTGGGGAGGAAGGAAGTTGTGTATGGATGAATGGCTTTTCCATGACAAACAATGAGTCTGCACAGACACGGTGTGATGTCACCTAAAGAATTTCCAAGCCGGCCTCGGATACAGAAAACCTTTTCGCTGGCAGAGATGAGAGCGTCCCACCTTTCCACCTCACCACAGCCAGAAAGAAGAACTAGGGCAGGGGGAAAAACTAAAAGCACTCACTGTCTCACACACACACAAGGCATGTGCCATGTAAACAGATGACATGATGGGAGAAGTGTATCTCCAAGCTTCGCCCTCACCCTGCGGATTCTGAGGACGGAGTGAACCATGGCGAGCCGCCCGGCTGCCTCTCCCAGCCTGGAATGTGAGACGGCAGCAGCTGATGAGGCAGTTCCACAAATACAGGTGATGTCAACGTCCGTGAGCTCCTCTGAGCGGGCAGGACACGCCAGCAGGCAGCGTCCCCTCACTGCACTGCTCTGCACTGCTCTGCACCAGGGGAAACAAAAACCTTTCCAGCCGGCACAGCCTGGGAGAAGCCCACGTGAAACTTGGTCCAGAAACACACGGCACTAATTAGATATCTCATTTTAAGCATTAATATGCACAGGCAGACGATGATTAATAACAGGAAAGTGTTGTGAGTACTGCTGGTAGCAACCTGGCTGCCAAAAAGCACAAGCAAGTGCTTGTGATCTTATTTTGAAACATGAGACAACACGAGACAAAACAGTAAGTATTGTTGTATGGAATAAGATGGCTCATCCAGCCAGCCTAATATCCTGTCTAAGGTGGCAACTAAAGCAGTTCCTTCAGCAGGAGAAGTCTCAAACTCTGAATTCTACCTAAAATCTGCTGCTGGTGAAAGCAACTGCCATTCAGCTACTATGTGAATTATGGAAGCGAGTCCTTTTCAAGATGCTGGAAATCATTTCTTCACTGGCTGTGTTTATGACTTCAGATAAAGTGATAATAGCAGGTGAGGCACTGCTGCAGGGATTTAGGCTCAGCCAGCAACTTCCACACCAAAAGTTGAAAAGCACTTGGCTGGTGGTCTGAAGAACATGGTCTTCCCCTCTTGTGCCTGTTTCTACTTGCCACCAAAATCCTGAATGAGAGGTTTTGATTTTATAAATAAAAAGCTTGGGTTATCTTTTAAGCCCAACTGCAGGGCTGGTTCAAACAGCTTAGTGAGGTTGTTTGTCCAAGCAGGGCTGGATGGGGGGACAGCAGTGAAATTCTGTGAGGATGAGAGGTGGGGTGAAGGGGGGCCGCTGGTGGGCTGGGATGAACTTCCCTGGAGTCAGGGAAGCATTAGGCAGCACAGCCCAACCTCACTGCAGGAGACCACCCCTCTGGCCATCACCCCTGCCCAGCCTTCCCCATCCACTTCCACCCCAAACCATCCTTCTCCTGCAGCAGCCCACTCACACCAACTCAGACCACTCCTGCTACCCTGGGGGGTGAAGGAGCACGAGGAAGAACTCCAAAACCACAGGTTGCTCTTACTTGTGTGGAAAAAGGTCCCATCCCACCCCTTCCAGTGGGCCTGGATCACACAAACAGCAGAACTGAACCTGCTCCAGCACTGCAGGTCTGATGCTTGCACCCAGAGTGCCAAGGATCACCTGGGCCAAGTAAGGAGCTGAGAAAAGGACATGGATCTCAATCCTGAGATTAAAGGTCTTGTGCTTCTTAGCAGGGCAGCAGCAAGCCTTCATCTTCGTGAAGCCTTGGCATCCTGCTGCATTCAACAGTCTGCTGCCCTAGGCAACTGTCTACTGTGTTGGCTGCCTGCCTGAAGTTTGTACCTGTGTTTGCCTTTGTTCACTTCTCAGAGGTGACAACTGTGCACGAAGCATAAATTTACACATCCAGTTTCCAAAGTCACAGCGAGGCAGTTGGAGAGCTATCACTGCTTTCCAGCACTGTCCCTGCCATGTTTGCTGGAGGGAAGCAGCAAGACTCCAAGGAAGGGAGGTCATGTCCATGAGATCATTTGCAAAGATTTGGCAGACCGTGAAAAGAGTTGAACCCTTGCTGGAAGATAGCCCTGATAAATGAGAAAGGGAGGGTTACTCATGCAAATTCCTTGTCCTATCCTTATTGTTTCTTCAAAATTCAGGATGTCCCCAAATGTGACACAGATCTTTCTTAAGTGCTATAAGGAGTATTGAAAGAAAACACCACTACCACACAACTCCAGTGCTCCTCGTTTCTGCAACTTGTCTGATTTCTTCTGGTGTGGGGAGAACTGGACAAACATTCTTCCTGTAATGATCAGGAGCTTCTTTTGAGTTCCTGTTTACTCTTGCAGCTTGACTGGAGTTCAATGCTTGCTTTTACTGCCTCACAATGTCCAGTGAATCCAGAAACAGTTATTGCTTTCTCTGACACAGGACACTTACTCAAGATGTGAAGGATATTCACTGAAGTAGAGTCTCCTCTGCTCAAGGAGCAGTAGGGATGCACTGCCCAGTGTCAGGTTTAACCCCTCCTCCTCCCCACCCCAGCCTGTGCTGCTGAGCTCAGCCTCTGCCCTGGGCTCTCCCCCTGTCCGGCTGTGGCCATTCCCAGCTCCCTGTGCTCCCCCCTCACTGCCAGGGTGGGTGAGAGGCAGGAAAGGCCTTGGCTCTGTGCAAGCCCTGCTCAGCAATAACCAAAATATCCCGGAGTTATCAGCGCTGTTTTCAGCACAAATCCAAAACACGGCCCCATAGCAGCTACTATGACGAAAATTAACTTTACTCCAGCCAAAAGCAGCACACCCAGGAAGGAGCCTTTCCGTGTGCTGCTTCAAGGGGAATCCCTGCCCTCTGGTTCTGTGCCATGGACCTGCTGCTGACAGCATCAAGAGAGGTATCACAATGTCCTGCTATCCCCCTGCTTCTGGCAGACAGGCTTTAACCACGGTTCTTACTAAGACTTCAGGAATCTCATTAAAGTCACATACTTGCCCATTCAGCTGAACCAGTTTTAGAGGGAGTGGAGATTAAAAAAAAAAAAAAAAAAAAAAAAAAGGGAAGAAAATAAAAAAAAAGCCCAAATCACTTGAAGCTAAATTGCAGTCTTCACACAGACACCTAAATCATCTTTTATCTCACCACTCCCTGACTAGTCTGGTTCTGTGCTGCTCCCCTGCTGCCAGCCTGTCCTCTCCCAGCACTGTACCACCACATTGCTGTACTGGTGTCAGCCCTCCCAGATCTAAATGTGTTTATTTATTTGTACTGCAATTATTACTTAACCAGCAACTGGAGCCACCTCCATAGGTCCAGACACAGCTGGGGTGTTACAGAAGGTGTAATAAAACCTTGAAGTATCCCAGCACATCAGTCCTTCATGTCTGCCCTTTTGTCTTGACATTGCCCTGCCTCACTGAATTGTTACACACTGTCTCTGCTGGAAAGGCAGATTATTCCTGCTCATGTCCTGCTTGTTTCTTTGGTGCTTACAGACTGGGTTTTATCTCCTGATGTGCTCATGCACTACCTTTTTCTGCGTCTCATCACCTGTCACCCCTGCTGACAGATCCAGATTTCCTTTCACCACTACCTTGCCCTTTCATTTTTCCATGACTCCCCTGGCCAATGACATCCAGCCTCGCTGTCACCAGGGCATGTGCAGCACATGCCAGGAGATACCTGCCAGTCCCAGCAGCCTCAGTGACAGCTGGCCCTGAAGTGCCTCACCAAGGAGGGCGAGAATGGAGGAAGCTTGCAAATAAAGCACAAGTACTGGACAACAAAAGCTGCCAGATACTGAACATTTTCACCATTTGAAACCAGAATATGTGCAAAGGATAATGATTCTATGAATAAAACAATTTCTCATTTGTGAAAGATACAGACTGTATGTACAGCCTAATGAACATTGTCATTTTCAGCACAGTATTTCATGACAGGCAATGAGCTCACTTGGAGCAAGACCATCTCACCCGCTACAAGGAAAGAAGCAAGCTCCAAAGATTAATCAGGATATGATCCTCCTTCCTCTCCAGGGGACTCAGTGGTACTCACACTCACTCCCACAGCAGATTAAATCCTAGTGTTGAGCCAGCCTGGTCCACTGGGACCAGCACAAGATGTCCCAAGGAAAAGTGCAAGAGTCTCAGCAGAGGCTGCATATGCTGAAACAAAACTGATTTAGATTTTTTGAAATCAGGAAAGAAGCAACACAGACCCATCCCTGCAGGTATATAGCTGTCTGGAAACCCTCCACATTTATGATATTCCCATGGACAGATCCAAGCCATCCAGTTCCATTTTACATGAGAAATCTATTTGCATGTTGGCAGCCTCAGCTGAGAGCCAGAGTCCTAAACCAGGGCACGTCTAGCCCAAATTCTGCACTTCTTGTTCCCACGACTGCTATAATACCAGGGTTTCTGGGGCTGCAGCAATCATCCATAATCACAAAATGAAACCTCCTTAGCGTCCTCTCTCTATATGGGAAAGTCCCATAAGAAATTAGACCAGTTCTAATAGGTGTAATTACAAATCCAACAAAACATGTGATACATATACTTGAAAGGAGCACCAAGCATTATCCTCTGACCAATCAGCAGCTTATTTAGGATGCCCACGGTGTCACAGCTTCCTTGTCAGACAAGCACCCCATCTCCTTAAATTGCACTACCAATTTCACCTTCAGAAAACGCTCCCCAGGCCTCCTCATGGGGCTCAGGTTGAAACAAGCCCAGGCAGGATCGGGAAACCCACGCTGCTGCTCCCCAACATCAGAGTTCCAAGAATGAAGGACTCCATCCCTTAAAGGCCATCTAGCTAACGTCTAGCTTTCCCAAATGTTAAATTCACACAAAGGATTAACCATCCTAGAGGGGAGTAAGACATGAGAAAAGCAGAAAGAAGAACAATTATCCCTCCTTTGTTTCCCAGAGGCCAGCTCTGGGAGCTGGTTTGTCTATCTGACCACAGACCCCTCAAGCAGTGACAGGAGGGCAGCCCTGGCCCTGCCTGCAGGATCTGTGGGAGAGCTCCAGGCTCAGACTGTGGTGGAGATGAGCTCGTGAAGGTTAGCAAGCACAAGAACACAAAGTTATCTGACAACACGAGCAAGGAGGGAGAGCAAGGCAATCCAAGTCAAAGCAACTTCTCTGCAGAGATTTTAGGACAGGCCAGGGGATGGAAGCAGTTGGATGACTTCAAGTGTTCTCTTCTCACTCTGATCTTGGAAAGCACGGAGCACCTTCATCCTCCCCAAAGGGGTGTCCAGCTCCCCCAGTCCCACTGGAGCCATCCCAAACCAACGAGATTTATGTCTCTGCATCTCACAGGCCTGGAGCTCATTCTTCCTCTGGATAGATTCTCCTTTTAGCTTGTTCCATGCTCTGTAATAATTACATTAACTGCCAAAGGAAATCAAATATTGCAAGCACAGTTAAACTGTTGCTGAAGTGGTTCTTAATTCTCCAGGAATGGAGGAAATGGAGATGCAGTGTTCACTGCTGTGTCTTGGACATTCTGCACCTCAGTGCAGGTCACAGGGACCAGGCTGGGTCAGTCAAACCACTGCCAGCAAAGCTCGACAGGTACCTTTCCAAGGGAAACAGCAAACCATTGGAATAAATCCAAATTCATTACCATTTTCTCCTTCCTAACTCTTCAAAGAGGTTCTTACAAAGTCTAGTCTAATAAAAAAAATAATGGCCTGCTTTTCCTCCACTCTAGACTTGCAAAGCAAGCACACACAGCCATCCCTTAGACCCCACAGCCCTGAGAGCCACTGTTTTTCCCTTGCCTTAAAGAAAGGGAAGGAGAGGTGCAGGAAAGGGTGAGTGACAGGTTGAAAACAGTAAATCTGTGGTGCAGACTTACCTCCATTCAGTAAAGCATTAAACCAGGTGCCTGAAAATAAATATATCCTTACTCATTTTTGCTGAATAGGGATCAAAATCAAAATCTGCTTGCTTTTTCCATTCTTTCAACCATCAAATACTCCTGCCATCAATTAAATGCTGTTGCTGCTCAAATACAGTGGATTTAAATACAGAACATTTTGGGAATAATGCCCAAGTGTATAATTGCATCATCTTCATAGTTTTCACAAACTGTTTCCAAACCAAAGAGAAAAATTGTGGGGTTTTTTTCAAGCATGCTTACTGTGTTTTATATTAAACTATACTAAAGGTTGAAGCACTATAAAAAAAGCCCTGTCTACATCAGGAGATGACACCAATTCAAGAAATTTCAGAACTTATCTTCTATACCATCACACCTCAGTGAGGGAATTTCCTGTTAATTCTGGGTGCAACAGATTTGAGCTAAACCTATCAAAACGGTCAGGGGAATCGACTACTCTTGTACCAAAAAGGAGATAATTTTATATCTCAACTTCATTCTAGCACCAATCACTTACGTGCAATTTGAAAGGAATTTTTTGCAGAAAATAAAGGTACCCTGTGACAGCTCTTTTTTGTAAGTTCACTGCCACAGGCCAAGGGCACAACTGCACAGAGGGTGCACATCAGCCTCCTGGACAGGAGCTACACAAAGCCACGGGGCTGCCAAAGCCCTGTGCTATCAGGGCAAGGCCTGAAGGGCAAGAACTGATAGCAAAAAAGAAAAAAAAAAAGGAAAAAAAATAAAACTATGCGTTAAAAAAAAAATGATAACAAAGCATTCGTTTGAAAGATGGCTCTCTGTAAAATTACCTGATTTGTAACAGAGGCGGTTTCCAGAATTTGTGCTAGCATTTGCTGCTTTGTAAATCCTTCCCAAAAAGGAGACAAAGAACAACTGGAAAAGTAACTGAAACTGCTGGTGCACTTTACTCAAATTTGTTCATTTTCATTGACTTTGCCTCAGTTTTCAAAGCATATTATATAGATATTTCATCTGCCAAAACTATCCAAAAGCTTTCCAAAAAAAGCTGTGCTTTTTCCCTGCTTCTCTCTCCAATGAGCTCTAATGTGACATTTTGATACAGACACTAGAACAGCATCCATCTCCTCCTCCCACAGCTCTGCCTGCCCAGCAGGGCTAAACAAAACTGGCTCTACATCAACACAGCCAGTGCAAGTTGTCACCAGAGTGACTTTCCACCCATGGTGAGGCTTTCTGAGCACATCCTGCACTCCACCAGGGGCAATTTCATCCTCCGAAGAGCTCAGCCCACACCTAAGCTTCAAAACAAGGAATCAGATTTCAGAGGTGCCTGTGGAAAACTGTTTTTGCTTTCCTTTCCTGCTTTGGACATGAACAATGTTGTAGCCACCAGAAACATAACTCCAAGGGGTTAAATTACCTGGAAAAAGCAAGTGCTTATCGAACACCTCATCTACTCAGAAGGCAGTGCACAAGCCCAGGAATGACTGGCACCAGAGAATTTGGCCCTGAGTTGTTCTGAGGTGGTAACACCCACATTTTGCAGCCCTTCAAATACAGATTTAAAAGTCACTGTTCCCCCAGCAGGTGCAGCTGGGCTGGATGAGGCTGCCCAGCTCAGATCACTGCAACCCTGCAAACTTCAGAAAGGCACTTGGGGATTTTGACTTCTAATGGCAACCAGTTTTCAATCCCCTTTGCTGTGGAGAGCTGAGGGAGGGCAGGACTGCTGCTTTTGCCACAGTGTGGGCTGATGTCACCTTTGAAAGATCACACACCTACAGTGTCACACGGCATGAGACTGTCACCAGGTCTCACAATCACCTGCAAAGGAAAGGAGCAGGTACTGAGGGATTCCCATTCCTGGTGAGAATTCAGAGAAAAGGGCGTTTTCCTCAGAGGCAACCAGTGCTTGGGGGACTGAGGCTTTGGCCAAACTCTGCCCTGGCACAGGGAGGACACCAGGCCAGGTGCCCTGCAGGGACAGAGCTGTCCCCTCCCCACTCACAATCACACCTTCATGCTGATGGCACTCTCTGGCCACAGAACATGTGCATAAACAGCCTCCAGTGAAAACATGTAAATATTGCCATTATGTAGTCCATGCTCACACCAAACCTTGTGCAGAACTTACCACACACAGCTGAACAGTCCACACAAGTGGCTTTTTTTAAAAGAAAGAAATGTGTTTATTTTTCCCTTGAAACTCAAGAGAAAACACATATTCAGTGGGAGAGAAATCTGAGGGGTTAAGTTCTTCCAACTGCCACTCAGACACAGAAAAGGAAAATTATCTATTTTACACTACAATCCAAAAGAATATTTAAAGTCCTGGAGATTCTTTCCCCGACCTCTTGAACATATTTATTCTCTCTGGCAATACGCTATTGAGTTAGTTCTCTAGACAGGACTAGGGAATTTCTGAGGTGGAATACTGTACATCTGGAACACAACCTCTGCTTTATTGGACAACTACAAAGTTCCTGCAAAGAAAAATGTGTTTGTCCTGCAGAAACCCCCAGTGTATCGACAGAGGAGATGGGAATTGCTCGTCTTGCAGGAGAGGGAAGCATGCTGCATGGCACGGAGGGGTTAGAGGCAGGTGTGGGCCTCAGAAAGCTGCTGTGGGAGGATGTGTGCACCCTCCCTGCAGCAGGCAAGGTGTAGGATGAAAGCGGGAATTGCCTGAGTCTCTACACTGCAGGGGAAGCAAGAAATCCTATTAAGGATTTATGCTGTACCAGCAAAATAACTTCCTCACTTGAAGCAGAAGCCAGCTTTTTCACTGTCTTGATTTTGCTCATGCTGACAGTGTGCAGTTCTTCAGTCAAGCCCTGTGCCAGCTTTGTATGGAGAGATTCAGCATCCGGAAATGGGCTAGCAAGGCTCCTGCCCCTGCTCGTGGGCACAATTTCATTTGCCTCTGACATGCACTCCCAAGACTTTGAGTGAACAGCCCTCCTGTTTCTGAACACGTGTAGAGAGAAGGAAGTTATTTACTACATGAACAGGTTTGAAATACAGTGATGTGCACATTCAAAAATATGTTCTAGAGAAGGGATGTATGGGAGGTGTCTTAGAAGACATTTGTGCCTGGTGTATAATAATAATAATAATAACAATAACAATAACAATAATATTAATATTATTATTATTAATAGTAATAATAATAATAATGTTCTCATTTACACAGCGTCCCCTCCACACACAGGGGAACATAACAAAATGAAACTTAAACCACATATCCTTACAAATAAAGGGACAGTGAAAGTTTTCATACAAAGGTTAAACAAAAAAATCTGTTTAATGTCACTCTGGGGATTACAGCAACTGGAGTAAAACAAACATCCAGAAGAAACTTTGAGGGGCTGCCTCAGGAAAAGCACGTGTGTGCCACCACATCTGCATATTCAATATGTCTTGCTGGGACAGCTTGGGGAAAATAGGAAGCTGGAAATTTTCAGTGTGGGAATTAGATGGAAGAATGTGAACCATCCTAAACAAAACAGAGTGAAGTTGCCAGCTGACTTGCTAAAATGCCAGTGCTCTCCAGGATCCCTTGAAACAGAGCTGAGCACTGGCCTTGCTCCTCAGGGAGTGGGTCAGGAGCCAGGAGATGTGGGCTGGATTCCTGCCCTGCAGCAAGCCCAGCGTGTGACACTGGGGACTCACTCAGCTCTCAGCTCTCAGCTTCCAGAGCTGGGTCCATGCCACACTCGTGGGCACGCAGCGTGTGACACTGGGGACTCACTCAGCTCTCAGCTCTCAGCTTCCAGAGCTAGGTCCATGCCACACTCGTGGGCACCCAGTGTGTGACACTGGGGAGTCACTCAGCTCTCACTTCCAGAGCTGGGTCCATGCCACACTCGTGGGCACCCAGTGTGTGACACTGGGGAGTCACTCAGTTCTCATTTCCAGAGCTGGGTCCATGCCACGCTCGTGGGCACCCAGTGTGTGACACTGGGGACTCACTCAGCTCTCACTTCCAGAGCTGGGTCCATGCCACACTCATGGGCACCCAGCGTGTGACACTGGGGAGTCACTCAGCTCTCACTTCCAGAGCTAGGTCCATGCCACGCTCGTGGGCACCCAGCGTGTGACACTGGGGAGTCACTCAGTTCTCATTTCCAGAGCTGGGTCCATGCCACACTCGTGGGCACCCAGCGTGTGACACTGGGGACTCACTCAGCTCTCAGCTCTCAGCTTCCAGAGCTGGGTCCATGCCACGCTCGTGGGCACCCAGCACGAGACAGCCCAAACATCCCAGGGTGAAACGGGGTCCTCAGTGCCCTCCAGGAGGAACTCACACTCTGGGACCCCATTTCACCACGATGGAGCTGGGCTAAAACCTGCACAGGAGCCTGAAGTGCTACAGAGCTCCAGGCATTACTTGGTTCGACATCTTCTGCCACAGGAGAGGGGCTATGGATACACAAAGGGCTATTGCTGAGTTACCTGCTGCTTCCCACGTCCTGAGGCAACTACTGCCATTCTATAAATATTGTCACAGATTTCAGTGCACCTGAAGACTTCTGTTTATGTTTCCTGCTTCAGGGTATCAAGGAACAATCTTCTCACAAAAGAATTCACTGTTCCAAAGGAGCCTAAAGAACACAGATCAGCGTGGAACAACAACACTGACAAGACTAGGAAAATACTAGATCTCAAGGGTGAAATGGTGGAAAGAAAAAGGCTTTTCCACATAGTTTAGTCAGCATGTATGCTGGGGGAAAAAAAGCAAAACAGAAAAAAAAGCTGTATTTCTAGCTTATACTTTTCTGTGGGCACACATTTTTTAAAAAAATTGGAACCATCAGAACTAGAGAAAGTTGTATTCTCATTGTACATGAGGGGGTCTGGTCACACAGATTAATTTACATTGTACTGTAGGCAAAGGTTTATTATGGGGTTTTTTAAATGAAAAGTGTAGACTCAAGTTGAAAGAGCAAGTGTAAAACAGATCTTGTTCTGCCCATCTGTATTTTCACCTCCAGCATGGTGAACTTCATGCTTTCTTCCTGCCCTGTTTGTGTTTGCCCTTAGTTTTACCCCTGCATTTCCAGAGAGGATTTCCAAGATTTTTGGCGTGCACAGATAGATAACACGTGTTGGTGAATTTAGCTGCCTTAATGGGGTTTTAGAGTTTCCACGTGAACCCAAGAACAGAAGCAAGAACAAAAGAAGTTTCCAAGAGGGATATCCCCTTGCAACCATTTCTCTGTGCATCCATTATAGATGCACCAGGTAACTTTCAGAAAGCCAGGGAATTTAGCACAGTTTCTGCGCTGTTACCTCGAGGAATAAAATGTTACAGTAACCTTCCTTTGGCCAGAAGCAACCCAAATCCTCCTTTAAGAATAACATTGTATTTTGTATCTTTAGCCTGCCTTCCTTATAAAACTGTATTTTCTAACTCTCACCTTTGTGCCAAGCTCTAACTGTGAATCTCATTTTCACAGCATGTTTCCAAAACACTATTGCCCTATTTTTCAGTTTTCCTCCAAGAACGTACTTCAGAGCCAGTGTTCATGAGGCAGGTGACATAACTTGGTCCAATTCAAGGGAATTGCCAATTTTAGAATGCCATTTACTACCTGAAAATGTGCTGGTGGCCACAGTCCAGAGAGGGAGGAGTCAATAGTTAAAAGCAATGCTGAAGTAATCCACGGGTACAAAAATCTTGTTTTGTAAGGGCCACACAGCTGCATCAGTGCCCTCCCCAAGCTGAGCTTACCCTCCTGTGAGGTTACCTTTCACTGTGGCAAGAATATATGAATTTCTTGTCCCTGGATCTCACTCTGGCTTGACTGGAAAGCCCAGGGACTGATGTCTTTTCTTCCTTCTGACAGAAAGCACAGGGAGAAGCTTCCCTGACAGCCAAACACCCCTTACCCACAGGCTGGCCAGTCATGCTACATCTGCCTGACTGCACAGAAGCCTTGGGCAGAAAGGAGGCTGCACCCACCTGCCCAAGACTCAGCAAGGGCCAGAGCCTCTCCCCACGCCAGGGTGAATGCTGTCAGTGCAGCTACACACATGTATCCATCCACCTCTGCCGGGTTTTGGACTGAACAGCTGCTAGGAAGGAAGATTTCCCAGACCTGCTGCTGGAACAGGTACCAACATCATGTCACACACACGTGTGGCTGCTGGGACTGCAGGGCTGTCCCTTTGAGATCAAGTTGGGAGGTTGGTTAACCATTGGGTTAATAAGCAGAAGATTAGGAGGGATAGATTTTTTGACGTATCCATCCACCTCTGCCAGGTTTTGGACTGAACAGCAGTTAGGAAGGAAGATTTCCCAGACCTGCTGCTGGAACAGGTAGCACACAGCATGTCACACACGTGTGGCTGCTGGGACTGCAGGGCTGTCCCTTTTAGATCAAGTTGTAGAGGTCTCAGAGTTCAATCCCCAGGAATGGCTTATGAAAGCAATTACCACCTGAAAGGTCTCTTTGTTTTTGTGCCACTGCTTTTAATAATAACGATTGCATCAGATATTTTCTGCCATCTCCATCTTCTTTGGCACTGCTAAGGAAGAAATGACAAAGCCCAACACTTAAAATAGCACCCAATGCAAGGAAGTGCAAGCAGTGAGGGTTGAGGTCTTCCATGCTGCCCTCCCAAAGCCCTTTCCCTTTGATGATTTTAAGCACTGAGTACCAAGCTCAGCCCTGCAGTGACATGCATGGCTGAATGGGGAATGCCTGCGGGCAGGGGCCAGCTCCTGCTCTGAGCACCAGACAGGCCTGTCCCGCAGGAGCAGACAGACACACAGACATCACAGGCACTGGGCATTCGAGGGACTTGTCTGGACAATCACAAATGGGTTTGATTCTTCAGGCAATCCTTTCGTTTATGCTCGGTTCAATCTGTTGCAGCAGCAACAATCACTGGCCAATTTTACAGCAAAACTGGGAATATAATCCAGACCTCCCACACTCCACACCCTCTGCCCATTCCCCGTCATATCAGCAGAGTCATGTTCTTGTCTGCTACCACTGACAAGTGAAAACAAGACCTGAAGTAAATACCCAAATCCCAAAGGCTCAAATCTCTAGCTGGAGTCTGCAGTGAGACATCAGCTCTGAATTTTGCCCCAGCATCTAACCACATATCCACAGTACACTGTATTTTGAATAAATCGCCAGTTCCAGGAAATACATGGCAGATGAGAATTATTGTACAGGGCAAACCATGTAATCCAAAATACAGCCTCATGTAGCACCTATTAGAAACATGAAGCCTGCAAAGTACAAAACCTCACCTTTTTTAAAAGAAAAGCCTCATAGTGACCTAGTCTTCACAACAAAGCCCAACAGCTAAAAGGATCCCAGCATTACAATTTCCAAATAACCCTCTGATCAGTTCCATTTTCTTTATATTCTTTGATCAAAAAATGAAAGCACACAACCAGCATTAGTTGCAAAGGGAACCCATCCACTGAACAGCCCGTGCTGACTCGTGTACGTGTGTATGCATGCACACAGATATGCACACAGGCAACGCAGAATCACACAGTCAGTAAGAGCGCGGTTTGGAAGGGACCTTGAAAGGCCACCTAGTCCAACCCCCTGCAATGACCAGGGACATTTTCAACTGGACCAGGTTGCTTGGAGCCCTGTCCAACCTGACCTTTAATGTTTCCAGGAATGCAGCAGCCACCACCTCTCTGGACACCCTGTGTCGGTGTCTCACCATCCTCAGTGTAAAAAACTTGTACCCGGTCTAAATTGACTCTCCTTCAGCTTAAAACCATTAACTATTGTCCTATTGCAACAGTCCCAAAAGGACCCTTATGGTTTAATTCATACACAAAGTAACATTCCCCAAACTGGATTTGAAGAAGCTCCACTAAACCAACTTTAAACCCAGTGTAAGACCATGGGTTGTATCACACTTGGTTGTTTTTTGTGGTCACACTTCAAATCTGATGAAGAAGGTCTGGAAGCCAACTTGTGAAGGACAGCTGGAGCCCCATGCAGTGTGGCTTCATGGAAGTTTAAATGAATCAAAAGAGAGAGAAGGGTTAGCTGGGCATGGGCTTTATTGTCCAAGCGTTTTTGCATCACTTCTGTCCTGCAGTCCCAATGGCCACTGCCCACAGGCAAAAAAAAAAAGCCACAAGCTACAACGATTCCTGTGGGTAAATTCACAAGTTTTTCATTCCACAGCTGAAGCTATGAAAATGCAGAGAGCACATGGAGTAGGGTGGCAGAAGAAAAGGAAGGATAAGGAAGGACTCTGTTATCTCTTAAGTGACTAATTTGAGCCAAAAGTTATCCTGCAAACTGACAGGCAAAAGTAACAAACAAGGTCAGGCTGAGATGGGAGCTAGAGAACTGGTGGATGTTATACCAAACCATGCAATAAAAGATGCAGGACAGACAACAGTGCAGCTTTATCAGCACGAGCTGCTTCCAGTCATAGAAGCCACGAGTGAGTTATGTGAATCCTCCTGAACCCCTGCCAAACAAAACTGTACGGCCTCCACTGAACACCAGTGTAACTGGAGGAAAAAAATGAAGCATTTATCTGGCAAGTGCTTTCTAAAAGAGCGTGGCCATGGCTGCTCGAGGGACTGGAATGCTAGAGATGGTTCCAGGGGGATGGAGCAGCCATCAGGGTGCACAAGAGACAGACAGGGATTTTTAATAAAATGCAGTTTATCACACGGTGATTACCACCTCCTATTTATACCACATGAGATCATGAAAAACATGGCCCATATTCCTTTACTCCGGGAAACACAAAGTCATCCGAGCAACCATGTGACAAATTGGCCCTTTTCATGCACTTTGTACTTGGTCTTTCTAAAGCTTTATTTTCAAACACCTGCCACTTACACTGAGAAATAAAAATCTGCTAGGGTAGTAATTTCTGTGCCCTCCTCTCCCCAGATCAACACTACAGTAGATTAGGATTATCAATCCAAATTCCAGGCTCTTCCACTCAACATGTAAACCTTAACTGTTCACAAGGAAGGACAGATGGTCTAAGTACATAACACATGAAAAAGAGAACTTCAGAATCTCCAGAAAATGCATCATCTATTTCTAATTTCTGCTGGCTAC
The DNA here is from genome assembly GCF_021018805.1 of Prinia subflava. NCBI lineage: Eukaryota > Metazoa > Chordata > Aves > Passeriformes > Cisticolidae > Prinia > Prinia subflava. The sequence goes on along the minus strand of NC_086250.1, from coordinate 963,142 downwards.
ACATAAGAGGCATTACAGACACAATGTGCCAAGACATAAAGAAAAACATACTTCAGGTAAGCTTTTCTGCCTTGAAGAGCACACCTTTTCCTACTCCCTTCTAATGTGGTTTGAAAGGCTTAGGGAGAGGAAATACCACATTATTTCCATGGTAAGATTCTGTGAGTTTGGGACAATACAGTGAAAGCCTTCATTAGCACTCCTTGGGAGTGACTTGTAGAACTTGCCTGTAGCTTTGCCAGTAATGAGTAATGCAACAATCACTAAGATACACCAACACTTCCTTCACACGGTGCCTGATGTCTGCTGGACTCAGCCCTCTTGTGAGCGATCCTGCTGCCTCCAGACAAGGAATCCCTGCCACAACAGGCCCGTGAGCTGCCACACCTCTCACCTGCTCCCCACTCCACGGAAATTCTCCATTTCAGCTGCGATGCTCCACAACTGATCAGAGCACAGACGATCTGCAGAGAAAAAATCTATCCCTCCTAATCTTCTGCACATTAACCCGATGGCTAACCAACCTCCCAACAGCACTAACTGCAAAAGTAACACTACAAGGGTAATTCACAGTGGGCAACACCCCAGTACAGCTCCTGTGTGTGGCTCCACAACCACTAAACCTGGCTCTGTGCACTGCTGGATCACCCAGGAGTACAAATTTCATCGGGATCAGGCCAAGGCATGTGATCAGGCTGCTGCTGAATGAGGCAGAGCGCAGGATGCGGGGCCAGCGCCAATCCTGCCCTGGCCCCGCGCCAGGCACAGGGGTGCAGACGATACCTGATCTGGCAGGAGCTCAGCACACTGACACCTGAGCCGGCATAAAGTCTGCTAGTAAAAAGTTAACCTGTCAGAAACTTCTTGAATTAACTTGAGCAGGCAGGGTGAATGAATACCAGGTCAGCGCTTCACATCATGTGGCCACCCCGCTTTGGAGCCAATAATAGGAGCTGCACTGCTGGCTTTTGTGCGCTGCCAAACCGCAGCCTAATGTCGATAGTGATGTTTATATGCATGGGGAACTCACTGCAGGATCAGGGCCTCAGAGTCCTTCAACTCGCCTTGCCTCCAACTTAACGCAAAAAGGAAAGAAAAAGGCACAGGGAAGCTAAACATTTAACCTCTAAGTAGTCAACAGAATCTACTAACACGGGATCTGTACTTGAAGGCGGAGCCATGACTGCTTCTGTAGCAGATAAATTTAAATGATGATTAAAATAGAGCCTATTCCTTCAGTGAAGGCACCAGTACAGCAAACACACCAGTAACGAGGCTGATTTGTGCACTATTTTAGCAATCCAGACAGTATTGAAAACACACCCTGTCATGTTGAGCAAATGCAAATTTTATTTTTTCTTTACAAAGAAAGGGCAGTCCTGCTCTTCTGAAGCTGTTTTGAAAAGCCTTACCTGATCCCTGGTAGAACTTAAGCCATTTTTAACACTGCTGCAACACTGCCCAGTGGTGAAATGTATACAGTTACCATTACATAAGGCTACAGACACATAGGAAACATGGTTTTCAAACATTCTTTCTTGAATGCTGGAAGTGACTGGAAATTGCTTGGTTTATGTGAGCACTTCAACAATTTTCAGAGCTAGTTCAAGAAGGCCATTAGCTGCAGCCGTTTTCAGAAGATTTTCCATTTCCCATTACACAGGCCCTAAAACGGTCCATGCAGAGATGTACGGCAACCTTGACGGCTGCCCAGATCTCAGAGCTGTTTCCAGCCCTGTCCCATCACTCCTGCAGGCATGCCCAGACACAGGGCTCCCAAACTTTGGTCCTGGAGGCTGTGACACCGCCTCACGGCCGTGCTGCACACAGCAGCAGCCGGCGCTGCAGCACGCCAGGCGAGGCAGCCATCCCTTTGCCTTTGCACCTTCCACAGCTGCACAAACCCCTGTCCCTCCCTGTGGGCCCAGGGCTCCCAGAGAGCTCGAGGAGTTCCTATCCAGCCCAGCATGGCCTCGGCAAACCTCGAGGCAGAGGTGGCCCAGGGGCAGACACCGGGGTGAAACGAGGGGGCTGGCTGGAGCATGGCACAGTACTGAGCTGCAGTCTCCAGCTGTGCCAGCTGGGAGATTTGGGTTTGACATTGGAGCAATTTCTTCACAGAAAGGTGATTAGACATTGGAATGGGCTGCCCAGGGAGCTGGTGGAGTCACAGTCCCTGGAGGTGTTTAAGGAAAGGCTAGACGTGGCACGGAGTGCCGTGGTCTGGGTGACACCGTGGTGTTGGGTCACAGGTCGGACTCGGTGATCTCAGAGGTCTTTCCCAACCTCATGGAGTTTGTGATTCTGTGAGGCAGCGCTGCTCTCTGCAGCCCTGCCACCCCTGCCCTGGTAGGGACCTGCCATCCGTGGTGACACCACAGCACCTGCCGTGGCTTCCCTGCACTGCCGGGGCAGGGAGCGGGCGAGCACTGCGGTGAGTAATGCCTCAGGAAAGTACTGCCAGAGGGCCGAGAGAGGTGATCCTGCCCCTCAGTCAGCCCTGCTGTACTGCACCCAGTTCGGGGCTCCGCAGCACAGAAGAGACATCGGGCTCCTGGAGAGGGTCCTGTGAAGAGTGCCAAGATGATGAGGGCACTGGAGCATGGCTGGTATGAGAAAAGGCTGAGAAAATTGGGCCTGTTCAGCCTCAAGAAGAGATGACTGAGAAAGGACCTCATCAGTGTCTGTATGTGAAGGATAAGTCAAGAGGATGGAGCCAAGCTCTTCTTGGTGACACCAGGCAATAGGACAAGAGGTGAGAGGTATAAACTGATGCACAGAAAGTTCCTCCTGAAAAAAAGGAATAATTTATTTCCTGTGTGGGTGTCCATGCACCGCACCAGACTGCCCAGAGAGGTTCTGGTGTCTTCCCTCTCCAGACACTCAAGAACTCTCTGGATGCCACCCTGTGCTGTGTGCTGGAACCGATGGCCCCGGTGACCGCTGAGGTCTGTCCCCCGACCGGGCCGGGTCCCGGTGAGCGCTGAGGTCTGTCCCTTCGCTCGGGCCGGGTCCCGGTGAGCGCTGAGGTCTGTCCCCGGCCGGGCCGGGTCCCGATGAGCGCTGAGGTCTGTCCCTTCGCTCGGGCCGGGTCCCGGTGAGCGCTGAGGTCTGTCCCTTCGCTCGGGCCGGGTCCCGGTGAGCGCTGAGGTCTGTCCCCCGGCCGGGCCGGGTCCCGGTGAGCGCTGAGGTCTGTCCCTTCGCTCGGGCCAGGTCCCGGTGAGCGCTGAGGTCTGTCCCCCGGCCGGGCCGGGTCCCGGTGAGCGCTGAGGTCTGTCCCCGGGCCGGGCCGGGTCCCGGTGAGCGCTGAGGTCTGTCCCTTCGCTCGGGCCGGGTCCCGGTGAGCGCTGAGGTCTGTCCCCCGGCCGGGCCGGGTCCCGGTGAGCGCTGAGGTCTGTCCCCGGGCCGGGCCGGGTCCCGGTGAGCCCCGAGGCCCCCCGGTCGTGCCCGGAGCCGCGGTGGCGCCCCCGGCGACGGCGCGGGGCACTGCAGCGCTGGGCGGCGGCGGGGGCGCCCCGCGGCCCGCGCTGTTTCCCGGGCGACGGGCGGCCGTGTTCCGGACCGTACCATTGCGCAAGCGGCGCGGGTGGGAGCGGGCGGGGGAAGCAGGCCGGGCCCGGCGCCGCCTCCTCCCCGGCTGCCTCCTCCCCCCGCGCCTGGCCGCGCCTCCCCCCTCCCGCGGGCCGGAGCGGCGCCGGGCCCAGCAGCGCGCGGCGCGGAGCGGAGCGGGCGGGCCCGGAGCGGCGGAGTCGGTACCGGCGGCGGGCGGGCCGGGCCGGGCCGGGCCGCGCCACCCCCTGCCCTCGCTGCCTCACCGCCGGCGCGGGATGCGGGCGGCGCGGGGCCGCGGGCTGTGAGCGGCGGCAGCGCGGAGACAAAGGGAGGCGGCGGCGGCGGGGCTCGGCGGCCGGCGCTGGGCACGGGGCGCGGGGGCCGCCGCCGGGGCGCGCCCGCCGGGATGCGGCGCGGGGCGGCGCGGCCGCGGCAGCAGCGCGGCGGCGGCAGCGGCGCGGCCCGCCCGGCGCGGCGGTAGAGGCGGCGGGGCCGGGCCGGCGGTCGCGCAGCAGCGTCTCCCGCGCCGCCCGCGCCGGCGATGTGAGGGCGGCGGCGGCGGCAGGAGGAGCGCGGCGCGGAGCGGAAGGCGGGCGGGCCCCGGGCGGAAGCGGGCCGGGCCCGGCGGCGAGGGGCAGCAGCGCGGCGCCGGCGGGGGCGGCCGGGCGCGGGCGGGCGTGCGATGGAAACGCACATCTCGTGCCTGTTCCCCGAGCTGCTCGCCATGATCTTCGGGTACCTGGAGGTGCGCGACAAGGGCCGCGCGGCGCAGGTGTGCACGGCCTGGCGGGACGCCGCCTACCACCGCTCGGTGTGGCGGGGCGTGGAGGCCAAGCTGCACCTGCGCCGCGCCAACCCCTCGCTCTTCCCCAGCCTGGCGGCGCGGGGCATCCGGCGGGTGCAGATCCTGTCGCTGCGGCGCAGCCTGAGCTACGTGGTCCAGGGCATGGCGGACATCGAGAGCCTCAACCTCAGCGGCTGCTACAACCTCACCGACAACGGGCTGAGCCACGCCTTCGTGGCGGAGATCAGCTCTCTGCGCTCGCTCAACCTGAGCCTCTGCAAGCAGATCACGGACAGCAGCCTGGGCCGCATCGCCCAGTACCTCAAGGGCCTGGAGGTGCTCGAGCTCGGAGGCTGCAGCAACATCACCAACACCGGCCTCCTGCTCATCGCCTGGGGCCTGCAGCGCCTCAAGAGCCTCAACCTGCGCTCCTGCCGGCACCTCTCCGACGTGGGCATCGGGCACCTGGCGGGCATGACCCGCAGCGCGGCCGAGGGCTGCCTGGGCCTGGAGCAGCTCACGCTGCAGGACTGCCAGAAGCTCAGCGACCTCTCGCTCAAGCACCTGGCCCGCGGGCTGGGCCGCCTCCGCCAGCTCAACCTCAGCTTCTGCGGGGGCATCTCGGACGCGGGGCTGCTGCACCTGTCGCACATGAGCAGCCTGCGCAGCCTCAACCTGCGCTCCTGCGACAACATCAGCGACACGGGCATCATGCACCTGGCCATGGGCAGCCTGCGGCTCTCCGGCCTCGACGTCTCCTTCTGCGACAAGGTGGGGGACCAGAGCCTCGCCTACATCGCACAGGGCCTGGACGGGCTGCGCTCGCTGTCGCTCTGCTCGTGCCACATCAGCGATGAGGGCATCAACCGCATGGTGCGGCAGATGCACGGGCTGCGCACCCTCAACATCGGCCAGTGCGTGCGCATCACCGACAAGGGCCTGGAGCTCATCGCCGAGCACCTCAGCCAGCTCACGGGCATCGACCTCTACGGCTGCACCCGCATCACCAAGCGGGGCCTGGAGCGCATCACCCAGCTGCCCTGCCTCAAGGTGCTCAACCTGGGACTTTGGGAAATGACTGAGAGTGAGAAGGTCAGGTGAGAGGAGGAGGAGGGTGCCCCGAGCCCTCCGTCTCCTCTGGAGGGACTCACTGACTGACTGACTGACTGACTGCTGCAGAGGAGGAGAGAAAGAGAGAGGGGCATGCACAGAGACATGCTACCCACGCACTGCCACCGCAGGGAGGAGCACAGAGGAAGAGGGTACATCCTCGACCCTTCTGTGCTGCCTGCCTACCCTTGCTGTGGAGGAGGAGGAGGAAGGGGGAGCAGGAGGACAGAGAGAAAGCACCTATCCATTTTCCAGGTCACGCCCCAAGCTCCGTGCTGGGGGGACAGAGCTCTCCCTTCCCACAGCTTCCTTCCCTGCGGAAGAGGTAGAAGCCCACACTCTTATGCACTGGGGCTAGAGACACCCCTCTTTATCCCCACTCCCACGTTCCATCCCCTCAAGCACTAAGGATGGATAAAGAAAGACCCTTGTTCTGCCATGTATTCAGAATAGATTATTTTTGGTTTATATAAAGGAGAGTGGGAATGGAGATGGGAACAAAAAATAGCAACAGCAGAAAAGGCTTCCTAGCTACCCTTGTGTACCCAGCCAGCCAGCGCTGGGCACAGACACAGCTTTTGATAAAACAACCATTCCACCTCTGTGCTTGCCCCTCCCCTGTCAACACATTTGTGACAGAAATACTGCTCCCTAGGTACATTGATTTTTTTTTTTTTCCTTTTAAATCTCTCTTCAGTCTCCAGTTTCATGTTATTCTCTGCCGTGGGTGGATACAACCTCCCACTATTCCAGTTCTCCACTGCACTGAGACTAGCGATAGCTACAGCCTCCCCTTTTGTCAGTATGTTTGTGTCATCCTGCACTGTGGGTAATGGAAAAGTCCAGGCACTCCGTGCTCTCTCCCCGTGTCTCCACCAGGATGAATACACCATTTCCTCCTTCTCCTGTCTCTGTGGGGACTGCACACAGGCCCCGCTCCCTTAAGCCTTCCTGTGCACTGGGGGACACTGAGAGTTACTGAGACTTGTCTTCCCTTTCCTCATTCTCTCTGTTTCTCCCCTCCTTGGCAACAGGGATAGACATATCCAGCCACATATCCATTCCTCTCTGGGTTGGGGGCGACCAGGTAGAAGGGAGTTCTAGCTCCTCTCTACCTGGGGGACATGAGGAAGAATCTCCAGCTTAATTTCTGCTTCATTTGAGATACTGTGACCTGTTTTTATTTTGAAATGCATAAAAAAAATTACTGCTACAAAAACAGCCTCTTACTCTCCCATCTATCCCTTGCTTACATCCTGTAACTGATCCCAGTTTTCTTCACTCATTCTCCCCTTTACAGTATTCATTTTCTTACATGGTTTTATTTTTAAAGACATATGAAGTTGCTGTTCTTGTGGATTTTTAAGTACATTTTTTTTCTGCTGAATATATTCTATATATATAAATATATATATGATGTCTGGCTACCTCGTTTTAATTTGTTACTTTTTTTTTTTTTTTCCCCTCCTCAAAAGCCCTGGAATTCTTACAGGAAAGAGATTTTGAGACTGAAACATTTTTGTGCCTAGACTGGAATAATGCCCCTTGGGTTTGTTCTTATTTTTGCCCCTCCTCTGCTCCACCCTTTTTTTTTTTTTTTTTTTAATTTTTGTTTTTAGGCTTAGCCTACTGTGTCCCACCTTCTGGTTGTGCCTCTCCCTCCCTCTTCACTGGTAACTGGGGACCCAAACTGTGCTTCTGCATTTTTACTCTTCTAGCACAAATATGTAACGTGAGAATTCACGCTGAGGATTGGGCTACTGTTAACAGAAATGTGTAAAATGCAAGTTTGTTTTTAAAAAAAATGATATATATGGATATATGCAAATGCTTTCCCCTCCCCTGCTAAGCCTACAAAAGGTCACTATGCCAGGCTTCCTGTTTGGAGGTGGAAAGGAGCAGAGCTGGCCTGCGGGCCCCAGGGCTGCCATGTGAAGGGGAGGAGACTGAAGTTCATCTGTCTTATCTCTGTTCTGTCAATAAAATGGAGCTGGGTCTTTAGATTATTTTTTAATTATTATTTTGAAGAGGAAGAGTAAGCTTGGGTTTTGTTTTTGTTTTGTTTTCATTTTTTGGTTGGTTTTTAAATATCTTGGCTTTTTTTTTTTGCTTATCTGTTCAAAATCGCAAATCCTCCACAGTAACAGGCCAGACCACGGAGTTAACGCAAACCCAGAGACCCCTATGGATTAATTGTACTGTTTGTGAATTTGTATAAAAAAATAACAAAGATCCTCTTAAAACATTTTATATTCTTACAGTAAAAGGTTAAACATATTTATATAATAAAAGAGGAAATATGAAGTATGTTTTTGAAAAAAAAAAAAACAAGCCGTATCTGTGTTGTGTGTGCTTATTGAAGAGTGTGTTGGGTTTGGTGAGAACAGCCCTGTGGCTGATGGGGATGTGGGGCTGGCTCTGTGAGCCATGGGGAGGAGGGAAGGGAGCTGGAGCCTCCTGTGCAGGGTGCTGAGGAACACCAGCAGGAGGGCTCTGTGACCGGGGCTTGGCAGGGCCCTCGTGCCCGCGAGGGTGCTGGCAGCATCCCTGGGGACAAACCCCATCCAGCTGCCCATGGATGGAAGTGTCAGCTGGGTCTGAGGGCAGACAAACCTGCCGTGCTGAAATTAAAAAAAAACAACTTATCAGCTGAATCGACTGTTTGGTGATAGAGGACAGCACTGGTGAGCGGAGCAAGAGGGCCTGCCTTTCTTAATTCTTGTGAGCTCCAGATAAATTGCATGGTGGAGGATTTTGTAGTGATTTAAACTGCGGCCCTCCCCGGATGGAAGACTCAGCAAATAAAAACATTTCCCAGCAGTGACAACCACCACAAACCCATGCCCTTGCAGACCTGGGAAATCTGAAACGCCTTGGTTGATTTCCACTGCCCAGCCGAAGATTAAAGAGAAAGTAAAAAGTGGGACCGTGTTTAAAAAAAAAAAAAAAAAAAAGAGTTTGAATAATCTAAGGTGTCCTTTGTCCTGCCCCATAATCTTTCTCCTCAGCGTTATGACTTTTAACCCGCTGCGGTCCCTTTTTAGCCTCCCCGGCGTGGGGCGCTCCATTGTTGCCGGCGATGGAGTTAAGCGGTGTTGATGGGGCCGGCACAAAGCCCGTCTCCCCGGCCGGCGGCGGGGCTCGCCTGCCCGCTGCCCCCTTCCTGCCGCCAAGGAGGGGGAATGCGAAATGGTGGAAGAAGGCAGAGCCATTGTTCAGGAAAGTTAAAAGAGGAGCTGTCCTTGCTTGCTTGCTCAGTCATGCATACTCAATCTGGCCGGGCCCGGGTCCCTATGGAAAGGAGGAGGGCGATTCTTCCCCTCTTTTTAACATTCCTCTCCAGGCCTGCCTGTATTTAAGCTGCTTTCCTCCGCGCCGAGGAGGAGGGAGGGGGATGGTCTGAAGTTCCTGTACATTTGCATTTTAAGCACTTCTAGCGCTGAGCAGGCCACTTTGTTCCCGCTGCAGCAGCCGCGGCTGCTGCTGCTCCAGGTGGGGATGCCCCCCAGGTGGGGATGGCCTCCGGGTGGGGATGCCCCCCAGGTGGGGATGCCCTCCGGGTGGGAATGGCCTCCAGGTGGGGATGCCCTCCGGGTGGGGATGCCCTCCCACAGAAGGTGCCCTCGGTGCCCGCACCTGCTGCCCTGCTGGGCCTCTGCCCCGCAGGTATTTCGGCTGAGGCTGGACCGGCCACACTCTCGTTGCCAGCTCTACCCACCTCACCTCTTCTATGCCACTGCTGCATTTCAAAGGGGAAAGGAGTGCCTGACTCCGGCCCTCTTAAAAAGAAACACCGTCTCTTCTGCCTCCTAAGGACCTGGACTTCGCAGGGTCAGGACTTTGAGGCATGTGTTGTTCTATTCCCTCCTTTCCAAGACTTCCAAGCCTTCTGCTGGGAGTCCATTCACAAAAGCTGCATTGTTTGCTTTGGGGAAAACAATTGGATCTAATTGAGCCTGACACTATATCCATCTTCCTCTACTTGGAGGGAAGTGTTGAGGTCTGTCTTTCTTGCATCAAGAAAAGAGTTTACAGTAACTTCTTGATGGAAAAAGAGTGTGTATGTATGAGTGTTATAAAAACCAGGAATTCCAGATCAGGTTCCCGTAACAGCTGAAAACGTAATTGCTCCTGCTGGGGTCAAGCAGCAGTCCCAGCCAAGGATGGGGAGTGATAAACCTCTCATAAAGTAGGTTTGTTTCTGCTGGGCTTGGGCGAAAATGGCATCTCCTTATTAAGCCCCATGTTCATATGGATAACAGTGGGACACCTATGTTTCAATATAATGTGTGTGCTCATAAGCTCCATAATCAGAACTAGGACAGGATTTTTTTTCCCTAAAAAATCCCCTGAACTTCTCTCAACTTACGAAAAAAAAACCCCAAACCAAAAGCATTGCCCACATGGCCCAACATCCTCTTTTAAGGGGAACACAAGCCAAAGGAAGTTGCCAAAACCAAAGCCTCCCTGAAGCCCAGTTCTTAGACACCCTGGACTGTTCCTGTAGACGGAGCAAGTGCTCCTCATACCTTCCTCTCCTGCCCCATTGTGACAGCACCTCCTCAGACACAGACCAACCACCAGAGACCAATTACCACATAACTTCTCAGCACAACCAACCACTCTTGAATTTTTGAACATGACTCAGTTGGCAACTGGGGTAGAAAACCATAAAAAACATCCACTACTTTGAAATGAGCTGGAAGTCTGCTGTCTGTGTGAGGGAGCCCAGGGTGCCCCAGCAGAGGCTCTGGTGCCAGCCCTCACCGCTGTGCCCTGCAGAGGCAGTGGGGCAGCAGGGCCCCTTGCCTACACCTGCACAAGGCAGGGCACGCAGGGTGACCCAGGGACCTGCTTTATGCCCCGGCAGCTCTGAGGAGCAGAGGGACACGCTCAAGAGGTGGTGGCAGAAAGCAGAGCAGAGCAGGAACCATGTGGAGGAGGGAGGAAGCGACTGAGCAGGAGAGGAGGCGGCCAGGGAGCGAGGGGCAGCAGCTGGGGACGGCAGCTCACAAGCTGCAGTGAACTCCTGCGTGTGCATGGGGTCCCTGCTCTGCTGCAGCAGCTGCTCCCCTCACCAGATCCACGGCTGGCTCCTCTCCCTGGGAGATGGGAGGAAAAGCAGGCTCCACCTGGGTTCTACTGCCCTTGGACTAGCACATGGGAGGTCCGTGCATGACAGATTTATACATTTTATACCTTCCCGCTGCACGCTGCGGGTTCGGCTGAATCAGTTTGTCATGGTGGCTCTGGGGTCCTTTGTTTGGTGGCAATAAATAACGGGGTCACGGGGCAGCTGTCAGCCAAACCACCTGGGGCCTGTGCCACGGCCAGAGGTGATCTCCCTGCTAGACAGCACAGAGCTTACCATGAACCTGCCCTTTGGGGGTCAGGGAAGGGCTAAAATGACACCTGGGTGGCCAAGACGCTCACAGATTTTGGAACCAAAGCTAGAAGTTAGCACAGGCTACCACTAACAACTCCAGGGGAGATGTCCCTGGATCTGGCAGCCTCGCTATGTACACGTGTGGGATGCTCCAAGAAAACCAAACCCTTTTTCTGTTTTCCCTCTCTCCCTCCTCTACCTTAAATGCCACTCTTTCAGCCAGCAGCTCTGTAACAGTGCTTTCTGTGGAGGAGGAAGATAAATGGATAAACTGGGCTGGGTGGTGCGGGCCGGACCCCTCAGGACATGAGCGAGGCCCGGCGCCAGCGCTGCTGGCGGGGCTGCACTGCCACTCCCCACTGTGGCCGCCCAGCCAGGCCGTCCTGCTCAACTCCCCAGCCCCAAGCTGCACGAAAGAAAGAGCTGGAGAGGGTTCATCAGCCTCCTGTGCCAGAACTTAAGCCTCCAGCCACATTTGGCAGGGATGCTAGTGCTTCTCCCCCTTCTTTAATTAAATTTACCATATGCACTAGCTCAATGACAGCCCAAACTGAAATTGCACGATGGAGATTTTGAAAGATCCAAACCTGATCTGGCCCTGCAAGATGAATGAAAATGGGATTTTCCTTAAAAAATTCCTAAAATCTGTGCTGTTTCTTAGAAAAGGTGTCAAAAGTTTAATACCATTGCCTGGACACACACCCTGAGCAAGTGTTTCCACATGAGAGGGTTACTGAGACATAAACCAAACTCATATTCTGCTACAGAAACTAACTCAGATCTAGAAATGGGAACCTCCTCCTAGTTATTTTCCTTCCTCTGAGTCTTGTTTCTCTGGGCACAGTCTAGTGATTTCATGATGAAGCAATTTCCCCTCCCAGCTTTGGAAAAAAAAAAAAATCCCAAACAAATTTTATCTGAGCTTGGTCCTGTTCCTCCCTCTCCTTTGCCTCTTTCTTCCCCCAAATGTCCCAGCTGCACAACCCTTGCATGTCTTTAAGGGTCTGGCAGTCGGCACACAGACCCCAGCTCTGCAGCCAGCAGCCTCTCTCCTTGTTCAGTGAGCTGAAATGCCAATAAATCTCCCTTGTGACAGCTGCGGTGGCACGCGTGGCTCCCCAGCTCCAGCATGGACCAGGTGCATCCTCCAGTGTCACAAACTCCTCCTGCCACACTGGGCACAAGTCTCGTGAGGCAGCTGTGCCCAGGTGAGCTGGCTCCTCTGCTCCCCGGGCTCCTGGAGCTGCCAGGGGTGCAATGCCTGGCCTGGCTTGGCAGAGCTCCATCCGCCTGCCCAAGGCGCCCCATGCAAACTGAGCAGAGGTGCCGGGATAACGAGATCCCTGGGATAACGAGATCCCTGGGGCTGCTCGCCTCCCTAACACCCAGGAAAACCAGGGGGACAGATGGGACCACGCTGCTGCCTCTGGTGCTGGCCAGGTCTCTGCAGTCACATGAGCTGGGTGGCGCATCCCCATCGCCATCCCGTTCTTGTTCCCTATCCCTATCCCGATCCCCATCCCGATGATCCTGATTCTGTTCCCCATTCCCCATTCCCACCCTGATCCTGATAAGCCCCATCCCAATCCCATTCCCATCCCTATCCCATTCTCGATCCTCATCCCATTGATCCCCACCCTGATCCCGTTCCTGCTCCTCATTCCCATCCCGCTGATCCCCATCCTGCTGATCCTAATCCCATTCTCCATCCCCACCCCGCCGCTCCCGCTCGGCCAGGGCCGCTCCCCGCGGGCGCAGTGCGCGCCCGGCCCGCCAGGCGGCAGCATTGCCCGCCGAGTGCCGCGCTCGGCACGGCGCGTAATTAATCGCAATTAACGAACGGCTCTGCGCCGGCACGGCGCGTAATTAACCGCAGGTAATGAAGGGCTCTGCCCGGCTGCGCCCGCGCCTACTCGCGTGTCTTAGGGGCAGCAAGCGGAGCGGTGAGGAGCGCGATGGACGGCGGGGCTCACCCGTGCGGAGGATGCCGGGGCTCACCCGTGCGGAGGATGCCGGGGCTCACCCGTGCGGAGGATGCCGGGGCTCACCCGTGCGGGGGATGCGGGGCTCACCCGTGCGGGGGATGCCGGGGCTCACCCGTGCAGCCCCGCACACAGCACGGCGCGGCGGGACGCGTAAAGGGAGGGAGAGCTTCAGGCCGCTCATCGCCACCACCAGCAGCGCTTGGGGATGGTGAAGGGTCCTGAGGGTTTGCACCATAAACCAAACCGGAAAGCCACACCTGGCAGAGCTGAACTGGGAGTCAGTCACAGAACCAGTGAATGGTTTGGGTTGGAAGTGATCCTGAAGATCATCTAGTTCCAATCCCCCCTGCCATGGGCTGGAACACCTTCTGCTAGGAAGTGGTTGCTTAAAGCCCTACCCAGCCTGGCCTTGAACACTTCCAGGGATAGAGTATCCACAGCTTCTCCAGGCAACCCCTTCCAGGGCCTCCTCCCCCCCCAATAAAGACTTTCTTCCTGGTAAGTAACCTAAACCAAACCTCTTCCAGTTTAAAACCATCCTCCCTTGGCCTATCACTACACATCCTAGTCAGAACTCCCTTTCCCATCTGGGTACTGGAAAGTGCTCCAAGGCCTCCCCAGAGCTTGCCCTTCTCTTGGGCACCCCAACTCTCTCAGCTGTCTTCACAGAAATGCTCCAGCCCTCTGATCACTTCCATGGCCCTCCTGTGGACTCGCTCCAACAGGTTCATCTCCCCATCACGCCAGAACATCACAGCCCACCATCAAGAGCTGCCTCCTGGAAACCATCCATCCTAGACTTAGCACTTCTGCCCTAGAACTCCATCTCTTGACAGCAAAAAAATGACTTTTTTTTTTTTTTTTAGGCATGCAAGTGTGAGAATGGTAATGGAGCAGGACCAAACTAAAAGTAATGCTTAGATTATTTTATTTCAGTTCTGTTCTGCAGGGTTCTCCTGTGTTGTTGGCACAGTCACTCCACTGGATACCTCTGTAGTGATTAAGGTATCTGGAGCTGCATGTGTGTGTCCTTTTTAGCACATAAATTTAAATAGTCTTTTTTATCCAGTTCTCACACTGCTGCCACATGGTGCCCTGTTCAGAAGCAACTACACATTGTAATTTACAGAATTTTAATAATTAGCTTCTGCAGACTCATTACATACACAGACATCAAAAAGGGAAAAGCACTAATGGGGAACTTGACTGAGGTGATGTCCCAGATCTGTGTGTGGCCAAACAGTGCCTGGTGTCCACCCCTTCCATCTCCAGTCCTGCCGGTTTCTGCCACTTGGAGCAGCAAAAATGGAAATGAGCTTTCCAGCCCAAGGTAGTCCTGGAGAGGGAAGGTCAGGACAAAGCTCACCTTCCCAGTTCCTGGTGTTCCACACACACTCACCCAGCAGCCTGGAAAGGCCGGTGTCCCAGTGGGGGCTGTGGAGGAGCCCCCAGCAGCAGGAGCCCCTCCAGAAAGCCCCCTCCCTCTCCTCTGTGCAAACTCCCCAGCTGTCACAGCCTTTACTCCAGGCAGTGGCCAGCGTGACCCGACAAGTGCAGGGCTGGCAGCCCTGCAGGGACACGTCCTGGACATCCCCAGGACTGTCCCTGCAGCAGGGACCACCCGTGCACATCAAAGGCACCACATGGCCCTGCAGCTGCTGCCTCCCATCGTGGTGTCCCCTGCCCAGAGTCACCTGTCCATTAGCCAGACTCGCCCAGACCACACCGAAGGCCAGCCCAGCAACAGCCACTTTTGCCCTCACACCCAGACCACAGGGCACGAGGGCTGGTGCCCGTGCTGCCCACTCCCTTCCCCTCCCTGCACTGGCTCCAAGTGCAGGGAGCCAGGGGGCACTGGGGAACACGGGGAAATATCCTCTGCCACCCACACCTGCCAGGCCTCAGTGGGACAGGGAGGCTGCGTGTGAGCGGCCGGGTGTAACTTCCACCCTGTCCCTAGTGCCAAAAACAAGCATGTTAAAGCTAATCTACCCCTGTCTCAGCTCAACTGCTTTTCTGTGACTAAGCCCCTTATAATGGTTTTACTAAAATCCCCTTTTGATGGAAAAAATCCCAGCTGGAAGTTTCGGGCAGCGGCACAATGTGCAAGTCTGTGTGTCCCTTTCCCCAGCTTCACAAAAGCCTCTAATCGAGTGGAAAATTTGCTGGAGGCCAGAGGTTTAGGCCTGCAATTATTTTTTAAGGGATTATCAGGAGAGAATGGCAGTACTTACGACCCCTCCTCTCTTTGTGCTCTGCTCTGTGCCGCTTTCAGATGGACTCAGCCAGAAACCTAAACCACCACAGCTGGATCCAGCAAAACCAGGGCTGGGCTGGGCAGCTTGCCTCCTCTCTGTCTCACAGGACACATCCCAGACTCCAGGTCAGGTGAGCCCCACTCCAGCAGCATGCAATGAACAGAAGTGCTTTTCCACAGAAGCAACACTCTCAGATTTTTTTTAAAGAAAAGCTTGAGAAAAAGCGAACGAATCCAGCCCCGTGAGCCTCAGCGGACTGAAAAAGCAAGGAGCCAGGAAGGATGAGGTCCATTGGACAGGCTGGGCTTTGGCTCTGCAAAGCCATTATGTAGGAGGTCTTACACAAGTTCCCTGCTGCAGGCTCCAAAAAAGCCTTGGCAGGGGAGAGGCGCGCTCTGTAACACCCAGCTTTGGAGGGCTCTGCTCCAAGGGTGGATCCTGGCCTGGAGGTCCTCGGGGCTTTCGTGGCCTCTGAGAACAGCCAGACACCACTAAGGATCCAAAACAACTCCTTGCTGGGCACGGGGCCACTCATGTCAGCATGCTGAGCCTGGAGGGGAGGCACTGCTGGCCCCCCTGCCTCCTCCAGGGCTCCCAGGAGCTGCCTGAGCTCGCACTGGCCCAAAATCAGGTGCTGCTCCTCTTCCATCACATTGCCATGTTCCCGCTTGCCTAACAGCAGTGAGCCATAGCCAGAGGGAGCAGGTGCTCCCTGCTTCCAACAGCGCCCAAGGAAGCAGGAGACCTGCTCTAATCCCTGCTCCCTTCACTTCCAACCTATCCCTTCTGGAGAAGGCATGACCCAAGCACAGGGAAAAGGGCCACTCTTCTCTGCTCCCATGTCAGCCACACCACAGTGTGGATGATCGTTCCAGACACGGGGCAAGAAACAAAACGTGGAGGAAGCTGCAGACCTCTCAGCATGTGGCATCAGGCAGCTGTGGGCTCAAACAGAGAGGCAGGTTGTGATCCCTGGGCTTTCCTGGAGAAGATGTTTCAAAACAAAGCAGCAGCTGCCACTGGGGCTGTTTTGATCTTCCGTGTGCTCTGAATGCACCTGGGCAGGCTGAGGGGCCTTGCAGGGTGCTTGCCTTCTGGCTGGTGGTCAGACCCAAGCACTTCGGAGCAGGCATTTAAATAAAAAACTCAGCACCCAAGGGGTGTTAAACCAGAAGTAATTTTAAAACCCCAAACTAGCACAGAGAAAAAGTCAAATGAAGCAATTGTGGAATTACAATGCCTCCAGGAGCTAGGTGGTGCCTGAACTGGGGATTTGATTTTGCAATTTTGAATGCTGCCTAAATGTCATTTGACTTTGTTTTGGTTTTCTCTTGGATCAGTTTTTTTGCCCCCTCTACCTCATTCTCTCCCTATGGACATATTTTTTTAGGATTTTAAGACAGTAAGATGAAAAGACAAATGGCCAATCCTGCTCAAAATTGCTCACTAAGGCTGATGTGCTTTGAGACAATTTCTGAGTCTGCTCTCCAAGACAGCTTGTGAACTCCAGACTCCCAAGATAAGGAATGCAGTGAGCAGCAAGGGATGGGACCTGTGTGATTTACTAGTGGCACTACAAGTGTGAGATCAGGTGAGGAGTCAGCTCCAGCCCCAACCTCTCACCCCAAACAAATGGAGCCCCCCATGCATAGTGCCATAGAGGAGCCATCCTTCACTGCCTCCAAGAAAGCCCTGCTTATAGTATCACTGGAATACCACAGTCTTCCAGAGGTCAGCATCTGAATTCTGCAGAGGCAGGATAATATATACTTGGACCATTCCTGAAAAGGGTTTATCTCACCTGTATATAGCCTGCAGCCTCCTTACTCAACCACTTCCAGTTTCCTTCTAATAACTTTTTTCCACATCTGCCTCAAATATTTTATTTTTTACCCAGATTAAGCTGTGTTTTTAATGCTCTCCACAACTGGCAACAGAAAAAAAGCTGAGGAGTTTTCTGTTTCAGACAGGCTCTTCCATCCTGGATGGACACTCCTTTCTCTGAGTCCTTGCACTCAGCTCCCTCCAGATGCACCTCAGATGCTTCAACTCCCCCTCTGTGCAGGGCCAGCCTTGTGATGAACCCAGTTTTCATGTGGCATTGTACAGGTGGATTTCTAGATGCATGATAAACCTGTCTGGAAGCTATTGCTAGCCTCAGGAAATTTGTGCCCTGCAAGAGTTGAAACCAGAATCCTGACAGTGTAAAGAGATTTACCCCAGCAGGATGTCACAAAGATTCCATATGTTTCAATATTACAGTGTTGTTAAGTTATATATTAGATAAAGATACAACTTCTCACAGGTTCTAGTACACGTTCATTTCTGTCCCTTCCGTGCCATTTCCCTGAAGAAAGGCCCTGCAGACAGAAGGGTTTCAAAACACGTCTGCAGTTCCTGCCCTGGGGCTGTGCTGTGTCAGACAGGGCCTGGGTGTTGAAAGGGCTGTCTATGCGTTCAGCTGCACACTGTTACAAACATTTAAAGATGCTGCTGCTTCCAGAAAGGAAGGACAAGCTGTTATTATTATGAAAGCTGGGGGGTTTCCAGGGTTGCTGGTGTGCCAGCAGAGGATCCACAGCCAGGACAGACAATCATGACAGGAGAATCCACAAGTGCCTGAGGACCACCTACGCAACATCTGCACATCTCATGCACCAGGTGCTGCTCCCTGCAGCACAAACTCGGGCATGCACTCAGAGTGCCACTGCCACCAGCCCTGGCTTCCACACAGCAAGGTCACGCAGCCTGCAGAGCGAGGAGCCCCGGCTCACAGAACCTGTCACTTACCAGGAACGTGTGGTGTTGTGCAAATCCAGCCCACAGCTGGGACTGGCAGGACACACTTGAGCTATCACACTCACAGAGCAGAAAACAGAAAAACTGCTCTGCCCACAGCTGCCCAAAACTGCAGGCAGTTTAAGCCAAAGACTAAAAAGGGGGCCCCCAGAGAAGTCGGGGGTCAGGCTCCCAGAGACACACCAATGCAGAGCCCAGAACAGAGGCTGCACAGAGGAGCTCATCCCAGCAGCAAGGTCACACTGCACAGGCATGTGCTGCTCTGCAGAGGTGAGTGCACCTAACACAGCTCTGGTCACTTAGGCCACAGATCCTACACACTTCAAGGGTGGGAGCATCTCTCCTTTCTGCATGAGCTGTTCTCAAAAGCCAAGGCTGAAATCCTGGCAATAGTTCCCCACTTTCATCAAAAATGAGAGAAAAGAACCCATCCAATACAACAAAGAAAAATAATCAAAAAAAATCCCGAGTCAAGAGCCTGCTGCAGCACAGAATGAAAGTGTGCTTACTCTTTTCTGCAGGAGCATATTTCTATATATTTCTTATATGTTCTTATAACATATATTTCTTATATCAGGCTGAAGGTGGCCATGGAACAGGGTTCAGCACGTTCAGCATTTCTGGAGGATCTTTATTTTAGTAAATATGCAGGGGGAAAACCTCTGTCAATACAAATCCTATGGAAAATACTGCTCCTGCAGACAGAAGAGAGACCAGTTCTGTTTGTGTACTCAGGCACTGCATATATGAAGATATTTTAGAGGCCTCTATACTTAGCCATTGTGGTTTCAATCTTTCCCAGGCCAGAGGTAGCTGTGTAAGCATACAGTGAGCACTGGCTAAACAAGGACTTTTGAAACCATACTATTATTAACAAATTAGTTAAAAATGGTTTCTTTTTTTTCTTTTTTTTTTTTTCTTTTCTTTTTTTTTTTTTTTTGAGGATGAGGGGAGAAAGGGAAAAATCTAGACGTCAAGATAAAATCCTAAAAAAGCTTGGGAAAAAAAAAAAAAACAAGAAACCCCAACAAAACAACAAACAAACAAAACCAAAAAACCCCCAAAACAAACCCTCATCATCCTTCTAGCCCTTAGAGTCAGCTGGGTTTTTTCAGTATCTCTTTTCATTTAACTGCAGCCAGGCCACTTCAGGTCATGCTTTTACCTGAGCTGGGCGGGATGGCAGCCCGGGTCCCCAGGGTGCTGCAGGGACACCAGGGTCCCTCAGGACGCCACACGGGTGACTCAGGCAGAGCAGCTCCCTCCTCTGAGTCAGCAATGCCCCAGAGCCCTAGCACCACACCAGGGCACTGCCCTGGTGCCCTCCAGAGGGAATAAATGTGTGCCTGACCACGCTGGTGGTTGTTAAAGACAGCCCAGAGCTTTGCCAAGCTCTGCCCTTGGGCCACGTGAGTGCTCCCCGTGTGTGCAATTCCATTTCTGCCTCCCTCCCTGCTCTGCCCTCCACTGCTCCAATGGCTGCTGGGTTTCACCCAGCCCTAAGTGCAGTCTGAGGCTTGCACGAACAGCTCCAGCACTGCCCAAAACTAAGAACCTGGAATTTTTTGCTGACCCCACCTAAGCACATTGGCTGCACAACCTAAGCATGTCTCCCCCACCTTTTCCTCTCCCTTGCCTTCCCCACGTGCAAGAGAAGAATCTCTTCTGTAAAATGCACTGAAAGACACTGGTGGAAAACCCCATGGAAGAGAACACCATAAAGGTGAACCATGTGAGACAGCACTATTAATTAGGCACTCTGGTTAAACATTCAGTAGGAAAGGCATTAGGGAAAATGAGGAAGATTTGTAAGGAAAGAAATGAAGTCTTTGGATTTGATATAATCAAGATCTATGATCTCTCTTTAATCCAAGAGAGACTTGGATTAAGGACCAGACAGGTATTTCCCCTTTGATGTGAGGGAATTCAAGTGATGCCTACTCTACAGGAAATTCTCAAAAGGGGCTGAGCATTAGCAGGAGGGTTTTTTCCCCCTATGCAACCTCACCTGAAGAACAATTCATCCTCTCCTTCCCTAATCCCAGGGCTCTGATCACATTCTACATTTGCTCTGGGGACTGATCACATTTTGGAGCTGTGTGACATTTACAACACACAGCCTGAAAAACACACCTGGATCTGGGAGTTGGCACAAGCTCACTGAAGGTTCACCAGAAGGTTTGTAACCCTTCTCAGCACAACAGGGAGCAAATTACAGCTTGGCACTGTACCTTGCAGCTTGGGCAAGTGAAAACTGATCAGACTTGGAAGCTTTGACCAAGATGCACTTGGACAGGTTCAGTTCAGTTTAGGCATAAGCTCAGTTCCAAACTCCTAGGCTGGAGCTGAGAGCAGCCAAAGGATCTGCACTGACAGAAGGCTCAGCTCAGGTGACAGGTGAGCACACCTGGCCAGTGCCAGCACAGCCAGCCATGGGAACACAGCACTGCAGGTCAAACAGGGAGCCTCTGCTAAAGCAAATCCCCACCAGCCCCATGCAAGTGGTTTGCAACTTTGAGCAGCCTTAGAGTAAATGGGATTCCCTAGGATACTCTGCATTCTCCACATCCATGGGATCAGATAAAAACTAGCCCACAGTAACACTCCCCCAGCCCACAGTGCTGTTGCACAGGTGCCAGGTCTGCAGCACCACCCGTGCCCCTGCGGCTCTGCTGCTCCTGGCCCACAGCCGCCAAGGACCGGGCTCTGCTGCCCGAGAAGGGGAATGCAGAGCACAGCAGCACCCGATTCTCTGGGATATCTGCGGGAATGCAGAGCACAGCAGCACCCGATTCTCTGGGATATCTGCGGGAATGCAGAGCACAGCAGCACCCGATTCTCTGGGATATCTGCGGGAATGCAGAGCACAGCAGCATCCGATTCTCTGGGATATCTGCGGGAATGCAGAGCACAGCAGCACCCGATTCTCTGGGATATCTGCTTTGGAGCACCCTCTACTGGATATCCCAATTCCTCATCCCCCGGGCCAGCGGTGCTCCCTGTGACCACCCAGCAAGGGCTGGGCTGTGGGAGCAGGGAGCCTGGCACGCAGTGTGCTGGGTGGGCACCACAGGGCATAAATCAGTGTCCACCAAAATCAACCACAGCCCAAACACACATCCACCACCGAGAAAAGTCAAACCCAGCAAAAGCCTTTCCCCCATGACTGAGCTGCTGACAGGTCACTGAGTCTGAACAAAACACTGAAAAACCGACAATGGGAGCACCTAAAAATGCATTGTTCCCGAGGGGATGGAGCTGCCCAGACTGTGCTGATGCAGCGCTGCCTCCTGCAGCTCCGACCTGCAGAGGTCACCTACCCACCACGGCACTGGGACAGCGGGCAGGGAGGCAAAACAGAGCGTGGTTTGACAGGATGGGCAATTCGCACCTTGAATCTGCAATGAGGAGAGCAGCAGCCTCATCTCCCACACTTCAGGCACCAGGTGATCAGAAAGTTGTGGCCACCTCTGATCCCAGTAATCATTCCATGCAGAGATGTTCTGGAATGCAGGGCTTAGGCAGTGACTCCTCTGAGCTAGTGTGCACTGCCAGACGTCTCAGAGGAGGGTTATAGGTTTATTTTTTTACCTGGCTGCAGTGGGAAGAGTGTCCAGGAGAAGGAAGTCCCATACCTTCTAAACGAGCTAGAATAAAAGTAATAAACTGTGTACAAGATTTTTATCCATAGATCTACTCCTTTCTGCATTCTACTAGGGTCTCAGTCTCAATTATTTATGTGCTGTAACAAAAAAAAAAGTTTCACAGGTGTCAGATGTTTTATTTCAGTTTCACTGGAAACCTTGTATTACATAAAGGTATACACAGGAATGCCTGGTTTACTTCTCTGTACTTATAAGTTTATATACTTGTGTCATGTTGCTTTTTATTACTCTTCACTCTAATGAACATTGCATCATCTTTTTTTGGTCTTTCCACACCTCTAGGCATTTTCATCACCTTGTTCTGTTAAGTATTTGTAGCAGGGCGATCAGAAACGAACTCATGATATTTTAGTTTTAAGTCCGGGGTCCCAGAGAATCGCTCGTCTCTGCATCCAGGAGATCCCCCACATGCACCAGGAGATCCCCCCCACAGGCACCAGGAGATCCCCCCCACAGGCACCAGGAGATCCCCCCCACAGGCACCAGGAGATCCCCCCCACAGGCACCAGGAGATCCCCCCCACAGGCACCAGGAGATCCCCCCCACAGGCACCAGGAGATCCCCCCCACGGCCCCCGTCCCCAGCCGGGTCCTGCCCATCCCAAGCCAAGGCACAGCCAGAGGAGGCAGCGCTTGTTCCAGCCTCTCTCACTGCAGCATTCCCCGCTCCTGGAGGAGCTCTGTGCTCCTGTCCATGCCGGCCAGCCCCAGTGTGGTAAGGCCAGCGAACAGGCATTACCCCGCTCCCTGCTGGAAACAAAGTCCCCCACTCATTCCCGGGGAAAGTGCAAGGCACTCATTTCTGAGGGACCGGCGGGGCACAGCGCAGCGCTCCAAAGACAGCTCAGAAATAACCTGGGAGGATCCCAGATGAGGGCTGGGTGTCTTCTTACATCTGTCTGCTTCCCGGGATGGAGTGTAAACAGTGGCACATTCGCTCAGATTAATTACAGGCTGCCGGTATTCTGCTTTCATGTAGCGAGCTCCGGGAACATAACACCGCTGATAATTAAACAGCGCCTGCCATCAAAGGGCTGCAAACCACGCCGCAGAGCAGGCAGCACCGCCGGGGTGGCACACAGCTTAGCAGGACACAGGAACACTGCCCGCTTGTTTAGGAAATGGGAGATTTCTCCAGAAACTCCAGCAGCAATCATCACGTGTTTTACATTAAGTACTGTACAGTCAGACCCAGGCAGGATTAGCATCAGTGCCAGGAGACCTTCACCATTTACACACAAAGTTTATATCCCATGAGAAAGATAATTTCTCCCATGATATGACTCCCTACTTATTTTCTTTTTTTCCCCCCCTGGAACAATGGCTCATTAACGACTGAAGAATTAAAAGAAAAAAAAAAAAGAAAAAAAAAAGTTATCTCCCACTTTGTTTTCTGCAGGGTGAGAAAATACAGAACCAGAGATGGATGCCAACAGAGAAAAACTCATGGGAGTGGAGTTAATTTTCTGTCACCACATCCCCTCCTTCCACCCACACCACTGCCCATCAGCTATGTGCAATTTTGTGCCAGGCTCACCAGCGCAGCAGTGTCAATACTGGGGTGGAGGATCAAACCTTCCTTCTCTTGTGCCACATGCCATCTGAGTTACCACATCCCTCTTCATTTCCTTTTCTGTCCCTGCTTTTTCTAGTCCCAAAAGCTGCTTTTCTGTTCTTGCCCCATCCCCTTGAGTAGGGGACTTGTAGGGCTGAGCTGCTCCCAAAACTGCAGCTCTGAACCCATCAGATGTTCCCTGAGAGGCACCAACATGAGAGGCCCATGTGGAGGCCAAAGGGAGAGCAGGGGCTGTCAGGACATGGCTTGATGCTCCTTGGAACGAGGGGCAGAACTGGAGGAGGGGTGCAGGTTTTTCCTGCCCACCACAGCTGCTGGCACTGCCTCACAGTGCCCTGCAGTTCAGGAACCCTTTGCAGGCAGGATCCAGGGACGTGAACATACTGAGACACACACCACATCCCTTCAGCAGTCCAGAGTAACTCGGAAACTCCAGCTTGAGCATCTGCACCACTGCCAAGGAGCAAAACCCTCGTGCTGTCCTCATGAGCACAGCATTATCACTGGGTTTCACACAGCCTGCCCTCTGTGCAGGGACAGCGACAAATGCAGCAAATTTCACCTTCCCCAGGTTTAAGGCAAGCCACAGATGCTCCCCAAAACCCAGGCTGCAGCCTGCCCACTGACATGAGACAGCCAAAATGCCTGGCTGGAGGAGATCCACAGCAATGACAGCCACAGGGAGAAGGGCTCCAGGGGGAAAGCACAAAGGGAGCAAACTTCACACAGGAGCAACACTGGGTTTTGAATGGTTAACTGCATGTTACTGTGGTTTAGCTAATAATCTGGAGTGAGACACACACTGCCATACAGCACCTCCCCTCCTAACAGAGGCATCTTTCTGACACATCCTGCAGACTGCCACTGTCACATTACAGCTGAATAAAAGCCATGAATGTTAAAGTCTGCACCCACAGCATTTGACACAGCAGCTGGAACAAGCTATAAGGCACCAAGCAATAAAGTACAAGAAACTCAAGGAGATAGAAAGCTACCAAACTTCCACAAAACCTGCCAGAATTGTATCACCTTCCTATGAACCATGGACAGTCAAAAATGCAGGCCCAGACACAGAGCCCACAAATGAAGCTAAAGAAAAGTACTTCTCTGCTCTCTCACACTCCTGGGTAACAGAGGATAAATTACACCTGGGCTGGTTTAAATGGTAATTGTAATCCTTTGCACTCTCTGCTGCTCACAGCTACCTCACAGCCCAGGTAAAGCCCACTAAGGAAAAGAGCCACTCAGGCTTAAGTCACAGAGGCTGGGTTAACCCTGTAAATCTCAGTGCCCAACCCTCACCCTCACAAATGAATCTCCAAGTGAAATCTGCAGGGATGGGAGTGCAGCCTCTAACTGCAGCTTTTACCCAGGCAGACTGTGACTGCAAACCCAGACTGACCTTGCAGCAGGGATTCTCCCTCCTCAGGATCCTCCTTCCTCACAATCCTCTCGTTACCGCTCCCTCACGGCTCTTCCCTCACGGCTCTTCCCTCACGGCTCTCCCCTCACGGCTCTCCCCTCACGGCTCTCCCCTCACGGCTCTCCCCTCACGGCTCTCCCCTCACGGCTCTCCCCTCACGATCCTCCCTCACGGCGCTCCCCTCACGGCGCTCCCCTCACGGCGCTCCCCTCACGGCTCCCACTCCCTTTTCTCACTTATCTTTATTGGATACACCTGTGGCTCATCAGGGCCAGGCTGCATTGTCATTAACACAGCTGCTGCTAATCAGGGACGAGGTCCCCTCCATTCCCTTCTCCTACAGCACCCACTCCTTTTCCTGTGTCCCCCAGAGTCCCGGCAGATTGATGTCACCAGTGCAGCCACTCTTGCCCTGCTGCTGTTATTTGGGTGTGGCAGAGACCGCAGAGAGCTCAGGTGGGCTGTGTCCACCCCTTGGCACTTCCCAGGAATATCTTCCTTTCCCCTGAAATCACTACCAGTGCACTAGCAGAAGCAGCACAGGAAGACAAGCCAGAAAGCAGGACTAGAAACTGCAAAACCCAAGCCCTCTTTAGTCACCAAGCTGCATCTGCTCCTCACACATTTGGTGGAGGGATCCATTTCTGTCCCACCAGCAGTGGAAGCCCAAGGTCTCCAGCTGTCAGCGTGCTGCCAGCACTGGGCTCTTTCTGATATATTTAGAGCTCGCAGCATCACACCAGCTCCTCTGCTCATTAAGCCATGATATTTGAGCTATGACTTTCATTGCTGCTTTCAAGGTAATCCATCTGAACAAGCTCTCAGACTGTAAATCTGGTCGCTGAGCAAGAAAAATATGGTTGCCCCAATGTGATTTTGTCACTGCAATGAGCTTGGCTTTTTATTTAGAGAGCAGGCTCTATGTCTGTCCTGCAAGGACAAGCTCCTGATCAAGACTGAAAATCTGGGTGACACAACTGACCAATGCATCTGACCCAAGGCTGAAAATAAAAGCTGGCTTCCCACCTTAGTTTCCAAGTAAACTCCACCAAATGACGCAGCAGCCCATACTGCATTTCAGGCAGTACAGATATATTTAGCCCAGTATGCCCCTCCCAAAGGACAGCGTGGGGCACAACTGGCTGAGCAGAAGCCAGGCAGGAACACAGGGAAGCAAACCAGGCAAACCATCCTCTCCTGCTCAGGAGTGTGGCTCTTGTTCACTCGCTTTATGTAACATAAACAGACAAGCAAAACTCCAAAAAAAGGAAACCTCGCAAGAAGAGTTTTATTTTCAGGTCAGGCAGCAAACCCAACAGTTGTAATTAGGTCCTGGAAATTAGCCCCTTAATTTATTTGTGTTGTTGGGTGTTCTTTGCATTTCCATCCAAGAGTCAGAAAACCAGCATCTGTCCTTTCCCCAAAAGCTCGTGAGAGAAAATGGTGTGAGCACCACATAAGCATCAGTACATGTGAACATGGAATCTCCCTTCATGGATGTGAAACAAGGAAAACAAGCCTCTTGAACAGGGATACTTGGGTGCCTGAAGGAGCACACTGGTTGCTTTTGGGATCTAGAAAAGTGCCCGAGGGAGAGGAGTTTCAGAGGTGTATAGACAACTAACTTGCAAATTACTTGGTGTATTTCAGAAGACACCTCCCCTGCAAGATATTTCCAGGGGATAACACCAGGGCTGTGGGAGGTTTAGGAAATAAATGTAGCTCTAGGAAGCTGAGGTTTTGCCCTCAGGGCCCTGGGAAGTGATCTCCTCCTCAGCCTCCATCAAATCAGATAGCAAACAAGGCAAATTACTGTGATCAGAACGACAGAAGGCAGTGGGTGCTCAGAGGCACCCACCAGGCAGGGTTGTGGCACCAGCTGGTTTTACGGGGTGAGGAACCACAGATGTGTCCAGCCAGAAGGCTACAGGAGGGCTGTGTGCCTTCTCTGCCACACAGGGCATCCTCCTGGCTTCCATGGGGGGCAATCTGCTGGCCTCAGCTGAAGAAATTACACACTGAAATCTTAGTCTCCAAAGACTTCTCAAATCAGGAAAGTGATCCATTGCATACCAGAAATGAATCAAGAAATCACAGCAAAACATAACAGAGATGCATGAACAGGAGGATCCTATCCAGACTCCTGGCTGCAGCTTTGTCTAGCAGGGCTGGCTTTAGTTCAAGTCTTTGGGAAACTCTCACTCCAAAGGATGAACTTTCAGTTCCGAGCTGGCCCAGGCAGAGCCTGATTCCTCAAGGAGCCCTGAGTGCAAAACACAAAACCACTTCTCTTACCATTTTCCTCATCCCCAAAAGGGAGGCAAGGTGGAGTGAGGGAAGATTTGTGGCTAAGATAAGACTTTAATGTCTGAGTAACACTACAAGCACAGAGACTTTTGATTTCTCAGACTTGCACTACCTCATCCTCTCCCGTGATGATTTAAGAGGCCGAGTGGAGTGGCTGTCTCCTAGACTTTCCCTCCTTTCCCCCAAAGTGTGCTCTCCTCAGGCCTTCTATCCACGTCCTTCCCTCAGCCAAGAGAGGCCAAGCACAGCTCTTTGCTCGTGTCATCGCTGCCCCAGCAGCCAGGAGAGGAGGCTGTTATTCAAAGAGGTGCAGAGTGAGACTGGGATGTGATTGTAATTACTGACCCCTGGGCACCCTGCAGCCAAGGACCACAGTGTGCTGAGATGGGAATAACCCTCCTCCTGCAGGAGAGCTGAGGAAACCTTTTTCTCTTATCAAACTCCTTCAAAAAGCAATATAAGGTTTTCCTCTAATTAGAGGTAAAAAATTGTTTTTAAAAAGTCCTGCAAGTAATTCCTGTCCTACAGGTTGTGCACGTATCGCTGACAATGTCTATGACCCAAACACGTAAGAATGACAGGCACAGCTTCTTATTCCTGACTGGGTAAGTGCAGTGCTTGGAAACAAAGTTATGATGCAAATATTTGAAGTTAAGATGTCAAAATCCAGGTCCCTTCAGTAGTGCCTGCTTTAGCACACTACTGCTGTATCCATAATGAAAATCATATGGATAAATATAATAAATAAATAAATATTTGTTAAAATACAAAGAGCGTGGCAAGCTCTTCAAACACAACCAAACACCACTCTTCCTCTAAATACTGGCCCAAAAGGTTAAAATACCCACCTAGCTCATCAGTGTCCCAGTGATGTGATGCTTGTAACAGTCCCACCACCCACAAGGGAGGGTTCTGTGAGAACCAGGCTTCTCTCCTTCAGGAACCAGCCTCCCGCTCATTTAGATTAATTGATTTCACACACAGTTGTTTATGTGTGGCCTCCCTTGATTTTCTGAGCTCTCCTCGCTCCAAACAAAACAGCTTAGGGACGCAGATGGAGCCAATTGCATCTGGGAAGAGGGGAGATAACACCTCAAAGCCAGACAGAAAAGGACATTTCTTGCTTCAGAGACTTTTCTGTGGCTGCTGCTTTGAGGCAGCCTGACAAAAGCATGCTTCTGGGGAGCACCACAAAACTGCTGCAGGGACACACTGCACAGAGCCCGGCAGGAAAAGCCTCCCCACAATGGTGGGATGGGAAAAAGTAACTTCTGAGGACAAAGATATATGGCAAGCTGTGAGATTGCAAACAATAGACAACCAAGAAACTGTCTTAAATTTTAAAACATCCCGATTTCATATAGCAGCTTGTAGCTAGACTGGGGGAGCACCAGGATCCTCATTTGTGCATGGGACGTGTACCAGGCAGCTGTGCAGTGCACTACCAAGTGCTGGTTCAGAAGGAAAATTTATCTTCGGAAAGAAATCTGGATATTAATTTGAAAGCACAACACAGAGCAAGAAAGATTAACTGCCCTCAGCCTCTGCAGCCATGTGGCTCAATCTGCACTGAATTACAAGTCATCACTGACAATGCACTGAAGCAGCCAGCCAGCAAAAGCAGTGGAAATACACTTTTGTGGATCTGCTCAGAGAACAGAATCTCAGTTCCCCAAGAAGGGCTGGGATTTCAGCATTTGCCTGCATCCCAAATAGGGATGAAAGGTCAAAATATTACACTATTTCGTAGTATGCACCATTCCAAATGCTCCTGATTTGAAAATGCAGGGGTGGGAAGGAAGGTATTTTTGATGGAAACAAAACATTCAAAATGTTTTAGCAGAATTTTCTCTGCTTACCAGCACCATACAAATGTATGGGCCCTGCAATCCTGGCTACCATTTTGGTCCCCACTGTGCAAAATAAAGATGTGGACAGGATGGAGAGTGTCCAGAGGAGGCCACAACGATGGCAAAAGGAGTGGGAAGCCTGCCAGTGAGGAGGGGCTGAGAGAAGAGGGCCTTGAGAAAAGAGGGCTTGGGGGAGATCTTGTCACTGTGTTCCAGTATTTAAATGGGGACACAAGGAAAATGGAGACTCCCTTCTTACCAGGAGCCACAGGGAAAAGATACAGGGTGATGGGTACAAGTTACTCCTGGGGAGACTCCAGCTGGACAGAACAGGAAAATGTCACACAGGGGAAACAGCCAGCCACTGGAATATTCCCCCTAGGGGAGTGGTGGATTCCCCAACACTGGACACGGTGCTGGGCCACCCTGTTCAGACTGTGCTTTTGCCAAGAAAGGCTGATCAGATGGTCCCTCAAGTCCCTTCCAACCTGTTACCCTGTGAAAATGAAATGTTGATCCAAAAAGAGATTTTGGGGTGTTGACCTGAAATTTAAACTCTTGTTCTGGATTTCAACAGAAAATGACATTTAAGTCGAAATGTCAATTGGAAACAGAAATCATCAGGTTTTGAAACATCACTACAGAAAAGCAAGTTTCTCTTCAGAAAATTTCAGTGTAATCAAACCATGTTTTCTTCTGGGAGCTTTTTTTCACTTTACCAGCTTTGTGTTTGTTTGTCGTGCTGCTTGAGGACTGGACACTTGCTCCAGGCATACGGATGTCTGCACTGGGGTTACACTGGGGACACACTGGAGGTTCCTTACAGAAGTCCAGGAATACACACCTGCACCCAGACTTTCTTAGGAACCTGAATTATTACAGAGTAATTGGATATTTTAACTTAGGGAATCTGTCCAAGGTGTCAGATGAGTAGCAAGCAGAAACTTATTTTGCACACAGAAGAGGAGTGGGGTCTGCAGATACTTCTGGATGCCCTCCAAAGCATCTCCTCTTCATCAGCAGCCAAGATAACACACCTCTCTCCAAAGGCTGGCTTTGCAAAACCTTGGAGAGGAAAAGGCAAGTAGGCCTCTGGAAGCACTAAACTACCTCTAAAAAGTCATTATTATTTCATATTATTCCTTTGCAGAAACAAACCCTACAGACAAAAGCCTAACTCCAGCCTCAGTAATCCACAAAATTTCTGAGCAGACACCTTTAGGCAGATGTGCAACTGCCAGCACCCTCTGCCCTGTGCAGGAACAGGCAGTCAGAGCCTGCTGTGGAGGCAGGGACAGTGAGAGGACGCAGCACTTCCCTGACACCCACGGGACAAGGGCACAGCACCATTTCCAGGGCTGGTCACAGCTGCAGGGCCTCAGATGCCACCCATCCACACAGGCTGGCAGAGCCACCCAGCACAATGCTGAGGAGTGCCAAGAGCAAGCCTGGCCAAGGCAGGAGGGACAGGCCCAGGCCATGGATTTGATGTGGTGATGTTGGTATTAAAAGGCAAAGGTGTCTGTACACGTGGGCAGAGCAGCTGAAGGGAAGAGCAGAATGCTTTAAGGTGGAGTCACAGCTGTTGACTGAGCAGACCAGCAGCATTTGCCTGAACCCAAATGGAGAACAGATCATGTTCAAGCAGCTCTGGAGCTCTGAATATCAGACCAGCACCTGCGAGTTGATGGATGTTCTGGATGTCAATGTACAGCCTGGGAATGGGTGTTGCTTTGGAGCTCTCTCAATCCCAGGCTGAGTTCAGGAAGCTCTGACACCTCATGGCAGCCTCTGACATCTGTCCCAAGATGTCAGTGAGCCACAATTTCCACAGGAGTGGACCTGTCCCTGCTCCAGCTCCCAGCACACACACCCTGCTGCACACAGCTCTGCTGGATAGTCCTTCCCTGGCTGTGGACAAAGGTGTTGGGCTTTGGGAAGATCCCCACCTCTTCCACCAGGAGAAGAATGAGTTCCTGAAGTGGCTGGGAAGTAAGAGGGTAATATTTCTTGTTGCCTCAGGGAGGTGCAGGAATTGGTAGAGGTAAGAGGCAGAGCTCTCCATGCCTGCCCCGAGGTATCCCGTGGGGGCAACTTCCATCTGCCCAGCTGGGGATGGGCTGCAGGAAGCACCAGGCTTGCAGCTCACATCCCACCCAGGTTTACCAAAAGCAGCAACAAACTGACAGAACTTTCTCTCTAATGCATTTAAAACATACATCCTAGTTCAGTCTTGTCCATAAGCTAAAGGCTTAGGTAGCACAAACTAACTCTGTTCTTAACTGCTATTCCTACTGCTTCCAGCTTGGTTTTATGCTTGACCTGAAAGCATTACCTGGCCTCTCTAGGTAGGGCCTGGTCCAGACTTTCAAGGTTATTCCACAAAGCTTTTTTTTAGTTCAAGAAAGGAAAAAAAAGAAAAGAAAAAAAAAGAAAAATTCACATTGCTCCCACAATGTCAGCTGTGCTGACAAAGGTGCCTCCATGGTCACAGCTGTGCCCACAGAAAATGCGGTGGCTCCCCTTCTTTCATGGGCTGTGGCACAGACACAAACTCAGACAGTAAATTGTTCCTGGTGTGTGTCTGACCTAATTGGCACCGTTTTCTTGGAAGATAAAGAAGTTTTACATGTCTTGTAGATAAAAGTTTGGGTTGTTACCTGCAATGGGGTTTTATATCACTGGGGTGCAACTGTTGTCCTGCAGAAATACAGCTCCTTAATCTTCTCAACATGCTGTGGAGGAGAGCTTTTGATCTTTCCTGCAGGCTCCTTGGAAAACTGCAGAGATGCTGAAAGAGCCTTCAGTAAAAACTGAACAAAGCCAGTGCTGCACTTACCAAGCTTACCCAGCTGAAAAACCTCCTTGCCATTCATAAAAAATTATTAGAAGTTCATTTGGAACACTGGCAAAACTCCCACACAGCTAGTTAAGAATAGGTGGAAATGGGGAATAGTTATGAAAATGGAAGAGGAATTGGGACAGGTAATTGGTCATAATTCACAGGAGCACTCACCCCACTCTACCTGTACCCCAGGCTGTGAAATCTCCACAGGTGGAATAACAGCTGCAGCCACCCACAGGGCTGCAGATGTTGCTGAGAAACCTGGTTTGTGCACACCACACACGGGAGCGAGAGCTGACATTTTGGTCTAAACCCAGAAACTTCCAGTGCAGTGTAAAGAACAATGGGGCTACCCCATGAATATCTGCATCACCTCGGTGTAAGACTGTGAAGCTTCATTTCATTTTCAGAGATGCAAAACTGGGCAAAACTGACAGTGATGACAGCCATAGGACACTACAAACCTTCCCAGCTGTGACACAGAAATGACATGTAATTATTAACAAATCTGGGCCACAGAATATAATAAAGGAACCTGTAGAATCATTTGAGCTGTAAAAACAGAGGAGGGGAAAAAAAGGAACTTAATTTTCTTTTGTACAGTATCAATTTTTTATGATTGGAGACAATTTCGAGGTACTCAGGAACACCTCAGGGAGTAATGAACCCGACAGTCACAAAATTATTTTTTCTGAAAAATGTTCCATTAATGAAGACAGGCTTGGGCTCATATGTCTCTCTCGACACTGTGTGCTACATAACAAAGCTCAGAAAGGTTTTCCAGCTAAGCAAGGCAGATTCTCATTTAATTTGCTTTACTGCTCCAACTTGTCCATAACAGAGGTGCTACAATGCTTCAGGACTCAGTTAAACAATGGTACCAAACCAGCCAAAAAGCTAAATACAGAACAACTGGGAAAGGAAGACAGATTTAGAGAGACCACTGAAACATTAGTATTGCTGTGACTTTTGTTAACCCTCTGCCCTTAATGATGGACAAAACCAAATCCAAAACACATGTTCCACCCAATCACTTCAGTCTCCCTCGCCTCCAACCGAGATGGGAGAGTTTACAGAACATGTATTTTTCCCTCAAATCCTTCAAACGGACTTAAACTGCCTATGTGTTCACAAATCTCTCTCTAGATAAAGACACAATGTTGCTTTGCTTTTCTTCCCTATGACAAAAGCCACCAAACCCTTTGAGCCTTTCCCACCAGCTACTTAAAACCACAAATTAATCTAAACCAAGAGCTCTTTACCCATCCCTGCATGCAACAGTGCCACGAGTTCTGCGGCCACAGACCAATTCCCAGGAAAATTCCCTCAATCTGAGCCTCCCTGGTGCATCCTGCATTAATTCATCTCCTTCTGTTCTGCGCCAGAGGCCGAGATGAAGCTCTGCAGGATGGACTAGTCACTTGGAGTAATCAAGCCCAGAGTACTCAAGAATGCCCCAGTATCCGAAAGAGCTGAACCTCGGGGAAGGAGGGACCTCTGGCAGCATTTAGGGTTGGACACCCCAAACCTGCAGCCAGGAAAGCCCTGGCCTGCGTTACCTTTGCTCTGAATATGAGGGTACTAACCCGAGGCCACCAGGTTCACTCAGGGGGGCGGAGGAGGGCAGGGCTCCGAGCATCTCTCTCATGTGGCAGAGCACAGCATCAGCTGCAGGCGTGCCTGGAGGGGGAGAGCAGCAGGGCTGTCCTGCAGGGTTTGCAGGGCTGTCCTGCAGGGCTTGCAGGGCTGTCCTGCAGGGCTTGCAGGGCTTGCAGGGCTGTCCTGCAGGGTTTGCAGGGTTTGCAGGGCTGTCCTGCAGGGTTTGCAGGGCTTGCAGGGCTGTCCTGCAGGGCTTGCAGGGCTGTCCTGCAGGGTTTGCAAGGACACCAACGGTTTGATCCTGACGGTTTTATTTAGATGGAGAAGGCTGCCAGCTTGGGCTGCATTTGCTGTCCCAAACTCGGAAATTCTAAAGAAAGCAAATTCTGTGCAGCCTGACAGGAACAGGAGCACTCCCCTTCCTCTGCCTGTTCCTCTGCCCAGCTCTCTGAAGATGAGGGGCACATCACTCCTCCAACAAACACACCCAGGGCAGCTCGGGGAAGCCCAGCTCTGAACAAGGTGAAATGAGAAGATGCCTTTGCAGGGATGCACCTACTGCTTCCCCAGTGCTGGATCCCGAGGGGAGCAGGAAGAGGCACTGACCCTCCTGGGCTGGCCAGGGAGCAGCTCAGCACGCCCGGGCTCTGGGCAGCCACAGCCAGGAGGAAAACTGTGAGCTGGAGTGGGGCAAGGAGAGATTTCCTGAAGCCCGCTGCAGAATAAACACTCAGAGATGAGAGGACAAGGGACCCTCCAGTCCTGAGGGCTGCGCAATGTAAAAATAAAACCTAAGAGGGAGAGCTGGCTTGTCCGGGCCCCAGCACCGCTGAGCAGCAGCAGCGGGCAGGAGCAGAGCCCGGGGCAGCCACAGCCCGGCCAGAGAGCAGGACGGCTCGGCACGGTGAAACTAAATTTAGAGCTAAATTTAGACAGGTAAACACTCGAGGGGAAGAGATGGGCTTCACACAGCCCTCGTGTCTGCCGCTGCCAGCCCCTGGGGACGGCCCTTCAAAGGGCCCTGGGAGCAGCTGTGGGGCCGGCGGGCTGGGAGCACACAGCTCTGTGGGCTTCTGTACCCAGCATCTGCTCCAGGCACCTTCCTGCCTGCCTGGCAGCGTCCCCAGAGAGCAGGAGAGCTGCTGAGGGAGGCAGGAGAGCTGCTGAGGGAGGCACGGAGGACACTGCAACCTCGGGAAAGGTGCAAACCCTGGGTACACTGGGTACAAAGGGACCCTGCAAAGGAAAAACCCAACCAGCAATACCGGGGCCACAGCATCACTTGCGTGTCAGAGCCCTTCTGAGCTCCCTTTCAGAGGGAAAAAAGAGTAAAATAACCAAAACCAAGGAGCTAGTCTTGCAAACCCAGCCAGCCTCTAGAGCTTGAGTCACGCAGAGCCTGTGAACTGGAGGGGATACAGAGCACTGCCCTGCCCTGCCTGCAGCCCTGAGGCACACCGTGAGAGCTGGGTGCCCCTTTTACAGCTCCAGGGACAAGGCAAGGACCCCCACAGGGGCACCCCACAGCCTCTGACACGGGCTGCCAGAGCTGTGCAGCTGCAAGGCAGGGAGAGCATCCCCACCCTGGGGAGCCGCTGTGCCCAGGGACCCCCAGCCCCAGGGACCCCCAGCCCCAGGGACCCCCAGCCCCAGGGACCCCCAGCCCCACCTCTCCCAGCACAGGCAAGGCCTGCCTGAGCTCTGTCAAGTCTCAAAGCCTGGAAGGGGCAGTGGACCACAGGGTCTGCTCCCATCTGTAATTCCACCCATATGGTCTCAGCCAGCTGTCTCTGCAGCGAGCCCAAGAACTTGCACTTCAGTAAAACGTCCCTTCCAAAGAGACATCCCATCTTCATTGGAAGATTTTGAGAGTTGGAGAAGCAAATGCTGCCTTTGGTCGTTTGTTCTGAAGGTTAATCGCCCTGCTGTCAAAAACACTGTCTGTTTCTCACAGCTTAAATGCCCAACCATTTGCCTTAAGTTCCCCTCTTGAATTAGGAAGCTCTCCAAGCACCAGCTACCTTCAGAGCTGCTGAAAGCAGTCAGGTATCACACCATGCTACATCTTAATGTTGTGTCTGAAACACCACCCAGGTCCTCATTCCTTAAATCTCCCATGAGAAAAGGATTTTTTAGTCCAGGAGCAATCCCTCTGAGCCCTCTCTGTGCTGCCTTTAGTTTTAGTGAAGTCTGTGTGCCTTCTCCAAGGAAGCAAAGCTCCCTTCCTATGCAAAAGTGGAATCAAATCACAGAGTGCCCTGTCTTACATAACATGCCTTGGCTGTCCACATCCTGACTTTACAAGTACTGTGTTTAAAAGTCTCTGAAATGCTCTGAGTGTGTGTGCGCGTGTGTCCAATTTATTTGGAAATGATGAAATGGTTTTCACTCGAACTTTGATCAGCTGCTAGAAAAAAAAGATCTTATGAATAGAAACAATTTATATTCATTTAAATGAGCAATCATGCAGTTTTCAGAGAAGAGCTGGTTTCCCTGTGTGCCTTGAAACCCAAACCCAACAACTTCAGGACAAAAGACTCAAGATGTGAAGCAGTCCAGAAACAGAGGGGCCTACTGGGCTACAGAAAGGGACAAACAGCTTAAAGGTAACTTTAAATTTCACAGTATGTGATCTCTTCTTAAAAGAACAAGCTCCTGGAGACCTCACTATACAAGAATGTTCATTTTTGTTTAAAACATAGGACCCCCAACTTTCTAGACCCAGTTCTTTCCAGATTTCTGGGTTTTTCTCAACTGATTTAATGAATGCTGGCAGACTGGGAGGGAAAGGGCTGAGAAAGAAGAGTTCTCAGGGCTGGGAGCCTGCAGCCACAACTTCAGTTTCAGCTCTCCTAGACAGAGATCAGCCACATGTGGAAGGACATTTTCCCTGTCCATGCACCAAAGACAAGGGGAGGGACACAGGGGCTGCTCACAGCTCCTGAGAGGTGTTCTGACACTGAAGGGGGCTGGCAGGGACTCCTTTCCCAAGGGAAGGAATCTGTTGCAGACTCTCCTAGGCACAGAAACGTGAGTGAGCAATGGAGCATGTGAGGAGAGGAAACCCAAGGCTGGAACGGGGCCAGCTCACTTCCCCAGCTCTGCCTCCTGACCTGCACTGGCAGCTCATCCTCATGCTTCTCTCCTCACAGACTCGGCTATTTTCTTTACATAAGGACTAAAACTCGAGTAGTTGGGCTAGCTTCTCTGCACACATGGCAACTCACCCCATACCTTGGATGTTTGGGGTGAAGAACATTCCACCTGAACTCTCACAGAGCCCAGCCTTCACCTTGGCTAACCCCGGTGTCCATGCACAGGACACGGGTTTAAGAGCAGCCTGTCTCTTTCCTGCCAGCCTTGAGAAAGCCCACTCCTTTCTCTTTTGGGAAGAGGAGGGTGTACCCAGCTTGGGTCTCCATTTACAGCTGCACCAGTGGCAGAAGACAGGCACCTGCAGGTGAAACTGCCCCGTCAGAAAAAGCAGTGCCTTCAGCCCACGTGCTGGTGCCCAGCAGCAAATGTGGGAAGGAAGGGCCTCGACAGGCTCACCCCTGAGCACTGGGGAGGTGGGGGAGGCACTGCAGATGTGCGAGCACCAGGCAGGGTCTGAAGGGACAGGTGGACAACAATGAGTGTAAAGGACAGAGAGACCCTGTGTGTGCCCAGTGCTGTGTGGGCACAAAACTCCTCCTGAAGGGCACCAAAAAAGAGCCTCCCACACCCAGGCAGACAAGCAAGCCCTGATGTACACAGTCCTCGTGTGCAGGTGATGTGCAGCAGAGCAGATGACACTGGAAACGTGCAGGTGCACACGAGGAACACGACGCACACCCTCCCAAGGCTGTGGCTATGAAGGAATTGAAGTAAGAGCTGAAGTACCAATACACGTGTAAGAACAGCTCTGTGACAAACACCCCGACCCCAAAGGTGAGCAAGTGAGTACCAGGTACAGGGGGAGCAGGCAGCAGGGCAAGAGTGATGATGATGATGATGATGATGATGATGACACACTGCAGGGCAGCCAGGAATGCAGAAGTGGGTGAAAGCTGGATTGAGAGACTTACAGGGACACTCACCTGACGGCAGAGGAACACTATCAACAACATGGGGCAACAAACTCTATCAGAGCACACAAAAATATGTTTGGGGAAGTTGTTTTACCCACTAAGGGAAGTATTGCACCACAATTCCCAGAAGACAAACCAAGTTTCCTAGAAGAGTGTGCCTGTCACAGACATAACTGGGATGCTCATGCATACTGTGAACCCGGGCACACTTTCACGTCTCATCTGTGCCTCCAAGAGCACACGGACCCTTTCCCACTCCACATGCCACGGCCCGAGCTGGCACAGGCAGCCACACCTCACGCACACGGTGAGAAGGACACGGTGGGTGCTGCTGTGCTCATGCCCGGGGAAAGGATCCTCATCTGACAGTAAAATCGCTGTGCTCATAAGGTCCACCCCACCGGAGTAACATCTGTTTGGTGAACTCATGTCTGTCATGCCTGAGGAACATCTGTTTCACCAGCACAGCGTCTGCCACCCGGAGGAGCATCCCTCATGCCGGAGGGTGGCCCCTCACAGCCCGCAGCGTCTCTCACGGCACCGCAGGTCTCTCCCGGCGCGGTAACACCACCACGGCCGCCCCGCGATCGGCCCCAGCGCCGCGCTCCGGTGGCCCCGGCGCTGCCCCGAGCCCTGCCGGGCTCCCCGGGCCCCGACGGCCGAGCCCGTGCCGGGGCCGGGGGCTCCGCGCCGCCCCAGCCCCGCAGCCCCCGCTCCGCCCGGGCCGGGGCCGCGCCGGGCCGGGGGCGCCTCCCGGGGTGGGCGGCAAAGCGCGGCCGCGTCCCCCGGGCCGGGAGAAGCGGCAGAGCCCCGGTACCGCCCGCGCCGCCTCCCGCCCCTTCGGGGGCCGCGCAGGGAGGCGTCCGAGCCGGGCCGAGCCCGGGGGTCCGCAGCGGCAGAACGCCCCCCGCCCCCGGCCTGCTCCTCCCGCCGGCCGGGGCCGCCTCCTACCTGCATCTCCGGGGCGCCGCGGCCCCGGGCGGCGGCGGCGCAGGTGAGCGGCGCCCGCGGCGGGCTCGGGGCTCCGCGCCCCGCTCGGCGGCACCGCGAGGGGACGCACCTGCCCGGGGGTCGCGGGCCGGGCCGAGCCCCCGCCGGCGGCCAGAGGGGAGCGGGGCTCGCTGCCGGCGCTGCGCTCCCCGCGGCACCGAGCGCGGCTCCCGGCCGAAGTTGGCGGCGGCGCCGAGTGCCGGGCCCGGGAGGTGCCGGCGGATCCCGGGGGCTCCGGCCGCCTCCGCCCCGCCTCCCCCCGCCCCGCGCCCGCCCCCCGCGCCCTGCGCCCGCCCCGCCGCGGGCACCGCCGCGCACGGATGGGGCTCGCTGCGGGGGCCGGGCGCTTCCCCCGCCGGGCCCGGCCGAGCCGGCACCCGCTGCCGTCGGGGGACCCGTCCCGGGCAGCGAGGGGGCGGCGGGGACAGCGCCGCGGACCCGTGCGCTGGAGGCGGGGGGCCGGCTCCTCCCGCGGGGACACTCGGACACTCGGACACTCGGACACTGGCGTGTCGCTCCCAGCGCATCCCTGCCGTGCTCCGTCCCTGGCCGGCAGTGTCCGGCCCGCTCCGCCGCCCCGAGCTGCGGAGACTCCGCGCCCTGCGCTTCTCGCTGTGGGGGCTGACGAGCACCGGGCTCATGCCGCTCCTGGCCCGGGACACAACGTGCCGGGAGCCAAAACCCCTCCGGGACGGGCAGCGGGTCCTGGCCCCCGCCAGCGGAGGGCTTTTGCCCTGATGACCCGCTGCTTCCTCTCAGCGGGGATTTTTGGCATCTGTCTCCCGGCGGGTGGCGGCTGG
Organism: Prinia subflava; assembly: GCF_021018805.1. Classification (NCBI taxonomy): domain Eukaryota; kingdom Metazoa; phylum Chordata; class Aves; order Passeriformes; family Cisticolidae; genus Prinia; species Prinia subflava. The sequence goes on along the minus strand of NC_086250.1, from coordinate 924,144 downwards.
GCTGCGATGGAGGTGCGAACGAGCAGAGCCCGGCTCGGGGACGCTGCTAAAACAGCCTGGCAAGGCTTGGCAGAGGAGACGGCGCACGAAGCTCTGGATGGGGCTGGCACTCAACAAACACAGCCGTCCCTTGCCTGCAACACCAGGAATCACACTGGGGCTGTCCCCCACCCTCCTTCCCGCAGAGCTTCGCAGGTTCACAGCCAGATCCCGTTCTCACTTTTCCTGGCAGGAGCAGGGAGTAGCTGCACGGGCATTAGCAGGATCCCCGCGAATTCCTGTTGGTGTAAGTGCAGCGGTGCCGAGCCCCGGGACGCCGGGCAGCTCCGTGCACGGAGAGAGGATTTCCATGCCTGTCTCTGCAGCAGTTACACTCGTGTGTCCAGATCCCCATCTCTGGGCCCCATATCGTCAGGGGCTGCAGAGCCTCACACACTGAGCAGTGCAAAGGCACCTTGCTGCTCCTACACGTACACACACACATACAGGGATCCAAATGGAATTACGCTGGGGGGACATTTGGCCCCCTGGAATTCCTTAAATTTATACTGGCTTGGGAAAAAGTGCAGCTTGAGATACCCACCCCGACAGAAGCATCTTGTTTCAAGCAGCTCTGAGCATCCATTTGGGTCCAGAGTGGGAATACATGAGCATTTTTAGAGGAGCAGGTGAGTGTTTGAACACAGGCTACACACTACAAGGAACTGAAGGCTCCAACTCCCTAATTTATGACCAACTGCACCAGTGTTCCCATCACTGCAGTCATTAATGACACTTTCTTGTCATGGGAATAGGAGATAGAGGAGGTGCAGCTAGAGGTAAATAGTAACCCAGTGTCTGTGGCAGGAAATAAGGAGCTGTTGTCCTCAGCGCTGTGTAACTACAAAGATAATAGCTGGTACAGCAAATGCCAACTAATTACAGGGCAAAGGAAGTCTTTTGCAGCTGCAGGAACTTTTAGGTGCCAGCTTTTTCTCTGCGAGGTAAAGCCTGTTTACCATGTGGGCTGCTGTTCCCTGCTTGTCTGTCGAACTTCTGACTTCTAAGGCTGCACAGAGGAGAGGCAGGATGCTGCTCTGGGGACCCAGCAAACAGCAGGGACCCCTCCTGGGGACCTGGAGGTGTGAGGGGCGTGTCACAGAACAGAGGCTCGGTAACAAATTGCTTGGTCTGTAGAGAAACGTGCTGTTCCACTTTTGGTGCTACAAGGGACAGCTGGCCACAACAGGTCAGCAGGCCACAGATCCTCATCTGTCCCCACAGGAATGCCCTTGGGGCTGACACTGCTTCACGCCCTGGGATGGTGTCTTACACCAGGGTTAGAGGGAGCAGGCTCCTGTCTTGTCTCAGCTGCCAAAGGTGTTGTCCATCTGTTCCTTACACATCCCAGTATGATTAAGCCTCGCTGATTTAATAATGGGCAGCATCCCCAACTGGATCTGGGCAGGATGTGGACTGGAGTCCACGGCCAGAGTCCGGGATGTGACTAATATTGGTGGGAGACACTGCACAGCACACCCAGGGAAGATGTTCCATCTGCTCCATTGCAAAAAGCAGCTTAACCCCAGCAGCTCCCAGGACAGCACAGGCTGTTTTATTTCTCTTCATCTCACTGGAACATTCCTATGGCCCCAATTGTCCTCA